>NC_070580.1:10727368-13127368 GCF_027409825.1 Scomber japonicus
TTCTCTGCTTCCTCCTGTGTCCATCACTGGGTAATCACCCTCCATCTCCTTGCTCTCTCCTCCTCCACAGGAGAACTTGTTGCGCCTGGTCCACATAGAGTACAGCATGAAAGGCAAGAGGGACCTCCTGAAGCATGGAAGGGTGAGCAGATGGCCAGCATTAGTTTCACTATACAGAAACACATTATTCTGTAATGATATCTCATGACTGATCCTTATTGACTTTACAGTATATAATAAACACATACTTGATGAAAGCAGCAATTTGGCCTAACATGCCTTTCCTATGTTTTAATGCTTTTTTTTGGCAGATGTTTGTCAAAGAGGGGACACTTATGAAGGTCTCGAGGAAAAGCCGGCAACCCCGACACCTGTTTCTGGTAATAATAATCTTCTTTTCATACTACAGTGATTTTATCACATCAGACACATTACAAGACAATAAAGCTAGTGTTTACATTCTGTTGTCATCTATCCCCTATGCATTTCCAAAGTAATAGGTTGACATTAATAAACATGCTTATTAACTTTCTTGCCAAGAGTTAATTGAGAAAATTGATACCACCCTCATGTACACTAAAGCAAAAACTACAGTCAACAGCTTAGCTTAGCATGAAGTCCAAAACTCACAAGTTAACACCTTTTATTTCATTTGTGTAAAAAAATACAAATTGTGGTTTTATGGAGCTTTAATTAATGGATTATTTCTTGGCTGAGCACAGTGACTTCTTAAAGTCTCTGCTGGTTGCTAGGCAACCTCAAGGTGAGGTTTTTTATGGATAAAACAAATGAAATATAATGTGTTAATTAGTGAGCTTAAGGGTTGCTGGGAGGCAGATGTTTTTATACCTTCAGAGACAGAGCTAGGCTAGCTGTTTCCCCCTAATTCCAGTCTTGATGCTAAGCTATGTTAACCACCTGCTAGCTGTGGCTTGATATTTAATAGACATGATATTGATTTTCTCATCTAACTCAGGGCAAATAAGTAAATGATTGTTTAGCCCAAAATGTCAACCTATTAATTTAAGGTTGTTATATTTCTCTTACTCCACTCTGTCTGACTGTTTATTTTGTATCAGCTTGTTCCAGCGTTTCTTTAAAGCTACATGATGTTTACCCTGAGTCAATTCAAACCCATGACTCCTATTTGTCTTGGCCATCGTTTAATACACATTTCCCCATAATTTAGCCTCACATATTTAGTAACTTAGGACATTTTTGGATCTCTACCACAGTTTAAACACTGTATGACTGCCTGCTTATTAAGCAGATAAACTATTACATCTGTGACTTTACATGGTCCAACGCAGTAGAGAAAGCATCTGCTTTATTATGGAATCAAGGGTGAAAACAAAGCTAGCATGGTCTGCAAAAATATGGGGGAATGTTGGGCGGAGGTCAGTCTGGGAGGTGGTGAGGTTGGGAGGGGCACGAGGCCAAGGCTGTAAGACCTCCACTAGGCACCACACCCATCAAGCAAGGGCCTCCCTCTCCACTCTTCTCCTCTCCTCTTCTCCCCTCTCAGGACTTGTTTTCCAGGGCCCCGCTTCCTTACAGGATGTTTGGTGTGGGTCACTGGATGCCGGCTTCCTGTGTATTGGGAGGGGACTGACAGCAAAGTGAAGGCCAGACAGCCTGTAGAATGCAGGGAGGAGGAGGTGGAGGAGGTTGAAGGGGTGTGGGGGTGTTAGACAAACACATAACGTGAAATAGAGAAGCCCACTCTATTGTTTCATGGGCAATCAGTGCTGTCTCATGATATGAATTATGCTTAAGCTACAAATCCACAGGAGCAGCATTTATGACTTTCCTTTATACTGGTTGAGCCAAATAGAATACTGTATTAAGATACTTATTTATCTTTCTTCATTTTCCTTTATTCCATCATTCTTCCCTACCCTCTAAAGAACATTGCAGTTGAGCAATAACTGAAAAGGACTGGTGGTTGATGCTTCTAAACTATTAGGTTTTTATATAGCCATTTGCTCCCTTGAAGTGGACAGCTTCAGTCGGTCAGGTGTTATTTATGGGCTTTTAAGGAAAGAGAATCTGAACAACAGTGATGATGAAAGCCATCACTCACCTCAGAGACAAAGAGCATGGCAAACATGTCCACAAGCCTGGGCTCAAAGAAGAAAACAAAGCACAAGTTCAGAAGGAGAATGGAGATCCAGAGTGATAGAGGCAGGTGAGGGAGGTGAAGGGTTAGTGAGATGACACAAAAGTAAAATGTCTACATGTTGTCTCTCATCTGGGAAAGTCATTTGTGAAGTCTGCTGGCACTCAGTCGGGTTTCCTTGGAAGGAATCTTCGAGTAAATGAGCAGCTCAGGGTGGAGTGGACAAATTGCGGTGGCTGCAGCCCAGAGGTCGCAGGCGGGGCTCAGGCTTGGCTATCATTTACTGTTTTGTCTCCAGCCAGTCAGCCAGTGAACCCGTAACTGTGACTGTTTGTGTTGTTGTTGTTGTGGTGAAGGTGGCCGGTTCCACCCAGTCCTGGTTCTCAGTGTAGCCTGAGAAGGCTGGAAGGGCGAGGGGAGGCCTGGAGCCCGGAGCAGGGTGGAGAATTCCTGGATGCTGCCTTTACGGCCCCAGCGGATGTTTAGAGCACACATTAGGTGTGACCAATGATGTCATCTCTTTTGTCTGGGAAGAAATGAAATACCTCTCATAACACAATGGACTCTCGGCGTGTTCAAGGGATCACAATACTTTTGGTCTGATAAGAAAATAAACATTTTTAATGCCTTAGTTTGTTGTGTGAATACATGGGAATTTGGCGCTGAGGGCTAGCACAGACATATGTGAGGTCTGTGAAAGGAAACACAACTGAAACAGTTAAGCCCAGAAAGTTGCTTTGAAGAAAGAAAGAATAAACAAAGAGGTTTGTGCTGCATTTTGAGATGTTTCTCTGAAGGTTACAATGCCACCCTGTGGTGATTATATGGTATTACATTCTGAACAGCTGCGAATTGAGGTGTCATTCACTCTCGATAAACCAAAACTTTTAATTATATATAACTGCTATTGACATATGTTATGTTTTTATAAAACTAAATAAATGAATAAATAACTTTATCTTATATTTTGTATTGTAATATTTTGTCTTTCTGTCTTTGTCTTCCATCAGATGAATGATATAATGCTGTACACCTACCCTCAACAAGATGGAAAATACAGGCTTAAGAACACATTATCACTGTCTGGGATGAAGGTATGTTGACTTTTCACATCTGACAATCTCATCTCATCTCATCCCCACCTTATTTGTCCACAAGGTTTGTTGACTGAGCTGTGGTGTGTTTTTGCCCCTCTCTCTCACAGGTGAGCAAACCCGTCCTAGATAACGTGTTGAACTGTCTTAGGATTGAGGTGTCTGACATCACCATTACACTCTCTGCCAGGTGAGCATCTGATTGTCAAAATTCTAAAATGCATGTATTTGTTTAGTGGCTCACACAATTTCTGCTTTTCGCCTGTTGTTGAAAATGACTCTGGATGCTCTGGATGTAATTGTTTTCATGTTGTCTCTATTCAGCTCGGTTGGAGAGAGGGAGGACTGGTTCCACACGCTGAGTCGAGCTATAGCCGACCACGCTGCAGGACTCTGTACATTTGGTGGACCATGTAGTGAGGTAGGACACACTCTTTACTTTTTTGTTGAAAAAGAAGTTATTTCATTGTTTCATAAGGTTTACAAAATTCCTGAATCAGCTACTAGAGGCAGAAGACTTAATTAGTGGTAAATGGTCATTAGTTTTTTGTATAAACTAAAAATGAACAGAAATAATACTATTATTATATTATACTTATATCGCTGAAAAACAGTGATCCTCTCTGATCAGTGAAAATACCAACAACATGACTGAAACTAAAAGTTATACTGAGGTGTGTTTTGTAAAACTCAGATTTGTTCTAGGGGTCTTCAAACATCATACATTCAGATTCTAACATGTCAATATCATCTTGACCTTGTGCCAACAGGCCCGTGAGAAATTGTGGATGGCCTTGGGTGAGGCTGCTCCCGTACTGGTGCCAGTGTCTCATGTAATGATGTGCATGAACTGTACATCTGACTTCAGCCTCACACTCAGACGACACCATTGCAATGCTTGTGGCAAGGTCAGATACTACTTTACTCGTTTGTCGTCACTCAGTTTTGTTTTGGCAGAAGAGATGGCCAAGTTTATAAGATTATTGACCTGGAACAGACACATTGTGATAGACTCATTATCTCTGGGTCCTTATTTGAATTTATAGATTGTTGAATAGATTTATTGTGTCTGTTCCCAAACAATAGACCTAGTATTTATTTATGGTGCCATTTGGTCATAAAAAGTAAGATGTCCATGTTTTTTAAACATTTTTCTTCTGTCTCTCTGAGCAGGTGGTGTGCCGGGCTTGTTCCAGGAACAGATACCCACTAAAGTACCTCAAAGACAGGGTGGCCAAAGTGTGTGACCACTGCTATGCCGAGCTCAGGAAAAGAGGTAAATCTCAGCTTTCTGTATCAGATACAGTATGAACATTGTTGTCTTTAAATTATTCCTCTTTGGCATGGTTTTAACTGTGTGTGTGTGTGTGTCTATGTGTAGGTGGAAGTGTGTCTGGGGCTTGCGGTAATTCCAGTCCTCGGACTCACCGGGCCAGTCGTCCCCTCTCTGCTGTCTTCCAAAGCCTGCAGCCTCCAAGTCTGTGGAAGAGCAGGAAGAGCACCACCTCACTCAACCAGGTGACAATTATTTCTTCCCCCTAAATAGGACATCTTGTTTACTTGATTTTGAGCACAATCCATCATACACAATTATTTACTTTCGAATTGCAAATATGATTCAGTTGTGTTTCAACAAGGCCAGTGAGTTTATATTGAAGTCTAGTCGTTGGCTGGAATGATAACATTCTTATTTTCAACATATACTGTATCTGCTACTCTAATAGTGTACATTATACACTTTATGCAAGTAAACAATGAGTTCCCTGACCGGGAATCGAACCCGGGCCGCGGCGGTGAGAGCGCCGAATCCTAACCACTAGACCACCAGGGAGATATACAATGAGGTGCAAAACTTGTGTACTGGAATGTCAGGCATTCATGACAGCTGCTCAGATGGAAATGTTAGAGTGTAGTACACAACACTTGCCAGTAGGGCTTGCTATTCAGTTTTTTAAATAAATCCTCCTGTCTTCACGGTTTAGAAAAATGAACAGGAATGTAATGCAATCCTGCTCTTTCTCTCTTGTTTCAATAAAACACTAGATCTGAGATTTACTTCTGTGAGAAAAGGTGTAGATGGTAATTTTGTAGTTTGTGGTTCCTCAGGTGTCACTTGGCGTTGAGGGTTCAACCATGAGTGGTAGCCTACAGCGCCGGAAGAAGAGCAAAAGGAAGTGGAAGCGGCTGTGGTTCCTCCTCAAAGACAAGGTGCTCTACACCTTCACAGCCTGTGAGGTGAGGGGGCACAGAGTCTCCCACACCAGCCCCAAAACACTCAAACACTCTCATGCCCACTTCATCACAGCGGCACGAACTTTGTCTATCATTCTTCTTTGAGTCTGAGATTTGGTACAGAACTATTTAATGGCTATATTTCCACTTTTCAACTTTTCTTCCTGACCAGGTTTGCAGACTTTATGCAACTAATCAAGGGATTCTCTGTGCTCTCTCTTTCTCTTTACAAGTATGCATCTGAATGTTGCATGGCTTTGTTCTTCTTGACGCATGAAACATTTGTTATTCACATATTACTGCTTACAGCAAGACTGGTGTTTTTTAACTCACATATCTGTGCTTGACATCTTCCATGTGGGTTCTTTAGGATAAAGTGGCCTCAGAGAGTCTACCTCTGCAAGGTTTCACCATTAAGCTGACTGAGAGGCCAGAGGGAGAGGAAAGCAGCAACGTCTTCCATCTTTACCACAAGAAGACCCTCTACTACACGTTCAGGGCTGATGATCAACACACTGCACGCAGGTTAGCAACTGTTGTGATGACATGAACAGAGATGTGACATCCTGTAACTATACATAAATAATGTTCCCTGACCGGGAATCGAACCCGGGCCGCGGCGGTGAGAGCGCCGAATCCTAACCACTAGACCACCAGGGACTTGTAGGGCTTCCCTGTTGGCATGTGTACTATGTGTGGAAGCAGTCTGGGAGCATCTGCATGCTATATAATACTGTGCCCTAATAGTGCATCTTCCTCACACTCCCATATGAGCTGTTGACGTTTGCAAAGCTTGTGCATGTTGTTCTTTTGTTCTTGTATGTATTCAAAACAAGAACCTTTTGGGTTAACAGTGTTCACTTATTCTGAGAAAAGGAAAAATTAAAATCTTTACATGTGAAGATGTCAATATGCTTTACTATTGCTTTGTTTTGATCATAAGTAGCTTTTCCATACTGTTGATAACCAATCAAGTTGATGGAATAGGTTTATTAAAGGGCATTATTCAAACTTCCATCTATTCAAACTTGTATAAAAAGCACAAATGATAAAAGCTGCTGACTTACATGGAACTGTTACTTATTGTGTGCCCAGTCATATCAGGGTTTTCTTAAAGAATGGAGCCATGCACTGAAACATCATACTGTGTACAACAAAAACGGTGAGAAATGGTGGTCAGTGCATATTCTTACACATATTTACAGTAGCAAGCAAGATAATATTATTTATAGCACATACTATTTACAATAGTGGTTTTCAAAACAGAGGTTATTAAGTGCCTTCCAAAAGTAAAAACAGATTAAAAGCAGCTATCAAAGAGAAACAGAATCCAAAATATATAAAGGAGAGTAGTGCAAAGTGTGCAAACCACACAAAAAGGTCAAAAAGTCAAAAAAAGAAAACAAATTGGTTTTGATGCTTTTCTAAAGATGACTTTGCAAGAGGCTGACAGTGCAAGTAGAAACTGTGTTAGTAGTGTAACATTTTTATGCCTGTTATCTTCATAAAAGTGCTCTAAACCTTTTGCAAAAGGGAGCTGTATTTTTTAATGTGTGTAGCCAATTTAATGGGGAACTCGTTTTCATTAAGTTGGGGAATTTACAAGAGATATATTACAGAAAAAGTATTATAAAAAGAAATAGATAATGAGTATGGGTCAAACTTAAAAGACACTGGGTCCTTCAGTCCACATTATGCAAATTAGCTCTTTATTATCTGTCCTCCCTGTCCACATCTTTGAAACTCAACCCCAGTTTGTAAAGCAAGATTTCCAGTAAAAAATTAAATCTCCAAGCCAAACACAGATTAGAAGAAGTAATACTCCCTGTGCTTCATTGCAATAAAAAGTCTAATGGTCCTTTTGCTTGTATTTCAGGTGGGTCAATGCCATGGAAGAGGCTACTGTTTTATAGCACCGACTCAGTTAAATGAACCAGCCCTGCTGTCCATGACTGCTAGAACTCCTCTACGGAGAACAACATAGCTACCTGCTGCATCTGAACTCACACCGTCAGGATATGTCCTGTCTGGCTTGTTGTGGAATATTATATGAGCATTTAATTACCAGAGGAATCTTAGACAAGCCTGCCTCCCAACGGTAAGGAAGTTAAAAGTGGAGAGAGTTTGAAGGATGCAACTACTGTATGTGGAAAGAAGTAAAAACCTCTTGTTGGAGTTTAACCTAACACCAGAAAGCGCTGATCCAGCAAAGTTCATAGGAGCCTTCACTTTTCAGGAGCAGCTTGGATACATCAAATGCTTCATCTAGAAGAACATCTTATACCTTCTATACCTAAAGTGTTATAGAAGGTATACAAAAATTGCTCTCTCCAACTTCGCTGTATTACGGTTTTACCTGAGTTTCCACTGGATTATTAAACCACTCTTTTTGTCCTGCAAGAGAACAACACCTTTTTTGTTTTCTACACTTTCAGCCTGTGTCCTTCTTTTGATGGATATAGCATCACTTTGCAAAAATATCAAAAACGTTGCTCCATAGTAGTATTAGCAGCTAGTAAAAAGGAAAGCATTTCACCATTTTAGAATATCTTAAGACATGTTTGGTATCCTGAATATATATTGTGAAGTATACACTGCAAATATTGAAGTGAATTATATGATGTCTTTGTATAGAAATGGTGTTTCATGATGTTCCGAGTGAGAGGTCATTTTAACCATCACAGTGTGTGTACATTATATTACTTGTGAAGTTTTACACAGTGTTACAAAGCTATTGAATGATCCTCAGCATGCCAACCACTTGACAATATTTCTATAGCGACGAACACTTTCAAACGTACTTTGTATTCAAATCTGTAGGTTTTTAAATCTATTTTAAAATTTTGTTAGACATTTCTAAAGTGCCAATTAATTTCTTCCAGTTGAATGCAGTGCAATTTGCAATTGATGATGAATGTGCCTGAAATGAAATTGTACTCCTTGTTTGTTTATCACAGTACTGTAATACTGTCATTTCTCCAGAAGAGACCTTGGTAACATTTGCTTTTTATCTACTCTTATATCCTTTAATCTTCTAGTATTTTTGACCAATTCAGTTACAGCCCAGTAACATAAGAATATACTATTATGCCATTTTTATGAATGCCTTTTTCATTCTGTATATACACTGAGGGATAAAATCATACTTTAACTACTCTGACTTGTTGTAAACTGCTGAGAAAAAAAGCCACTGTCAAACTAACTATAACTTTTCAGTGTCAGAGTCATCTGAGCCGCCCATGGAAACTCATCAGTTTCACTCATCTTTAAACGTCATACTTTCTCATAAATATGATTATGTGATCCATTCAGAATGCAACTGGATTATTTAGAAAGCACACCTGTGTTCATCAGGCACTGTCAGCTTTTCTACCTTTTTCTTATTGGTTTCTTATTGGCTACAGTGTTATGGATTGTACCTCTTGCATATAGTGCATTGTAAATGTAAATGTTTATGTATATAGATACATATAAAAAATAAACTTCCTTAAAATTTTACAAAATGTGTATGTCCACATAACATGTATACCAAACTGCATTTCTTTAAATATTAATCTGTTTCTTCTTTATGAATTATTCAAGATAAACTGAGTGGACAAAATATTTGAAAACATTATATCATCTGTCTCTCTTTCCAGTGCCTCTATCTACTTGTGTATGGGGAGATAGTGAACTATGTGAATATCTTAAAATATGATGCAATGCAGTGCAGCAAAACTGCTCATCAAAATGGTTAACAGTTAAATCAATTCCTCTCTGTATAACTGTGACAGTAATTATGAGCTTCACCAAGGCAAACATGATTGCTTTCAATTGTATTAGTTGGTACAGATGTTCATGTTGTATTTATTACCTGTTGGTGATAAATGCAAAATACTGTACTTGACCGTGTTTCTGCTGTTTCTGGTATTGGCAGAGACAGTATAGAGCTACATCGCCTTCATCCAGCAGGGGGCAGCAGTACATTATGGCAGATGGCAGATATTTGTTGGACTGAATCAGACATGTTTGATGACTCAAGCTTCACAGTTCCTCCTACATGAACACAGTTCACAACAGTGAACCAACACAAAGGGGTCTAGAGAGAAAATTATTATGATGAAAATTTCACTTCATAAGAATTTATGCTATGATCTTTCTGGTTTCCAATATTGATAGAAAATGAATAGAAAATCTTAGAGAGAGAGAACAGGAAAAAGGGATGTCTAATCATTATTTGCATAGTGCCATGTGTATCATGCAGATTTTCTCTCTTACGCTGCAGTGACAGTAATGATTTTCCTTGCCAAACTTTTGAAATTTGGATCTAACATTTTCTGAAATAGTGCTTCACAGACTTAAATTCACATGATTCTGGACATGATGTTTTTAGTCTGAAATAAGTTTGCAAAACTCTTATGGACACGTTTAATTTTGATAGCTTTTTTTGTGATGATGTTATCAGTTTGGAAAAGTCAGTCGACAACTTCCCAATCCACATCTTGCAACAACCAGTGTTATGTCTTATTAACAGCTACAGATCGTGGAATAAGTCTTCAAACCATTACCTATGGTTATGTTGGGAGGCTTCAAAGTCACTTGTTAGCCTAAGATGCCTAAATCCAGGAAATACTCTACTTTTTATGCCGTTTAATGCTAAATCAGAATTTTTTGTTTAGAGCAAGAGTTGCACTTTAGTTTGGGATCAAATTAATATGACCTGCTTGTAGGGCTCAGAGGGATTACACATCATTACCTATAAATGTTACATAGTTGTACATTGTTTGGATAAATATGAAGTACACAACTGTCAGTACAGACTTCCCTTCTCCATGCTTCTCACTTCCCAGCCACAGCCAAACTGCTGGGTATCAGATAAGTGAATTAGTTATACCAAAGACTTCCACAGTGCCGAAAAAAAAAGCATGTCACACAGCGTGGACCGTGCCCAGGAAAGATGGCATAAATATTTGAAGACAAAGAAACAGCACAAAACATTTTGGCCTATTTCTTTTCAACATCTGCAATATTAATGACCAAGAATTAACTAGAGCAGGCCCAACATGAGAGCTTACAGTGAAGGAAAGAAACAGCGTGTGGCTTTAATTTATCAGCCAGCACAGGTCCTTTGATAATTCAAAACTGGCATTTGATTTGCCCATTATGATCCATCTTGAAGACAAGGAAGTGAGATAAGAAGAGACACAGAATAAAAGAGAGGAGAATGTTTTCTGAGGAGAGTGATACAGGACAAAAAGATCATTTCGAATTAGATGAGTACAGATGAAGTGATTGCACGTCAGTCAGAAAGTAGGCAGAACAGAAAATAGGAAGATTGGGGTTGCTCTAGATACATGATCCCATGAGTGTCACTGACCCAATATTAACTTGTATTAACAAAAGAGAGTGAGAGAAGTGAGAAAGGCATTAAAAGCAGGGGAAGTTGTTCCTTTCCTTCAAGCACCTGAAAGTTAAAGACACCTTGATCTACTTCTAGTCTTCATGGGTGCACGACCATCTTAGTACCTCAGTACCCCGAGTCAGAGACGCAAAGAGTGATGACGTAAGTGCCTGCACGCTCAAATCAATAGCCTTTGGTTTCTGTAGTCTTGGCAAAACCCAAAGAAACCTCTGAAAATAGGGAAAGGTAAGCTTCTTCTTGTACACACTCGGAAAGTTTCAAATCCACATCCAGGAGGCCAATAAATTCAATAGAGTGTGCCTTTATTGCACTGCCAAAACGCAAATCCTATGTAGGCAAGAATGTTCAGAATTTGGACAAAAGAGAAAATGGATCATGGATGAGCTAGGCAAAGTGAAAGAATGAGGTAAGAACTGATTAGAAAAATTGATTGAAATCATGCCTATGCTGGAATTGTCAAAGGGAGCATTTTGCCCTGGCTGAATAGTCTACATTCACAACAAGTCTAACACAGAGCCAGTGTGAGCAGCTTAAGCAATTTCCCTTGTTGTCATCTCAAAAACACTGTAGACAGACACACCTGACCACACTGTGAGGTAAAGGTCCTTCTGAAGAGGAAGCGGTCCATCTCATCTTTGCTCTTGTTTAATACTAATGATCTCAATAGAGAATAAGCACGAGTAAGCAGCAAGAGAATATACAACAGCCCTGGTGGGCATTCAGGCTGTGTGTGTTATCTGCTCTGGTGGCACAACATCTCTAAACTAGAGACAACACAAACACTTGTAGATGTGCTGTTGGAATTCTTATGACCGCGGGAGTGTAAAGTCACTTTGACAGTAGCTAAAAGAGGAAAGCGTGGTTGCCCTGCTCTTAGAGATAACCCACCATCTAGCACAATGTTTTTTCAACTTCATGTCGCCTTGTATGGACTAATCCAACCCCATTTCTGTCTAAAAAAGTGATCTGGTTTACCGCAAGGCCATTTGAAAAAAGAAACTGTTGAACTTCTCTTTCTCTAAGAGCATACAGTTCCCAGCCTTGAAACATGAAAAAGGCATATAGCAAAGAAGAGGGGGCGAGTGTAAGAGGAAGGACTGGAAAAAGCTAGAAAAGAGAAAGAAATAGAGAGAAAGAGAAAGAGAAAGAGAAAGAGAGAGAGGGAACTGAAATGAGGACAGCTAGAGAAAGGCAGATTTAGTCTGTGGCATGTCTCTTGATGAAAGGACCATTTCTCTCCTTTTTTAGGGATTGTTTTTTCATCCCTCCCTCCCTCCCTCCCTCCCTCTTTCTGTTCCTCTCATTACTTAGTATGATGTTTGCCCTGGCACCGCTGGGATGGCAGAAATGGCCATCACAACAGGAACCGTCTGGGTCCACTGCCCACATACAAGTCTATTTCACACAGCAACTATGAAACCAATAGTTTCATACACTAGCTGCTTCATGTAGTGTTGCACAGTGAAATTGCATAACCCACAGAGACTCAACAAGTCAGGATTCCCTTTTGAAGTGAACAAATTGGTTAAACCTCAAGATGTAATTCTTATAGCAGACAATGCTGTATCTAATTATAACTTTAAAGCTCCAACCAATTATTTTGCCACCCCAGATTAGCAAAAAATTAACTTGATCACCATTGCATATGATGTGACATCAGAAAACGATGTACCCTCTGACCTACTTTTCCTCCTTCAGGGGGTGGCGATGATGACAAAACCTACTAGGACACAATCTTGCTTCCCCAATTTTCATGTAGTTCCTGATGAACCAGAATGCAAGACAGGATATGTGAGGAGGGGTAATTCAAGGGCAAATCCACTGGATATCAGTTAAGAAAGCCAGAGGCAGTTTTTATTTGATGAGAGGAGCAGACGGAGCTGACTGATCAAAAGTCTGTGATAGTTTTATTAGGTGGAATATTTATTTACAACTGCTGTTGCAGCATGAGGTCATTGGTGACGATAGACAGTTTTTCAGGAAATGAAATTAAAGGGAAAAGTCACATTTTGCTGTCATACAGCTTTTTTTAAATGCATGTTAAAGAAGATTTTAGCTGGGGATTAAATCAAGAAAGATTTGTGAGTCTGAAAAGTTGTCCAGGAGGAAATGTGAATAATGCACTGAATTATATGAAGTATAATTTGAATCTAAAACCTCTCTATGACTAAAATTTGCTTGATGCCGGAGAAATTTAACCCGTGCTTGAGTTACTAGTATTATACTGGATAATTGGCTAACATGATGAATTGGAATAAGCGTTATGTTCTTTGTTACAACCACAAAACACAGTTTAGAGAAATTACTCAATTTAAGTATATGCTTGGTTACAAATTGTCTAGTTGCCAGTGTTCTCTGTGCGAAATCCTTTGTCCCTCACACATGATCCAAATGTTTGTAGTGGTGATGAGTAATTCCTTAGTTTTTCTTAGTAATCCTAATCACCATTCAACCTTAAAAATCGACTCAATACGTCATTGTTATACTCTTTTCAGAGCTATAAATAGCACTTCAGGAGCTGAAACAGACTATCTAAATTTACTGGTCCATTCCCTCTTATAGTGGTACAGTTTTGGTGGGTGGGGGCTGATGACTCAGCAGCATGTGGATGGCTCTGCTTTGTGTGGGAGAGGAGGAGTGTGAGTGTGGAGGTGCTGTGGGCAGGGCCAATATGGAAATGCAAGGCTGTTGGGATCAACCTACTGACAGTGCTCTCTCTGAACCTGTGTGTGCGTGTGAGTGAGTGTGTGTGCGTGTGTACATGCATGTGTATCAAAGAGGCGGATGGGAAAATATATCAGCACGTTACACACATATTGCTTTGATTTTCTGGTTTCTTAATTCTGCTGCCAAATTCACATTTTTTTAATGCTGAGAAATTTGTTTGGAGGCATTTAAGACTCACTAAGTGTGTAAGTGCAGCGCTTAACAATCACTTCCTTGTTTGGCTTGTCAACCCAGTGATACACTGGCTATAATAGGCTATCGGGGGCAGCGTAAGGTCATAGGTGGAATGTAACCAAGTTCACTTACTTAAGTACTGTGTCTAAGCACATTTAACACAAGTAGTTGTACTTGAGTAGTATTTCCATTCTAGTTCTCAACATTTTGGAGGCAAATATTGTACTTTTTACTCCACTAAATTTATCTGTGACAATGACAATAAAGATCTATTCTATTCTATCTGACAGCTTTAGTTACAAGTTAGGCTACTTCAACTAATACATTTTGATGTATTTATTTAAGCTAATACAATAGAACATAAAGTAGCCTACATAGCTCAAATTTACTCCACTTTTACCAGCTGCAACAGTGATGCTTAAAAATTCATGCATTAATATTGTAATACAGGCATACTTTTCTTTTGGTAGTACAATATAATTTAATGCTAAAAAAAAATCTAAGTACATTTTTGAATGCAGGACTTCCACTTGAGTATTTCTACCGGTAAAATATCTGAATACTTCCTCCCTCACTTGTCAAGATGTTAAAGGTTAGAAGGTTTCTCGAGTTAGCTGTAATCCTGATAAGCCTCCAGTGTGAAATATCACATTTCCAGTGTTGTCAATCCGGTCTTGCCAGTAGCAAAATGAACTGCAAACATATGAAATACAGAGTGCCCGACAGTAAACCTGTGTAAGAGCAGGTTTTATGGCTTGTTTGCTTCTGTGTATGTGTGTGTGTGTGTGTCTTTGGGAAGTCACCTGGCTGACGTCACACATTGACTCCTCTGCACGGCGCGCTGCCATGGAGCTGCAGTCCAGCCGGGCAGGCGGAGAAACGACAGCCTGACTCCACTGCAGCCTTCTAACACACAGCTTTTAACACTAGTGAACATTTTGAAAGTCGAAGCTCCGAGAGAACCGCGGTTCATAACTCAGCCCCGCCATAAACAAGATACTTTTCCAACTCAGCAGAAGAGGTAAGGAACAGTTTCTGGTAAAAACGGTTAAACTTGTTCGCGGTTTGGAAAACTTGTGTCAGTTTGGACCTTTCTTACCGGGTAATGGGTGACGAGAGTCGCCGGGCTTTACTTTAACACTGTTTTTACTGCTGTTTGATGTCACAGAGAAGTACAGTTCGTCTGTAAACCCCGGTTGGCATCAGTAGTAGTTAGTTTAATAGTGGGTCAGGACTTGTCTGGCTGTCGCGGAATCTCTCTCTCTCTCTCTCTCTCTCTCTCTCTCTCTCACTCTCTCTCGCGCCGTGTTACAGTTGTAGTTACGTAAGTTAAGTTTCATACTCATAGCTCGTAGAAATGTGACAAAAACCCTTATTGCCTTCACAGCACTCATTAAAACACCAAAAGTCGAGTTTGGGCTGCTTAATAAATTCCTTAAGCGAAGTGTTGTATCCTATGGCAACGGAGGGCTCTGTGTCAGCTAACCTAGTGGAAAAAACATAAAGCTGGAGCTCATCATCATGCTAATGACAGAAATTCATTCATTTTAGCCCATTAACCCATTTAATGATTGGTTTCCTCCTATAGTTTTACACTAAAGGACAAATCAGCTCAATTAAATCGCTTATTCTGCCTTAAAATGTTTTTCTTTGACAGCCAAGGGGCATATTAAATGTAATCCCTTTGTCATTAACGTGATTAATGTGAGCAGGGTAGCAAATGTTTTAATGTTGCATTGTTTGTTAAAGGCTCAAACGTAGTTTAACCCTATAAAGACACTTATTTAAGGGTTTTGTAAACAGTGGTAGAGCAGGGATTCTCTTAGTAGTGATTATACAGGTGAACTGACAAAATATGCAGCAAAGTCCCTCAGATTATACAGAGAGTAACTTGTGTTAACTCACATCATGAAGATTCATTGCACATCAGGAACAAAATGTCAACATAACCTAATTTGAGTCACATACAAAGAATGATGAGCTGAGTTTTTAGTGGACTTAATTTGCATTAAATCTCAGTTTCCATTCTTTTGTGTATGGTCTGGTTGGACAGAAAGTTGCCAGTGTCACGGTCATTACAAACACAATACAAATAGCACTCGGCTCATTGTGGTCTAACTTGTAGTGGAGCTGGTTTGCTTTGTTCACCTGAGACTTAAGTCCACGACCTTGAAATGTCAAAGGTCCTTCCCTCATTGCACTCAGGTTTAGCAAGTAGAATATCATGCAGTCATCCCGCTGACGCATGTGACTTATTTTTGTTTTTTGTTTCCATCATGTCATGTTTCTCAATCATTCACTTCACAGAGTAAAGGTGAGGGATGTCTGGTATGCGATGGCAGTGTTTAATTAAAGGGAAGTGGCGTGTGAAGATTAGCCTGCATTCTTGTGTCAGTAAACAGTTCAGCCATCTACTCTTGGCAACTTGGCTACATGGCCACATATAACACATCATCCTGTTTTGAAATATTCCTACCTTCGCTTGCAAAAGTCTTGTGTCACACAAACTCCCACACGCTACAGAACAATTCTGCTTTTGTGGTGAGGCTCTCTGTCCTGTTGTTATCGTCTGGAGGGAGTGCAGCTTTGTGAGCGCAGGTAATACTATCTGCCTGCATCTGCCTGCAGTTGCTGGTGTGTCAATATTGGCTCGTGGCATCATGAGCTGCTTGGAGGACACCAACAGGACATTTGCTCAGTGAGGAGATGTAAATGCAGCACTGATCTTTGGATAGTAAAATACACACAAGATGATGAACTCATATGATTCAGACAATGTTTAGACTGATATTAAACTGTTTGTGTGTTTTGAATTATTTATTTCAGGACAGGATGATAGAGTCAGACCTGAATGAGAAGTCAAAAACCATCAAGCATTGAATGAGTCAAGCACTGAAAGTTGAAATCAGTAATTAGTTTATTTTAATGAGATTTTTAGATTTGAATGACAGTTCAGTCAATTTTCTACTTAACTTTTTACCCTGCAAAGTTGTACTGTTAGTGCTGTTAGTGATGAAACACTTTCCAGCAACATTAAGAGCGATTAGTCACCAAAACAGTGTGCACCTTGATTTATGTCTCATAAAAAACACCTCGTACATACCAACACTGTCTACACAGCAACACTTTGGTCATGATGTATTCTCTGTTATGATCCCTCCTTATGAAAACACCTGCTGTTATTCATAACTGCACACACACAAATCTGCTAAATCAGCACTGAGTGATGATAGTTTGGCTTGTGGTGCCCTTGGCCTCTCTCTCTCTTCCTCTCTCTTTCTCTCTCTCTCTCTCTCTCTCTCTCTCTCTCTCTCTCTCTCTCTCTCTCTCTGTCCCTCTCTCTCTTTCTCTCTCTCTCTGTCCCTCTCCATCATGGTATCCCTGCTCGACTTTCCCTGCTCGGATGCTATTTTGTCTGTCTTACCTTAACCAGGGCTTTGTGAACTGTGAGCGGGGCAGAAATGGATACCGCTCTTAATGCATGTGGAGAGAACACACACACACACACGCACACACGCACGCACACAGAGGCAGGATTAATTCCATGCTGGTATAGCAGGTTTGACGCCATGCCAAAGAGCTCAGTGAGAAAGGAGCGAGAATCAGAAAAGGTAATCACCACATCAAGTACAAACGTGTGTGTGTGTGTGTGTGTGTTCATGTTCGCGGGTACTGCAGAGTTATGATCTGTTCAATCAGTTCAGGGCACAAAGTGAAAGTATGACAGACATTATCTCTGGAATCAATGTATCACAACAACCATTTGTATGTTTTTGACCAACAGCCGCAGCTCCGGTGAACTGAGGGTCATTCATTCATTTTAAATCAAACCTCATTTTCTTCTCATTTTCCTGCCTGTCCTTCTTTGACCTGATCCCTGTGTGTGTGTGTGTGTGTGTGTGTGTGTGTGTGTGTGTGTGTGTGTGTACGTGTACGTGTGTGTGTGTGTGTGTGTATATATGTGTGTGTGTGTGTGTGTGTCAAATAGTGTACAGAAGGGTAGCTAAATATATTTCTTTGCCTTTTTTGCCTGTAAGTGTAGGTGTCTCTCCAGACAACAATAATATGATAATATGCGGTCTGTTGACATAACCTGTCTATGTGCTTGTGGGGTGTGTGTGTGTGTGTGTTGAGGGGGGGTGGGGTTGTTAGACATTAACCGTGGTTGGTGAAAAAAGAAAGAAAGGCTTTGATTCTTTCAAGCCACTCTCCCCTGAAATTCATTAAAGGCTGCTTTGTTCAAGGTTATTTGTGTGTGTGTGTGTGTGTGTGTGTGTGTGTGTGTGTGTGTGTGTGTGTGTGTCGCATGCACAAAGCACACTTAGAGACGGTGTTAATGTAGTAATAATACTTATCACAGTGCCTCAGTGAAAGACCTGCAGATTAAAGAAAGTTTCTGATAAACATTTCCACCACATTTTAGTCTGTGCCGTGAAGGAACATTACTTTATTTTGTTTGCATGTCTAATTGGGAGTGAAAGAGAAAATGATTAGTTAGCTTCAAAAGTTAGGGTAACTTTGTTGTTCCTGTGTTATTACCTCAACCAAGGAGTATGTATTCATATCCGTCTCAACCAATCCCATTCCCAAGTAATTCATTCCTTTTTTTGAAGTTCCAGCCAAATTTCTAATCATTTTTGCAGGTGTCGAACAGTTGCAATGAAATTTTTTACATTTACATTTTTTTTCATTTAGCAGATGTTTTTTCCCCCAAAGCAGCGTAGAAATGAGGTACAGTCCAAGCTACAGGAGATCAAGGAGAAGTCATTGAGAAGAAATGCCTCGTTTTACCTTCCGCCACAAGGCCTGCAGGTTCTTGAAGAAACATGTTAGTATGTAGCAGAAAAGTCCATATTTTCATCTGGATCCAGATGAAAATAAAAAACTAAATAAAAAAATGAGAGGACTGTACAGTCTTGACAGAGGGACAGTTTGTACTCTCTGCGTTACCTTAGCCTATGTATACAAAGGTAGGAAAGAAATGACATTATACTTAGGAGCAGCACCTTTCCATCGTCATTGTTTAATTTCCAGCATGGAGGTTTATTTTGTTCCTTTGCGGTATCATAAAGAGCAGTTTTCATGGTGCAATAGATGTTTACACTCATAACCACACACTAGGTTATTAGCTTTAGGAGTGAGTGTGGCCTGGCTGACTCTGACTGCGCAGGTTCATTATAATCATGTGGAGCATGTTTGTTCAGCTCTAATTTGCTAGGTGAACGACTGGCCCAGCTCCATCCAGTCTTGTGCTCCCCCACTCTCTCTCTTTTTGTGTCATTATGTCTTGTCTCTTGAAGTACCTGTAAAAGGAACACAAGGTGGATTGAGAGGAGAACCCAATTTGTGTTTTTCTTCTTTCACATTTCCCAGTACAGAATAAACAATTCATATTATTGGACTGTGTCAGCCTCTTCTTGGTTTCAGGGTAGCATCAAGTGAGGACTGTGTCAGCCTCTTCTTGGTTCCAGGGTAGCATCAAGTGAGCTAGAAACCTCCAAACCTGACATATTCTCACAGTGATCGCATAACTGACAGCTCTATTTTTAGTAATATGATGTAACTTTGAAATCGCTATGACACATGTGGTTAATTTTTGCAAGTTTGGAATTTTCAGAACAGGTTGATTTGTTTCCTGCGTCACAGTTTTTAACTTGTGGCTTTATTTAGCTCTCTGTCAGGCCGGTTTTTATCTCTCCAGGTCTTGTTCTGTCACTGAGGCAGACGTAATTTGCAACTGAAGATGTGCTTCTGATGCTGCTGTGTTTCAGGCAGGCATAAACTTAGATCTAGGTAAAGAAAGGTCATTTTTCTCAATAGAAGTTTTGACTCATCAGAGCAGGCAAAGCACAGGTGTTACAGATATCATTAACAACGGCTCTCTTTCATTTAAGTGGCCCGCTAAGCCATTATCCTGCTCTGACACTGAGCCAGCATGCACAATACCACAACTCTGAAACCAGAGCAACCAGATTGAACTCACATATCATCTTTTTTTTAATTAATTTTTTTGGTCTGGTCTCAGTTTTAATTTGAGGAGGCTTTACATCCAGATAAGATGAAGAGTCTAAGAATAGTATGTGTAAGTTTCCATACACTTCATATTTAAGTATTGAATAATATTAAAGTAATAGTAAAGTATAATATTTTGTTCCTTTGCAGTCACCGAAATGTTTGACATGATGCCAGATGAAAAGATGGCACCATCAAAATTATTGCCACATACCTTTTTCATATCAGACGTTTTGATTTGTAGAGCAGGAAATGTAAAAGGTAAAATGTAGATGAGCCAGTTGCAGTGTGCTGGTAATCGTGCCTTCTCACTCACTGTCATGACTTACTGTGACAATGAAAGGTATGTAGCTATTGTTAATGTTACAATTAACTACTGTTCTGACACACAGACTGTCTTTGAGCTGGAGCCATACCAAAATACTACAAGTCCTACACTGTTCACCCAAATGTAAACTGAGACAACAACAACAGAAAAGAAAAGAAAAATATGCTGTACTGTAAATCACCCACGTCATAATCATATCTTCAGAATCCCTCTGTTTTGTTGGTTTTACAGCTGACTAATAAAGGATTACTAAAATCAACTTCGACTCTGCGTGTAGCAGCATTTAAGGTGCTGTCATTAATAGCACAAATGACGCATGTATTGTTTTATGTGGTGAACATTTCAGTCATTCTCTGTGTAAATGTCTCTGTCTTAGTCATATGGAAGCTCCTCAACCTGCAAAACCTGCTTGATCACTGCTTCCACTTAATGACATCTCCAATCATTTAGTGCATACCAACCCTTTGCATTGTTTATGGTGAGTCACTGAACATGTCTTTGATTATAGCCTTATTCATGTAGACAGTCATGCATCTCTTACTCCATCATTGTGTTTTAGTGCATGTAGTAAAAGATTAGATTTATATTGGAACAGCTGAGGAGTATTTTGCTACTTGTATGTTCATCTACTTAAGGTATTAGCTAATTCATGAAACATGGCATTCTGTTGGCCTGTTTATCACATGATTAACTGTTGTAGGAATACATTTTTATAAAGCCATTGTTAAACATTGTTTTTAAATGTTGTTTCAAAGCAAGAGCTGCAACAATTAGTGTATTAATCGATAAGTAGATCAACAGAAATGAATCATTTTATTCATTATTTTAAGCAAAGATGCCAAACATTGCTGGTATAAGCTTCTCTAATGTGATGACTTCATGATTTTCTTTGTCATACGTGGTAGAAAACCCCTACTGGAGGCACACAGTTGTGGGAATAGAAAAACTTCCTCATAGCTGATATGACGGAAGATAAGAGACTTCCATCTCAAGTCAAGTGGCATGTTTTCGTCTTTTCCGTATATAGTGCCGCCTTCCAAATAGTGTATAATTTATGAATTCCTTTGTGTAGTCCAGCACAAAAAACAAGACTTTCTTAAGAATAACTAAATATATCCACACACACACACACACACACACACACAAAAATTCCTGGAAATGAACTGGATGTAGTGAAGGCGAATCTGGTTCTGTCATTGAGTCTGATTCCTTCTCATGTCCACTGGCTTGTCTATCTTTTTTCTTTTCCTCCCTCATTTGCTCTTTCCCTCTACCCACCCCTTCCCCAATTGCATGTGCTCATTTTTTCCACTCTCTCTGGGGAAACAAAGCTCTCTTTTTCAATGTAGCAATGTGTATGTATGTGTGTGTGTGTGTGTACATAAGAGAGGAGTGTATGTGTAAAAGACTGTGAAAAAGTCTTTATTTTTTATGTGTGTTTGTGTGTCAAACTCCATGACTTTGATTAATATTGTTTTTATAGGTGTGTGCGCTTGTGAGTGTCTTCTGTGTGTGTGTGTGTGCGCGCGGGCAGTATTTTGAGAGCTCTAATAGTTTCTCAACCCTCCTGACCTCGCTCAGAAACAGTCGCTTGTTTAGGAGTCCTCAGATCCCAGTCAAAGCCTCAAGCAGCAACGACAGATGTGTCATCAGTGGAGACGCTGCTGAACTACATTAACTCCTGTGTTTTCACATCTGTATGGATGCTCATTTCCTGCCAAGGGAAAACAGCTGAACAATCACAATCTCAAAAATATACCTCTCTAACAGATGGAGAAGATGTAGCTAAAGATATGCATTCTCTATCGCTGTAGCTTCATCTCTTAAGTAAATATTTTGACAAGCTTTCCTGTTTTTCCTTACAGTTCTTGTGCATAGCAAGCAACACATTTTCTGTACTCACGTATGCAGCTCTGTAGCCTTCCATCCATCTTTTTCACATTATGTACTTCTGTAAACTCATAAGCTCTCATATCCTTCCATGAACTCATTTACTTTGAATAAAAGTAAATGAGTTTTGTACTGCTTGTTGTTCATGTGCTGTTATCATGTGAAAAACACCCTTTTATCATATACTTTATCTTGACCCCTCTTGAGCCTGAGTGTGGATTTGTGATTTTGGAATATAAATGGGGAGCATGATGGCTCTCTGGTAAGCCTTGTCATGACAGAGCAGGAAGGTCATGTGTTGGAGGGGTGTTCCTGTGTGGAGTTGATGGAGGCTGTGTGCTTTCTTCCATGTGCTTGAGTCTCCTCTAATAACATTGAATTGACATTGATAATTTGATATTATATATTTTACTGTGTTTCATGTATGAAATCTGAGGCACAGTTTTTAAGATGTGTAAAATATTGAAATCCATCCTTCATCCATTATTTAATCAGATTTAATCATTTAAATACATTTTCCCATAATTCAATATAATTTAATTACATTTTATGTTTTAAATTGAGTTCCTAGATATTGACTAATGTTCAATTCACATTTACTGACATAGACCAGTCACCTGTCAACCAATCACTGTGGACATTGTATTGAAGTCCATTAAGAGGAATTTACAGCGACAGATCCTGTGTTGGTTGGTTTCTCAGGAATACAGTAGAGCACATTCACACCTGAGACCTGCCCAGTGTGGGTACACATACCTCCCGCACTGTTAAAGCAGCTCCCTCAGGGGATTTAAGAAAAACTCAGTTGAATGTTAAAAAAGGAGATTTCCACTTCCCCCAAATCTCTTCTACTGCAGTAACAGAAAGTATAGGAACACCATGCTTACTGTCTCCATAATTCTGCATTCAAAGTTTCATTCAGAAGACAAATGAAAATGTGATGCAACCAAAGCTCAAAGTAGCTATAGTATATGTTTGTAAGACGAGCAGTATACATGTAAATACTGTATATCACAGCAGGTATAGTTCATGACTCAAAAGGAAAGGAGCATGCAAACATAACTTGTTTCCCTATGAATGATAAATCATTCAAGCACAAACAAGGAGGTCCTGCCCAGGAGCTTAAGAGAAGGACATGTCCACGTGCATTTGCTTTTAGAGATTACAGCCCAGAAATGTCACTTCACAGAGCCGATAAACATCAGTGTACTTAAAATGTGATGCTGTTTTCCTCAGATCACAGCTCTACTGTCCCTGACATTACTATTAAACCAAGATTATGTTAATAAGGCAGGAGACTAAAGCTATAACCGATCAAGTAAAGGAACTTAAAAGCTCACAGAGAGTGCTGTGTGGAAATTCTTGGAGGAATTCAGTGGGATTTTATCGCTGCGTTGGGAATAAGAATGTAGGCTAATATACCCTCTGTGTCCTGCTACGCTGTGACATCGCATCTGTGTGATGTGATAACTTAAAAAAAGGTTCAAAGTGTTTGTTAGTACAGACCCCTTATACAACATGAGGCTCCACTGCCCCTCCCCTAAATTCAGAAAACTTGACCCTTTGTAATCTTTGTTCTTATAAGACCCCTTGAAGGGTGAGTTCCAGCTATTGTTTTCACAGTAAGACTGTTTGGGGTTATTGAACTGATTTTACTAAACACTCCAGAGATGAAAATACAGTTTGTTTGTTTTTTTGTGGTATTTTTCCTTTACTGGACAGTGGCAGTGTAATACAAGATTGCAGCTTTTTTTAAAAAATGATTTCTATGTCCACATATCCATATTTAGAGAAAAATATTCAGATAAACAAACCCCCCTTCCCAAAAGATCCCCTTACAACAATTATAATATACTGGCTTTATACAAAGTATATACTACTGTGTATACTTGCTATTTATAGTTATCAAAGCAGCAATGTTTCCCGCCACAAAGAAAGTGTTCACAACTTGATCTTTTGTACATTTTCTTATGTTGAAAATAAATGAATCTGTGTTTATTTATTTCAAATGTTTTCAGTTGGATAATTGTATCTCTAAAGAAGATGCTAATTAACACTATGCTGTACTCTGATACTCTACTGAACTCTTTTATAATTACCCAGGGATGTCTGAACAAGACCTGACCCCCACAAGAACCCCTTTGAGAGGAAGTGTATGAAACATATGCAAAGCGACGCTGTACAAATTTGTCTGTGAAGCAATTCAGTTTAAGTGAAGCAGGGGGGGGGGGGGGGGGGGGGGGTAGGCACTTTGCAAGCTGTGTTTTCTGTTTCAGTTTAAGTGTAGAATTGACTTTTTTCATTTTGAAATTTTTAGTAATGCAAAATCTGTGAATTCGTTTATTTGAACACAACATGACAGCATTCTCAAATGTGGCCTTCAGACACATTGTTGTACAAGATTAAAAAGATTTTTTTAAAGATGTTATCCCTGAAAAAAAAAACGAACCTACAATGATTTCAGTGAAAGGGTATTCAGAGCCGTAGAGTGGTGAACGCATTCGGATCAACCATGAAGTTCAATCTTATACTAATAGAAATGTAATACTAAAAACTAACCAAACAGGGCTGCAAAAACAAGATTAGCAGCACCTCCTCCTATAACATAAAATAGTACTGCGTAACCAGCAAGAAAGTCTGGTGCCAGTGTTGGCAGTTTGTGTTGTTTTGCTCCAAAACTCTTTTTTTTTTTAAATGACCCAGACACAAATGTATACAGCCAACTAAGTGGGGACAATCAGGGACTGGGAATAGACACAAAAAATCAGTAATCAATCATTCAAAAATCACTACAAAAATCAATGTGAAAACAGTAACATGGCTCCAATGTTTATAGTTTAGTCTGTTTGTCTTTCTTCCTATCACTGTCACTTTTGTTTTTCTTGGAAATGTGAAATGTGGATTTTCTGTTTCTCTGTCTAATTTCCTCATCCTGCTCCCATGTGCACATTTTTGGATTCTTTTTTTCTTTATAACTGGCAGGTAGTTTCCAGAGTCATGTTTTAAATTGGAAACTTCTACTTCCTCTCTTGTTCCGATCTGAGGACACTATTAGGAACTGACTCTCTTCCTGCTTGTTTCAAGAATAGGACTTAAGCAATCCGGTTACACGATGAACATGTGTCTGTGGGAGAAGTACTAACTGCCAGTCTGTCTGTTATAGGAGGCTTGGGTGATTGGTCACCATGGCACCCTTCCTGCGTATCACCTTCAATGCTTATGATGTGGGCGTTCTGCCTCCTCAGTCTGACACTCCCATCTGTGCCATCAAGATGAAGGAGTCTGTCAACACAGGTATGTACAGGTGCACATACGCATGTAAGTTATCACTTCATCTAGATGGGAGTGGCACAATAAGTAGGCCAGGCGCTCTGGGTTTAATTGCTCTAACAGCCACCATCTGCTGGGCTTCAAAGTCCATGAGTAACTTTGCAGTGACTTCCACAAAGAGGGGAAAAGTAAAGATGTTTTGCTCCCCCAAGTTGATCCCAGTCTTCTTTCACAGAGCGAGGCAAGACCCTGGTCCAGAGGAAGCCCACCATGTATCCAGCTTGGAAGTCCAGTTTTGATGCTCACATCTATGAGGGGCGTGTCCTAGAAGTGATCCTCATGCAAAGTAATGAGGAGCCATTGGCCAAGGCTACAGTTGGCGTGTCTGTACTGGCAGAACGCTGTAAGAAATCCAAGACCACTGGCCGTGTCGAGTTCTGGATGGACCTGCAACCTTCTGGGAGGGTCCAGATGGTTGTGCAGTTCTTCCTGGAGGACAGTGATGCAGGTAAAACTGCATTATCCTAAAGTCCCTGAATATTTATGAGTAATAAACAACAACAACAAATCCAGTATTATTTATGAGGGGTTTAGCAAAGAGTTTATCAAAAAGCTGATCTGCTTTTCAGGACTGAGTGGGTGTGGTTTGTTCAGATTTTATTGACAGTGGCTTAGCAATTTAAGCAAACAACCTCACTTAACTGTCATCACTTTTATTTATATTCAAATATTTTTAAATCCTTTTCATGTGAAATATGTGATCACCTTTTCTCTGAACACAGCTCAGTTCAAAGAAAAGCACAGACACATAAGCAATCTCTCTTGTGGAATAACCAAAGTGCTTCACCAGATAGTTTGAGTTCTTGTAGGAGAAGCTGATTGCTTAAAGTAAAAAGTTGATTCTAGGAAGTATGTTCACAGGGCCTTTAAAACAGAGTTCCCTGACCGGGAATCGAACCCGGGCCGCGGCGGTGAGAGCGCCGAATCCTAACCACTAGACCACCAGGGAATGATGCTCTTCATGTAAGAGGATAGCCTGCCTCCAGTTGTTGGGGGGAAAAAAATCCCTTCCCCCTCCCTGTTCCCTCTCCCATGGACACCCGCAGAAAATAATGTGCTCTAGTGTTGACATATAATGCCCTCTACTGGCAGCAGGGATCCTCCATTTAGTGCTAATCTCCATGCATTTGCCACACACAACCAAAGCATACCATGTTAACTAGTGTGGGTCTTATGGGACTAGTGCAGAGGAGTGTAGAGTTGCACTGGAGCGACTGCCTTCCTCAAGCTGTCAATGTTTACTGCTCAATCTATATTTCACAATGACTTTGTCAGGTGACGGCAGGTGTGGCTATCTACACAGCGTTACAGTGACTCAAGGTCATGTAGGAAATCAGCCTTAGGACTTGCTGTATCACTAAGATAGTGACTGCAACAAAGATGATGGCTCAACATATGTTATAAGAAGTGTATTTTTCTTGTTAGGATATATCAGCGTGTTCCTTGGGACTGGAGTTAGCCAAACACATACAGAATATTAAGTGTGTTTTATTATATTGTAATCTCTCCTAGCCTGTCAAGAATGCAAGGGAAACACAGAATATTCTTAAATATATTGAATAGCTGCACAAAATATCCACCATTGGTAGCCAAAAAAGTCCAAAAAATATTCTATTGTATTATTAATATTAATTATATTACTATCATTATTATCTTCCAAAAAACTATTTTGGTTTCACTTCAGCTGTTAGGCAGAAGTGAAGCAGAGCAGTGCTGACTGGCAGTGTTTTACTCAGTTGCTTGATCACCACCCCAGGCAGGGAAGCTAACCCATGGCAGTGCTAGTTGTCTGCCAACTTGGTGCAAGATTGGGTGAGATTTACACACTGGTTCTGTTCAGAGGGAGTTTCTGTGTGGGAGTGGCACAGCCGGGGTTCACTGTTCGGGATCGGAAGGGGGGGGGGGGGGTTATGAAAGAGCTCCATACTCTATCAGCTCCTTCCTACACACTCCACAGGTTTCCTGAAAAGCAACCCAGAGTATTTTTAAGCGTGTGAGCAGCCCTCAACGGTGTATGCCTCATCTGTCTGTCTCCTTCTTACCCTCTCACTCTCTCTCTTTCTCTCGCTCCCATTCCCACTGACTCAGCTCACCGAAGCACCGTCCAAACACGAACATCTGTCAGTAGAATTGCAGAGAGGAAATTAATGAATCTCCCTCAGTTTTCCCTGTCTGTCAATTGTCTCTTTAAGGCAGCTCAGTTTTTGTATTCTCCCTCTTATCTCCCTCCCATTAAACCACCCACCCTCCCTATCTTTTGGTTGTCTTCCAGAGTTTCTGTTTTCTTTGTTTACCTCTCTCACGCGTCTTTCACTGCCTTCTCTGGGTGACTTTTGACCCCACCCTGTTGACATGCGTCAGCCGGAGCCGCTTATCCAGGAGGATATTTTTCTATGTTTACCCTCCATTTACCAGCAGCGCCTTTGGCTTCCTTCCCTAGCTAAGACAAAATGCTCCTTGGCATTTAGAGCTGATTTATGATAATGCTTAAAATGTTGTCATTTTGGGAGGATCAATAAAGCATGTGTCTAGGTTGTAAAAACAAATCAGGTAGTTCATCCCTAATGTCATTCTTTCTTGTCTTTAGAAACTGGAGAATACAAACATGTTTGCTTTGTTCTTGTAGTCTTAGGATTTGAATAAAAATAGAGCCATTTCACATTTAAATGTATGTGTAAATTCATGTTTCCCCTCAGCGGCATCACAGCCATCAGTGAAGGTTTCTCCTGAAGATGGATTCACAACCCTCAACAGAAGGAGAGGAGCTTTCAAGCAGCCCAAAGTTCACTTCATCAAAAACCACGAGTTCTGTGCCACCTTCTTTGGCCAGCCCACTTTCTGCTCCGTCTGCAGAGAGTTCCTCTGGTGAGATGCCAGCCTTTGTTACGTTACATCTGTAACGTTTGTGTGTCTTTTACGTTTCTGTACTTTAGCTGGTTAGCATATCAAAACTTTCACTTTCCTCTTCAGTATGCTTTGAGTGCATGTCAGCTCTAGGGATATACTAAGGAAGTTATTTCTAATCCTATTCTGTTTGATCATGATGTCTAATTATTAGAATTCACGTTGTGTTTTTATTAAGATGCCAGGGGCACAGCTGTGATAATTACACACCATTTGTTCTGTCACCCACTGTATATTTTCTGGTTACAAAATGAGACAAAAACATCAGTTGCCCAATAAGAAGTCCAGCCCCCCATGGCTGCTCCTCAAAAGACCAATTAGTAGCGGTTCTCGTATTCCTAGAACCGCTACTAATTCAGGGGGTGTAGTAATGTTAGATTATTAAATAATGTTAACGTTAGCACAGCAGGGTTTCTATTGTGAGAGTGAGTCACTGTCTAGGGAAATCCCACAAGGCTGTCATGTTGTTTTCATACTATGTCAGCAACTCTAACCTGTAAGCCAAACTCCTCCCCTCTTTTCCAAAGTACAGTATAATCTATCCCCTGTAGAGACAGACAGGAGGAAGTCTGATGTTGTCTTTAGTGTGTGCAACAGCATGTCCACGTATTTTCTGGACATTTTTATGCAGGGTGAAGTTTCACTCTCATGACCAAAGATGTGCAAGATAACTTCCAGTTATGCTGATAACAAATATAAAAACCCTGAGTCATTGCTGTTTCAGCTAGTATCAGGTCTCTCTTGCTTTTTTACATATGTAGTTTGGTGATTGTTGAATTAAGGAGACTGTAAACTTTCATTCATGCTTGGAAACTCATGCTAAGTACAGTATATCACGGTTATAACCACAAAACACACTAAAGAAAACCATCTCAAGTAAATAGTCCCAATATCAGCAGTATTTGTCTTTTTTCCACCAGTGGAAGAAAACATTTTTGCTCTGTCAACACATTAAAACCCTTAATTAATTCTCTTTTCTCCCATACAGGGGGCTCAACAAACAAGGTTACAAGTGCAGACGTGAGTGTTTTCCTAACTGCTATCTGCATTTCTATCACATTTTGCCCTTTTGCACATTTCGTAACTTCAATGAATCGTCACATCACAATTACAACGATATTTGATCATTTATTTCTCCCAGAATGCAATGCGGCAATCCACAAGAAATGCATCGAAAAAATCATTGGAAGGTGCACTGGAACAGCAGCCAACAGTCGAGACACTGTGGTGAGAAAAGTTTGCATGCAAAACATGACCTTAGATCAAACACTGACAATGAACTGCCGTTGTGTTTTACAGTAATAGCTTTCATTTATTTTCCCAGCTATGGTTCAAATTTGCCCTGCTTGATTTTATGACTTATTCACCATTATGAAATTCACTCAATAATTTGGTTAATATTGTTTGGTTAACCAAACAGGGCATAGCCAAGTTTACAGGGAATGTTAATATTATATTCATATTCAAATCAATTGACATGTGTGCTCAAGTATTGATTGAATATTGACTCTACTTGTCACTCAAAAGCAGTGTTCAGTCTGTCTGCTTTATTTATCAGATAGCAGCTTTCTGTGTAGTTAATGGATTTCTGTGTGTTTGTAGTTCCAGAAAGAACGCTTCAAGATTGATATGCCGCATCGCTTCAAGTTCTATAACTACAAGAGCCCCACCTTCTGTGATCACTGTGGCAGTCTGCTATGGGGTCTCTACAAACAGGGCCTTAAATGTGAAGGTGAATCCAATGTTTTATTTGTACTGTGTTATATCAGCCCAACCCCCACCCTCTGTTCTTCCTCTGATATTTTACTCTTTCATTGTATTCCCCTCCTCCGCTTCATTAATCCATCTTTCATAACTCTGACCAGATTGCGGCATGAACACACATAGTTATTGTCAGACGAAAGTGGCCAATCTGTGTGGAATCAACCAGAAACTACTGGCCGAGGCTCTATCTCAAGTCAGCCAGGTTTGTATAGTGAAAAACTGCATATTATAAAAAACTGTGTTAAAAGATGATGTACAAATTATTTTTTGTGGATGTAAATCATCAAGAATGTTTCAACAAACATTTTTTTCCTCCCTAGAAATCTATGAAGAAGTCTGATCCAAACACGCCTGATATTGGGATCTACCAAGACGTCCCAAGACCAACAGCAGACTCTACTGGTAAGATATATTAATTGTAACACACTGTACAGTTCTAAGTTATTGTTTTTTTTTTTTTTTACATCAATCAACTTCTATCTTTGGAGGTAAAATATATGAGGTATTGTTGTTGATAATCTGTCTTAAGTTACATTCTCAAATCTTTGTTGTATGAGTTTGCATGCATCTTTGCATTCAGCTTTGCATATGTAATTTGCTCTGTTTGCAAATGTGCATGTCTATAGCAGATAGCAATGGCAAGCCTCGCGAAGGTTTGAGCCCAACCCCAGCTCCACGTACAGTTCCCAAAGTACGCCTCACCATGACCCACCTGGTGTTCCTCAAAGTGCTGGGCAAAGGAAGCTTTGGCAAGGTAATCTTTGTGCTCCCCATCTCTAAACCTTTTTCTAAATGTATCATGACATGATTGTGTTGACACAAAACTGAAAGACTGAGCATTGCACAAACTTGCCTGTACCAATAACATCACACATAAAACAGCAAAATAAAAAAGACATTCCTCCGAAATTTGTCCACATGTGAATGTTGACCCGTAGATGAACATTACCTACCAAATATAATCATGAAAAAGGCAGTAAGACAGACAGAAATGTACCATATCTGTAATGGGGTTTTTTTATTTAAAGATTTTTTTCCAGCATAGATGCCTTTATTTATCAGACAGACAGTAAACATGGGAGAGAGAGGGGGGTGTGACATGCAGCAAAGAACCTCTGGCTGGGATTCGAACCGGGATCGGCTGTATATATTGCATGCGCTCTTTAGTGAGTCTCATGCATGCTTTAAGCAAAGCCCACACCTCCCTGCCCCGGGCATTTCAGTGCTTACTCATTAAGGATTATCAGCCTACAGTTTCATAAAATGCATTAAGTTTTTGTGACAATGCATACATAAACAGAATTCATGGACATGATGGACTTGGACATGTGAACTATTCATACTAATAGTATGAATAGTATGAACAGAAACTAAACAAACTACTAATCATTTAAATGTTAATCAATAAAATATTAAAGATCTTTTGTGGGGCCACACTTGTCATGGAAACAGTCATCTATTTGTATAAAAGGTACAGGATGGGTGCTTACTTTATGTGAATGGGGCTGGTGTGATCACATTGATAAACAACTCACTCTAATTGGCTCTGACACTTCAGGTGCTGTTGGCAGAGCTAAAAGGGCAGGGTCAGTACTTTGCTGTGAAGGTACTGAAGAAGGATGTCGTTCTCATGGATGATGACGTGGAGTGTACAATGGTCGAGAAGAGAGTCCTGTCCCTTGCCTGGGAGAACCCCTTCCTCACACACCTCTACTCCACGTTCCAGTCTAAAGTAAGCTTACATCTATAGACATGTCTACTAGTAAAAGCTGTAAAAACATGTCCCTCGACAGGAAATCAAACCTGGGCTGAGGCAGTAGGAGCGACATTTCCCTGACCACTAGACCATCAGTTGTTGATGAAGACCTCCCTTTCAGCCCCCCTTATCTGAATCCATTCTCTCTCATCCTCTGTCATTCTGTCATTCATGCGTTTTTCTATGTCTGCAACACTGAGCTGACAATAATGTGTTGTTCGCACAGGAGCATCTCTTCTTTGTAATGGAGTACCTGAATGGAGGTGACTTGATGTTCCACATCCAAGACAAAGGCCGCTTTGATCTCAACAGAGCCACGTGAGTACACTGTGATGTATAGTTCCATATAAGGAACTACAAATAATGCAGCAATTCTGATTTATACCATTAGGTTTTAGTCACAGTAACTGTTAAATGTTTTTTTGTCCTATCCCAACCTTTAGATTCTATGCTGCTGAGATAGTTGTGGGACTGCAGTTCCTCCACTCAAAAGGAATTATCTACAGGTAACAGCCACTTTGTACTAGTGTCTGTAATATGTTTGCAGCAAACTGGAACAGACTCCGTTGTTGGATGTTTGACAACAGTATTTCATATATTGTAACAGAACTATTGTGTTGTATTACATTGTGTATATTTTTTTCTGTGTCTTTCTGCAGAGATCTAAAGCTTGACAATGTCATGCTGGACAAGGATGGACACATAAAGATCGCAGACTTTGGCATGTGTAAAGAGAACGTGTTTGGAGAGGTCAGGGCCACCACGTTTTGTGGGACACCGGACTACATCGCCCCAGAGGTAAGCTTCACGACCTGGTTGGTAGCACCTTTTGTGTTTTCATACCACCACTTTTCCATTAAAATCTTTAAACCATATTTACTCTGCAATTTAGTTTGAGAATTATTATTCTAAAATGTGAATCTCTGCTTGAACGTGCTGTCCCTCATTCTGTCACAGTCTGTATACCCCCTAGTGGCTGCTAGGAAGTGTTGCAATGTCTACATCAAATTAAATCATTCACTTGCCTTCTGTCTGCAATGTTGGCCAACAACAGCTGGGTGCTTCCCATCTACGACAGATGTATCTTATTAAATTGTCTCTCCTCAGATATTGTTGGGGCAAAAGTATACCTTCTCAGTGGACTGGTGGTCTTTCGGTGTGCTGGTGTACGAGATGCTGATTGGTCAGTCACCTTTCCAAGGCGATGATGAGGATGAGCTATTTGAGTCCATCAGATCTGACACCCCCCACTACCCTCGGTGGCTAACCAAGGAGGCCAAGAACATGATTGAACTGGTGATTAACAGTATACTTACATTATCAGGCGTACTTTGTCCCATATAGGCCAAGACATTGTTTACACCATGCATATCTGGATGTCAGTACATGCTTTCCTCCTTATCACAACATTACAGGGAGTTAATTTGAGTTGTTATTAAAATAGTTGTCATCTTTTTCTCGTTCTCTTTATCATCATTATTTCAGTTGTTTGAGCGAGAGCCCAGTCGCAGGTTGGGTATTGTGGGAGACATCCGTGCACATCCATTCTTCAAAACTATCAACTGGCCAGCTCTGGAGAGGAGAGAAGTGGACCCCCCTTTCAAGCCAAAAGTGGTATGAGTCTGATCTTTTTTTCTGTACAAACAATGTTGCATCTGAAATCCATGTGTGTAAACATATTTGCATGCATCTGGGATGCCATTTATTTCCAGTATGTTTTTTGATATTGTGATATTGACCTAACTGAAATCCCGCCACCCATAGAAATCCCCCAGTGACTGCAGCAACTTTGACCGAGAGTTTCTGAGCGAGAAACCGCGCCTCTCCCACGCCGACAAGAACCTCATCGACTCCATGGACCAGGCAGCGTTCGCTGGCTTTTCCTTCATCAACCCCAGACTGGAAACCATGATAACCAAATGAAAAGACACAATGGCTGCCCTGGGAACACGGTCATAGCCCTGCACTATGAAATCAACTCTTATCCTATTCCCTTTATCCTCATATGGTCTAAGTTCAACTGGATGGATAACAACAACATAAAAAGCTTTGGGCTTTACAATGACTTCTTGAATTTGTCTTATCGGAGAATAAGATGATACCAGGATGTTTGATAGGCACCTAAATGAATGATCCTGTCTCAGCTGTCAAACCGTGTAGGTGTAAAAAGGAGTAATACACTCCAGGAAATTAAGGGAGATACTTAAGATACCAGCGTTACCATAGTCAATGCTGAAGGAGGATAGTCAATAATGCATTCTGTCTTTTTTTATTTTAAATTGTAAAAATGTTTCTTTGTGATCACACCTTGAGTCTATACAAATCATCAAATGTACTGTATCCTCTAATTTAAACTCACAGGCACAAGCATGTTGCCCTCATTTAGTTACACACATATATACTGTATATACATGCATTGCACATGCAACTTGAGAGTTCTGTTCACTGGTACCTATGCACTCTCACCCTGTGTGCTTTGCCTACTGTATGCCTTCCATTACATTCAATTATGTGTTTTACCACATATAAGTGTGGGGGTGTGTGCTGCTGTACTCAGCAACATTGTCTGTCGATGAATGAATCCTTAGTTGATCCCTCTGGCAGTCATATATGTGCACCACAGAAAGAATTATACAAAGGGAAGGAGAATTTAAATTCCTCTGAATTAAAGAAAGGTTATTATGCAGCTGAATAGTCCCCCAAACTCCCCCCACTCACTGCACTGTCTTGGGAAACTGGAGATGCTTCAAGTAAGCCCCAGTGTCTAAATAAACAAATGCCCCCCTTTTTTAAAAATGTATACTGATTTTTACATGTCAGTCATCTTGGCTATTGTGTGCCACTGGTTTCAAACCTCAAGCTGTACATCAAACTATAGCGCATAGCAACCAGCTTTTGATATCATAATATTAATGTTCTCACATCAGCTATTTTGGACTCATTATCAGACGTACTGGAAGAAGTTGCAGCAATGTTATGGTACCATACCTGTACATGTGTATGTGTTGAAGGATGTGTTATTGTGTGTGGGAGGGATGGGCATTTTACTGTAACCGTTGGGACATAAATATGTTAAATTACTTGAATGTAGGACTTTCAACATGAAGATAATAGTGCTGTTTAATTGAAAATAATATGTATGTTACCATGAATTGTCTGTGAATTATGGGTGTACTGTTTTTTACTCTCCTAATCTTTTACATCTGATAATAAATAAATATATTACTGTCAGTCATTGTCCACCTAAAGTATGTTTTGCATTTCAGACTTGTATGTCATGCAGTTGTATGTGCACTAACAAAAATCCTATTGTAGAGTTGCATACCAAAGGAATTCCTGTGCTAATCACTGCATTCCAGCTGTTATGGTGTGGCACTCTGGTCACAGATTAAGTGATTTTCCATATTTCATATTTCTATTGTGTTTTGTTTTGGGTTTTTTTTTTTTACGTGGCCTCTGCTGCACTTCACCACATAATATATGAAGTTTTGTGCAAGGCCAGCACAATATTTCCAACTGCCACAGGGATTTTGTTAGTATGACCTGTCATGCTTTACCGCCATCTACCGGTCAGGTGCTATAACTGCCTCTCCCAGTGTAACGTGTATGAGAAAGGCGAAGAGACATTCCTGCAGTGCGCACGGCTTACGACCTGTCCTCATCCTCTGTCCCCAGCAATGTCCCACCGGCTGACTGCAGGATCTAGACAGGACAGGTACCAAACCCCAAACATGACGCAAAAAACAGCCACCTGCACCGAGCAATAAACCTCTTCAAGTTGATGAGAAATGTGGCTTTATGCAAACATCCCTGAGCCCCAATGCAGCATTAAAGTTGTAGACCCTTCAAAAATTAAAATGACCCCACATAAATTGCCACGTTAAATAGCTACCATGACCCCAAAAAAAGCGATTTTTTTTTAATCATATTTTTTATTTACTAAACCTTATTTATGTATAATAATCTTCTAGTCTTCTGTGCGACAGCTTCACAGAAAGATCACCTACACACTTTAATAAAACGACTGGATGAATTTGGGAGTATATGCCTGCCCCCCTTTTTGATTTCTGCACGGCTCTCCGATTGTTTCGACTGTTCAGCTAAGCTTCCGATCGCTTTACTGTAGCCCACATTTATTCTACTGTTTCCACCTCAACGAATGCAAAACGCGGATATTTTTTTTCTTTTGTTATAATAGGCATCCGAAGGGTTGGTCTATTGTGGAGGATTATGTGAGGCAGAAGCATACATGGTCTAAGTGAGCGGCAGAACCTGTTTCAGAGAACGGATTAGGCTTGTAGGCTCTCTCAAACGCTTTCCAAAACGACAAATACACTTATTTCATAAAGAAAGCATATTTTTAATGCAACATAGAAAGACTTTGAGCGTTACATTCACAGTGTCAGCGCATATTTCCAGCAGTTTCTCCCGCCCTCTCCCCCTCCAAAAAAAAAAAAAAAAAAAAAAAAAATCCGACTTGTGATTCTTGTGCAGCAGAAGTACCAGCAGTGACATTTATAACATTTTATCCAGTGGTTAAGATTGTAATTTATCTAAAAAACTAATGGACCATTCAGCTTTTTATTGTGCATTACTGGGCTATTGTATTTACTTCAAAAATATTACAGTAAATGGAAATTGGCAACTCGAGGTCATATGTTATTTCATTCTGAACGAACTGGTTTTTTTTTCATGGCAAAAAAAAAATCCACTTATCGAAAGTGGGTCGATTATATGTGCATTTAATTCTAGCTCAAACATGAACTAAGTGTTGATTCCATTGGGGATAAAAAAAAAATCCTCTAACGGCTGATGAGGAGAGCCCTCCCTGTTTATATGAGAATGAACGGAAATCATTCTGCTTTTTCCCCTTTTCTTTTGTGCGTGTTCTAGATGTTGCTCTTGATATTTTATTGTGTGTGTGAAGATGGAAGTCGGTGTGTGATGTAGCCGGGCTCAGAGGCATATAGGCGGCAGAACATGCGCAGTGGCCGTTTGTGCCATATTGGAAGGAGGTCGTGAACGAGAGCTGCGTCAAGCTGGCGAGACGTTAGCGGAGCTTCACCGGATGTGTCGCTGTTTTCCCCTCCACACTAAAAGCCTCGTTGTCGCTTTGACGACTTCGGTGACACAAAGTCGGTTTACTTTGAAACGCTCGGCCGGGGTTCCCGTTTTTCACTCCTGGGTGCTTCACACTGCTGCGAGCGAGCAGGCGAGGAGAGGATCGGCATCTAAAAAAACCGACTTGGAAAAACTACTTAACGGTAAGAGACGAATTTTGCGACTCAATATTCACTTGCTCCGTGCTGTTTGTTACACATTCCTAGCGGTGTTTTGTTTGGTGGTGGCGCATTCGTCTTTTTTCCCGTCTCTCAAAAAGATGAGTCGGGTTCGGTCGAGTGTAAGCGCCCTTATTGCTCGTCAGCCTGCTCTTATTGCTCAAGCCGTGACGTCCAGTAACTTGACACAGGCGGTTTCACCATGTGTCCGGTGTGTCCCGCACGATCCTAACGCATTTGGGACCTCGTGTTTATTTATTAGACAGCTGCGGGATCATTTTGGGAATCGCTCTTTTGTCATGTTCTCCTCAGTGTGAAAGTTAAGACCGTCAGCGCTGTAGTCTCTCTCTCTCTCCCCCTCTCTCTCTCTCTCTCTCTCTCTCTGCAAAGCCACTGCGTTAATGGCCCATCTCTGTTTCTGAATGCTGCGGTTAGTCTGTGCAAACGGTGCAATCTTAAGCCAGTTACAGTTCAAGGATTGTATGGAAATTTCCAGTGATGTGCCCTTGAATAACTCCGTATATTTATACTATCGAGGTCTTACATAATAAAGGTTGCACGACCTCAGCCGATTAGTGTTTCTGTGGCTCTCACCTAAACAAACTCCGTCGTTTGTAAACGTGTTTCGCGTCTGCTCTATCAGGGCTGATAAACAAGGTGATGCACTGAAGGTTGTCATTTTTAGTTGTTGTGGTTATTACCCACGTTGACTTATTGCAGCCCTATTTTGCCTTGTGTTTCTTATAACTTCCCTATTGTGCAACTTGGTTGATCGGCTACTGGCAGCGCTGCTCCTGTTGTTGACGTGCCGGTGGTACAACGGGACCGAGCAGCAGCGTTAATGCAACTGGATGAAATAGCATTTTATATCTTTATGCACGCAGTGTGGGTGAACTTTGTGTTTCCCCCCCCATCTTATTACCTTGTTTGCTCTCCAGCTACTTGACAGAGCAGAGGTCAGGTTGGCAGAGCTTGGTGATTATCATGCACTGAGCAGTTGGTTTTCAGTGCAACCCTTTGTTGGCAACCATAATATCCATATTCATGCCCAACTCATTCACAACGCCTTGGCAGGTGGAAGTCATCTTGTTTTAAAAAAAAGCTGATGGGAACAACCTCTGACAGCACGGTAATTCATGTTCCCAATTTGATCCAAACATACTATTATTATCAGAAGTGCCTTGAAATATAAACCCACATCAACTTTATTTAGCTGCCTTTTTAAAGGGTCATTTCACCCAACGTTATTTCACCTCCAGTGTTTGGTGTCCATCCATGCACTTTAGATTTGACATGCTCAGTGGTTGAGTCACCAGTCTGTAAGATTTCTGCCACCACCCTAATATAATAATCTAATATAATGGATGGGAAAAGTGCACCTGTTATTCAAGATATAAACCACAGATTTGACTGGAAACAGTTTTCATTGGAACTATTTTCCATCGAAGAAATAGTCCCTATGAAGACTATGCACAGAGAGGACTGCTGAGTATTTATAGTAATGGACACATCATGCTTCCTGTCGAATTTCAAGCATCACAACTATAATAGAATCACTTCCATTGCATTTTGGGAGGAGCCAGGAGTTTCAGAGACTGATATACCTATTAAAACTAAAACTACCTGCTTGGCTTGTTAGTGCTAAGATAAGAAAGTGAGAAAATATATATTTGTAATTTGGATGAATCAACTTTAAGCTTTTTGTGTCACAGATTCATTGTGATTCTCCTCCAGTGCATCTAGTTTAGCTTTCTGCACTAAACCTTTCATCTATCTCTCCTTCATCACAATGGCAAATTCACCACACTTGCAGCAGTGTGAAAACTGTAATACATGTAAAGAAAAGCAAACAGGTGCTCTTCTGAAAACAGGTTTTGTTTATATGTACGAGTATGGACGCTTACAGGAGGACATACTCATTTTCCACTATATTTCCCTCTACATTACAGATTATAATGTCATCTCATATCAGCTAGGAGCAGCTATTAAATAACGTTTCAGCTGCTAGTTTCATTTCATTGAAAGTGGACTTTAATTTTATTTCCTGGAGAAGCTGTCTGTACTACATGCGTGTCTGTGTGTGTGTGTGTGTGTGTGTGTGAGTGTGTTTTGTCGGACTGTATTTCCTGCCCAGAGACCCCGTAGCTTTAAGAAAGCTTGTTTAGAAATGCTCAATCGCATGCTAAGTGCTGATGAGAATATGATTCAGTTAGTTGCTTGTAAAGAGGATGTAATGTGGATCTCATTTATCTGCGAGTGCTCCTGTGTGTTCGTGTGTTTGCTTGTGTGGGTGTGTGCACATTTGGCCGTTTCTCTTTCAGGTTCAGTCAGAGAGACTCGGGCAGTGCAGAGAGATTCAGGCTGACTGCTGGTAGCTGTGGTCCACGCAGACCATTGACTGCTTATGAAACAGGGGAAGTTGCTTTTCTTCCTGTATGCTCATACAAACTGAAGCTGTGCTGCTCTACAAAGTTAAGTGTTGCACAAAAACCAAAAGCACGTGCAGCCCATAAGTTTGAGTAAATCTTAAAAGCTTGTTTTACGGACATTTCAAAAGATGGATGTCAGAAATGGTACAATCAATATACAATTTAAAGGTATTACAACAAAGACACAGGCACTTTTTTTTTTTTTTTTTTTTTGATTGATTCAGTTAGATTTTCTTTGCCAGTTGCATCAGAAACATTCACAAATGAAAAAAAAGTGTGTGTGAAATTTCAGGTAACTTGTAGAAAGTAGCTAGAAATATAGAAAGAAGTCAACTTATCACTATCATAAATGAGCTAATATGTAAAAAGCTGAGCATCAGGTGTTAGAAAGCAACCTCTAAACTTTCCTACATCTGTCTCAGCTCTTTTTTTTCCACTCTTATGTCAGGAGTGTGACCCCCAGGGACAATGAGGCCCTGTGGTGTGTATGTATGTGCTTGGAGGGAGGGTGAGAAAGACAGAAGGAGTCTGGGGCAGGGTCGTGGCTGAAAGGCGGCGTTGCTCCCAGCGGAGCACGGGGGTCGCGGTGGCAGCCCGTTGGCCGGGAGGGGGGTGCTTTCTGATGCTTTAATAGAGACGTCAGACACGACAAAGACGGGCCTGACAGGCCGGCTGAATGGAGTTGCCGTGACAGAGCAGCTTTCCTCACCGTCCCATACATACACCTCGCTCTCCGCTGTCGTCACGCCCGGTGCTCCCTTCTTTCTCATTCATGCCATCTCTCTTGTTGCATTAACTTATTTCATCTCACAATGCTGCGGGTCAGTTTGATGTGTCAGAGTTTGATGCGTGTGTCCACATTCATGACAGGGCGCTATTTGAAACTTCACTTCCTTGAAGCAGAAGGCATAATATTAGGGTTTTTAAAAGAGATGAGCCTAGAATAAGTGAACACAAGTAGAGGTGAGGCTGGATGAAATTAGCATAGTTTCATATATTTCCTGATCGCGTACCATCTGGTGTGATACTTTGGCGGTAGCCTGTGCTGCTCTAATGAATGGCAAAAAAAAAGCAGCCCGTAATCAGTGATTTTATTCACTGCTTCTCCTGTTTTGTAGTGACAGAGTCCAGAAGCAGATAGAAGCACTTGAATATTGATGTAGCAGCTTAAGCAAAGATTTGGTATCTTGACAACTCTATTATGAAAACCCAGCAGACCTTGATTTTAGAATGGCTGAAAAAATCCAATCAAATGACACTCTATTTAATTTTGGCCTTGGAGCGGGGTTTGCATATTTAGGCTGTTGAATTGTCTTGCTAGTTAGTGTAACAGTTGCTGGCTTATTAAGTTATTATGTAAATAAAATATAAGAATAACTTATACTATTTATACATTATTATTTAAGAGTGTGAGAGTGAGTAAGGGTAAGGGTAAGTTTTTGTCACAGTTTCCAGCTGTTTTTTGAGTTCTACAGATAGTGGTTTGATTTATCACAGACTGTGAGGAAGGTGGCATTTCTATATGTCCCCGCCTCAACTGTATTATTTTGCTGTTGCCAGAGTTTTGGACCGGCGCTCACTTGTTTACTCCCGCTGGATAATAACCCTCCTTCTCTGTTCCTCCGCAGAGCTCCTAGTCTTGACCTTGAGGGGGCACCAGCATGAGTCAGGAGTCACTGGAGTCTGGTAAGAAGGATTCTGTGAACAGCTGCGTGAAATGAGTAAGATAAAATGTTGGAAAGCAGGTTGGAAAAGAGAAATGTGTTCTCTGAACGTGTGTGTGCGTGTGTGTGTGTGTGTGTGTGTGTTCCAGATGGAGACTCTGCTCAGGATGTGTCTGACTTCAACTGGGATGACTACCTGGAGGAGACTGGAGCCGTGTCTGTGCCCCATCACGCCTTCAAACATGTGGGTTCTAACTAACTTGAAGGCATTTGTATTAGCCTTGTACCAGCTATTCATCATCAATAGCTTAGGTTCTGTATTTACTGAGCTCTCTAATCACCACTAGTTAGCTCTAAACTATCTATCAAATCTGAACTCACCACTGAAACATCTGGAATGCGTCAGTGAGGAGAGCTCCTTGTAATGTGGAAACTGGTTACTAAGAAACTAAGCCTTCTAAGAAACAACATCCAGTTGTTAAGGAATCAACAGTATAAACACAGAAGTCACTGTAGCATCACTACTTTTAACTCAGCCTCTATAAATAACAGCACATTCATACTCTTACCTGCCAGTCTAGCAGTTAGGTTCAATCAGAATAATGTTGAGCTGCGACAGAAGGATCAATTTCACGACTGATTCATTTTCAGATTATTTTCTTGGTTAATGGATTTATCATCACAGTTTTCTTGAGACTAAGATGACACCTTCAAATGTCTTTTTCAGTCATCATCAGTTTGCAATGATATTTAAGAAGCTGGATCCAGCAAAGTTTTTGAAATTTTGCTATAAAATGGCTCAAATGATTCATTGTTTATCAAAATTGTTGCTGATTAACTTTCAGTTGATCGGATAATCAATCAAAAATTGTGAATAATGTGAGTCTGATGTTCTTATAACATGCTAGTCTTATCAGCATTATTATATCTGTATAATCATAGTGTTAAATATTTGAGTCTTATATTTTGTATGCATTTATAAACTTTTGTAATTTGTCCCTTTTCACTTCTCATCTTTCTTTATGAACTGAGAACACAACTGAGAATTAAGTCTACACACAATATAAATTCACCAGTCTATCCAGCTGTGAGCAAATCAAGTGAATGACTCCATGTGTTCTTCTGTCCCTGTCTCAGGTGGACCAGGGCCTGCAGACGGGACTGACTCCAGGCATGAAGCTGGAGGTGTGTGTGCGCGCGGAGGCTGACAGTCCTTACTGGGTGGCCAGCATTATCACTACATGTGGTCAGCTGCTGCTGCTTCGCTATGAGGGATACCAGGATAACCGGAGCGCTGACTTCTGGTGTGACATCATGACAGCAGACCTCCACCCTCTTGGATGGAGCCGCCAGCATGGCAAGACCATGAGAGCCCCTGAGGGTGAGTTACGGTGTTTTTTTTTCAGTTGTCAAAAGTAAAGTTTTAGGACTTTTTTTCTGTTAGTGCTTCAGGGATAAGTCTGCTGTGCATGTATAGGCTCTGCAGTGGAGCCACTACACAGTTTTTCTATAGTTGTATTCTCTATATATTATGTCAAAAGGCTCTTTTCATGGTGGAATTCTTCATAACCGCACTTTCCGTTTAGCAAAACAAGAAGTAATGAATGTTTCTGTTCTCCTGATACACTGGTGCCACAGATGCCCAGAGGTGAAACGCTTTTGTTTCCCTTCTGATGTTCTAGTTTTGTAAAATATAGTCTGTGTGAAAAGTGCAGAGCAGACAAGAGCCTCATGGTTTTTGATGCCTCACGCTGAAGCAGTGATTTTGGTTATTTTCAATAAATGCCACCTAATTAGCACTTGACTTGAAGTGGGGTTGTATGAGGTCTACAGTCAGTATATTACCTGCAGTAGATTTGGGTCGACGTGCTCCTAGAATGGAGAAGCAGGCAGGAGTACTGGCACTGAAGATAAGCTGTATGGTGGACGAGGGCAGAAACAAAACATATTTTTGCCACCTAAAATAGGCACACTTAAACAAATCAGTATCGGTTCAAGTGTACACTATATTTAGGCCTTTCCTTTGGCACCACATTTTCTGGACCATAGAACTTCCATAATCTTACGTATGCCACTTATTGTGTTACACCACAGTACAGCTGATTGTGAAAAAAAACAAACTTTCCCTTTAAAAACAGTGATGTGTTATCAAATTGAATACCAGAGCAGTAACACTAGATTTTCCTGTTTAAAATGTGGTACCTGCATGAGACAGTCTGATACGCCAGATGCAAGTTGCATAATAGCACTAGAAATGATCATCTATTATGTTCAATGAATTCTGGTAGATATCCTTATTTCAAAGCAGATGTGGGTTGGACAGGATACTTCGCCCACCTGGTAGGTTGGCTAACAAAATGTGCACTTTTTGTGTATGATCCACCTCAGGTGTGCGTGAGAAGCACCAGGACTGGGAGGCTCTGCTGGAAAAGGCCCTGGCTGAGGAGTGCAGCGTTCCTGCCAGCCTGCTGGAGTTGGTAAGGCAGAGGAAGGTCCACATTAATATGTTTTCATTTTAAAACAGCATTTTAAAATGAAAAACAATCTCCGCCCACACAAGCGTTTTAGTAAATAATCTCCATCCATACTAACACGCCTGAAAACGCAGATCACATGACCATTCATTTACACTGGGCATGTGCATGCCAGTTTAAACAGGAAGCAGATTGTCTACAGTGTGTTTGGTTTCTTAGTTGCAGAAACCAACTTCTACCTCAGCTTGGGCAATGTAGTGTCCACACAGACACTGATGCTACTATTGGACTACCACTGCCAGCCCTTTCTACAGTTAGTTTCACTGTGACAATGGCCATCAATAATAGAGTGTTCATTTCATCATTTCATTATGAATTGTATTTATATTTAGACCTAAAAAGCTTAAAAGGCATTTGCTTAATTGTGAAAAACAAATAAAATGTGAGGTGGAAGCGGCATGGTGTTGTCTGGTTTGGACTACCTCTGTGTCAGCCACATACAATCCTGACAGAGGACAGGTTTTTTTATTGATTGTATTGATTATTCCGCCAGTTAAACCCCCGCTGTCACCGCTACAAGTGAAGAAAATCCCTCCTGACGAAACCAAGTTCCCTAAATGAGCCAAACACACTCCGACAAGCAAACCTCCAGACGAACTGTCGGGGGGGAAACTGACAACAAATAAAAAAAAATAACAACACTGAATCTCCATCTTGAAGCAACTAAAACAACAGGCAGGAGTCACCAAATATAAAATGAAATATAATATCACAGAAAGCAAGGAGGAGCTCTGTATGTCACGACTTGCCACACTGGAGTTCCGCTAGAGAAGCTCCCTGACCCAGCGTGTACTGTGCAGGCTAACCCACAGTGGTGACACATTATATTATTGTCATATCTGTGATATATTCTACAGCTAAAGACATTGAAACTATAGTGGAAGTTATAATATTCCAGGTATTATGTGAATATGACTATTAACAGATTATTGTCAGTTTTTGCTGAGAGCCACACGTGCAGGTGGAAAAAAATGGGCAAGGTCCTGAATCTCTAGATGACATGCTGCAGCAGCCACATGTGAGACACACCCCTCATGGGAGCTATGTAGCTGCTCTAATCTGTTCACATGGGCACTGAAATGAAAATCAAGAGGTTCTGTGATGCACACGCGCTGCTCACTCTTGGACCGATGACACCAACGCCTGTCATTCCTTACCCATGTTGAATTATCCACTGGTAGTCTTTCTTCTGTTAAAGGATGACATGATATGGGCATGAAGAATCAGGGCGGGACACGTCGTCACTGATAAGATCCAATCAGGAAGCAAATGTGGGTGTCTCTGTTTCCGTCCATGCTAAAAGGCAAACCCAGAGTTTTTAAACTAAAATGGGTTCAACAGCATTTTCAAAAGTCTCTGTTTTAGAGGTTTGAAAAAGCTGTAGTAGTGTAGACGCTACACTGTAAAAATAAATATGCCTGCACAATGTAAAAAAAAAAGTTAAGTAACTGGTTGCACAGCTTTTTTGAGTTTAAAGACCAAATGTAAAATTTTACATTGCCATTTAGTTGACACAACGTGCACCCAGTTCAAAATGGCCCAACTTTTTGCTAATTCAAAAATACTTAGAGCAAGGTGGCCGAATGTCGGTACAAACTAAAATAATAAATTATCTCAACCCATTATGATTTGGGTCGAGTCAGCACGCCTCAGTGTAGGTAAATAGTTGGCTCAACTAAAATCTCTGCGTTCACTCAGTATGTATCTTCCAATATTTTAACAACACAATATAACATGTTTTTGTTATGTTGCAAAAACATCTTATATTATAACATTTTTACAGTGTAGGTGTAAATGCAGAGAAAGTTATTTTTGTTTTCATTTTTTTAGTTTTTAAAAAACAGAATAGTACAAGTATGGATGTAGCCTAAAACAGTCACACACAGAGTGGGGCGCTGTCTGTGCCAAGAGCAATTTCCTGTATCGCTACTGATTTGATTTATTTCTCAACCTTTAAAACACTGAGTGCCATAAATAAAACTGTTGAGCATGTCACAATGAAGTCAGATTTTCACATTATTGTTTAAGTGGTGAGGCAAGATCAATAAATACAACGGACATTAGAAAAACACCAAATTGACAGTTTTCACCCGCAGGTGATCAGAATCGTAAACAGTAGTTGTGCAGTCTTGGCCCGCGCGCACACACTAACACACACACACACACACACACACACACACACACACACACATGCTGTACGGCTGTCATGTTTTGCCTTTTGTTTGCTTCTTGTTTAAGTGTCCTTGTAGTGCAGATCTGTAAGAACTTGCTATTTTATGCCCACGTTGAAATGTGAATAGAATGTTTCAAAAATGTAACACTATAGCAATAAATGTGAATTTGGACTAAATAAGACTTTATATCTATAAGTCATGCACATACATCCTGCATGAAGCCGCAAGTCTGCAAAATACAAAGCTATGAGCTTTAATTTACAGCGCTGAGGCTGTGCCATTTAAAGCAGATTGGCTGTAGGAACTGCCTGTGAAATTCCTTAGAGCCATTAGTTAGCTTTCAGTGTCTGTGCTTCAGTTCTGCCACTTAGTCATGCAGCGCATTTCTTTCCCAGTACAAATTCTTTGCCTTGCCTAGGCATGTGTTCATTTGTGTTTGTGTAAATGTGCACTATCAGCCTCTCATTTACCTCTCCTCACCCCATCCCAGCCCCAGCGAGGTAGAGACCCAGTGGAGCTCCTGTGTGCAGGCTGCTATGTGGAGCTCCAGGACAGTGTTGACCCGGGGCTGGCCTGGGCTGCCGAGGTGGAGGAGAACGTCGGGGGAAGGCTGAAACTTCGCCTGGTAGGCACCGAAGGCCTCCCAGACACGCCTGCAACCCTCTGGCTCTTTTACCTCCACCCACGCCTCCACCCACCCGGCTGGGCTAAAGAGCATGGCTGCACCCTCAGGCCTCCCTCAGGTCAGTGGCATTGACACGGGTCAAGTCTTATATTTAGAAACAAAAGGAAGAAAGGAAAGAGGATTTCTAGATCTTGAGGTTTACTGCAAAAGCAGGCATGAATACTGGTTGTTGATGGAAAGACTCATGAAGAAGCCAATCATGAACTGGATGCAGGTCCAATTATGTATAATGACCCTATTATTATTTTTACACTGTGTTATTCATCTTGAATCACTGAATCCAATTTTCTTTTTACTAATTATAACTCATATTATGCTGATTACTTAATCAGATATGTCCTTTTTCTTTATTTGCCACGTTATTTGCAACTCACTCTCTTGTGAGTTGTGTTAAGATTTTACGATACATTTTACAAATGCAAAGTAATACAGAGTGATGTGCCTAATGGGACTGTATCTCACTAGACCTTTAAATTGATTTTGCATGCCAGATAAGATGGATCATTGTTTTCAAGGCCCTGGATCTGCAAGTTTTTTTTTTAAAGTGGACAAGTTTGTTAATATGCAAGATGTAAAAAGCACCGTAGGCTATATCTCTCCCCTAACACTGCTCATCTACCCTTTAGTACCAGTGCAGCTGAAGCCCTATTGATATTAAATACTAGACTTTTGCTGTAGTTGTGTGTTTTTTTTTTTGTATCTGGATTGAGTGCTTTTGCAAGTTAATAACAGAATATGGTGAGCAGCAGCAGTACGGGTGCATAAAACTGATTTGGAGAAAAAAGCATTTGAATAAAACGTGGCCTGTTTATACGAGTTGTATTTTATCATTTAATTAAAGAATGGGGAAGATAGACTGGATTTTTTAGAGGTTCAGACGTATTAACTCTGCATAACATCATGTTTGTAAGGCAGTGTGGAACCGAGGGCCCTGGGATAAGAAGTTCTTGTTGTGTAGTTGCAAAATTGTAGAGGACAACATTGATTTTTTTGAGGGGGGTGGGGAGGGGGTGGGGAGAGCTTGTTTAATTAACTGTGGGGATCTGTTTTTTTGTTTATGTGGAGGGTTAGATAGAACAACAAGCTGTGTGTGTTAACTTAAGCATCCCTTTGAAAATTCAGTTATGCAAATATACTCAGTCAGCAGGTTTTTGCACTTCAGCAGCTGATTGGTGTGTATTTGTTTCAGATCTATTGGCCTTGAGGACAGAGGAGGAGTGGCGGGAGGTGAGACAGAGGATCGACGACCTGCCTCAGGATGAAGCTCTGACTGTAGAGCTCAGTAAGGTACTGCCAACAGTGCTCTCATTTGCTCTTCTTCATCAGAATTTTTTTTCTCTCCCAGTTAAGATCTGAGTTAAGAATGACATTCTATTTTAAAACGGGTGCTGAAACATTTCTAAGAGTTGTTGAAAATGACTCTGCATATGTGTTGTTGTCTCAGGATCAGCCCACCATCGCTGCTCATTCTTTCACGGAACGGATGAAACTGGAGGCTGTTGACCCTGCTGCTCCTATTTCCATCAGGCCCGCCACTGTCACCAAGGTAACAGACTTTTTATATCAAACCTGTCTCTCCTACACTGCTTCCCCCCCCCCCCCATTTGTTGTTTACCTTCCTTAGTTATTTTTCTTTTTGATGATCATCTCCTGGGCTTGAACATAATTAAAAGTTTTTCTATTAAGCCACAGAGCCCTGCAGATCTTGACTTAACTATTCACTCGACGCAGTCTTTAGACGTTTAAAAGAGAGATGACTTTTCAGCTGTCAGTTGTGAGTGTCTGCAGCTGTCACAAAATGACCCCTTCTCTCCAATTCAGGTGTTTAATGAACAGTACTTCCTGGTGACCATGGATGACCTTTGTGGTATGGAAGAGTCAGAAGGTGCTGGGCGCTCCTTCCTGTGCCACAGAGACAGTCCAGGCATCTTTCCCGCTCAGTGGAGTCTTAAAAACGGGCTCCCTCTCAGCCCCCCACCAGGTTTGCTTTGTCATGTGTTTTTCCTTTTTATATAAGCATTTAAATTAAGGGATGACGTATGATTAGCTAACTCATCCTGCCTTTTTTTCTCTCTCTGTCTACTTTTTCCCTTATCTGCCTTTCTTTCTTACATTCCCTCTTTATTCCTCTCCATTCATTTTATCCTAAATAGGATACCAGGGTCCCGACTTTGACTGGGCAGATTACCTGAAACAGTGTGAGGCCGAGGCAGCTCCTCAGCATTGCTTCCCAACTGTAAGTCACCACTGCTTTTCTTTTTACAACAGGTTCACGCCGCTCAGGCTTCAGTGTAAAAGGGTTTCCTCGTGTCTGGTGAGCCATGAAGAAACCCACCATACCATCTTTACCAGAGCACTGGTCATTGTATACAGACCCGGCTTGTGTGATTTAATATAATAAACAGGTTTTTTCACATTAAAAATATGAGACGATGCTCCTCTAAAGGAATTGTATCAGCCTGCAGAGTGTGGCTGAGGTTCTCTACAACATACAGCAGAAGTGTAAACATCACAGCTGAAGGGATTTTTTTCCATTTGTAATCTTTTAGCTTCATTATCTTTTTTATTTTGCTATCCAATGCAGTAAAACTAATTTTGTCTCATTTCACTGGGCATGAGGTCAGACACACAAATAGCATAGAGCATCCAGTTATTTTCAAAATTAAACACCCTGTGTAGACTCCCTATGGTATGTCACATCAAGACATCAACGTTAAGTTATAACGGGTGGCACCAGACCAGAAGTCAAGCAGTTACAGGATATTTGTCACCGAGGATGATGATGAAAAGATTTTATGACACTGTTGCCGCCCGCAATGACTGCCCCGGTACCTAGCGTCCTTTCCTGGTAGAGGGTTGGCTCTCTTCTCTGTGGTGCTGCCGGCTTCTGAAATTCTCCTGGTGGCAATACAGTTGGAACGTGACACAACCATGCCTCTGTGAAATCAAGGCATAACATTTGCCTTTCGACTGTAGGAAGTGAGATTCCACACATTTGACTGACAGCATAATCGAATGTCAGTGATGAGTTGTAAACAGATGGTCCAGTGGGACTTTCCTCCCTTTTACCAAAGAAAAAAATATGTAGCGTTTTCAAAATGGACAAAATAAATCATTCAGCACAAACCGTCCTCCACTGTGAAGTAGTTCTCAAGTTTTCTTTTCTCTCTCTCTCTCTCTCTTTCTCTCTCTCTCTTTCTCTCTGTTTACCCGCCAGGAGCAGTGTGACCACAGCTTCAAAGAGGCCATGAAACTAGAGGCTGTCAACCCGCTGTCCCCAGAGCACATTCACGTGGCCACAGTCACCAAGGTCAAAGGGCAATACGTTTGGCTCAGCCTGGAAGGTGAGAGGCACTGAAAGAATGTGTTTACCTCAGATGATGAAAGCAGATACAAATTAACGTGTAACTTATGGGAGGTCTCACAGCACATTTGGAGCAGTCACATGTAGAGCATGAACCTGTTGTTTGTAGATCTAACCAGATCGTCCATACTTTCCAGCGGAGCAGATGATTGTTCTCTCGTCTGTGAAGAAGACAGGAATTTTAGATAAATAGATGATAGCAATTTACACCAGCTCACACACATAATCATTGATTTGGAGATTAAACAATTCTCCTAGAGAGGCAGAAATCAACACTACACACTTCAGACACAACATTTTAATGCGCATAAGTATTTAACTATGTCTCTATTATATTACATTATATTATATGTTTAACTAAATAAGCAATCAAAGTTAAATATAGAAAAAAATCCTTAATTATAAGTTAAGCACTCAGAAACTTGAGGAGGTAGACTCTTGAAGCTGGCGGTTCAAAGCAGATTTGATTAACTTCAGACAACAGCCACCAGACAGACAACCTTGTAGATTCTTCTCTAGTTACATTTTGATTTGTTGTCTCTCCTACTCAGCCCTTCTGACTCCTAAACTGTGAGAGTTGTACAAGGAAATCTGTAATGTGAAACAAGCTGTATGGCTAATATTGTTGGTTTGGGATTAAGTTTTCTGGGTCGCTAAGGTGCGTTTTCTTTTTTTTTTTAATGTTGCATTTATGTGTGATATTAGGTGTTTTTTTTAAAGAACAGATAAATATTCATACTGTCTAAACAAGTAAAAGAACAATGTGATATTTGTTTTTTTCTCTGTATAGTACTGATACAAAGTTTTTTTTTTTTTTTTTTTTTAAAGTAAATGCGTTATTTCATTATCATGTGAACAGATGAAGACAGCAAAATGTGTTTCACTCTATGACATGAAAGGATTTTGATTATGAAGGAAATTATTATAACTCAAAACATAGTTAATTTTTAAAAATGCAACATACATCATTTCAAGATATAATGTTGTCCTTTTTGCTTTAGCTGCACAATGTGTGTCGGAAGTTGACTTTCTAAAAGCTTTGTGTGTTTTTGTCCAGGACTGAAACAGCCCATGCCAGAGCTGATCGTTCATGTCGACTCCCTCGACATCTTCCCTGTCAGCTGGTGTGAGACAAACGGCTATCCGCTCGTCTACCCCATCAAGCCCTCAGGTACAAAGCATGAGTCATCATCACACTGAACTATCAAGGTCTTCACACATTTGCTTTAATGATACATTAACTAATGATCTGACAAACGCAATACAATCTTTTTTCACCCTGGCCTCCAAATTAGTGACACATTGTAATTATGTGACTGGGCACACATTAGTCTCTCTTTGTTTTTCAGTTGAGAAAGAGAGGAAGATTGCTGTTGTTCAGCCTGAGAAACAGTGAGTATAAGATGAGGTGTTGATAGTTTTGTGAGTTTGAATGGATCGGGTTCAGCAGTTTTTCAATATCTGACTCTGATCTTTTTCTTCGCTTTAACAGCAGAGCTCCACCAAAGTCATCGTCGCCTGACAGCGTCAAGCAGCAGATGTCAAACCAGTCAGAGACAGGTAGGTGTTATGTCTCAGGTCTCATTGAAGGAGCCCAAACTGCGACTTACTGTATATCCAATTGTGTAGTGTTCAGTGTTTGTTCCATCATTTGTTTCTTTCTGTGTGTCCATGTGCAGTCCAGGGGAACGGGAAATACTGCAGCCCCAAGATCTACTTCAACCATCGTTGCTTCTCCGGGCCTTACCTTAACAAGGGACGCATTGCTGAGCTTCCTCAGTTCATCGGTCCTGGAAACTGTGTTCTTGTGCTCAAAGAGGTGAGATAGGCTACTACAGCTGTTAGTCGTCATATGAAGTGAACTACATTTCAAAGGTGATCTGTGCAGAATTTGTATTATTTAACTTGTTGTGATTTCTTTCAATATTTACTTTAAACAAAGTGAGCTGTATTGGAGGTTCCCTAATGCCCTTTTCTGACCCTGCTGTATTTCCCTAAACCCCCATTAAAGGAAGTTGCTACTTGCCCCCCCCCCCCCCCCACACACACACACACACACACACACACACACGCTCTCCAAATCTGTTGCTATAATGGAAGTCTTGTCTCAACGAATTTGGGAAATAGTTGATGTGATTGCACACAGCACCATTAAAGAATAACAGGTCTAACCCACCAACTTGCAGATAACCTTTTATTGTCACATTTCTATGCATGTCTTGTATCCAGGTATTGACTCTGCTGATAAACTCGGCATACAAACCCAGCCGCGTGCTGAGAGAGCTGCAGCTGGACCAGGAGAGCCGCTGGCAAGGCCATGGAGAGACACTCAAAGCCAAGTGAGAGGAAACACCATTTAATCTACAGCTCCAAATTCTCATGTGCCGTAGAAAACCTGCAGGAATAGTAGAAGTGGTCACAGCTGGCCTATTTTGGGGCACATGCTGGATTAGAAATGTACTTGAAACATAAGTGGAAGTAAATATCTGCACACCGGAGCCCAGCACATGTTTCTGATACTTCATTAAAGCAATCATTTAGCAGACAGCATCTGGGTTACTTTTAAGTGAGGCTTGCCAGTTGTAACAACCTTGTTAGATTAAAGCTGAACTTTATGAGAGCTTTTGAAAGCCTACCCATTTTTTGAACTAATATTTTGTAGGAATATGAAATATCGATCATTACAGTTCTTAATTGCCTCTCTTCATATATCAGGTACAAAGGAAAGAGTTACCGAGCCACGGTGGAAATAGTCCGCACTGCAGACCGTGTGGCAGACTTCTGTAGGAAAACCTGCATCAAGCTAGAATGCTGCCCAAACCTGTTTGGACCTCGAATGGTTCTGGAGCGCTGCTCAGAGAACTGCTCTGTCCTCACCAAGACCAAATACAGTAAGTGGTTTACACAACTAGAGACGGTTGTCTAGCCTTGATTTATCAGGCGATAATAATAGAGATGATTAATCATAAGTAGCTTAGAAATTTGTAAATCTGCATGTCATACGTGACCTTAATTCTAAACAGCAATTTAAACTTGCTCTCATTTAGCACAAATCCACTGTGATAAATATCTCCTTGTTCAGAAACCTTTGGTACTTTTCATTTGTGTTGCACATGAATAGAAATGAGCGATGGCTACATAAATGCCTTCTTAATGATTACAGAGGTTTTGTGAAGTAGAGTGATGTGAGAAATGTAAATTAGAAATTGGAAAAAGCTTTCACAGGCAAAGAATAAGCAGGTGTGGGGTGCAGAAATATGTTTCAGAATTGGCCTCTTTCATTTTCTGCTGAAATATTTCGACAGCACAAAATCGCATATTTTGTTGATGTGTTTACTCGCCGTTGCACCGCAGTGGTGCTGTTAAGGAACTGATGCAATTTGATAGCAACTGGGGAATGATTACTCTTTCTCTTTTGTCTTTTATGTTTTCATATAACTCCAGACAGTACATATCCTCCATAGACCTGAGGGGTATTCCATCGACAAAGCCAAAAAAGCTACATTTACTTGAAAAAATCCGGCTTGAATTAACAACAACCTTCACTTGCGACTCAAGCTGTCCTGCTAAAACAGTTTAAATGTGTCTAGTCAAGGTTAAGTGTAGTTACACTCGAGTAAGCGTGCAGTGTCTGCATGTACAGAGTATATAAACAGCCCAGAACAGTCGTTTGATGAAAAGAAAATACTGTGTCAGAAAAAGAAGGAAAACTAGAGCGGTGTTTGTCTCCCCGTCGGCACAATGGGCAAAGAGGGCTATGATTCTTTCCTAAGATTTCTTCCCTGTCTTTATATGGTCAGAAGCTTTGAGGAGACTACGTTTTTCATAGAGAGAAATTACTTTCTTTTTTTTCCGTTATGATTTCAACACAGCAGAAGGTCATGGTTTGGACTTTATTTCATTTTCTTTTTTTTCTTCACAGTTTGAGCAAAATGAGTGAGTGAATAAATAAATAAATAACTTCAAAACATCAGCACACTTTTATTTCTTAAATTATACATGCTAAGCTTTTAAATAAAAGGGTTCCCTCCAAAACGACAGTGACCATGACTGAAATGGGATCAACTGAAAAGGTATTTTCGTAAAAGTCCTTCACAGTTCTTTCACCTTATATTTTTGAACACAGACATGGCAAAAGTGATGCTAGCACGGGAATCTGCTTCCACCCGTCGTACACACTTTAACACACAGCTAAATTTAGCTTGACAGTTAACCTACCGCGAAGCAGGGTATTACTGCTATATAAGTTGCCGTGGTTACTGAAGAGGAATACGTAAAAGGACAATAAAGGAACTCTCACTTGAATTAGCGAGACTTATCAAGGCTTTTCTTTTATCTAGCCTCTTGATGGAATACCCCTCTGCTTTCACTGCAATTTCAGCACTTTGGCTTCACAATATTCATATTTAAAAGCATGAAATTCAGTTCGATTAATTTAGTCCTTCAATTTCGTAAATATTTTATTGTCATTTCCACAGCAATGTTCCCATCTATCTCAACCATATGCATTTAAATCTATCAGGCATGTCAGATGCAGCATGACAAAGTAAGCGTGTTGTCTTGTCACCAGCATATTACTATGGAAAAAAGAAGAGTAAACGTGTTGGCCGTCCTCCCGGAGGCCACTCCAACCTGGAGGGTGGAGTGAAGAGAAGAGGGAGGAGGAGGAAGAGAAGGAAGCAGCTTTTTGTCCACAAGAAGAGACGCTCCTCAGCCTCAGTTGACAACACACCTGCTGGGTCTCCACAGGTAACACATGTGTATTTTCTTCACTGAGCATTATATTAAAGGTCATTGGTAAAATAACATTTTTATCTTAGATTCTTCCCCACATGTTATTTCATTCTCTGCTAATAGACTGTTTGCCTCCTTATTTCACAGGGCAGTGGAGAGGAGGAAGATCTGGATGAAGATGACTCCCTGAGTGAAGACACTGGCTCTGAACTGCAGGATGATCTCCAAGATGATTCCGAACCATCGAACGGGAAGTCTCAGCCCACCACGCCAACTCCTTCCCCACCAGCAACACCAAGGCCCACACGCCGGCGCCGGAAACCCCGCTCACCCTCTTTCTCTGATGATGAGAACCGCCCACCTTCACCAAAGGTAATGAAAGTCCTGAAGAATTAAACAAGACTAAAGCTAGATCAAAAGTCAAAGGATCACTTTAGTGAGTAGGATTCATCCTCTGAGTAGGATTCTTCCTCTGGGGACCATGAACATCTCTATAAAGTAACATGACAATCCATCCCATAGATATTTCAGTTTGGACTAAACCAAATGATATTGCCATCTCTCGAGCCATGCTGCTAGTATAGATAACATTTCAATTAACAATTTTCTATCCCTTATCAATAAATGCTGGAAATATTCCCAGAAAACAGTGCACCTGTAATTCATATCCTAGTATGCAGGCATAAATTAAGATTTGTTTTGGGGGTTTTCTGCACAATCCCTTCCCTCTGCCCCTTCCATCAAACACACCTGCCTTGAACTTCCTAACATCCCGCTTTAAGAAAACAAGATTCTGTTTCACTGTGATGTGAACTTGCTCAAAACAGCAAATGCGGAAATTACGAGGCACAAACAAAGAGTTTCCACGGTTAAAATGAGTTGTGAGCCTTTCCAGTTCAGCTTTGAGATCTCTGACTCACCCTATTTGTGTGTTTATAGACCTCAAAGATCGAGCCTCCTCAGAAGTTGTGTCTGGACACCAGCCCCCTGGAGTGGAGTGTTACGGATGTGGTTCGCTTCATCAGAACCACTGACTGTGCACCTCTTGCACGGATTTTCTTGGATCAAGTAAGAAATAAACATTGAGTTAATGGCCACTCAGGATGTGATCTCAGTACACTCTACTGCAATAGGTGTATTATACACTTACATTGTATTCCAAAACATTATTTTAACAGCTTTAGATAGTGTATTTCAATCTGCATCTCATACATATTTACATGTTTTTATAGGAGATTGATGGACAGGCACTTCTCCTGCTGAACCTCCCAACTGTGCAGGAGTGCATGGACCTGAAGCTGGGACCAGCCATCAAGCTGTGCCATCACATTGAGAGGGTCAAGCTGGCATTTTATCAACAATTTGCTACGTAGCTGACGGTGAATGAACATGGGACATATATGTATCAATGCTGAGTAAAAAGCACTGTATTTTCCCATTTTGACTTTTCTAACACTGGACATCCTTTAGTGAATTCTGAATCCTGCAGAATACCACGTTGTGTCAGAAAAGCGTGGCCATGAGACGGACAGAGCAACATTTCCTGATCGTTGGTTTTTTGTTTTTTTTTAAAGAACTGAAGAGAAGGGCGGTACAGGGTCACAATAGGGTCAGAAACACTTAAGGTGCTCTTAATGAAAGACACAGGTGAGGACTGAAAGAGAAGAATAATGGGCACTCTGAAGCTTTTAAATAAGTTTAAAAGCCTGTATTAAATCCAGTGTATTTTCAATGTGTTTTATGTCAGATTCATCAGGGTGCATGATGATTTCTGAATTGAAAGGTGTTCAAATGAAGACTTTTAGGCTTTTTAATTTATTTTTTTATGTTTTGAGCGCCCTGATTCTCGTCTTCTATTGAGATTAATTGTTGCCACCACACCGGTGGTGCGTTGTGTCCATTAATAATTTCCAGCCTGACTTGCTGTCTTAAAAAGGGATTACCACTGAATCAAAGCTTTTACATGTTATCCTAGAATATACAGTGTTATCTGCTAGCGAATATTTGTCTACTTGAAGTAATGAAGTAGAAAGCGAAGTAGACTTGCCTCGTAAACTGGTGATTTCACACTAAAGTCTAATTTCAGTGAAAAAGAAGATCAACATTTTGCCGGAAAAATACATAATCTATTGGGCACTTTAAAACAAGCATTGGTACTTACTCATGAAATCATGTCACTGTCAAAACTCCAGTCTTTGGAGTGACAACAGATTGTCTTTTTTCTTGTGGTTTCTAGTGTTTAGATATTTATACTTTCAAAAGATAATTTGACTGAATTATAAAGTCAAGATAATTTACTCATGAGTTAAACTACACGTTATATAACCCTTTGCAAGTTTCCTGGATGCCAGAAATAATGCTAAACTAGAAAATACTGATATAGCAGATTTGAAAGGATAGTTGTGAGTTAGTACAGGTATAAGGAATTAGATTTTAGTGTGAACACCAGGCATGTATGTTAACACCATTGCAAATATTAGCCAACTGGATTATATCAACATACAATCTTAATATTAAATGGGGCCTTTATTTCAACAAGAGATTAAATTACTTTCCAGTTCAAGCCTCTATTTAAGAGCAGTTTACAGTGCAAGGATTCTGTAATGCAAGCACAAGCAAAACCATGCACTGTGTAGTGGTATGCAAATATGACAGTGCATGTTTGTATATAGTGTACATAATAAAATATCTTCTAGTGCAACAGGGTGATTAGACAGGGGGAAAAATGTATTGAGGAAATAATTTTCTGCATAAGCAATGTGTAAATGTCCTGAACATACAGTATATTTGCACAGAATAGGCCTAAACCTTCCTCAATGTGCTTAAAACATACTCAGCTGCATCACTGGGAGAATTCAGATAATTTGAGCCATTTCATATCAATAAGTCACAAATTGCTTTTACAATTAACTTAATGTAAGCTACAATAAACGAGCAGTTTTAAAGTGGAGGAGGTCTTTCTCAATATGCTTTTGTATAACAGTTTTCCCCTCTTTTTTTATATCAGTTCCTGTAGTGTGATTTGCTGTAATGTGCTTGATTTTGTGTAAGAAGAAACTGGTGGTTCTTTGTTTACTCATGTGTCTAGCTGTTCAGCTGTTCTCAGAGCAATGGGGACAGGGTTTGGTTTCATGTTTGAAGATAATAACTGCTATTTAAACAGAGGACACTGCAATAAAAAACTGTAAACACATCAAACACGTCTCTCTCGGCGATTGTCCTACAAATCCCAGCATGCATATGTGTGGGGACACGTAGGTCACATGACATCACGTCTGTCAACATGAGTGGGCACTGCTCTGTAAAGGGAAGCAGCTGGGTATGAGAGCGAGCCGTGACCTGCAAAATTATTCCTTACATTCACTTAGACAAAAAAATATATAAAGACGCTTTTTATTTTATTTTTTTAGTTTACAGGCGTTTAAGTCAGGAGCGACCTGTGCACGCGCTGTTTGAATGTCTTGAACAGTGTTAGCTTAATATGACAGAGGAGTTAGCTAGCTCTGCAGCTAGGTAGGTAACGCTACTGATAGCAGCATCTCAGCCGCTGCTTTTTCCACTACACACCGCTAGTTTTTCGGCTTCAATATACCTCAGACCGGTTAACCCGCACTGTACAACTGATTTAAAATAGATTTCAACACAGCTTTTGTCTGTTTGAGTAGCTACATGTTTGTTTAGCTGGTGTGACAGTCAGTATAACGTTAGCTGGTGGATTTCAAGACTCCAGGTCGAGACAGGAAATGTTTTCTCTGGCACACGGACCTTTTAAACCAGCCATCGATTATTAATGTTGCAGATCGGTCAAAGTCTGTGTAGGAGTTAGTTGGAGCGACGAGGTGCGTCATTGAAACTTCTCGTTACTCAAACAGAGATGGTTTTATGGATGTCTGAAGCAGGAGAATGAGTGCGAGCCTGCCAGTGAGAGGATGCCACCGTCTTTCACAGAAGATTACGCCGCATAACATATCAATTAGCTGACCAACATCTGCTGGGGAGGACTGGGAAGCCCACAGCCGGTGCATGCGAGATACAACTGCCCTCGGCTTTATCAGCAAGTCTTGTCCAGCTTTTCAGTCCAATGGTTGTGAATGGGGTCAACATGCTGTCCCAGCTCGGAGACGTGGCACTGGCAGGTCCCGGAGGAGCAGGGCTGCCCGCCGTGTCCTTCACCAACACATCGGCGTCCTCCAGCCCGACCCCAGCTACTGATACCCGGGGATGCGAGAATGGCGCCTTGATGGATTCGTTTGGGATTTTCCTGCAAGGACTTCTGGCTGTGGTGGCTTTCAGCACGCTGATGTGTAAGTACGGCCCAGAAGCCTGCTGTGTGTCAGATATCTGACACCAGCTGCTGATGTAGCCAGGCAATTATCCAATAGCATCACTCTGTTAATCAAATGTGATATTGATCACAGCTGGAAGGCTCCCACCACAATCTGTAACATAGATAGAAGAACAGTAGTAAGATAGAAAGGCTGTGTTCACTTTTTCTTTAAAACTACAGCAAGCAAGAGCTTCCACTTTATCTCAACTCAGCACCAGATGACTTTCCCATTGAAGTTACTAGTTGTTGTTGTAATAAAAGCTGTTTACTCTGACTCTTAGTCTTAACACACTAAACAACACACTAAAGTCCATGGAAGGGGCAAAGGCAGGGGCAAGTTAGTTCAGTGTTGTTGGTTGTTCAAGCCAAACAACCTTTATCACAGTGGAGGTTTCGACTTGTCATAACAGGCAACACAGACGACACAACTTTTAACATTACTTTATAAATAATGGCTTTCACTATAGCGTGACTCTGGAACTGCAATTGCGGCCATCAACAGTGTCATTAATTACACCTGAGCCTTTCCTGCTAGGACATGAATAAGGTGACTGTGATAAGGACACACTGCTGTGGTTCACATATGTTAAACTAAACACACTGCAGCTTGTTTACAGAAGAATCACTTCTCTTTACCAAGCCTTATCCAGGCAGTATTACACGTGCGTTTTTACAGCATAATAACAGTACACAAACCTGCTTGTACAAACTGTGTTCTAAATTTAGTCTATTAATTTCACCTGTCAATCATCTGCACAGGTTTTTTCTGTCTAGTGTGGCAGGTTTAGATAGACAGATAGACAGTGAATTGTTGGAATAGGAAGAAAAAACACAAAGGAAGAGGAGTAGGCCATGGTTCCATTCAGTCAGAGTCTGGCACACCACTGACAGCTGTGTGACCTAATGAGAGCGTCCTCAGTTTTGTGTGTCCCAGCAGAGCGCAGCCTCGCAGGCAGCGGTGAGGAATGTTCAGCACTTTAGAGCTCTTTTGCTTGAGGCAGTTCCCTGAGCAGAAGAAGGAGTTGGCCCAGTCCTCCGCTTGCATCCACATAACACATCACACCCAGCTGCATGCAGGGTGTGTTAAGTCTGAAGTCACATTTGTGCCCAGAGCAGAAAATGAGGTCATAGCTCACAGTATAACATGAGAGGACAAAACGCCTTTATTAAATGTTTGGACACCGCCACAGTGTTTAGTTTAGCTTTGAGAAGTGAGATCGTTTGATGGAGAAGGTTAAATGTGCAGCTTATGTATCACCCCATGTTATATTGAATCAGTGATGCTTTACCCGGTCATCATACAGCTCCTTGCATAAGAGTTAAAAGACGGGGATAGTGGGTAGTGGGGGTGTCATGGAAAACAAGTCACTATTGTGAAGAACAGCGGGAGCTTTATTTGTGTTGGATATTTCACTGTGTTCAGTGATGAGCCTTCTTGCATAAAACCCCTCAGACTTCTTTACACACAGGGATTAATTAAAGTGAGGACTTCTTTAAGGGCCATAACATAGACACCCAAGAGTAGCAATTGCATTGATACATATTATACAGTAGCTGCAGTGTTTATTACACACTCTGGCTTATTGTAGATGACCTCTGTGAACAGTTTATATTTATTTTTAGTTTGTGTCTTAATACACAGCTTAATATGTATCACTTCATCATTACTTTTTAAAGTTTGTTTCTGTGACTTTTTTTATTACCAAACGCTGAGGAATTTAAAGCCTGATTCACTTCTCCACGTATACCAATGTTTGCGGTGAGATGAAAATAAGCATGTAAGATTTATCATTTCACAGCTGCTGCACGTGATGTTAAGTTATTACGGTGCTGGTCTGGTCTACTAGTTCTGCTTCCTCTGTGACCAACAACATATTGCCCTTGCACGCCTCCACAAGCCATGCACGCATAAATTTAACCTATCCCACTTCAAGTCAAGTATCTACTGTTAAGTGTCATGTTAGCTAGATGTGTGACTTCTTAATGTGACACCGGGGAGCCTATTTCTGTGATGATTTAACTTCTCAAAAATCAGACGACAACCTTCACAGCTCACAGGAGGGTTGTAACACGGCTAAATGAAAACCAGAGAGATTCTGTTTGATTGATTCTGTGTGTACCTCTGTATTTTGATGTGTGATCTGTAGTAAAATCCCACTATCTTTGTGGCACACTCTTTCCTGCACAGTGAAGCGCTTCAGGGAGCCCAAACATGAGAGGAGACCCTGGAGAATCTGGTAAGTGAGCTGAGCCAGCCGAAATTCGTTTTCTTTGCAAAGGCATCAAATGAATCCCGCTGGAGCGCTTCAGAAGCACGTCACTTGTCCCGTCTCTCCGCAGGTTCTTGGACACCTCAAAACAGGCAATTGGGATGCTGTTTATCCACTTTGCTAATGTCTACCTGTCAGATCTCACAGAGGAGGATCCCTGCTCACTGTGAGTCATTCCTGCTTATCACTGTTGTTCTAAAATCGCCATGATTCTGCACATTTCATATAGATTGCCATGAAATTGTTTTGAGATAAAGATTCTTAAAACTCATAGACATGACGTGTCCATGTGGCTGTCTAGGAAGAAAGCTTTGCCTGTTTGACCGGTGTTCACATGCCACTTCCACTAATAAACTAAGTACACTTTACTATCTCTCTTAGATACCTCATTAACTTCCTATTGGATGCGTCTCTGGGCATGTTACTCATCTATGCCGGCGTGAGAGCAGTCAGCGCTATTGTCGAGTGGAGGCAGTGGGACTCTCTTCGTTTTGGAGAATACGGTGAGGACCATGTGCTTGTGTGTGAGCGGTAAAGTGGGAGCTCCAGCACATTCCTATAATGCCTGCAATGCCCAAAGGAGGGCAGTAGCTGCCCTTGATACTGCAGTGATGCAGTGTCAATTCTTACAGTGTCAGTGCTTTTCTCGTGTCCCCTTCACAGTGTGTGTGTGTGTATCACTGAAGCAATGAAATCTAATGATGGTCTGTGCTCTACAATTGAATACCTCAGCAGATTTTTTTGACAGTAATCTCTTTGTCTCTCTTTTCCTGCTTTTTGTGTGTAGGAGAGCCAGTGCAGTGCACAGCATGGTTGGGCCAGTGTATCCTCTACATCCTCATCATGATGTTTGAGAAAGTCCTTATCATGCTGGTCCTCCTCATCCCCCAGTGGAAGAAGGTCAGTAATTATTTGGAAAGAAAGCCAGCGTAATTAGCCCCATTAACGTAGCATTAAAGCTTTTCAAGTCGAGACAAATTCTCAATGTTTAAAAAGGCAGCAGCAAGCTATTATTAACTTGCTTGTTGACCTTGTCAGATAAACTAAACACTATTATTGACTGTGCAGCTCTGTCAGGTGTCATCACTTGTTTTTTTGTTTTCTGCATTTGAAAGTACATTGCTGGTTTGTAGCCTGTGGTTCTGAAATGAAAACAGTGCATGCTAATTGATTTAGATTTGTACAGAAAAGGAGGAGAAATGGTGAGAGTGATCAGAAAAGCTAAACTGCACCTACATTCAACTTTAATGCTAATTGAGCTAATTTAAGCCTCTTTCACACATGCACTTGCAACCCTGAAATTTTCCAGACATTACCAGGAGGAGTTGTATGTGTGAATGCAAATTAGTGGGACTATATATTAAACAGACTTTATTCTACCAGCTACCTACTATAAAGTCTGTGTAATGTCCAGTTGAGACCCTGTGTGAACACAGTAGTGAATTCTCTACTTCACAGCAACTAAGTGGCAACTAAGTGATCTACAACTGTTCTCTGCTGTAAGTGAAACAAAATCTAACAGCAAGGGGAAACAGCACTAGCCATTTATTAAACAACTGTTAAACAAATAGAACATAAACTTAAACATGACATCTTTGACTTCCAGCAGTCTCCTCTCATACACAGCTGCTATTTTACATGTGGGACTAGCGCTGGATAAATGCAGCAGGTCAGCCATCATTTTGACTGGGCCTGAACGCCATGAAGCCAGCACTAATGCGTGAAAAAAGCCATTTAATTTCTGATGAATATCTCAAAAACACTGAATTACAACCACAGCATACTTGTTGTGTCATGTGTCACGTCCTGCTTTCTGCACCCCTCGCCCAAACCAAACAGATTAGTCCAGTAGGTGAGATCATGTCTGCTCTGTGGTACATGTGTGAAAGGGCAACTCTGTCTGGACTTGATATTTTGGACATTGCCTGGAGTTCATATGAAAATGACTAGTGCTTGATGTTATGTAAGCTTATAGTTATGCTTATTTAGGTCTGTGACAGGTGCTTCTGCATTGTGGGCTATAGAGCAGACATAATGAAGTGTTCTCTGACTGGGAGCAGTGAGAGTGCAGAATCCTAATCACTAGACCACCAGGGATGACTGTTAGGCCTATAAGTTATGCTCTGTCAAATACAATGTTACTTTTATGCAAATTTGAAGTTTTGTTTGTGGATCCTGCAGGAATAGTAAATTAATTTCTACTCACACATGAATGATGAGGCAGTTTTTCACTGCATGGTTTGTCTTCACCGTTAGTTAACATGGTGTGTGGAGCGCCAGATAAAAAAAATCAAACCATTTTTGTGATACTAGAAAGTTATGAGTGAAGTTATGAAGTACAAACTTGTTCAACAAACCCAGTAATCATTCTTCATGAGATTTCTCACAGAAAATTGGAGGTCAAAATGTATCTGTTTAAGTCTAAATTTGAAGCCCAGAACAGTTCTTAAAGTCTTACTGAAATAGACAAAATAACACATTTCCTGGGCTGGAATTGAACCCAGGCTGAACCCCAGCCACTAGACCACTGGGGAAGAATGTTAAAAGTATCTTACGTGGGATCTTGGCAGCACTCGACTGTAGTTACTTAACTGTATATACAGACGTTTTGTGCATATCGGGATCCTGCATGAATAGTTAATAATTTTTTTGCACAAATGATTAGTGATTTGGTTGTCCTTTTTTGTATGCTTTGATATACAATCCTGAGTGAAAAAAACCCATCTTGCAGGGGTTGTCTACAGTATTGGTTAATGCGGCAGAGTTCAGTTTTAAATCAAGCCCAGACCAGAAAGTCAGGATTAAGTACAAAATGATTTAGCAAATCCCACAAGTTTCTCTAATTTCTCACAATAAAATTGGTTCTTGTGTGCAAGTAAGAATGTATCATGTATAGTCTAAGCTCCAACATGTTATCTAGGGAAAGAAACAAAAAAAACAGGTGTTCCCTGACCGGGAATCGAACCCGGGCCGCGGCGGTGAGAGCGCCGAATCCTAACCACTAGACCACCAGGGAGTTGTGTACAGTCGGAAGAGTTGAGTTGTGTGCAATCTCAGACTTGAGAGAGACAGCTGCAACAAAGATTGCTGTTTAGGTATCACATACTGACTCAATACTAAACTAACTAATACTAACTGGAATTTGTTTGATTGTTAGGTCTTTAGAGCAACTATAGGATAAATGCCATTTTAGGTAGGAACAAGTAGTAAGGAAAGGATTCCAAGTTCAGATGTATGTATCCGGTTGGGTTTACAGATCATCAAACTGATCAAATTGAAGCATTTATCAGACAGAGTCATCTGAGTCAGAAGAACAGGAAAGAGCTCAGCAACAGTCAAAATGCCCTTAGTAAAACATGTCAATCAGAATAAACCAGCTCATTCTGAAGTTTTATTCAATTTGAAAACTTGAAAATTGAAACTTTTTCCCCAATCCCTTCAACAAATCAATTCAGCAGATGATGTTTGGTAGCTTTCAGTAGACTCCAGATTGCGCTGTGTGCTGTAGTAGGCTATTGGTCGTGGTTTTGCTCCTGCCAGTCATTAAACTTTCTAATTAAAGGAAAGGTGTGCTGTCTGTCTTGCTCTGTAGGTTCATGTCTGTGCTTGTGTGTGTTGTATGCGTTTGTGTGTCGCAGCTGGCTCTCCTCAACCCCATAAAGAATCCTGACCTGGAATTGGCCATCGTCATGCTCATCGTTCCGTTCTTCATCAACGTAAGTCCACTGTTCCTGTGTGTTTGCACTCTGAGTTTGCAGCTCTTGCTACACGATACGGTTTTATAAAAACGTATCTAAATGTCTTTGACTCTTTGACAGCGTCTAGACATTTAGATACATTTTTATAAAACTGTATCGTGTACAGTTTTATAAAAACGTATCTAAATGTCTTTGACTCTTTGTTAGTGAGGTTCCATTACGATTTTCCTGTTTGTTTATATATTTGCTGTTGTCCTATATGTGTGTGCGAGTGTAAATAAATCTGCCCTGTGTCGGTGAATAATGTAAAAACTACAGCTGTTAATGTCCCATAGAGGAAAACATCATTAACTGCAATTTATTCTGCTTTTCCCTCAGGCCCTTATGTTCTGGGTGGTTGATAATTTTCTAATGAAGAAGCACAGGACAAAAGCAAAGCTAGAGGAGAGAGAGGAAGACTCGAGGGGGAACAGCAAGGTGCGCTACAGACGAGCTCTGTCTCATGACGACTCAGAGTCAGAGGTAAGTCTCACTGGAATGATACAACTGTTAGACACAGGCTAAGAAATGGGGGGGAGGAAATAGCTACTCACTGTCAGTATTTATTTTTTTAAAAACACATAAAGTGAAAGTTGACCCGCAATCAACACTAGAGTTGACATTCACAAAAACTGCACACAGCCTCTTTAGTCTCCTTTTTATTTACCCCAAAACCCCACCGTTTCTGAGCTTTTGAAACTGTGGGTCAACTGTTCCTGGTCTCCAGTACTGATGGGCTCCTTCACACTGAGTAGGAACGTGTCCTAGTTTTAGATCATTGCTCCCAGTTACTCTTATAAAGCAGATCACATGACACAGGTCTGCCCCAAGCAGCAGGACGTTTACTGTGAGCAACTGTGATTTTTCCATATGTCAGGACCACATAGTAAAAGGTGTAGCTTATCTTGATGACCTGTACAAGGTTTTACAGACAGCGCTGTTTCCTGCACTTCTTTATCTAACCAGTTCACTTTGGCTGCTCCTTCTCTTGGAATTCTTCCTTTACGGTACTTAAAACTGATCCATCAAGATAGAAATACTGAAACATGTCCATATCTTTATGCAGATCAGTTTATATCAAACAAAATCATTTCAACGTCAAATCAAAGTCTGTATCATTAAGTCCTTTTTGTCACTGCCTCTTACTAGGATTTATTTTTGTACTGCCAGAAATGAGTGATACTGCTGCTTTTCTTAAACACTGTGATGAAATCAACATTGTTTGTGTTCATTTGTGACAAATTCTGTTGATTTTTGAAAATAGTGAGGTGTGGGTGGGGAAATGTTTTAAAGAGTAACTATTATTGTGCCACCTGTTTGTATGTAAAACTCCCTGTGACATGCCTTCATCACAGCTTGTGATCACTGTTGCTTTGTGGCACTGTACTTAGTGTAATTCTGTGCTGTTGTTATCCCTGTGAAACTGGCACGAGAAAACTCACTCAATGTTGTATAAGTAGCACCCTCTGGAATTTGCAATTAGTTTACCCTACAGGGTGCTGCCTTGGCACCTTAGAACAATCTTTCCACTCAATCTTTCCACTTTTTCCACTCCCGCCTTATCAGGAGGTTGCAACTGCCCCCTCCCATTACAAGACCCCAGCACTAGCGTTGCTCATCTTTATTTGAAACTCTGCAACAATAACTGGGGTCAGCTGGGCTTGTGGTTAGCGTTGAGTAGCAGTCCAACAGCTGAGCAATGCCTGTCTTAGGGTCTCAGACCAGTCTGTAAAAAGGCCAAAAAAAGCTGGCCACTTATCAAAACCTCAGTCTGCTCCAGGCAGTGTCCCCCTAGACAGTGCACTAGGCACTGAATTAGACATAACCAATAGTCATTATCCCTGAAATAGGACTGTTCAAAGGTCTAAGTGGAAGACCAAAAAGGCAGCGTAACAGATATCCTCCACTGAGACACATCTGAAAAGTGCAACAGAGGATGCAATGCGGCCTGTGGCCCACCAGGAGGGCCAGTTCACCTCCTCATGACTTCAGTTGCACAGTCAGAGGGAGCCCCAAACCTAACTTCTATAGCAGATGAATAATCTCCTTAAAAAGGCACCATGCACTCCGTATAATAGGCGAGCATGCACACCGGGCACAGAGTGAAGGGAACAAATGACACATTCTTGTGAATACCCCTTAAGACAGCTACACAGGTACTCATTCAACTGGACTTACATTAATATAACTACTATATTTTCACTCACACAGGATTTTTAAATGTTTAAATGATAAAAAAAATATATCTTGCTGGTTTGGCCAGTGGAGCTCAGTTTTTAAATTATTAAATTAGAAGCCAGAATTAGGGTTGAAACACAGAAGACAGGCCTTGATTTTCACAGCAGCAAACATAAAAGGTGTTCCCTGACCGGGAATCGAACCCGGGCCGCGGCGGTGAGAGCGCCGAATCCTAACCACTAGACCACCAGGGATATGTATGAGGGCATGTCAAGTCAACTCAACTCAAAATTTATTATAGCCCATTATCACACATTGTGATTGGGCAGTACATAATAACAATTAAGAATGTGACAAATCTTAGTAATATTTTGCAAGTAGGATGCAGTCTCTCTCTTATATCGGAATGAAATCAAAATAAAATAAAATGGATTTCTAATATAAGTGCTTTGTGAGATTGTGGAACCAGATAAATTCAGAATGAGATCATTTGTTTTGTTTTTGATCTGTTTTGGACTAAGAACTATTGTTTTAGTTTTCTCACTATTTAAAAGGAGAAAGTAAGATGACTTTTCAGGCACAATTCCACTAATAATGGAGGTAATTATTATCTGTAGCAGTGTTGGGCTGAGAATTGGGAAAAGGCCCTTAACAAAGTTAAAAGCAATAGGATCAAGTAAAGAAGTAGTGGGCTTGGGGAAGAAATACCAATCTAGAGAGTGTTTCAAGGTGACATTTCAAAATGGGTAAGCTTACAAGAAGAAGACTGTTCAGATGTAATTGCCCCATCCTGCGTGGGAATTGAGAGCGAGGAGGATATTGTTTTTCTGATTTCAGCATTACTGGTGAAGAATTCTATAAAGTGGCTGAAAGGGGACAGTTTAGACGTGAGTAGTAGTAAGTAGTAACTGTGTCAAAAAGAAACCGTTCTAGCAGTATGAAGAGCACATTTATATTCAAGCCGAAAAGTATAAGAGTGATTGAAATTGTCAGTGAACTTGTTAAGGCAACAGGACTGGTCTATGGTGGTTACAGCAGACTTGAGATGCTCTGCAGTCAGTACAATGGGTAGTGTTGGTGTCAGAATGGCTACTACAAAGCCTAGACCTTGTATCCTTAAAAGTAAAGACACTTGATCTGAAAGGAGAGGTAGATGTGGTGAGATCTGAGAAAAAGAGACCACATATGAAGGCATTTTCTCTTGAATCTCCAGACCGTCACTGGTTCACAGAGTACTTACTGTCTATAGAAGCACTACTTGTGTCATCATTGCTGGACTATGAATGTGATAATGATTGTTATCATGAACAGGACAGTAGATCATGGTCGTCACCGAGGAGTCCAATACAGCAACTACAGAGCTCTTGCAGCAGTACTTCACATTCAAGCAATAGAGGTGAACAAAACGGTGGAAGTACATCATCACATTTATTAAATTATACCTTTTTATCATACTAATGGGCTTCAGTGGCTAGTTTGTCTTCACTATAGTCAAAAGAAAATGTTATGACTGTCTTCATTAGTCTTCTTTTTACTCTGATAAGGACACAGGCTGTTGAAACATTAGACTTATTGCACAGAAAAGGCTGTAACTTTAACATTAAATGAAGTACTTTAAAGCTATTACTGCACCTTTGTGACTACACTGCTTACGATGACCTTTATTTGCAGAATATTTGTATGACATTTGGTAGTTTCTGGTGGGTTCATGTTGTAGTTGTCATTCAGTATACTCTATTCCAGATTGATGGTATGGCACCACTGGCACCAATTAAATGTAATGCTTAGTCTTCTGACATCATTTTTTTCCTCATACATATTTGGCTTTGAAGTAGGCCTTTTTTATTTGTCATGATCAAAAGACACACTTTGCACGTTTGGTTTGCGGTGGAGCTCAGTTTTAAGTGGAGCCATCTTTTTGAGTCCAGAAAGACAGTCTAAAGGAGGCCCTATAAACAGACATTCTTCTCGTATACATGTATATATGCAGATGGTGTTTATAAACTATTAGTGTTAGCAACATTTTTAAAATGTTAAATTGTGAGATTAGAAAGCCAGAATTAGGGACGAAACACTTAAGGAGACAAGTCTTGATTTCTCACAGCAATCTGTGTTTTGTCAATATGGACCACGTGTATGCAGCCATCAAAGTGTGACTAGTGTTTGCAATATGTACAGCAGACATAAAAAGATGTTCCCTGACCGGGAATCGAACCCGGGCCGCGGCGGTGAGAGCGCCGAATCCTAACCACTAGACCACCAGGGAGCTGATACCCAGTGTTTGTACTAATCATCAGTATGTTGGAGTACCACCAACTACAAGTGTTGTGATCATTATTTAATAAAGCTGAGATTTAGTGCTTTATAGTACACAACAGTACACTCAAAATAAAACAGTGGCTCATTCTGTGTGTAACCAACATACAGAATTGTTTCACTGTTTTCTATTTCACAGAAGGAAATGTATTTCAGATTAGGTTTTACTCCAATCTGAGAAAAAAAGATTATTTGATTTCCAACTCACCCAAGTAGCCAGCTTCAGCTTCAGATATGTTCTCATATCAGTTGAAGCTTATTTATCTAGGAGAAGAAACAACCCAGAAACTCTACTGAAAATGACAGATCTCACAATGGCATAGACTAGAGCTTGGATTTGACTCTATTGAACTGAGCATTGAGGAGGTGTGTGGAGATGAAATGGTTTGTTATGTTTGATTTATTGCATTGGGAGTTTCTGGAAATGTGACTTGAATAGCTTAAAAGTCAACTTTTATTGAAATATGTTGATAATAGTCATTTGTAAAGCCCATCTCAAAAGACTGGAATTGATCAAATTGAATATAACTATAAGGAGTAAACAGCAATCTAATAACAGAAAGTCAGATAGTCTTCAAGGAGGGTATTATAATAGAAACAATAGTTAGTAGGTTAAAAAAAAAACAAAGATTCAAAAAGAATCAGTCATCACCTACATGTAAGAGTCTGCAGCAGACATTGATTTATAACTCAAATATGCTGTTAAACATGTCATATTGTTGTTCAAAAGGAAGTAATCAGGTATGCAATTTGTTTTTTAGTTGCTGATCAGAGTTTTCAGAGTGTTCAAAGTTCAGCACTTGGGCAAGTGACACAATGGATAACATGTCTGTCAACAGATCAGAGGATTGTAGGTTGCTGGCTCGTAGGCATCTTTTGACATATTTGTAACCCTCCATTGACTTATTCACATCACCTGACACAGATTTAACTTGCATCACTGTGTGGACCTGAAATGGATATAACGGACACAAGCTAAGCACTGCCCATGACCATATAGTCCTAAATTGTTTTACTTGGAAGACTATAGAGTTATTAAATGATTGCCACAAGCAAAGCCAAATATAGCTTTTAGTCCTGTCCCTGCAGTCTGTCCTTAAATCATGGATTTTACATATCCTATTTTGTTTAGATTTATCTTTAATCATTAAAGTGAATTTGTATCAGAGGTTGTGGAGACAAAAGTAGTGTGAATCCCTGTCCAAAAGGTTAATACATGTACAGCACAAAGTGGCCTTCAAGTCATATTCACCCACTAATTCATTCATGAATGTTTCACTAAATTCCGTATCAGAGAGAGAAGTGGAAGCACATCACATTTTAATTGTTCTAAATGAAACAATAGTTAGGTGTTGTTTTGTCTTTATTTCTTAAATCAGGTCTGGCTACAAAATGATTAGAGCAACACTGTTCAGCCTGTTAGAAGCAGAAGTTGTATATCTATCAGCGGCCCACACATTTCTATGTATTTAGGTCACAAAATGAAATATAAAGCTGCTTTTCATGGCATTTAACATCTGAATAGTCAAAGCGGTGCACACATAAGCCAGCTTGGTGGTTAGTTTCACGTCCTGCTTGCATGCTGCAGCTAGATGCAGACAGCATGCTTTCAGCAGAGTGCTGAGTGGTGGGGGATGGGCAAAGTTTAGCTGCCATACGTATTGGCTTTAGCAGGAGCCCACATTCACAGCGGGCCAGTGGCGCAATGGATAACGCGTCTGACTACGGATCAGAAGATTCTAGGTTCGACTCCTGGCTGGCTCGTCTGCTTTTCTACTCTTTACTGGTTTCATCAGGGAGTGACTGTGATGTCCTTCTACATGAAATGCAGCATTAGTTGGTACTGATTATTGAAGTAAAAAATTCACTCTCGCTACCAAGAATGTGTCTTGGTTTAAAGGAAACCGTTACAGACAAGTTACTTTCAGCATAACCTCATACAAAGAGACTAAATAAGACATCCTATAGACATTGGTCTGCATATTTTTTCTCAGCAGTATTATTTTGTTCTATTGTATTGTCTTGCATTAAGTATGTAGTATCACTGGATTATTACTAAGGGGAGATATGCACATTTGGAGGTCTATATTTATATTTTGGGTCTTTATTGGAAAATATTTCCATGATTTACAGTTTTAAAGAACATAGTATTTATCTTATGGTGCTTTTCCACTACACAGTTCCAGCACGACTCCACTCGGCTCGACTCGACTCAGTTTTCTTGCTTTGTGTGTGACAGAAAGCCACATACAGCAGCAAGTACACCATTGCTTCCATGTCCTCCATTGTTTGTGTTTGTGTCGCGTATAAAACCAAGTCAGGGCAGTTTCGCAAAGCCGTGCTATGACGACCCCACCCACGTTGAGTAGGTACTTTTTTGTAATGGAAAAGGTCGTTCCTGGAACCGCGTCCAGCCGAGTAGTGCTGGAACTGTGTAGTGGAAAAGCTCCATTATACTGGCCCTTTACACAGCCCCTCAGTTCAGCCTCTGTCTGAAACAGGTCATTTTAAGGCCCCCTCCCAATTAGCCTACTCTGATTTGGTCAGCCCCTGTAGTAGGATCTCACTTCTTTTACTCATTCTCTACTCAAAATGTAAACTTCTCAAATACATCATGTTAGAGCCAAATTTGGTTCCGAAAAATGAGAGTGGAACACACATACAAACAAACACAGGGAAAAAATGTAACCACAACCTAAGCAACCAAGACTATGGAATGGATGGCTGTTGTGTGATGAGCCTACATGTAAAGGTGGGGCAGTTGTTTATGTCAGTATACCCTTGTAGTCAATGTTATGTGAGCCTGCCTCCCACTCAGCTATTTATACGTTTCTCTGTCTCTCTTTTTTTTTTTTTAGATTCTTTTCTCAGCAGACGATGAAATGGATGAGTCGGATGAAGACGACGTACGGCGACTCACTGGTCTGAAGACGGTGAAGAAGAAGAAACTTCGCATGGGGATCCCTGTTTGACCTGCGTGCCTCGCTAAAGTGCTACGATCGAATTTCCTCCGGCTGCCGTTCACCTCACAGGCCCGCATACAACCCCTCTTTAGGAGCTGACATGATCTTTTTAAACATAGGATTCCCTTTGATCACAGAAGAATATACTGTAACTGAAGTCCCTTTACTTGTTGACTCCTGGAGAACTCCTCAGACACTGAACTGTGTCTAACCTTAATTTAACTCGCTGGGAGATATGTTTTGCTAGTTAACCAGGTACTTTGGATCACTGTTGCATTATGTCACGGCACTCCTCGGTGAGTGGTGTCTTAAAGACGCTCTGGGAAAAAGTATCCCCACAATGTATGAACATCATGTTGTTAAATCCTTCATGTAAGTATAATAGGAAAAAGGTAACACTGGTTGATTCCTGTCTGGACTTCAGTGGCGTTGTGTCTGGTATTGTGATGCAGTGATCCAGGATCAAGTTGTGTGGACGAATCTCAATGGCAACAAAAGAACCAAACCATCATGCAAACTTTTCATGGAGTTGGTTACATTTGTTACTTTAACATGTCCTCTGAAGTGATTGTATTCCTAACGTAGATTCCATGTAAACTTTGTCCTTTTGTTTTCGCATATAGACGCACCACCAAGGCCTGTGATGTGTGTTTGAGTGTATGTGTGTGAGGGGCGTGCACTGTTGGACACACCTCAAATTTAGAGGAGCGTTACGTCAGAGTGTTTGAATCACTGTATTGATGCGACTCTTAACAGTTTCCAGCACAGTTACACACTTTACTACTGTATATCTTGTATGTAATGTTACTGATGTCAGAGGTAGCACATTAATGCTTGCAGCAACCTTCCATTTTTATCTTCTGACAGAGTCCTCTCACCTGTTCAACCTGTAGGGCTGCAAGGACCACCACTGCAACATCCTTCTAATATCAGCTCAGCCGGTGTCTGTCTATATGCACAAGACTGCAGTCTCTCCATTTGTCTGACCGTTTTAACTGATGTCCTCCGACTTTGTTTTTTTTTGTCTTTGAATGTCTCTTGTCTTACTTTAAGTTGTTGGGATTTTTTATACAAGTTTTGAGTGTTATTTTTCGGGCCAAAAAAGGTGACTATGCTTGCTCCAAAAGTGTTCTTTATTCCTTCACTCCGAGATATGGGAACCATTTATTGCACAATTTCCCATTTATCACAGCTTTTATCTTTCCTTTTGTGTTTGCGTACATTTTTTGTTACAATAATGTGCCTGAGTGAAGTTACCAGCAGGTGTTTTGTTTGTTCGTTTTGATTTTTGATTTTTTTTTTTTTTTTTTTGTAGCAGGCTCTGATGTTAAGAATGTGACATGCATAGACCTCTAAACTGTTAAGTGACTGTGGACCAGACAGTCGGGAGAAAGCGTGTGTGTGTGCGTGCATGCGTGCGTGCGTGCGTGTTTACAGTACAACTGTTATGTACTGGTGTATGATAGATGTGTGTATGTGCACATGTGACTGCTGGTCCTCTTTAAAGTAAAGGGAGAGTGACATAAACTGTTACTGTGATGAGTTTGGTGCTGGCAATGATTTAATTATGACGTTTTTGGCATGTAGACGCAAGAAATAAATTTAAAGGGGGAAAGAACAGCATCATGCAGCAGTTACTGTAACTCTCAGTTCAAGCAGGACAAAGAGGGCTTTTAGTATCTTGCGAAGTGGATTGACTAGATTAAAAAAGTCAAGTGATGGAGGTAAATTATCATTACAAACTACTTTCTAATAAAGGATGTGATACACTATTCTGAGTGCTGGGAATTTTCTTTCCATTTGAGAGATATGTGTTAAGAAAAGTGTTCCCTGACCGGGAATCGAACCCGGGCCGCGGCGGTGAGAGCGCCGAATCCTAACCACTAGACCACCAGGGAAGTTGATGTAATGGGTAGCTAAGAGATAAAAAAAAAAAAAAAAAAAGAGCCGCTGTTTTCGATTGGTATAATGATAATACAAGTAAAAAGACTGACGCACATCGCTTATTTCTTACTACTAGAAGTGATGTGTGGACACAGACAGACCAGACTTGGAAAGAGGTGCAGTTGATATCAGAGCCGCTCGAGCTATAGTCATGATTGTGTGCCCAGAAATAAAACCAGTGTTAAACTTATAGCTTCTTGTAAATAACACACACTTAGCTTCAGGAGTCATCCCTTAGAAGCTCTACATGACATCCTGACTAGTCAGCTTCAGCTAAGTACAGTTTTCACTCTGCGCAGTCACAATAACTCCTACCTGACATAAGCGCGTCATTTGTTGTTTTGTCACTCATCCTCAATAACCCTCAATACAAAAGCCACCAGTGAACGTCTAAGCACACACTATCATATCTTAAATTATTTGTTAGGGAGTTGAGACAGGTATTTAGGATCATATGTCGCTAGTGTGCCATTTTAAAATAATGATTCAGTTTGTCTATCCGTCATCACATAGTTAATACTTCAATTCCTTGTTTTGTGACTGCTCAGTATTTCCTTTCCTACTTGCTTACATATTTTATCTTAAAATAGGCTACACCTTGACGTCACAAGATTACGGTAAATGAGAGGAAAATGTACTAACAAACAAAACATACATTATAAAGTAACACGAGAAAACTGTAATTATATATATCAATAAAATTACAAGTATGATCTTTCAGATAATAATAACTCATCTTTACTGCATACTAGTTGTTTTTCATATTAATTTATACTTAAATATCCCAATGCAAAAAATAATGTGTGTAAATGATAATAAATATATATTTGTGTTTGTGAAGCACCTTATTATTGCTGTTGGAGTAGATGTAAAAGTTTCATTGTTATGTATATGATCTTATAGCTGTGTCAGCAAATGATAGGGAGTTTCTTACACGCTCCCAGATTTTACCTACAGCCAGCTTGTTGCCTGTTATTCATGTTGGCATAAATTGCTTTCCTGTGACTCAAACAGGAAACATGACAGTTGGGCAGTTTTCCTAGCTTAGCTTCTTGGGTCATCCCTCATTTTTTTTGGCCCATGTGTTAAGTGTTGAGAATTATTTTTTTTTACAACACTCATAAATACATCTCTGCATGCTTAAATCAAGTTTTAACAATGCACAGACAGAGCCACACCCAATGGAGCTGGGTGGAGGTGTGTCAGGGTGGTGGACCCAGCCTCAGTTCTTTTTTGACAGGAGCAAGTGCTACATCCCATACCAACATTTAATCTGCGCCAGGGGAGGAGGAGGTATCTGACCACTTGTGTTTTGTCCTGAATTATCAGCTGTTGGTCCTGTAAGCCTATCGTAAAAGACTTGGAGACCCATTCCAGCTGTACTATCCCTCACGTCACACCTAATAATACACCCTGACAGGGACAGAGGGTAGGGGGTCTGACTGACTCACTGGGTCTGGACCAGGACTATATATAATGTTAGGCTTGCTGGAAAACAAAGACACACACCAGAATAACAACCAGAGAAACGTTCATAGTGGAGAGGGTGTCTGTGGACTCAACACACTAGCTTAAATCAACATGTCACAGGTAAGTTACATCAGGTCAAATGTTTGTTTGTTTTAAATCATTTACAGAAAATGAACACAATGCCTCAGATTTGATGACAGAAATCAACATTACCTCCCTTTATTTTCCTTCCCTTTACCATTAACATATATACTTTCTCCTTCTTTCTTTAAGCCGGGTGAGGTGAAGAAGAAGAAGCGTCCACCAATGAAGGAGGAGGACCTGAAAGGAGCTCGCAGTAAACTGGGTCTGAAGGGCGAGGTCAAGAGTAAGACCTATGAGGTCATGGTGGAGTGTGGTGAGTAAAAACATTTTACTGAGTGATGAACTCAAAACAAGTGATGTGACACATCCCACATGTTCACATTGGCTGCAGCCTTAAATGTAGATAATTTATTTGTTTAATTCCTGCTTGGCCTGTAGACTGCAAATTTGCTTCAATGTAGCTTAACTACCCAACATGACTTAAGTAAGACAGGACCTGGTTGTCATAGAGTAATGTGATATGGTGTGTGTGTCACTGTTTCAGAATGCTATGTGGACATGTTGAGGTATAGCTAGTCTGTGTATGATATCAGAATTAGTTCTGATCATTTCATCTGTTCATCATCTGTTTTTCAAAAGTATCAGTTTTATAACACATAAGTGGTAATCGTCTTATAAATCTGTGTAATTCGTCTTCTATTCTGCCATCACACACTCTATGTGAAAACTTCAGTGCATTTTTTTATTGACAAGATTTCAGCCATTACGTCTGCACCTTCTCCTTCTACCTTGGATCATGCTGTGCCAATGTTTGCCCAGCTGTCTTTGAGCAGTTCCATTTCATGTCACTCTGAATTATCTAAGGTAGTTTTACAAATTAAGCCCTTCACAATACCTCCTAGGCAGCATTCCCCCCAGACTGCTAAAAGATGTTTTCAACACTGCTCACCATTGTGAGCTTGATAAATAGCTCTTTTACCTCAGGCTGTGTTCCAACTGTTTTTAAACATGCTGTTGTGCAGCCCCTTCTTAAGAAGCACAATCTAGAACCTTCTGTTCTACTTTAGGCCAATTTCTAAGCTCCCATTGTTATCCCATTTTTGTCTTAAGTTTTAGAAAAAGTAGTTCTCAAGCAACTACAACTGATTTTAATGGCATTCATGAAGAGTTCCAGTCTGGTTTTAAATCATGACACAGCACTGAAACAGCACTTTTTTTTCTTCTTTTAACTGCTGACTGGGGACACTGCTGTGCTGATACTATTAGACCTGACTGCTGCCTTTGACACAGTTGATCACCAGATTATTTTATCAAGATTAAAACTGTGTGTAGGCATTAAAGGTACTGCCCTTAAATTGTTTCAGTCATCAGAGAGGACCTTTAACACCCATCTAGGCAAATACTCATCATCAGCATCACTAGGTTGGGACCCCCAAGGCCCCATTTTAGGCCCTGTTCTCTTTTCTATATGCTCCATTTTTGGAAAATACAACATTGCCATTGCCCCTTCCACTGTTTTACAGATGATTTACAAGTCTATCTGCCAATAGATTTCCCAAATGATTATATTTGGGAAATCTGAACTTCTGGATGGCATTAACAGTGCTCTTCTTCTTTCTTTCACATAATACTTCTTGCAAAGGTTAAGGTCTATCTTACTTTAAATTAATTTGAGAGGGTCATTCATATGTTCATTACTTCACGTTTCCATTATTGTAATTCCCTCTGTTTTGGTGCTGATCAGTCGTCTCCTCGTCGCCTGCAGCTGGTCCAGAATGCAGCAGTCTCCTGTCTGGGAATAGACGACATGTTCACATCATGCCAGTTTTGGTCTCTCTACACTGGCTTCCTGTCAGCTTCAGAAAACAGTTCAAGATACTTGTTTTTATAGCTCTTAACGGACTGGCACCACCCTATTTATTTGAGTTGTTGCACAGTCATGCTCTAGTCAGAGCAATGAGATCAACCTAACAGATGCTTCTGCATGCTTCTAGGTCGAAGCTCAAAACCAGAGGTGACAGAGCCTTTGCAGTGACTGCTCCAAACTTGTGGAACAGCTTAATTTACAATATACAAACTGCTCAGACCCTAGAAAGTTTTAAATCATTGCTTGAGACTGACCTCTTTGTGTTGGCTTTTAATCCTAGTTGAGTTTGACATCCTGAATGTTATTGTGTCATTATTTTGTTTTTATAGTTGATCATAGTCGTAATTGTTCTGTTAATGTATTTTGTGTCTTCAGCTTAAACAGCAATTTGCTCAACTGAGGTTGTTTTAAATGTGCTATATAAATAAACTTTTAATTGACCTAAGTGTAAAAAGGGTGTTCCCTGACCGGGAATCGAACCCGGGCCGCGGCGGTGAGAGCGCCGAATCCTAACCACTAGACCACCAGGGAAAGGCGCATGAAAATCTGTCACACTTCCTTTTTAAAACTGGCAGCATAGGAAAGTGAAATAATTTTAAATGATACGATCAACGGCGTATCAGTTGTCGAACTGAGCTGAGCTATCCTTACTGCTAACTTGCTATCAGCCTGCCTTGTTTTTCATGGACAGAGTTATGGTGTTATGATCTTAATGTTGTTATTCTCTCTGTGGTGAATGTAGCTATGTTAAGTACATTTACTCAAGAAAGTTAATCTACTGTACATTTGTACATAGGCTACTGTTGTGAGGTAGCCACACCTGTAGTTTACCTGAGTAGCCTACTTTCACTTTTGCCATTGCTCATTTCACACATAGGCTACAAGTTACAAGTAGATTATTTAACAGAGTTCTATTTTACATACAGAACAAACTTAATGGCCATGTTATAATTTATGACACATTGATAGTATGCATAAAGTACAACACGAAAATTCTGCTACACATGAATGTATCGGTAGCTATAGTAACTCTCATAGCACCAACTCAGAATATTCCCTGGGGTATACTTTTGATAATTTAGGTACATTTGGCCTATAAATTTTTTTTATTACCCTCAAGACATGTTCTAAGATATATTAAAATAATATTATAAAATGACATTGCATTTAATTATTTACATTAAATGAATAAATTGCCTGTTTAAAATCCTTAAAATAACATCTCCTCTTCCACATTGAAAGAAACCCCAAAACAGTAGTTTAGATATCAGCCTGTTGTTTAATTGTAACTATGCCCATTAGGATTTTATGTTGCACTAATGCCTATTATGTGTTTTTGCCAAATTTAGTCACATACGTCCCTTAAAGACAGCCAGCTGGAAGCTTTATGACCTGTTGAAGATTAGCAGTCGCCTAATTTAAGCATTTGTATCTCTGACAGTATATATCTGTTTCTTTGTTCAGAACGTATGGGCAAAGTGGCTCCGTCTGTTTTCAGCAATGTGAGGTCGGGGACAGAGACAAGCCTGGAGAAGCCTGCTGCCAAAGCTCCTGGTGCCAGTGTGTTTGGCAAATAGACAATACACTGCTGCATAAACCCAACAGTATTGATGAAACACACACTATAGTCTTTAAGTTTGTGAGTCACTGATGTTGAGTAATATGAACTGCAAGTTAATGAAATTAAAAGAGGTTAAGGTTAGTGTGTGTAGGCTGTGTTGATTTTGCTAAGTATGTAAACAGATATTGTACTTTGAACAGTGCATCAGCCTTGTAGGATGGCTTTGGTTTGGATAAATGTAGATTGTAAATGGGTTGTGATTTTTATCAGTTTTGACTAAGGTTGTTAAAATATTTGCTTATTTGTCCATTTATTTACGTGACCAATTTTCCTGATTAAAATGTTTTCCTCTGTATAGAGACCTAATGTTTTTTTTTTGATTATTTGTTGGTAGTAAAATATAACACAAGGCTATTTTTGGAGTGTATTTAGAGCTTGAAATGAACACTTTGCTAATGCAGATGAACAGTAACTGTGGCAGATAACCTATTCAAATTAACTTCAAAGTGCCAAGCTATCTGTGCAAGAACAACAGAGTAACAGCAACTGTTTTCTCTGTTCATCTGTTCATATAAGTCTGAGGGATATCTTAGGCGTACATGAAGTTTGAATATTAGTATATAGTATTAGTATGTACTCTATACACACAGTCAGTACCTCTAAATGATTCAGGAGTCCAAGTTTTCCATTTTTTCAAGTCTTGTGCCCTAAATTATGAAGGGTCTAATTTTATAAAGTTTCAGTAGTTAAATATTAATTGTGTATGTTTAAATTAATATGCAACACATTTTCAGTGAAAATATACAATTCCATTAACATTTTTGCATTAAAACAGATGGATTAATGAGAAGTTAACTGAGATTAAGGCTGTATAACGAACCAGGCATAGTGAGCAACTGCCCAAAGACTCTGTGTGGCAAGTAGTTTGTGGTAATTAAGTTCATTTCAAATTAAATTATTTATTAAATTATTAAATTATTAAATTATGTATACGTTACAAAATAAACTAAAATAATAGTGGCCTGCATTGAGTTAGAATATAGTGTTAAGGCCTCTGTTGTTTCGGTATATATTGTGCTTACATGATGCATTTTGCCAAATAAAGTTAAGTCTGGCTCCACAAACAAATTTCTCAACAACAAATACACACAAAATATGCAAGAAGTGTGAGAAACACAGACCCTGTTTACTCTTAGTTTTAAAGATGCACCTTGGGCAATTGGATTGGAAGTAGACAGTGGTAAATACAAGTGTAAAGGCCCACCAAGACGCATTGTGATGCAATCACTCAAACCACTTGCAGAGGTGGTCAGGGATGCATTTGACCACATATCTTTAGCAGTGTAAATGAGAAGCTGTCCGTTTGCATCTCCAATAAGAATGTAACAAGAAAATTCGTCATCAATGCAGGAAGTGGTGGTTGTTTGGTACAGCATATGACTTTGTCCTGCCACTCTCAACAGTTGGAATAGTCCATACATGTATATGGGTTCAAAAAAATATATATATTTTTAAAGTTTAACAGCAACGTCAGGTTTGTTAAAATGTACATTTTGTATTTATGTTGGTCTTATGTCATTTGAAATGATTTTCACCATACACAGATACAAATGATTGGGTCATTTTTGCCATAAACACTCCCACATGAGGAAAATGACTCATCAAATGGAGAGCAGAGAACAGTCAGCTTTTCGAAGTAAATGACATTGCTTGTTCACTGGGTTCATTTTTGAGGATAAGATAAGATAAGGCAAGATATACGGAGCAGTGCTGGTTGTCTGTCTGACAGCTGCAAAGAGGAAGGACCTGTAATATCGCTCCTTCACACACTTTGGATGAAGGAGTCTGTCGCTGAAGGAGCTCTCCAGTGCAGTCAGGGTGTCTTTCATGGGGTGGGAATCGTTGTTCATCAGAGAAGAAAGCTTGGCCATTATTCTCTCTCCCAACACCTCCACCGGGTTGAGGGGGCATCCCAGGACAGAGCTAGCCTTCTTTATGAGTTTGTCCAGTTTCCTCCTTTCCGCAGCTGAGATGCTGCTGCCCCAACTGATCACCCCATAAAAGATGGCTGATGCCTACAGTGTCATAAAATGTTCTCAGGAGTGTCTCCTGTACTCCAAAAGACCTCAGTCTCCAGAGCAGGTAGAGTGGTGGTTCTTCAGACACCAAGATACAAGATTTTAAAAGATAAAAAACATAAGATTTTTTAAAACCCTACAAAAGAGTCTCTCTGATTTTCTTACAGTACTCCACTGTTTGCTCTCCAGCAAATGACAAATTACACAAGCACACATACGTCAAGTGAAGCAGCACAGGCCGTTGTGAGATGGTCCAGCAAAGGAGGAGGAACCCATTTGAGCAAGAGGCGAGTGAAGTTTATGATGATGTTGATGAATAAATGCAAGAATGAATATCTTTATGTTTATGCCAGATCATTATCCTGAAGCCTAAAACAACAACAAAAGTGTATCCACCAATTTCTTAAAGTAGCTGACAAAACAACTGCAACACATGGCAGCTTGTAAACACACATATTGACTGTATACCAGTTAAAGCTTATAGACACTTTATATTTACTTACACATATAATCCACATAACATGAAGCTCTAATGAAGTTATTCTTCTACTACTTCATCATTTTTACACTCTTAAAATACAAAATGTCATTTGAAATGATTTATTCCTCTGTTCTCATCAAACCAAAATGTATTTTTCACTGAAGCATTATTTTTATTTTTGGTTAAAATCTGGCTGTATTATGAGCTGACTGGTGTGACACTGTGTCAATAGCTGTCAGAGTCAGAGTTTGGTGACAGTCCTGTAAACACACTTTCAGACTGAGCACAGATATTTTCTTCCAGCCTTACCAGCAGAAGCTTTTCTACCTCAGGACCTCTTGCACACTGAGCTCAGGTCCATTGGTCAGTACTCCAGGACAACACACACACACACAAAGGCCCACACCCACGCATGCACACACTCACACACACACACACACACACACACACACACACACACACACACACACACGCACACTTTTTGTCCCTCCTCTCCTGGGCAGAGAGCTTTTTTCTCAGCAGTGAAGTCAGCCAGTGTTCAGTAGAGTTTTGGTCATGTCTGGACTGTTGGGTGTTCAACAACTGCTGCTATGTTGCTGCGCCTGCCTCTGGCTGCCCAGCATGGTCTGGGGGGCTCTGGTCATCTCCCGGGACCATGTAACTGTGCAGGTACCTTCACACACAGACTCTTTTATACCATGCTCTTAATTGGAAATGACATTGTTTTATTGTTGTTGTTTAATTTTGCCAATATTCATTTTATCTGATAGTAGTTTACAGCTTAAAACCTACTCAGTTGTGCTGTCATGTTACTCCGTCTAACTTCTCCTCTTGTATGTATACATGTGACACATGCTGTAAAACTAAGTGTGTGAATGAGTGTTTTTTTCCTACAAATTAGATCATGTTATGCCAGTAGCTTTTCCTAATACCTTGTTGCTCTGCTCTGCTGTATTTGCATTTCAGGACACAAGAGGAGCTGCCAGATCACTGCAGGTATTTAGCAGAAATACTGTATTTACAGACAGACAGTCGCTTCAAGTATTTGTTCATTTTTATTTGATGCAATTTCTTTATTAAGTATTCAGCTACCTTGACATGTTTCCAGTTCTCAGTACATTAATGTAGTGTTCTCATGCATTGTGTCGAAACTCTGACTAAACACCAAGTTAAACCATCGCCAATGAAGACAGAGTTGTAGTAAGGTCAACCATTTACTGTCACACCTCTTCAATTTTTTTATTTATTTAATGCAATTTCACTGTTCATCATTTTCTTTACAAAGTATTCAGCTACCTTGACATGTATCAAGTTCTCAGTACATTAAAACATACAGAGACCTCAAAAGAAAATGAAAAGCAAACAAACAAAAAAGAAAAGACAAAAGGGGAAAGGGGAAAGGAGGAAAGGGGGAAAGGGGGAGGTGGACATGTACAATGTAATCATATGTATAATTTAAGTGGGAAAGAAAAAGGAAGGGCGAGTTTGAATGTATGTGATGTAGGATGTGCTACTTTTTCAGCCTGATCTAAAATGTATAGAGTCACTGTTCTTTTTTTCTTACAGAAAAGAAGTACAAATGATGGCAAGGTAAGAAAATAGTTCAGATCTTCATCAACAGTAGCTACACTATCCATGCAACCAGCACCCAGGTTGACTCACTCAAACAGTCATTACAACACTCCCAAAATGGAATCAGTGACATAATGTATTTTTTTAATGTTTTCTAGATGTAATCATTTTCTTTGGCACAAATCAGGGCAGCAGACTGTTGGCTGGACTCCATTTGGAATGACATTTTAAAAGATAGTGCTCTTTCTTACAGTATTAAAATACTATATATGAGGGGCTTGTGATAAGGTTGTGCATATTGTTCTGTTGCTGTTCTCATCTTTTTGTCTCTTCCTCTCTGTCACTGTGTCTCAGGTAGAGCTGTACAGTGTGACAGTGGACTGCACTGTGACGTCTCGTTTCGCTCACACTGTCATGACTTCGAAGGCTTTGAATAAAGCAAGCGCTGCACAGGAAATTTTTTTTGAAGTGGAGCTTCCAAAGACCGCCTTCATCACCAACTTCAGCATGTCAGTCTGTCTCCACTCCTATTTCCACTTTGCCTACATTCCTGACGAGATTTATCCCTGCTTCGCTCTCTCTCGCAGATTTTTGTCAGAGACACAGTTTATTTACTCAGTTTTTCATCCTCCATTTTTGGATCTTACAGGGAAATAGATGGTCAGGAGTATGTTGGAGAGGTGAAGGAGAAAGAGAAAGCCAAGAAACAGTATGAGAAGGCTGTTTCCTCAGGACAGACTGCTGGACTGGTCAAGTATGTCATTTAAGATGAAAAAGACCAGCCACACCACCCCCTCACACATACTAAAGCAACATAGTGTATCTAAAGTACTTAAACTGATCCTTTTATCATCAGAGATGGTCAGTTTTGTCTGTGTTTTGATTAAAGGGCTTCTGGAAGAAAGATGGAGAAGTTTTCAGTGTCGGTCAACATTGCATCTCAAAGTAACGTGAGTTTCATTCTGACCTATGAGGAGCTCCTTCAGAGGAAACTGGGCCAGTATGAGATTCTGACCCGAGTTAAACCCAAACAACCAGTCCAGGAATTTCAGGTGAAGCCATGCACACATCCTGCGTCTTTATGATTTCCTGTCTGTGTCAGATATTGTAAATGAGGGGTTTTGCTCACAAAATTAACTCACTCACACACAATGTGTGTGTGTGTGTGTGTGTGTGTGTGTGTGTGTGTGTATGTGTGTGTGTGTGTGTGTGTGTGTGTGTGTGTGTGTGTGTGTGTGTGTGTGGACATAGATTGTGGCAAACATCTTCGAGCCTCAAGGCATTGCATATGTTGATGCTCAAGCAAACTTCCTCTCCAATGATCTGCTCCCCCTGGTGGAGAAAACTGTCACAGAAAAAAAGGTACATGCTACAGAAAATAAGATCTTGCATCTTTGTGTCTCTGTTTTAATTTTCAAAATGAAGGTAAAATTGGTGTGACTTCTTGTGTTCAATAAAATGAACAGAGAACAGAGAACTTAAGAAGGAAGAATGGATCAATCTGAACGTATTTATCATCTTCTTATCCACAGGCACACATCTCTTTTTCACCAACTATGGACCAGCAGAGGAAATGTCCAGGTTGTGATGAGACACTGATCGATGGAGATTTCATCATCAAGTATGATGTGAACCGTGCAAAGGACCTCGGAGACATTCAGGTCAGTAGTCAACAAATTCAGAATCACCTGAGTGTCTGCTGTCTGCATGTTTATATCAGGCTCACATATAAAATAATGCAGGATAACTTTAACCCTCTTTGTCTGGAGGTTCGGTTCAATTAAAAATTCTGTGTAACAAAGTCAAGTGAATCATTTTTCTGGACGAGAAATGACAACAATTACAGCCTTCTTTCAGTCTTTTGTGTGTATTACTGCTCTTTGTGATCTCTTCCCTTCAGCTTGTGAACGGATACTTTGTGCACTTCTTTGCTCCACCTGACCTACCCAGAGTCCCAAAGAATGTGGTTTTTGTGATTGACAAGAGCGGTTCAATGAGTGGAACAAAGATACGCCAGGTAAGAGACCATTCAGATGTCTGCACACACGTCAACAATATATATCACTCTTCAAAGATAATGTGGTTCTTATACATTGTTGCACACATGCATGCATTTTGGCCTCTGAATTTGTAACTCTTTGTAGACCCGAGAGGCACTATTGGCCATCCTCCAAGATCTCCACGAGGAGGACCACTTTGCCTTTATCCAGTTTAACAGTGACATCAGTCCTTGGAAGGAATCACTCACCAAAGCAACCAAAGAAAATGTGGCTGATGCCATGGTCTATGTCAGAGGGATAAGAGACAATGGAGGTTAATAAAAAACATGTGACAACAGCTTTAATGCCAAATATCATCTTTATTACCTAAATGGGAGAATTAGTTTTACTAAATATTTTGTGTTTTCCTCCTAGGAACTAATATCAATGATGCTGTGTTGCGAGGTGTGGACATGATTTTGCAAGACAGACAGGAGGACAGGCTCCCAAAAGGGAGCGTTGACATGATTATTTTACTGACTGATGGAATGCCAAATTCTGGTGAGCATTGTGTAGTTTACACTGCAAGTAGTGTGCTTATATATATATTTAACATTGAATTTGTGCCTGTTATATATGTGCTTCTGAAGGTGAGTCCAGAATCCCGAAGATCCAGGAGAATGTGCGTTCTGCTATTGGCGGGAACATGTCTCTGTTCTGTCTTGGATTTGGAAATGATGTGGATTACTCCTTCCTGGATGTGATGAGCAAACAAAACAAGGGACTGGCCCGCAGAATCTATGAGGGCTCAGATGCAACCCTTCAACTCCAGGTGGAGGATTGAGGCTACACATCTTTGTGCCAGTAGTTTGGTTTTCTTGAGCCCAACACAAGGATCGGGGTGTATTATCCAAAATAGGCAATATTCCTCTGGAAATGTGTAACAATTAACATATATAATTCTAATAGAATATATTTATATGGCACACAAATAAATGTATATGAACAAATTTGCATATAAATCTTTTACAGGGTTTCTATGATGAGGTGTCCAGCCCTCTGCTTTCAGAAGTAGACTTACGTTACCCCGACAACACAGTGGACTTCGTGACCACAAACCACTTCAGCCAGTTGTTTAACGGCTCAGAGATCGTGGTGGCCGGTCGGCTGATAGACAACGATCTGGACAACTTCATGGTGGAAGTGTTCGGCCAGGGGGTGAGAAAAAGAAACATCAGAAAGTTAGAGATGGTGCTGAGGTGCAGAAAAGTTTTTTTCCCCAAACACTGGGCCTTGTTCAGCAATATTCTCTTCAATTTCTATTAAGAGAAAAAATAAGAGAAATCAACTCCAGATGCACCAAATGTTCTTAACCACCCACATCTGCTCTTACCAAGGTGTGCTGAATGATGAATGCTATTTCTCTTACCTAAGAGAAGAGCAAAAATAAGAAAACATAGGTGAATCTGAGAAATCAATGGGTACTAACAAAATAAGAACAAATCGTGGACATGGATGAAAATAAGAGGGAATTTGTTTGCATATGGTTTCTTGCATGATGCCCATTGTTTCTTCTTTTCTCTCACCGAAAGTTTGAGGAGGACTTCCAGGTGCAGGGCCAGGCCAGTGCTCTGGAGTGGGATGTGATGTACCCAGACGAGGAGTACATCTTTGGTGATTTCACAGAGCGCCTGTGGGCCTACCTCACCATCCAGCAGCTACTGGAGCTGAGGTCAGTTTAACTGATTTTACTCAAACCCTGAAATGCTCAACCTCAGATATTATTATTTCCCATTGGTCTCATGAAAATGTCCAGTGCGGTAACTGGTGTGTATTTTTTTCATTCTCACAGCAAGACTGGTACCCCTGACGAGAAAACCAACGCCACAGCCAAGGCCCTGGACATGTCACTGCAGTACAGCTTCGTTACCCCTCTCACGTCCATGGTGGTCACCAAGCCTGACACTGAGGACGGCCCAGAAAGCCCTCTCATTGCTGATAAGCTGACTGAGGGTAAGGGAGTGCAGAGAGGGTTTAAAAAGTATCGTTGGATAGGCTTTTCTTAATGTGGCATAATGGCATTGACTGCAGTCAAGTAAACCTGCAGCACATTGACCAGAAGCACTGGATACGGAATTGAACTTTTAAACACATCATTTCTCTTTACTCACTTACACCAGCAGAGACTGGAGCTCCAGTCTGAACTGTGGAATTTACAAATTTGTTTTTGTCCTTTTTTATCAGAGCAAAGACAACTGGCAGAGAGAGTAGGTAAGACAGTCTTTTATTTTAAAACCAAATGGCATATAAAATATTAAGTCTATTGCCTGTATTGCTTTTTTTTAACCTGGATTTTTTGTAACTGTATGCAGCTTATCGCTACCCATCATATGCTGCTGCCCCACCCACATATTTTGGTAAGTTGTGTCATTTTATGGCTCATCTTGTTTGGGCACAGCTAACTCAAAATCACATCTATTTAAACCATTTTGTGAATTAATGTCATATTACCTGCAGTGGACGGAGATCCTCATTTCATGATAGAGCTGCCAGACAGAGATGATGCTTTGTGCTTCAACATCAACGATAGACCAGGAACCATTTTCAACCTGGTCAGAGACCCAGCATCAGGTCAGCAGAATCCTGATTAAAACCATGACTTTCTTACTGAAGATGTCTTTTTTTCACTAAACATATATACACCTTGTAGAACAGAATGTAAATGAATGTCCTCTTTATAACTTGGACACTTTTAACTCCTCACATGTGTGCCAGTCAATCATTCCCTGCAGTGAAACAGTGAAAGGCTCAATCTCTTGTTGTTTCTTCAGGCATTTTAGTGAATGGCGAGATCATCGGGGACAAGCAAATCCCACCCGATGGTAAAATTAACACCTACTTTTGGCGTTTTGGCATCATCCACCAGAAGCTGGGTGTGAGACTGGAGGTGAGCACACAGGACATCACAGCGTTTCAGGATGGCAAACGGGTCAAGCTGCTGTGGTCTGATACAGCCTCCCTCAAAGGAGCCAAGTGAGTGGCTAAAACTACCAGATTATCATCTCCTTTAGGGAAAGACCCAAATACTTGAGAGATATGACAATATGATGTGCCCATTCATCCACTTCATCTGCCCCTTCTTTATCCTTCAGTGTGGATCTTCACTTGACCAAGGATCGTAGTCTAATGATAACTCTAAGAGGTTCTGTCAAGTTTGTGATCCTGCTGCACAAAGTATGGGCGAAGCACCCATACCACCGGGACTACCTGGGTTTCTACACACTGGACAGTCACCTCCTGTCTCCCTCTGTTCACGGTCTACTAGGTACAACATGGCACACTTGTTAGAAATAGATTGCATGGTTTATTTCATTTTTATTATAATTTACAATAATGTCTCATCAGGGCAGCCAAAAAAGTAACTAATAGATCAAAGAATTTCTGTTAGAAGTTAAATATGTTGTATATTGTTGTATATTAAGTCACTCAATGGATAAAAATATCACAAGTGAATAAAAAACAGTCAAAGCACAATTCAATTAACCAGTCTAAGACATTAAAGCTGCATATATTAATTTTAGAACACTGTAGATTAAATGATTACATGTAACATGTAATGTGACTGAACCTTTTTCAGTGACAATGCCAAATATGCAATTTTATCAAAGTAAAAAAGAGTTTTTCCATTGTTAGAGAAATGTTGATATTTAGAAGATAGTTTGTCCTTGACAACAATGATTTTTAAAATTTGGTAGTTTAGTGCCCCCTTTTTTACATATTACACTGAGGTTGAGGATAACAGCAATCATCTTTATGATGATGTGCAGCTCAATGCATTTTACAGCAATTAAAGTTGCTAAACTAAAATGATCTGATCCTAACAAATATTTGCATTAATCATTGTTCTTCATTCTGTAAATTGTATCTGTATAAACAAAGCGATACTTTAACCCAGTTTTATTCTTTGTCATAGAGAGAAATCTGCTAGGACTAGAGTAAAGTGATGAGAAAAGAAATGATTTTCACCCCCAATGGTGGGTCTTTTTCCAGGTCAGTTTTACAAGGGGATTGAATACGAGGTCTCAGACTTGCGTCCAGGTGAAGTCCTAGAGAAACCAGATGCCACCATGTTTGTGAAAGGACAGGAGCTCAATGTGACCAGGTACATCACATGCCTCAAAGTTTGCATTTATTATGTACTAAATGAATAAATGTCTGTTGCTTTGTGTTGTTTTCATTGTACAGTCCTAATCAGGTCTACATGATGTTTCTGTCTTGGTCCACAGAGGCTGGCAGAGAGACTTCAGGAGGGACGTGAAGAACGGAGAAAATGTTCCCTGCTGGTTCATTCACAGTAATGGAACAGGCCTCATCGACGGAGAGGCTTCAGACTACATTATGTCTGGCCTTTTCAAAAGATTTTAAAGTCAGTCTTATCACTGTTGTTCCCATGAATCACCACTCAAATTCATACAATAAAACATACTTAAAATAAAATCTGCCCACATCTTAACAGACTAAGTTCATAGCATTGTGTAGAGAATTTAATTTTAGTCTTGGATTATAAGAGGTGTAACTAACACTATCTCAAAACTGAAATAAATAAATGTTCTTAATAATAAATATAATAATAAAAACAAGAGTTCTTAAAAAATGAACACACGCTGGGGTTTGGGTTTTTTTGTTTTTAAAATGGTAGTTTCCCAATTTGTTCATTACATGAAAGTTTTTGCTTTGGTTATCCCTCATTTTTCCTGACAGACATGTTTGACTTTCTGAATGTGTCATAGCTTGTTGTACTTTTATAACAGAAAATGTCAACATTTGAGTCAGTGACTCACATAAACATGAGGGTAGTGGAGGCAGCAGAGGGTCTGCAGCACAGAGCAACAACAACACTTGTTTTCAGCCAAACCGGGAAGAAGCCCCTCTGTTTCCCAGCCATGCCTGCAAGGTGGACAGTCCTGCTGGGTTTGTGTCTATATCTGGCTTCCACCTCAAACCCAAGGAGCTCTGGTCATTTCCCGCTGAGATGCAGGTAAATAAAATGATATATACTGTTTGTATATACTGTTTACAAAAGCAATATAACATAAACAATAATTGCAGCTCTAAGTAGCAACTATTTTCCATTTTCTCTGAAAATGGCATAAATGGCTGTTTAGTGTGCATCGTTACTAAGGTTGAGCAGAAAAACACAAACTACTTCAGAGAATCAATGAAAAAGATGGCACCGTCATGTTTGGGAACATCAAATCTTTTTGGAAAGGTACTGTCAGAGAGGAACCCAAAAGCATGACACAGACAAAAATACAAGTAGCAGGGTAGCAAAGTTTTACTTCGTCAAGCACAGGCAGGGTCAAAACCGGGAAGACAGTCAACCAAGTACAGAACTCCCCTACCATGTCACTGGGATTTGATGAGGTGACATACTGTATAAGCAGGTGCCCCATTGATGAGCCGTGGTGGTCTGGAGGAGGGCTGAAGAGGACTCTCATTGGCAGCTTTGATCCTGGAAACATGGAACATGGGATGAACCGGCATGAATGAAGGCAGACAGCAACAGGATTGATGACTTTGGACATGGGAAATGGACCCACAAAATGAGGAGCCAACTTCTGGGACTCCACTCTGAGAGGAAGGTCCCATGTAGACATCCAGACATGTTGCTCTGTTGTGTAACAGGGTGCAGGAATGCAACGTCTGTTGGCAGACCGTTGGTAGCAGAAGAGTGGAGCGGGCCAGCGTCCAAGTGTGCTGACACTGTCGGATGAACACCTGAACAGAGAGAACACTGGCTTCACACTCCTGCTAAGGAAAGAGTGTGGTTGGTACTGGTCCGTGGTTGGAGACTGGTGGCAGAACTGGGCAGGGTATTATGAGCGTAATCAATCCACAGGAGCTGCTCTGACCAGGAGGAGGGATTGCGGGAGGCAAGGCAGCGCAGAGCCATATCTATCTTTTGATTCATATACTCAGCTTGACCATTGATTGATTGAGGGTGGAAACCAGATGACAGACTGACAGAGGTCCCCAGCAAAACTCAGACCAAAAGCAAGAGGTGAATTGTGGTTCCCGGTCAGAGACCACATCAGAAGGAAGGCCAATGCGGCGGCAAACAGGAGGTCCAGGCCTTATTAAAAACCTCCTTAAGGTCCAGATACTCTTTGGGAACTCCGGACAGATCTGGAAATTCAGAGATGGCAGTCAAGCTCTGAACTCTGGAAAGCACCTGACTGTACACTCAGCTCATTACAGAGTGACTCAGAGTCGGCTGGGTTCATAGTGGCCAGATTGTTCTGTCAAGAAAGGTACTAGCAGAGAGGAATCCAAAAGCATGACTCAGACAAAAATACAACTAGGGTAGCAAATTTTTACTTGGCCAAGCACAGGCAGGGTCAAACCCAGGAAGACAATTCCAAACAGGAGCAGGCAGAAACTCAAGGTCCAGGTAATCAGGCAGGAGAAGTCAAACCAGGGTAAGCGGACTCAAAAACAGCTGGAGAGCTTGGCAGAATACAAGACAATCTGGCAGAGGAGGGAGGACTAAATGCGGGACTAATGAGCACATGGGCTACAGGTGAGGAGATGGGCGGGGAAAACCAGGTGCATGGTATGAGGGAGGCGGGATGTGAAATGACAGGAGAGTTAGAAACAAAACAAATCCATACAACAAAAACTAAGGGCTAGTGTTACTTAACGTAACAAAAACACCTACAATTACAGGACAAATCCTTAAAAGCAACAAGATAATAGGCATATGTTTATGTTTGGGCAGAGGGACATTAAGCACAAAGTAGCTTCATATAAAAATATTCAGCAGAATGTCAAGTTGCATTTTGTTGCTGACCATAGACATATCATGGCCTTTTAACATTTTCTTCTCATAGATTTGTTATGCTATGTTATTTTAACATACAGAGACCACATCCTTTGGAGGCAGAGGTCTTATCCTACTAATATAATTGGAGGGATATAATTGGGATGTTGGTCCGTCTGTCCATCCGTCTGTCCTTCTGTGCGTTCACCTTTCGCCAGGGAGGCATTGCATATGGCATTTTTTTCACATTTCATTTCATGTCAACTTCAATTTCTATTTCAATGTTAAATAAATAGACTGCAGTTCTACTTTTTATGTTGGACTCCGCAGCTACTGCCACCAGGAACTTTTTTTTCAGTCTGTGATGTATATGCATAGAGAAACCCTACGTATGGGGTGTGAACGACAGGTGGAAAAGATTATTTACTTTTCAGCTGAGCGCTGTGAGGACACTCAGCAGCAAATGAGACCGAAGAGATCATTGGGGACACCTGCAGCTACAGGTACTCATACTTTCCAATGAACCCTTTCAGACATTTGTCCGTAACCAACATGTTGTCCCTGGTTATGTATATCTAATTTCAGACAACATTCTGACTTTTAAGGTCAACAACGAGTCATGCATGCATGCAGTTCCATTTGATACACCTCACATGCATTTCCTGCACTGCTGTTATGTTCTTTTGGGAGACATATAATTATATATAAAGATATACATATCTTCTGTCATCAATCCATAAACCTTTGCAAGTTCTCCTTTTGGTTTCTTGTATACTCTTTACCATGTAGTCACATACATTTCTTCACTGAGTTAACAGGCAGCTGAGTGAAGGCCTTGATTGGTGTTTATAGAGCATTCTGACACTATCTGAAACTGGATGACCTTCTAAACATTTAATATGGTTTATTTTTGGATTAAATAAATATATTTTGTTAACTGATTGCTAGATGTATCTCCCTTTTGTTGATGCCACTTGATCCAGGTCATAACAGACAGAAAATGCGTCATCAATGCAGGAAGTGGTGGTTGTTTGGTAACAGCATATGACTTTGACCTGCCTCTCTCAACAGTTGGAATAGCTCAAACATGTATATGGGTCAGTGACAAATAAGAGTTGGCAAGATGAGCGATTGAGAATTTAAGAAAATGGTTTAAAAGCAGCATCAAGTTTGTTAAAATGTAGGCTTCATTTTGTATTTGTTGGTTTTATGTCATTTGAAAAGACATGCACCATTTTTTACCAAAAGAAAGACTGAATGCTCCTGAAAATGTCAAATGGTGTAACCACAAAAGAATGATAGATATTAAATATTTTATCCACCTACAGTATTTTTAAGTGGACTTACAAATAATTACTTGTTAAAAAACAAAATTGAAATGGTTCCTCATTGGCATGATTCCCCAGACTAAATTTAATATTTTGAACAATTGTATTACATTACCTTTATTTGACATAAAAAAAGATATGTAAGATAATGCCAAACTAGTTGATATGATGTTTTATTCATAATTTAGCGTTTTTAAGCAACTTTAATTATTTGGTACAAAGGTTACACCACTTAGACATTTTTGCTATATTCCTCTAATATATTCTCTCTAAATGTATTAAAAGCAGGAATTTTATGCTGGGTCCACAAAAAAAGAATGTGTGCAAGTTATTCATAGGTTTATTTTCCCATTTTAAACCCTTTAAATTTGACTAAACAACATGGACACAAAAAAACTTAATTGGCCTGTATTTCTTCTTGAAACGTTTTTGTTTTCTAGCTAACAGTTTGCTAAAGATATTTGGCTCTTGTCTGGCAACTGATGTAATAACTGTGAGCAAGGCCCTCAGACCATTTAACTGCAGTAATGTAGGCAGTTATGAAAAGCAGTCAGCTCAAACACTTGGAGATGCATAATAGACACAGATGTGAATGTCTTGGCTCTTCACTTGTGTTCAGCTCACCGAAACCAACTGTAAGCAGCCTCAGAGAGTCAGCAGGGGCCCACAGGGCATTTTTACATCTGGGCCACTTGCCTTAATCCAGCTCTGGCAGAGATAATTAAAGTATTGATATTAAAATGAAAAACAAGCATCCTGATTAACAACAGAACCCCAATAACACACCGCTCTGTCATGACATGAGCACAGAATATAGTACCTGAATGTGTCTCTCACTCTCCATCCTGCAGACCCACTGGTAAAAAATACACAAATTATTGGGTCTCTTTTTGCCAAACATGCCCCCACATGATGAAAATGACTTGAGCAGTACAGCTTTTCCAAGTAAATACCATTGTTTGTTCACTGGCTTCAGCACCATGAACATGCTTGCTATCACATTTTTGAGGAAAACAAGATAAATAAAACCCTACAAGAGAGTCTCTCTGATTTTCTTACAGTACTCCACTGTTTGCTCTCCAGCAAATGACAAATTACACAAGCACACATACGTCAAGTGAAGCAGCACAGGCCGTTGTGAGATGGTCCAGCAAAGGAGGAGGAACCCATTTGAGCAAGAGGCGAGTGAAGTTTATGATGATGTTGATGAATAAATGCAAGAATGAATATCTTTATGTTTATGCCAGATCATTATCCTGAAGCCTAAAACAACAACAAAAGTGTATCCACCAATTTCTTAAAGTAGCTGACAAAACAACTGCAACACATGGCAGCTTGTAAACACACATATTGACTGTATACCAGTTAAAGCTTATAGACACTTTATATTTGCTTACACATATAATCCACATAACAAAAAGCTGTAATGAAGTTATTCTTCTGCTACTTCATCATTTTTTCACAAATTTAAATTGCTTTATTTTTGGTTACAATATGACTGTATTATGAGCTGACTGGTGTGACATAATGGACTGTGTCAATAGCAGTTTTGGTGTCACTAATTGGTGCTTCTATGATTTTCCGTTCAGCTTTGAGGTCCCTTAGGGTCACGCTTGTCCTATTACTGAACACATACTTAGCTGTGAGTTTGGTGACAGTCCTGTTAACACACTTTCAGACTGAGCACAGATATTTTCTTCCAGCTTTACCAGCAGAAGCTTTTCTACCTCAGGGCCTCTTCAGGTCCGTTGGTCAGTACTCCGGGACAATGCACACACACACACACACACACACACACACACACACACACACACACACACACACACACAACACAACACACACAACACAAACAAACACACACTTTTTGTCCCTCCTCTCCTGGGCAGAGAGCTTTTTTCTCAGCAGTGAAGTCAGCCAGTGTTCAGTAGAGTTTTGGTCATGTCTGGACTGTTGGGTGTTCAACAACTGCTGCTATGTTGCTGCGCCTGCCTCTGGCTGCCCAGCATGGTCTGGGGGGCTCTGATCATCTCCCGGGACCATGTAACTGTGCAGGTACCTTCACACACAGACTCTTTTATACTATGCTCTTAATTGGAAATGACATTGTTTTATTGTTGTTGTTTAATTTTGCCAATATTCATTTTATCTGATAGTAGTTTACAGCTTAAAACCTACTCAGTTGTGCTGTCATGTTATTCCGTCTAACTTCTCCTCTTGTATGTATACATGTGACACATGCTGTAAAACTAAGTGTGTGAATGAGTGTTTTTTTCCTACAAATTAGATCATGTTATGCCAGTAGCTTTTGCTAATACCTTGTTGCTCTGCTCTGCTGTATTTGCATTTCAGGACACAAGAGGAGCTGCCAGATCACTGCAGGTATTTAGCAGAAATACTGTATTTACAGACAGACAGTCGCTTCAAGATATAGTAACAGAATTTTATCATGAAGTTGCATCGTATTCACCAATGTTTTGATCATTGTTAAATATCACTATTCTATAAGCTTAATATTTACTTTGAATGATAACAAGCTAACTTGAACTCTTCAAAGTTTGTTCATTTTTATTTGATGCATTTTTTTTATTAAGTATTCAGCTACCTTGACATGTTTCCAGTTCTCAGTACATTAATGTAGTGTTCTCATGGATTGTGTCGAAACTCTGACTAAACACCAAGTTAAACCATTGCCAATGAAGACAGAGTTGTAGTAAGGTCAACCATTTACTGTCACACCTCTTCATTAACATGCTGGAGAAAACTGTACACAAAAAACAAACCATACAAAATATTCAGCATCCGTGTTTTTAACTAAATATGACATTGCACGACCATAAACATAGATTTACATCACTGTGTGCACTTTAAGTAGAAGTTAAAATGTCTACTAGCATGTTTCCTAGCTTGTATATAAACTAATGTTTAACCACTTATCAAATATACTGTTTATCAAAACATTACTATTTATCTTTTTTTAACATCTTTATTATTAAATAAATGAACTTAAGGCATTGCTTCTATGATGCTTTTTAGCGGACGGAGGCAGATTACATTCAGAGCATGCACAACATGTCTGCCTTGCTTTTCTGAACAACCAGGGAGTTAACATGAACAGGAAATGAGCTAACAGGAAGCGACTTGGCAGGATGTGAAATCATCAGTAATCAAATATAAAAAAAAAACTTTCTTAAAGACAAATTAAACTTAAGAGAAGATGCCAAACATCTTTTTAACTGAAACAAGCACAAATAATTGTTCAAAGGAGAAATTTGTAAGAAATAAAAGAATGCCTTAGAGGCAGCACAATTAAAATGTGTGTAAAATCTAAGGGAGCCAGATAATAATAATAATAATAATAATAATAATAATAATAATAATATTATTAATAATAATAATAATAATAATAATAATAATAATTCATTTTATTTAAAGGCGCCTTTCAAAGCACTCAAGGTCACCTTACAAGGCACATATAACACAACAATAGTACATCAAACAATACAAATCAGACATTTAGTGCAAAGATAAAGAATAAATATGAATGTGACTACAAAGTGCATTAGTACAATAAATAAACAAGAATAAAGATGGCAAAGTCAGTGGGAGACAGAGTAGGCCACTCTGAATAGGTGCGTTTTCAGGCGGGATAGAAAGATGGAGACAGAGTCTGAAGTGCGAATGTCAAGTGGGAGAGAGTTCCATAGGCGGGGGGCAGATCGGCTGAAAGCTCTTGACCCCATGGTGGCTAAGTTGGCAGATGGGGCGAAGAGCTGGTTGGCAGAGGAGGATCGGAGAGTTCGAGAACGTGTGTAGATGTGAATAAGGTCAAAGAGATATGATGGTGCCAGGTTGTGAAGGATCTTGAATGTGAGGAGTAAAATCTTAAAGTCAATGCGGGATTTGATTATGGGGTGCCGTTTGTAAAGCAGCTCACGCTGAAAATAACAGCAACATTTTGTCACATTTAGCTTCAAACAATGCTTAAAAAACTGGTGTGAATTTTTGAGAGTCACTTTTTTGCACATTTACAAAAATATGTGTCAACTTAGAGATATTTTAAATATTTAAATCCAAATGTTAAATGTTAAATTTAAATGTTAAATGTAAATCTAAATGTTAAATGTAAATCTAAATGTTAAATGTAAATCTAAATGTTAAATCTAAATCTAATGTTAAATCTAAATCTAAATTTTAAATGTAAATCTAAATCTAAATGTTAAATCTAAATGTTAAATTTAAATCTAAATCTGAATGTTAAATCTAAATGTTAAATCTAAATCTAAATCTAAATCTAAATGTTAAATCTAAATCTAAATCTAAATGTTAAATCTAAATGTTTCGAGTGAAACTAAATATTTAGCTAATATTCAAATTCAAATGCCGGTAACCTGTAGCCACTACAGTCAGCCACAAGGGGGCTCACTATGACCGAGCTGTCATCCTACACACTCGGTCCTCCACCCGGTGCACTGTACTGTCGGCCATGGTCGCGCTGCAAACATGACTGAATCTGCTTTAGGTGTTGGTGGCCCTGTGGCAGTTGCTGTCGCCGATGTTCTCAGCTAACGCTGAATAAGTCATGCTTGCAGCGCGACCATGGCCGACAGTACAGTGCACCGAGTGGAGGACCGAGTGTGTAGGATGACAGCTCAGTCATAGTGAGCCCCCTTGTGGCTGACTGTAGTGGCTACAGGTCATAAGTCCGGCACCCTTCATAAAAGTGACACTAAAAACTCACAGTACTCTTCAAATAAAGTTTCTCCAACCGTGTTTGTCATTTTAGGTAGTTATTATCACGATAATCCATGTCCAAGAGTCCATTTCCCCGGATAAGATGGGGTTTATTCATTTATTATTTGCCACTATAAACACACTCTGACCTCCTCGAGCTTTTATTTTGGTACTTCCTGTTACCGGCATTTGAATTTGAATATTAGCTAAATAGTTTCACTCGAAACATTTAGATTTAACATTTAGATTTAGATTTAGATTTAACATTTAGATTTAACATTTAGATTTAAGATTTAGATTTAGATTTAACATTTAGATTTAACATTTAGATTTAGATTTAGATTTAACATTTAGATTTAGATTTAGGCCTACATTTAACATTTAGATTTAGATTTAACATTTAGATTTAGATTTAACATTTAGATTTAGATTTAACATTTAGATTTAGATTTAACATTTAGATTTAGATTAAACATTTAGATTTAGATTTAACATTTAAATTTAACATTTAACATTTGGATTTAAATATTTAAAATATTGACAAATATTTTTGTAAATGTGCAAAAAAGTGACTCTCAAAAATTCACACCAGTTTTTTAAGCATTGTTTGAAGCTAAATGTGACAAAATGTTGCTGTTATTTTCAGCGTGAGCTGCTTTACAAACGGCACCCCATATTTGATAGGGAGCCAGTGAGTTCTGGTTATGATACGAGCGGCTGCGTTGTGTACCAGTTGGAGTTTGTGGAGAGATTTCCGCGGAAGACCAAAAAGGAGAGAGTTACAGTAGTGCAGACGGGATGTGATCAGGGTGTTTACCAGGATAGCGGTGCAGGTTGGTGAAAGTGAGGGACGGAGACGATTGATGTTACGTAGATGGAAGTAGACTGAGTAACGTTATTGATGTGGGCTTCGAAAGATACTGTGTTATCCAGGATGACACCCAGGCTCTTTACTTGGGGAGATGGAGGAACAGTGGAATTGTCGATGGACATGGAGAAAGTGTTGAGTGTTGCTAAGGTTGATCTGGTACCGATGAGGAGGACCTCAGTTTTTTCAACGTTAAGTTTAAGAAAATTTAGTGAGAGCCATGATTTAATTTCCAGTAAGCAGTCAGATAGAGCTGTGGGTGGCAGAGTGGAAGTAGGCTTAGTGGAAAGATAGAGTTGGGTATCATCAGCATAACAGTGGAATTGTATGTCAAATTTCCTGAGAATGTGACCAAGAGGCAGAAGATAAATAATGAACAGGAGGGGGCCAAGGACAGAGCCCTGGGGAACACTACTAGAGAATGGAGAGGAGCCAGATCTCAGGTTCTTGATTTGAACAAACTGTGTGCGGCCGGAGAGATATGATGTAAACCAAACCAGTGGGATGTCAGTGATTCCAATGGAGGCTAATCTGTCCAGGAGGATGTCATGAGAAATGGTGTCAAAGGCTGCACTCAGGTCGAGGAGAACCAGAATGGAGAGAAGTCCAGAGTCGGATGCCATCAGGAGGTTGTTTGTGATTTCCACTAGGGCTGTCTCAGTGCTGTGGAAAGGACGGAAGCCTGACTGAAATTGTTCATAGAGGTTGTTGTCAGACAGATGGGTGTGGATCTGAGCTGCAACCGTTCTTTCTAGTATTTTGGAGAGAAATGGCAAGTTTGAGATGGGACAGAAGTTGTTCAAGTCATTTGGATCGGCGCCAGGTTTCTTGAGTGTTGGTGTTATTGCAGCGAGGAATGAATGATGTCAGTTATTAACATCGATAGGGCAGGTAGGCAGCTTTTGACCAGGTGCAACATACAGAGACTTCAAAAGAAAATGAAAAGCAAACAAACAAAGAAACGAGAAAAAGGGAAAAAGGGGGAGAGGAGGGTACATATAATGTAATCATATGTATAATTTAAGTGTGGGAAAGGAAATGGGAGGGCAAAGATGTTTGAATGTATGTGATGTAGGATGTGCTACCTGATCTAAAATGTATAGAGTCACTGTTCTTTTTTTCTTACAGAAAAGAAGTACAAATGATGGCAAGGTAAGAAAATAGTTCAGATCTTCATCAACAGTAGCTACACTATCCATGCTAAGAGCAACCATCACCCAGGTTGACTCACCCAAACAGTCATTACAACACTCCCAAAATGGAATCAGTGACATAATGTATTTTTTTAATGTTTTCTAGATGTAATAATTTTCTTTGGCACAAATCAGGGCAGCAGACTGTTGGCTGGACTACATTTGAAATGACATTCTTTTATTTTAATAGTTAAGTATTAAGTTACTGCACTGTATATGAGGGGCTTGTGATAATTGTGCATATTGTTCTGTTGCTGTTCTCATCTTTTTGTCTCTTCCTCCCTGTCACTGTGTCTCAGGTAGAGCTGTACAGTGTGACAGTGGACTGCACTGTGACGTCTCGTTTCGCTCGCACTGTCATGACTTCGAAGGCTTTGAATAAAGCAAGCGTTGCACAGGAAATCTTTTTTGAAGTGGAGCTTCCAAAGACCGCCTTCATCACCAACTTCAGCATGTCAGTCTGTCTCCACTCCTATTTCCACTTTGCCTACTTTCCTGACGAGATTTATCCCTGCTTCGCTCTCTCTCGCAGATTTTTGTCAGAGACACAGTTTATTTACTCAGTTTTTCATCCTCCATTTTTGGATCTTACAGGGAAATAGATGGTCAGGAGTATGTTGGAGAGGTGAAGGAGAAGAAACAGTATGAGAAGGCTGTTTCCTCAGGACAGACTGCTGGACTGGTCAAGTATGTCATTTAAGATGAAAAAGACCAGCCACACCACCCCCCTCACACATACTAAAGCAACATAGTGTATCTAAAGTACTAAAACTGATCCTTTTATCATCAGAGATGGTCAGTTTTGTCTGTGTTTTGATTAAAGGGCTTCTGGAAGAAAGATGGAGAAGTTTTCAGTGTCGGTCAACATTGCATCTCAAAGTAACGTGAGTTTCATTCTGACCTATGAGGAGCTCCTTCAGAGGAAACTGGGCCAGTATGAGATTCTGACCCGAGTTAAACCCAAACAACCAGTCCAGGAATTTCAGGTGAAGCCATGCACACATCCTGCGTCTTTATGATTTCCTGGTTGTGTCAGATATTTTGCTCACAAAATTAACTCACTGTTCCTCTATGTGTGTGTATGTATGTGTGTGTGTGTGTGTGTGTGTGTGTGTGTGTGTGTGTGTGTGTGTGTGTGTGTGTGTGTGTGTGTGTATGTGTGTGTGTGTGGACAAAGATTGTGGCAAACATCTTCGAGCCTCAAGGCATTGCATATGTTGATGCTCAAGCAAACTTCCTCTCCAATGATCTACTCCCCCTGGTGGAGAAAACTGTCACAGAAAAAAAGGTACATGCTACAGAAAATAAGATCTTGCATCTTTGTGTCTCTGTTTTAATTTTCAAAATGAAGGTAAAATTGGTGTGACTTTCGGTGTTCAATAAAATGAATAGAGAACAGAGAATTTAAGAAGGAAGAATGGATCAATCTGAACGTATTTATCATCTTCCTATCCACAGGCACACATCTCTTTTTCACCAACTATTTACCAGCAGAGGAAGTATCCAGGTTGTGATGAGACACTGATCGATGGAGATTTCATCATCAAGTATGATGTGAACCGTGCAAAGGACCTCGGAGACATTCAGGTCAGCAGTCAACAAATTCAGAATCACCTGAGTGTCTGCTGTCTGCATGTTTATATCAGGCTCACATATAAAATAATGCAGGATAACTTTAACCCTCTTTGTCTGGAGGTTTGGTTCAGTTAAAAATTCTGTGTAACAAAGTCAAGTGAATAATTTTTCTGGACGAGAAATGACAACAATTACAGCCTTCTTTCAGTCTTTTGTGTGTATTACTGCTCTTTGTGATCTCTTCCCTTCAGCTTGTGAACAGATACTTTGTGCACTTCTTTGCTCCACCTGACCTACCCAGAGTCCCAAAGAATGTGGTTTTTGTGATTGACAGGAGCGGTTCAATGAGTGGAATAAAGATACGCCAGGTAAGAGACCATTCAGATGTCTGCACACACGTCAACAATATATATCACTCTTCAAAGATAATGTGGTTCTTATACATTGTTGCACACATGCATGCATTTTGGCCTCTGAATTTGTAACTCTTTGTAGACCCGAGAGGCACTGTTGGCCATCCTCCAAGATATCCACGAGGAGGACCACTTTGCCCTCATCCAGTTTGATGATACCATCAGTCCTTGGAAGGAATCACTCACCAAAGCAACCAAAGAAAATGTGGCTGATGCCATGGTCTATGTCAGAGGGATAAGAGACAATGGAGGTTAATAGAAAAACATGTGACAACAGCTTTAATGCCAAATATCATCTTTATTACCTAAATGAGAGAATTAGTTTTACTAAATATTTTGTGTTTTCCTTCTAGCAACTAATATCAATGATGCTGTGTTGCGAGGTGTGAACATGATTTTGCAAGACAGACAGGAGGACAGGCTCCCAAAGGGGAGCGTTGACATGATTATTTTACTGACTGATGGAATGCCAAATACTGGTGAGCATTGTGTACTTTACACTGTACGTGGTGTGCTTATATATATATTTAACATTGAATTTGTGCCTGTTATATATGTGCTTCTGAAGGTGAGTACAGAATCCCGAAGATCCAGGAGAATGTGCGTTCTGCTATTGGCGGGAACATGTCTCTGTTCTGCCTTGGATTTGGAAATGATGTGGATTACTCCTTCCTGGATGTGATGAGCAAACAAAACAAGGGACTGGCCCGCAGAATCTATGAGGGCTCAGATGCAACTCTTCAACTCCAGGTGGAGGATTGAGGCTACACATCTTTGTGTAGCCTTTGTGCCAGTAGTTTGGTTTTCTTGAGCCCAACACAAAGATTGGGGTGTATTATCCAAAATAGGCAATATTCCTCTGGAAATGTGTAACAATTAACATATATAATTCTAATAGAATATATTTATATGGCACACAAATAAATGTATATGAACAAATGTGTAAATCTTTTACAGAGTTTCTATGATGAGGTATCCAGCCCTCTGCTTTCAGAAGTAGACTTACGTTACCCTGACAACACAGTGGACTTCGTGACCACAAAACACTTCAGCCAGTTGTTTAACGGCTCAGAGATCGTGGTGGCCGGTCGGCTGATAGACAACGACCTGGACAACTTCATGGTGGAAGTGTTCGGCCAGGGGGTGAGAAAAAGAAACATCAGAAAGTTAGAGATGGTGCTCAGGTGCAGAAAAGCTTTTTTTTCTCCAAACACTGGCCCTCGTTCAGCAATATTCTCTTAAATTTCTATTAAGAGAAAAAATAAGAGAAATCAACTCCAGATGCACCAAATGTTCTAAACCACACACTTCTGCTCTTACCAAGGTGTGCTCAATCCCATTTCTCTTACCTAAGAGAAGAGCAAAAATAAGAAAACATAATTGAATCTGAGAAATCAATGGGTACTAACAAAATAAGAACAAATCGTGGACATGGATGAAAATAAGAGGGAATTTGTTTGCATATGGTTTCTTGCATGATGCCCATTGTTTCTTCTTTTCTCTCACCGAAAGTTTGAGGAGGACTTCCAGGTGCAGGGCCAGGCCAGTGCTCTGGAGTGGGATGTGATGTACCCAGACAAGGAGTACATCTTTGGTGATTTCACAGAGCGCCTGTGGGCCTACCTCACCATCCAGCAGCTACTGGAGCTGAGGTCAGTTTAACTGATTTTACTCAAACCCTGAAATGCTCAACCTCAGATATTATTATTTCCCATTGGTCTCATGAAAATGTCCAGTGCGGTAACTGGTGTGTATTTTTTTCATTCTCACAGCAAGACTGGTACCCCTGACGAGAAAACCAACGCCACAGCCAAGGCCCTGGACATGTCACTGCAGTACAGCTTCGTTACCCCTCTCACGTCCATGGTGGTCACCAAGCCTGACACTGAGGACGGCCCAGAAAGCCCTCTCATTGCTGATAAGCTGACTGAGGGTAAGGGAGTGCAGAGAGGGTTTAAAAAGTATCGTTGGATAGGCTTTTCTTAATGTGGCATAATGGCATTGACTGCAGTCAAGTAAACCTGCAGCACATTGACCAGAAGCACTGGATACGGAATTGAACTTTTAAACACATCATTTCTCTTTACTCACTTACACCAGCAGAGACTGGAGCTCCAGTCTGAACTGTGGAATTTACAAATTTGTTTTTGTCCTTTTTTATCAGAGCAAAGACAACAGGCAGAGAGAGTAGGTAAGACAGTCTTTTATTTTAAAACCAAATGGCATATAAAATATTAAGTCTATTGCCTGTATTGCTTTTTTTTAACCTGAATTTTTTGTAACTGTATGCAGCTTATCGCTACCCATCATATGCTGCTGCCCCACCCACATATTGTGGTAAGTTGTGTCATTTTATGGCTCACCTTGTTTGGGCACAGCTAACTCAAAATCATATTTATTTAAACCATTTTGTCAATTAATGTCATTATATTGCCTGCAGTGGACGGAGATCCTCATTTCATCATAGAGCTGCCAGACAGAGATGATGCGTTGTGCTTCAACATCAACGATAGACCAGGAACCATTTTCAACCTGGTCAGAGACCCAGCATCAGGTCAGCAGAATCCTGATTAAAACCATGACTTTCTTACTGAAGATGTCTTTTTTTCACTAAACATATATACACCTTGTGGAACAGAATGTAAATGAATGTCTTCTTTATCACTTGGAAAATTTTAACTCCTCACATGTGTGCCAGTCAATCATTCCCTGCAGTGAAACAGTGAAAGGCTCAATCTCTTGTTGTTTCTTCAGGCATTTTAGTGAATGGCGAGATCATCGGGGACAAGCAAATCCCACCCGATGGTAAAATTAACACCTACTTTTGGCGTTTTGGCATCATCCACCAGAAGCTGGGTGTGAGACTGGAGGTTAGCACACAGGACATCACAGCGTTTCAGGATGGCAAACGGGTCAAGCTGCTGTGGTCTGATACAGCCTCCCTCAAAGGAGCCAAGTGAGTGGCTAAAACTACCAGATTATCATCTCCTTCAGGGAAAGACCCAAATACTTGAGAGATATGACAATATAATGTGCCCATTCATCCACTTCATCTGCCCCTTCTTTATCCTTCAGTGTGGATCTTCACTTGACCAAGGATCGTAGTCTAATGATAACTCTAAGAGGTTCTGTCAAGTTCATGATCCTGCTGCACAAAGTATGGGCGAAGCACCCATACCACCGGGACTACCTGGGTTTCTACACACTGGACAGTCACCTCCTGTCTCCCTCTGTTCACGGTCTACTAGGTACAACATGGCACACTTGTTAGAAATAGATTGCATGGTTTATTTCATTTTTATTATAATTTACAATAATGTCTCATCAGGGCAGCCAAAAAAGTAACTAATAGATCAAAGAATTTCTGTTAGAAGTTAAATATGTTGTATATTGTTGTATATTAAGTCACTCAATGGATAAAAATATCACAAGTGAATAAAAAACAGTCAAAGCACAATTCAATTAACCAGTCTAAGACATTAAAGCTGCATATATTAATTTTAGAACACTGTAGATTAAATGATTACATGTAACATGTAATGTGACTGAACCTTTTTCAGTGACAATGCCAAATATGCAATTTTATCAAAGTAAAAAAGAGTTTTTCCATTGTTAGAGAAATGTTGATATTTAGAAGATAGTTTGTCCTTGACAACAATGATTTTTAAAATTTGGTAGTTTAGTGCCCCCTTTTTTACATATTACACTGAGGTTGAGGATAACAGCAATCATCTTTATGATGATGTGCAGCTAAATGCATTTTACAGCAATTAAAGTTGCTAAACTAAAATGATCTGATCCTAACAAATATTTGCATTAATCGTTGTTCTTCATTCTGTAAATTGTATCTGTATAAACAAAGCGATACTTTAACCCAGTTTTATTCTTTTTCATAGAGAGAAATCTGCTAGGACTAGAGTAAAGTGATGAGAAAAGAAATGATTTTCAACCCCAATGGTGGGTCTTTTTCCAGGTCAGTTTTACAAGGGGATTGAATACGAGGTCTCAGACTTGCGTCCAGGTGAAGTCCTAGAGAAACCAGATGCCACCATGTTTGTGAAAGGACAGGAGCTCAATGTGACCAGGTACATCACATGCCTCAAAGTTTGCATTTATTATGTACTAAATGAATAAATGTCTGTTGCTTTGTGTTGTTTTCATTGTACTGTCCTAATCAGGTCTACATGATGTTTCTGTCTTGGTCCACAGAGGCTGGCAGAAAGACTTCAGGAGGGACGTGAAGAACGGAGAAAATGTTCCCTGCTGGTTCATTCACAGTAATGGAGCAGGCCTCATCGACGGAAAGGCTTCAGACTACATTATGTCTGGCCTTTTCAAAAGATTTTAAAGTCAGTCTTATCGCTGTTGTTCCCATGAATCACCACTCAAATTCATACAATAAAACATATTTAAAATAAAATCTGCCCACATCTTAACAGACTAAGTTCATAGCATTGTGAAGAGAATTTAAGTTTAGTCTTGGAGGTGCAACGTTGCAACGCATCCTCATCTTATGTTCGTATGATATCGTACAAAAAGTTGAGCACTATTTTTCGTATGATATCATACGAATCTAAATACATGCAGCGACACAAGTGATCAGTGCGCCTGCGCAACCAAATCTCACGGCTGTTCTTAAAATAGCCCTGAAATTGAATCTATTGATTAAAATCCAGTAATCCACAAATATTATATATTACTTTAAAAATATAAACACTATATTATTAAACATTTAACCAGGAGATATGACCCCCTTTGTGTCTTTATATGTCCCGGAAAGACTGGCTAATTCACTGACGACTTTATTTATATCCTCAACATTTCTGAACACAAAAACAAGAAAGTGTCCTGGATAATTCACCGAAATGTTGGGTGAATGTTATGACCATCAGTTTTTATTATTTCACTTTCGATTGTGAGAAATACGTTTTGTTTCTGCTGCTTTGGACATTAGCGGAAGTGGCTACTTTAGCCTACCCATGATCCTCAGCAAATGTAACTTGTTGTGAGGAATAAAAAGAGAAATAAACGTTCATGTCTCAATATTCTGCTCATAGTTGTCTACAGCATATCTCAATATTCTGCTCATAGTTGTCTACAGCATTTCCATCCATCCATCCACACACACACACACACACACACACACACCCCTATAGTCTACACAGCATCCCTACTACTACTGCGCTCCCAGAAGGGAGCCCCAGCCCTCAGCCCCCTCCCACTTTTTTTATATTTCATTGAGAAAAGAGCACCCGGCGTCACGGCAGGTGGTGAGATAGTCAAGAAAAAGTATTCCCATATTCGTTATACACAGCATGGAGCGGGTATGATTTCATAAATAGTCCTTCCTGATTTTTTCAACAATAAGGGAATGTGATACATATGCCATATTCAAAACACATATGAAGAACTGGCTCAAGAGTAATCAATCCTGCACTCACTGTTGATCTGCAATGCATGCTCGCACACATGTGTGAGCACGTGTGTGTCCTGCAAGAAGACAACAGATGCAAATTATCAGTTGTGCTAACTTTAGTGCAGTGGTTCTTAACCTTGTTGGAGGTACCGAACCCCACCAGTTTCATATGCGCATTCACCGAACCCCTCTTTAGTGAAAAATAAAATATGATTTTTTTTCAAATTCAAGACATAGATATATTTTTTTTACTGGTGCACAAAATGAGCCGTGCATGAACATCACCTTATTCAAAGAACAAAACCAACACAATGCATAAACTCACAACAAATTAGGCCTACATACCTGCAAATCAGTGTGACTTCTGCTGTTGCCTTTGAGAGACCAGTTCAGATATGCGTGGCTTCACCTTGGCAAGTGCCACTCTCATGTCATTTTCAAAAAAAATGAGGCTCTGCCGAACCCCTGAGACCGACTCACCGAACCCCTAGGGTTCGATCGAACCCAGGTTAAGAACCACTGCTTTAGTGCATTTACATGTGTATTTATTGACACCGATGTCCATTAATGTGCAATGTCCCTTTTAAGTAAAAGGACAGTACAGTTTGATGAAATGTAGGCTATGAGAGGGACAAGTGCAAAGATTAAAAGAAATGTGAAATGTAAATTTCTGCATGTGTAAGTGTAAGGTTACCCAAAACTGAAAATTATACAAAAACACTTAAAATGTAGTCAGAGAAACTGCGAAGAAAGTCAAGGTGTCAGTGAGTACAGTCTCCTTCACCATCAAAAAAGCATTCAGAAACTGGGGGAAACTCTGAAAGGGATAGGTCTGGCAGACCCAAAGCCATAACATAGTCAGAAGACAAGTTTCTGAGAGTCAACAGCTTGTGTGATAGGTGGTTCACAGGACAACAGCTTCAAGCACAGCTTCATAGCTGTCGTAGTAAGCAAGTCTCAGTTTCAACTGTGAAGAGAAGACTTGGAGTTGCAGGTTTGACAGGTTGAATTGCAGCAACAAAGCCATTGCTAAGAGTCAGAATGAGGGACTAATGAGCACATGGGCTACAGGTGAGGAGATGGGCGGGGAAAACCAGGTGCATGGTATGAGGGAGGCGGGATGTGAAATGACAGGAGAGTTAGAAACAAAACAAATCCATACAACAAAAACTAAGGGCTAGTGTTACTTAATGTAACAAAAACACCTACAATTACAGGACAAATCCTTAAAAGCAACAAGATAATAGGCATATGTTTATGTTTGGGCAGAGGGACATTAAGCACAAAGTAGCTTCATATAAAAATATTCAGCAGAATGTCAAGTTGCATTTTGTTGCTGACCATAGACATATCATGGCCTTTTAACATTTTCTTCTCATAGATTTGTTATGCTATGTTATTTTAACATACAGAGACCACGTCCTTTGGAGGCAGAGGTCTTATCCTACTAATATAATTGGAGGGATATAATTGGGATGTTGGTCCGTCTGTCCATCCGTCTGTCCTTCTGTGCGTTAACCTTTCGCCAGGGAGCCATTGCATATGGCATTTTTTCACATTTCATTTCATGTCAACTTCAATTTCTATTTCAATGTTAAATAAATAGACTGCAGTTCTACTTTTTATTTTGGACTCCGCAGCTACTGCCACCAGGAATTTTTTTTTCAGTCTGTGATGTATATGCATAGAGAAACCCTACGTATGGGGTGTGAACGACAGGTGGAAAAGATTATTTACTTTTCAGCTGAGCGCTGTGAGGACACTCAGCAGCAAATGAGACCGAAGAGATCATTGGGGACACCTGCAGCTACAGGTACTCATACTTTCCAATGAACACTTTCAGACATTTGTCTGTAACCAACATGTAGTCCCTGGTTATGTATATCTAATTTCAGACAACATTCTGACTTTAAAGGTCAACAACGAGTCATGCATGCATGCAGTTCCATTTGATACACCTCACATGCATTTCCTGCACTGCTGTTATGTTCTTTTGGGAGACATATAATTATATATAAAGATATACATATCTTCTGTCATCAATCCATAAACCTTTGCAAGTTCTCCTTTTGGTTTCTTGTATACTCTTTACCATGTAGTCACATACATTTCTTCACTTTATCTCTGTGACCACTATTAAAGTGACGTGACCATTATACTATCAAAGAGACACGAGCACTGTCATTATACATGAGAAGTTACAATATAAAACACATCACCACTTTTACACTAATTAAAACAGAATAATAACTCAATACTCACATTCTCATTGTTGCACAGAACAGAGTAAACCAGCAAAGGTGAGGAACTAGTCCAAAAATACTGTGGCATCAAGCTTAAAGGCCAGAACTGCAGCAATGAATGTAAGAAAAGTCCAAACTTCACTCTGCTACTGCACTGAGTTAACAGGCAGCAGAGCGAAGGCCTTGATTCTGAAACTGGATGACCTTCTAAACATTTAATATGGTTTATTTTTGGATTAAATAAATATATTTTGTTAACTGATTGCTAGATGTATCTCCCTTTTTTTGTGGCCACTTGACCCAGGTCATAACAGACAGAAAATGCGTTATCAATGCAGGAAGTGGTGGTTGTTTGGTAACAGCATATGACTTTGTCCTGCCTCTCTCAACAGTTGGAAGAGCTCATACATGTATATGGGTCAGTGACAAATAAGAGTTGGCAAGATGAGCGATTGAGAATTTAAGAAAATGGTTTAAAAGCAGCATCAAGTTTGTTAAAATGTAGGCTACATTTTGTATTTGTTGGTTTGTTGGAAAGACTGAATGCTCCTGAAAATGTCAAATGGTGTTACCAAAAAAGAATAAAAGATATTACATATTTTATCCACCTACAGTATTTTTAAGTGGATTTACAAATAATTACTTGTTAAAAAACAAAATTGAAATGGTTCCTCATTGACATGATTCCCCAGACTAAATTTAATATTTTGAACAATTGTATTACATTACCTTTATTTGACATAAAAAAAAAGATATGTAAGATAATGCCAAACTAGTTGATATGATGTTTTATTCATAATTTAGCGTTTTTAAGCAACTTTAATTATTTGGTACAAAGGTTACACCACTTAGACATTTTTGCTATATTCCTCTAATATATTCTCTCTAAATGTATTAAAAGCAGGAATTTTATGCTGGGTCCACAAAAAAAGAATGTGTGCAAGTTATTCATAGGTTTATTTTCCCATTTTAAACCCTTTAAATTTGACTAAACAACATGGACACAAAAAAACTTAATTGGCCTGTATTTCTTCTTGAAACGTTTTTGTTTTCTAGCTAGCAGTTTGCTAAAGATATTTGGCTCTTGTCTGGCAACTGATGTAATAAGGGTTAGGGTTAGGGTTAGCAAGGCCCTCAGACCATTTAACTGCACACTTGGAGATGCATAATAGACACAGATGTGAATGTCTTGGCTCTTCACTTGTGTTCAGCTCACCGAAACCAACTGTAAGCAGCCTCAGAGAGTCAGCAGGGGCCCACAGGGCATTTTTACATCTGGGCCACTTGCCTTAATCCAGCTCTGGCAGAGATAATTAAAGTATTGATATTAAAATGAAAAACAAGCATCCTGATTAACAACAGAACCCCAAGAACACACCGCTCTGTCATGACATGAGCACAGAATATAGTACCTGAATGTGTCTCTCACTCTCCATCCTGCAGACCCACTGGTAAAAAATACACAAATTATTGGGTCTCTTTTTGCCAAACATGCCCCCACATGATGAAAATGACTTGAGCAGTACAGCTTTTCCAAGTAAATACCATTGTTTGTTCACTGGCTTCAGCACCATGAACATGCTTGCTATCACATTTTTGAGGAAAACAAGATAAATTAAAACTGCAAGCAGTGATGAACGGGCCCTCGCGCCCCCATGCACCGCCCCGTACTCGCATGTCGGTGCGTGCTGCAGTCACACGGCAGACACAGTGGGCACGTAGACGTCTTGGCACCTGGGCTTGTAATGAATGTTGTGTGATGGGGCTAAGTCACATTGCATGTGTCCACTAGGTGGCGCTAGAGATCACCCACCAATTACATGTCATGTTGCAGTGTGTGCTGTGGAGAACACATCCTGTAAATTTCATGTAAATCGGATAATGTTTGTCATATGAGGCTGACTTCCTGTGTCCAGTAGGTGGCGCTGTGTATTTGACGCAGTATTGATGCATAGATGTGTTCAGGGCAGGACCCTCTACATGTGTGATCAATTTGGTGTAGATCAGACAATGCCTGTAGGAGTTATAAGGACTTCCTGCTTTATGGCGAAGCATCGAAATTGTTTGCACAGCCACGCCCAACAGGAAGAAGTCATAAAAAAGCTTTTGATAACTTTTCATCTCCAATGTCTCAAGATGATTGTGTGTCAATTTGAAGTGGATGGGATGGAATCCCTAGGACTAGTGCGTTCAAATATGAGGCCTGGAAATGACCCAAAAACTCAGCAAAATATAGCATTTTTCCCAAGATGGCCGACTTCCTGTTGGACTTAGGGTATGGGTCCAAATGGCGTTTTTGTGCGTCTGGAGATGATACATAAACCTACCGAGTTTCATTCTTCTATGTCTATCGGGAAGGCTGAGGTGCAATTTTGAAATATTCAAGGGGGCGCTATTGAGCCGTGTAGCCACGCCCATCCCATTGAAGTATATAGGATGTTAAATGAACCCACTCCAGACGTGTGTGTTGAGTTTCGTTACCGTGGAGGCATCCTTTGCCTCTGAAAACTGTAATCGTATTTTCATGGCGTTGAATGTGTTGTCATGGCAACGGTATTTGATGATGCGTCACGAGTTGCAGAATGTAGCATCACCAAGGTCTTATGTCTCAGCTGAGTCAATTTCAGGTGGAAATACTTAAGATTATGGGAGTAATTAATGAACAAATGACGCAAGTGACTTCCTGTTGCCAGTAGGTGGCGCTATGACTGTCACTAAATATGAGACTGTACATGTGTTCAGACCACGACGCTGAACAAGCATATTAAATTTGTAAAAGCTCAGACCATGTGGAGTCAAGTTATGAGGGTTTGAAATTTCATGGCGAAGCATCGAAATTCGCCGCGTCACCACGGCAACCAGGAATGACGTGGGAAAAAGCTTTTGATAACTTTTCATCTCCAATGTCTCAAGATGACTCTGTGTGAATTTGAAGTGGATGGGATGAAATCTCTAGGAGTAGTGCGTTCAAATATGATGCCACAATTTGCATTAAAATCAATATTTGATTGAAAATGGCCGACTTCCTGTTGGTGTTAGGGTATGTGTCCAAGAGACTTTTTGGTGCGTCTTGACATGATGAACATGTGTACCAAGTTTCGTTTCTCTATGTCAATCTGTCACGAGGGGCTCGCTTTTATTGATTTTGTAGGGGGCGCTAGAGAGCCATTTTGACACGCCCATTTGTGCAGACCATAAAATATCGAAATTTTCGCCGGGTCTGGCTTGCGTGCAAACTTTGGTGACTTTTCGCGCACGTTCAGGGGGGCAAAAAGGGCGTTGTTTTGGGAGAAGAAGAAGAATAATTAAAACTGCAAGCAGTGATGAACGGGCCCTCGCGCCCCATGCACCGCCTTGTACGCGCATGTCGGTGCATACTGCAGTCACATGGCAGACACAGCGGGCACGTAGAAGTCTTGGCACCGGGGCTTGTAATGAACACTGTGTGATGGGGCTAAGTCTCATTGCATGTGTCCACTAGGTGGCGCTAGAGATCACCCACCAATTACATGTCATGTTGCAGTGTGTGATGTGGAGAACACACCCTGTAAATTTCATGTAAATCGGATAATGTTTGTCATATGAGGCTGACTTCCTGTGTCCAGTAGGTAGCGCTGTGTATTTGACACAGTATTGATGCATAGATGTGTTCAGGGCGGGACCCTCTACATGCATGATGAATTTGGTGTAGACAGGACAATGTCTGTAGGAGTTATAAGGACTTCCTGCCTAATGGCGAAGCATCGAAATTGTCTGCACAGCCACGCCCAACAGGAAGAAGTCATAAAAAAGCTTTTGATAACTGGTGTTATGTCTCAGCTGAGTTCATTTCAGGTATAAATACTTAAGATTATGGGAGTAATTAGTGAACGACTGAAGCAAGTGACTTCCTGTTGGCAGTAGGTGGCGCTATGACTGTCACTAAATATGAGAGTGTACATGTGTTCAGACCAGGACGCTGAACAAGCATATTAAGTTTGGAAAAGCTCAGACCATGTGGAGTCAAGTTATGAGGGTTTGAAATTTCATGGCGAGACATCGAAATTCGCCATGTCACCATGGCAACCAGGAATGACGGACGAAAAAGCTTTTGATAACTTTTCATCTCCAATGTCTCAAGATGATTCTGTGTGAATTTGAAGAGGATGGGATGAAATCCCTAGGACTAGTTCGTTCAAGTATGATGCGTGGAAATGACCAAAACACTCACCAAAATTGAGCATTGAGCCAAGATGGCCGACTTCCTGTTGGACTTAGGGTATGGGTCTAAAAGGCGTTTTTGTGCGTCTGGAGATGATACATAAACCTACCGAATTTCATTCTTCTATGTCAATCGGGAAGGCTGGGGTTCAATTTTGAAATATTCAAGGGGGCGCTATTGAGCCCTTTAGCCACGCCCATCCCATTGAAGTATATAGGATGTTAAATGACCCCACTCCAGACGTGTGTGTTGAGTTTCGTTACCGTGGAGGCATCCTTTGCCTCTGAAAACTGTAATCGTATTTTCATGGCGTTGAATGCGTTGTCATGGCAACAGTATTTGATGATGGGTCATGAGTTGCAGAATGTAGCATCACCAAGGTCTTATGTCTCAGCTGAGTGAATTTCAGGTGGAAATACTTAAGATTATGGGAGTAATTAATGAACAAATTACGCAAGTGACTTCCTGTTGCCAGTAGGTGGCGCTATGACTGTCACTAAATATGAGACTGTACATGTGTTCAGACCGGGACACTGAACAAGCATCTCAAATTTGGAAAAGCTCAGAGCATGTGGAGTCAAGTTATGAGGGTTTGAAATTTCATGGCGAAGCATCGAAATTCGCCGCGTCACCACGGCAACCAGGAATGACGGACAAAAAAGCTTTTGATAACTTTTCTTCTCCAATGTCTCAAGATGATCCTGTGTGAATTTCAAGTGGATGGGATGAAATCTGTAGGACAAGTTCGCTCAAATATGATGCCAGATTCAGCATTAAAATCAATATTTCGATTCAAAATGGCCGACTTCCTGTTGGTGTTAGAGTATGTGTCCAAGAGACTTTTTGGTGCGTCTTGACATGATGAACATGTGTACCAAGTTTCGTTTCTCTATGTCAATCTGTGGCGAGGGGCTCGATTTTCTTGATTTTGTAGGGGGCGCTAGAGAGCCATTATGGCACGCCCATTTATGTAGACCATAAAATATCAAATTTTTCGCCGGGTCTGGCTTGCGTGCAAACTTTGGTGACTTTTAAGGCACGTTCAGGGGGGCAAAAAGGCCGTCACTTTGTCAGAAGAAAAAAAAAATGAATAATAATCATGGCAAAAACAATAGGGCTTCGCGCTGGTCAGCGCTCGGGCCCTAATAAAACCCTACAAGAGAGTCTCTCTGATTTTCTTACAGTACTCCACTGTTTGCTCTCCAGCAAATGACAAATTACACAAGCACACATACGTCAAGTGAAGCAGCACAGGCCGTTGTGAGATGGTCCAGCAAAGGAGGAGGAACCCATTTGAGCAAGAGGCGAGTGAAGTTTATGATGATGTTGATGAATAAATGCAAGAATGAATATCTTTATGTTTATGCCAGATCATTATCCTGAAGCCTAAAACAACAACAAAAGTGTATCCACCAATTTCTTAAAGTAGCTGACAAAACAACTGCAACACATGGCAGCTTGTAAACACACATATTGACTGTATACCAGTTAAAGCTTATAGACACTTTATATTTGCTTACACATATAATCCACATAACAAAAAGCTGTAATGAAGTTATTCTTCTGCTACTTCATCATTTTTTCACAAATTTAAATTGCTTTATTTTTGGTTACAATATGACTGTATTATGAGCTGACTGGTGTGACATAATGGACTGTGTCAATAGCAGTTTTGGTGTCACTAATTGGTGCTTCTATGATTTTCCGTTCAGCTTTGAGGTCCCTTAGGGTCACGCTTGTCCTATTACTGAACACATACTTAGCTGTGAGTTTGGTGACAGTCCTGTTAACACACTTTCAGACTGAGCACAGATATTTTCTTCCAGCTTTACCAGCAGAAGCTTTTCTACCTCAGGGCCTCTTCAGGTCCGTTGGTCAGTACTCCGGGACAATGCACACACACACACACACACACACACACACACACACACACACACACACACACACACACAACACAACACACACAACACAAACAAACACACACTTTTTGTCCCTCCTCTCCTGGGCAGAGAGCTTTTTTCTCAGCAGTGAAGTCAGCCAGTGTTCAGTAGAGTTTTGGTCATGTCTGGACTGTTGGGTGTTCAACAACTGCTGCTATGTTGCTGCGCCTGCCTCTGGCTGCCCAACATGGTCTGGGGGGCTCTGGTCATCTCCCGGGACCATGTAGCTGTTCAGGTACCTTCACACACAGACTCTTTTATACCATGCTCTTAATTGGAAATGACATTGTTTTATTGTTGTTGTTTAATTTTTTGCCAATATTCATTTTATCTGATAGTAGTTTACAGCTTAAAACCTACTCAGTTGTGCTGTCTTGTTACTCTGTCTAACTTCTCCTCTTGTATGTATACATGTGACACATGCTGTAAAACTAAGTGTGTGAATGAGTGTTTTTTTCCTACAAATTAGATCATGTTATGCCAGTAGCTTTTGCTAATACCTTGTTGCTCTGCTCTGCTGTATTTGCATTTCAGGACACAAGAGGAGCTGCCAGATCACTGCAGGTATTTAGCAGAAATACTGTATTTACAGACAGACAGTCGCTTCAAGATATAGTAACAGTATTTTATCATGAAGTTTCATCTTTCTGCTTATATGTTATTCACCAATGTTTTGGTCATTCTTAAATATCACTATTCCATAAGCTTCATATTTACTTTGAATAATAATCTAACTTGAACCCTTCAAAGTTTGTTCATTTTTATTTGATGCAATTTCTTTATAAATTATTCAGCTACCTTGACATGTTTCCAGTTCTAAGTACATTAAAATGTGTGTAAAATCTGAGTAGCCAGATGCAACATACAGAGACTTCAAAAGAAAATGAAAAGCAAACAAACAAAGAAAGAAAAGAGAAAAAGGGAAAGAAGGGGGAGAGGAGGGTACATATAATGTAATCATATGTATAATTTAAGTGTGGGAAAGGAAATGGGAGGGCAAAGATTTTTGAATGTATGTGATGTAGGATGTGCTACTTTTTCAGCCTGATCTAAAATGTATATAGTCACTGTTCTTTTTTTCTTACAGAAAAGAAGTACAAATGATGGCAAGGTAAGAAAATAGTTCAGATCTTCATCAACAGCAGCCACACTATCCATGCTAAGAGCAACCAGCACCCAGGTTGACTCACCCAAACAGTCATTACAACACTCCCAAAATGGAATCAGTGACATAATGTATTTATGTATATGTATATATTTTAAATGTTTTCTAGATGTAATAATTTTCTTTGGCACAAAACAGGGCAGCAGACTGTTGGCTGGACTCCATTTGAAATGACTTTCTTTGTTTTTTTAATAGTTAAGTATTGAGTTACTGTACTGTATATGAGGGGCTTGTGATAAGTTGTGCATATTGTTCTGTTGCTGTTCTCATCTTTTTGTCTCTTCCTCCCTGTCACTGTGTCTCAGGTAGAGCTGTACAGTGTGACAGTGGACTGCACTGTGACGTCTCGTTTCGCTCGCACTGTCATGACTTCGAAGGCTTTGAATAAAGCAAGCGCTGCACAGGAAATCTTTTTTGAAGTGGAGCTTCCAAAGACCGCCTTCATCACCAACTTCAGCATGTCAGTCTGTCTCCACTCCTATTTCCACTTTGCCTACTTTCCTGACGAGATTTATCCCTGCTTCCTTTTGCATTTGCTCTCTCTCGCAGATTTTTGTCAGAGACACAGTTTATTTACTCAGTTTTTCATCCTCCATTTTTGGATCTTACAGGGAAATAGATGGTCAGGAGTATGTTGGAGAGGTGAAGGAGAAAGAGAAAGCCAAGAAACAGTATGAGAAGGCTGTTTCCTCAGGACAGACTGCTGGACTGGTCAAGTATGTCATTTAAGATGAAAAAGACCAGCCACACCACCCCCTCACACATACTAAAGCAACATTGTTTATCTAAAGTACTAAAACTGATCCTTTTATCATCAGAGACGGTCAGTTTTGTCTGTGTTTTGATTAAAGGGCTTCTGGAAGAAAGATGGAGAAGTTTTCAGTGTCAGTCAACATTGCATCTCAAAGTAACGTGAGTTTCATTCTGACCTATGAGGAGCTCCTTCAGAGGAAACTGGGCCAATATGAGATTCTGACCCGAGTTAAACCCAAACAACCAGTCCAGGAATTTCAGGTGAAGCCATGCACACATCCTGCATCTTTATGATTTCCTGGTTGTGTCAGATATTTTGCTCACAAAATTAACTCACTGTTCCTCTATGTGTGTGTATGTGTGTGCGTGTGTGTGTGTGTGTGTGTGTGTGTGTACAAAGATTGTGGCAAACATCTTCGAGCCTCAAGGCATTGCATATGTTGATGCTCAAGCAAACTTCCTCTCCAATGATCTACTCCCCCTGGTGGAGAAAACTGTCACAGAAAAAAAGGTACATGCTACAGAAAATAAGATCTTGCATCTTTGTGTCTCTGTTTTAATTTTCAAAATGAAGGTAAAATTGGTGTGACTTCTTGTGTTCAATAAAATGAATAGAGAACAGAAAATTTAAGAAGGAAGAATGGATCAATCTGAACGTATTTATCATCTTCTTATCCACAGGCACACCTCTCTTTTTCACCAACTATGGACCAGCAGAGGAAATGTCCAGGTTGTGATGAGACACTGATCGATGGAGATTTCATCATCAATTATGATGTGAACCGTGCAAAGGACCTCGGAGACATTCAGGTCAGCAGTCAACAAATTCAGAATCACCTGAGTGTCTGCTGTCTGCATGTTTATATCAGGCTCACATATAAAATAATGCAGGATAACTTTAACCCTCTTTGTCTGGAGGTTCGGTTCAGTTAAAAATTCTGTGCAATTGGGTTGAGCTTAGCTTCGCGGGTAGAGAACCTGCCCCATGTGTTGAGGCTATAGTCCTCGTTGCAGGTGACCCCGGTTCGAATCCTGAGCCGAGTGGTCTTATCCTGCGTGTCATTCCCCCTCTCTCTGCCTCCTGTTTCCTGTCTATCTCTACTGTCCTGTACATTAAAGGCAAAAAAGCCCGAAAAAATATACTTTAAAAAAATAAAAATTCTGTGCAACAAAGTCAAGTGAATCATTTTTCTGGATGAGAAATGACAACAATTACAGCCTTCTTTCAGTCTTTTGTGTGTATTACTGCTCTTTGTGATCTCTTCTCTTCAGCTTGTGAACGGATACTTTGTACACTTCTTTGCTCCACCTGACCTACCCAGAGTCCCAAAGAATGTGGTTTTTGTGATTGACAGGAGCGGTTCAATGAGTGGAATAAAGATACGCCAGGTAAGAGACCATTCAGATGTCTGCACACACGTCAACAATATATATCACTCTTCAAAGATAATGTGGTTCTTATACATTGTTGCACACATGCATGCATTTTGGCCTCTGAATTTGTAACTCTTTGTAGACCCGAGAGGCACTGTTGGCCATCCTCCAAGATCTCCACGAGGAGGACCACTTTGCCCTCATCCAGTTTGATGATACCATCAGTCCTTGGAAGAAATCACTCACCAAAGCAACCAAAGAAAATGTGGCTGACGCCATGGTCTATGTCAGAAGGATAAGAGACAATGGAGGTTAATAAAAAACATGTGACAACAACTTTAATGCCAAATATCATCTTTATTACCTAAATGAGAGAATTAGTTTTACTAAATATTTTGTGTTTTCCTCCTAGGAACTAATATCAATGATGCTGTGTTGCGAGGTGTGAACATGATTTTGCAAGACAGACAGGAGGACAGGCTCCCAAAGGGGAGCGTTGACATGATTATTTTACTGACTGATGGAATGCCAAATACTGGTGAGCATTGTGTACTTTACACTGTACGTGGTGTGCTTATATATATATATTTAACATTGAATTTGTGCCTGTTATATATGTGCTTCTGAAGGTGAGTCCAGAATCCCGAAGATCCAGGAGAATGTGCGTTCTGCTATTGGCGGGAACATGTCTCTGTTCTGTCTTGGATTTGGAAATGATGTGGATTACTCCTTCCTGGATGTGATGAGCAAACAAAACAAGGGACTGGCCCGCAGAATCTATGAGGGCTCAGATGCAACCCTTCAACTCCAGGTGGAGGATTGAGGCTACACATCTTTGTGCCAGTAGTTTGGTTTTCTTGAGCCCAACACAAGGATCGGGGTGTATTATCCAAAATAGGCAATATTCCTCTGGAAATGTGTAACAATTAACATATATAATTCTAATAGAATATATTTATATGGCACACAAATAAATGTATATAAACAAATTTGCATATAAATCTTTTACAGGGTTTCTATGATGAGGTATCCAGCCCTCTGCTTTCAGAAGTAGACTTACATTACCCTGACAACACAGTGGACTTCGTGACCACAAACCACTTCAGCCAGTTGTTTAACGGCTCAGAGATCGTGGTGGCCGGTCGGCTGATAGACAACAACCTGGACAACTTCATGGTGGAAGTGTTCGGCCAGGGGGTAAGAAAAAGAAACATCAGAAAGTTAGAGATGGTGCTGAGGTGCAGAAAAGCTTTTTTTTTCAAACAGTGGGCCTTGTTCAGGAATATTCTCTTCAATTTCTTTTAAGAGAAAAAATAAGAGAAATCAACTCCAGATGCACCAAATGTTCTTAACCACCCACATCTGCTCTTACCAAGGTGTGCTGAATGATGAGTGCTATTTCTCTTACCTAAGAGAAGAGCAAAAATAAGAAAACATAGGTGAATCTGAGAAATCAATGGGTACTAACAAAATAAGAACAAATCGTGGACATGGATGAAAATAAGAGGGAATTTGTTTGCATATGGTTTCTTGCATGATGCCCATTGTTTCTTCTTTTCTCTCACCGAAAGTTTGAGGAGGACTTCCAGGTGCAGGGCCAGGCCAGTGCTCTGGAGTGGGATGTGATGTACCCTGATGAGGAGTACATCTTTGGTGATTTCACAGAGCGCCTGTGGGCCTACCTCACCATCCAGCAGCTACTGGAGCTGAGGTCAGTTTAAGTGATTTTACTCAAACCCTGAAATGCTCAACCTTAGATATTATTATTTCCCATTGGTCTCATGAAAATGTCCAGTGCGGTAACTGGTGTGTATTTTTTTCATTCTCACAGCAAGACTGGTACCCCTGATGAGAAAACCAACGCCACAGCCAAGGCCCTGGAAATGTCACTGCAGTACAGCTTCGTTACCCCTCTCACGTCCATGGTGGTCACCAAGCCTGACACTGAGGACGGCCCAGAAAGCCCTCTCATTGCTGATAAGCTGACTGAGGGTAAGGGAGTGCAGAGAGGGTTTAAAAAGTATCGTTGGATAGGCTTTTCTTAATGTGGCATAACGGCATTGACTGAAGTCAAGTAAACCTGCAGCACATTGACCAGAAGCACTGGATATGGAATTGAACTTTTAAACACATCATTTCTCTTTACTCACTTACACCAGCAGAGACTGGAGCTCCAGTCAGAACTGTGGAATTTACAAATTTGTTTTTGTCCTTTTTTATCAGAGCAAAGACAACAGGCAGAGAGAGTAGGTAAGACAGTCTTTTATTTTAAAACTAAATGGCATATAAAATATTAAGTCTATTGCCTGTAGTGTTTTTTAAACCTGGATTTTTTTGTAACTGTATGCAGCTTATCGCTACCCATCATATGCTGCTGCCCCACCCACATATGCTGTTGCCTCACCCACATATTTTGGTAAGTTGTGTCATTTTATGGCTCATCTTGTTTGGGCACAGCTAACTCAAAATCATATCTATTTAAACCATTTTGTGAATTAATGTCATATTACCTGCAGTGGACGGAGATCCTCATTTCATGATAGAGCTGCCAGACAGAGATGATGCGTTGTGCTTCAACATCAACGATAGACCAGGAACCATTTTCAACCTGGTCAGAGACCCAGCATCAGGTCAGCAGGATCCTGATTAAAACCATGACTTCCTTATTGAAGATGTCTTTTTTTCACTAAACATATATACACCTTGTGGAACAGGATGTAAATGAATGTCTTCTTTATCACTTGGACACTTTTAACTCCTCACATGTGTGCCAGTCAATCATTCCCTGCAGTGAAACAGTGAAAGGCTCAATCTCTTGTTGTTTCTTCAGGCATTTTAGTGAATGGCGAGATCATCGGGGACAAGCAAATCCCACCCGATGGTAAAATTAACACCTACTTTTGGCGTTTTGGCATCATCCACCAGAAGCTGGGTGTGAGACTGGAGGTGAGCACACAGGACATCACAGCGTTTCAGGATGGCAAACGGGTCAAGCTGCTGTGGTCTGATACAGCCTCCCTCAAAGGAGCCAAGTGAGTGGCTAAAACTACCAGATTATCATCTCCTTCAGGGAAAGACCCAAATACTTGAGAGATATGACAATATGATGTGCCCATTCATCCACTTCATCTGCCCCTTCTTTATCCTTCAGTGTGGATCTTCACTTGACCAAGGATCGTAGTCTAATGATAACTCTAAGAGGTTCTGTCAAGTTCATGATCCTGCTGCACAAAGTATGGGCGAAGCACCCATACCACCGGGACTACCTGGGTTTCTACACACTGGACAGTCACCTCCTGTCTCCCTCTGTTCACGGTCTACTAGGTACAACATGGCACACTTGTTAGAAATAGATTGCATGGTTTATTTCATTTTTATTATAATTTACAATAATGTCTCATCAGGGCAGCCAAAAAAGTAACTAATAGATCAAAGAATTTCTGTTAGAAGTTAAATATGTTGTATATTGTTGTATATTAAGTCACTCAATGGATAAAAATATCACAAGTAAATAAAAAACAGTCAGAACACAATTCAATTAACCAGTCTAAGACATCAAAGCTGCATATTTTAATTTTAGAACACTGTAGATTAAATGATTACATGTAACATGTAATGTGACTGAACCTTTTCAGTGACAATGCCAAATATGCAATTTTATCAAAGTAAAAAAGAGTTTATCCATTGTTAGAGAAATTTCGATATTTAGAAGATAGTTTGTCCTTGACAACAATGATTTTTAAAATTTGGTAGTTTAGTGCCCCCTTTTTTACATACTATACTGAGGTTGAGGATAACAGCAATCATCTTTATGATGATGTGCAGCTAAATGCATTTTACAGCAATTAAAGTTGCTAAACTAAAATGATCTGATCCTAACAAATATTTGCATTAATCGTTGTTCTTCATTCTGTAAATTGTATCTGTATAAACAAAGCAATACTTTAACCCAGTTTTATTCTTTGTCATAGAGAGAAATCTGATCTGTGTAAAGTGATGAGAAAAGAAATGATTTTCAACCCCAATGGTGGGTCTTTTTCCAGGTCAGTTTTACAAGGGGATTGAATACGAGGTCTCAGACTTGCGTCCAGGTGAAGTCCTAGAGAAACCAGATGCCACCATGTTTGTGAAAGGACAGGAGCTCAATGTGACCAGGTACATCACATGCCTCAAAGTTTGCATTTATTATGTACTAAATGAATAAATGTCTGTTGCTTTGTGTTGTTTTCATTGTACTGTCCTAATCAGGTCTACATGATGTTTCTGTCTTGGTCCACAGAGGCTGGCAGAAAGACTTCAGGAGGGACGTGAAGAACGGAGAAAATGTTCCCTGCTGGTTCATTCACAGTAATGGAACAGGCCTCATCGACGGAAAGGCTTCAGACTACATTATGTCTGGCCTTTTCAAAAGATTTTAAAGTCAGTCTTATCGCTGTTGTTCCCATGAATCACCACTCAAATTCATACAATAAGACATATTTAAAATAAAATCTGCCCACATTTTAACAGACTAAGTTCATAGCATTGTGAAGAGAATTTAAATTTAATCTTGGATTATAAGAGGTGTAACGTTGCAACGCATCCTCATCTTATGTTCGTATGATATCGTACAAAACGTTGAGCACTATTTTTCGTATGATATCATACGAATCTAAATACATGCAGCGACACAAGTGATCAGTGCGCCTGCGCAACCAAATCTCACGGCTGTTCTTAAAATAGCCCTGAAATTGAATCTATTGATTAAAATCCAGTAATCCACAAATATTATAAATTACTTTAAAAATATAAACACTATATTATTAAACATTTAACCAGGAGATATGACCCCCTTTGTGTCTTTATATGTCCCGGAAAGACTGGCTAATTCACTGACGACTTTATTTATATCCTCAACATTTCTGAACACAAAAACAAGAAAGTGTCCTGGATAATTCACCGAAATGTTGGGTGAATGTTATGACCATCAGTTTTTATTATTTCACTTTCGATTGTGAGAAATACGTTTTGTTTCTGCTGCTTTGGACATTAGCAGAAGTGGCTAATTTAGCCTACCCATGATCCTCAGCAAATGTAACTTGTTGTGAGGAATAAAAAGAGAAATAAACGTTCATGTCTCAATATTCTGCTCATAGTTGTCTACAGCATGTCTCAATATTCTGCTCATAGTTGTCTACAGCATATCTCAATATTCTGCTCATAGTTGTCTACAGCATATCCATCCATCCATCCACACACACACACACCCCTATAGTCTACACATCATCCCTACTACTACTGCGCTCCCAGAAGGGAGCCCCAGCCCTCAGCCCCCTCCCACTTTTTTTATATTTCATTGAGAAAAGAGCACCCGGCATCACGGCAGGTGGTGAGATAGTCAAGAAAAAGTATTCCCATATTCATTATACACAGCATGGAGCGGGTATGATTTCATAAATAGTCCTTCCTGATTTTTTCAACAATAAGGTAATGTGATACATATGCCATATTCAAAACACATATGAAGAACTGGCTCAAGAGTAATCAATCCTGCACTCACTGTTGATCTGCAATGCATGCTCGCACACATGTGTGAGCACGTGTGTGTCCTGCAAGAAGACAACAGATGCAAATTATCAGTTGTGCTAACTTTAGTGCATTTACATGTGTATTTATTGACACCGATGTCCATTAATGTGCAATGTCCCTTTTAAGTAAAAGGACAGTACAGTTTGATGAAATGTAGGCTATGAGAGGGACAAGTGCAAAGATTAAAAGAAATGTGAAATGTAAATTTCTGCATGTGTAAGTGTAAGGTTACCCAAAACTGAAAATTATACAAAAACACTTAAAATGTAGTCAGAGAAACTGCGAAGAAAGTCAAGGTGTCAGTGAGTACAGTCTCCTTCACCATCAAAAAAGCATTCAGAAACTGGGGAAACTCTGAAAGGGAGAGGTCTGGCAGACCCAAAGCCACAACATAGTCAGAAGACAAGTCTCTGAGAGTCAACAGCTTGTGTGATAGGTGGTTCACAGGACAACAGCTTCAAGCACAGCTTCATAGCTGTCGTAGTAAGCAAGTCTCAGTTTCAACTGTGAAGAGAAGACTTGGAGTTGCAGGTTTGACAGGTTGAATTGCAGCAACAAAGCCATTGCTAAGAGTCAGAATGTGGGACTAATGAGCACATGGGCTACAGGTGAGGAGATGGGCGGGGAAAACCAGGTGCATGGTATGAGGGAGGCGGGATGTGAAATGACAGGAGAGTTAGAAACAAAACAAATCCATACAACAAGAACTAAGGGCTAGTGTTACTTAACGTAACAAAAACACCTACAATTACAGGACAAATCCTTAAAAGCAACAAGATAATAGGCATATGTTTATGTTTGGGCAGAGGGACATTAAGCACAAAGTAGCTTCATATAAAAATATTCAGCAGAATGTCAAGTTGCATTTTGTTGCTGACCATAGACATATCATGGCCTTTTAACATTTTCTTCTCATAGATTTGTTATGCTATGTTATTTTAACATACAGAGACCACGTCCTTTGGAGGCAGAGGTCTTATCCTACTAATATAATTGGAGGGATATAATTGGGATGTTGGTCCGTCTGTCCATCCGTCTGTCCTTCTGTGCGTTAACCTTTCGCCAGGGAGCCATTGCATATGGCATTTTTTCCACATTTCATTTCATGTCAACTTCAATTTCTATTTCAATGTTAAATAAATAGACTGCAGTTCTACTTTTTATTTTGGACTCTGCAGCTACTGCCACCAGGAATTTTTTTTTCAGTCTGTGATGTATATGCATAGAGAAACCCTACGTATGGGGTGTGAACGACACGTGGAAAAGATTATTTACTTTTCAGCTGAGCGCTGTGAGGACACTCAGCAGCAAATGAGACCGAAGAGATCATTGGGGACACCTGCAGCTACAGGTACTCATACTTTCCAATGAACACTTTCAGACATTTGTCTGTAACCAACATGTAGTCCCTGGTTATGTATATCTAATTTCAGACAATATTCTGACTTTAAAGGTCAACAACGAGTCATGCATGCATGCAGTTCCATTTGATACACCTCACATGCATTTCCTACACTGCTGTTATGTTCTTTTGGGAGACATATAATTATATATAAAGATATACATATCTTCTGTCATCAATCCATAAACCTTTGCAAGTTCTCCTTTTGGTTTCTTGTATACTCTTTACCATGTAGTCACATACATTTCTTCACTTTATCTCTGTGACCACTATTAAAGTGACGTGACCATTATACTATCAAAGAGACACGAGCACTGTCATTATACATGAGAAGTTACAATATAAAACACATCACCACTTTTACACTAATTAAAACAGAATAATAACTCAATACTCACATTCTCATTGTTGCACAGAACAGAGTAAACCAGCAAAGGTGAGGAACTAGTCCAAAAATACTGTGGCATCAAGCTTAAAGGCCAGAACTGCAGCAATGAATGTAAGAAAAGTCCAAACTTCACTCTGCTACTGCACTGAGTTAACAGGCAGCAGAGCGAAGGCCTTGAGTCTGAAACTGGATGACCTTCTAAACATTTAATATGGTTTATTTTTGGATTAAATAAATATATTTTGTTAACTGATTGCTAGATGTATCTCCCTTTTGTTGATGCCACTTGATCCAGGTCATAACAGACAGAAAATGCGTCATCAATGCAGGAAGTGGTGGTTGTTTGGTAACAGCATATGACTTTGTCCTGCCTCTCTCAACAGTTGGAAGAGCTCATACATGTATATGGGTCAGTGACAAATAAGAGTTGGCAAGATGAGCGATTGAGAATTTAAGAAAATGGTTTAAAAGCAGCATCAAGTTTGTTAAAATGTAGGCTACATTTTGTATTTGTTGGTTTGCTGGAAAGACTGAATGCTCCTGAAAATGTCAAATGGTGTTACCACAAAAGAATAAAAGATATTACATATTTTATCCACCTACAGTGTATTTAAGTGTACTTACAAATAATTACTTTGTTAAAAAACAAAATTGAAATGGTTCCTCATTGACATGATTCCCCAGACTAAATTTAATATTTAGAACAATTGTATTACATTACCTTTATTTGACATAAAAAAAGATATGTAAGATAATGCCAAACTAGTTGATATGATGTTTTATTGATAATTTAGTGTTTTTAAGCAACTTTAATTATTTGGTACAAAGGTTACACTACTTTTTTGCTATATTCTTCTAATATATTCTCTCAAAATGTATTAAAAGCAGGAATTTTATCTGGGTCCACAAAAAAAGAATGTGTGCAAATTATTCATAGGTTTATTTTCCCATTTTAAACCCTTTAAATTTGACTAAACAACATGGACACAAAAAACATTAATTGGCCTGTATTTCTTCTTGAAACGTTTTTGTTTTCTAGCTAGCAGTTTGCTAAAGATATTTGGCTCTTGTCTGGCAACTGATGTAATAACTGTGAGCAAGGCCCTCAGACCATTTAACTGCAGTAATGTAGGCAGTTATGAAAAGCAGTCAGCTCAAACACTTGGAGATGCATAATAGACACAGATGTGAATGTCTTGGCTCTTCACTTGTGTTCAGCTCACCGAAACCAACTGTAAGCAGCCTCAGAGAGTCAGCAGGGGCCCACAGGGCATTTTTACATCTGGGCCACTTGCCTTAATCCAGCTCTGGCAGAGATAATTAAAGTATTGATATTAAAATGAAAAACAAGCATCCTGATTAACAACAGAACCCCAAGAACACACCGCTCTGTCATGACATGAGCACAGAATATAGTACCTGAATGTGTCTCTCACTCTCCATCCTGCAGACCCACTGGTAAAAAATACACAAATTATTGGGTCTCTTTTTGCCAAACATGCCCCCACATGATGAAAATGACTTGAGCAGTACAGCTTTTCCAAGTAAATACCATTGTTTGTTCACTGGCTTCAGCACCATGAACATGCTTGCTATCACATTTTTGAGGAAAACAAGATAAATAAAACCCTACAAGAGAGTCTCTCTGATTTTCTTACAGTACTCCACTGTTTGCTCTCCAGCAAATGACAAATTACACAAGCACACATACGTCAAGTGAAGCAGCACAGGCCGTTGTGAGATGGTCCAGCAAAGGAGGAGGAACCCATTTGAGCAAGAGGCGAGTGAAGTTTATGATGATGTTGATGAATAAATGCAAGAATGAGCTCAGGTCCATTGGTCAGTACTCCAGACCAACGCACACACACACACACACACACACACACACACACACACACACAAGCACACTTTTTGTCCCTCCTCTCCTGGGCAGAGAGCTTTTTTCTCAGCAGTGAAGTCAGCCAGTGTTCAGTAGAGTTTTGGTCATGTCTGGACTGTTGGGTGTTCAACAACTGCTGCTATGTTGCTGCGCCTGCCTCTGGCTGCCCAGCATGGTCTGGGGGGCTCTGGTCATCTCCCGGGACCATGTAACTGTGCAGGTACCTTCACACACAGACTCTTTTATACCATGCTCTTAATTGGAAATGACATTGTTTTATTGTTGTTGTTTAATTTTTTGCGAATATTCATTTTATCTGATAGTAGTTTACAGCTTAAAACCTACTCAGTTGTGCTGTCTTGTTACTCTGTCTAACTTCTCCTCTTGTATGTATACATGTGACACATGCTGTAAAACTAAGTGTGTGAATGAGTGTTCTTTTCCTACAAATTAGATCATGTTATGCCAGTAGCTTTTGCTAATACCTTGTTGCTCTGCTCTGCTGTATTTGCATTTCAGGACACAAGAGGAGCTGCCAGATCACTGCAGGTATTTAGCAGAAATACTGTATTTACAGACAGACAGTCGCTTCAAGATATAGTAACAGTATTTTATCATGAAGTTTCATCTTTCTGCTTATATGTTATTCACCAATGTTTTGGTCATTCTTAAATATCACTATTCCATAAGCTTCATATTTACTTTGAATAATAATCTAACTTGAACCCTTCAAAGTTTGTTCATTTTTATTTGATGCAATTTCTTTATAAATTATTCAGCTACCTTGACATGTTTCCAGTTCTAAGTACATTAAAATGTGTGTAAAATCTGAGTAGCCAGATGCAACATACAGAGACTTCAAAAGAAAATGAAAAGCAAACAAACAAAGAAAGAAAAGAGAAAAAGGGAAAGAAGGGGGAGAGGAGGGTACATATAATGTAATCATATGTATAATTTAAGTGTGGGAAGGGAAATGGGAGGGCAAAGATTTTTGAATGTATGTGATGTAGGATGTGCTACTTTTTCAGCCTGATCTAAAATGTATATAGTCACTGTTCTTTTTTTCTTACAGAAAAGAAGTACAAATGATGGCAAGGTAAGAAAATAGTTCAGATCTTCATCAACAGCAGCCACACTATCCATGCTAAGAGCAACCAGCACCCAGGTTGACTCACCCAAACAGTCATTACAACACTCCCAAAATGGAATCAGTGACATAATGTATTTTTTTAATGTTTTCTAGATGTAATAATTTTCTTTGGCACAAATCAGGGCAGCAGACTGTTGGCTGGACTCCATTTGGAATGACTTTCTTTGTTTTTTTAATAGTTAAGTATTAAGTTACTGTACTGTATATGAGGGGCTTGTGATAAGGTTGTGCATATTGTTCTGTTGCTGTTCTCATCTTTTTGTCTCTTCCTCCCTGTCACTGTGTCTCAGGTGGAGCTGTACAGTGTGACAGTGGACTGCACTGTGACGTCTCGTTTCGCTCGCACTGTCATGACTTCGAAGGCTTTGAATAAAGCAAGCGCTGCACAGGAAATTTTTTTTGAAGTGGAGCTTCCAAAGACCGCCTTCATCACCAACTTCAGCATGTCAGTCTGTCTCCACTCCTATTTCCACTTTGCCCACATTCCTGACGAGATTTATCCCTGCTTCCTTTTGCATTTGCTCTCTCTCGCAGATTTTTGTCAGAGACACAGTTTATTTACTCAGTTTTTCATCCTCCATTTTTGGATCTTACAGGGAAATAGATGGTCAGGAGTATGTTGGAGAGGTGAAGGAGAAAGAGAAAGCCAAGAAACAGTATGAGAAGGCTGTTTCCTCAGGACAGACTGCTGGACTGGTCAAGTATGTCATTTAAGATGAAAAAGACCAGCCACACCACCCCCTCACACATACTAAAGCAACATTGTTTATCTAAAGTACTAAAACTGATCCTTTTATCATCAGAGACGGTCAGTTTTGTCTGTGTTTTGATTAAAGGGCTTCTGGAAGAAAGATGGAGAAGTTTTCAGTGTCGGTCAACATTGCATCTCAAAGTAACGTGAGTTTCATTCTGACCTATGAGGAGCTCCTTCAGAGGAAACTGGGCCAGTATGAGATTCTGACCCGAGTTAAACCCAAACAACCAGTCCAGGAATTTCAGGTGAAGCCATGCACACATCCTGCATCTTTATGATTTCCTGTCTGTGTCAGATATTGTAAATGAGGGGATTTGCTCAAAAAATTAACTCACTCACACACAATGTGTGTGTGTGTGTGTGTGTGTGTGTGTGTGTGTGTGTGTGTGTGTGTGTGTGTGTATGTGGACAAAGATTGTGGCAAACATCTTCGAGCCTCAAGGCATTGCATATGTTGATGCTCAAGCAAACTTCCTCTCCAATGATCTGCTCCCCCTGGTGGAGAAAACTGTCACAGAAAAAAAGGTACATGCTACAGAAAATAAGATCTTGCATCTTTGTGTCTCTGTTTTAATTTTCAAAATGAAGGTAAAATTGGTGTGACTTCTTGTGTTCAATAAAATGAACAGAGAACAGAGAACTTAAGAAGGAAGAATGGATCAATCTGAACGTATTTATCATCTTCTTATCCACAGGCACACATCTCTTTTTCACCAACTATGGACCAGCAGAGGAAATGTCCAGGTTGTGATGAGACACTGATCGATGGAGATTTCATCATCAAGTATGATGTGAACCGTGCAAAGGACCTCGGAGACATTCAGGTCAGCAGTCAACAAATTCAGAATCACCTGAGTGTCTGCTGTCTGCATGTTTATATCAGGCTCACATATAAAATAATGCAGGATAACTTTAACCCTCTTTGTCTGGAGGTTTGGTTCAGTTAAAAATTCTGTGCAACAAAGTCAAGTGAATCATTTTTCTGGACGAGAAATGACAACAATTACAGCCTTCTTTCAGTCTTTTGTGTGTATTACTGCTCTTTGTGATCTCTTCCCTTCAGCTTGTGAACGGATACTTTGTGCACTTCTTTGCTCCACCTGACCTACCCAGAGTCCCAAAGAATGTGGTTTTTGTGATTGACAGGAGCGGTTCAATGAGTGGAACAAAGATACGCCAGGTAAGAGACCATTCAGATGTCTGCACACACGTCAACAATATATATCACTCTTCAAAGATAATGTGGTTCTTATACATTGTTGCACACATGCATGCATTTTGGCCTCTGAATTTGTAACTCTTTGTAGACCCGAGAGGCACTGTTGGCCATCCTCCAAGATCTCCACGAGGAGGACCACTTTGCCCTCATCCAGTTTGACCATACCATCAGTCCTTGGAAGGAATCACTCACCAAAGCAACCAAAGAAAATGTGGCTGATGCCATGGTCTATGTCAGAGGGATAAGACAAGATGGAGGTTAATAAAAAACATGTGACAACAGCTTTAATGCCAAATATCATCTTTATTACCTAAATGAGAGAATTAGTTTTACTAAATATTTTGTGTTTTCCTTCTAGCAACTAATATCAATGATGCTGTGTTGCGAGGTGTGAACATGATTTTGCAAGACAGACAGGAGGACAGGCTCCCAAAGGGGAGCGTTGACATGATTATTTTACTGACTGATGGAATGCCAAATACTGGTGAGCATTGTGTACTTTACACTGTACGTGGTGTGCTTATATATATATATATATATATATATATATATATAAATAAATATTTAACATTAAATTTGTGCCTGTTATATATGTGTTTCTGAAGGTGAGTCCAGAATCCCGAAGATCCAGGAGAATGTGCGTTCTGCTATTGGCCGGAACATGTCTCTCTTCTGTCTCGGATTCGGAAATAATGTGGATTACTCCTTCCTGGATGTGATGAGCAAACAAAACAAGGGACTGGCCCGCAGAATCTATGAGGCCTCAGATGCAACCCTTCAACTCCAGGTGGAGGATTGAGGCTACACATCTTTGTGCCAGTAGTTTGGTTTTCTTGAGCCCAACACAAGGATCGGGGTGTATTATCCAAAATAGGCAATATTCCTCTGGAAATGTGTAACAATTAACATATATAATTCAAATAGAATATATTTATATGGCACACAAATAAATGTATATAAACAAATGTGCATATAAATCTTTTACAGGGTTTCTATGATGAGGTATCCAGCCCTCTGCTTTCAGAAGTAGACTTACGTTACCCTGACAACGCAGTGGACTTCTTGACCACAAAACACTTCAGCCAGTTGTTTAACGGCTCAGAGATCGTGGTGGCCGGGCGGCTGATAGACAACGACCTGGACAACTTCATGGTGGAAGTGTTCGGCCAGGGGGTGAGAAAAAGAAACATCAGAAAGTTAGAGATGGTGCTGAGGTGCAGAAAAGCCTTTTTTTCCAAACACTAGCCCTCGTTCAGCAATATTCTCTTCAATTTCTATTAAGAGAAAAAATAAGAGAAATCAACTCCAGATGCACCAAATGTTCTTAACCACCCACATCTGCTCTTACCAAGGTGTGCTGAATGATGAATGCCATTTTTCTTACCTAAGAGAAGAGCAAAAATAAGAAAACATAGGTGAATCTGAGAAATCAATGGGTACTAACAAAATAAGAACAAATCTTGGACATGGATGAAAATAAGAGGCAATTTGTTTGCATATGGTTTCTTGCATGATGCCCATTGTTTTTCTTTTCTCTCACCGAAAGTTTGAGGAGGACTTCCAGGTGCAGGGCCAGGCCAGTGCTCTGGAGTGGGATGTGATGTACCCCGATGAGGAGTACATCTTTGGTGATTTCACAGAGCGCCTGTGGGCCTACCTCACCATCCAGCAGCTACTGGAGCTGAGGTCAGTTTAAGTGATTTTACTCAAACCCTGAAATGCTCAACCTTAGATATTATTATTTCCCATTGGTCTCATGAAAATGTCCAGTGCGGTAACTGGTGTGTATTTTTTTCATTCTCACAGCAAGACTGGTACCCCTGATGAGAAAACCAACGCCACAGCCAAGGCCCTGGAAATGTCACTGCAGTACAGCTTCGTTACCCCTCTCACGTCCATGGTGGTCACCAAGCCTGACACTGAGGACGGCCCAGAAAGCCCTCTCATTGCTGATAAGCTGACTGAGGGTAAGGGAGTGCAGAGAGGGTTTAAAAAGTATCGTTGGATAGGCTTTTCTTAATGTGGCATAATGGCATTGACTGAAGTCAAGTAAACCTGCAGCACATTGACCAGAAGCACTGGATACGGAATTGAACTTTTAAACATATAATTTCTCTTTACTCACTTACACCAGCAGAGACTGGAGCTCCAGTCTGAACTGTGGAATTTACAAATTTGTTTTTGTCCTTTTTTATCAGAGCAAAGACAACAGGCAGAGAGAGTAGGTAAGACAGTCTTTTATTTTAAAACTAAATGGCATATAAAATATTAAGTCTATTGCCTGTATTGCTTTTTTTTAACCTGGATTTTTTGTAACTGTATGCAGCTTATCGCTACCCATCATATGCTGCTGCCCCACCCACATATTTTGGTAAGTTGTGTCATTTTATGGCTCATCTTGTTTGGGCACAGCTAACTCAAAATCACATCTATTTAAACCATTTTGTGAATTAATGTCATATTACCTGCAGTGGACGGAGATCCTCATTTCATGATAGAGCTGCCAGACAGAGATGATGCTTTGTGCTTCAACATCAACGATAGACCAGGAACCATTTTCAACCTGGTCAGAGACCCAGCATCAGGTCAGCAGAATCCTGATTAAAACCATGACTTTCTTACTCAAGATGTCTTTTTTTCACTAAACATATATACACCTTGTGGAACAGAATGTAAATGAATGTCCTCTTTATAACTTGGACACTTTTAACTCCTCACATGTGTGCCAGTCAATCATTCCCTGCAGTGAAACAGTGAAAGGCTCAATCTCTTGTTGTTTCTTCAGGCATTTTAGTGAATGGCGAGATCATCGGGGACAAGCAAATCCCACCCGATGGTAAAATTAACACCTACTTTTGGCGTTTTGGCATCATCCACCAGAAGCTGGGTGTGAGACTGGAGGTGAGCACACAGGACATCACAGCGTTTCAGGATGGCAAACGGGTCAAGCTGCTGTGGTCTGATACAGCCTCCCTCAAAGGAGCCAAGTGAGTGGCTAAAACTACCAGATTATCATCTCCTTCAGGGAAAGACCCAAATACTTGAGAGATATGACAATATGATGTGCCCATTCATCCACTTCATCTGCCCCTTCTTTATCCTTCAGTGTGGATCTTCACTTGACCAAGGATCGTAGTCTAATGATAACTCTAAGAGGTTCTGTCAAGTTCATGATCCTGCTGCACAAAGTATGGGCGAAGCACCCATACCACCGGGACTACCTGGGTTTCTACACACTGGACAGTCACCTCCTGTCTCCCTCTGTTCACGGTCTACTAGGTACAACATGGCACACTTGTTAGAAATAGATTGCATGGTTTATTTCATTTTTATTATAATTTACAATAATGTCTCATCAGGGCAGCCAAAAAAGTAACTAATAGATCAAAGAATTTCTGTTAGAAGTTAAATATGTTGTATATTGTTGTATATTAAGTCACTCAATGGATAAAAATATCACAAGTAAATAAAAAACAGTCAGAACACAATTCAATTAACCAGTCTAAGACATCAAAGCTGCATATATTAATTTTAGAACACTGTAGATTAAATGATTACATGTAACATGTAATGTGACTGAACCTTTTCAGTGACAATGCCAAATATGCAATTTTATCAAAGTAAAAAAAGATTTTTGAGTCCTTGAGAGTTTGTCCTTGACAACAATTTTAAAAAATTTTTTTTTAAATTTGGTAGTTTAGTGCCCCCTTTTTTACATACTATACTGAGGTTGAGGATAACAGCAATCATCTTTATGATGCTGTGCAGCTAAATGCATTTTACAGCAATTAAAGTTGCTAAACTAAAATGATCTGATCCTAACAAATATTTGCATTAATCGTTGTTCTTCATTCTGTAAATTGTATCTGTATAAACAAAGCGATACTTTAACCCAGTTGTATTCTTTGTCATAGAGAGAAATCTGCTAGGACTAGAGTAAAGTGATGAGAAAAGAAATGATTTTCAACCCCAATGGTGGGTCTTTTTCCAGGTCAGTTTTACAAGGGGATTGAATACGAGGTCTCAGACTTGCGTCCAGGTGAAGTCCTAGAGAAACCAGATGCCACCATGTTTGTGAAAGGACAGGAGCTCAATGTGAACAGGTACACCACATGCCTCAAAGTTTGCATTTATTATGTACTAAATGAATAAATGTCTGTTGCTTTGTGTTGTATTCATTGTACTGTCCTAATCAGGTCTACATGATGTTTCTGTCTTGGTCCACAGAGGCTTCCATAGAGACTTCAGGAGGGACGTGAAGAACGGAGAAAATGTTCCCTGCTGGTTCATTCACAGTAATGGAGCAGGCCTCATCGACGGAAAGGCTTCAGACTACATTATGTCTGGCCTTTTCAAAAGATTTTAAAGCGGTTTGCACACAGTCCTATCAGTGTTGTTCCCATGAATGACCAATTCATACAATAAAACATACACAAAAGACTTAGTTCATAGCATTGTGTAGAGAATTTAACAGTTTAATCACTATCTCAGAAATACTGAAATAAATGTTCTTAATAATAAATATAATAATAAAAACAAGAGGTCTTTAAAATGAACACTCGCTTGGTTTGGGCATTTCCTTTTTTTAAATGGTAGTTTCACAATTTGTTCATCACATGAAGTTGTTGCTTTGGTTATCCCTCATTTTTCCTGACAGACATGTTTGACTTTCTGAATATGTCATAGCTTGTTGTACTTTTGAAGGATTTTATGTTGGCACCGACTTGCCCTGCTCTTATAATCCCAGCTTCACTGATTGCTAAAGTCAGGAGCTGAAAAGAAGTAAATCTGATCAAAACTGTCTAAAACAGAAAAGTTGTGATCAAAAGGTTTCTCACAGTTAATGTTAAGTCTACTGTAGGACTCCTTAACCACATGATACCAAATAAATATGTCTTTGGTGCAGACAAATTGTTGAAACATTTCTTTATGGTCAAACAGTCACTCCTCTGTGTACCTAATGACTCTGACTGGTGCTGAACCTTGACAATTTATGGAGAAACACTCAAACTGATGGTCAGTGACTCACATAAACATGAGGGTAGTGGAGGCAGCAGAGGTTCCGCCTCCTGCAGCACAGAGCGTAGGCGGGGTGAAATTCATATGGGAAGCACATGCCTTGAATTCCCTCCACACTTGTTTTCAGCCATATTGAGAAGCAGCCCCTCTGTTTCCCAGCCATGCCTGCAAGGTGGACAGTCCTGCTGCTGTGGGTTTGTGTCTGCATCTGGCTTCCAGCTCAAACCCAAGGAGCTCTGGTCATTTCCCGCAGAGATGCTCGGATGCAGGTAAATAAAATCAAGCATTTGCATGTAAACAAATGTCTTGTTTGTAACTTTGTTTGGACAGTAGAAGTAACCATAATCAGGTTAGACTAGAATAGATCATTCCCAAGAAAAGTCTTTAGGAAGTTATGCAGGAAGTGGTGTGCTGTGCGTGTTTGGTAGCAGCAGTTTTCTCTGAAAATGGAATAAATGGTTGTTTAGTGGGCATAGTTACTAAGGCTGAGCAGAAAAACACAAACTGTTTCAGAGAATCAATGAAAAAGATGGCACTGTCATGTTTGGGAACATCAAAACACCTGCAGTTACAGGGGAAATTCTTAAAGATAATAGGCTTGAGTTTATGTTTGGGCAGATAGACATTAAGCACAATGGATTTTCACATAAAAATGTTCAGCAGGTGTGAGCTATGAATCTGAAGTCCAGTAAAGTATAACAGCTGTGAAGTTCAAGTCTAGTCTCATGCCCTTGTTTTTACAGCCCTTCATTACACTGCGTTTTAACAGCTACATAACAAGTTCATTGCATGGCAGGTTATGATGTAGATAGAAAACAAAATATGCAAGTAGAGACATGTCATCAACTCACATGATTCCTCTGTATTTTGCATCTTGCATTTTGACCAAGGAGGAGGACTTAATTTCTGTTCATCTTGTGGCAATCCCCAAGTTCTTTCCCACACCCGCCTTAAATCTTTAGTCCTCTTCAGGGTCCACACCTTGCTGTCCAGACGTGTTACTGCAGTGCTCAATGAGCTGGAAAAACTTGATCTTGATGACATTTTGTTGAACATAAAGGAGACAACTTTAGTGGTGAAGAATGTCAAATGCATGAATACTTGCTATAGTGACTGAACTAGTGACTAGAAAAATAAATAAAACTGAGAATCAATTCAATTCCTGGATGTAACTAATGGTAATCTTTCAGTAATATATTCGGTGCACAGCTCTCTGGAATCTTGCTTTTCCTTTCACAGTAAACATGCAATCACACTTTGTTTTTGTTTTTTCAGGAAACCAAAGAGGATGTGGACACCAGGTCAATTAAGGTTAGGCTGGAACTGCTTTAAAAACTATTTTGCTGATCTTTACATGTGCTGTGATTATATTCCACTCATTTTGGTCTCTGTTACGAAACCAAAGACAAAATACTAAGATGTTGGTTTGTGAAAGATTATATGTTTCTATTTTTTTTTCATCTACAGAAAAGAAGCACAAAGTCTACGGATGTAAGGAACTCATTTTGATATTATTGTAAAACCTTCTAAGCCTATGCAACTCCCACTGCTGTACTTTGTAGCCTGCAGGTTCACAACTGACCAACCAATCCAAATAAAGGGCAATAGAGCAGAAATGATAAAACTTAGTTAATTTTGTATGAAAATGTATTAAACCCAATGGGGGAATATCTTTTTAAAAGAATGATCTTAATCTGAATGAGCACAAAGTAGGGGACACCAGTCCAAGACTCACTGTCTCTCTTATTGTCTGAGGTTGCTGTTTCCTCAGTCAGTTTACATTTTCTAATCAGCATGTAACAGTACTCTCTGAGCCACCAACATTGACTGGTGTGCAATAACAAGGATACATGCCTTGCTGTTAAACATGTCAAATACATGTCAATAACTGTCAAATTAATGGTTAAAGCCTGGGTGTAATAACTGAATACACATGAAACCACAGTAAAGTTGACTGGTAGTTTCTATCTCACAGTAGTGGTATTGTTACCGTTGGCAAAATGAAGTCCACATTTCCCATAAACCTCATTGCTTCCAGATGCCACTTGTTTTGCTCTTCCTTCCCATGGCATGCATTTATTTTCTCGTTACTTTACTGGAAACAATAATCATGCTGGAAGTGATTAGTCCATTTGGGATTTATTCTTTTTCTGCATTTGCCAATTTGAGAACTTTTAAAAGCTTCATCTTACATTGTGTTTAGAGAACACTAACCTCCTTCTGTTTGTGACATGAATCACTGAGGGACATTTCTCATGACATCTGATGCAGAAAATAGTGGAGAAGCAACAGTCCTCTTGACCACTGATCTTGCTTGTTTACTGTAATACTTTTTCAATATACAAGCAGACATATAAACCCATAATGTTTAAGTAATACAATTACAAAGGGGGGGGGGGGGGTCTTATTATTTCAAAACAAGAAAGGAAAGGCTTCCAGACTTTAGATGTGTCATAACACTTTCCACCCACTTACTGTGTGATGTTGGTTTGGTAGATTTCCAGTGAATCAACACTAACTGTCAATAGTGACAGAAAGGCTAAGGCATCACACTGTGTGTACATGTAACTGCCAACTCTCTTGGAACTACTCCAAATAATGCTATAACTGGGTCTGGACATATTTCCTTACCACAAATAGTAGAGAAAATTTCAAAGTGGCTGACCAGAATGGTCCATGACTTGGGCAGCTCCAAAACGAATGATAAAGTGTGGCTTCATCCTGATGACAATGGGGGCAGTCTTATCTACTCCTAGGAACATCATTGCCAGTCTGCTTCTACTGCAGTGCTTCCTGATGTCAGTGGGGGCAGTCTTATCTACTCCTGGGAACATCATTGCCGGTCTGCTTCTACTGCAGTAGAAGTACATGCAGTACATAGTAGCCTGTGTATTACTTTAAACTGTAATAAACCATGTCTAATGCATACGATGTAGAATGAAATTTTGAAAGTGCAGACTGCCATATTTCATCAGAGGTTTCAGTCCCAATATCTCTAGCCCACTGCTCCTTAAGGTGGTTCAAAGAATGGGTGACCATGTCTTGAATTGAACTGTATAGTTTAGATATCAGACCTGGCTGCAGAGGGGCCCTGTCTACAAAATCATCTATCTTGCCATGTTTAGGAGGAGATGGGAAGGACACAAACAGCTTCTTGACAAAACAAAGCTCCTGGAGATATCTATAGAAATGGAGATGTGGAATGCCATACTGTTATTATTGTTTTGATAATAAGACTCCTTAAACCCCTACTGAATCACAATTGGAAGGTGGAGTCCAGGAGAGATGGTGGGAACAGGACATTGCCTGTAATAGACATTAGACACATTGCCTGTGTACTTAAAGTGAGACCATATTTTCAATGTGTTAATCACAATGGGGTTTGTCAGGTTTTTCTTGTTGAAAGGTAGTGGTGCACAGAGAATAGATGTTAAAGATATCATTTTACATGACGCTTGCTCCATCTCAGAAATCTAAAAATGTGATACCCAATAAATCACCTTGTGAATATTCGAGGCCCAGTAATACTTCAAAAAGTTTGGCAGTGCCAAGCCCCCCTGTGCCTTTTTTCTCTCCAGATTTTCTAATGTACAATTCTTTGAAAAAAGATAAAAACAGAAAAAGAAAAACTGTGGCAAGATGAATTGGAGTGATTTATATATGGATGTTAAAATTACACCTTTAATTAGTGTGTCTCTCTTTCCCACACAGTTGGTGGAAGTATACAGTGTTAGAGTTATCTGTGCTGTGACGTCTCGTTTCGCTCACACTGTCATGACCTCGAAGGCTCTGAACAAAGCAAACACCTCACAGGAAATCGTCTTCGAAGTGGAGCTTCCTAAAACAGCCTTCATCACCAACTTCAGCATGTCGGTTAAAACTCAATTCTTTTGACAGTGAACAGATGATATATTTCGCACTCTTTGTCAATGTCACTCATACCTTACAGGGAAATAGATGGTCAGGAGTATGTTGGAGAGGTGAAGGAAAAACAGAAAGCCAAGAAACAGTATGAGAAGGCTGTTTCCTCAGGACAGACTGCTGGACTGGTCAAGTATGTTGGACTGAAAATTATCACACCACAGTGCAATTTTAGCATATGGCTGTGGTGTGAACATCTCATTAAAATAATAATCATTCATTACAGGGCTTCTGGAAGAAAGATGGAGAAGTTTTCAGTGTCAGTCAACATTGCATCTCAGAGTAACGTGAGTTTCATTCTGACCTACGAGGAGCTCCTTCAGAGGAAATTGGGCCAGTATGAGATTCTGACCCAAGTTAACCCCAAACAACCAGTCCAAGAGTTTGAGGTTGAGCATACTCTCCTTTGTTTTCTTGATAATGACAACATTAAACATTAATGAGACCTCGCGTAAGAATGATTTCTGATTGTATCTTCATTGTCTGTGGATACAGATTGTGGCAGACATCTATGAGCCTCAGGGCATTGCTTTTGTTGAGGCCTCTGGAACTTTCCTCAGCAATGAACTGCTCCCACTGGTGGAGAAAATAGTCACAGACACAAAGGTAAAAGGTTTAATTTTTTTTTTGATGATGAATTTCGACCTAGCAACATATGCACCATGAGGTCTATCTAATCAGCGTCTCAGCCCTTTTTTTTAATTTGGTCGCATCTTGCGAGATCCCGCACAGATCTCTAGATGTGCTGTGCGGGATCTCGCGATATTTTGACAATGTTTACAGCTTTAGCAGTAGCAACAGAGTTAAAGCCATCAGGTAAGTGTTTATTTTAATAAACACTTACCTTACAAACTTTCCAGTGCATCGATTTATGAGTAAAGACCCTATTTGTACTGCTGTAGAAGTTTGATAACAATCCAGGCATTATTAGTGGGGGTCATTTACGAGATACACTGGTGGTCCTGTTAGCGCCTGTACTAAGCCATTCGGCTGATGGCTCTAACTCCATTATTTTGCAACCAAATGAAAAAAAAGGGCTGAGGCGCTGATTAGATGGCCCTCATGGTGCATATGACGCTAGCTCGAAATTACACTGAACCATCGTTCAGTAAGTTGTTAACCATGTCTATCAAAGTGAATCTCTGTGTTTCAGGCACACATCTCTTTCTCACCAACACTGGAGCAGCAGAGGAAATGTGCAGGATGTGAAGGTACCATGATTGCTGGAGATTTCATCATCAAGTACGATGTAAAGAGAGAAAAAAGCCTAGGGGAAATTCAGGTCAGCTGCTGAGAAATTCTTTGTTAGATTACCTGACACACAAAATAATGAAATTCACCTGCAGAAACACTACCTTTTTTACACACAAACTACTCTTACAAAACTCAAATAATTGAAAATGCCTGGGAACTTTTTTGGATTCACTTTGAACTGAAAAAGTGGAATTTTACAGATGATCTTACTTACTTATTTCCCTAACTGTATGAAAGTGAGCATAGCTGTGCCCTTGTGCCATATTTGTCCAAACCAAATGCTTTATTTTCCTTCAGATTGTAAATGGATACTTTGTGCACTTCTTTGCTCCACCTGACCTACCCAGAGTCCCAAAGAATGTGGTGTTTGTGATTGACAGGAGTGGCTCAATGAGTGGAAGAAAGATTGCACAGGTAAAACATGTTGTAAGTTGGTAAGTTACATACTGTGTGCATCACTGTTTGTATATCTTCATTTGTGAACTTGTGAACCTTTGCAGACTCGGGAAGCATTGGTCGCCATTCTGAAAGACCTCCACGAGCAGGACCACTTTGCTCTCATCCTGTTTGATGATAAGATTGTCACCTGGAAGGAGTCTCTTACCAAAGCAATTAAGAAAAATGTGGCTGAAGCCATTGCCTATGTAAACGAACTAAGGGACAAAGGATGTAAGAGGAAAATGAATGGCACTTATTTTAATGCCAAATGTTTTTGTTCACTTCTTTATTCAAATGGCTAGAAACTTATTTTCTGTCTTTAAATGTACTGCACACACATCCTATGAGGTTGAGAAGTAAAGTAGGATCTAAAAATGTTTCAAATTAGCTTTTGCGGACGTATGATAACAATGTTATTTAAGCATGATAAACTGTCTATACAATAGTTATAAAGAAAAAGAAAAAAATATCAAGAGAAAAATGTGACTAAATTAATCATTCATGAGAGTAAAAAATGTCATTCCTTTAAAGAACATTGCTAGCAAGTGAGGCTTATTTTTCTTTATAGGAAGAATAGTTCAAGAATGTTAAACTTCTCATTGTGTCATTGCCTTTCAGCTACCAATATCAATGGTGCCGTACTAAAAGCAGTGAAAATGCTGAAGAATGACAGAAAACAAAAGAAGCTACCAGAGAGAAGTGTGGATATGATTATTTTATTGACTGATGGGATGCCAAACCACGGTGAGCCATTTTAATGAGGAAAAATATCATTGGAGATCAGAGGTCCTCAGAGACTGGCTACAGCAGCTCATCATAAATTTAACATGTAGCTAACAATCTTTCACTTGCAATCTTGAAAAATGTCTTTTATCTCAGGGTAACCAAGGGATGTAGTTTTTGAGTTTCTGGGTTCACCTGTTTATCAAGAAAGACTTGACTGCGATAGAGATTGAAAAGTTGCGAGTTTTGAAGCATGCATGATCCTCTAGATTTGTAAAAGCAACAGTTTGATTCACAATCAAATTCCAAAGTTTCAATTTGTGACAAGCTTTTGAAAAATGTACAAATACATTTAGCAACTGTATCATTGCAAGGAACTGCAAGGCTTTCAATGCATACTCCCACATAATTAATCTGCATATATACACACAGGTGTGTCTGACCTCCCTACAATCCAGGAGAATGTGCGTTCTGCTATTGGCGGGAACATGTCTCTCTTCTGTCTTGGATTTGGAAATGATGTGGATTACTCCTTCTTGGATGTGATGTCCAAACAAAACAAGGGACTGGCCCGCAGAATCTATGAGGCCTCAGATGCAGCTGTTCAACTCCAGGTAGGGGAGAAAAAAAAACAAAGGGACTGCCAATGCAAGATTGAGTGCTGTATTTGCACCTCCAAGGTTGCCTGATATCAGACAGGATTGTTAACTCATTACACAGTAGGGCAGATTCAAAGGTCTGGAGCCAGGCAACCTTTGGGGATCAGACATAGCATGATTGGGGTATGTCTTTGTTCTAGGGTTTCTATGAGGAGGTGTCCAACCCTCTGCTCCTGGAGGTGGACCTGAATTACCCTGACAACACAGTAGACTTCTTGACCAAAAACCATTACAGCCATTTGTTTAATGGCTCAGAGATCGTGGTGGCTGGAAAGCTGAGCGGCAATGACCTGGATAACTTCCTGGTGGAAGTATATGGCCAGGGGGTGAGACATGGACAGCAAAACATAATTCAGGACAAATGACAATACAAGTGTTTGGTTCTTATTCTCATTTGAATCAATACCTATGACTGAATATTGAATGGTGTGAATGATATTGTGAATTAATCGAGCTACATTGTGTAGTCCACTTTTTTCCCCTCCAAACTAATATGAGGCCTCAGTAGGGATCAATTCTATGCCATGATTTTTACTGATAGTAAACCTTGCATTTTTCATCTTTCTCTAGCCTGATGATGACTTCCAGGTGCAGGGAAATGCCAGTGTGGTAAACTGGGATGTGATCTACCCACAACAGTACTACATTTTTGGGAATTTCACAGAGCGTTTATGGGCTTACCTCACCATCCAGCAGCTACTGGAAAACAGGTGTGTTCATCTTAATTGCATACCTCCAGCAAGATTTGATGTCAGAGTCTCTCTGAAACAATCACAATAACAGAACTAAAAAAAAATTGTTCAGATAATTTTATAGAGAGGACTTTTTATTCCACATCATGAATATCATATGACATTAATAAACAACCAATCTCCTCTTATTCTGTTTTTTCTTCCAGTGACATTGGTACACAGCAGGAGAAAGAAAACAACACGGCTAAGGCCCTGGACATGTCCCTGCGGTACAGCTTCGTCACTCCACTTACCTCCATGGTGGTCACCAAGCCCGAAACTGAGAACGGCACAGAAAGCACTCTCATTGCTAATAAACTGACTGAGGGTGAGGGTGGTGGAAATGTTTCTAGTCATGTTTAATTTGTCCGTTTTTCATAAGAATTAAAAAGATTTGTTAATGACTAATAACTCATGGCAAAGTCTTTCTTTCTCTGCAAATATACAGCACATTTTGACATTATTAATAACCTGTTGAATCAGTAAATCAAAGTGGAACTAACTTTGTATTTTATGTTTTGTAATTGTTTCCCTGTTTCACAGACCAGAGACAGAAAGCAGAGAGGCGCACTGGTACGACAGTCAACTCAAATCTATGACATGCCAAATACATCTCATATTGGGACGAGCAAGTTTGATAATGTCTGCTTTCATTGTTTTTGATAATAGGTTCCTCTGCCCAGGCTGCCAGTTCACATTTTTCACAATTTGATGGTAAGATTTTTATACATACAATTAGATTATTAGTCCTTCTTTTGCTTAAAACCACAATTTAAAAAACTGTCCTGACTCATGGTTAGAAGTGGGAAGTGACAGCCCCCTGCAGCTTAGTCAGTTTTTTGCCATCTATCTATCTTGTCATGTACCCAACCTGGCACCTTTGATTATGGAAATTTATCACCTTGGATGTTACCTAAACTGATGGTGTCTGTCACTCAAGCGTAACTATAGGCCATTTTTGCTGGCTGAATTTTTTACGTATACTGTTGCTGCTTTAAAATTATAGTAATATACCTTTGTACTTGAGTATTAACTGTGTACTTGAAAGTATTAATTGTGCATCTCATCTGATATGCTCGTTTAATGATGCTTGTGCAGCGGATGGAGATCCTCATTTCATGATAGAGCTCCCAGACAAAGAGGACGCTCTGTGCTTTAACATTAATGACAAACCAGGAACCATTTTCAACCTGGTCAGAGACCCTAAATCAGGTCAGCCCTGAGTCTTACTTATTCACATAGTCTGTTTTTGTTTGAGAAGTATGGGAAGGGAAAACTAACCTGTCATTACTTTCAGGCTTTGTGGTGAACGGCCAAATTATTGGTAAGAAGAAAGTTGTACCGGATGGTAAGATCAATACCTACTTTGGGCGTTTTGGCATCACCCACCAGAATCTGGGACTGAGGCTGGATGTCAGCACTCAGGACATCTCAGTCTTCCACAACGGCAAGCACATCAAGCTACTATGGTCTGATACAGCGTCCATCAAGGAAACCAAGTGAGTAGCACTGCTTTACCAAAAATGAAAGAAATATGAAGTTAGAATGAACAAAAATAGGATTTGTAAAAATGATTTTAAAAACTGACAATATTAAATTCTCCACAACCTTGGCCCAGGAAAATGAGTTTCTTCACATGCTTTTCTGTGTCTCTTCCAGTATGGACCTCCAGCTGACAAAAAACTGCAGCCTGACAGTCACGCTGAGACACTCAGTTAAATTCATGGTCATCAGACACACAAAGGTGTGGAAGAGACGTCACAACCAACAAGACTACCTGGGTTTCTACACCCTGGACAGTCATCATTTGTCTGCTTCAGTTCATGGCCTGCTAGGTAGGAAAAGCCACAAATGAGAGCAAGTTCTCCATATTTTCCTACTTTTATATTTTATCTTATGTTTTACTCATTCTTAAACTTTGAATAAATCAAAAGATATGAAGTGAGATGTTTCCCTTCAGGTCAGTTCTACCATGGTATTGAGTTTGAGGTGACAGACCTACAACCAGGTGAAGTCCACGGGAAACCAAACGCCACCATGCATGTGAAGGGACAAACACTCCATGTGACCAGGTGCGCTTCAAGTCTGCTGCACGTGAGCATTTCTTTTTACATATACTGTACACACACCTCATCATTGATTTGCTCTCCTTCGCAGACACTGGCAGAAGGACTTCAGCTGGGATGTGAAGAACGGGGAAAATATTCCCTGCTGGTTTGTTAATAACAGTGGAATGGGCCTTGTGGATGGAGGAGCCTCTGATTACATTGTGTCCGACCTTTTTATGACTGTCTGAATCTTTTGAATGTTATACAACAGTGAAATTTCACTGTGGACACATAGCACATCATTGTGCTGTTGAGAGATAGCTGATAGTAGTGACCTATAAATATACAAACACACATGCAGAAGCAAACATAACAAAACTTTTTCGAGGATGTGAGTTTTTTTTAACACTGTATGACTCAAACAAGCAGGGGCATCACCACTCATTTAAAAATTAGCTAGTCATTACTCAGTAAGCATAACTCTCTCCATCTATTTCTCTCTCTCTGTCTGTCTCTCAACTTTTTTTCAATCAATCAACAAAAACTTAATGTCCACCTTCTACCAGTTCTGCAATGTCCTTGATGCTTAAGGGCAACAATTTTAAAGGACCAGTGTGTAGTCTTCAGTGGCATCTTGTGGTGAGGCTGTAGATTGCAACTCAGTGAATTACCCCCAAGGTTTGTGCTTGTTGTGAAATTTCAATAATTATCCTCTAATTACATTATTTTTTATAATTGTTGTGGATAATCACAGAATTACAGGTCATTCATATTATCAAAACTCATAAAAGTGTTTGCTGATGTCAACAGCTGATGTAAAGTTGTACCAACTGTATGCTTTATGTGCTTCCCAGCCAGCCATACAACACTGCCTGATAACAGAGAAAGTAAAGATAACATAAAGTATCAGACTTTTTAAAACACAAGTATCTATAGATTCAGTTAGTAATTATTGCCCCAAGAAGTATATATTTTTCAATAAAAACAAATGAAATCACAAATTGTCGATTTTTTTTATTCATATTTTTGCACATGTTTTTGCATCACACATGGGTATACATGATAGCCCTCAAAATGACAGTTTTTTATAACAGGAAATGTGCAGGTGGAGCTAATAGCAGCTTTGTCCCATTATGGTGTGGCAGTAAGTCATGACAGTGCTGCAACATGTCAAGGCCAAGCACTGATTCACCAAAGGGTAATGCACCTCTATGTGAAGGTCATAGTCATAGTTGTTTAACTTGTAGAGAGGTAAGTATATCATGTCGATATCATAAACTTCATGTAGGCTGCCTACAGAAACCACCCACATACTTTTGAGGACATTCATGACAGCTCGCCAAAGGTAATGCCAAAACATCTTGATCGCCCCCTGGTGGCTGGCTGCAAATTCATTCATTTTAGCAAGTTCTTATCCTACTGATGTTTGTCCAAGTGATATTTTTTCTAATTTAATAATGCTAAAATAATTATTTGATTATTTTAAAAATGGGCATGATGTCATTATTGACAGCTGAGCCTGTGACAACTGCTCTCAAACCTCTGCGTGCTGCTTCCGAACTTTACCGCGCAGACTCTGGCCCCAAATGACGTCACACAAGCAAGATGGCAGAGCCCGGAAAGGAAATAGTTTTACGTTTGCACAGAGGTAGGCGGTGGAGACACGTTGTCCATGTCTATACACAGCCAATGTTTGTACACCAACAATATCTAGTATTAGCCATAGACTGTATTAGCTCAATCTGGACACAAAACCATTGTCTTAATTTAATGTCTTAAAGTCGTTAAATGTCGTTAGCTAAACTTCGAAATAATAACGATGTTGACATCGTTTTTTATGTCACTGAAACAAAAACAAAAACACAAGTTTGTAATGGAGAGTGTTGAAACAGTTTTTACAATAATGACACGTTTACATAGTGCTCTTGCTACTTATTTCACCACTGTACATTTTTTGCATCCATTTGGTAGTGAAATGGCAGGTGTTACTCTGTTCTCTTTGCTACACCTGCCATTTCACTACCAAATGGATGTAAAAAATGTATAATATAAACATCTTAATGGGTCAATAAACTGTTCATTGACAGGTTGCCGCCCACTCCACTGCATCGCTCTCGCTTCCATCTGAAGAGAGAAGACCAGAAACAGGGGACATGAAAATGACACAGAGCAGGTTTAATATCGGGACTCCGCTATGGAATAACGGCGTGGACAGAGGTAAATTATCAAGATGTGTTCATCAGGAGCTCAGAATTAAGCTAAATTTTATTCTTATTTACATACACATACTCCAGGCAAAGTGTATTGCAACTAATGTCTCATAAAGATGTCAATAAGTTATGTATGCAGAACAACTGGTATGGTTCTGTGTCAATTTTTTTGCTAATATGTCTCAAGAAAAAAAAACAAAAACAAAAAACAATTCAGTAGGCTATTCTCCCCAAAATCTGTCACTCTTACAACAATAAGAAAGACCAGGATTTGTTGCACGACCAACAAATCTGCAGATGTCCTTTAATATAAAGCCTTTATTTAAGGTCCTGAACATCCATAGTTTATCGACACCGGTGATTTCACCTGCCTGGCTCATTAGATATCCTCCTTGGACTGTGTGGTGGTTGATTAACTTTTTTCATAAAAGATATTTTGACTTGTCGTAGTAGAAAAAGCGCCTGTGTTAATAATAACATTAACGATGGGTCTTTTCTATTATAGGGTCCCAATAATGACTGTGACAGTGAGCCAACACGCACAGTACCAGGGCTCTGAAACCAAAGCAGCCAAATGAAACCAAGCCACCATTAATTTAATAATTTACAGCTGTGCTTTTCCTATGGTGACATGTCGGAATGTCCTGGAAATGGCCTATTGAACTCTTCTTCACTCTAGCCTATTAACCTGAGACACGTTTATGATTCTTATTAATACAAAGATTTTGGTTGCATCTAAACTTAAGCCTGAGCAGAAGTCTAATCAGCCAAAATAAATGACACCTGTGAAAGTGTACATGATACAATCAACAAGCAGAAAGACTCCTGTTACGCCAGTAAAAATGACAATTTCTTAATTCACATTCACTTGGAGCCAGTTTAGAAGCCTGTTTGCATCTTGATTTCGCTCTTCCCAATGATAGTGATTTGTGCCTCTATTCGTTTTGCAGAGCTTCAGTTTTAGCACAGATCAACTCTTAAATTTTGGAGCTTTGCAGTTTCACCTTTCAGGATGTTAAGTCTGTGCTACAATCTCTCTGATTGTGGTCAGTAGCTCAGAACATACATCTTCACGTTCTATGTATTCGTGGTCAGTTATGTTCTGAACTAGCCCCTATTGAGTGAGCCCAAATGCATTGTGTGTGTCGATGTGTGTGCGTGTGCGTGTGAGAACTCGTTGTACTGTAACAAGTCACCAGCTCTTATTACATGGCTGTGGTGTGTGTACTAATAGATCCAGGGCAAGCGTGTTGACCCCAGTCATGTAGGAAGTTCAGGAGTTGAGAGGGATTTTCTTAAGGGGATCTTTGGAGAAGTGTGTGTCTGTGTGTGTCTACCTCTTTGTGTGTGTTTGTGTAGGCTTTGCTGATTAACACCAGATGTGCGGGGCTCAGGGTGTCGGCAATAGCTTGAGAGGGCCCCACTGTATTCCATTCTGTCCTGGTTGTAGAAAATGCTCAAGCGACTTCTTCACACATGGCTGACATTAATATCTTTGCTGTTCATCCCCCAGATCCCCAAAAGGTTAGAAACATCAGGTCAGTCTGAACTAAAGGAAGTTTTAATAAGGAGGTTGTTCAGGGTGTTCATGCAGATTTCCCGCTGCTCCACCAGAGGGCGGGAGAGAGCTGTAAAACATCTGCAGTGTTTCTCAACGGCTCCCACAGTCCTAATTCAATAATGTATGGGAGTAGGGTTTTTTCCATGGATCTTTGCAGTTTTTCAGTTTACATAAAACAAGAGAATTGTGTTGTTTCATTGCATTACAGTGTTGAAATGACATTTATAAAATAAATAGCTTATGTAATAAGGTCTACATAAAACCAACTCCAATATTTAAAAAAAAAAAAGAAGAAAAAGCTGTGAGAGTACTTGTGATTAGTGCTGCAACTAAGGGTTATTTTCATTGTTAATCTGTTGATAATTCCTTTTCTATTAAGCTGTTAATTATTTAGTCTATAAAATATCAGAAAATAGTGAAAAATGCCCATCATAACTCCCCACAGCCCAAAGTGACATTGTGATTGTTAGATTGATATTTTTGTCAAATCAATAGTCAACAACCAAAGACGTTCAATTTGCCATCAAAAGAGAGAAGAGCAGCAAATTGTTACATTGGAAAAAAACAGCAAATATTTTGAGGTTTTCCTTTATAAAATACTTAAACGATGACTCAATAATCAAATTTGTGACTATTAATTTATTGTCAATGAGTTTCAGCTCTAGATATGATCATTGCTTTGGTTTAAATGATTCATAATTGTGACTTCTTTAAGGTGAATTCAATTCAGTTCAATCTTTATTTCAGACCAGATCAGTTCATAAAAACACACATACTACAAGAAACAACACACATACTACAAGAAGCAAAAGTGTGGTTAATGCTTTACTATAGAATATTTTAGTAAATTAAAGTGACGTTGAAATTTGAAAATGACGTTGCTTTTTGAAAGCTTTTTTTCTCGTTATTTGCAAGACTTGAAACTGCAATAATGCCCACAGTCAAGGGGTCAGACGTTTGTCTGAATACCCAACTTTGTTATTATTTTAGGTCACTCCCCCAATTTCAACCCCACTTTTTTCTTGAACCCCTTCCTCCATCCTCACCTCCTGGGTCTCCCCCCTCCTCCACCCGTCTCTCTACCTTTTGTCCCTGAATATTTCACATTTCTGCTGCCGCTGGTGCGTGATGCAGGGGACTGAGTGTTCATTGTGTCTACGCAATGTGGGCGCAGCGGTATGCGGCTCCTCGGCGTGTGGTGTGTCGTGACAGGCGTGTGGCTGCTGACGCCACCCAGCCGCCTGCCTGTCTGTCTGTTACACCTGACCGGCACTGACATCGACATAGCCATGCGCACACAAACTCACATGCACACATGCACACATGCACACACTCACATATACATGGCACTATTGGACCTGGCACCCAAAAGTCATATTAAGGCTAATTGACTCATTGCCACTGTGGTCGGCTCACTTGTCTCCTCAGTACATGAGGTTGGCATCAGTCTTTGCTGTTGCCTTTGATGTTTTGCTGATTGGGTGTGAGGCCTATCACCTAAATGTGATAAAAATGTAAAAAAAAAACTTTCTGAAAATTTATACTTGTAATTGCAGCTGGTGCATATCCACACTTAGTAATAATGTTTAGGAAAATTATACTGTGGCTTTTTCAACAAATATGTTCATATTTTATGTTGAATTTAGTGTGTTTGACCTAATTGCAACAGGCATTTTATTGCAGCATCTACTTATATTTTATTGACACTTCTATTGAATGTGCATTATTGAATGTTGTGGTTTTGAAATGTGCTGTGTAGGTCTGTTCTGAAATGCAGTGGAAGGCCAGGCGATATTGCAGTGCACCGTGGTGTAATCCTTGGTATTTAGTGTGTTCTCTCAGCTGCCGAGGTGAAAAGTTGAACCTGGTGTTGACCTTCTCTTGAGAGAGGGCTTAGCTCTGAAGTCAGGCGCAGGCCACAGGCACAGGGAGGATATTCTCAAGTTCCTTTTTCCCCCTCCCTCACGTGCACCGTTCCTCTCCACGGCCACCCTCCCCTCCCACACGGAAACAATTAGCATCTGTGATAAGACATTGTACATATTTCCATCATTTTATCTCGTCTGTTTTGTTTGTTTGTTTTTCCATCATGACGAAAGTCTTGTGTCCTCTTGTCACGGCGCTGTTAATCACAATTACATCTCAGCTAGGTGCAAGGAGTTGGAGAGAGAAAGGGGGAGAAAGAGACTGTGAGGGGCCTAATGTTTATCATTGCAGGGAGTTGAATTGCTGATGGACAGATAATGAAGAAAACAAGCAAACAATTATGTAAAAATAGACAAAATGGGAGTAAAGTTAGAGCAGACTGACAGACGTTAGGAACGATGTTTGGGGCAAACTAGACAAGTTTTTAGTTGTACTCCCAAGTTGCCAGTTCATGGCAGGTCAGCATTTTCACTAGAAAGCAAGAGAAAGAGTAGATATTATTTTATAGATACATAAAAACTGTGTATTTCTGATTTTAATAAACCAACAAATGCTTCAGAAAAAGCCATTTCCTTGATAAGGCTATGTCTTGTTGTGCATCGGTTTGTGTGCTCAGTATTTTACATATTTAAGCCTCTTATATTGATATCGGTCCTGAAAGGTGGGTGGTCTTGGCCCATGCTATTGAAAAGGAAAATTAACTCTTTTTAGGTGTGTGTTTGCGATAATACAATTTGCTGCAATGGTTTGAAAATGTATGTGGTAATGAACATATGCAAAGAGTCCGTTGAACCTGGTGTGTGTGTGTGTTTGTGGCTTTATTTTGCTGCTTTTTGCTTTTTCTATATTGTATTCTTTCCTCTAAGGAGCAGAGAGCTTTAACCACTGTGTAGGATTTACATGTCTTATCATGTGTCGTATCATACGCCTCGAACTCGCTGATCCACACTCTTATTTTGTTAAAGCAACATGACCCAGAATTCAAAACCAAAACCAAGTCTGACATTCTTCCAGTCCAATGGAGCAGGAGAATACACGGCCTAAAGATATGAGTCCGACAGTAGATGTTGAGTCGCGCTGCACTCCGTTCTCCATCTGTTTTAGTTTTTCGAGTGGTTGTGATAACCTCAGCCTGACCCCTGATTGGGATAATCTCACCCTCATCTTCTCTCGCTGGTCAGCTGACAGAGTGCAGCGCTGCAATTGGTGGGTGGATCGCTGAGGAAGAGGGATTTGTTTAGCATTGTGTTGGGGTAACAGTTAGCCAGTGAGAAGTTTAGTCTACTGTCTAAACCATAGCAAAGCTCCAAAAGACAGAAACAGAAGGAATGTTTAGGGTGAGAACTCAAAGAGCCAAACATGTCGGCTTTCCCAGGCAGTAGCCTATAAAATAATCCTGATACTGTTTCCTGTGGTGTGTGCACAGGCATGACTGGACCTCTAGTACAGTACAGTGCTTACAGCAATATTTCTTCTTTAACATCTGTAAACATTTCTTCGCCCAATCTTTCAAAGTCCATGCTTAACTGCAGTTCAAAGCAAAGAACGCTGGACCTAACCTTAATACATCAGTATCTAAAATGTAAATCAGTATCACACAATTTTATGTGTTAGCTCATGATCAGGAAAGACATATTTTTTTATAGTTACAGTGCTTCTAAATTGCTGTAAGGGACAGAACAAGCTGCAGTCCAGTGTAGTAGCAGCTTCAGGCGGTCTGTTTGGAGGGCTTTAGTCCAGCCAGATTAGATCAGAGGACCACTCTGTTTGTTTGTTTTGATTTGGGAGGGGCCAGGCTCCTGAGGGATACCCCCCTCCCTCTTTCAGCTACCACTCTCCTATCCCTCCCCAGGATTCCCCCTCAGGGCACAGTCGACTGGAGCCCACCTGACCTCCCTGTCACCCCTTCCTAACCCACGTTAGCCAAGGCATCCTGGGAACAAAAAATAAAACGAAAGAAGACTGCTGTGTCTTAGTGTCCACTGGACCAAATCACAACCAGATCTGTTCATCTGGGGGTGTAGGTATAGTGCCACCCAGGCAGGCAGCCCCTCTAGCTCTGGTCAGACCTAAGAAGAGGTTCATCCCTGCGAGCTGACCTCTCTTTCATCTGCTTGTAGGTCTCCAGTCTTCTCTCACACCTAGTAATGTTGAAAGGGCAACATATCAGCGAGGTGAAGAAGTTGGATTAAGGCTGTTGCAATTGCAGTCTTCTTCTTGCGTGTGTTTTTTTGTAATCATAAATACTTTTTAATGATGCTTTGAATATATGGCACCTAATTTTGATTAGTTTTAAATCTGTGAGAGTGTCAGTATGATAGAGTACTAATACTGATACCCGTATGTTAGTTATTTAATGTGGTGTCTTTTTCAGATGTGTTTGTGCTTCTGTTAGTGTTCTGTTGTGCAGTCTTCTGGGTCCCATGACTGAAATACACTCATCTCTCTTTCCACCTATTCTCCTATCTGTCCGTTTGCACACTTTTCCAATTTCTCTGCCTCTCCATGCGTTTGTCTGTTCATGCTTGATGAACAGTATCCACCAAGGGCGTACATCTTCACATGTACGCACACTCACAATCACCACCACCATCCCCCTCCTCCTCCTCCACCCCCTCCACCACCACCTTTGCTGACCTCTTCTTCTTCTCCCACAAGACCTTGGGGTGAGGCAGCCTGGCACCAGACAGTTATTCAAGCCCTGAGGCAGCCTCACAACAGGTCAGAGACAGAGAGGAGTAGTGAGAGGGAGAGAGAGATGTATGTGCAGCTGATTATTTACAGATTAACTAGTGTCTTAACTTTTGTTTGCTTTGAATAAAAAGAACTGAGACTTTGAAAAGTCTTTTTGGATAATATTCAGTAATTGCCGGGCATGCATTTGCATCAAATATTTCCTTAGGAAAATGCAAAATAAATTAAAGTCTAAGAGACGATTTGTTTCTTTGACTCTAATTATTTCCTTTGCAGATTCTCTTTTAAACCCATCCCTTTAAAACAGAAAAAATATGTTATTCAGCCATAAATTAATTTTTGTTTTTTTTTAGTTTTTTTTATTATGTTTCATTTAATTTTAATCCCATGAAACAGGAAATAAAAGCAGGAGGATGCTGTGATTGGATTAAAAGTCGTCTTTGTAAACATTGTGACCCATGTCTTTGACACACCTCCTTTCTCCTCTTGAAGAAAGTCTCTTCATAACGGGAACGCCAAGAGATGAAGGTCTCTTTTTAAAAGAGGACATGGGATGGGGAGGCAGACTTTGGAGTCTTTGTTAGGCATGTGGGCCTGTGTTTTGTGTCAGTTTTGTTCTTCTAAATCCTCCTTGGTTTTGTGTTTGTCTCCCAGCTCTGCTTTGAGCGATTAGAGACGAGGGTTTGAACGGCTCGGTTAAATGAAGACATAATTTCAGCTCTTTATTGTAGCTTTGAATAGTCAGTCTTTATATCAATAAATGACACTGGTTTGAATATTAGCTATACTTAAGGTTTGTTCTTTAAAGGAGAAGTAGCCCAAAGTGTTTGCAGAGTTTCTTCTGTCACATTAGACTTGAGGCTGCTTCGCTCTTTATGGGATGAGAGTATATTGTATTGGACAAGTGATGTCAGTAAACCATGCCACCAGAGATGAGCCATATCACAAGAGGCATCGCTAGAAATCTGAGTTGTGCCATTAGACAGAGAGAAAGGCAGTATCTTGAGAGAGAGAGAGAGAAAAAGGGGAGAGACACAGAACGGATTGTTCCACAACAGACTGACGGACCTTTTAGCCTTATCTTCCTGAGCTACTCTTACAGAAAACCAAGGAGAGAAGGGAAAAGAATGCCCTACTCTTTCTCTCCCTCCCATTTCCCATTCTCTCATTTCTCCTGTCTGCCTCTCCCTTCCTTCTTCATTTCTTCTTCTGCTTTTGTCCATCAGTCTTACCCAGCATTTCTTAAAAATCCTCTTAACCCTTGCACTCCTTCCATTGTCCCCTTTCTTTCAGTATCTTACCTTGATGTTTTAATATCTTGTTTCTTTTCCTCACCCACCACTATCTTATCCATCCTCAGCTCTTTGGAGCGCTCTTAAAACTCATTGCCCCTACAGATTGTTAAAAGGTAGATTTGTAAGCCGCCTCAGAGTCTCAGCAGCAGTCGACTGTTGGCGTTTCACTGTAAAATAGATCCGTCTCTGCATCTCCAGGCTCACACTATATGCATGACAGCTTTTCAGGAGGGGTGCCGTACAAATGCGGGGCCCAGTTGCCTTTGCGAGAACATCTTATTTGCATTTGTTTACATGTGCCACTCTCTGCACGTTCGGATTCGCTGTATGTCACGATGTTTTGGTGCAGCCCCTTGCCCAGATCCTGATACACGCAGACACACAAACACATGCACACACACAGACACGCAACAGTATTTGGTTGTGATGACACTGTGAGTCGTCCCTCTCCTCCCTCTCTGACAGAATGAAACGGATGGATAATTAGATATCAAAGGGAGGCAGGCAGGGTGTGGCGAGGCGCGCGGGCCCCTACGATGGTAAAGCACTTATTAATGAGATAGGCCTTATCTGCTCTCCTCCCAGGAATTCTGCCTTTGATCGGCCCGACTCCAGACTTAATACATTTTTGATTGATAGGCTGAGATGACAGAGAGAGGCGGTGTGGATGGGGTAGGTGGGTGGAGGGGAGTGTGTATGTGAGTGTATGTGGAAAAGGGGGGGGCAAAGCTCAGATGCAACTGTAACGATGCCCTTCACATGATTAAATAACTTATGACAATAGTGTTTCACCTCACGGGATTGGATACATAAAGATGAGCAGACACACAACTTGGGATTGTTTGCATGGTAAATAAATCTCAGTTATAAAAACATACACATACAGTATAAATGCACACGCACACACTCTCACATTCCTCTGCCCACGCAGACATAAATTCACTAAGACAACCCAAACAGACAGGCCTATTCAGTCACCTTAACCCCAACTATAACTCACACACTGGGGCACCAGAAAATCTTTTCCCTAAGACAGAGCAGGCGAGGGGCAGGCCTGTGGAGGGGGGACTGAGATAAGGCCCTATCCCCCGTCTGGAGATGAGTTATAGCCCACCCAGGAGGATGTGGCTAGCAAAGACCCACCCGGACCCGCCGCTTGGCTCACTGGGATTGGTAGGGCTGGTGTTCTCCCCGTTGGTGAGGCTGCAGGCGACCCCGTGGACAGAGATAACAGCCCCACTCTCAATAACACCTTGACCAGAGGGAGGAGAGGCAACATCGAATCAGTGAGCTTCTGCACATACACACAATAACACACACACAATCTCTGTACCACACAAACCCGAAAAGTCACACACATCATACGCCTCCGCCCCCTGCGCCCTCTCTCCACACGACAAGAGGTGACTGAGCGTAACCATTACAGCGCCGTGTCACCTTGTTATGAGTCTCTGTCAGTGTGAGGCGTCGGGTAAATTAAAGAAGCCATAACTGCTGCTCCGTCAACCGCCCGTCACCCCCCATTTATTACCATGCCACCGGGCAGAGGGATAAACCCCCCCATCAAGTGGACAGATCGATCAATGTGACAGGCACATTCCAGGTCTCCAAATCAATCACACTAACAAAGGCAGGTGAAAGAGGAGGTGGATGTTGATTCTTTTTTTTCCGAGGTCTACCGCTGTGTTTCTGGATGAGTCAGGAGAAAAGGCCCGAGTACACCCCCCTGTTATCGTGAAGCAAAGACTCAAACTTTAACTTACAGTACTTTGGGTCAGTGCATTTTTCAGAATAGTTTTGTTGTTTCTTGATCACGCTCTTGTTTTGTAGATTTAAAGCAGATGGTATGTGGTCCTGGATCATTTACCGCGGAAGGTGCTGTGTCAGTAGCCCAAGGCAGATTCTAAACTAACACATCAAAGTTTTTTTATTTAACACACAGACCTGGCACTAATGCCGGACACAGCATGAGAGCGTGGCTGCATGAGAACATGATGAAACAGAGTCAGCACCGAACAGAGATGGGGTGGGAAGCGAGACAGCGTGAGGAGGGGGTTAGATGATAAGAGTGGGAAGAACTGATAGAGGAGAAGAAACCGTGTAGAGAAAGAAAATGATTAAAAACAGCAATCACCCGTCGGAGACTGATAAACCAACCAGTCGTTAATTGGAAGCGTGCAACTCGTGGGGATACGGTTGGATTAGGTTCACTTCATCCCTTTGCTCTTCTTTCTTCTCTCCCCTCTTCTGTGGACATAAATGTCTGGGAGACACGTTCCCATATCATTACAGTTAATGTAATATTTACTTTTTTTCACATTTGCAAACCAATGGAGAGCTCTTGAACGGGCACTTTTATAGAGTTCTTTCTTTTCTACTGTACATCTGAAACAAACTCGGGAGACAAAATGACATTAGTTAGGGAAGAAGATGAAAAGGCAGGAGAGTCAGAGATGGAGAGCGAGGAGGTGGAAGCTATTTTTGAGTGATCTAGGCTTTTGGGGCATATAGGAGATGGGAGATGGGTGGTGGTCCATAAACAAAGGGCTGACAGCCCACCCATCACCCCGGCAGGTCTGGCTTGTGCTGCCTAGATAAAGCAGGGCTGCTACCTCCTGTATCAACACCATCCATCATCCATCTTTGCCTGCACGCTCGTTCACCCTTACATCAGCCCTCTCACTCCTTACGCCTGCCCCTCTGCCAGCTGTGTGTGCCCTTTCACCATCAGACAAAGCTTTCAATACAGCAAACACAACTATCTGCATTTCTCTTTCTCATTACCCTTCGTTACATAGTGGCCTAGTTTGTTAACTTTTTACAGTTAACTCAAATCTTTGGTGAACATATTATAATTTTGAATATAGTCCATCCAAGCTTTTGGTCTTCTCACTGTAAAATATATGTCCACTCTTTTGATGTGACATGTGGGTTGTGGTGGATTATGCATCTTGAACTCAACTTTGGAAGGATGAGCATTAATCATTCATATGTCCACCGTCCTCTTTGCCGTTATCTGTTGCTGCTCATTTTTGGCTTGCAGCAAAGTCAATGGATCCTGACAAGTGAAATAAAAGGCTTTGTTTTGTTTTTTCGATAATGTGACAAACTACTGAGTTTCAGTCTGTTTTGCTCATCAAATCAGACAAAGCCAGCGTCTGAGCTGAGCTTTGGCAAAGCAACATTTTCCAAAACCTGCCTGACAAAATATTAAACCATGATTTAAGAAATTTTAGCCCTCACAAAGTGATCCTTTAGGCCACCATTGTTCCCTCGTCAGTTTGGGTTTTGTACGAGCATCTCCTTCTTTTCTTTGTTGCTCATGGGGAATGTATAATTATGCAAATGGAGATGGACACTCTGAAGAAAAAATGTTGACATCTCCCATCCCCGCTGCCCCCTAAATACACACACACATCACGCATACACCATTCAGCTAGTTCTCTTTTGGCCCTGTTTGGCTGGTCTGTCTCTTTTGGCTGTCTCTCAAGCATACTTGAACAATTGCAGCCATATTGCCATTTGCCCCAGTCTTTTTTCTATCCATTCTGTCCCACTTGAGTCCGACTGGACAGGTGCTGAGACAGGAAGACAGAATGCTGTCAGCCTTTGTAACAAACACTGCTGGCTTATCTAACTTTGGAAGAAACAGAAAAGTGGAAGTAAAAGTTGTCTTATGTTTTAGGAAAAATGTGCTTTGATTAGCTGCCTTCATCAATGGCATATTTAAACGCAGGCACAACAGGCGGGCTTGTAATTGTAGCAATGCAGAATGAATGTGAGATGATTTTTTTTTTCTTTTGCTTCAAAGATACTGACAATTTAGTGGTGGTTTGGTGCAGAGGACACTTTACAGATGCCATTTTTTTTATTTCTTCAGTGCTTCATTCGGTTCCACAAATCAGAGGGGAATTAAGAGATAGAGTACAGACCTGGAGACTGAGCAGAGCAGGGCAGCTGGGGAAATGGCTCAACTAGAGGATGAATTAAAATGAATAAAAGCCAAGAAATGGGAAAATGGGCTATCACTTGTGCAGCATAATGAACAAAGTGCAGATATCAGTGTCTTTCTTTGCCGGGGGCCTCGAAGCTCTATGTTCTCACACTAGAAGAACAAATGAGAGTGAACGGAGCCAGAAAGCATAATGATTGTCCATTAGTCTGTCCCTAAACTCTGCTTCCTGTTGTAGCTTTAGGGAAGCAAGAGTTTCTGAGCTGTGGGAACCCATCACGTGACATCAGTGGACCCTTTGAATACCCCCAGCTTGCCTTAATGGACCCAGACACAACTCCTTGTGTATCCGCTGAGAGTTGAGCACAGAGTCGGGGTTCACTTAGAGGTTTGAAGGCTCCGTGCAGGCAAAAGCACAAAATAGTTGAAATAATAAGAAATCTGGCACTAATAGAAAAGACTGTCATAAAAATTTTGCTTGTTAAAAAATATGTACGTTGAAGCAGTTACTGTGGCTATTTTTATACATTGTAAGGGTTGGGTGAAATTGACAATAATGTAGTAATTTAGTATTTGATATAGTATATTGTAAGATGATTTCTACTGAAAAAGCTCCAAATACTTTTAAAAACATTATTCTAGACTCTTCCGTCATTAAATTGGTGTAAATTATATACTTTCGTTGAATTTGTAATTTAATTTGTATTTCATTTTACCCTTGCTTCAATTCACAGGTTAATCATTTTGTCTTTAAAATGTCACAAAATACTGAAAACTGTCCATTATAATGTCCCACAGTGCTATATCCTATCAGCAATTTAAAACCCAAAGACATTCAGAGAAAATAAGTAGAGAACTGTAAGTCGAGAAGGTTTGGTATTTTGGTTGGAAAATAATTTAAACTATTAATTATTAGTAGTATTTATTATTAAAGCACTCCAACTTCTTGGCATAAATGTACAGCATTTTTGTATAGGTGTGATTAAGTACCTTTGTGTGGTATTAACATGTCATTTAGTGAATCAACCAAAAGAGAAACATCTATTTTTTTGATAAAACACTTCTCAGTTGAATTCCCCAAAAATGCATCACTGTAAAACATGATATATGCAACTTTCAATGAAATCACACAATGGAAGATTTCATCTATGTCATTCAGAATTTGAGAGTAAAATATCTTTTTTCTTTGCCTGTACAAGAAACTGACATTTCTTGCAACTTCTTGAACTCTACTCCAGAATACAGACAGCAGCCTGAGAGTTTAATTTCACAACCTCACACTTTTCTTGAGTGAATGAGTTATTTCTTCTCCTAGACGTGACAAATGAGCACCATCATCTGTCCGTGATGAGCTCATAGCTGAATATCTCTGCTCTAATGATGATGATCCTCAGTCACGTGTGGCCAAAGAAAGAGCCTGCTGCGTTTGAGACCCCTGCACTCGCCGTCTTCTCCATTAACCCCCGTGACTCAGCTGTTGACACTAACCCCACCCAAGTCAAATGTTCACACATCAAACAGCCGTGATCGACACAGTCAGTCTGTGCGGTTGGACGGACATGATTGGATATGACACAAGGACTGTTAGTGGGCAATTGTGTGTGTGTGTGTGTGTGTGTGTGTGTGTGTGTGTGTGTGTGTGTGTGTGTGTGTGTGTGGGAGAGAAAGAGAGAGAAAGGAAAGGGGTTCATGATATTAGTGCTGAGGAATGTGATGTGTTGGAGGTCATGTGAAACACCGCTGGCACTCTGAATAACCTTCAGAAAGGCTATCGCGGCATAACCCGGAAACAGTCAGGTCATGTGTCAGGGCAAAAGGCTTGTCTCTGTTGACAGCACCCTTTCCAATCTATACACAACTCTCACTCCTCAACCTCCTGGGAACCGTACTCCCTGTCTGCTCAGTTTAAAGGGCTCCGTCCACACAGGAAAAGACACATTGACGTGACTGACCAAAGCATAGAGAGCCATTGTTGGCAGTTAGGGCATGAAGAAGGCATTCTCTGGGGGTGTGAGCTGAGGGGAAAACTTCCCCCAGGAAGTGTTGTGGTGAACTAATCGAAACCACATCTTGATGTACCTCACTGATCAAACCTTCCCTGGTTTACTATTTTAAACCGTGTCCAGACAGGAAAAGGTGTCCCTGGCTTGAACCACGTGAACCATTGATCAATGTTTAAGGGTCTAAGAATAGAGAGGGATGGAAAAGGGGTGGGGTGGGGGGTGGGTGGAGGAAGGGTTGACGTAAAAGTCACAGAGTTCAAGTTGCATGTTAAACAAACAGCAGGGCCTTTTGAATGGCTGCAAGTTAAGTAAATGAGTGTAAATTTGCAGGAGTAACCTAATTTTGAGAGAAAACAAGTGGTGGAATTTTAATTGAGCAAAAATAGTGGGCAGCTCACCAGTCAGAATGAGGAAAATGAAGCGAGACTGATGGAAAGACTAATGGTTTGTGTAGGCTGCTGCCACAGCAATTATCACTGCCCTGTACTTTGTTTAAGAGGGCACCATAAAGCTAATAAAATGGTCTTGTGAAGTGGAGATCATAAAGAAGAGTGCAGTGCTCCATTATTGTTTCATTTCAAACATGTATCTCATTATATTGTGTGGTCGTATATTCAAACAAATATGCAAATATTGACCTAATGATGCTGCCAGGCTGTCTTTGCCTTCAGAAAAGTTCTGGCCTTGAATGAGACTTATGCTGATCATTTTATTTTATACAAAATTGCAGATTAACCAATAAAGAAAGGCACTCTTGGTTGCAGCTCTACTCCTATTGCTACATTAATTGTTTAGATCGTTTATTGTCAGAATTTAAAAGAGTCCTCATTAGTACTCAGCTGGCCTAAGGTAGGCGCCATTGTAATTGTAATAACAGTTAATGTTATGTTTGTGTTATCTTGTCCTATTTTGATAATAGAGTTACATAACGCGTGCATTGATAATCACATTTCAATTTTAAAAGAAAGGAAAATATTCCCTCATGTAGTGTTATTCTCTCAAAATAGAGTTAAAAACAATTTACTTGAAACCATTAAACTATTAGAGTGAACGCATAATAAATCATGTTATTAATGTGTATGTCATGTTATTAAACTATACATTTGAAATGTGTGTGTGTGTGTGTGTGTGTGTGTGTGTGTGTGTGTGTGTGTGTGTGTGTGTGTGTTACTCTTGATTTGGTTTCCTTGATAATATAAAAGGAGAAGCCTTATTTAAACAAATCTACTGCACGTCAGTTGACCAGCTTTTTAGCAAGGTCAGAACAGCTCAACTTGTCAGTGTGCGCACATCTGCGTGCAGTGCGAGTGTGTTTGCGCGCACGCCAATGTGCGTTTTAATGTTTTAACATATGCAACCCCTTATAAACAGTGTTTTATGCAAACAGTGGCAGGGCTCCCATCAGATAAGACTCCAGAACAGGAGAAGGAGACTGCCTTGTGAGGGAGAGAGAGGGGTGGAGGAGACGCAGAATGAGTGAGAGGTGAAAGCAGAGGCAATGTGAGAAATGAGCACAAAACACGGTGGCCAAGAAAATGTCTCTTTTGAACATTTTAAGACAGCTAAATAAATACCAACACATTTGTCTGAGGAACGTTTTATTTGACCTTTCAACATTTTAGCATTACATTTCCATGACCATGTTTCAGGAGTTTAATGACAACTGATAGCAACCCGAGCAACCACTTTAGAGGGCACAGACATTTTATACAATGGAAACTCAAAGAATTACTGTATCAACAGATTGTGCTTGTACTTATTGTTATACAGAAGGAGAGCTGTGTAGCTGCTGCGCTTCACACCTGGTTTATATTTTGGTCAAATCAGACATTTTTCCTGCATGTGGACATGTAGAGGTGATATCAGCTGGCTACTGCAGCCCAGAGTGTATCTGGGTTTTAGGTGTTTCCCAGTGTAATCTGTTGTGTTGTGTGTGTGTGTATCTGATGGTAAGACATGGCGTGGCATTGGTCACTTTATCACCACTAATGTAATCTCTTGCTCCCCTCTACCTCCTCTACCAACACAACATAAAAGCCTGATGGAGAAAAATTTAACACGGCAACTTGGCCAAGTCGCTCGAGCCATCTATCTCACTATCTTCTATCTCTCTGTCGTTCTTTTGCTCACTCTCTTTTCTCAGTAATGGAGAGAAAAATGTCTCCAGACCTCTCTGAGTTTTCATATGCGTCTTGCCTTCCATTTTAACTTTCCCAGCATCCCCCCCTCCTCCCCCCTCTCTCTCTGTATTATGATTTTTCCTCTGTTTTTGAAGATTGAGGAAGCACTGCGGTGTTGACTGAACGACTACTCTGCCCTAGATCAGCTAAATCTCTCATTTTGAACACCCCCCGCCAATTTCTGTCACTCCGGGAGACAAATGTGCATCGCTGAGTTCATTCCCCCCTCTCCCTGTGCCCACTGGCTCCCTGAAACTCAGTTCCTTTCGCCTTTGAAGTGCTGCGTGCAGAATGGAGATTCTTTGCATGGTAAATTCGCCCAGTTGCCCGCAGCGTATCCATTACACAAGTTTAAAGAATGCTTCGGAGTCGTTTTGGAAGGGCCCTTTTTTCTCACTTCACAACCAATTTCTCTGTGTTTTGAACTTCGGTAGTCATGAGCCATGTAATCTGTAAATTGGGCCCTTTCTTCCAAGCCTGCGCTCCACCATCGAGCAGCGTTTGATGTGCAATTATTTTGCTCATTACAAGTTAATTTTATTGTTATAGTTTGCAAATGTTTCTCGGGGTCATGATGTTAAAAGTTTCTGAAGAAGTAAGAAAGCGGGAGAATTAGTGAGTCGGGCGTACGTCACGGCGGCGCTGAGAGCTCATTTGAGATGCCAGAGCTGGCTATCACTCTGCTCACTTTCAAGCCTTTTAGAAACAACCTGCTGGGTGGTTTGAATAGCTAAGGAGAAGTTGATCTGGGATTTAGTGTGGAAAAGGGATCCAAGGCCCTTTATCTGCTGTAAAAGGTTGGGAAAATGGAGATTTGTCGTGTTTGTTAGAACGGAACCATAATCTCTTCCACAGAGAAATCTTTGCAGTATGGGATTCATACGTCCCATTTATTTAGCCTTTTGTCCTCCATTCTCTCTCACCACACAGATCTTGGCAACCTGGTGTGATTATTTATGTTTGCGACACACTGTTGATATGAGAGGAGAGGGATGGCGAAGAAGAAAATCTATCCTTTTTTTCAGAAATACCGGATTTGAGTGGCTTTTTAATTTCATATACAAGAGGATCAACACATTAATTATGTCTGGCGCACGAACAAAGCAATTTTTTGGAGCTGCTAAATGTCATTGTTAGAGCTTGGCAGTGCAACTCTGAACATCATATAACCATGCCGCTAAGCATTAAATTCATGTCACTGAATTATGTTGTCATGCCCCCCCCCTTTTATTTCAATAGCTGCTAAATCCATTGATGGAAATAAGATTGGATTTTACAGTGACATTTTGCTTTTGTGTTATTTCATATGATACATTCAGTGTCTTATAAGATGTCCCAACTCATTTGGCAAAATACTGTAATTGTTTTTCCTTTCTTGGCAGCTTGCTTTAGTTTTACGTTTGATCCAGTCACTGTAAGTCAAATAAATGTATAATTAGCCTTTAGCTGTGGGACAGAAAAACCAACACACATGTGCACAAATTGTTTGTAGACTCTCCTTTTCATCTGAGAAAGAGATAGCGCTCTGTGCTCTTTCTTTTACCTCTCTTTCATTTCTCCCCGTCTCATGGCAAAGGCAAATTCTGTTGGACTGTGTTCTTTAATACCATCAACGCTAAATAAACTTGGTCGACAACAATAGCTGCTGGCAAAGCGCCTCCACAAACAAAGGAGAGCCAACAGGTTCAAAGGCAATGCATCACTCTTCTTCTGACTCTTCATTATTCATCCTTCTGTCTTTACCTCTCATCCCCCATTCTCCTCTGTGCATCTGTGTGTGTATGTGTGTGTTTTCTTTGTGGCTCTTTGTCTATTAAACTGCTACATGGTCTGGATACTGAGGCTTATTAGCTGTTGAGTTTAATTAAAAAAGGCCATTCATATGAAAATGGGAGTCCGATAGCGATTGCTGTCCCCAGCAGCTTCCTCCTGTTACTTTTAATTAGACACCCACTTGATTGACATCAAGCCTACTGGCTGGCTGAGGTCTTGTGTATGTGTGCATTTGTGTGTGTGTGTGTGTGTGTGTGTGTGTGTGTGTGTGTGTGTGTGTGTGTGTGTGTGTGTATGAGAGCGTGAGCGAGCGAGCATGCTCATTTATGAACGTCTATGTACGTGTGTTGAGCGTGTGCAGGCATTTTCTTGACAAACACATAGACATGCACAAATACCAGCTCTAAGGTCATTAAAGCTTTACAGTGGGAGACTGTACATCAAAGTTCACTTTGTCGTCATGAGGTAATTATCCGCACAGTAGCACAGAGCCCGGCTGCCCACCTTGTCACTCATGTCCACCGGGTCGCGTTGAACAATGAACAGTAACCTTGTGATTATGAACAGGGTCCACAGTGTTACTGTGTTCAGTCACACCAGCACCACCCGCCATGCTGATGGAAAAGGTGATGAGCTACTTTTCTCTTTCTATTTGTTCTCTCTCTCCTCATTCTCCCCCTCTCTCTCTCTGCCTGTGGAGAGAAGTGTCTCTCTTCATCTGTTTTCAGTGCACGCTCCAGCTCTCGCTACCTTATTATTATACTGTCAGTGGCACGTGCCTGGCTGATAGATGTTTCTCTCAACTGTTTACTACAAGCAGATGATTTAACTAAGGCTCTCTGTTCAACTTGACCTCTCCTCTTTTCTTCTTCTAAAACAAGATGACTTCATCTCTTGTTTACGACGACTCCATTTTATGGGAGCAGGCAGAAGAATAAGCTAGCTACACAGTTGATGAGTTAGGATGTGAAAGCTGATTGTGTGTGCGTGTGTGTGCGTGCGTGTGTGTGTGTATATATGAAAGTGGAAATTGAGGAGGTCCATCTTTGTCTGCATGTCTTTTTTTCTCCTCACATCCCTGTTATGGCAGGGTAGATTGCGTGCAGTGCAAACTATTTTGTGCAACTTTTATTTCCAAACACAACAGCTTATGTGTGTTGGAGTAACTGATGGCTTCGATGTCCCCAGATGAATGTAGCCCAGAGTAGCAGCCTGTTTCATGTTAAGGGCTAAGTAAGGCCCACCTCCATGCAGACTCGAGTCTCCAGCAGAAATGGCCCATCAGAAGTCAGCGCTCTGTAAAGTTGTGCTTCTTTCCTTGTGTTTTGTTTTGATTTGCCGGACGTTTGGGAATGATTTGGGAAAAGAGCCTGATGGCGGCAGGGATACCAGAGCGAGACGTGCATGGTGGACCTGAAATGTTGTTCCAATTACTGCCTTCATTATGGGTTTGTCATCCGCTGTTTATACGCACGGCGGCCTGCATTTCATGCTGTGGCAGGAGAGGTTGCTTGTTTTTTTGTTTTTTTTTAATATAGTCAAATATACGCTGGAGGTGAATGCAGCTAAGACTATGGAGACAGCCACCAATAGGGGGCACTATATTAAAATGTGACTAAACTGAAACTATAGAGGCCTTGGTCTTTACAGTCATGGCTATTTTGGTGTTGTTTTTGGTCATTATACAGGGTTGCGTCTAGATGGTAACCCTAGATTTGTAAGAACTCTCTTGAGATTTGGACACACACCTCATTTTAAGTGATCATTTTAACCTGAACCATGATTTTCCCCTAACCCTGACCAAGTGGTTTTTGTGACTAAACCTAAGCAGACCTTAGACCATAGTGTTATCACACCATAATCAGTGAGACAAGAAACATTTAAAAGTGGCTTGCAAGAGTTTTGCAAATCTAGGGTTATCATCTAGACACAACCTTTATACAGTGCAGTTTGTATGGAGCTTTATTTATCATCATGTTTTAAAACAAAATTTAATATGCATGACCTTAGTCTTTGATTTCATCCAACTGTGAAATAAATATTTCTTAAAGTTGTTTAATTTTTTTTCTCAGAGGAGCGGCGTTTAAAAGTCCACAGGCCTCTGTATTTTGTTACTCTGTTACACAGTGTTCTCTCCTTCCTCTCAGACAGATTAAATCACTTGTGTTACTCGGAAATGCTCCAAGCAATAAGGCAGGATGGAGCACGTACAAAAGAGCCTAACATGGTTTGAAAGAGCAAGACAGAGAGGGAGACGGAGGGGAGCGTGTTGATGTAACATATCATTGTGGTGACTCTCCTAAGTTAACACTATTAGCCAACCATTGCAAGAGCCCAGCTGTCTCCCTGAGCAGCCGAGGTGAGTTACCTGGGCTGACTTACCTGGCCTCCCAATGCCCCCCAGGATACAGTGTTTCAGCCAGGCCCCGTGTCCTCCCCTCTCCATAGCACTTAACAGTGATTAGCCCCGGATTCGGCCGGCCCACCTGCCATCTGACTACCATTACAGCCCTGCTTATCTGCCTCTCCATCTCTCTACAATAGGGCCGGGGCCTGGGCTAGGCTGGGGGATTGGGCTGTGGAGGGCTGACTGCTCTGTTTAATAATAAATCATTAGCTAAATACTTTTGTCCATTTGTGTCATGTTACATGTACTTCAATTTTCTGCTCTGTCTCTGTCCATCACTGCCCCCCCCCTTCCTCCCACTTTTTTTCTTCTCTGTCTCGTCACCACCGCCATCCGCTGTCACCGTTCATCCACAGGCGCTTTCAGCGTCTACCAGACTTCTTCCTGTTTTTTTCCCCCTCTTTTTCTGTGTCTCCGAGACTGACTGACTGTGTGTCCAACTGATTTATTCTAAAGCAGAAGTTCACCATCTTTATTCAAATAAGCAGCCACATGTATGTATGCTATGCTTTGACCTAGTTAAAAACATAATGTTTGTAAGGCTTTTTGGATCTTTTAGGGGGGGAAAAACAGTCAATTTTCCACCCTGGGTTGATCATTCCATTATGTTCAACGTTAATCCTAACGGACATACTGTTTCATGTATTTGTGCCTGTTTCTCTGAATGGCACCATCTGAATTGACCTGTTTTGGCTGCAACCGTGTCAAAACCATCCATTCAGACATATCACTACCGTTTATGCTCCACTGTACACTTCTTGTTCCTGGTTCACCGTAAAAGGACACCAGTGAGGTACGACGATTGCAGAAGATTTGTGGTATAGAGGTTTCACAACACACACACATGCACACACGCACACAAATAGGCTTGACACCAGCATAGGCAATCTGGGCAGCGAGGAGGAGATAAGTCTTTTTGTTAATCTAACTTGTATAAAGTGATTATGGACATACTGAGCCCTCCATATTTAGACTTCTTGACGCCCCTTCCTCAGTCACCCCCTGGTCCGACTGTTGTAATCTAATTTTCCGCTGACAGAGGCCGTGGAGATCCTTGGGTCACGGTGCAAGTCCCTCCAGCCCACCCCCCTTCACAATACCCTGCGCCCTCACGCTCTAACTAAGAAGTCGCCATGCAGCAGACAGCACACATTAGATCTGTCTACCACTACGCGGGTAACCCACCCAATCCATAACCCTGCACTGCCTCAGTAATCAGAGAGAGAGATTAGAGAAAAAGACGGCAGAAAGGAATTGCATTTGTTCTCGTATCTGCTTTTTGTGGTTACTATCATTGCTCAGCACCTTACAATACCTGTCAGAGAGTCTTTGTCAGAGTGAAAGATGAACTGTATATTTTATATAATTTTAAACCTGTCAGAGATCATTTAGGAGGATAAAAATGAGGATGAAGAAAGTGCAGAAGTGTGCCTGCCGTGTTGGAGCTCAGAGCGGAGGCCACACCTGGAGGGGTCATGCTCCTTGTTGACCTTTAGCGTGTCACCGACCTGACTCTCACTCAGTTCCACTATACATCACTCTGCCTGTCAACACTTGCATACGGCCTCTGCTGCTACCGTTATCTACAGCGCGTCACATGCCAGAGGGATAGTTTTGTCAATGGAGAGCAGTTGGGCTCTTTAACTTGATTCGCTCGCTGAGGGATTTATCCCAATCGTTTGACCATCACAGTAAAACACCAACGTCAATATCTGGCTTGCACAACTCACAGGAAATATTCATTTCCTGTGAATTGCTTTAACTTGATATGGCCTTAAAAATTTCAGGCTGATGTGGAAGTTTTTCGTTTCTGTCTAAAGTGAGCAATTCGTTTTTTCCTGATTTCTATGTTGATGCTGATTATCTTTTCATTCAGCATCTTGCACTGCAGTCCTTTCTCTCTCTCTCTCTCTCTCTCTCCCGCCCTCTTTTTTTCCTGTCCCTCTCTCCCTCCGTCTCTCCTCCAGGCCGTAGCATAGCCAGTAGCTGATAGGCATCTCCTCTGGAGTCTGCTGTAGTCTGCCCCGGCTTCAGACAAAGTGCCTCCATCAGACCAGTGAGGCTCCCTGGGAACCTAGCAGCAGACCCCCTGGCCCCACCACCAGTGTGTGTGTGTGTGTGTGTGTGTGTGTGTGTGTGTGTGTGTGTGTGTGTGTGTGATTATATATACTGTATATGTGAGTGAGTGTGTGTGTGTGTGGATGGATGACAAGGGCTCAGACTGAGACCTTTGTGTTTCACTCCCGGTGTTGTAAATGGGTTTTGTAAACTGCGAGATGTGGAGATGTGTAGTGTCCATGATATGTGGGCCACAGCATGAATGCCTGGTTTATTCTGAGTGTTCAACTGGAAGCAGTGCTGTTACTGAATATTTATTATATATGTTTGCATTCATGCAGTTGTGTTGTAGTCCATGTGAAGGACTCGTATCAAGATTGACTGTTTCTCAAAGCCCTGAGACACTGAAGCAAACGCTCACACACAAACACACACACATACACACACACACATACTTAAACGCACACTTCATAAGTCATGCTCCCACTTCAAATCTGCACTTGGCATCAGGGAACACTTGGGAAGGCTTGGTTTTTTGACTTTCATCATAACTAGAAAGAAAAAGACCAAATGGACAAAAACAAAAACCGAAGGAGGAAATCAGAAGAAGTGCTTTTATCAGGGGCCCAGTGTTCAGGGCCTGACACACGTCCACTTCAGACACACACACACACACACACACACACACACACACACACACACACACACACATACTTTTCCTGTACCTGACCCCCATGCGACCCCCATAACTTTCCAGCATTTAAAAATGCAGTCATGAAGGCTATTCTCCCACTGGAGTTTATCTATGTGTGTGTGTGTGTGTGTGTGTGTGTGTGTGTGTGTGTGTGTGTGTGTGTGCGCGTGCGTGCGTGCATTCCTCTTAGGCTATCGCCACCATCACTTGACAAGAATTATATAATTGCAGCCTGTGATCTCATTTTCCTCAAAGAGCATTTTGAAGTTTCCTTCCCTGTTTTGCTCTTTTTGTTTCCTCTGTCTCCCACTTGTTTTAATGTTAAAATGACTCCCATTAAATCACCCTACCCTTCCCCCCACTCTGCTATGCCATTCTGCAACACATTAGCTCTCTGCTCACTACTTGAGGAAAGTTTTATAGGTTTACAAAGTTTAAATCAATCATTTTTATTGTTTAGGTGTGTGCTAATGAAAAGTAAAAAATCCTGATGTGATGGAATAAAAGGCCTACAGCTTTAATTATTAATAATAGTGAAGATGCAGTAGTGGCAAATAAAACTCAATAAAATACATTCTTAATACAATAATAAGTAAGGAGAAAAAAGCAGAGCCTTGTAAAACACTTTTTTATATATGAGCTTAATTACTAGATTAAATTTTAATATCCTGTTATGTTAAATTACTGAAGTTTATTTGAGTTCACTCATTATCATATTTTTATTGTAATTACTGTAATGCCTGTTAGTTCCTATAGTTCAGAATTTTAAACCGATTTTTTTCAAAATGAAGTGAAACAAAGCTTCAAGGAAGTGCTTATTAAAATATGATGTATTGTATTAATTCATTTTATTATTTAATATATATATATATATACACACATATATATATTTTCTGTGGAACTTATATTTTTAATTATGAAAATATAATTGATATCAAATAATGGTGGTGACCATTTATATTCAGTAGCATTATTTTCCAGTAATGCATTAAAATGGTATAATGTTGTAGTTATTAGTAGTACTACTACTCAGAGTACTGATCAGGTAGCTAATGACTCTCTGCATACTGTGTGTACAGACACATTAAATGGAAACTTAATCTCAACATTTTACTTAATTCCACCCTCTAACTCCCCATCTCTGCAGCTACAGTCCCGTTTGTAGTCAATAGAGGGCAGAAGTGATCTGTGCAGGCTTGTCTCTATGTGAAGGAGACAGAGACATAAGTAGACTGTTAGTGTGTGTCTATGTGCCTGTGTGTTTGTGTGCGTTCAGTCCTGTCAGTGTGCATGTGAGCTCATCTGACTGTATGTTTAAGTTTTTGATATGTTTGCTTGTTTATTCCTTTGATGAATGTTTGTTTATCACTGGTCCATCTGTTTGCGCTGGACGGTAAAAGTAACAGAAAGGCTACTAACCTAAAATGATTTCACACAGATGTAAAACAATAATAATAAGAATAATAATTAGAATTATGATGGCACTGTCACAGATTTAAAAAAAACAATCCTAAAGCACCACACCACCCTTATAAACTATTAAGTACTCATATAGACCTACCCTGTGCTTATTCTAGCAGTAATGCAGTGATCTTGCACAATGTCTTTTTCCTCTGACATCTTGCACACAGAAACTGTGCAGCTGTACGTAATATATTAATTTATCGAATGTAACAATTGTGACCAGCACACTGACAATGACCTGTCAATTCTTACTTACTTTCCTGTAACAGTTTAATGAAAATTAAAAAGGACTGTCTTTTTTTTCTACCTTATAAATCAAACAGCATCAAATGTATGGAAGAGTTATGGAAGAGTAACCCCCCCCCCTCAATCCTCCATCCTCCACCCCCTCCCCGTGGTTTGGTGGCTTTATTGTCACACAGGCCTTATCTCCGATTGACACCTCTGGAAGCGTCCCAGGAGAGGGACAGATTTGCTGCAGGATTAAACTAATTTACCAGATGATTGAATGTGAGTCCAAAGCCACTCTTTTGGAAAAAATGCAAAAAGGGGGCTCATGGCCATCCCTCCAGTAGCCATGATACATGAATGACTTGGCAATCATGCCTACTCTATGTGTACATGCAAGTATGTGTGTTACATATAAACATACATCTTAAGATGAGCTGTTTTGAAGCTGATTTTTGTATCTTTCCTCCTGGACAATATTTGCTCTGTAGTTTCTGATAGAACTTCAAAAAAACGCTGTTGCACTGTTATGGTTGTGAAGATGTTCGTTTAAAAGCAAGCAGCCTGACACCAAAGCCAGCCACCATCTCTGGATTTGCAGCATTAGCAGCAGACGTGAATCATCATCAGGATGTAGAGCAGATGGAGACGGGGAGAGATTGCTTTTGGGACTGACAGTTTAGGAGAAGTGGGCTCCTCTGTAAGACTCCACAGAAACCAAACATCTTTCCAACACTTGTATGGCATGTAACTTTGCATTTTCTTCACGTTCTTCATGGTCTCCCAAATATGTAAAAATATGGGAACATTTTCAGTGTGTCCAAACCAATTTGTGCCTGGGGGATGTTTCTTAATTGGAACACATTCAAGAGAACCCTTACACGCTCCCGAGTGGTGTACAAAATATTACATTAATTAACATGCAAAACAGTCCCACTCGGCTAACGCACACACACACACTCACAATACAGGAACGCAAAAGGATTGCAGCGACAGCACAAAACAGACATAGGCCAAGAGGAAATAAGGGCAAAGAATAGGAAGGAAATTTGCTCGAAAATTTAGCTGTAAGCCTGCTGAAGATCTTATTACATAGGCTGAAGATAGAGATCTCAGCTGGAATAATACTTAGCACATGCTGCCCTTTTAATTAAGCAGTAATATCTGCAGAGAGGGGTGGAGAGCAAAATCTCTCTGTTTCTGTCTTCATCTTCCTCGCTCTCTCTCCTCCATATCACCGTTCCCCATCTTTACCCTCTGTTCCTCTCTCTCTCCCAATAATCTTGTGTTAAAGGGACGGGCCGAGGTGTGGGATGGGGGAGGAACAGGGGACACACTCCTCTGTGAAGTGAATGTCTTCTTTAAGGCCTTACACATGTTTCTGTGTTTCTGTCTCACTGGGGCTGTCTGAGCTCCCTGCCGATGGCCCTCGGGCTCTCACTTTGAGGTGTCTTTAAGTGTGTAAGCCGACATGCACGTATCCTCTCTTTATGCACACCAATTCTGCTCCCGTGTGTAGGTGAGGACCACCTCCAAAGCCCACGAGTGGTACATGGGCACCTCTACACCAACGTGTTAGCACTCTTAAAACCAGGCCCCGATGTGCCCTCAGGCTGCAGGGCCTTCCTCCTGTGGCAGCGATGTCTCATGTGAGTGTGGGATAGGAACCAGTTGTCCAAACAGGGCCATCCAGTCTGGTGGGGTCTGAAATATCATGATCTCTCACCATGGGGCAGCTGTCAGGGACAGACCCTTGGCGTCAGGACCAGGACCTCATTAAGTTCAGTCGCCAAAGTGTTTTGATGTGAAACTCAACAATATTAAAGTGTTCTTTGTTTAACCTGCCGCGGTCACAATAACTGTCACTTAATGGTCTTTTTTTAAATTATTTTTTTCATTTGAAAATGTGTAAAGAAAATCAGTCACTGCATCTTGAAATTATGGCTTGGTGGGAAGTGATGCATTATGATACCAATAAGTAAAACACAGCGGTAGTAAATGCAGTAGGTGAGCTGAATGCCTGGTTGTTATAGTGCATTACTGTTCTTAGGTATAAAGCCTTTAATCCTCTGAGTATGCTATTTAATCTAGTGGATGAGTGACGCCTCTGTGCACTTCCAATTGTACGACATGTAGCACATAAAGCCTTTATTCAGATGTGTTAACCATTGCTCCGTGCTCCATACAAGTGCAAATCGAGTTAACACTCTCTGTTAGCTTGTGTCTACACACCCTGTGCCTGTGTCATTACTCTGCTCACACTGGCAAAGGAGCTCATTCTGTAATTCTGCACTCTGCACACACACACGCATACACACACTGCACACACGGGAGCTCCAAAAGGCCACATGTTAATCAGCTGTGAGTTAAACTTGCAGCGGAGAAAAGACAACAGATCAGCTCAATTAACACAAAAAAGAAAGTGCTCACTATACACACACACACACACACACACACAGCCTTAGCCATTGCACCTGCAGCTGAAGGGGCATTGTTCCAACAGACCCCTCCTCTCTCTCTATCTCTCTCTCTCCCTCTCTCTGTGACTCTCTCTCTCTCTCTCTGGAGGAAAGCTGTTTTGTGGCTGCTCTTTTCTCTCCTCTCCAGGCCTTGGCCTTTCCATAGAGCACCCCTCCTTTCTCACATTTCCCCGGGTCGCTACTCTCTTTCGGAGGTGCAGGGTGCCCCTCGCCTGCCTCAGTGCAAACACAGCTGACAGAGGGCCGCTCACGTGCCGCTCCACAGGGCCCCAAAATCTCTTTGAGAGCGTGTACGAGACTGAGTGTCGAAGAGAGCATGGGGGTTTGTGTGTTTGAGGAGGATCCGTGCTATTCATCCTATTCCTCTTGATGCTTGCGGATGTCTGTCCATTTTCAATTGTTTGGGTGGATTGTTCCTTGAATATCACCCAAACATATCATGTAATCTAATCTTGTCTTTCTAAGATGAGATACATTAAGTAGCACAATATAAAGCAGGCTTTCTCTGATGCTGCCAGTGTTTTAGCTTACATTCTTCTTTAAATTAGAGCTATATTACAATGTAGACTTTAAAAATCCCCAGTATTACACCTTAATGCATGGAGCAACATAACATCAGCTATGTGAGAGTGTTTTTCAGTTTCAGTGTTACATAGACTCTCGTAGATGGAGTGAAAGTGAAAAACATGAAATGGAATAAATGACTAAGTGACTGATATCAGGAGTTTATTATTGACCTGTTCATTCTAAGAAAGTATGTTCTGTCTCCACTTCTCTTGGAAAATCATTCTGTCCTTGGCTCTAATGCCGTTTTGCATTGCTCTCCTCTTTGCCTCCCTGTCCCATTTGTCACTGAGGACCGTATTGCTCATTCTCACTGATCATCCTATCACAGCGCTATTTTTCATATTTCTCATATCCGCTCCCCTTATCTCTCCTCCAGCGCCTGGGCCAGACACGCAAAGCTAATACAGGCTCCCAATACGTGCGCAGAATTCAGTGACCAGAGATCACAGTGGTGTGAAATACATATAGATTTCATACATTATTCTCTGTTTGCTTGTAATAGGATCGGGCTTATCCCATTTCCAATAACTCTGGGAGATAACATGAAAGTACACATTGCTGATCAATGAGAAAGTAGGATTCCTAACAGGCCCGTGGACATTAATTTACTCTACACAAATTAGGACCGTGGTGGAAATGGCAACCGATATAATTATTTGCAATATCAATTAGGCTATTCACCGAGCACTTGACAATCAATTTCTGCAGCCACTCGCTAACCCATGGAGCAAGACAGACACACACGCACAGAGATTATAAAGTTGTGTATATGTGTGTGTTTCTGAGCACATGCGCATATGCAAGTGTGTGTTTGTGTCGAGGCTGTGATGGATGAGCTGCTCTAACTGTTGGTTGAGTGGTGTTGCTGGTATTCTAACCATGCTGCCTCTGTGTTTACTGCCCTGCTGGGCTGCTCTTTCATGAAGACCCTGCCTGGCTGCATCTATCTCCCCAGGTTAAAACAAACACAAACGCCCTCCACCACCATTCAGCCTCCTACCCAGGCCTGCTTGGCCTGCCCTCCTCCTTCTCTGGCTCCAACAGCCCCGTCCAGGGGGCAATAAACTCGTTATCTCCCCCTCTCAGATCCTAATCTGACGGCCCGCCGCCCTGCGCGCTGCCAGGTGACCTGGGGTGGGGTGGGGTGAAGCTCCCTCTCCAGCTCTTACTGCTCCAACTCCAGCTCCCCTCCGCTCGCCTTTTAAATCCCTTCAGCTTTCCCTGCCTGTCAGCACCATCTTAACCCCCACCTTCTGAAAACCCTCCCCTGCCTCAGGCTCTGACGACCCCCCCCCCCCACACACACACACACACTACTCCCCCTCGCTCTCCTCCTCCTCCTCCCTCCGCCCTTTCAGCAATTAATCCAGCTATTGATCACAGTGAAACTCTAAAGGCTGGGTTCAGGCAGACTGGTGGAGGTCTATTCAGGCCGGTGGCTGACACTGAATATGAAGCCAAAGCATCCGTGTTGTTCTTAAGTGTGAATTATGTTATATTTTATTTAAACCTTTGACATAACCTAGAATTATTGTACATTTTCACTTTCAAACTCTTAAATTTAAACTTTCCACTTTCTGTGTTGTATTGTGTTTCAATTCCATGCAACACACGTGTAAGACCTGAAAGTTGAGTTTGCCATTATCGCAGCGCAGTTGGTTTGTGTAACAGTTAGGGCGCGGGGCTTTGACAGTGTGCAAGATATTGGCTGAATTCCAGTCATTCTTCAACTCTTTTTGAGGAATGCTTTAAGATACTGCCCCACACTTTGCTTATTGTTCTTTGCATGCAGGGTCAAGAGAGGCCCTCCAACATTTACAGTAAAGTAAAGCCAGACAGATACTTGTAGACATGCTGTAGAAATGTTGTGACACTCCTTTGGCGTGTTCCACTTTAAAATACATTCATAATGTTGACATAACCTGAATACAGTTGGTGTAGCTCAGACAGCGTCCAGAGACTAGTTCATAAGCCAGACCACCACCTGTGATAGCTGCTCAGGAACAATGCTAATGTATGTGAGGCCTGTGACGACCCAGGGTCTGGCTAATGGAAAATTCCCCAAAATTCACTCACTTCCTTAATGACTCATTGTGCAGGTTTCCAGCTGTTGAGCTCCTATTTTAGTGTTGCGTTTGATGACAGTATGGGGGTGTGGGTGTGTGTTTTTCTCAGATTTGTGTGTGCAGTAAGTGTGCTTCCACTTACTCAGGAGTGAGTGACTTTCTTGGAATACTTTTTAGCAGCAGAAAGCATCACTTTATCACAATTGGGATTGTGAAATCTCTCAGGGGGTTTTCCCCGGTGATCACAACTACATTGGTGAACCACTTTGCTTTCCCCTTTGCTGGTGACACAGTCACCCTCTGTGCTGTGCATGGCTGAGGCTGCAGTCTGGGTCCAGGTCTTTGATGTAAGAAGCTAGGCGAGCTGTTTGGGTGTTTGGGCAGGAGCTGGGACAGACGGGGGCAGAGTGTGATGGAGTGATTACTCTCCTCGCTGCTCTCCTGTCAGCCCTGGCATGAATGCCCCTCTTCATCCACCCTAAAAGGCACATTATTGGCCCAGAGAGAGTGGGATATCCTGGCCACTGACCCCAGAGTAGAGGTCAAGGGGAACAGGGGGGCAGATGAAAGAGAACGTAATTATGAGCAAAAGACAAAAAGAAACCTTGTCTCCAAACAACTATTTTGGTGGGAAGCGGGGAGAGGGTCGGGTTTAAAGGAATACAATTGAGATCAAGACGTTTTCTCTGGCAAGTTATGTCCTTATCGTGTCCCCTGCCCTGCCATGTTAAGCTGAGGCCCGGCTCTGATTGGCAGAGTTGTGGGTCTTATCTGATGACGATTGGCTAAAGCCCGCGGGCACAGGAAGTGACAGCATGGTTCCCACAGTCCCACCCCTGTGAGAAACAGACTCTGATCTACCAAGGGCATGCTTATGTGTGTGTGTGTGTGTGTGTGTGTGTGTGTGTGTGTGTGTGTGTCCACATATTTATTGAACTATTTTTTACAGACTGCATCTCTTCTATATGTGGGAGGCTTTTCCTGCACACCGCTGAGGCTCTCTCTCTGTCTCTGGCCTCTGACATTATGGCAGCCTCAGGGTCTGTGTTTGTTTGACCTGGCATGCACTAACTGGCCAAATGACCATCTGACTTTGTGTTTTTTGAGTTAATACCCAGTCAGACACAGATTTGAGTTTGCAGCTTCTGATTTTGTGCTGTTGATTGCTGTTAAATGTCATCTAATAAATTGTGTGTAAAACATCAATTTTGCTCTCTGAAATACTACCAGAAACCTGTGTAATTGCCTCTTTCTGGCAGGGGATCCTCAAATTGAAAAGATTTTTATGGTTACTGTGGGTCACAGCAGTAGAGGGATCTCACTCTGGCGGTTTAGTCAGATCAGAATATATATAGCATTAACATGTTGTAAGGTTTAAGTGTTTTTGCAGGTTGTGGATCAGGGAAACTTCGCCAGTGGCAATCAAGCGTGTTGTCATGTAAGGGTGCCGATGCCATTCGTTGAGACCAATTTAACTATAATTTGTAGTATTTATAATATGTCTTCTGTGCAGTTATGCTGTGAGTGTTTTTATAAAAGGTCATTTACGGACAGGCAGTGCAAACAGGCTGAGGTTATAAATGCTGCAGTGTGTTGCATTGGTTCATGCTGTTCCTGTAAAAACAAACAGTAAAATAATAAAATTCATTTATCTTTACAAGATAAGTTTGCGGTGCGCGGTTAAAACTGTGGTACAATTTGAATGAATAACAAAGCAGTCTCTGCTCATTCATCAAAGCATATCAAGTCCATGTGCTGCTGAGTTGATTTTAACTTGACAATGTGATTATTAACACATCAAAATCAAACACTGAGGAAAATGAATTGTTCAGTAATGTTGTTGTATAATGACCCACAGTGTGAATCACACCAAGCTGGATTCATCTTAAAGTTGAGTTTATATTTGAAAATGACAAATATAAACTCACACTTTTTCAGGTCAGTTTTATAAGAATCTGTCAACGCTGATAGGGAAAATAGCTAAATCCTCAAAATGACTAATCTCAAAATCTTCATTTTCACAGATATACTGCACTCCATTGGATTGATTCATGGTTGAATTTTAAGATAAGGATTCTGCAGACAAGCAGAATTGTGAAAAAAGATGAAACCAGATCAATGATGGGGGGGGGGGCGCTTTGGAAATATCAAACTCAAGTTTAGACTGACAGCTGTGTCACTTTTAGATTATTTTGTATAATTATACCGCGATTAGTAATGACTGAGTGCACACATAAAAATGCAGAGTGAGTCAATCTAGCACTAATCTGACTGCAATTTTCTTTGAATTCATCTAGGGACCCTTTTTTCAGTCCCCTGAGACCCACCTGTGGGCGCTCAGTTCCTCTTACTGTGGACTGACTCACACAGCTTCAGAATGGAGAGGTGTGCCTTGGCACCCCAAGCCAACAGTAAGCATAAATGTGTGCGTTGTGTGTTTGCTTTATGAGATCATTCACATGTTGCCCTTGTGATCTTCAAGTTTTCCTACATAAATGGAAATGCACCCTTCTCATTATTATAAATGAGGAGCATAAAAGGGATTTGGAAGAGATAAGTCAGGAGTTGAATACCTGACCACTTGACAGGATTATCTAACAGTTGACTGATTAGATGGTGAGCTGGTGTGTTTGGAGCTGTTAGTGCATGTTTTGACACCTGTGGGCTTCAGATAGGTTAGATGCTTCTGGAGGGTGTGTGTGTGTGTGTGTGCGTGTGCGTGTGCGTGTGCGTGTGCAGGCTGGTGCTACATGCTGGCAGATGGATTTAGGATCCAGTCAGTGAGCAGAGGCGAGTACTCCCCCCAGGCTGATGGATGGAGGTCAGGGGGGTGTGCGGGGCTCTCCTTGCCCACCCAGGGATGACTTTATTGGGGATAGGAGGAGTGCTGCCACAGGCTGCCTTACCAGCACAGGACTCCTGGCCAAGATTCATGGTCGCCCTTTACAGGAATGTGGTCAGGCGAAGGGAAACGGTGTAAAATGTATGTGTGTGTAAAAGTCTTTAGAGGTGCGTTTATGTGGGGAGACAAGCATGTGAGCGTTTATACGTGTGTCCTTTTTTGTTGCTAAACTTGAGGATATATTTGCATTACTCCATGGATCTCCCAAAACTCCTAAACCTGGATTGAGAGCTGACACTTGAGGATGACTTAGTGGGAGCAATGAAAGGCAGTCGGGGCTTGTCTTATAAAATGTTTTAAAAAGTCACAAATTTGTGATGAGGGAGAGACGAACCAGCATTAGGAAGGAACATTGGCCCGAGCAGCTTTATTACTGCCAGAGATTTACGCTCTACTTTATTCCCAACTGTCACTCGTAAAACTAAAGGAGAGGAGAGGAGAAGAGAGGGAGGGGATGATATACTAGCATGGCCCTATATGATAATCAAACCCAAACAGGAAATCAGTCGCAGGACTCGGCAGGGAGGAGGATGTCATCATGCAGCTGGATGCTCTGATGGGGAGCGATATATCTGTTATTTCTCATTTCACCTTCACTCAATCTGCCCCTAAGCCTTTTTTTCCAACAGGACCTTTTTTTTCCTATGCTTTTCATAGAATGAAATACAATTTTAAAAAATCCTAACAATACTGTTACTGACTTCATTATGCAATACCATAATTGCCATATCATCATAAACTCTCTTCTAACATAAGCATCCTCTGTCACACGCGCGCACATGATAGTGTCATCTACAGAAGACATATCCTCAAGTCATCTCGCTAAGAAAAAAAAACATGCTTTGACGACTTGAGGAGGAATTTGAAGAACTGTCCCGAGGAGTGTTTCTGAGAAAATAGATAAGATAAACCGATGGAGGAGTTCAATGAGGCATTCAGTGAGATCAACCCCTCTGATAAACTTAAAGATAGAGAGAGGAAAGAGTGGAGAGATAGTGCAGGTATGTGTGAGGTAGTCAGATTTAGGAGATGCAGTTGGCAGGTTTTATGTACAAGATTGTTGTTAGATTATGGTATCTTATTTGAGCAAGCTAGATACAAGGAGGTGGCAAGAGTCACTTTTGAACAGTGCTTGAGCATGCGGAAGGGGGCTATGTGCTGTTGTTTAGCCACGCTCGGCTATACGGGCCCCTCTCTCGGACTGCATTGTAAAATCACATTGATCTGGCCTGACAAGGCGTTGAGTCTTATCCCCGCAGCGCAAGCTTAGGGGTTGACGCCACCGGCTGAGGAGGATAGCAGCAGCGGATAAGATGAGGGAGAGGCGAAGATCCTCTGCCTCATCGGCCGCATTAAGAGATGGGAGGAATCTAAAGTGCAAAATCGGCCTCTTTTGCGATCAGTTGGGATTTAGCGCTGGTTTGTGGCAGTCGGCGCCGGCGCTGAGTTCTCCCTCCTGACAGGGTAATCGCCCAGGGGCTTAGCGCCACAGGAAGAACAATACCTCCCACTTCCTCTCATCTCATCTCACGGATGATCTGGACAAAGTACACGTCCACATCGACCATATCTGCCGCAGCGAAGCAGCCGGGGAGAGACAGGAGGATGACAGACCGAGGCCTGAGAGAACGCTTAGAAGTCCAACATGCTGTCAGTGAGGGGCAGGCATGAAGAAATGTTTGTGTTTGTCTGAAGCATGTGTGTGTTGATGTGTGTCTGTGTCTCTAAATATACTGTGTGTGTGTGTGTGTGTTTGTGTGCGCGCACGCATCACTTTTTGAGTTTGCGTTCTTTTCTGTTTGCTGTTTGTTCAAACGCCGCGTTATAAGATTAAGTGTCTGCGTACACTGTACTTATATATTTGTGTGTATTTACACTGTTATAAGATGCAAGCGTGTAGCTGCACACTCAGATAATATGCTCATGAATGTATGTGAAGAAACAGCATGCATGCGAGATCCAGGGGGGTCAGTGATAATCTGCCTCAGGTTTTAGTATCTAGAATCCCTCCTGTTCCCATTAATAAGCGCCCTAAATAAAGCTGTATCCCTGACACATGCAAATGAACAGACGCAGCAGTAAAAAAGATCAAAAGATGAGAAAGGCTGCTATTACAGTAATCTACCTCGGCGGAGATGAGAGGCTTTTATCTGGCCTAAATTAACTGGCTGATCCGCAGTCCATCATCAGCCACAGGATCAGAAGGCGTCAGGTAGCGCAGTGCTGCACAAATGTGTTTCTAACACAAAACACTGAAAAACAGCCGGTGGTCTGCTTTTATCAGCTCGCACAGTTATGCAGGAGTAAACTCATTTTGAATCTTTCCATCTACATCTACTTTGTAGATGTAGATGGAAAGAGGAGGTGGGGGGTGGAAGATGGCTTTATTGGACAAAACTGTGCAGCTGCTGAAGCTGTAAAATGCAAAGGGAAACCAAATGACCTGAATCATGAATACAGCTGGTTGTCTGCCTTTATGGTAAAACTTTTAGCGCTGTCCAGGTTTTCTCTGTATCTCTTTGCTTTAGGCCGGACCGGCTGCACTGTAACCTGAGATACAACTCTCCTCCCCTCTCCCTCTGTCCAGGTGCTGGGCTTCACTGAGCGTCTAAATCTGTTAAGTACAGTCTCACTCCTCTCCGTCTAGCGCCGTGATAAGCACCAGAGTTTCCAGTCTCTACCTCACACATGCATTCTCATATAACCCAGCCATTACTTTGCATCATTGAGGTTTATTTTACCTGATAAGCACACTGAGGGACCATTCTCTCTGCTCTGCAAGTCCCAAGGAGGAGCGACTGCCCTGAAAAGGGTTTTAGCTATCTGAGGTATGGCAACCATTTTTATAACACTGCCTGTTGCACTTAGCAGCTTGTTGCCAGGTTTTCATGTCAGGCACATGCACAACAGAAAAGCACCCCATTGTGTGCATAAAACAATCAGGGGGTAATTATATGACCGTAAAAAGGCCTGTCCTCAAAGCAGGGGAGCCATTAGAGAGAGAGTCGTTTTTGCAAGCATAAATCACTAACGGACACAACTGCACACATGTGTACAGACACACACACTGACACATAACATAGCTTCAGGGCCATGACCTCTGCCCCAAAGGAGCTGCTAATATGCCCAAATGACTGCGCAACAACTTGGAAAACATCAAGTGGCTGACTGTTGAACAATAATGACATCTGCCTCTGACCATCCAATTAGCACCACAAATGGCCACAAGAGGTCCTACATGTATGTGTCACCGTGTGTGTATGTGTGTGTGATTCCCATTCATATTTGTACCTTTCTTTCTCCTGGATGTTTTAGTTGTTCATATGTGTGTTTTTGAGCTTCAACATATTTAAATACCGGTAAATGTAGTAATAATGTCTTTGCTGTGTGTGTGTGTGTGTGTGTGTGTGTGTGTGTGTGAGTGAGTGTGTGTGTTACCTGCCTCCTTTGGCTGGAAACTGTCACTGTCTCTGTCTAATCGGATTGGGAGAACACCGGCGGCTAATGCAGCCTGCTGCCATCAAGTCGTCCATTTAAAGCAGCACTGATCTGATTGCTGGAGTTTATTGGAAAATGGAGCGAGCAGGGGCAGGGCCAAGCTCCCCGTGTTCCTCTCAATGTAGCTCTTTTCACGGAGCGAACACTGGGAAGTGCTTCAGCCTTTACCTAGTTATCACTCTTATCAGTCACAGCGAGTTTGGGGTCACTTTGGACAAGGACCTAGAGGGAGATGTTTAATGTAATTTCATTGACAGGAAATGGGACTTTGGATGCGATTAGGTACTTGCGGAACAGGTAGGGGAGAAGTGAAGCACTGTTTGGACTGTGTTTAAAAGCCATTTAAATGTGCAGGTTGTAGCCCTCATATCACTCGTGGAATCGGCCACACCAGAACGAAAGCACCGGCGTTCACTGCGAATTCAAAGTCATATAGGTCACTTAACATCAACCTCTCTGTGGGATTAACGGGTCTCTCCAAGACATCCGTTTATTTCTGTTTTGTCTCCCGGAGAAGGGGACTGAGTCAAAGGTGCTGTGTTGTCACTCAATACAAATGTTCATGACACATTTTCATTCAATAAACAAACAGAGGGTGATTGTTTGGTTTCGAGTGAGTGCCATTTTTACATGCCGCTGAGCTCTGCTGCAACAGAAAGAAAAATTACTCTGACTGAAAATTGAAAGTGTTTGTGGAAAAAAATAGCACTCCCCAGTGAGTTGCATTAGAAGTGTGTGAATATGTGTGCAAACCCCTTACTAATGCCCCCCCTCCCCCTTTTCTATGACTTCCTATGACTCCCCCAACCCCCACCCCCGCTCCTGCTTGCGGCCACCACTCTCCCAGTCTCTGTCGCCCCGCGATCTTATCGCAACTCTTCTGATTTCATTTGACCGTCGCCAGCTAATCAGAGGCCAACATCTGGATGATTCCCATGGCAACCGACTGCACCAAATATTCTGGGCCTTAAAAGGTGGGCTGAGGTCTGGTGGGGGGAAGCAATGAGAAATTCCCAGAGATTGACAGTTTTGATGGACAGAGCAGAACAGAGGCCTGAATGGTGCTAGACTGCCACTGTGTTTTCTATGTGTGTGTATGCATGGGTGTGTATGTGTTACCTCATTTCCCCTGAGTCCACTGCCCATCCCATGGACCCAGTGGGAAAGGGTGGAGCGGAGGGCTATTTGTTTGTGTGTGTGTGTGTGTGTTAGGGGGAAAGAGTGCAGTGGTGGAGCTATTTTCTAACTGTATCAAAGGGCTCCAAGCAGCCGTAACAGCTACAGCTTATAAATACATTCATACACACAATAGTGTTCTTGCAGTAGTGAGAGAAAGGAAGTGCACTGGCCAGTGTATAAACCTCTGCCGCCTCCATGTTGAGTCACTAAGAGCTTCACGGCATTACCACAGCCTTATTTAACTTATTAAATGTCTGTATCTGTCGAGAGACATCAGTAAATTTGTTTGTTCCTTGTCCTTAAGATGCAGCTTTGTCACTGATCATCTGAGAGATGGATAAAGATGGATTCACATTTGATTGATCAAGGGATTGACTGATCATGTTACCTGTTAATTACTGTCACTGTTCCTACTTCTCCTCTGATTCAAGCAGCCTTTCCTGCACTGGCCTGCCTCTCTTTTTCATGTATTCATTTAGCTGCGTCCATTAAAGTTGGGCTCCCCAGGGCAAGTAAAAACCTTATTTAGCACAGCCTGCTCAGCCAAGACGGGAAACGCCAGACCCCCTCAGCCCTAACTGGATTAGGAACCAGCCAACGGATGGGCCGCGGGACAGAACTCCCTGGTCCAACCACTTAAGACTACACCACACCAAAACAGAGCCGGGTGGGATATGAGGGGATCAATACAGTAGGTAGTAGGATGGTGGAATGGGAAATTATTTCCATAGAAATTAAGTCATACAGTATATCACAACTGTGAATATGGAAATTGAAATATTTAGTATTTTGTAAGTCCTTGAAGAAAATTCCTCTGACATATAATTAATAGTGCTAGACTTTTAGGTTTGTATTGCCGTGGCTCCCAACTAAGGCATTGGGGCCCCCAGAAGGGGTCACAAGATGAATCTAAGGGGTTGCAAGATGAACTAGGACAGGGATACCCAACTACAGATACTGGTACCACAGAATACCTCTGCAGTTGTCAGGGAGTCTGCGGAAAGATTATAGAGCTGCTCGACCAATTTGAAAAAAAAAGAATTATAAATCCATATATTTATGTTCAGGGGGAAAAAAACCTAGCAAATAGGATTATGAATTGATATGATATTGACCAGTAGTATGAGTACAATAAGCTTTTTTCTATGATAGTGCAGACCACCCAACCTGATTGAGTTGTAACATGGTGTGAATAAAATGAGTCTTAAGGAATTCTTACATATTGATAGCTGGAATTAATTAATGGTTGAAAGTTGAAACTTTTAGTTTGTGCTACTCTGAGTGGTAGTAGTATGAATGCAAGCTTGACTAAACCAAACACTGACAATTCATTTTATGAAGAGAAAAAAAACCCTATTCTAAACCCAACATCTGTTTTTATACAATCAGTAGTGTTAAATAACATCCAGTTTATAATCAATTAATGTGAACACATTTAGGAGACAATGTGTGGCATTGATGAAAGGTTACTTGAGCTCAGTGTGTAGCTGTGAGGATTCATTAGACAAAACAGGCTGGGAGCCACTGCAAAAGGAAATTTGCCACACAAATTATGTTTATAATTTTTTTTTTGCCTTTTTCTTGAACCACATAGTTTTATCTTTGCAGGCAACAAAAAAATTTCAAATACTGTAAAACAACCTGAGGAGGTAAAAATTAGAAGACAAATTAAGGACATGCAACCAGTGATGAGGGGCTCAAGTAGATATGGATTTGAATGAGAGGGTCACAAGAAAAAAAGGTTGAGATCCACTGTTTTGTTCCTTCTTTTTATCCTTCTGAATGTGAGGTTTGCAGAGACCTTGTGTTGTTGGTCATTCGAAATCAATAATAATGCACAAAATAAATAAATAAAACAAGAAAAAACGTCTTTAAAAGGGCGATTGATGGCATGTCTTACTGACTTACTGATTGAACAAGTATTGCCACATCTACATTTAAAACAAAATAGAAAACCAACAATGTGACATTAGTAGAATCAAACTGATTTAATGAGTTCTAATAAGTGCAATATAGCAGCCTCATAGAGAGGAGACCTAGAACAAAAGATGTCCTAACCCCCCCACCAAAAAAACCTGAACTAAACAAACAAGCAAAATCACTTTTCACAATTCATCACTTACAGATGTATTAATTCTTTCCTGCACATAGACAAAATAATGCCACTTGGTTTTAGTGATTTCAGGTAAGGTTTTCTCTGTGTAAACATTATGTCATTTTACTCAAGAGTGGATATGCAGTTTTTCAGTGTAGCATTTATCATTGTCTTGATTAGTAATTTGGTCAAATTAACACCCAAAAAATCTGTATAAGTGTCTAATAAAATCATATTAATAGAAAATGTACTGACAATCTGACAATAAGGTTTAGTCATAAAATTGAGTTTAGTACCAACATAATCATACAGTTTAAATTCAATATGAGATTGGGTGTTATAAGTGAATTATACTAAAGTGTCTGGTTAAGTGTTTAAATGATCACTGTCATAAACAGACTGGTATGTAAGCGGGCTTCTCGTCGTCCCAGCCCCCCCACACACACCTCCACCTCCCTCTCCCCCCACTCCTCTTATCTAGCTCTCTTGTGTCACATTTTAAGACTATTCTCAAATGATTTACATGTATTTTCCAAACAGGCAGACAAAGATCACAGATCTCCCCAGCACAGCCCCTAACACTATTATCTCCCTGGTAGATATTAGTCACATGGGACATTAATGTGTTTTATTACATGGAAAGAAACTTGGTTTGTTTTTATATACAATGATTCATGTATTATTGCTTTTAGTCATCTGCGTGTGTGCTATTGGCTTCATGAGAGCAACTCATTTTAAACTATCAAGCAGAGTGTACCTGATGTTTTGCTTTGGCTGACCATTTCTCCTCTCGCTGACCTCATCTTACAGAATACTATTAATAAGAATACTATTTTCTCAGACAGTGAGGACAGAGGAGAGACAGAGGAGAGACCGAGGTGGTCCCGTTCAGCACAGAGATGTCAGAATAGCAACCAGGTTTTCTGGAGGTAAAGGTGGGGTTAACAGTTTGAGACAGAAACGGGGTGGGACGTTCCTCAGAGATCACAGCATTCCGAGAGAGGACGACAGAGACAGAGGCAGGGAGACGCGTTTTAGTCCTACACTAATAAAAATGTTTGATCTGTCAGATGCAGTAATTCACAATAAAATCAAACACGGTTTCATCTCCCTTTCTGTCGCTTTGCTTTTGTTTGATCCCTAAATCAATCTCTCCTCTTTCCTCGCTAAGCTTTGCAGTAGACATTCTTTTAGAGTTCAACAACCTATAAATTAATATACAGTATGATGAAATTTGGATAATTGAATGTCCTACAGAAAGAAATATAACTTGCTTATCTTGCATTTACATCATGCTTATTTAGCTGTTTTCTCTGCTTACAAATCAAGATAGCATGTGTGATATGCTAGTGCAATGTGACATGATGCTCAGATCCTATTACATAAATGATTTGATCTAATATTGTTAGTTTATTACCAAGTGGAAGCAACTCAGCCGACAACAACATGAAGCTTCAGCTGACAGTTGAGGGCGTTTCCTCTGTGTTGCCATGCACTATTGGTCACTTTGAATCAATTTGAAAGAACACATCATTGCACGCCAAAATGCATCATCCATGCCAACACCAGACTGGCCTTACAAACGCTACCGTTAGAGATAATACCCCAGGGAACCCAGAGGACAGAGAGGCTGAGGGCGGGGGAGGAAATAGAGGGGGAATTAAATCAGTACAAAAAAAGAGCTCAGAGAAAGTCATCGAGTATCAGGGGAGTTGTATGGATCCGTTATGGTGTAGGTATAATTAAGAGGGACAAACAGAATGTACATAGGGAGTATAGTTGGGTGTAAATGCATTAGGGCCCCCAACCCACCAGCCTGCTGTGATCAATAAGTCTCCTTTCACATCAGGCTGGACAGGAGCTGTCCAGCTCCCTGAGTGCTGAGAAAATCAGACAGACTCTCAAATCATGTATGAGGTGTTATGTTTTAAGATATATAATACACTGTGCAGGCAGCCCGTTGAAGGAATTTAATGGCAGACACCTGTTGAAGGCAGCAAAGAGCAGATTAAATAGGAAAAGACAGAGAAACCAGCAGGGAAAGATAATGTAATAAAAATGATCAGACAAGAGCGAAGGAGAACGGGAGCCCAAATTGAGGAGATGATGACAGGCAAAGGGAGGAGCACTGATAACCTTGCTGTCTTAAAAGCTTCCTCCAGAGCCTAATCAGGCCTCCCAATTACAAAAACGAGCTCCCAATGTACCCCCACCCCATCCTCCCCCCGTCCCAGTGCCTGATGTCCCCCCCGATAAACAGCATTATTAATTAAAAGGCTCCAATTGAATCTGTGTCTGATGGACGAGCCTCGGGACGATTAGCCTGACAGAGCTTATTTCTGCGTGGCATGATGGAATTTGTCGATAAAAGGAAGGAGAGGATTCAACACACCTATACAATGTCATAGAGAGGTGAACAAACACACGGACAAAGTATTTACTTACATTCTAATAGTATTTGTATTGATCAGCATCACATACAGAAAAAATATGATGCAATAGGGGAAGTATCTGTTTTTATTAGTCACAGTACACTTTTTGCGAGATTGTATTTTGGGGAATTTTTGTCTTTATTTCAGAGGTGACTCAATAACAGGAAGCTAACCTGCAGAGAGAGAGAGAGAGAGAGAGCAAAGGGGATGATATGCAACAAAGGTCACAAGTTGAAATAGAACCAGGGACTTTGCAGTTACATGATCATGCATCTTAAAATGTATTTCATATGAAGTGACTGTAAGGTGTCTAGCAGTTACATACAGCCTTTATAGACAAGAAGTCCTTCAAGTGCTCCGATGAAATGACATTTGAACATCGACAGTTCCATGACAACCAGACAAACTCTGTATGCTGAAAAGGTCATGTGATATGATTGAAAGCACCAGACCAGCTACTAAATGGACCCTGTGGTGAGATTGTTTTCTCATAATCTAACCTAGAAGCTGCTGATCAGTTGCCAGAATATATTAACTAATTTCCTGCTAAATCCTGCCAAATCATGAACACATCTATATCACTGACGCATTAAAGTTTCAATACGTGTTTCAGGATGTAACTGAATTTGTCATCAACATTTTTTCATTGTTTTTACCGTTTAACTGAATTTCTGCTGTTGAAGCAACAGGTAAATAACAAATCTTCTGCTTAGACCTTACAGATGTTGACAGACATGAGGACTTAAACTGAGTCATGTGCACTTGATATAAATAAGTCCAGAACTTATTAGAATATTGTCAATAAATCAGAAATAGAATACAAAGAAGTCATATTAAATACATTAGGATTATCAGTAGTGAGATGTATAGACGTATATTTAGTCAAATACTGTATAAAATTGTATGTTTGAGGTACTTATACTTTACTTGAGTATTTCCTTTATGTGCTACTATATTTAAGGGGAAAATATTTTAACTTTACTCCACTACATGTATCTGTTATCCTTCTTCTTTGACTCTAATGGTATAAACAATCCTAAAACACACAACCACCTAATGGCTAATAGATGTTGAGCATCATTTAAATGCTTCTCATGACCTTTAATTCTTCACTTTATACCATCTGTTAAAACATGTATGCTCACCGTTAGGTTTCACCTCACTGTGTGAAAGTTGGATGATAGCTGGTTATGAAGAGGTATGTAGACAAGGCTTGGCTTGGCTTGGCTGGGACGCCCCTCCACTACGACCCATCCACCCCCCCCTGAGGGAGCCCTGGGGGATCAGATAAGCCTGGGTTCCCAGATCAGGGTGAGATTGACAGTTGAGTGCCTGAGGAAGAGTGATGGGCTTGGGATTGAGATTGGAAGGCGGTCCCTTCCACTAGAAGGCCCCTGAGGGACCTCCAGAGCCCACAAAATATGTTGACCGAAATGATACTGATTACTTGATTAGGGCGAAATCACTGAATGGAAAACTGAATGTTATTATTATTAGTATTATTGTTATTATATCAGAATGTATTCATTGCTTGGCTGAGTCAGGATGGGACTGGATGAACTTTTTGGAGCTGAGCTATGGTTTCACTTTTGCTAATTAGTGTGATTGTATCCAATTAGCTCCTGCTTGTGAGAGAGCAATAAAATATTTGTAGCTGATGAGATTGGAGCTTGACAAGAAAACAGATTGTAGCGTCTCCTGGGATCCTTCCTCTCCTCCTCCTGTTGTATGATAGAACAAGATAGTTAAATAATGAGAGCGTTAGTTGGGGTTGATTCCCACGTATGTATCAACCATGTAAGCAACATTACAAGAGGGGTCAAAGGGCAGAAGCAGGGATTTTATCTAGAGAAGACCATTCCGTGTGAGAAGTGATAATACTTCTCGAGACAAAACAAGAAAAGGCCAAATTATCTTTTATAATAAGATCTGTAATGGCAGATTTTAATCAGCAACAAAATAGATAAATTTAGCACAAAAGTAAACCAATCTATTGCCTGGTCACAAGTTGTGGCTTTATGATTAACTGGTTGTGTTTTATAATTTGCTCATGGTTAGAATACTTGTTTTAGATAGTAAATTAAAGGCAGAAGTCGCTGTAACCAGCTTGCAAAATCCACAGTATCTCATCTGAGAGGGGATTGTATTCTGTGTTATATTTAAAAGGAAAAAAAATGATATTCTGGGCAATGCACTCTCAAGGCCATCGAGGACTCCTCCAGGGCTTCTGACTTAACCAGAGAAATAATGTTGCTGCAGACACAGACTGCATTATTGTCCTTAGCCTGCAGACAACCTTTCACATATTTTCCCTTTTGGTTGATGGAGCTTTGAGACTTCATGTCTCTGCTAGACACACATGCAAAGACACACACACACACATACACACACACACACACACACACACACACACACACGATTATATACACATACTCATGCCCCTTATAACCGTGAACTGACCTATTAACCCAGTACACAGCACCATTTACATTCAGTCACACACACTCACGTACGATTACACACTCATATATTGCACTATGTACACTGAGGGAGTTACGGACGCGCACATACACTCACACACTGTTTCCATCCGCCGTACACACGAGCAGAAACGCGCAGACGTGTCGGTCAGACAGACTAACTGGCTCTCGGGCTAATTGAGTAGAGTGTGTGGCCCCGTGTGGCCCTGGTCTGACCCCTCTGTAGCCAGGGACACCACTGAGCCGCTGCTTTGATACATTTGATACGGTTTAAGTGAGGAATGAAGACCTAAGCCTGTTTACATTTGAACTGGATTAGTGTTGGGGTGACAGTGCATTAACGAAAAGGGTTGGGGGGGAGGGGGCTGAGAGTCAGGAAAAGCAGAAGTATTGGAAGACTTGAAAAGAGGAATCAGTTTTACTGTAAATCTAACAGGTGGTAAAAACCAGTTTGTGCATGATTTGCATTTTTGTCTTCTTTCGGCTCTTCATATTTTGGTGCGGACTTAAGTTGAAGATGCTGCTGCAGTTATTTTATGCTTTCATGTTTGTCTCGTATAAAAATGAAATGATTGTAGTGTATGAATGCACTTTGTACATGCATACTTGTATATTCGCCAAGCCTTCCTACAGGGAGCGAGTATTGTTTCATTGTTTCAGTGAGCCTCTTGGTCAGTGGTGTAGTTAACTGTTTATTATGGGTATCATTCCATTATGAATTAGTAAAATAGCTCCCTGCACATTATTCTAATGGAGTGACTGAAAACAGGAGGAATCTGATATCTCTCTGTTTCTGTGTGTCTCTTGTTCTTTCTCTTGTTCTTTTTCTCTCTTTCGTCGTCGCTCCACTACTCCCCCTGCCCCCCTACCCCTACCCCCACGCATCGCTCTCCCCGTCTTCCTGAAGTAATGATTTGATGTTGCTAATGGCTTCCTAAATTTTGTAGAGAGGGCAGAACCAGCACTGTCTAGAGTTTCAGACATTGGAGGTCTGCCAGACAAGGAGGGAAAGTGAGGAGGTGGGGAGGGGGGGGGTCAGGGTCAGGGGAGCCAAGGCTTGGTTGGATACCATAAGGAAGGTAAGGAGGTCGAGTAATGAGTATTGGGATCAACAGGGTGTTATCCTCATAATGCCTGTCTTTTCAAAATGTTAAGATTTCCTGTTGTTCCAACATCCATACGTCACAAAATGAAGAAATCCCCCAAATAAATCAAAGAGCTTGAAGCCTAAACTGTCTCTTTTCTCAGAAATATTAATGGCAATGGAGTCGTCAAGGACAAACCATATAAATACTTGGAACACTGATTCATAACCAGGGTAAATTAACTTGTCACATACAAAAACAAGTAACAAATCCTAGATTTGGCAAGGCTGTAACTACAGTAAGTAAGCGATAACATTTAGCCTAAAGGTGTGTCTGGCCACTGCTGGGACTAACACACACGGCCGAACAGCCTCAACACTGCTAATAGAATGGATTCTATTGTTGGAGGACTCTACTGCTCATTCAAGTTAACCCACATGAAAGAAGTCAATGGCAGGGAGAATGGCGAATGAATGTGTTGGTGTTTACATGCTCGTACGTCTGCTGGTGTGTGTGTGTGTGTGTTTGTGTGTGTGTGTGTGTGTGTGTGTGTGTGCGTGTCTGCGCGTGTCTGCGTGCGTGTGCATGCATGTGTGTGCGCGCACGTGGCAGCATGTTTGTGTGTGTGTTTGCTTGTTTGTCACATGATGTCCTGTGGCAATCCCTAACTAACCGTACAGGCGCCAGTAGAAGGTGGGGGAGCGGGGGTGAGAGACGGGCATGAGAAGATGCAGAGGAGGGAAGAGGAGCTATGGAGCCGTGGAGGGGGGCACTCAGGCTCACTGCTGTCACATGATGGGCATATAATGAAGCCAAACTACATTCAAACTGTTGAATAACTGCGCAAATGACTCATGACCTGACTTAGCATTGTGTAAAAATTGGTTCAGTCCTCTGGAATAACAGCCATATCAGAAGATACATGCAGAACAGAATAAATAGATGTTAGTTTAACATTTACATGTAAAAAATAATGTGCACAGTCAACCTTTGACGCAGATTTTGGACTTGCTAATATTTTCACTGTCCTTTGATACTGTGTGTGTGTGTGTGTGTGTGTGTGTGTGTGTGTGTGTGTGTGTGTGTGTGTGTGTGTGTGTCCTAGAAACTTGGATCTGCTGCCAGTATTCTGTATAGAGCCTGTAAAGTATAATGGAGGTATTAAAAATACTTTACCAAGGCGGAGCATTTCATCACTATCAAATTAAAAACCAAACATTATGCCAAGGTGGTACTTCTCAGCAAAATGCTTAGCTGGCTTGACAGGAGTCCAAAGTCAGTGGACAAAGGATGGACACAGCGATGGGCACCAAAAAAAACATCTGAAAGGAAACACAGTGGCTGTGTGTGGCTCTTTATCACAGAGGCTTAGTAATGCTGTCATATCTAATGCTCACACTCCATTAATCTCACAGCCTGTATGTGTGACTGGGGTTGCGTGTTGGATGGCACTCAGCGAGTGTGTGTGAGACTCCATGTGGCCGAGGTGGTAGTGTTTACCCAGAGCATAAGCAGTGGTTGGCCGCAGGCCTGCTACGCCACTGTGAAATGTAGCTGACAGAGGCGGCCCGTTGCCCTCTCCACTGTAATTTTGTGTGTGTGTGTAGTCTGCGTGTGTGTGCACATTTGAATGGGAAGTCTAAATTAATTGTTGCTTTGGTTGACTTTACTGCATAGTTGTCATGCACAAAGTGTGTTCAGTGTAGGCTACATATCTGTACGTGTCAGTGTACACTCAGCTTCACTTTATTTCCATCATCAGGCCAGAAAGAGGCTTTTTAACAGGAACAGTGGGCATGTAGTTAATGATTGTGCAGTTAGAGAAAGGGAGTGGGAAGGGAGAAGAGAGAATGGTAATATGGTGGGAAAAGGGAAATGAATTAACAGAAGGCCCTGCCATCCTGGCTTATTCAGCAGGCCTCTCTACCCTTGTCTGTCGTCTATTTTTTCCCCTTTTCGTTCTTGAGCTCTTGATCACTTCTCTTTCCCCTCTCCACTGCATTCCGCACAGTTTTGTCATCCTGCCAAGGAAACGAATCAGAGAGCCCTCTTTTCCTTTGTCTCACTCTGCCTTTCTCTGCTCGTAGTTCGGTCGGCACCCTACTGTCTCAGCACACTTCACTTTGACCCCTGCAGCCTATGATGTCACACCGGGAGCAAGGGCTGTTGGGAAGCCACCCGAGGTCGAACGAGCTCGTGTCCAGCGAGCATTTTCTGCCATCGAAAGAGTGTCGTAAAAATGCTCATTCTTCCCTTTCAGGAGAGTGCTTCCCTTGTTTGGAGAAAGTGTCTCCTGTTTCAAGAAGTCTGTCCTGCCCTTTTAAAGAGTTTCAAAGTGGCTCCCTGATTCCCTATTTTTCTTCTAAGCTAATTTGATGTGTCTGTACGTGCTGGTTATCATGCTACAGAGCTTGTTATTTGCACCAATAATTGAATGAAGCCGTTTACATCACTGACTTTTAATTAATTTTCATGTGTTGTTTTCTTTTTTTCAAGATGATCTCCACTGAAGCATGGCAGTGGTGAAATGTTTTAATCAGACGGGTAAATGGAATAATTCTATCAGTCAATTTGGTCTTGTCTTTATTTTTACATGGGTGATTAACCATGTTACCAGTTGTTCAACTGGCAGGCTGGATTAGCTGGATTAGATGTTCTGTATGTGTGGGTCTGCGTATATGAATGCCTGTGTGCTTGCTTGTGTATGTGTAATACGTTTGTTTGAGTGTGTGTGTGTGTGTGTCTGTGTGTGTGATGCCAATTAATGATGGCTTGGCAGGCTAAAAGTCAATCAGAGGCATAAACGTAGCAAAGAGAAAGAGACTCGACTTTACCGGAGTGAGAGAACAGTGATTATACCTGCCTACATGACCTTTGGCCTTTCTAACAGTCTGGCTTTTTGCACTTGTGTACATGCCTGTTTCCTGCTGTCATACAATGCACACATATGGAGAAGACACGTCCATGACACTTAAACCCTCACACCACCGACTCCATCTATATTCTTTGCAACCTTTAGTGCTGTGAGAAGCTTGTTGGTAAACGTGTCGTTCTGCTGTCTCTTTCTCAGCTCTTATCAGGCCAGATAGTCCTCTGATAGACACTCATACCCGCACAGTCAGAAGCTCAGCTAGCCACAGCAGCTGATGGAGCTGATGCAAGGCCGCTATGACGACAAGAGGACAGGGCCTTATCTGTCGTCATGGTGCTGGCCATGATGGAATGATGACAATCTTCTCTTGGCTTCATGTTTGTTTGTCATTTTTGTTTGTTTTATTTTTATTTTTTGCAGGACGACATGACTGCTAAAACGTACACCTGCGCAGACATGCAAGCATCGTCACCGACCGGGTGCACGACGGCATCCGTATGCAATAAATGTGAATGCAAGCGTTTCATGTTGTGCGTCCATTACTAAGCTGGACGTGCTCTTCTCAAGCGTCTTCTCAAACAGGGAGTCGATGCACACGAGCAAATGATGACGGTCATGCAGAAACCGCAGGGAAGTGAGTTTATGTTACTGGCCCGTTTTTTGACTCATCGTGCTCTCACCGCGGTGTCTTTTTCTTTCCGACAAATATGACAGATGCATATCAAGCTGTGCAGTCTGCTCAGAGGAGATAAGGACCAGTTAGGTGCTAGGGTTGCAACATCCCACTGAGCCAATGAGTGAGCACAACGCCTTTTCATACCGATCCTCAACAGATAGGCCTGCAGTGCGTGTGTGTGAGTGCGTGCATGTGTGTGATGCCACTGATAATTTCTGTCTCCACTGAATTCTGGCATCTTCTGTGCGTAATGGTTACAGGCCTGCACACGTCTCCTTGTCCTGAAAACTGGTTTAAAGTAAAACCAAAGTTAAATAAGAGGAGACAGTTGAGGAGCAGGTTGTCTGTCCAGTGTGTAAAGGATATTGGCGTAGTCATGGTGGAGTCTTTTTGACCTTTTCTGATCAAAAATAGGAAGTGTCAGTTACAAAATGCAAAATGTCTGTTTACTCATAGAAAAATATAAAACATTGATACAATTATAGATATCAAAAACTTTCCTCTATCTACTTTTTGGATCTAAAAGAGCTTCTGACATCCATAATTTCACCCCTTTGAAGTAACACTTTCATCTTTCTCATCCCTTTTCAAGATGTCCCTGTGGTCCTTCAATGGTTTAATCATATTATGCTTTTTTTTTTTTTTTTTTAAGTGAAGCACACTGTGTTTCATTGATGGCACGTTGTAGCCCTCTTCATAAAACTGGCCTGTGTGTGTGTGTGTGTGTGTGTGTGTGTGTGTGTGTGTGTGTGTGTGTGTGTGTGTGTGTGTGTGTGTTTGTGCTTGCCTGTGTTGACCTGACAAGTATTGGGTAAACAAAACTGGAGACACAACAAAAATCTCAAAACTGGAGATAAACACTGAGAACAGTCCTCAAGGAATGCCCTCACCTCCTGCTGTGTTTCTACATGAGTGACGAGATGAGCAGCATTGAAACGATGCCTGGCTGCTTCATCTACATCTATGAGTGAGTCAACAGTTCTCTGGTATAACTCTGCATACAGGAAAACTGGTACCTGAATAACCCAAAGGATAGAATAGAATCAAATGTTTTATGTTTTAGACATAAAAACATCCATTTTTATTGTCATATGATGTTAACACTTGTATTTATATACATATTACATGTAAAAAGGTTTTGAAAAGTCAGTTCAGCTATTATTTGACTATTTATATCTTGCATGGTAGGTACACATGGTTGACCATGGCCCTAGTTTGTGCCTTCCATACATTTCTGCTGGTAGAGTTCGCAAACCTTCACAAGCACAAGCAGAGCCAGAGAGACGATGCCTTACATGAATGAGAGGGTTATTCCTCTTCTGTGTCTGTAAACATAACTCAAAGGCCTGACAATTATTTTGTTGTATTCACAGCTTAACAAGATATTTAGGGAACACTGACACACACACATTAGGAGAGCTTCTATCCCAGCTACAACAAACGTACCCACACAGAAACTCCATCACATGGTGTTTCCAGTGACTGACAAAGCAGCAGCTTTTCAGGGCAGACAGGGAGAGTCTGACAGCAGCTGCTCATGACTGGTTAGCTCTGACTAGTAGCACTACGTTGCTATCTATGCTACACTATGCAGCAGTCAGTTTGTATTCCCACAATCCCTGCATCACACACTACGTAGCTATGAGCTATCAGTCCTCTTGTTGCATCTTTAAAAATGTAGGGAGAGAGAGGGTGCTGGCAAAAAGAGTAGCTACACCCTTTCAGAGTAGCTATGCTTTTTTATAAGGACAAGTTGGTCCATGAATGAGGAGAATGAAGTGGGCTTGAAAATGATTTGAGGAAAGCTGCAGAGCAGCTCTGTCACTTAATCCACCACACAGGCAACCATCGTTTGACTACAATAGAGAGCAGAGCAGCTTGGGAGTCTGAGCGGGGCACAGCAGGTCTCTGATGACTTCTTCTGTCCTCCACTGTCTTCCCGTTCTCTGTCTGGTCATCAGTCCCTGTGGGAGTGTCCAGAGGATCCATCCAGGGGTAGGCACCTGGGTCCCATCTTCTCACTCCTGGCCACGAGCCAAGGTGTACTGGACTCCCCCACTCATGCTTTTCTCCAGTTACCTGCTAGTGAAAGCGAGTGGGGCGGAGCGGGCGCTGGGAATGGTGAGGGACATTAAATGGGCGCGGAAGAGGATGGCAGGTCCAGACGCCCACTCCCCTGAGCCCTCCAAGACATTAGTACTGTACTTGCCCCCCTGTTTGTCAATGGGAGCCTCGTGATGAATGGGCTCATTTGTCCTCAGACAGTGGGGATGAATTTGTCAGTGGGAGCAGGTGAGCAGGGGGGCCTCAGAGCAGCAGAACACAGCATGAATGAGACCTGAACACTACCTGTCCCAGGTGAACATCCTGAATGCTCCCTGTCCCAGGTGAGAGGAGACTGACCTCATTTTCAGGGTGAGTCGAGGGAGGGGTGCTCTGCATGTCCACACCCTGCCTCTGACAGCTACCTTTTTGGCAGATTACACGCTAGACGACTGTAGCAAAGAACGTGTGAACGGGGGGAGAATGGGAAAACGCTCGGATGACTGATGCTAATTCATCATGGTCTTGGTTTGAATTGCTGCAAGTTCATGTGATTAGGGGAGCTGAATTGTGTCATGATTTGGTATCTGCCTGATTTCAACAAGGGATTGTGTACAAACAGTGGAAGCCAGACGCATTAGCACAGCAGTAACATCAAAGCAAGTGGATACTGAGTCTGAGAGGGGATAATCATCAGGGAGTACAACATAGCAGCCACAAAGACTTGTAACTCTATGCACTCAAACCTTTTCATTATTAGAACACTCTAGTCAGAAAGTGCTTTTAAATACTACAAACTGGGGCAATAAAGTCTGTCCCCAGCCACCGCTGAATGAAACACTCTCCTTTGTTTCTCTCACTTCTGTCATATTAACACATTATCCCATTGATGGTGATGAAAAAGTGAGAAAGTTGTCTTTCATAGCGTAAAATATAAATTTTAATAAATTCTACATTGTACATGACATTTACATTTTTTAACTTTTTTTTTTTACCAATGCAATGTTCAGTATTCCAAATTATGCAAATATGAAGTGACAAATGTATGTTTACAGGGAAAATAGTAGACTTATTTAAATAGTGGTTGTATTTACTGTAGTCAGGACAAGCCTGCAGGAACCTACAAGATGAAATCTTTTAAGAGATTTAAAATGTTGAGCTCTTTTAATCAGTCTCTTTTTACCGTACTGTCAGACCGCTATGGTCTTAATTGGTCCTAATAGGACAAATAAGTGTTTCCTGTTTGAACATCTCACTTCCTGTTTTTCTTTTTTCTTACTGCTTTGAAAACGTCCTCAGTCAAGCTTGGCATGCAGCTGTAACTAGCAAGCAGCTTTCACTGTTTGGCCTGAAGAAAAAGAAAGAAAGACAGAAAAAAGCATAAAGCACTGTAGGGGTCATAGGAGGCAAAAATGATGCAAGAACATAAACACATTTGACTTTTTCTGACTAATTTCTGACATTAGAGAGATCATCAGTGAGATTCGATGTTCTGGCAGGTCAGGATGCGGTTGTTTCCTGTCAACAGAGGTCATCAGTTATTATCTGCTGTCAATTCTGCTGCTGTGCTTCTACTGACTGTCAGTTATTACCATCAAAGCTCTTGCCGATCACATCTTCTCCCCGCAGTATGGTTGATTAATCTGCAGAGTGTTAGGAGTTGTCAAATTTTGTAAGTGCACACATTTCCATGAATAGTGATCAGCAGGTGTTTTACTGAATTTACCCACCTTTTTCCTGTTAACACTGTCAGGGGTATTTCTATGAATTTCTCTTAATCCGCGAAAAGAGGAAGTTCAAGTTTGGGTCTCTTCATAGCACAATCACTATGACTTTGTAGGTATTCACAACAGTTATGAGCTTAGTTAATGCTTCATCATAGCAAAGGGCAAGTTCTCTTTTTGTTCATTGTCAATAAACAAGCAACTTATTTTATGTCAAATAAAGGCAGGAATACACATCCCATGCTTGTTTTATCTAAAATACTGTCCCGTCTTGCAGCCTTAATTTCCTTCTAAAGGTCTTAGGAAGGAGGGATGCTTTTTTAGTTAGGCCCAGGCAAAGGTCAACCCCCATTGCAACACACACGAAGAGACCTGCATCTGAACTGTGCTCCACTTCCTTTCATCTTCAGCGTCCCTCTCTCCCTAACTCAACTTTGCGAGGGGATGGTCGGGATACCTTTTGATTTCACTAATTCAATTTGATGAAAAAACAAATACACTGGGGGAGTGGGAGACAAGAAGAGAGTGGGAGTAGCAGGGGAGGCAGAGAGGGGAAAATGGAAAAATGAAGAGATGGAAGCGTTACATGGAGCTCGGAGAAAGGGGAATGAGCGGGTGGCGGGGTTGGTGAGGACAAACGGAAGAAAGCAGGGGAGAGACGAAAAAAGGAAAAGGAGGCAGGGAGTCGAGATGAGTCGAAACATCCAGTTCCAGGTTGAAGTCGTAAACCTCTCCGTGCTCTGATCTAGGTGGCCACCATGGTCACCCCGCCAACGCATCTGACATCTCTCCTCTTCATCTCGGCTGTGGAACGCCACTCTGATAGTGAAGATAAGTAACATCCTTATTTTATGGCTCTTTTCGTGTCACATAACTCATGAAGTGAGCTAGAGAGGGAAGTCCTGTTCTATGTAGTTGTTGGTTTTGTGAGGCTTGGTGAGTAAAGAGTATGCACAACCCTCACATTACAGACAGTGTATGAATGAGGGAGAAAATGGAGCAGTGGTGGCACACGCTGACGACCAAAACATTTAGCCAAGCATTCATTTCAAGAGCAAGTGTGCATGTCATGTGCTTGGTACCTAATGTGTTTTTCAGGGCCGAGGAGATGAAATGCCGCCCCACTTCCTGCAAACACAAACACTGCCTCTGCGTCAGACATGAGAAGCTTTGTCACACACACACAGCCCTCGTCGGCACGTATGCACACATGCCTGTTCATGTCTGCGTGAGTGTGTGGATGTGTGTGTTGAGGAGAGGGCAGCTCTGGGAGTCACTGGCCTGGCAGACTGCTGTATTATTTTTGGGAGGGCTGCTCCTTCCCTCTGGAGGGCCTCATTGAAGAGTGCTGGCTCTCTCGGTCTCCCCCTCTTAGGCTCCGGGAGTCCGGCCAAGCCCGGCCGAGCAGGCTCGCTGGCCACTGCAGCGCACAGCCCGCTGGAACCGTGGCTTGTACACGGCCCAGCACCCACAGCACTGCGCTACACACAGATGGCTAGACTGCTTATTGGCAGTCGAGCATAACATTTTCACTGGTGTTCAGCAAGTGGATGAGGGGGGATCCCACCCCCGCTTTAAAAAAAATAAAAAAAGACAGAGTCCAGTCCTGTATCCATGTGCGTACAGCCAGTCAGTGTTGTAGGTGCTGATGTAGCATGAGCTGACAACAGTGTGCTTCAGCCACACTGGATAACAAAACAGCACCTATATGAGCAAGCCTCGGGGAAACCCCAGGAGATCAACCACCACAGCAGTCCCACAGATGTGAGCAGGGTGGAGGGTTCAGTGTGGGTGCGGGGGGGCGGGGGTTAGTAGTCCACTTTTAGCCTGGACTTTTTAATCGGATGGTTTGTGCTATGGGTGTGTGAGGGCATGCAGAACTCAGTGATGATGACCTCAAATTGACCCTAATCGAGCAGACTCATTAGTGGCTGGCTCTGTTCAAAGTTTCTTCGGCCCGTTATTTTACTGTAATCTTCTAAATGGGAGGGGGGTGAACAATGGCCAACATGAGGAGAAGAAGAGAGAGAAAGAGAGAGAGTAGAGGAGAATAAAAGACAAATAGAACAATTGAGAGAACAGAGTGAGGGAGAGTGAAAAAAGATAAACAAAACAAAGAAAAAGAAAGAAAGGGAGGACGAGATGGGGGAGAAACAGAGTCGACGCCTGCTTCCTGGCAGCCTCAGCTGCGTGCACATCTGTGTGTGAAGGGGTCTGAGCAGACCCCCACGTGTTTGCTCAGGTCGCCTGATTGCCTTTCCTTCCTCTTCTCTCTCCCACTAAAGACCTGCTGTCCTTCCTCTCACTCCAATCACTGCGGCCAAGAGAGAGGGCCACTCCGACAGACAGTGGGAGTGAGAACGGCTCCCACCGAACTGCACTCACAACTCAGAATTCATCACAAATGTTTCCATGAACATTTTTTTCACTTTTAGATATTAAAATAAGAGATCTTGCATGGGCTATTTAGTTAAACAAGAGTGTGATTTAGGGTTTGTGTTTGTTATTTTTCAAGTGTGTGTGCATGTGTGTGTGTGTGTGTGTGTGTGTGTGTGTGTGTGTGTGTGTGTGTGTGTGTGTGTGTGTGTGTGTGTGTGTATGTGTTTGTGTGTGTGTGTGTGTGTGTGTGTGTGTGTGTGTGTGTGTGTGTGTGTGTGTGTGTGTGAGCATGTGGGTATGTGCATATGTATGACTGTGTGTGACTCTGGAGCCCTTCGCTGGAGCCTGATGTCTGGGTACAATGGTCCAGCCTGGGGCCTCAGCTCCACAAAGAGGCCTTCTCTTAACAACGCGCCATCACAGATAGAGGAGGAGCCTGACCAAAGCATTTCCACGCTTTAGGGATCACAGAGCTTCCCTTGATACATCTGATATCACTTATGATTTTAATAATCAAGCATTCTTCATTAGAAGGAGACTCGAGCCTGATGCTGTTTGTGTGTGTGTGTGTGTGTGTGTGTGTGTTTACACAGGAGTGGTCGAGACAGAGCAAACTGAGGAGGCAGCGACAGATTTTACTTCAGTATTAAACTTTATTTCCTTTACTTTTGGGAGATGGAAAAAATGATAAAAACATACAGCTCAGGGACTTTTCATCTAAGATAGGTCAGTGTTTTTCTTTACGTAATAACCACGAAATTAAAATCATAACAGTTTCCATGTGTCCTTGACGAAAGCTTTAAGAGTGAAAATAAATTATTGTAGCAATAATTATAACATCAAATATAACAACAATAATAGCAATTAAGCATTTATAAACACTCTATTTACTGTGTCTTTTTTTCATAAAAGTCCATTATTAAAAACAGGTGAGCATTGTGGTGGTGTACAATCCAGCATGTGAGGAGAGCACTGGTTTGCGGGTACTATAGTCTGCATTGGACTGGTTCGTAACAGAGGTGTACGGGTGCTGTAGCTGTCTGTGTTCAGCCAGTCTTTACACTTCCAGCACTGAAGAGTCTGTCTGTCCACATCAGTTACTGACGACAGCCGGGGGATGGACAGGGTGCACGGATCTCAGTATATAATGAGATGAGGTGAAAACAGCGGTTCTTTTTAAGACCTCTCGTGAGTCTCCTCTTACAGGGTCAAGAAGAGGTGGGTACCAAAGTGACTTAGTAAAAATAAGCAAAAAGAATGACAAGCGTCTCCATTCACTCCATTCCTGCAAGCCTCAGTCACCCTGGGGGAGTCACACGCAAAGCCCTCGTCACATTAGGTCTTCACAGAGTCTGCTAAAGTCCTGCTCTCTGCAAGCGTCCCATCAGTGAGGTCAGGCGACACACGACCTTCAGTCATTAAGTCCAACTGAAAGTCCCTCCCCTCCAACCACTGTACATGACGCAACAAGTCTGCTCAGCTTTCAGCGTGATGTGGAGGCCATTTAGTGTTAATGGCAATGTGGTGGCTCCTACAGGCTGAGAAGGAGTTCTTGAGGAGCCTCAGTGAGGCTCGGCCCAGACCGGCGAGCGATTGGAGTGGTGGGGGTGACCAAATGAAGGATGAATGGGCGTGGGAGTAGGCAGCATGTGTCCCGAGTGGCTGAAGTGGGGCAGGTGACCCATGTGGGTCATGTGGCTTGTGAGGCCGGGTGCACCACCAAACGGAGAGGCCTTGTCCTGCATGCACTTGGATAGCTCGTCAAAACCGTCCCCTACTCGTTTGTTCCTCTTGGACTTGCTGGACATCTTGCGGTTGCGTGTCTGGATGCCTTCTTTCTTCATAGTCAGGGGTCTGTTGACCTGTGGAAAACAGCACATTAGCTCAAAGCCGCACTGACAGAGTGAATTCAACATTATTATACTTAAGGTTTATTTTGCTGTTAGTTCCAGCTCATTATTTCAAATGGCATCAGGAATATGTCACATATTGCATTGCCAATTAGGATTTACATGCATTTCTTTCATGGCAGTCCAATATGAATGACGGCAGTGTGAAATAAATGCTATAAATAATGAGCAGCTGTTTTGCATATATAGCTGCATTATAAGGCCAGTCAGGGGCGTCTTTTAGCTTTTGTCTCATTTAAAACCAAACAGTCCGTCCTGGTCAATATGAATACATGGGGATGAGGGCCTGGCTGGAGCTGAAAGGAGCAGCCTCAGACAAATCCCCATCAGTGTAACCGACGCAGTTACACTGAATGACAGTCCCACCCTGCAGCCTCTCCGGGGAGTAACGCCCCCCATTGAAACAACGATGGATTAATAAAAAAGAGGACCGGTGGGTTCTGCTCGACAGGGTGAGCAGGCTTTGCCTCCACACTCCCACAGCTCCTCTGCTCCTAAATCGATACGAGCTGTCCGCCCACTTGACCAGTTAACGACCAGCACCCCCCACCTCCCATATCACCCCACCCCTCCCAAAATCTTACACTTCAAATGCAGCGTTTGTGTTTCTGGTATGTTTTTTTCAAGGTTACTTACATTGTGCAGTTTAAAGTAAAGGCCGCAGGCGTTACACACCGGGTCCCCGTTCCCGTTGCGCCTCCACAGGGTGGTGGTGGTGGTCTGGCAGTTTGCACAGCAGGTGCCTGCCCGTCTTGCGGCGGACTGAAGGAGACAGAGAGAAACACATCAGGAATAATGACACATTCACTTGTTGGCGAGAGGTCAGCACGGACGCTGAAGTGGACATAAAAACAGTGGTGTTGTTTAGACACTTATAGCTTATCATGATCATCTGTTATCAGAACCACACTGCATGCGGTTAATGTGTGATTTCTGCCTCAGCGCAAAATCAATAAGGGACAGAAAGTTTTTCTTCAATTAAACGGCGGCACGTGGATTTTTGTGAGGTTTCAACTTTGAACGCAGAGGCATGTGCAGAAAAGCATCAAAAGGAGCGACACTCAGACTGGAAAAATCACTTAACTCTTCTATTAAATCAATTGCATGTATGCAGACCGCTGCAACCATGATCGAATTTTCTAATTTGTGCAATAAGATATGGAGACATTTTTCTGCGGAATGCCTATTTGTGTACACGCCTGCTAGGAAGGATCATATTTAATGAATTAAAAAAATAAGTAGGCTATGCTGGTATATTGACATGTTATAATGCGAGCCTTGTATAAACCCTCTATTTATCCTGATCCAAGGAAACTGAGCTACAAGTCGTGTAAGACCCGGTGTCCTGCCTGGCTGTGCGCTCCTGCGTCCATTACGGATCAATTCTTCACACTTAATAAGAAACATTAGCTTTACATGCAAGAACCCTCCGGCTCTTTGCTTTGCGAACTGCATTCAGGGTTTTCTTTTAATTAATTTCAGGTGGACTCGTTGCTAGCGACCTGTTCATTTTTTTATGCAAAATAACCTCAAATAAAGGCAGCGTTTTATAGTAAAAGCCGCTGCGCGTTAAGAGTGTGCCACTGGCCACCGAGAATGACAAACAAGAGAGTAACATAAATCCATTTATTTTCCAATCCCCGCCCCTCACGGTCTGTCTCTTCACACATAAGCGGCTCCTACAGTGTTGTGATAATCTCTTTACAGTGTATGTCAGGCTGGCCATAGAGAATGCAGCGCGCTGGTTGAAGGCGGAAACAGCCGGGAGCCTGACTTCCTTATCTGGCCGGGCAGATATCCGGATAGGAAACAACTGGATGCCCCTTTGAACACAACTCTGAAAAACACTTGAGCTGAAAATGCAAAAGCTACAGCCACATGGGCCGAGCCAGTGGAAAATGCAATGGACTTTTCACGAGGAGGGACGGCGTGGATGTGGTTAAGGAACAACACGAGAAAAATATGATTAAAAAAAATTAGGTTTGGCGTTTTAAAAAACCCATCAGAGAATATCTCTGCGGATCGCCTGATAACGGCCAATTTATTGGCAAGTCAAATTACCAGCTAATGTTAATGAAGACCATTAGACCCAGGCTACAGCCTCTGCAATCATAATTAGGCTGGGCACATGAAAAAGTCCAGACCTCTTTTTTTTATTGCTGTAAAGAGATTATAGCAGCAGTGAAACTTTCGATTATATAATTTTAAAAACAGTAATTAATCGGCGATTATTATTATCATTATCATCATTATTATTGATGACGTTGCTGTTAATTTATTTAAGTTACTTACACTTATTAAGTTAGGGGCACAATGGAGTGGTTATCTTAATTTCTACAGAGCACATAACCCATTGATCCTCATTATTAAATGACAGAGAAAATAGTTTTTATTTGTATACAGTTGTTTGTAGCTATTTTCTAAAACTTCACAACAATATGTCCATAAAGCAGCCACTTCAATATGAAAGAATAAATCACTCTTATTGTTCTGAACAATAAAGGGTTCATGAGTTACTGAACAAGAACAATAATAATAATAAAAAATAATAAAAGACGATAAAAAATAATTTGTGTACTCTTGTTTGTGATTTTAAAATGAATCTAAATATACAGTTTTATAAATTGCTTCATAATCCATGAAGTAGATCAAATGTGGGAACATAGAAATATGTCCAGCCTCAGTGGGGTTAATGGTAGAAGTGTCTGCAGCTCTGGAGCAGTGATACATCAGCAACAACAATGTTATGTGTCCATGCTGCTTTTCATTTACTCAAGCATGGTGTTAACTAAAGCAGCATGGGCATTGGTATCAGTAACAGTATCAGAAGTACCAGCAATAATGATAGCAGGAACAATGGCAATAGTAGCAGTATTGTAACAGGCCATGAAGGCGGATCATCGGGGGGTGAGAGGGACAAACAATTCCAGGAAGATCATAGGGAAAATATAACTTTCCTGGAATTGTGCTGCCGGCATCTGCTTTGTGCTCATATTTGGGTGCCTTCTCTCAGAGTAAAGAGATGTGGGGAGAGAAGCAGGACTCACCAGTCGACGTTTGGGCTTGATAAGTGGTCGGTTCTGGCCGTTCATTTTATGGTACAGTCCACAGGCGTTGCACAGGTAGTGGCCGGTACCGTCCCGTCGCCACAGAGGGGTGGAGGTGGCACCGCAGTTTACACATTCACGGCCCTCTGCATATAATTCAAGAGAAGGAAACAAGAAAAAAATTTATATAATTAAAAAGTTCACTCTCAGTCATAAGTGCACCATATAGCAGCTGTCCAGTTCAGTCAGGCAACTACACAGAGCCGAGCGACACGAGCGGCCCCGGATGGCCCTGTAATATGAAGTCAAAATCTGTCTGCCCATATGAGAGCGCAGGTGTACCAAGTATGCATGGCTGTCATGGACACAGACACCTCTATGTAAACCGATCCAGAGTGGGGAGGCCAGAGACAGCCAGAACATGTCCAGAGGTGTCCAACAAGAAGAATGAGACTCACCATCAAATTAGGACTACATTATTTAGCAGCTCAGTGGGCACCCATGAGGGGAAATATAAGTGTGCGGTGGTGGTATTAAATGTGCCCGGACAGGGTTGCTGTCTTTGATGAAAAGCTTCCCTGCCAGTTGACTGCAATTAATATAGAAATGACTTTAAATGCAGCATTATTTAGTTGAAGTCTGTATTATTAACTGTCAGATATTTAGTACAGTATCTAGGGTAGACTTTACGTGCATACCTGGGCTCTTCTGTGTAAACCCCCCCCCCCCCCTGCTTTTTTTTACTTATTCCCACCCACTCTCTTTCTCTCCCATACAGGTTTGACTGACTTCAAACAACCTGTTGCTAAACCGACCGATTCATTTAATTCAAGTATCCCTCTCTCCCTAGAGCATCATCTCATTATTCCTGATATAATGCCAGCGACACCCAAAGTCCCACCCTTGCTCTACAATGGAGTCTGACCTGAGTAAAAAGCTATGTTCCTTTTGAAATGCACCTAAGCGCTTTTTTTTTTCTTTCTTTGTACCTCTCTTCTCTTTCTCTTAAGTGTTTCACAAGTCCGACAACCACATTAAAACAGACTCATTAACACTTTAAATATTCATCAGCAATGACTGAAGTATTATGCAATGTTAAGTGTTGCAATAAGAAATTAAAAAAAAAAAAAAAAAAAAAAGTGAGATGAAAGCTTTATGTGAAAAGTTAGGGTAGACTGGAGGAGTTCTGGTTTTAACAGGAAGCCACATGACTGTAAGGTATATGTGCTGACAGCTGAAATGTCATTGTGGCATTTTGTACAACAATCAATCACCATTACTGGCACTGGACATCGACTTTGATAGATAAGAGTCTTTTTAATGCTGTAGCTGATATGTTTGTGTTACTGATTCAGGCACAGTCTGGCCAGCTTCTTTTAAATGTCACAGTATAACATTTCTCTGCTACAAAAGCTCACATTCAGTCAGATTATCAACCGGCGAGCGTTCCCCCAGGTGGATTAAGAAGCAACGGATGACAATGTTGATAATTGCACAACTACATTTAGGAGCAGCTTGTTAACATTTCTGCTTGTTGTCACGTTTGTCCATTAATTCAAAGTACAGCAGCTGGAACAATGTGGGGAAATTACAGTCCCATTATCCAGACTGAGTTGTTTTTCAAATGTCTGCACTTATTTCCCTTAATATAACACTATATTGAATCAGGTGCTTGTCCAGACAGTCAGATAATAGGCTGCGCTTTATTATAAACAATTTCACTGACTCTGAGAATTCTGAGTAAAAAGGAAAACCAATTATGTGCATTTTTAATCAGGATTACTCAACATTACTGCTCTCCAAGAGAGTGGATGCATAAACACAACAGTGTTATTGAATACACTCTCATCTAGAGAGAGAAGCAGATCTACTGTGGACTTGGTTGCCTTCACTTCATGTCAGTGCACTGGGCCAAGGCCATGCTTAAAAACACAAACAGCAGGGCTGTGTCGCCTGTGCTTTGTTAGTACTGGGGAGAGCGGTGGGCGGGGTGGAGGGTCGTGATTTGTTCCCTTGGAGGTATACAGGATATGGCAGGAGCCAGGGCGTCGTGACTCCTTCATTTTTTAAGTGCAATAAAGGCCACATTTGAAAGAAAACAAGGCTATGGCACGAAGAAGAAGGTATTTGACTTTCTGGCCATGACGTTATGGAAACCAGTCACAATGAGAGCTGGAGTATATTTTCTAGTGAAAGATGCATCACTTTCATTCGTTGTCAGCATAATAACTGCGTGGCCGGATCAACAAAACACAGCCTGTATATCTCACTGAATAATTAATTTGTTTAAGTCAGCCTGATCCTAATCATTCAAATCTCTCCTATAGCCTATACCAAAACCTGAATAGTCGAGTTTCATATAAGGTTGATTCTTCTTTAAAGTGAACAACCAAAAGTGAGATTGGACGATAAGATAAAACAAACGGGCAGGTTTTAGAGAAGAGAGAAGCGTCCGATATGAAAGTTGTCACTTTTTCAATTTGCCCACTAGTTGTGCTTTCAAAAGGTGGCATCAGCATTAAGAGCTACAACAAACTCAAATATAAAAAAAATAAAAAAGTAAAACGAACTTTTATGTACATTCTCGCATGATATTGCTTTGTCACCATAACATCACTTTTTCTATCAATTGTAACAATATTAAGTTAAAATAACAATATTAAATGGTGACAAATGAAACAAGTATTTATTGATGATGTGTTTGGTAAACTGTAGTGCAGCGCTTCACCGCTCAGCAAAGTCAAACTATTTCGTTAGGCCCTATCACTTTAATGTGCCATCTGATGTGAGGGAGAGAAATTCATTCACACATGAAACTCACCTGAGCTCGACCTGGCTTTGCTTTTGCATTTCGGCGTAAAGCTGGATGAGGACCCGCCGAGCAGGCTGCCGGGGTGGAAGAGGCTGCCGCTGTATTCGTGGGGTGTATGCAGAGGGTAAGCTGGGTAGGTGGGGATGGGGTGATGCGTCTGGCCCTGGCTGTTCATCGAGGCCAGGCCGCTGCGGAGTGGACTACAGCTTTCCATTTTCATGCCGTCCGTCAGCTGCACTTGGTACTTGATCGACTCCTTCTCGTCCATCCTGGTCGAGGTGGAGGTCGGAGAGGTAGGGCCGGGGTCCGGAGACACGTCTTTCGGAGGGGTAGGGGGGAAACTGTAGAGGTGCGGGCTGGAGTGGGACGCCGGAGTAAGCGACGACACCGGGGCTGTGCCGGTGCTGCTGCTGCAGGGGTAGCCGGAGCCGGTGGGGTGCAGGCCGGGTTTGCTGAAGTGGCTGACCGCCCATGCGTTATGGTGGTGGGCAGCGGACAGTGCTGCTTTCCCGGGATCCAGCCAGGGAATACCGGGGCTGTGGATGAGGTGTGGTCGGCAAACCTGGTTCCCAGTGAGGCGAGCTGAAATTCAAAAGAACCTATTTAATTTTTTTTTTCCACAATTTTGAATCCCTCTCAGATCCCCTCAACACAGCTGTCTTCCCATGAGTTTACAACACAAGTCACAAACAAATCTTACCTGTTAAATCCTCTGAATGACACAAATCCGACATTTAGTTCCCCAGTTCCAGATGTTGATAAAATAGTTAATTTAAAATAACAGATTTTTCCTCACATTTGCTTAATTATCCTGGACAGAAAGGAGTAGCCTCAGACTGTCCGCCTATTTAAAATGGCAAAAGGCCTAGTGGCTTCACGAAACTGGAAAAGCATAGCTACTCGCCAGGGCAGTATCTTTTCATCAGCTGCAGCTCTCCGGACTAAAGATTGTTATTGGTAAATTTGCGGTTTTTATTTTATATCCGGGAAGTGCCTCTCTCTCTCCCTCCAGAAACTCCTGCCCCAACAGAGAGGGGTTAAATGACATAGGAACTGACTATTTCCCTTTCCTCTCGCTGTCATTTGCTAGAAATTCCTTTTATGTCGCTGAGTCGGCCCAGAAATGTCAAGGAGGACTGTTGAAGTATTTTACTGCACATTGCATAAATTGTTAACTTGTAAAATACTTTTGCACAAAATGTAATGAATAGGCCTCTTCCACAAACAATAGCACCTTTATAAAATGTGGAGATTTTTTTTTTTATTCCCATAAGAGAAAAAGATTTTAAATTCATGTATCTAAGTTATGCGCATCTTACCGTGTGCTTGGCTGTAGGTGACCCTTGCCCGGGAATTGGTGTAGTAGGGGTTCCCTTGAGAGTCCAAGTGGTTCAGAAACATGTCAACTTCGTCCTGGGGCAGTAAAGGCGCCATGGGCTCCATGTAGTTGTGGCTCAGACTGTGGTGGTGAGAGTCCGGGTGCTGGCCGTTCAGCACTGCGTGATGGTGCGCCATCCACCGAGACTGGTCGGCCGCTGCGACCTCCATGACTGAGCTGGCCGTCTCCTTTTCTCTTAATGCCTTTCTGTGTCGCGCTACTTTTAGGCTATGTTTACCTCCAAGTGGCAGTTAAATCCTCCTTACAATATGGTTCCTGAGCTGCGAAAGTCTCGGCTGTGTTTATTTACTTCAGAAATAGAATCCTTAAATAACCCAGTCTCCTCCTTTCTCACCTGCAAAGAGACGAAAACAAAATGTTAATTCATATGAAAACATTGTGTCCGCTCCACCTCTCCACCTCTCCTCCCATGCACAGAAGAAGCATCCTTATATATGTTTATCTAATCATAGATGGGTGAAATAAACTTGGCACACTTCAGGGTCCTATATTACAGCTCGAAAACAAAGTAATGCACAGCAGTCAATGCATCCCGACTCCGCATAAAGGAAAAAAAATACAAATGTTTCCTCTGGATACCTGTTGCAATTTCGATCAGCTGACGGCAAATACAGCTTGGATGTGTAAACCTCCTGATCCGTGCAGTGCTCGGGCTCATTAATGAGATGTGGCGCAGACTGATGCGGCTGGCGCCAGTAAATTCCCATATCAAGCCACAGTGGGCGGGGCATCGGTCTCAGCCTATCACGACCAGCCCTGCCACAATTGGCTCGCCGCATCCCTGCTCTCCTTCTTTCAATTTCCATTTCCCTGCACCGAAAAAACTAAAAGACTTATCAATCAGCAGTGTAATTTTCTCCGGGGTCTCTCTCTCATGAAGATCACACTGAATGAGCTATCGGCCCTTGGTAATCTGTTTTTTAGCGGTTATAAGCCTAAAGACAGACATTTAACACGGAGAGAAATTCATTTGTATAACGTATGGCTTATTATTGATATGATTAATATTATTTAAAATGCTGTCACATTTAAGCCATCGTCACCTGTATGAGCCCATCTTAAAAATAGTCATGAGAATTTTATTTTAGCAATAAAAGAAATGTAAATCTTGCACCTACATGTTTTTTTCTTGTAACGATTTAAGTTGGTGATTGAGCCTTTCAATCCCACCTATAATTGTAAGTGTTGTTTTTCGCATACCTACTGCTGTTATGTAAATAAACAGTGTTTTCAGCACCTCTAAAACCAACAGAGGAGGAGTCGATTTATGACCCAGAAATTGGCCCCATTGTTGGGAGCGCCTAATTGTCTTTAATTAGTACCAAGGCATTCCTCTTGTGAAAACAGAGGGTTTGTCTCGGGGACAGGGCCATCAAACACAGTTTGCATACTAATGGCGCCTCTTTCTCTCTTGGTGGCACCAGGGATGGGCGCAGGGCCTTACCTATATGAAAACCGGTTGGTGTCCAACAAAGTGTCTCTTAATGCCCTCATTCAGGAGTCACAATAACACTTAAATCAAACCAAGTAAACTGAAGCATATTGTTTTGCTATTATTGTTACACTTAATATGTACATTTTGATAGTGGATCAAAAGATAAAGGTTTTGTTTTTTTTATTATTATATTGTATCCTATTTAATAGTAGAATTGACCGCAATGCGTGCGTAAAACGCGCTTATGTCCACAAAGATAATGGCCTGTGTGTGTGTGTGTGTGTGTGTGTGTGTGTGATTGACGGGGAATAATTGGAGGGTGCTCAGAGCCTAGACTGGTCGCCACGCCGACGCCGGGACCTTACGTCACAGAATCAGGGGTGGTGGTCGGAGTTTGTGTGAAGCTTCTGAAACCTTTACAAATTCTCCAGGTAAAAGACCCCTCATATCATAACTCTGATGACATGATGCACCTCATCAGGGCAACAATCATGCTCTCATCTGATACTATACCTGCTGTGTGTGTGTGTGTGTGTGTGTGTGTGTGTGTGTGTGTGTCAGTCATCAGTCAGTAAATCACTGGCATGTTACCAGGGGCAGTGAGTTGATGAGCTCAGCCCTTTGAGCTTGTCAACTCCTAAAATCAACAAATTAGTGCATGTGGGGCAGCAGAGGGCTGACTACCTGAATAACTGACATTCCACTGAAAAGACACAGCACAGTGGCAGGTGGAGAGAGACTTTTTTAAAAAATCTTAATATGGTTATTTATTGTAACTTCAAAAATATTGTATTATAATGCACATCAGCAATACACTGTGTGTGTACCTACAGTGAAAAGAAGCTTTTCTATGTTGCAGATTGCTACCACACATGAAGCAACAACGATTCCCTCTGTTTGACTGGATGAGCAGCAATTCTCCTGATCTGGACAGTAGTGAAAGCACTTCTTCTTTTTTTCCCCACTGTGCACTGTTAAAACGTGTCAGTGTAGCCTGCAGTGGTCAGCATGTGTGCCTGCATGCGATGCATTCTGGCTGTGCTAACTACAAGGCCTTAGAGAGTGGGTCAGGCTCAGACTAGCTGCTGCAGCATGCCCATTGTTGTTTGCATGTTTGCCAAATGGATTACTCAGCAGGATTTAGCCCTCTGTAATTTATACCTTCATTAATCCCATTTGTATCTGTGCTGGAACAAAAGATGGGAGAGGGTGAGGGTTAGTGAAGAGGATAGGGTGGTGGTGGTGGTGGTGGTGGTGGTGGTGGAGGCGGAGGCGAGGGAGAGTGTTGCTCTCCCTCTGTCTTTTCTCAAGGACACAGCAGTATTGTTTCACACAAGGATGCTATCCTAGACTAGAGAACACTATCCCTCTCACAACACCTCCTGCACGGGGTGAGAACTGTGTGCAACAACTGTATCGCTGTGCAGCCACAGTGGCTAATGAACAACAAGATTATCATTCCGATCCATGCTGTTATTAAATGAGATTGGCTTTATCTACCTGTTTGTTCCCATTGGGCATGGTCATCCATCATTATCCAGAGTGGAGGTGTGTGTGTGTGTGTGTGTGTGTGCGTGTGTGTGTACTTGACTTTCTATGTGTGTGTGTGTGTGTATATGTGTTTGCTTGGGGGAGGTGAGGGGGAGTGTGAAGAGCCACAGTGGGTCTTGTGAAGATAAGCAGAGCCAGAGAGAGAAGAGAATGACACAAACCAGCTGAAGCATTATTGTCCCCTTTACTCACGGCTAATTAGATAGAGCCAGGGCACTGAGGGGCTTTATAGCCACAAGCACCCAGACACAAGACCATATATCGGCTGAGAGAGGGGCCTGGATGATGCTATGAGAGCAGCACTCACTCCTATTTAAGCAGTTTGAGCTCCGAATAATAACATTTCAGAATAGGGCAGAAAATAACGCACAAACTGCACACCTAACAAAAGAGTATATACTCAAAAGATATTTCTGAGGTTGCTTAGAAATACAGAACATTTTAGGAAAAGTTCTCTACGGTACAATGCTGTAATAGTTCTGCATAAAAACGGTTTGATAATGTGTCAGAGATGCAGCAACAGCTCATTAACAGCAGTTTGGAGATGTGTTCATTCATCCATTAATTCAGTCAGTCAGTCATTCATTCATTTTTTAAAAACTGAATTATAGGAGTTAATTCAAGGCTCACACAGTCTGATACTGATATACACAGAGAGAGAGAGGGAGAGAGAGAGAGAGAGAGAGAGAGAGAGAGCTTCACAGTATTCATGTTATTTAATGCATGCACACACTGTCCAGAAAACAGAATGCAGACAACAGCTCAGGTAAGAGAGAGAGGTTTGTGGAGAAAAAAAAAAAGGTGCCATGTATTCACTCCTGCATGCCTGTGGAGACCCCCAGCCCTCCCCTGTCTGTCTCTGCTCCACCATTGTAGGGATGTGATTGCTCTTTCTTGCCGATGAAAGAGGATTGCTCAAGTCATTATGCATTTAAAAGCGTGACAATTGAATACTTTGTCGTCACTAATATCACGCTGATGATACACTAATCCATTTCGTGATCGAGAGGTGTGTTTTTTTTTCTTCTTCTTCTTCTTCTTCATCCTAGGAGTGGAACACCTTGCCCACGGCAACACACACTATTAAAATTGATTGTCGGTTGTATTTTTACGTGACCAGTGTGAAATCTTCGAAATGTCATATGCACTGAGCGATTTGTTTATGTGCTTTCATTGTTACATTTTGGCACATTTTAATTGTTCACTTAATTATAAAAAATAATATGTTTAGATCTAAAAAGATTTTTTAAAAAAAGAAAAAAAAGAAAAGCAGACTATGTTGCCTCTGAATGGAATGAAAGTAGCACAGCAGAATACCATATTTTATGTTACATTCAGACTGAGGATTGTTACACTTAAAGTCATTTTTACCGCTTTTCAGATGTTATGGAGGTTTACACATAATTACCCGAACAGCCGTAACAAACTAAGACATGCATATGTAGGGAGCTAAATATAAACTATAAATTATTAACCGTGTAAAATCATACTACACCCTTAACAGCAATATAGACTATAATACTGCAGGAAAATATCCTTCTTGTTTTTTGTTATAATAATAATATTATAAATCGATGAGAAGCTGTTCATACATGGGTCTGTACATATCTTTCTTAACCATAATTATGGATGTAGCCTACCAATAGCTTTTGGACTTCTTATTTTACATTTTTAAACGTGAAAAAACTGTTCCTCAAAACAGATTTTTAAATAGCAGATAGTCTAAAAAAAAAAAAAAACCCCAACGATTGACTTACCTGCTCCAGTCTTATGTGAGAAGTGTCTGCGCTCTCTGAGTCAATCCAGAGAAAGTGACTCCATCTGATTCTCTGCAGCTCCGGCGTCTCTCCCTATATAATAACAAGGCAAAATACCCGAGCGACGCGGAAAGAAAAAGGTGTCCAAGACGGTCTGGGCTGTTTTGAAAGATGCTGTCGAGACAAACAAAAAAAGGAACAAGCGGTGGCCTATAATCGCAGCTCTCTGTGTGATCGCGGTGTCTGTCTGCGTTCAGTCTCTCGCTGTATCCAAACCCCTCTCTGAATATGAGCAAAAAACTTCTGTGGCCATATGAGAAGCTGCAGCCAGCAACGTAACGGCACGTCAGCCAGCAGCCTGTCTTCCGGGTCCCAGTTAAATAGACAGAAACTGGCAGCAATACCTGTTCCCGAGAGGTGATCAATAGAGTTTAACTTGCCCCAGAGGTGCCCAGTATTTTATCTGAACGTCCCCCAGGTCTGCTACAATAAACCCCTTTTTTAAAATGCTGATATGGGAACCTCTTCTGGCAGCCTTTTCTTGCTGTTATTTAATACAAAAATACACACTAGACGCATTTTTACGCACACCTTTCATTCCTCACAGTACATTAATACAGAAATTAAATAATTGCTCTTCTTGCTGAGGACTCCCTGTAGTCGTTCAAGGGCCAAAGGAGGCCCCTGGTCCCCTCTCATCCGAGGTGCAAGATAATAACCTGCACAATCATTATGAACAGTTTTGGGAATATGCTGTAAATGACCAACTTTTGCAGCGTGCCAACAGAAAACTTATATTTGAACTTGGAGTGTAAATGTAGGCCTATTTGACATTTGTTCATTCCTGTGCAGGTCCCTAAAGGCGTAGCTGTTTCATATAAACTACACTTCTTCTTCATAATATTTGATTTTGTTTTCATGTAATGTCTTCATTTATTTGTCTATAGTTTTGCTTGTTTAAAAAAAAGTGACAGCCTCTGTACTAATTGACTTACTGAGATTATGCTTCATGACTCTCACCCCCCCTGGTCCTCCCCCGCCCACTGCGTTCAACGTGTTAAAGAAGAAAAATACGGTTCCCTCCCTCCCTGTTTTTGTGTTTTATATCCCACACAGTAACAACAACTTTGTAAAACATGCAAAGCCCCTCAAATCTCCTGCACGCGACCTGGGCTCGTGCGCGTCGCTGGAGCCAGGCAGGTGCAAGGGGCGCGAGGACCTCTGCAACTCGGGGCTCGTGCTCCCCAGAGTGCACACGCACACAAAAAGAAGAGAATGAAAAGCTGAAGGGGAAAGAAAGGAGAAGAGAAAAGAAACGTGAGCTCTGACTGAATTAATTACGTTTGTTTCAATATTTAAAATCACCAGAGCAGATCTAAGAGTTCACAAGTATGAACGTTCAAGGAAACGCACACTAACTTTGTCCAGCATGCATAACGAATAACCAAGTGAAGTATGATTGCGCAAAATATTCTGACTCATAAAGTTTATACAAGGGGCCTTGGAGATTAAATTGATACTCAAAAAAAAATCCCTTTCTTGACGTTATTATTGTGACTATGAAAGAAAATGTATTTGTCAGAAAAACAGCATTATCAGTGTGACTTTTGATTATTATTAATCATCAAAACTCAGACTAATAATGGCCAGTTGTTGGTCTACTTGTATGACATATTACAGTTACAACCTATAGTCTATACCAACTATTAATATAAGAGTCTAAGCTAAGCAAACAAAAGATTTAAGTTAGCATGAATGCTTTCTTTTAAAATGAGGAGTTAAGATGGTTCTAATTAGTTAAGAAAAATATGACGAGTTTTTTTTCACACCACAGCAGCAGGAAATAAGCAGAAGGTTAAATTTTCTTTTCTTTTCTTTTTTTTAAAATCTGATACAAATTTTACATTAACAATTTTATTTAAGGCATTGTCAGGGAATACCTAATTACTCCATGAAATGACAACCACCACATTTAGGCTAATATCATTCGTTTTTTTGCTATACAAAATACACCTATTGGCAATCTATCAATAAATCTATCAATAAATCAAATTCACACCAGTGTAGCTTAATGTTCTATTTGTGGCTCCTTGCAGTTGTTTTGTCAATCAGATCTTTGCATGTTCTGCACGAGACTCTGTGTGTTTGTGTATGTGCACTGTTTTCGTCAGGCATGATATTATATGCACACTGCATTAGATGCCAGGGCCCTTCTTCTTCTGATTATTACCAGGGGTAATATTTCATCGGCACCACGCAATCTTTGTTCTCTGTGAAGATAATAAATGGCCTAATCGTTATCAGCAAACTGCTGGGGGTGTCAGCACCGACCGAGGCTGGAAGCGGGGTCCAAAGTGCTGCTGAATAAATTGGTGTTCCTTATCTCCCTCTCCCAGATTATCGCCGCCTTTTCAAACTTGCACAACAAATACATTCAATGCATCTAATGCATCATTTGTGGGGGGGTGTGGAGGTGGGGGGAGATCCCGCAGGTTGATAGAGACAGATAGGCGCAGGGAATGAGAAATATTTACACGTTTTACGCGCTGCAGCCGGACAGCCAATATAGGCTCTATTTGGCATTAGAGGGAGTTTATTGGCCAGACCATTGGTACACACACTTTACATATCAATACAAGCTATATTAAACATACATCACTGTGATATGATGCCTATCTCTCTGATTAGTCCCATCTCGTGCCCTGGGATAGATGTAACCATGTTTGAATTTAGGCCATCTTTTGAAAATGTATGTACACTGTGGTAAAAACCAAATTTGACTTTTTACAAACTAAGACAATACAGTCATACATTTTATAGCCAGACTGTCACGGTTGATTTTAACATGTTTAAACATTATTATAATATTTTTCTAGGTTGTCTCTCGATAAAAGCATAAAAATACAGATAACATAGAAAGCTCAATTTCCAGCTATAATTGCACTTGTGAAAACGACTCCTTCCTAATAAACACATCGAAACATAGCATTATAGCATTATCTTCAGTTTCACAACAGGCTAAGCCGCTTAACATGCACCGTTAGTTTTCTCTGATTTGGTTTTGTCTGGTCAGTAGGCCTGTTTTCCTCCAGAGAAAACGGGCCTCACATTAGGCCCGTGTTATCACTTAAATAACCTGCCGTGGCATTTGGTTAACAGTCCATGTCTGCTATAATTTAGGACATAGAAGACCTACTAAATTTTATAATTGATGTCAGGCGAGTGCAGTTTAATTTAACGAATAACGAACCGCACCTTCATTCACCTTTCTCATGACTGACCTTTTCCTATGTCTTCAGAATTGAATTTATAATTTCAGCATAGTGGAGAAAAAAAATCATAACACTGCGGGCCAAACGTGGCAAGGGGGAAAAAATGGTTGTACGTCCATAATCGAGCATGAGATATAATGCAGTATTTATGAGTGACACTTATGACAAAAAAAGGAAAACATTTTCCAATACACACACACACACACACACGCAAACGCACACTCCCCTTTTTAATACCGTGGCATCTCCACCGGCCCCGGTGCTCTGATGGTCTCCTAGACAACCGAGATAACGGTGCAGCAGTTTTCCATATCGGTCCCGGAGTCTATTATAGCTCGGGATTAGCTCCCTTTTCGAAAAGGTCATACACAAAGTCACCAAACCTGCTTTTTTCCAACCCATATGGCCCTGCGTGTAGCCACATTCATAAACATGTATGTGCCATTTCATTTAATGCCATTAGACTAATAGCAGTGCGCATCTTCCTGCGCAAACTAGTAATATAAATGAGAGGCTCATGAGCAGATAGAGGAGCCCTGTATCCTCCAGCACTGAGGCGGAGTGTTTCACACTGCAGGAGAGGCGCAGTCATGTCCCGCTGAAAATGTGCTGTTATGTAGCGACCCCTGGCGAGGAGAGGATGCAATAGCACTATAAGAGTGGTCCTCTGTATGTGCATGCTATATACAGTATATATATATATATATATATATATATATAGGTACGTGGATGTCTCTAAAGGATTGAGCAAGTAAAATATTGTAATAAGCAAGCAGCCCTGAGAGGGCAGGGACACTATTGCACAGCTGGAATGTTCCAGCTGGGATTCCCGGTGGCTGGACAGGAAGTTAGAGCCTCTGACAGGAAGTGTGTTCTCAGGGAAGGCCAGCATCGGGTGGAGAGAGAGAGGGAGATGTTTCCTGTTGGCTCTCTCCACATGTTTAGACGCCTCACAGACACACACACACACACACACACACACACACACACACACTTTCAGTTTGCTTCACACCCGACGAGAACATACCGGTATGCAAATGATTTTTGTAGCATCCGTCCGTGCTCACAGTATTAATGGTATTAAGAGGACAGTGGTAAGCCAAGACAGTAGATCATATAGGCTTACACAGGGTAGGATTGGGTCACAGGATGCAGATGTCACCACATGAAGTGAAACTTCCTGCCCATCAAAGCAGTCAGTGCCAGTTTAATGGACTCACAATGTGCAGCCCACAACAGAAAGCGAGTATGGCTTCATGGAAATAAGGCAAGAAAATTCAAGGGGTACAGATGGTATAGCAGAGGAGGAGAGAGCAAGTGGGGAGAGAGATTGTAGGTTGAGATGTGATGGAACGATATGTGGATTGGAAGAGGAAAAATCTCTTTGTCTCTCCTGAGCTCAGTGGACAATCAAAGTTTCCTATCAGCTCTGGAGTAGGGGAAATTGGCTGCCCTGGGAAGGAGAGGGCCACTCTCACAGCCAATGGGAAGTGCCCCTGTCACTCTAATCAGGTCCGATAGAGAAAGTAGGAAATGTTTGTGCGTGTGTGTGCGCGGGCTCAGACAAAAGTGCTTCTTTTTTTATTTTTTTTAACAGAGAACAGCTTTGTTTCACTTGCCCTTCATGTGATACAAGATGATACAAAGTCTTAAGTAGCGTTAGACCTTCATCTGCTGCTTATCCTCTGTACTGAGGGACATACATGAGCCACGCGGGCATGATTTTTGGCAAAACTTGCCGTGAGAGGCATGACCATCGGTGCTTTGATGGAGCGCCATGTGGCAGAGATCAGTGGGTCTTAGTGGGAGCTGTGGACAGTTGCACACAAGGGCGGCAAGGGAAGAGGATTACTGTCTCATCGATACAAATCCATACAGAGAGGGAGGTTGACATCAATATGCACAGAGATATAGGAAGAGCACAGAGGCTTTGAGCAAAAGTGTGCACGATGTAAACATCCGCCTGCGAGGAACACGACAGTGGACTTTGATGCTCGCTCTTTTTTTTTTTCTGTGCCGCCCATCTTTCTTGCCCTCCCCACCTCCTCCATGCCAGACAAGAATGTGTCTCTCTGCACCCAGGGCCCAATCCTCTGTTTGAAGTCCCATCTCCATCTCCGCTCTCTCCTGCACTGTCCTCCCCTTCCTCTGTCTGTCTGACTTGTCTTATCTGTCAGCCCCGCTCCTCCCCGTCTCCTGCAGCTGCAACAAGGGGCCACAGACGCCTTCATTGTCCTCCTCTTCCTCGCCCTCACGCTTCTGCACCCGGCCCCGATCACACCTGCCACCTGCACAGGACGTAGGGCCCCGGGACCTGAGCCGCGGGGGCTTTCATCCATCCCTCACCTCGTCCTTCAGAGCCTCTCATCCCCCCCTCATCCCGGCACCCTGTCACTAAGGAATGGCCGGTGCAGAGGGCCACGGCGGAGCGGGCACACAGAGCTACCGTTGTGAGGATGTGTGTTTTAAGCAGAGCCAGAGGGGAATCAGCGCAGGTGAGGTGTGTTTGAGGGTGAGTTTGGAGTTTAGAATCGACTCATATTTCTTCTATTCGTTGACATCCTTTTATGTAGCGGGACTGACTGAATTGAATGAATGTATGTCGTGAGGAAGGTGGACCTGAGTGTGTGTGTGTGTATGTGTGTGTGTGTGTGTGTGCACAATAACATGCTGACAGTGAGGGTGGTGGCTCTGTCTCAGTGATTTATGAGAGTGTGCTGTGAAGGGTCTTCTGAGCAGGATATTGTTCCCTGACTGGTGACTTCTGCCTCTCTCTTTGTGTGGATGTGTGTGTGTGTGTCTGTGTGTGTATTTTAGAGCGAGAAAGATTAAGAGGGAGAGTGCTGCAGGTGAGCACTCAATGTAATCAATCACCACCACATCACAAGGCCCATGGCTTGTGGATTACCCCTTCAGCTGATACCTAGTTTGACTTCACATTTGTTTTTGCATATTCATTATTTCTGGCAGATTAAGAAAGAACAGACTCTGCATCATTACTATACTTCAGGAAAGGAAGATAATAATCAACTTCATGCCTGTGGGGGGATCATGACAGCTCAACCACATGGCCCAACCAGTCCAACACCTTGCACAAACCCCCACCATCCACCTCAAACACACACACACACACACACACGCACACGGTTTGCCACATCAGGATACAGTGCTGCACATGAATTCCGGTTTTAACAGTATTCTGCTCCGCTTACACCAACAGATAAACCGCAGTTCTTCTGCGACCAGTAATCACATCCTGGGCCAGAGGACAGAGGTTGGAACTGAAAAGACTGAGAGGCCTCCAATCAACTAAACACCTACACCACACAAGACGACGCCCCATCAGTGGTAGAACAGATATATGAGAAAGCAAATGTATCGACCAAACGCTGTATGACGACATAAGCCTCGAAGGTCCAGCCATATTCAATTATGCCACCTTACCAAGCAGCCAGTAGCGTAGCAGTGAGATACTTTATAACAGCAAGACTTTTTGACTGTTTTTGAGAAATTCAAAAGCTCACACATGGCCTATTTTTGGGCTAAATTGGAGGCTTCACTTCTGACTCAACATCTGGGACTGAGTCAGAAATCTGTAAAGAGCAACTTAGAGTGGAAAAAGTTATTCATTTAAAAAAGGGAAAAAGAAGACACATTTATCAAGCGCCTTATTCCTACTTGGAGTGAAATTCAAGAACAACCTTTAAGAGCAGCTCTCAAGTGATCTAGATAAATCTTCAAAGCATGAATAGCCAATCAGAGATGAGAATTTAGCCTACATTTAGCCCCATTGTCTTTTAAAACTGTTTTTTTTAATTATTTGTTATTCTGTAAAGTTTTAATTGTATAATATATATTTATAATATATATTAATTTAATATTGTGATAAATATCACTGGAAACAAGGAAACTAAACAGGACTAGGCAAAATGCTGCTAGAGGTGGTTTGAAGTAGTCTACATAAGAGAAAAACAGATATTTCAATGTTGCACCACAATAAATATGAATGGAAAGTGATGGCAAACAATCAGTTCCACCTTTCACCTATTCTAAATGGCTCCAGATTACAAATTGTTCATGATGATGCATGTAACAGTGTACAGAAATGCCAAAAACATCTCTCCAAAGTGTTTGATTTGTGCTTTCTCTGTACTGCAGCCATCTGGGACCAAAATAAGTTTCTTGTAGCCAACTCACTTCTGAAGCTCTCTTTAAAAAGACATTTGATGAATAGCTTTTCCTGAAAAACTTTTATCTTTCATTTAGGTCTAAAATTTCACCATTGGCAATTGATAAATGACGACCATGCTCAAAAAAATCCTGTTTACATAATTCATTTTTAATGAATGAATGCTGTAACAACATGAATATCCATCACAGGGTTTTCTTCAAGATGTAAAGTGTTGATCTTAGCATGGAGAGCTGAGGTATACTGTTTAATTTTGTGTGTCTGTTATTTTAAAGTAGGGCCTCGAAATCTGCTCAATTTCCCAGATTCAATTAAGTGAGAATCCTTCAGCCATGTCAGTCCAACATGCAGACTCAGAGAGGCCTGATAGCATCGCTGCAGAGTGGCAAGCAGACGTGAGCTCAGTGGCTGGTGTCGAGGTGGACGTGTGCGAGCAGCAGCAGCAGTAGTCTGCCCTGCTGTGCTCCACTGTGAGAATTAGACTGTGTGGCTCTACAAACCCTCACTGCTTCAAAACTCCACTCAAGTACAAACACACAAACAAAAATGCCATTGTGTGGCCTTTCACCAGCACCAAGCATCAGCGCTAACAGACATTGTCTTTGCTTTCCCCTGCTGTGTACTTTCAGAATGATTATTGTATGGCACATACAATATGTTAACATTATCATTGTGAGTGGAAGGGGGCCTGTTATTATGGAACAGGAAGTGACCTGCCAGGACCCCTGGTGACCTAAGAGGGAAAGCAGTGACCTCAGACTAACCCCATGTGTTTGTCCTGGGCTCCGGCTGTGATGGAGGCAGGTCGGCTGCTCTGCTCACTGGGGAGGAGAGGTTGATAGGTGGGGTTGGTTTGAAACAAGGAAAGCAACAATGTGCTGGAATTTCCCTCTGAGGTACCAGCTTTAAATGGGCCACCAGTTGTTGTACAAACTTGGCTTATTTTTATTTTGAGAATGTAAGATCATAGATTTTCATTTTGTATCTAGTAGATTATTCAATTGCTATTGTCTAGGTCAAGATGCAGTGTAATACTGTTAGTGAGGAAATAAACTACAGGAAAGTGGTGGTTCTTGACACAAGTGTGCCCTCCTTTGGTGAACCGAGGTCATTGCTTCCAAATGTAACTGCCCCAAATAGACTAATAAAAAATTAGAAATGATCTTCATGCACCTGCAGGGTTTACTAAAAAACAAACTGACTAATCAATGAGGCCGTTTCTCAAAATTTTATTTCAAATTTGACAGCTTTCCATTTCATTGCCCATTTCACAAACATTTGTGTCCCATTTCCCATGTCTTTTCTCGCATACAACCTAATCTCATGTATCCACTAATCTCATGGTCGAAACAAAACCACTTACAAAACAACTAAATCATACAAAATGTAGAAAATGTTACTGAGGTACAGTAAAAACAAAAAAAAACAGACACTACATGTTGGATTTGGGATGACACAATCAGAGCTTCAAATTTGTTCAAATATTAAAGTCAGTCAGGGGCGAGTAGAAAAAACTTTCAAGTGCACAAGAGAGGAGATTAGAAAAGACTAAGCAACCATCATCACACCCGACCGGACAGCTGGAAATTATTCAGTATTTTAAAACGGCATATGTGAGTAAAGACATGAGATTGAAACACTTACGCCTTAACCATTCATTTGAAAAACAAATCCCCAAACCTTTAAACTCAGAGTGAGAAACAAAAAAACGCAGTCCAGAATTGAACATGAAAATGACGTGTCAAGTCTGAGCATGTGTGACAGTTTAAGCTTGACAAACTCAAAATAGACAAACATGTTGTGATGTAGCTGCTGAAGAGCTGAGCATGCAGTGACCTCAAGTTTATCACAAGGCTCGAAGGCACAAGTGTTTGGATAAACACATCACTACCGCGAGATGTAGATATTGACAGTCCATGTCTGGGTGGTATAAGATGGTAAAAAAAAAAAAAAAGAATGTGTGAGCATTTGTGTCACATTTATTTGAATTCTCGTACATACAAACAGATGGTTGTATGTTGTAGCAGGGGTGTTTATGTATGCTACTGTGGCAGGAGTTGTTTAGAGGGCATCCAGCAGACTGTCGATGCGGCTGACGAGCTCCTGTCTCTTTCCGGCCAGAGTCTTGTCGCTCTCGATGTAAGCCTCCTTCTTGACCTTGCCGGCCACCAGCCGCTCCGCCTCCTGGCAGGAGCGACACACCAGCTCCTTCACCTGGCCGTCCAGCTTCTGCACCTCCCCGACCTGAAAAAAGAGCAGAGAGAGTGAACTTCGCTGTTTGTAAACCTCTAGTTTACTCCACTATTCCAATCCGAGCTCTCAAACACACACACACACCTTATCGGCCAAGTCGGAGCCCTCGGCTTTAAGACGGGCCTGCAGTGAGCTGATCTCGTTCGTCAGAGTGCGGTGGTCGGCCTCCAGAGTCTTCCGGCCGCTGTTTAGGGCCCCCGTGTCCCGGGACTGCTTATAGCGGTTGACCACTTCGTCCATGTGTCGGTACAGACCCAGACGCTTGTTAACAAGAGTCAGCACCTGCTCTGTGATGGAGGCCACCTTCATACGCACCTCGGCCGCAGGGTCCTGAACAAAAACAAGTGAAAAACTGATTCAAAATGCATGCAAGTCAACTGATTGGAGAATTAAAAAAGGAGGTGAGAATACAGATTAATTAGCAGAAACCAGGCTGCTGTTGACATACCTTTGTGATGGCAAAGTCCAGACGAACATAGATGATAACAGTGAAGAAGAGGATGTAAAAAGCTCCTACAACCAGGAGAGGCTCCTGCAGCATCAGGATCTTATTGAAGTTATAATGAACCTGGCAATCAAAAGACGACATTTATTAATTTGGGTTTGAATTAACTGTCACAACTCATATCAGAAGTTATCCAAATCTGTTCTTCCAACTTCTGCTGTCTAAACATTAAATGATTGCAAGAATTGTCCTCAAAACTGAAATATGAACTTTGACAAAGACATTACTTAAAGGTAGCAAATTGCCATTCTGCTGGTATTTTTTGCAAACCTGCTTTAAAGTCTAACTGGCCAAAATCCCCATTCTTTTCTACTGTTCTTCTTACCACAACATCCTGAATGTGCTGCTCCACCAGGTTGTTCTTGGTGGCGACAAGCACTGGTCGGCCAAAGGTATCCAGGTACGTATAGTGCAGCTGGTTTGGCATGCGATCGATTTTGTATGGTGTATCCACATGGATGTTTCTGTTAGGATACGACAGGGGAAGTTTGGAGATATGAGCATGAAGTACTACAAAAATCTCAACTCCACCTCATGTAGATTTTGTTGCAAACACCCACCTGGCTCCCTCAGGCAGGATGATCTTAACAGTCATGGAGTCAATGACTTGGTCGTCATACACGTGATCAACAAGTCTCATCTTCAGTGCATATTGGTCTCCTAAAAAGTATAATTACGCAACACATTAGTAACAGACCGCAGGATATAATGATTAAGAAGGATGTGCCTCAACAGGAAGCTGTGGTTACTCTTCTAGAGCATCCTCTGGACGAGAGCCGTTTTATATCTTACTTTTCCCTCACAACTCTTCTCATTTTACAGTCGCTTTAAAAGGAATCAACTCTCACTTTAGAGGGAAGTCTTGTTTTCTGAAAGCATGTTTTCAAGCTTAGCTCCTTCAGGTGGTTTCAGACTGATATAATCCACTGATCATAATTAGTTACAAACCAATTTGTTGAGAATAATTAGCAAGACAACTTGTGGATTAAAGATATCTTACCCAATGAGGTTTGTAATTTAAATATAATGGATACATTTGTCTGAAAACGTAACTTCAGGTAAAACCTATCATTAAGTTAATTAAGCACTGCACAGTGCAGAGAGGAATTACAGTATGAACCCTTAGGTTACATAGAGCGTCTAAAACCCTGTGTATCTGAAACTTAGTGCAGGCTTATAGATCAAATGTAGTGAGGGCATGAAAATGTCCCTCAGTGCTTCCAGTGGACAATACGTGTTATATCTATGTCAATATATGAATTTAAGGGAAACATGAATTCTAACTACTTCTTCACATTTTTAAAGATGAAATATTTCTCGTATGACTCGGTTATTTGGGGCTTTCAGCAGTGAACCCACCCAAGGTGTAGAGGTACTCATAGCTGGGCAGATTGTAGCCAATCATGTAGTGGGTCTTCCAGCCTCCAAACAGGGGGAAGCGAGGGCGGACCTCCACCTCCACTGAGTCATCAAGGACCTGCAGATGGGAGGTTGAGATGTTGCCAATTTCATCCCTGTAGTAGACGTCCTGGGCGGAGGCAGGAAGGATAGTCTGTTGAGGAGAAAGGATAGAGTCATCATCACCTTAATAGTTGAAACCAGTCAAACAATGATTTGTGTTTAACCTCATACCTTGAAGGACTTGACTGACGAGATGCCGCTGTCTGACTGACGCTGGTAATCATAACGTGAGAAAGGCCCCTTCAGGTTTGCCCCTGTGTGTCTCAGATCGACAGTCTCTTCCACAGCGATGTTGCCCCAGTGAGAGACCTCGATTGTGCGAGTGATGCTACTGATGGTGAGGAAGGGTGTGTTGTTTTCATAATGGATCTTCATTGTATCCTGAAGGTTAAAAAATAAACATTTGTAACAACTTTATTGCAGCTTCATCATCCAAAAACCGTGAAACTTGGTCAGAGATTTACCTCGCTGAACGGGGCGACATCACGGAAGGGTCCATACTCGATGATCTCATCGTTCTTGCTGGGGTTGCCCAGCTTGGTGTAGCTCTCTACTGTCTTGGAGGCCAGGCGGACACGTGTGGTCTGACTGCGGGTGGGGTAAGGGGAATACAAGTAGTGGTTGCCTTGAAAGACCACCAGCTGGCGCTCAGCCTGGGTGATTTGTGAGGGGAAAGGCTTCAGGACATGGCTTAAAGTCATCTCCACCTTTGCTTTAAGCTGAGCACCTGCTGCCAGACTGGAAGTCAACTGCACTTTGTAAAACTCCCCACTGAAAGAGAACACATGATAAAGAGGAGTGTGCATAAAATAAACATGCATAATGATGTTAAGTGTTGCTCCTGTAATATGTCAGCTTCTCTGGATCTATGCATGGAAAATGCTGCCAAAGTGACTGCTATATTCAATAATAAGTCATTCCTGTCATCAATGAGTCACTGATAGCTGGAGTACGGAAATGTTTCTTACTTTCATAAAAGGATAGTCCTGTGTTTCTTAGACTACAGACAGCAGGACAGGGAGGATTTAAGGACCTATCTGTGATATTTAGACAGAGTTAAGCTCTTATCAGGAATGTCACTCAGACACTTTATTTACGTCACTCAGTCAACACACACCTAATGTTGATTCAAATGCACCTGTAAAGCTTTACAGGTGCATTTGAATCAACATTGTTGGCTGCGTGTTTGCATAAGTTATGTTGTTAAAAGGTTAAAGGTTTGATCTCGTACCTTTGGCCCGGCATGGTTGTCTGCTGGATCTCAAGTGTGCCATCATCCTCTTCATCACCCTTCACCTGCAAGGACATGATTTCTGGTTGAGCTTACTCTGTTTCTGAAATGTACGCACTTCAGAATTCACAATCGGATTTATTATTAACCGAGTAGCGAGCACAAGGAAATCAATGTGGTCCAGATGTCAACCAAAAAAGCTATTTTAAAAAATACATTAAAACAATTAACATTAACACAAACATAACCATTTAAAAAAGACATGATAAAAATGATATGTGCAATAAAGTAGAATATAAATAGAAGTGTGAATACAAATGTAGATATAAATGATGACAGGCAGTATGAATTAGAATGAGATATGCAGGTGAAGTGAAGATAGCCTGTAGACAGACTTTTTACTGTCCTTGTTAAAGAACTTGATGACAAAATACATGACAAGTGAGAGGTTTATTCTATATTTTTAGAAAGCATAGCAGTGTGTGCAGCTTCTATGTGAAAACAAAGCACTGCAGCATTATCATTCATTGAGAGGGGGGCAGGCCTGTGCGCAGTCAGACACGGAAGTCAGCTGCTCAGCGCATACGTGTCGCTCAGCCACTGACAGAACGTGCACCGCTGCGGAAGTTAACATCATCCTTTAGCAATTCAAAATGAATTTCTACAAACTAGAAGTATATCTTTACAGAAAGGCTGCTCAAAGCAAAGCTAATGAAGTGAAAAGTTTGCACTGAGCAGTATACATTATGAAATAGTAACGTTAGCTGCGTGAGCTTGCAGGAACACATTGAATCACACCACATAGCGCTAGTAGCTCTGATTTCATGCAATCAATGAACACACTGCAACATCGTGTGGTAGCATGTCGGTAATCTTGTGCACCAATGCATATCTATTTCACGCAAAAAATAACGCAACACATGAGAGCAGCGGGACATTTACGTAGCCAGGATACGTGTCGCATCCTGTGAGCTAGCTAAAAAGCTAACGCTAACTACAGCTAGCTATGGTGTGTTCCTTATCATTGATGTTTAACTTACAGAGGCTCCGATGTATGCCAAGTGCGGGGCCAGGCCGGGCTCCACAGCCAGTATGAAGCTGTTCACGGCGGTACGTCCCTGGTTGGACAGCACGATCTCTGCGGTGATCTTGGCCAGATGAGTGCTCAGGTCCACCGTCCTCTTCACGTCCTCATTCACTAGACCTTCCGCTGAAGCTTCCGAGCACACCGCGGCCAGGAGCAGCAGGCAAGAGCCGACAAGTGTCGACCACCGAGTCATACTTACAGATACGAAAGAGATGAAACACCTAGGTAAAGACAGGAAAGTGTAAGGAGGAAAATGTAGAGCAGCGAAGAAAGGCCGCCGCGCCGCTCTACATCAGAAAAGGATGACGCTTCATTCAGACCGACGCGATGACGTCACGGTGCGCTCTTCACAACGTGCCCTGCGTTGGAAGCAGCCTAGACTGTCCGTAAAAACTCCATGGAGACAGACACAGGAAAAGAAGTGCTTTTTAAAAATATTTTATTCATTCTTCAACAGGTTAATGAGTAATTAATTCATTATTAATTTTGTATTAAATTTATATTTATGTATGTTTAATATTAATTTGCAAGCATCAAGGCATAGATAACCACAACAATAAACACACCTTAACAAACAAGGTACATAAGATAACTTAAAGGTAGAATATGTAGAATGAGCAGAACAACGAAATCGAGTGTCTCGAGATCGAAGTCACAACAACCAAAAGATAATAATGTAAATATTAATAGAAAATAAATACATCTTAAAGACAAATTAACAATAATAAGAAGAAGAAAACTGCACTCTTTGATAGTTGCTCAAGACATCATGAAATATTTTTAGTTCTTTATAAGCTCTAAGGACACATTTTGCATGTCTTCCTTCATTAGCCTTAAAGCACTGAGATTATTGTCCATAGGCTCCCTTTTTAAAAACAGAAACATGATGTGCAGATGAAAATTCTGGCCTGGAGTATTGGGTTGTTCAATATCAAGTCACTTTTAATGTCCTTCATGTTACCAAACACAATGTGTTCTCTTATGAGAGGAGTACAGGAGGTTTTTGTTGTCAGCCAGTCCTGCAAATCCTCCTAGATTATCACAATTGCAGAATCACAAAAGCTGCAGTTATGTGATTAACATTAAATCTCGGTCTTAGCAATTCATTGGATGGAATATTAATTTGGAAAGACTTATTTTGTCTTGGGCAGAAAAACAAGCACATGGTGTTTCAGGTGACGCCATTATTTTAATACAACCTGTTTTACATTGACGTGTTTGTCCTTGTTGGACTGTTTGTTCATGATGTGCTTGTGGTAGTGACCCTTACTGGCCTGCTGATGGCACTGTGTCAGTCTCTGTGAATACAGCAGTGTGTGGCGTTGTGCCTTTTTCAACATGATGATAAAACAACAAAGGCTTGTTAATCATAACTACTGTAGGAAGTCACTTGCAGTTATGTGCCAATATTTGAAAACCAAAGCTCACAATCAATCTGTCTGTCAGTCAATCAGGGGACAGCCCATGGACATAAGGGTTTTTTTCTGGTTGCAGTCAGGGATCCTGATCACATTTATCTTCAGTATTACAATACAATTCAGGGGGTGAAATGGGGCATAATTGAATAAGTAGTGTAATTATTGTATTTTTTTAAAAGTCTGTCAAATGCCTTTATTGATGGAGTTTTCGACAGACCATAATAAGCAGGCACAAAAACCAACAGCATTAAATTACCTACATAGAATAAGAGTTGATGTGTCAGCTGAATGGAGAGAACTAAATCAAATCATATGCCAAACACTGCTCATCATCAGATACTCAGCTGGTAGAGTAAACTCCAAGAGAGAACATGAAAGCAGCAATACAGCTGCTGGAGACTTACAAACTCCTCAAAATCTTAACAACCAAAGTCACTATGAGCCAACTGGAAAGGAGCCAGGATTTAGTGAGTGTCAATGTTTTTATTTAAGACTGTTACTGTGCATGTAAAGCATTTACTTTAAAGCTCAGATTGTCTCATAGTTTTCAAAAGATTTCAGTTGTTTCACCTGCACTTTTTACGTCATCTTTAGATTTACTTTGGCTGCATTTATTGTTTGTTTCTTTTGTATTTATTGTCACTTTTGACATCTCAAAATGATCTGATTCTAGCTTTTGATTTCTGAATTGTGGTAGAATTTGCGATTAATTAATAGGGTGAGTGTTGGGGAAGCAAAAATTCAGCAGCACTTGTAAGCTGGATAGACAGTGTATTTTACATGTTTATAGGCCTATAGTCTATTGAGAATAAAGCATAACAACCTTCCTTGACATTCCATAAATCATTACTAATTTAATTCATTTATGATTTTTCAGGTTCAGTTTCTTTTTGTTTGTTTTTCCCCATATCACTTTATTTATAGAGATCATGTGTGGTATTAATACAATAGCAGAGAACAGTTAGGCATCATATAATGAAAACAAGAACATGAAGGACATGACTTAACTTTCAGTTTGTTGATACAGTCAAAGACAAACAGACAAAGGGTAGAAGGAATAATAATTACCTACTAACAGCAATTGCACATCTTATTATTTTTAAGTTTAATAAACTCAAAATACTTTTTTAATTCAATCATGAAAAGTTCAAATGATGGCTAAGAGAACTTGGATTTATGGATGTGAACATTTTGCAGTAAAACAAATAAACTAGTCTGTTGAACTTTCTGTTTTTTGCTTTCATAGAATAGTAGGCTACATCTTTGACTTCCAGCTTAACTGAATGGTTTGGTTGAGGATAATAAATATATGGGAGAAGCCATGTTATCTCTCATTGTCTCCACACCAGTTTCCAATAAGGAAGCACCTCAACCCCATAAAATATAGTGATGATGAGAGCCTTGAACTCTTAACGAGTTGAAGGAGGAGGACTGCCCACAGACACACTCACTGAATCAACTTCCTCTTTATTTAAACAGCATTGTACTGACTCAAAGCCCGACATTTATACTCATGCCTTCATCGGGAGCCAAACAGGAATACTGGGAAGTTAACTACTTATACATTTCCAAACATCACAAGGCGTCCTAATCCCACAATAATTTCCCACATTTCTCCTTTTGCAGTAAAGAATGAATCTCTTACGTGTTTATTAATACATTAGTGACTTTTGTATTCCATTAATGAGGAAGGTAGATTCTGTTTCGTGTAACTCTCATGTCTCTCATCAGCTGAAGGATTCCACTGGAGTAACAGCATTTATAGGCTACCACTAAATGACAGAAAAGGTCTGAGAAATTCCTCAAAACTGAGAATATGAGCTTCATAATTTTTGTAAGCTTGCAAGAAAAACTATATTCGAGTTAATCAAAATGTTTCTCATATAGTGAATCATTCTTTCTGGTCATGCATTGCTCCGTAGCAGTTTTATTGAGGGAGAAACTACTCCTCAGGTCCAGAGGAACAAGGCGTATCCAGCGCGTGACGTCAGCGCCTCCCGACGCAGCTTGTTTTGGAGGAAGTGGACAGAGCTAGGCTAGGCTAGCTGCTAGCGTCTACTACGGCAACAAGACGAAACAACACCGCTGTACCAAAGCGCTCCTGTTACACGAAGAGGGGGACAAACGTCGGCAGTGGCAGTTTTGATTTTGATAAGTGGAGTTAGCTGCGAGGCTAGATATTGGAGAGCATTGAGCTGACGACGAGCTAAAACCTGTTGTTTTGTTGACGTTTAGACATTTAAAGGAGCTGTTAGCCTGCCAGCTAGCCTGCGCCTTTGCTAACGCTCACAACCCGAGGCAGAGGAAAAAGTCCACAAAGACATTTTTTACCGCAGGATCACCACCCAGGTTGGTTTATGTTGACTTTAGTTGTTGTTTACGCTTACGATATGCCTTGAAGACTTAACTGTCGTCAAGTAAGTTTTACATTTGTCTGTAAAAACCTTGCTTAGCTACACTAAACGTTAGCTTAAATTAAGAAGTGTCACTGATGTGGTAATTGTCAATGGACACGGTGTAAAAACGCCTGGCGTAAATTATCTTAAAGATTTGAACAATTCTGCACTTTTTTCCTACAATATATGTTTAATCGTTTTCGTGCTTTTGCCTATTTGTCTAGTTCGAGTTTAGATCTGATCTCAAATGTACGTGCATGTTTATTCTGCCTTGCTAACCCTTTGCGAGTGTGTTTGATGTTTTTATGGTCGTTGGGTAAAATGTTGAGACATGGACACTGTGGGGATATTAACAACCGCACAGGCTGATAGATTTAGGAATTATACATTTTTATGTGTGTTGAATCCAACCGAAGTATTTGCTGTGCTAATCACGCTTGCCAAGTCATGGTTCCGTTAGTCCTGTGTTTTAAAACCATGTGATCAGTCCCTGACACAGTGTCATGGGGTGCAGATTATGAGAGCCGCACCGAGAGCTCTGCTACTCTTGCCTCATAGTAGTTCAAATATAGATTCAAGCCGTAGCTTCTTGTTCCCGTAAGAAGTTATTACATTAAAACGTTAAGTGATATGTGGATGAAACAATTGAATATTTGTGTCGATAATGCTCCGAGGTTTAACCTGAACGGAGCAAGGATTTAAAGCTCATCGGTAATAGTGTTTGGACTTTGGTCATTACAGCTGTATGAGGGTGGTTTATTATTACAAAGTGCACTCAGCCGAAGTCAGTGATGTTTTGAGCAGGCGCAAAGGTGAGAATGTCAGGTCTCTCATTGGTTTCAAGTAAGCAGCTTCTGATGATCTACTACACCCTCTATTAGCAGATAACAGAAATATGGTTGTAATTCCCCAGTGATATACAGACAGGTGACAAATGAAAGGAAGAATCTGATTAAGGTATGCCAATGCTTCCACACAGGTGCGCTGCCAGGAACAAGTCAGCAATAAACATCCTGTCATGCTGTGTGTTATGTAAAAATATGCTGAGCAGGCCCCATTGATTCAGATGTTAAGAGGAAAAGATCTCAGTGATTTTGAAAGAGGAGTCATTGTTGGGGCACTGGTGGCAGGGACTTCAGTCACAAAGACACTTTTTTGTATCGTTACTAGGCAATGACAAAATCACCTGTCACAACCATAATCATTATTGCACTGTGAAGTAAACTCACTACAGGCCTGCTGTTTGCTGTTTAGATTATGGTACTATGGTTAGTGAAGTCATATAACTCAGTCAGTAACAGACACCACTAATTTATCCTCCGTGATTGTTGTCTCTGCTTGTTAAAGGCACATTTGAAAGAGTTCAGTGGTGCAAAAAACATAGAAACTGGTCTATGGAAATGTGGAAATAAAGATTTGGTCAAGTGAGTCATCCTTCACAATATTCTCGACAAGTGGGCGAGTGTATGTGTGATGTACACCAAGACAGCAGTACAGGTTTGAATGCTTGACCTCAACAGTGAGGGCATCCAGTGGCTCTGGCAGGCTGTGGGGGGGGGCATTTTGCTGGCATAGTTTGGGTCCACTTGTCCCTTTTAGAGTCATTGCAAATCAATACAAAGTTGTTCTGAGTGATCACCTTTATCATATGATGAAGCATTTCTATCCAGATGGGAGTGGTCTCTTCCAGGATGACAATGCCCCATCTGGAGGGCATGAGTGGTCACTGATTTATTTGATGAGTCTGAAAATGATGTGAATCATATGTTATGGCATTTACAGTCACCAGTTCTCAACCCAGTTGGAACACCTAAGGGGATTTTGACGTGTTGGCACTCTTCTTCATCTGGTGGCACGTGGTGGCCCAACCCTAAGACACTTTGTCAGTTTTCAGCTCTTAATTTATCACCTGTCTGTATGTACAGTATGACTTCAGATGAACGCAATGGAAGAATTTAGGAGAAATACTGTATAGATCCTTAATAGGAAGAAGAAAAAATTGAAATGTTTAGGGTTTTCAATTTTTTTCATTGCTTTGCTTGCTGTTTTATTTTCAGAAATGTTAGTTTGCGTGCATAGATCATAATTACAATGCATCTGCCTGTCTGGTAGGGCAAAATACAGACCTCATAGAAGTCATAGAGTCATAACAATTTACTGTTGTACTGTATAGGTATGTAATTATTAACACAATCCATGATTGCATTCACTTTCTTTTGTGGTAACTGGCTGTTTGTTCCCTTGTTTTTTGTTGTGAATTTATTATAATATTCAAGCTTCATCAAACTTGGGAATGAAACAATATCATTTTGTTTCATTGAATAGTTTGTCAGCAGCATAAATATTTCAAAATCAGTGCTAGTTTACAATACTCTAAAAACAATCATCTGCAGTGACAAAAATAGCACATCTCATTTCAGCTGAACAACCACAGAACCACATTGTTCAACATATTTGTAACAAAGTGGTGAGAGGATATTTAGAGGCTCGTATTGTACAGTGCAGTTCAACACATTTCTATTATTGCGTTTTTCTTTGTTTGTGCAGTTAATGTAAGTCAAGTAGAGCGGGCTCATATGGTCGAATTCCTAGAACTGGTTCATTTCTTTGGAGTGTATTTAGAGACACACACATACCTGATCATCTTTCAGTGAAACCTGTTGGCTCAAATCAAATGATCCTCTCTCAGCTAATGCTGTGTTCATCTTATTTGAGCAGTTCCAGCATGTCTGAGTTTTTTTCCTCTCTAATGTATTCATTTATGTCTTCACAGCTGTGGCACAATGACATCAAGGAAGAAAGTACTACTTAAAGTCATCATCCTCGGAGACTCTGGGTGAGTGATATTGAGACATACGCTTAAATGAGAAAGTGTTCATTAAGGTATTGAATGTGCTCCGATCAGTACATTTCTAACACAAAAACACACATACATGGCAAGCTAAGAACCTTTTTTTATGATTCACTAATCATTTAATAATGGCAACTTCCTTTGTTTCACTTGTTTCTGCCCCTCATATGTTCTGTATATGTGTTGCGTTTTCCTTTTCTAGAGTTGGGAAGACTTCATTGATGAACCAGTATGTGAATAAGAAGTTCAGTAACCAGTACAAAGCCACAATAGGTGCTGATTTCTTGACGAAAGAAGTCATGGTGGATGATAGACTTGTCACAATGCAGGTATGGAGGAAAATACATTTCACAAAAATTCCACACATATTATTTTCATACCTAAAACGATCACTAGCAATACAATAAAAGGCAACTGTTAATATAGTACTACTGTAAAAATGCTTTATATTGTACTTACTTTTCTGTAACTGTTTTTAAACACATTATTAGACATAGTTAATGACTTCATCCTAAAGTATTATACATTCAGTAAGGAAAACAAATCTCTTTTTTCTTAAAATGTGTATGTTCACTTCCATGGTCAATTTTCCATCACATTCCCAGTTTAGGGATCAGTAATGTGATTTTATTTTTCCTTTAGTGTTTAGTGTTGGAGTTTTGGAACTAAACTATTTAGACTACCAAAGACTGCAGGATAGTAAGTGTGTGCAAGTGTAAATGTATTTACAGGCACACTTTCTATATACATGCACTGTATCTTGATAATATGAACACATTTACTGGGTTATTTCAAAATTGGTCTTGACATGAATTCAGTTTTTTCGAGATTACTGTGACTCACGTTCAGATTTTTGATGACTAATAATGTTGGATTAAAGATGCTTTTGGTGCTTAAGGGAAATTACATTAAAGGGTCTATCTGCAAGAATCAGAAATTCTCATTAGTGACACCAGTGGCTAATAAGTGAACTGCAGGAAACAGCCTTTTTGCATTTGCGGCACAAGACTGTTGCAGGTGATGTCATTTTCCTCACTTACACTTCTCATAATTACATAAAAGACCTCTCACAAACTAAGCCTCATCACCCAACTCACAGAAATAGTTGTCAGCCACCTGAATCTAACCCGACCTGCAAACCACAAACTTTTTCTTTTGCCAACCCTATTTAATAAACACCGGTAGGCTCGGTGAGTTGTGGTCAGGAAGCCGCAAGCTGTGGTTTTGTTGTGAAATATGTACTTGTTACAACCTTGGGCCCCCCAAAAGGGTTAAGTTATGCTCTGCTTGAGGAAATAATGTTTTAGCTGTGTGTGTGCTCAGGAGTGGGTGACTTGTCATTGTAGGGGCACCTAGCTCTAGTCTCTTTAGTGGGAGAGCTCATTTTTGCATGGTGTTTCTATTTGGATGGCACCATTTATGTCGTGTCATATTCGCACTTAGTACTGTGAAAAAAATTGTCACGTCTTTTTATATTTTTGCTGAAAATTCGCATTCACATATAAATCAGTCCACAGACAACTGAGAAAGTTGAGGAAGGTCACATTTTTTAAAGTTATGTTACAACCCATTCACTAATCAGCAATAAAAAAATAATAATAATACATTTATACTGTTTCACAACTCTGCAACATTTTAATAGAGAATTTTGAATAATATGCACAATGTTAATGTATCAAACCTATTTGAGCTAACTAAATGCTGATTTTCTCTCCATTGTGTATCTCAGATTTGGGACACAGCAGGTCAGGAGAGGTTCCAGTCTTTAGGCGTTGCGTTCTACCGGGGAGCAGACTGCTGTGTGCTGGTGTTTGACGTGACGGCACCCAACACCTTCAAGACTCTAGACAGCTGGAGGGACGAGTTCTTGATCCAGGCCAGCCCTCGAGATCCGGAGAATTTCCCCTTTGTGGTTCTGGGCAACAAGATCGACCTGGAGAACAGACAGGTACAATCAGATTTGAGAGGATGTTTTTTGAGTGTTTAATAGTAATTTTAGAGCCCTCAAGTCAGAAGTAATGATGTTTTTTCTGAATTTGAACTAATGGAACCATTTTCAAAGTAGCTTGTGTAAAACAGTCATTCTGGTTCGTCTGATGTTTCTCAGTATAACATCAATTCCTTTTCTGTTTCAGGTAACAACCAAGCGAGCACAGGCTTGGTGCCAGAGCAAGAACAACATCCCATATTTTGAAACCAGCGCCAAGGAGGCGATCAATGTGGAGCAGGCCTTCCAGACTATTGCACGCAATGCTCTTAAACAGGTAACAGCAATAGAACCGGTGAACACTTTTAATCAGTGAAAGCCGGGAGACGTCAAGTGATGCTCACCCGCGGTTGTGTCGTCTGTTTTCAGGAGACCGAAGTGGAGTTGTACAACGAGTTCCCCGAGCCGATAAAGCTAGACAGGAACGAGCGAGCCAAGCCGTCAGCGGAGACCTGCAGCTGCTGAGGAACTCTGAAGATCTTCGGGGGGGTCGTCATTGCCCTCATCACCCTGTCTTGCCTTGTCATTATATCCCCTTCCCCATGGCCCACTGTGTTAATCCCTAATGCCCAACATACAAGCAGCATCCCACTCATAGAGTATACTACTACACACAAACATGCTGCACCCACCTCCTTATATATACAAAACACACATTTTCTATAAAATAAGTCTCCTAGCCCAAAGAACACCTTAAGGAAACATTATGGCATTTACTTGTATGATGCTCATTACTTCTGTGTTTCCCCTCGTATTCTTTCATGGTGGCAGCGGTTTGGGCTACCCTCATTTTCGGTTTCATATGTATCACTGCTTTCACACCCATTTTTTGGTTCTCAGTGCTTTTACTTTGGGATACTTTAAAATGGTAAATCGAAACATTATCTCTATACATGTATGTGTTTATGAGTCAAGTTAAACAACCCGTTTTGTTTTTTTTTGTTTCTTTTTTTTTTTAATCAAAGTTTCTTTAGCAGTGGTGGTTTTCTTACTTTCACGGCCCGCCACTGCTGCATGAATAGAGGAAACACTGCTCCTTTCATTTTACTCATTTGTGTTGTGGCTTAAATTAGTTTTACACTCAGAAACACTCGTTACCATGGTTTCACTTTACCTCATGCATCCTTAAAAAAAACAAACAAACTGATACTCGTCGGGGATTCAGAGCTGATGTCCTGAAGGATCAGAATGTGTGAAGGTGCATGTGAAGATCACATTAAGATGCTGCCGGCTGATTCTCATTAATTAGTCAAGTAGAAAATCCTGTTAAATGACATGACCATCATTCAATTGTGTACAGGTTGTTTTTTTTGCACTTTGCTGTCATATACAATAACTGAAGATTTGCTCAGACATCTCATTTTAGAGCCACAATAAATGCAGTTGTAGCTCAGGTTGAGGACGTAGTGTGAATCCAGATTTCATGTAAGCGCTGTCCCTAATAATGCTACCTGCTGTTGCTCTTATTGGGGAAATGAAGGTTTGTCTTGTAATCAACTATCTTTGGTACAACATTTGACGTGGGAATGAACCAAATCAAGACAGCGTGTCATTCTACCTGACAGTCCTGAAGAGGAGAGAGATTTTTCTCAAGTATAAATATCATTCATAACTAAGTACTATTAGCTAGTACATTTCTTCTTTTTACTGTCAACTATTACAAGACTTTGTATATTTGCAAACCTCTCAATCATTTTGTGGGGAAGGCAAAAGTTGTGTTGTAAATCTCCATATCTGACTGCCAGTTGCTCGTGTTGGCAAACAATTTAAGTGCTTGACATTTCTTTTAACCGATCAGATCTTTAACTGTCTGTTCGTATTATGTTAAAACTTTGAAATGCATTATAGATTACAAGATAGCTTACATACTGTAACTTTGAAAGAAGAAAAAAAAAATGTGGGGGGAGTATTGGCATTCATCATTATTATATTATTAATATGATAAATGCATAGCATCTACATTGTTTCAAAATGTCTTTGCGTTTCAAGTAATAAGGGTAATAAAAATCTTGAATAAAGCATACTGTGTTTATTTCTGACATTTATTGTATAAATCTTTAACTATAAAGCAATATCCATATCACACAGTTGTTACATTTAAAACATTTTGCTTTATATCGAAGAAACAATTTTTCTAAAAAGCTTTCAAAATGTAATGTAGAATAAATCAGATCTAAATGGTGTTTTCAACACTGCAGAGTTTTCAGTCCAGTTCATCTCTTCATTTGGTTTTTTGTTTCTTGTTGGGTCCCTGAAGCCACTGCTGAAGTGGTCCGGCAGACTTTCGCTGAGTCTTTGCTTTGCGTTTATCCTCTTCCTGACTCTCACGTGTGTCGGTCTCTTTCCTCTTTGAAGGGGCAGTAGTCAGCCAGCTCTTCATCATCTTAGTGCTGGCTGTGGGCTTGGGTTCCTATGGGTCAAGGGTCAGATTAATCAGCACAAACCTCTAAATGCCAGACAGCTGACATCACATGGCTAAAGCTTTAAACCACAGTGAGTGAAATGCCACATTCAATCTTGTACCTTTTTGCTGTTAAGATCCACTGGCTGAAGGCACTCTGGAGAGTTGTTTCGTGAATTACTGACAAACGATGACACAGGGTGAAAAGTCAAAATGTCTTTTGACTGAAGCAGTTTTATGGCATCTAAAGATTTCACTTTTCCAAAATCAAGCCATCTTCTCACTTCTTCCTCTCCTTCCAAGATGGCTGGCATCCTAAAACACATTAACACAACAATGTAGAATCTCATACCTACCCAAACAAAACATTTTCCACATGAACTATTGTTACCTGTCATGGATGCTTTGCAGATTTGGGGACGCATTCACAGTGATTACACTATAGGTGTAAAGGGGTTCTCCACCAGCTGGAGGTGTCCAGCAGTCAAACACTCCAGCCATAGTCAGCAACTTCCATCCAGTCCACTCACCTGGGGTTTCCCCTTCCTTAACAACACAGCAAAAAGCATACTGTAATGTTAAAATGATAAAAATTTGAGAAATTTAAGAAAGAATTTGTTGGTTTGTGACTTATGGAGTCCTAAGCCTGGCACTGACAACAACACTCAAGCATGTGTTCACGTGTTGCGTTGCATTTTGAATTCTACAGAAACACCTGGTGGACACATGCACATTTGTTTCGGCCCTTCTTCCATACAGGAAATTTTCAGCCATGGTAATTTCCGCCAAAGTTGCATTCTCTAAACATTTGTTTTGGATGAAAGCAAATGTTCATGGTGCTTACATTACTATAGAAAACCCACAACTTACCTCTATCAGGTCACGGGAGGCCTCTTCTGAAAGGCACGCTGTCTTAGAATTCTCATTATTGAGGGCTGAGGTCGTGGGGTCATCAAGACCCTCTTTTTTCCCTGCAGTTTGTGGGAAGTAGATGAAGAAGGGCTGCTTGCCTTTCTCCTGCTTCCTCCATTCGTAAAAACCGTCAGCTAGGATGACACAACGCTGTCCGTTTAACAGGGGGTCCTTGGGGAAGAAACAGTGATCAGAGACAACACATAAAACAAACTGATAGAAATTAAGGTGCTTATCACTCAGCAATCTCGTGTATGTAAGTATCTTACCTTATACGATTTCTTCTCCAGTATGTTCTCACTGCGACAGTTGCTGGTGCTGTAATGCATCTCACTTGGGTCATTCCCCTTGAACCAGGAAGGTACCAAGCCCCAACGCATCGTGGTCAATACACACTCATCCACAGGAGCATTCTGAAGACACAGAAAAGGCAGGGACAAAATAACATAAACACCTGTAAGTCCTGTAAATTATGAGGTAGGGCTTCCATGGATTGAAGTTTTTTTCCAGGACATCCCACAGATGCTTGATCAGATTGAGATCTGGGGAATTTGAAGGCAACTTGAACTCTTTGTCACGTCCCTACAATTGACCAATTTCTGTGGTGGGGCGCATTATTCTGCTGCCATCAGGGAATGCTGTGAAGGGGTGTAGTTGGTCTACAACAAAATTTAGATCGGTGGAACATGTCCAAATAAAATCCACATGAATGCCAGGACCCAAGGTTTCCCAGCAGAACATCACTCTTCCTCTGCCTGCTTGCCGTCTTCCCATAATGCACCCTGGTGCCATCTATTCCCCAGTTAAATGTCACACATCAGTGTTTCCTCTACCATTATATTTTATTTAATTGTATTTTTTATATAGCACCTAATCACAACAGAAGTCGTTTAAGGTCACTTTTCCTATAGAACAGCTCTACATCGTGTTCTTTTAATAAATAAAAAAAGGCTGATGTGATCTAATTTATGCAAAAGCATTTTGTTCACTCTACATCGTTGCACATTTACAATTCTCCTCTGCTCTCTGTTTTGTGAAGGGTGACACACACACACACACACACACACACACACACACACACACACACACACACACACACACACACACACACACACACAGATAGAGAGACCGTGGGAGAAAGTGTCATGTCATCCCCAACGGAAAATATCTGTTTTTTTATATGCAATCAACCACAAACTGAGGCCAAACTAGACAACAGACTGGTTGCCCACCTGCTGCATCCGCTCCCCCTGACAAGCAGCAAAAGTGGAGCCACCAGAGGGTGACAGGTTTCGACCCAACTGTAAGTGAGTAAGGAACTAAATAAACAAATAAATATTATACACACACACATAAATAATTTGCATACTGAAAAAACCTCTCAAGACCTGTCGTTTTGAAGGTGCTCTGCTGCCCATTTTTCCTACTTCCAACACATCAACTTCAAGAACTGACTGTTAACATGTTTAATATATCTCACCCCTTGAAAAGAGCAATTGTAACAAGATTTGAATGTCGTGTCTGATTGGTGTATAATGCTGTCCATTGTAATAGTAATGCAATATATAGGGGAGACTGGGGACAGTTGCAACAGGGGACCGTTGCAACAAGTCTTATTTTTCCAACCAGAAGCATGCTAGAGTGATGACACTCACACTGCAGATGCTCAGTTCGACCCACTGCCCACCAAGAAGAGCAAGGCCATATTGAGCATCTGGTCCTGCTTTTATCAAGAAAAGTAAGTTTTATCATACTGTCCTGACCTTTTGTATGAGTGAATCCAAACTTACCAGTTTGAATCATTGTTTTGTTGACTATTCAGTGACATGGTTATCATGTGTCAATGTCAGTGTGGCTAGCTAGCACATGATGTTTTGTCATGACTAATACCATGGTTGCAACTAGCCACATACATTTTCCTGTGAAAACAGGGGAAAAGTACATTTATTTGTTGTCCTATAGTAAATAAATCACCTAAAAGTAGAAATTGTATTCTGTTTGTTTTCAGTATGCCAAGAGTGAGGAAGAGAGTCACTAACAGAGGGGTTCCCCTCAATATTTTGGAATGAGACTCAGATATTGTAAGAGATGAGGGCAAATCAGTCAGGGCAGTAGCCAAGGCTTTCAACATATGCCACACCACATTATTCAGGTTCCACAAAAAAGAGAGACTTGCAAGTGGGACATCAAATAAGATACCGCTTGCAGTGTACTGGACCAGCAAAAAAGTATTCTCAGAGGACCAAGCTAATTATTCCATTCTTCTTGTCACACTGAAATATTGAGTTGTAATAGCTTCAGTAACATCTGCACATTGACACAAGGTAGGCCTATGATAAATATTACTAAATAAATAATAATGAATTAGTTAAATTTAATGTGTTTTTAATATGTTGTAACCGTCCCTGATCTGTGTTGCAACTGTCCCCATGTTTGGGGTCAGTTGCAACATCTGAATTTTTCTATTCAAATCAATATTGTGATTGATATGTTATATGTAACCATCTTTAAATGGTATGGGTAATTAGCAGACATGTGTAAGTTTAATATGTAAAGGTTTGGTGGGCCTAGTCCAAATAGTCTCTGAGTAACTGAGAGTAATGTAAAAAGTGTTGCAACTGTCTCCAGTCTCCCCTACTACCTGTGGTTAATTCTTGCAGCTCTCAGGTTGTGGTGTTGTTGCACTGAACAGTATATGTAACAATATGGAAGCTTGCATAAAGTAAATGAACAATAAAACTAATATTATTTTCCACTTTTGCAACATAATGCATCAGGGTGCTTTTATCATTAAATATGTAGCAGTATCTATTACTTAACTTATTTACAAAGTGTCAGATGTGTGTCTCTGATGTTATAGTATGATGAGTAACTACTTACTACTCACAAAATGTAATGTTCATCTATGTGGTCGTTCAATTAACGCAGTTGTGTTTTTACAAAGCTCTCACTGACACGTAGGGTAAGACAGCTTACCTTGTCAAAATGTCTCTGTGAAAGCAGAACGGGACCCATGGACTGCGGACTCTTGTTGTAAGAGGGCTGGTATTTGTCTGCATCTCCATCCTTCCAGCGGGGTTGTCTCCGCCGCCCACCTCGGTCTCTGTAAGAGCAGGCTCGGCTCACCTCGTCAGGAGCCAAAGTACAAGCAGTCCTTCCACACATTTTACTGATGAGGCTACTACCTGAGGCAGAGGGGTCAAAAACAGTAAAAACAGTGTTAGCGTGTTAGCTTCAAACTAACCTCAGGAAACAAAACTTCTTCATTCAATTCATTTTTTGCACTGGCTGTAAATGCACAAGTTAGAAACGGTGTTCGGCTTACCTTTTTGGGTGTTATATTGTTAAGGTTCAATTCTGTATATGTGTCTGTGTGTGTTAACGCTATGTTGTGAGGGTATATTTGTTCACTGGGACATGCCCTGACAGCTACTAACCCCTAGTGCGCATGACAAACCTGACGTCAGAGCAGCCTGAGTTAGGGCGCCAATTTTTTTCCTAGGACTGTGTAGAAAATGCACAAATAAACATATCAGAGAATGTTTCTATAATGCTAGGAAAATAACTCCACGAGGAAATTGGAAATTTTTTTTGGAATGCTATTTTTGTGGATATTAATTGGCACACGGCGTGGCTTGTTCCTTTTAAATTTTGTGTCACAAATAAAATCTGAGAATTACTTTTAAAAATACTACATAACATATAGGCTAACACATATATCTAAAAATTCCTTGACACCAATAACAAATGTACCTTTTGTAAATCTGAACCTGAAAGTGCAACTCACTTGTTTTATGGTTGCTCATATCAGTATATTTTGGAAAGAACTTGACAGCTCTATACTGTGCAAAACAACACATAAAATCAACATTGAAGGGAAGAACATTATTACTTATTTCGAATTCAAAGAAAAGAAATTATGTACTACTGTCAATCTTTATATTTTATTAAGAACATTTCACATCCATAAATGTAAATTTCAAAACTCATCTCCATTATTTAAGGATGGGTAGCCTATCCATTCCGAGGTTTTCAATCAATAAACTGTCACATACAATTTTCATTTATACGGAAGATTATGAAGTCTGTCAGACCAGGGTTATGTTTTTGTTTTGTTTTGTTTTTCTTTGTCTTTCATTTATTATTACTGTTAATAACCCTTACTATGCCTTCACATGACTGTAAACCATGTTGTTGCTATTTCACAAGCTGTGAACTGGAATGACTGATCTTTTTTGTACATGGCAAACTTCAATAAAGTTTTCGAGAAACGTTTTTTTTCCTAGGATGGCGATGTCATAACTCGTCCTATTCTGACTATGATTGGCTAACACTCGTTACGTTTGTTATTTGTGTTGGTTAGATTTTAGTTATGGTGAGTGGGTTCATAGACATATATACGCATAGACATATAATATGTCTTTGTGGTCTCTTTATATGTCTATGTATATACGTATATACTGTATGTCTATGAGTGGGTTGGTTAGCTTTAGGGTTAGAATATCAGGATAAGCCAATCAGAGGAAGAGTAGGGGCGGGTCACGACTTCGCAATGCTAACAAAGTAAGAAGAAGAAGAAGAAGAAGTAAGAAAGTAATACCAAAGTCTTATTATAATGTCTCTGGTAATACTGCGAGTGGGACTGCGCAGTCAATGTTGCCCCTCTCTAATGTTGCGACAGCAGCACAGCTAGAAATATTTAAAAAAAAAAAAACTAAAAGAACATATTACTAAAAAATACTCCACTCCACGAGGCATTGTACTCTATCCTATTCAATACTCTACTCCACTAAAAAGTGGCATTGTACAATGAAGCGAACAAGCCCACTTTTAAAAAACGGGATAAGTTTCCAACAGTAAAATAACTTTACAAAAGTAAAAATGAAAAGTGACACCTCTCAAGCAAAATACATAATCGTTTGTATTATAAATAAAATATAGTACAAAGCCTCCAAATGGAGTTCAATATTAACATGCACATGATAAACGGGTACAGTTTGTTGTAATTTCATAATTTGATGAAAGCCAAAACAAGCAACTCCTCAGTCCTGTATCAGTTTGGCGTGGACGTTGACAACATCAACTACTTACCATTTATATGTATATATTTTAACCACATGTAGTTTTTATGTTTAACCATGTTTAGTTTTTTTAAATTATTTGTAGTTCGTTGTAGTGGTTGCCATGGGGACAATAAACAGGTCTAGTGGGGCGCGCCGTGCGTTCCTCCGGTGAAACTCAACCGGCATTGAAGTTAATACGCCTGTGGACCTCAGCAGCTGGTAAGAAGAACAAATACTGGTCCGTGATGTCAAAAAAATGATTAGACTTTCTGTAAGATGTAATATCCGACTCAGAGGAGTTTACACTGATTGCTGGTGTTACTTTGTCAGTTAAGAAAAAAAGAGTCAAGGCAGTTAGGCTGTAGTTTGTTTTGCAGAGTCAGCATGCTAATTTAAAAGTCGTGTGTATATATATACTTTCATATATATATATATATGTACATGTGTGTGTGCTTTGCATAGATTGATGTAATGGAAAATAAATAGATTTTGGTGAGCATATCTGTTGTTTGGATATGTGTCCAGTGCTGGGCCTCTGTTCAACAGGTAACTGAAGGAAATGAGACTGAGTATCACACACTGTCTTGGTGCAAAGCTGACAGGTGTAGCCAAGCTATCTGCTGCACAGCAATTTGACCCACTTTATAGTCCACTGCACTTGGAGAGACTGATCCACAAGATCATTAACCAGAGATGCAAGAAACCAGCAGTTGTCGACAACATATCTGTGCACATTGTTCATGTAGGCCTAACATTTGTGCACACCAGATAAATGCTAGACTGATTCCTCTGCTGCAGTTTGTGCCTGACCAAACATGAAACAGAGTGGAAGAAAACACTGCTTTGATGAATGAGAGCTGATGTCAGTATGGAGGTCACCGAGTCCAGACAGTCTGTCCGCCTTGGCCAGCAGGCTACTGATGGATGCTGCACACCATGCCCAGACAGTGGTGAGAGACAGAGAGCAACAAAGGAAACACTGTCCCTGTCTGAACATCCCAAGGATCAGACAAATACTGTTAAAAACCACTTAGGTGTATTTTCTTCTAATGTTAATTACATTTAAGCCCTATCACCAAAATGTATGATAAAACACACAACAAAATTCTGCAATCCTGTGTGACCCAATTCTAAATTGAAATGTGAAAGGTCACTGCTGCCTGACTTCACACCTTTGTATTCATAGAGTCACAAGTGCTAAATTAATCATGAGGTCACACTCAGGACAGGTGGCCAAATGTTTGAATCCAGAGGCCATGTATTAAAGTTTCACGACTTTGCTTTTTTTGGCACTGGGTGTAAGCTTTAGTTACATGCTCTCTGGCTTTTGTTATCATCATTGTCAACTTACCTTGTATACTTAATACACATGTGTGTTATTGGAATATAATTGGTTCATGTTGTTATGCATTTAGGTCTTATTACCAGCCAATTTGTGGACCTAGACATATTACAGTTTATATACAAGCAAATATTTGTACTCTCCTGCCTCCTCCCGTTAATGCACTGCACTGCCACGTCATGTTATACCAATTATTAACAAAGCATTTGGGATTTGGGCTCAATTCGCTCTCCTGTTTGGGTCTAAACATGCTCTTGGTTTGTTAGGAAAATGTTGGACATAAGATATGTTGGGTGTTATCTACTGTGTAGATGTGAGATGAACAACTGATGAGTGTTCGTGGTGTTCCTGTAGGAGAAACAGAAGGCCTGTCCAAGGTTCAGGAGGTCCTACAATGCAACCAAAATGAAGGCAAAACCCTGCAAACAAGTAGGTATAGCCTGCAAGTCGGTAACAGCATTAATTCTACAACATTAATTATTTCAGCAGCAATTTGTGCAACATGAATAGTAAAATCTCTGATGAGCTTTATCAAGGCAGCTGACTGTATAATTTACTCAACAGTCTGTGTGTGTGCGTGTGCATGTGTGTGCATTTGTGTGTGTGGTTGTTTGTGTGTGTTTGTTTTTTGTGCGTCAGCTACACCTCCGGAGGGCAAAAATCGACGTAGTGTTGTCAGCATGCCTGTTATCAACCCAGATAGACTGAGGACAGCCAAAGCCATCACGAACAAAGCTGTCAAGGTGAGTTAACATTACTGAGTATGAACAAAACATTTCTGTTGGCACATACATTTCTGATTGCTCCAAAAAGTTGTTTCTGTCTCTGCTGACTGTTCTTTCAGATGCATAAGATATTCTCAGTCCAAGGCCCTTACCCTGTCATCAGGGCAGGACTGAGGGCCAGAGGCTGGGTTGAGCAGCATATGTATCGACCCAAACAGCACGCACACCATCGTCATAGTGATGAGAGCAGGGCCAGCTGTAATGATGCTGGTGACAGCGATGATGATGATGGTGAGACAGATATAAGTGTGACTGTTTAAAAAATCGTAGTACGTCTTTATTTTGGATATCTTTTTATATCCCTCCGTTCTTTAACATTGTTCGTTTTTCTCAGACAACTCAGATGATGTCGAAAAAGAGCCGGATCCAGATGGACTGTATGATCTCATGGTAAAAACAACCTCTAAGGTTCTAGGCTAACATGAGGCTAAGGTGATGTGTTGCTAAACTTGATTACCATGCTGAAAATTTGAGGTTTTTAATAGCAAAATTCAACAAATTCAGCTCCCATTCCTTTCCTCTTCTTTTCTTACTCTATAGTCTCGACTGGTGCGCAATGAAATGGTTTATTTCTATTGGGTAAACCGTAGAGAGACAATCAACAGCAACAGCTTGCAAAAAGAACAAATTATCAATCATTTTGCAAAAGCAGGTAGCTTCACCACCAAGGTATGTGCTGGTCTTATTTAATAACAGCCTTCTCTTTGGTCCCTTGTGAGACCCACCATTAATATCTGTCTTTTCTGTTACAGGTGGGATTATGCGTGAACCTGAGAAACCTGCACTGGTTTGACTCTGCTGACCCAGACACCTTCTTCCCCCGCTGTTACAGACTAGCAGCACGGGATGAGAAGCAAGCTTTCATTGGTCAGATATTACTTTACAGCTCAACCAACTAAACAGTGCTTATCTCTTGTGTTTCCAGCTCCTTTTTACTTTCTCTCACAGACACAACTTACAGTACTGACCTGTATATGTCCCTGTCCTCTGTGTAGAGGACTACAGGAGGACAGCCTGCATCAGTCTTTTGAAGTACATTGTGGAGAGGGAGCAGAATTCTCAGGGAGAGGGAACAAGTAACAACGTTCGGACTGTTCAGGGTATGACCAATTCTCACATGACTATCAAATTACTCATGTAGCTAATTAAGAAGAAACTTAGTTATTTCCTCCACTTTCAGATCGCAGGAAACGATGCAAACGGCAATCTAGACCGGTGGTCCTCTCGCAAATGATTGACAGGGCTCTCAAAGTATGCCAGGAGTTTTTAGAGAGTGTGGAGCACCGCGATATAGACATAAGCTTGGAGACACCAGACACACTTACACAGGAGGATTGGACTGAGTTTATTGACAATTACTACTGTGTTGTTCAGTGAGTACAGTGTGCTTGTGTATGTGTGTGTCTGTGTGTGCAAGAGATAGAGATAGGAAACTGGCAAACTATACAGCTCTTTGGTGTTTTGCTACAGTTCCTTCCTCTCTGCTCTTTTCTCAGTGGCGAAGCCCAGATCGAGAGCAGTAGTCATTTAGTGACCTGCTGTAAGGCCATGCTGCAGCAGCTGGCAGCAGTGAGTCCACAGCTGGACATAGATGGCACACACAACATCTGGATTATCAAACCTGGAGCTAAATCCAGGGGCAGAGGTGAGAGGTCAGACACTATCAGACATAATGTCTGACAAACTCCTAGCTGACCGGTCTCCTCTGCCTTCTAGGTATCAAATGCGCCAAACGTCTCGATCAGATCCTCAGGCTGGTGGGTAGCGATTCAACCCTCACCAAGGACAACAAGTGGGTGGTGCAGAAATACCTGGAACGTCCCTTGCTGGTCTATGGCACCAAGTTTGATGTGCGCCAGTGGTTCCTGGTCACAGACTGGAACCCTCTTACTGTGTGGTTCTATAAAAAGTGCTACCTGCGCTTCTCAACACAGCCTTTCTCACTAGATATACTGGATAGGTAAGACAGTGATACTTATAAAGTGAAGGCGAATAAAATGAGAGAAAATAAGCAGATGTGAAACCAGATGACTGTTAAAATGTAAAAAGGGGAAGTAAGAGACAGCGAGAGAAACGGACAGTGAGAGAAAGATAAAAGCAACACAGATTATGATCAGTCTTTTTGGTGGGAGATCTGATACGGCCACGGCCATGTGTGGTTTAACAATGACTGTTCAGCTTTTCCTACAGCTAAATTTGAATATGTCTGCATCACAGCTGTCTTTGACATCTGCCAAAAAAAGATCTGAGGGCAAACTGCTTGTAAAACATCTGTCCACCTGCATATTTCAGTGCTTCTATTGCAACCACTGAGTTACAAATTCTAAGCAAAACATTAGCAATATGCTATGTTCATTTAAATAGTCAATAAAAGCAAATCATCTGCTCACCTGGAATTGTAGAGCTAATGCAAGCTTAATCAATTACATGTCTGATTTTTGGGTATCCACACTCTAGTCACCCAATGTGTTGATGTCATTGCATGCTTAATGTTTAGAGGTACAGAACAGAGCAGTCATATTAGTCAGAATCAAATGTAATTTCTTCCACAGTCATGTTTATCATATCTCATTATTGATTTCTCTTTCCCCTCCATCCTTTCAGCTCAGTCCATCTGTGCAATAACTCCATCCAGAAGCATCTGAGGCCCTCTCAACAACGCCACCGAGGCATCCCAGAAGACAACATGTGGTCAGATGAGCAGTTCAGGACCTTTCTGTCCAGTCAGGGCCGCAAAGCCCAGTGGGAGACTGTGGTAGTCCCAGGGATGAAGAAAGCAGTGATCCATGCTTTACAGACGACACAAGATCTTATGGAGTCACGCAAAAACACTTTTGAGCTCTATGGTGCTGACTTCATGTTAGGTAGTGATATACATTATACATTACGCTGCCTGTTTCAATCACGTTATCTTATATTTTAAAACTGTGATTTCAGGAGCTGTTTAATTATACTGGTAACCGAATGAGTATGACATCCAATTCTAATTTAAATTAAACCAGTTAAATATTTTGCTATGTGTTTTGGAGGTCGTGACCTGCGTCCATGGCTGATCGAGATCAATGCCAGCCCCACTATGGCTCCCTCCACAACTGTGACAGCCCGCCTCTGTGCTGCCGTGCAGGAGGACACACTACGAGTTGTCTTGGACCGAAGAACAGACCGCACTGCAAAGACAGGAGACTTTCAGCTCATATGTAGGCAGGTAAGGTAACATTTTTAACCATGCTCAGGTTAATGTGTGTAAATGTGGCCCATATTCTCAGGGTGATGCTGTGGACACTGCTTTTTGGTCTGTAGGCAGGCGTTGAAGTGCCACAGTATATAGGAGTCAACCTACTTGTTGAGGGCTTCAGGATCAAACAACCCTGCCCACTTCCTCCTCTGAGGCCCTCCATCTTCTCAGCACAAAAACATCGTGGCACAATCAAGGAGAAGGAGGCTGCAGCACAGAAAGTAAAGCTTCTGCCAAAGATGGTGCCCAAGTGTGCTGAGGCTCGGCTCAAAAACACCAGCAGTGGAGGTCTTCCTCCTCCTCCTCCTCCTCTTCCTGAGCCACCTTTGTTTGTTCCTATTGAAACCTTCACACTTCACCTGCCAATGACTGTAAATGCGTCCATTCGCCTACCTTTACATGCCTACTCAGACTCTGTACTTTTGTATAAGAGGAGGACAGAAGTATCAAAGGTTCCCTCAGAGAAGGTCCAATCCTGCCCCACAGAGAAGTACCAAGATCTCGCTTTGCTTTTGGACATAACCATTCCAAAACGATCCAAGCCTGCAGTCACTGGTTCCTTGAGCATCTGATGTCCTGCACACAAGGTACCACTGCAGAAACACCAGGGCTGTCATCAGATATTCATCATTAATTTATGTGCTGGTGAACAAATAAACAAAAAGACTCATTGATCAAACTTTTCACAGGCTTCTCCAGTATGAACCTTCCTTTTGCAGGGATTTTTGGCCTACCTCATAATAAAGTCGGAATTCATATTCTAGCCACATCTTTTTTCCCAATTTATTTTATAACTTTATTCACATGGACACAAATATAACTTTTTACTTCTAAACAGTTTAATTGTAGAAAGTAGTTCTGTTTCTTTTTTACAGCAAGGTATACTGTATGGACAATGCAGACTGACAAACTGTTTCAGGAAAGAAAGAGATGTTTTTTAATGCCAGTTTTCAATGCACCTCCAGTATAATAGGGTAGAGGGAGAAATATCTCAAAATCTGGCCTAATACCATCAGAGAAACAATACGTTTTGTTTCAAGTAGTTGAGCCCAAGGTGTCGGATTTGTGATTTGACTGCTTGAGCTACAAAAATGGAAAAATGCAAAGTTTAGTTAGGCATTAGGCACGTTTTTCCTCTTCCTTTTTTTAATAATCCACACTCACAACATAAGTAAACTCAGTCTCAAGTGAGATATGATGAAGAGTCAGTCAAACATGGCAAGCAAAGTTAGAGAGCTGATGGGGTGAAATTTCTTTTAAATCCAAACTGGTGTCAGGTCCAACAGTATTTTCTTTCTATTATATTAGGAGAGAGGAAGTAGTTATGACAAGATGATGATTGTGGTTTAAAAATATAGAGACGTGGGAAATACAGAAGCTCAACATTCACAGCTAACATCAAGGGTAAACTCAGCATTTAAAAGAAGTAGGGTCAAGCTAAATTAAACGAGGTAGGGAGAGTGCTGCTATATATTTTAACATTCTTCTAAACTAAAAAACACTAAAGGTTAACAACAGTGTTGGCTGAAGAAAATAATAGAACATATCCAGTGTTGGGGAGTAACTAGTTACATGTAACAGTGTTATGTAATTCACTTACAAAATAAATGTAACTGTAATCTGTTAGTTATTGGAAATAAATGTGTAATTAAATTACAGTTACTCATGAAAATATTAATAATTAAAGAGTTACATCAGAATATTTTCTGTAACAATATTAGGCTATATGCTGAGTAATATTAATTTTGTTGCTTTGCATGTTTTGCATCTTGTTTGAATCTGGAGCGCCCCAAGTCTGCCAATTAAATCGATCCACATTGCTGCTCAAAGCTAAATAACTGAATACATATTTGCTGTTTTTAATTCTTTTAAGACATTTTTTTTTTTTTTTTTACATTTTGTAAATAAATCATGATGTGGGCTTATTTGGAACACACATGGGTTTAAATGGTCTCACTGTACCAATTAAGCCCATGCCAGATCTTTGACTTTTTTCATAAAATATCTATCTCTAAAATATCTCTATTTAAATTCCAAAATCTACATGAACTAATAAATACATTTTAATAAGAGATATATCTTGCTTAATAAAAAATGATCTCACTTATAAATCATGTCAGTAGCCATGAAAAACACCTGAACTTATAAATGTTGGTGCTAAATGTGTACTCTTACCCTAACAGCTGAACATATTGGTTAGACAATTAGAAGAGTAATTAAAAACAATAAGTTACTTTGATTAAGTAATTGAAATAGTTACATTACTTATTACATTTTAAATAAGGTAGCAATTTGTAACCTAAGAACATATCTTAGGCCTATTGCCCAAAAGCTACAACGGAATGGGACTATAGACTTATTTTTCATAATTTTCTTGTGATTCTGGATCATTAATCAATAATATCTTTGCCATAAATTGCTCTCAATCGGCCTCCACTTCAACAACATAGGCTACACTGACCGCGTCGTGGCGCTAAAACCCCAGTGAGCAGGTAACACACGGTTTAATCTGGCAACGAAGAAGAAACCCGCCGCCAGACGTTCTCTTACTCTCTTGTTCTTTAACCTGTGCTGAAAAATGGCGGCGTCAGTTTGCCGAGTTGGGAGCACCGTGGGCCGAGCCCTCGCCAAAAGCCGCAGTGTAAGTGAAATATAACGTATTTTTTAGTAATATAAGACGTCTGAACAGAATGTCAGCGTGTTCCGGCTGCCTGACTAACACCGATGGTAACTTAAGAAGAGGCTAACCTGCTAATTGAGTTGTCCTCATAGGAGAATGACGGGAAGCTAAGCGGTTAGCATGAACATGCAAGGTCAACTGACAGAGGAAGCAGTGGGTCTCCTCACAGTCAACACCATTTTTTGTGTTAATGTCTACTCCGTGTGTACAAACTGGTTATCCGTTCAGTTGTTATTTTGGTTATTGGCAAGGTTAAGCAGCTGTATCGTATTTCATTTGTCCTCGGTTGCCCTCTCAGCAGAGCTAAACGCCCTGCTAACAGTTAGCATGATGACTTTGTACCAAGTGACAGACTAATGTTGAGGTGTTTTCTTTAAATGTCTAATAACTCTTCTCAGTGACAGTGACAGTGATTGTATTGAGGAAGGTTTAAACTTTCATTGCACAATGAGTTCTTGTATAACTATGTAATAGAGAGTCAGTGTCCTCTTAGATTGCGCTCAGAAATAATTAAGACTATTGAAAACACCTTCTGAAAACGAAAAATACTTCCAGAACGACATCATATTACCCTGTAATGTGATTGATTTAAGTTAGACATGTTTTATACAGATGTGATATCAGATTCATTTTTATTGGCTCAGTATTTACACATACAAGGAATTTGACTGTAGTTTAGTGGTTCAGAAAAACACCACCACCATCTTTAAAACATATACACAAGGAATGAGTATATACAGGTGGAAGTGTTTCTGTGAACTGTGAACAGTGCAACGAATTGAAAAGTGTTCAGCTAAATATTAGATTTTTTTTTTAAGATGTTACTTTATATACATGCAGTAGGTTTTTATGAACAGTATATATTCTGCTCAGATATACAGTAGTAACTTAATAGACACATAGATAGATATACTTTATTGATCCCAAGCTGGGATAATTGTGTTGCACTTTTTGTATTTTAGATTATCTATAATATAACCTGATATTGTCTTCAGGTTGTGTCTATTTTAAGTAAGTCATTGATAGATATGCAGAAGGCGTGTGTGGTGTCATTGTCAGCCTTAAATTTAGATGTAGTCCTGAGCCAAACACTTCTGCTCTTACTTTGTGTGTTAATTGATCAACAAGAGTGGGCTTAAAGCAAAACATCGTAGTGGACCCCAAACATAAGCCGATCTTACTATGGTTAGTGCATCCAGCTTGTTTTGGCTCTTTCTCTATATTCTCTGTTGCCACCAAATATATTACATCAGTATCAGATAATGTGTAGAAATTTTTAAATCTGAATCAAATCTGTTACACATGAGGTAATAATAATAATAATAATAATAATAATAATGCTTGTTTTCACAAGTTAAACCAGCCAACAGGTTATTTGTAATGTGTTAAATTTTTCTCAATAATCTCTTAAGTGTTTATATGATGAACTATAAGAATGTACAATAGTGTTTATCGGAAGAGTTCAATGTAAATATAAAATTTTTGGGTTCTTTTAACTATTTTACTTGTGCATTTTTTTTAAATGACTCTTGTTGACCCTTCCAGCCCATCCTGCTGTCTCTGAGACGTGGACAGGCCTCAGTCAGCTATGCCCAGAGCCTGGTGGGTGTCCCAGAAACCCGCCTTACTACCCTGGACAACGGCTTGAGGGTGGCATCTGAGGAGACAGGACATGCCACATGCACCGTAAGAACCCTGTTTAAAACCATACCCTAACCGCAGTTTTTTAAACCACCTTATAGACCCAGTTCTCTTTCAGTGAGTGTTATGTGATGGATGAGTGTTGCAAATGAACATTTTTGTTCTCCACCACAGGTTGGACTGTGGATCAGCGCTGGCAGTCGCTATGAAACTGATAAGAACAACGGAGCGGGTTTCTTCCTGGAGCACATGGCTTTCAAGGTAGTCATCAGTTGCCTTCTTGAACTTCAGGCTTCTAGTGAACGTTATATTTGATTTAAGCTGAAGAGACAGTGAAATGTGTCGTAGACTGGATGGGAAAACGGTCAGCACCATAATATGCAACCAAGGGCTGAAACGTGATCAAAATCCTGATGGCTGGCTAAAATCATTAGATTTCAGCATACCATATGATTATTTTATCATCCTGTGTCTACAAGAGAGGAGAGGGTATTTTGACAAACTCAACCCTTCTCCTTACCATGCTTGCATGCCAACATAATGCTGCATAGCATTCTGATTTATCCACATTCAACTATAACACAAGTTGTATACTGTCAAAATTAGGGGTGTGAGGATACACTCAGCTCACGACACAAGACACGATATTGAGTTCTCGAGATCGAGATGAGATTTTAACTATATTTTTAAGAAAACTTCAATGAGGAAATATGTTCTTTTATTTGAAATTCACAAAATGGAAATAATGCAGATTCATTTTGAAATGTTAACTAATCATCTTGTAATGAATCACTTCAGTTCTACTTTCTAATTATATGATTATCATGCAGTATGCAGCACTGTAGAAAGTTTCCCCATATAGATAGACATTTTATAGATAGATAATTTTGGTATTTATGTAAATAACAACCATAAATACAAAAGTTAGATACAATCAAAAATACCAAAAAGTAAATTATAAAGAGTAGAAACAATTCTAATATATAAATATAAATTAAATGAAGAATCCAATTATCACAAATTATTATATTGCTAAAAAAACACAAAAAACACACACACAAATAAAAGTATATTACACACATACAAGTAGAACAACATCCGCTCTTCCTATGTCAGGCTTTCTGTGTAGAGATCTGAGGTCAACCTCCTCCTACCCCTCTCTCCTCCTCTCCTACTTCTGACTGAGATCTTCTCAGCAGGTAGAAGCTGCAACAAGGTTAATGATCCACATGTTTTAGTCTCGTGGGACAAGATTGTGTCACAGCCCTAGTCAAACTGTTTTAGCATAACTTATAGGTATACAGTTAACCTAAAACTGACATTTGGATTTTTAAATAACCAGTGACAGCATGCCTACTGCACATGTATAAATACTGAGTGTCAGGATCCCACAGTTTTCCCATTCTTCCTGCTGATGCCTCACATCTTATTGCTTCTATCCGCTTTTGTCTTCTTAAAGGCTCAGTTTCTTGGTTCAGCAGCTTATAAAAACATAGTTCTGGGTTCTTCTTCACCACACAGCAGCTTTTTGGCTTTTTTTTGTCATTTGCTAGCAGACGTAACACAATACAAAGTCAGTGAAGAGCAATTCATTGTTTTCATCTCTAGGGTGGGTGGGGCTTAATTGCACTCTGTCTCTACACTCTTGAGTTCGCTCTACGTACCCGTTAGTCAAACCTAATCAGAGATTTTTCTCCATCCACTCTCTCTCCACAGGGAACCAAGAAGCACCCTCAGTCAGCCCTGGAGCAGCAGGTAGAGTCTATGGGTGCTCACCTGAACGCCTACACCTCCCGGGAGCACACTGCATACTACATGAAGACCCTCGCTAAAGACCTGCCTAAAGGTAAGATGAGCTGTGCATTAATAGACAGTGAAATTATATGTTTGTTTCTCGATTTGGACTTTAATTGATTTCAGAGACATTTGTGTAAAATATAACCTATTCTGCTTTTTCAGATTGTATTGAACATAGTTGTGAATCACATTTCCTTTATTTCCTCAGCTGTGGAGCTGCTGTCAGAGGTAGTGCAGAGCTGCTCACTGAGCGAGGCAGAGATCGAGCAGCAGAGGGGCGTGGTGCTGCGTGAGCTGGAGGAAGTGGAAGGCAACCTGCAGGAAGTTTGCCTGGACCTGCTGCATGCTACAGCCTTCCAGGGAACCCCTCTGGGACACAGTGTGCTGGGACCCTCTCACAATGCCAGGTAAGAGGAACTGCATGTTCACACGCACATATTTAATCATTATCACAATAACAGAACAAGTCAGAATTGCTTTTATTAAACATTCATTGCATAAATTGGCAGGGAAGAACAGTTACTTTTGTCATAATGTAACTAAAATCCTTCTCGTTGAGCATGTTGTTGTTTTTAATCAGATCTTTGTATGCCATGTATAACATTACATATCCATAATAAATCCAATAAGTTACTAATAGTGCTCATATTCAATTCTGCCAGGACTCTCACCCGCCAGGACCTAGTGGACTACATCAACAGCCACTACAAGGCCCCTCGCATGGTGCTGTCTGCTGCTGGAGGTAGGATCTTCTTTGTCCTAACAGACACTGTGACGAGGCTCTCTGGTAGCCTTTATGTTTCCATTTTTGATTATGTGATATTCCAACTGTACAGGCGTGAACCACGACGAGCTGGTCGGATTGGCCAAGACTCACTTCAGCGGAGTGTCTTTTGAGTATGAGGGAGATGCCGTCCCTGTGTTGTCACCTTGCCGATTTACAGGCAGTGAGGTGAGATGTGTTGAGATTGTTTTAGCAGGAATGTTTGTTCTTTGTTTTGAATTAGCACTCAGTCTAAATATTATTTCACCCATTGTAACATGGATTCTGGAGGAAAGTTGAAACCATGGCATTTAAAAAAATATTTTATAAATATCTTTTTTATATTTGAAAGTGATACATTTAATTCATTGGGTGTCTGTCCTGAGATTGAAAATTCGGCCTGAATGGGGATATTATTTTCACTGTCATGGTAAATGATCTTGTGTTTCTGGCCTCTCCTCAGATCCGTATGCGTGATGACGCTTTACCTCTGGCACACGTTGCCATTGCTGTGGAGGGGGCCAGTGCCGCCAGCCCAGACATCGTACCACTCATGGTGGCCAACTCAATCATCGGCAGCTTTGATCTCACCTACGGTGGTGGAAAGGTCAGAAAATGGAGAAAAGTCTCTCTGCTTGTGTGTTTTAATCTATGCAGCTCAGAAGAGCAAGAAATTGTTCATTTTGCCACCAAAAGTGGATCCATCATATTAGTCCTGTATTGTCCCCTTTTAAGCTTTGCCCACTCGAGATTATGTATATCTTGAGTGGCCATTATGGAGGGGTAGATCATGGTCCTCTCTGCAAAATTGGGTCAGGGGTCTCACCCCTGCTTCTGGAACTGTTGGGAGCAACAAAACATGAGATATGTAGCTCCTGAAAGATGGGTTTAATTCATGGAGCGCTCATCCTTGGGTAGAAAAGTAATTCAAGGCTGACGATATATCAGATGTTACGTCAACCTACAACCTGCTGGTGTGATTAAATCTCACTTTTATAATATCATGTCTGTCTTTCCTCTCACATGCAGCATCTGAGCAGCCGTCTGGCTCGTCTGGCAGTAGAGGAGGGTCTGTGTCACAGTTTCCAGGCCTTCCACTCCTCTTACAGCAACACCGGCCTGCTGGGCATTTACTTTGTGACTGAGAAGATGAGCATTGAAGACATGATGCACTGGTCCCAGAATGCCTGGTCAGTAATGACTCCAGAACAGAGAGAACACCAAAACTGCATTACGTTCTTTCACTGTAGTTATCCAACATTGCACCTATTTAGTGTATTTCCTTCACTTCTTGCAGGATGAACCTGTGCACCACAGTGACAGAGAGTGATGTAGCTAGAGGCAAGAATGTTCTGAAGGCCAGCCTGGTTGCTCAGCTCAATGGTACATAATTGATCTGTCATGCATTTACACAAAAACATACACACACATATACAAGCTTCTGTGAATCACACATCTACACACCTGTTTGTCTTTCAGGAACTACTCCAATTTGCGACGACATTGGCAGACATGTCCTGAACTATGGGCGCCGTATTCCTCTGGCTGAGTGGGACGCTCGCATTGATGTGAGTTTGACACCCTGTTCAAAATTGCTGCAACTTGTTCAATCTCCTCAGGATATGAGTTTTGATGTCCCTCCCTGTCTCTCTTTTCAGGCCGTGACCCCCAAGATGGTGCGTGACGTCTGCTCCAAATATATCTACGACAAATGTCCTGCTGTGGCAGCTGTCGGTGAGTTCCGCTGTGGTTTTTAGTCCTTCCACAACAAGGTCAAGCCTGTGCTGTAATAATTTTCTCTAATCTGTCCATCCCACTTTTCTTCCTCCAGGCCCCGTTGAGCAGCTACCTGATTACAACAGAATGCGCAGTGCCATGTACTGGCTGAGGTTTTAAGATAAGTCGTCAAGTTGCTCCACGTGTCCCACGTTTGCTCCTCATCCTTCCTCCTCAACTTCACCCCCAGTTGTTCCCGTCATCACTGCAAGAACGAACACCTGATGATTGTCCAAACGTCCGCTCGACAGCGCAGGCAGACCTCCATCTGTCCTCTCTCTTCTCCTTCACTTCCATGCCCCCCTCTCTTATCCTGCCCACTGATTAGTTAGCCATGTGGGGGGCAGCTAGTCTTGAAATGACATATTGGTTACCTCTTGGTTGTACTGCACAGATCCTCATCACCAGGTACAGGTGTAAAGAGGGGAGGGGAGAGAGGGCAGACTTTAAAACACAAAGTAATCCATCTGCTGTCACATCAGGACGTGGTACAGGCAGTGCTCAACACAAACAGTTTGGAGCAAGAGTATATTTATAATTTCTGAAGATTGTTTTTGTCCTCTATTGTACATAACAGAAGCTCTCATTCCGACAAAAATAAAATACTGTAAAACACTGGGCTAGTCTGTCTTGTGTTATGCGTGTGTAGTGACTTCATGTGGCTTTTTTTATAAGTTATGTTGCAGTGCAAGTTATGTATGCATATTGTTTTCCTCTGTGGTAAAAAACATTTGCTCCAGATTTACTAACTTGGATCCATTTATTTACTGAGTTTATAACACATTTTGATATTTAATATATTTCTTAAAGTGTAATGGTCTCCTGCAATGTAGGTTTCATTGGTCATTATTCCATTTGATCCAAACAGGTTAGTTACATCTCAAATTGAAGGATTTGATTGCAAGAGCAACAGAACTAAAAGAAAATACTATACTTATACTTTACTTATACTATCATTACTATTGATATATACTTAATGAAGTGCTTCTCACTGACTCACCCTCTCAGGTGGTTATATTATTGATGATGCCTAGTCAATTCTACTACAATATTAATTGCCATGTGGGCTTAAGGCTGCTGAAAAAATTACCTAAAATTGCTACAATACTTAGTAAGGTTGTGTATGTTGGAAAATAGTCTTCACTTTTCTAACAAAACAAGGACACTACAGAACAAATTGATGAGCATACATACACCTCAGTGTTTCTCACATAAGTGCACTTGTGTTAAATCTTTTAATTCAATTTAGATAATATGTCATCAAATTATGGGTCGCTTATTAGTATTTCCCCCCTGTGGAAATATCTTCCTGAATTGACCTTTGGTGGATATTACTACATTTATGATCTACTACAACCAGTTGTTATATATTTATTTAGTTTTTTATGGTGAACTATGCTTCTTTTAGAAGTGATGCAACCATAAATGGACCAAACGATTTGGTTGACGTCAGTTATTCACTGATCAAAGTAATGAGATGCTCTCTGATGCATTTATTGTATGGAGAACTTACGTCAGTAGGTCACTTGAGTCTGAAACCAGGGTGTGCTGCTATATGTTGTATCTTGAGTCCTAACAGATGACATCAGCTCATGTGTCATCATGTTGTATCTTCGACAAAGATGCAACTGGTACAACTCACGAAATCTGTCCAGGCCGGATGACATTTGTGTGACCCGTGTTTGTTTATCTGTGGCTAACCAAGATGACTCTTAATCCTTAGGACCCCCGAGGGTCCAACTTTTGTAATCAGGCTGCACATGAAATATTCCTATCATTAGTCAGATGAGGATAACTCCCTTGATGAGCTGGACTGGAGGTGACTCAGGAAACGAGGTAGCCTTTGTCTTGTTCAGTCGTCCTCCTTGGCCTGACAGCCTCTTCCTCCCTGTTGTTCTCCAGAGGGCTTTATCACTGCTCCTCTAACACTCTGTTCCTCCCCTCCTGTGTGCGCTGTACACATCTTCTTTAAAATAGCAACAACACTCAGCGTCCAGCATGGTGCTACACGAGGAGACACTCTGTGCAAGCTTCACCTTTCTGCAGTCTTTATGTCCTGATTACAGTTCACAGAAACATTTTCACCCATATATTCATTTATTGCGTATATTTCTGAAGATTAAGTTGTTATTCTGTGTAAATACATTAAAATACATTAAACCAGAGTCAGTTCCTTCTGTGTGAGTATATCTGGCCAGTAAAGATTATTCTGATAAAAACGAGCTGATATTATTAGATCTTCAGCTATGTGTAGAAGAATTGAACACATGGAAATAAACACATTTGTGACTTTATTTACTTAATTATTACAGTGTATGTCGCACAAAGTCCATTGTAAGAATGCAATCATCTCCTTATGTTTCTAATTGCTGACATCACATTTAGTAGCTGTTGGTGCCAACTAAATGCATCCTGTAAACTTTAATCACTGTTACAGTAATGTGGAAGAATCTGGGTCTGCTCTTTCATGTAGAATTGCTTTTTTTTTTTTTAGAGTTTGTGACGTAGGTTTCTGCTTTTAGGTCCTGAAGATTTGGTCTGTAATCTGACTTGGTGTCAGAAAATGTTTATGTTTTAGTTAAAGTACAAACAAGTATCTGTGGGATTCATATGTTCACTCTTTGCCTGACATTCTGTGTATCAGAGGTTCATTGACTCTTCTGTACGTTAAACATCCTTTCAGAGTTTTTGATCCACTCAGCTAAAGATGAGAGTTCATGTTTCTTTCAGTGAAGTTGTCACTCTCTTAACAATACTGCTTCTTTTTGATGGTAAAGTCACGACCCTGTAGTTGTGGGGAGACAGGCCAGCAAGATGTTGGAGGATCCCGGGACAGCAGGGATGTGCAGTGGTTACATAAACAGTCCAGGAACTGCATGGAATCTGGTATTCCACTCCTGCACCATAACCTGATACTTTGATTAGGTATCAGCAGCTCTATGTGGACTGCATGAAGCTCAGGCACTTCATTCCCACAGTTAACCCTCTCTTTCTTAAGATTGAGGAAGTTAAACAAACTTGTATGAGAAATCACACACACCTGGAACCAATATGATCACAACACGCTGCAATAGTGTGAGAAGTGGTTGTCGTCTGTTTTGTAATGAGATGATGGTCACCCAATCTGTATGGAAAACTGACAACCCATGAACTCCTGAACATCATGACGAGTAGGCTAAACATTTTGTGTGCGGGATGACGGTGGCTCTCAGATGTGCTTTGACTACAGACTGAGGCAACTATCTACTTTGTTATAGGCTATATAACTATTATAGTTACCATGTGTTATTTTTAGAAAGAGAAATACAGCAATGAGTAGGGAGGAAATGAGATGAAATGAGGAAGGGAGGGAGGGGGGGGTGATGAGGTGAAGAGATGTAAAAGATACAGAGAGAGGGGAAGGGGTTGTGTCACAGTGAACACAGAAGTGGATGAAGACTGAGGGAGAAGTCCAGTTGAACATCTGACTGTGTGGCACACGAGTCGCTCCTCCAGTAGCTGAAGAAGAAGAAGAAGAAACTGAAGGACAGAAGACACTTAATACAGGACTTTTAAGAGTCAAAGATAATAACAGGAGCCCTGCACTTCACAACAAAGGAGGAAGAAGTGCCTTTTTATCAATTTACCAACATTCCACAATAGTGACACCGAGTAAGTATGATGATGAAACTTGATAAGGCAAGAAAAAAAAAATTGCACAATTAGTTAGAGGGTTTTATGGGAGTTTAGTGTTTCGACATGCTTCTTTGTCAATAATATCAAAAGCTATATTTTAAAAGTCCCTGCATGGTGAATAGTTCATTGGTGTTTATTTGTGCACAGCTACTAACATGTACATTTAAGTTGGGTGTTGGTAGTTCATATATTTTAACTGAACTGTAATCTCATCATTTTATGTATGAAGTAGGGTGTTTTCATATGTAATCAATAAAGAATGACTGTTGGTTTCAGATTGCTGCAGTAGTGAAAATGTCTGGTGCGTGCCATCACTGAAAGCAGCCTCTCAGTGTCACGGTTGTGTCATTTTGAACCCTTGGCTGATGTGTCGTTCCTCTCTCCCTTCAGTGCTGACCATGAGAAGAGCGCGTGTGTGTTTCTGCCTGGCTCTGCTGCTGCCTTGGTGCGTCCAAGCTCTGAGGAGCCGTCCCGCTCTTGCCAAACTAGATGAAGACACACAGAGGGACATGCTGGCTGTCGACATCCTAAACCGCAGTGGAGTGTTGAACTCATTGCTCCGGTCAGAGCAGCTCACGGTGCTCCGGCATGCACGAGCCCCGCGCCCAGCCTCCCAGGTGCCAAAGAGAGCCCAGCAGGGGTCCCGTTTTGCTCTGTCCCTTGATGTTCCCACCAGCATCCTCAGTGTCCTCATAGACCTGGCCAAAAACCAGGACATGAGGACCAAGGCGGCAGCCAATGCAGAACTGATGGCACGAATAGGCAAGAAATGAGAAGCCTTGGGGAGTGATTGGGGGCTTTTTGGAGAAAACCTCACCTCACAGCGGAGTTAAGTCTTCACATTGTGGCACTGGCACCTGCTTAGAAACAATGTTAGTTCAGGTGAAAACAGTTATTGCGGTCAGTATCTGTCATTTAGAGCTTAGATCTGCTTGACTTTTATACTTGTATTAATCAATTCATTATATTACCTCATTCTAGACCCAAACCACTCCACGGACGGACTCTTGAAATACAAGTAATTACCGCCAACAATGTCAGAGAGTGTAAGATGAAGCTGGTCTTTTGTCTCAGATTTTTTGAGCCATGGGTCAGAAACTGATCAGGTTCTGAAATCTGTTTCCTGTGTTTGCATGTGTCTTGAAGTCAAAGAAAGGTTGTTCAATTAAATCCAATATGATGATCATATTTTCTTCTCTAGTCTAATTCATTTCTCTGGGCATTGATATCCGGCACGCTTAGCATAATTACAAGCATCAGCAACCCATAAAAGCACAAATGAATGCGCCCGAGTCAAATGAGCCTGCGTCACTCACAGCACGGTGTGATGTGTGATAACAGGACAAAGACATGAGCAGGATATTGACCTCTGAAAGAAGAACAGACCCTCTTCTATAGACCTTTGTTCACCACTACTTGATACATTTGGCAAACAGGTCGCAGCTATTTTTAAGTCTGCTGATTTATCCGCTCTACATCAGACTAATATCTGTGGCATGATTCATCTGTGCTCCTGCACTGAGCATGAAATGTGAACCAACAGAGTGAAATAAACTGTTCATCCGATTTACTTTGAAGTTTGTTCTGTTTTACGCTGGTCATGACCTTGACATAACACTAAGGAAGCTTTAATAATAGAGTCAAGACTGTGCAAACATCAATGATAAAATATGATAAAGCAACACATCAGCTAGAATGACTGTAATGGTTGTGATTCCAATACAGCTGGAATAAAGCAGTAAGGTCATAAATACAGTGAGCTCCACAAAAAACTCTTTAACCCTCAAAAATATACAAATCATCCAGAAATTATTCAGACATCTGCGTATGAGTAATGTCCCAGCTGCCATCAAGGAGCTCAGTGTTGTTTACAGTGCTATGAGAATATTGAAATGATAATCTACTTAAGGAAGCCTAAATGATTTTCCTCAGGCTTCTGTTACAGCGGTGATCACAGCCAATGAAGCACAAAAATCATTTCCTCTTTTTCTAGAAATCTTACTGTATATTTTAAGTGGACTCGCGATGATTTGTCTCCCACACTGCAGCCCTGTAGTCTATAGAGGAGTCACTTAGGAATACGTTTCAATGTTTCAGTTCACATCAAAAAGGCAGTTGAAACATTTAACACACTAACAATCTAACCGGAGGCAACTGTTTCAGATTTAATGGCTTTTCTCCTCTGAAACCACAATGTTTGGGTTTGGGTTTTACATCATTCAAGATAAATTAACTGGACATGTATGAGCTTCTCTGCCCCTGGGGTTCAAATTACATAGAAAAACACATTTTTAAGATATTTTCAATGTGGTGGAGAGGAATTATGGTACTGTACTCTAAACTGTTAGGTATTTATCTTGAGTATTTCCTTTTTTCTGCTTCTTGAGCCTTATACTCCCTCTTCTTTCAGAAAGAAAGATAAATATTTGATATAAATGTGCAGTGTGGAAGTTTTATAAATGAATGTCTGTTACATTCAAGAACTTGCCAAATGAGTTCACACAATGCTTATTAAGTCTGTCAGTGCCAAGTACATCTGTTTGTGTTTCACAGTAATCTGGTGTCAGGATTGACATAACTATGCTGGCTGGATGAATGCATACTACAGACTTCTGTACTCTTTTGTTGTTCTAACACTATTTAAAGTTGAGTGAACATTTTTGAAAAAAGTTGAGCTAACCCAAAATTTCAAATTTACTAATTAGTAGTACAATCTGCTGAACGTTTTAAGCTGAGAAAACTTATAATAGTGGTTTGGGCATTGATGAGGTAACTAAGGCACAGGCAGTGCACAGGTAGATGTTTGTTAACAAGATTTTGAAGTAGTGATGTCGTGTGTGTGTGTGTGTGTGTATGTGTGTGTTTGTGTGTTTATGTGTGGTCTGTGTATCTTTTGGTAATTGAAAAACAAACAACAACTGGTTATTTGATTTTCGTTTTAAAATACAAAAGATTAAATTGAAATACAAACTGTTTTTGTTACAGTGTGCAGTGTGGCTCTTCTACATTTTTGAAATATTATCAGACTGAAAGGATTTTAATTCTGATGGTGAAATTAGTCATTTCATGGGGGTTGTACGATGCTCAAAACCATTTATCCACTATTGTATAGTGCTGTTTTTGTAATTACTGTCAATTCCAGAAGGGGGAGACAAAAGTCCTGCACTTCATCTTTAAATACTTAATTTAAATATACAATTATTTGATTGTAATTCACTATTTTAATTTATGTTAAATTTATGTTATTATTTGAATTATTTTATGTTATTGTTTTACCTAATTTAAAATGTACAATTAATTACATTTAATAATTTTTGTTAATTAATGATTGAATTGAATTGATACTGACACAAACCAGTCTCTTGTCAACCAATCACTGTGGTACTGTAATTCAGCTCAATGGTCAAACATAATCAAACCTAGCCTACTAAACTATAGTATCCAGTTTTATTGTTGAACTTGCAATATTCTGGTACAATTATACCAGTAGTAGTTCGGTTTTATTCGGTTTATCGTTTGTAGCCTATAATTATTGGGTTTATTGTTCTTGTTGGGTTTTTTTTACTGTTGAATGTATGAAGCTTGGCTTTTTAAATGTATTTTAATGTATGGATGATTTTAATATATTTAGAGATGAGAAAAGAAAAGACTAGAAAAGTTCCTTTAAGGAGTTGAGGTTTGAGAAATATAAAAAAGGACGGGTTTTAAATTGGACCTGCTGTGATGTTCTTATCAGTAAAATGTCCCTTTCTACTTTCATAAATGGATTAAAGCTTATTGTTCGCCTAACAAATCTGACAGTGGGTTTTAAACAACGTGAGGACTTGTACAAAAAGTCTCGTACTTTTCTCTCAGATTAAAAGGCGCGAAATTCGGCGTTTGTATCCTCTTTAATATGTCCCACAACGTCCCACCTTTACGTCCGATTTAATTGTGTTGCTAGCTTAACTTCACTTACGTAAACAACGTAAATACTTCAGTAATTAAGGATGTATGCCGTCCATCACATTATTGCAGTGAACCTAAATTAACAGCAGGTGTTTGCCCTCATCGTTCACCATCAAACTCCCCCCAGTGTCTCCAGTTTTGGCTGTAGTTGGCTACAGTTTGGCTAAGTCACCTCACATTGTTAAACATATTCATCATGTCCATTCATTCCTTAAAGGTTCGGGCCAAATTCAAAGCTGTGGCGCGAACCGTAATCATGAATGAGTGTAATCCAGGTGTGGTTAATTAGCGGGGAGGCAGTGGCGACTCAGCTGGAGGCAGTTTACAGCAGGAGCACACAAAGGACACAAAGGACACAAAGTAAGTCTATATCTCTCACTGTTTACCTGTCATGTATTTATTATCCCTTGGCTTTTGTATAATGAACACAGATTTCAGAAGTAACAGATGAATTTCTATCACTAAAAACTTCAAATCATTATGATGGTATGGGTGTGGAAAATATCTGTTTTCTCTACAAAGTCTCTCCTTAATAATCTCCTCTTCAGCTATACCTAGTCACATGATCTCTATAGGAGATTATATTAGTTTAAAATGACTCTGAATGCTAAAAATAATGTGTTATTCAGAACTCCAATCCTCCTTTTTATAATCCCGTAGTTTAATTCTGATTCACATTCCCCAGCTTTTGTCCTCTTTCCCACTTGATATAGTCTTTGTTTGCCCTTGTGGTAATATGACAAACATGAACAGAGGATTACAGCCTGTCCGGAGGCCCAAAAATATACTTAATGTCAGAAAATGACTCTGCGTGTGTTGTATTTATGAGTTATGAGTGAAGATTAATTGACTTTAATCATTCATACACTCCTGTTATTTCAGTGCCACAGTTGTGCAGGAAGCGGCTGAGTGTGAATGATGTGCTGCTCAGCTATGTGTTAACTTTTAAGAGTCAGAGAGAGCGTGAAAACCTCGCCACTGGCAATAGCACAGGGATTGTGTAAGAGAGAGGCAGTACAGGACTGAAGTCTGTATGCTGTGGCCTCTTTCTATCTGATGATGATTACTGTGGTGTTGGGTGGGGCAGTATTTGTGTCTTAATTATACTTAAGTATAGAAGGTATGTAGGTGGAGTCACACCGAATCACTTCTGATCCACAGACAGAACCTTTTTAAATGTAAGACCACTGAATGAAAACAAGAAGAGAGAGGTGTTCTGAATCCTTTTTTTTTAGGGGATCCAACTTTATTTCTCCTCACTAAGATAACCTGCTGCCAGGAGATGTTAACTTTTATTAGTCTAATATAATGTTAACTAGCTTCTTCTACCTCCTGTAAAAAGAAGAGTCAGTACTATACCTGGTTATGATGTCTGTTACTTCTTTTTTTACCTTTTTGTTTTATTTGTTGTCACAGGTGACTGGTAGCTTTGGTTGAGCAAAGAAACCTCCACGTTGGCGAGGAGGTTGTGTCACACCTTGTCTACATAATCCTTGGTGTGTAAGATAGCATGTGGTGAACATTGACTCATGACCTAACTGGAATTTTTCAAGATTTGTGCTTTTCGATAATCATACGACTGACACGCGTTCTACCTGACCTCTGACTGATACAAGGGTGCAAATTGTTACTAAAGCAGTCTCAGAACTCCCAGAATATCAAAACAGCTATAGGTTTTTGTTAATATTTTAAAGTACGTATAGCTTCCAAATTTTTTCATTTGTCATCACGAGCTACTCTTCTCCTTTTAGACCGTATCAAAGGGAAGAAATTCAACTAGAACTTGATCATCATCACTTGTGAATTGTGTGTTTGTTGATTTGCTTGTATATGGAGATTTACTTGTATATTGTGTTGGAAATGGAAGTTATGACATCACTTAGTTGAGAAGCTGCTGATATATTTTTACCCCAAAAGCCATGAAACCAACTTCATATTTTAACTAAGACTACTGGTGCCATATTCATAAAGTTCTCCATTATTGCACGAAATTCTTATTTATGTTTTATTAAGAATTTCCCCTCACAGCAAAGACTAGATCATTGTACAGGTAAAAGGTCTTCACAAAGCATCTTAACCCTAAAGCTCCTTAGGTGAAACACTGTTAGTAGTAAAGAGGAGGACTTTGAAGAGTTTCTTAAGCAGAGGAGAAAATGGTGAAAAATGGGAGAAATATTCTCCAGACAGTGAATGACACAGGGTTAATGAAACGCTACAGATTAGATTGTGCAGGCATAACGTTTGTGGTCAATCTAATTAGAGATAGGCTCACATCATTACGCCAGAAAAGAAAGTGACCATTACACCAGGATATTTGGCAACTAGAAAAATATGGAATTTGCTGGCAGCTGGAAAAAAAAGTGCATGCCAACCAACACTTGTGCTTATACAGACTGACCTGCAGTCACAGAAATTGATGAAAGCTGTGCCATATTTCTCCCAGTTAATTTCAAATAGATTAAGTACTAAAATGACCAGCATGGTAAATAAACATAAGTAAATAAATATAACCATGACAACAGGCTACGGCATAAGCAGGCCTGTGTTTTCAAATGTTTCGCTGGTTACTTTTAAAGTATGACTCACAATTTATTCACCAGTGAAGTTCATTATATAATATAGTATTTACAATTACACCATGTCTTAGTAAAGGCTACATTTTATGATTAGGCCTAATGATTTCACTGTCCATTGTCACTAATAGTATTTATTTATTTTTGTTTTGTTTTTTTTTACCAACCAATTAGACCTTTTTTAGAATGAGTCATACCTAACAAGTACACCACCTCACTGAGGTAAAAGTTTCTGTCTCCTCTTTTTGCTCTGAGAATTGTCCTAAATTACGACTACTTGCTCAAAATGTTAAGGCTAAGTTAGGAGCTATCTGAGAGAATTCTCAGGATGTTTTGTAAATATAATTCCTGATCTTATTACCAACCTTTTAATTTACCTAAAGGCTGGTCTGCCCTAAAATACAAAAAGTAGCAGATAGTTATGAGACATATTTTTTTACTTTTTGGTATTTTGGCGAACCGACCCCTCACAAATACTCAGTTAATGTAACTCCATGAGTCCTGGTAACAGATTTGAATCCAGGGCTTTCACAGGGGAGGGTCAGTGGGAGTGTTCATGGAGGATTACTCAATAAAGCTGACGTCTTGCAACTAGCTCAACAGTCAGCAGCGCAAAGTTCAGTCACAAAGTGGTGCAAGAAACAGGAACACAGAGCGCTCTACAGAAGAGTGCAGTACATTATCACAGAAGATCAGCGGTCTTAACAGAACAAGTGGCACCACTTGAGGAACAAAGTGACTACAATAAGGATTATATTCCAACTTGCAGCAGCTGGTGAAGCTCTTTGTCATTGTAAGACTAATTTTATAATTTGTTTGTGGTTGATTTCTGTGTATTTCTGTTACTATGAAATAAGTGTGTGTGTGTGTGTGTGGGGGGGGGGGGGGTGTTGAGGAAAAGGTTTGTTGGACAGATTAAGTGTTATGATATAAATATACAGACCTGGGCACTAAATAAGGCCTCCATACCAGAGTTAACTTTAGATGTGTTGTTGGAGATTTTTAATGTAAGATGTATAATTTTTCAAGCAGCAGTGTTCACTGACAGCTACACATCAGGATATGCCACCTCATATTTAATGTTGAAATCTTCCAGTTGTAGGTCTGGCTGCTCTCTGACAGATAATGGATTATGCTATGAAGTCTCTCACCCGCCTGACTCCGTCTACTCTCTCCAAGTAAGAAAGAGCTCTGCTTCATGAATTGGATGATGGGACAGTCCGTACTGTCAACCAGCTGACAGAAAACATTTCAAGTCTCACATGTTTTTGTTTGTTCTCAGGTGTGTGACCGGCAGCGTGTCAGCCAGCGCTTCCATGACCCGGCAGCTCCTGTCGGGTCGGGTTCCTCGGCCAAAGCCCTTTCGGGTCACAAATGTTGACCGTAGCGTGAAGAAGGGTATTATGGCAGATATGCTGGAAGACCTGATTAACAAGGTGAGGAGAGCAGTAAGACTATGACCCTGGTGTGTGTGTGTAGAGGATAAAAATGATCATGAGCGGACAGGCCTGTGACTCACTTACTGCTACACTGTCTATGTCTCTGTGCAGAGAGACCTGTCTGAATAGAGTAATGTGCATCTGGCCCACATGACCTGTCAACACCTTTACTTACCACTCGACGCACTTGTGTTCCTCTTTGTCCCTCGTGCGGCAGGTCAGAGACTCGTTGGATATCTCGTGTGTCAATGCTCTGGTGCTGGATGAAGATGGAACCTGCGTGGACACCGAGGAGTTCTTCCAGACACTGCCCGAAAACGCTGTCCTCATGGTCCTGGAGAAGGGACAGAAGTGGAGCCTGCACCCGGTATGGTGCAAAATAAACCACTAGGCGGCACTGTTGATCAGCTGCCTCAGTTTTTCATTGCACAGTGTGATACCTAACATATTGAGAGACCCCTTTTGGTTCAGTGTCAGGTATGCCAGGGACTCTTTGATGTAGTGACTAAACAGGCAGGGAAATGTTTTCTTGCTTTCTACACTGCAGCAGTCATACATATGGATGGTCCATGAGCTTGTGCACAGAAGAATATTCAGTGCAATTTTATTAGCAAATATTTTATCCTTCAATGTGAATGGGGAAAGTAATATGTCACTTATTGTGCAATGGCACAATACAGGAGATTAGTTTCGTTCTTGATAATTGTTTTACAGAAAATGAAAGGCTTGGGTTGAATGTAACAAAGGTGTTATCAGATTTCAGTGGTGTTCACTCAAAAGCAATTCATTACCATAGAAATTGATGCATACCATGATTGGCATCCCCCTCTAAATGTTTACTCTGGTGACCTTTCGTTGTCATTTGCCTTCACCATCATCGTGGACAGGAGCTGAATCAGTGTGTATGCCGACTGTCTCCGGGTTGAGCCGGCTGCTCTCATTTGGCCCGGAGTGCTGGCTGTGATCACAAAAAAGAAATGTGTCTTCACCCGTTTGACCTGACTCGCGTTTCTCCTTCCATCACTTCACAGAACAGCCCCCCCAGACATCAGCTCGGTGAGCGCAGGCTGCACCACCGTACAGATGTGGCCAAGGTGACTTTTGACCTCTATAAGAACAACCCCAAAGATTTCATTGGCTGCCTGAACGTGAAAGCAACACTGTATGGTGCTTATTCTGTGTCCTACGACCTGCGCTGTTACGCTGCGAAAAGTATGCTGAAGTAAGTCAAGTATTTCATGCTTTTTTGGTATTACACCAAATGTGCAAATGTATGTTTTTTTAATGTCAAAGCATCTGTATGGCAACGTTACAGTTTGACTGCCTAGAAGTACCTTTTTTTTATTTCAGTGAAAAATGGAAGAAAAAAAAAATCAATTTGAATTCATTTCTATTTGATAAATTGCAAAGCAAGTAATTTCCTTTCCAAGGCTAAATTTGTTCCTGTTAGTTTTCTACTGCATCAGCTGCTTTTACATCATATTAACACCAGATACAGTATTCTTTGTGCAGCTCCTAACAGGTAAAGTATAAAACCAGTTTCACTGTGTATACTCATGTGGGTGGCAGAGCTGAAATGGTCAGATCGCAGAAGAACAAAGACCAGATTTTACCGAGATTAATTTTGGGAAGAGTTATGTCATCACTGCTGAGATCTGCTGGTTTCCAGCTTTGTCACGGAGCTTGTCAGAGAGGATTAAATTCTGCAGACTTGTCAAATATGAGGATTTTAGGCTTCGCTCACATTGTCGTGCAATTTCTTAAATGTCAGTTCCATGGTATGAGAATAGTCATCCGGGGTGGTGAATATTTCCTGCTGGTCACTTGCTCATCACCTGGTGTGTGGTCTGTCATACTTGTCTTATCTGACAATAACTCAAGAAATGACATCATCTTTTTCTAATATTACCAGACTCATAAATATAAATATCCCAAGTTACTTAAATTTTGTGTGAGTGTGTGCGCGCAGATGGGAATATTTATGACCAGTGTCTGTCTTTCTCTTTCTCTCTCTCTCTCTCTCTGTGCTTCCAGGGAGGTTCTGCGATGGACAATCTTCTCCATGCAGGCTACAGGCCACATCCTGCTGGGCTCCTCCTGCTACATCGAGCAGCTGCTGGAAGAGGAGGAGCGAGTAGAGTGCGGGCTGGCATTGCCACATGAAAAAAGCAAGATCAAGCAGCTGCAGAGCATGTTGATCGGCAAGCCCTCCTACTGATGATCGACTCGAACTGACGATGGTGTAGTGCTCACTCTTAGATTTAGGACACTAAGTCGACGTCACAGATGAAACAAGTGATCTCTACATGCTCATTAGTGTTTTCTGTGCGGTTTGGGGACATGTCAGTCTCTTCTCACAGCTCACAGCTACTGTCTTACTGTTACATTTTTGCCCCTCATATACAAACACCAAGCTATTCCTCATGAAGCACTTTTACTGTACCTTTCTTGTTGGGTTATAACATGTAATGTTTTCCTATGGAGATGAATAAATAAAACTAACACTTTATTTTCTTTTTTCTGAGAGTCTGTATACATCCACAAGTGGTCTTAGATGTGCACTGTGATCCTATTAGGCCACGTGTGTGTGTGTGTGTGTGTGTGTGTGTGTGTGTGTGTGTGTGTGTGAGAGAGAGAGAGTGGTTCCTGGTCACAGTCAGTGTAATTGGCAACAGGTCCAGCTGTCTCTCCCATGCTTCCCTAATTGTCCCCTGGCCTGCGCTGTCCTGTCAGCTGCAGCCTGCCGCTGCCTCAGAAAACCAGAGGAGAGCAAGCAGCTGCAGGGGGCGAGGTGACGGAAGCAAACCATTATACCGAGACAGAGGATGGCTTGAGCTGGCAGCAGAAATGCCACTTTTGCCATCTTGTTTAACAAGACTGCAGCAAAAAAATCTAAGGACATATTTTATCCAAATTGGCTGTCTGATGTATTCTCGATAGATAGAAGATATGTGTCCAAGGTATAGAATCAGCAGGTCCCTTCCCTGTCTTGTAATATAAACCAGTTTCTTTTCTTTTTGCCTAGATTTCTGTGTTTAGAAACTGTTGAGGGTAGAGCTGGTTATTTATGATTCAATCCATGGTTCCATAAAATAAATATGAATAACATAATTCAGCTGGTTTGTTCACTAATTTGATGGAGGAATAATAGATATAAATGGAATGAGGTAATGAATCAAGGGGCAATTGAATAGTTTTCCTATTGTTTTGGTTTGGCATATTGTGAATTAAATTGCATCTCATATAAATGTATGAATTGCAGTCTCTCACCCACATGTAAACACAATATTCAAGTGAGCACTGATCTTAATGTGTCATTTCATTGTTTGCACTGAAAGGAGTCCTGAGGTCTCATGCCTTTTACAGCACCATTCAAGCAAACTGAATTGCAGCCACATGATTTTCTGCATTTAGATGTTTTTACAGCTCATCTGCAGTCTGTTAAACAGGTTTTGGGGAGCCAGTTAGTTTAATTTTTTGTTCCTATCACATGATTCAAACAATCAGCTATATCTTGGTTGCTGTTGATCTTAACATTTCAGGACTTTGGCACTGGCTAAAAATGATTTATTTTATATTCTGTGGTCATTTGACACAACTAATCCACATGTAAACCAAAGTATCAATCATCTCAAATAAACACAAGAAACACATTGAAAGCTGTCCTGATAACAAAAGGCAAGAAAATGAATCATATTCTGATGCTGTTTGAAGTGTGTTTGCACACAATGAGAAAACAGGCCTATGATCATAATGATGGAGGTGTTTTTTTTTAGAAACATAAAAAATGTGGATTTTAACATTTAATCATGACAATTTACATTTATACAACAAAAAACGAACTGGGCCTTTAAAGTTGTACCTCAAACACAAATACCGTAACATAGACATGTTTGGAGCTTTAAATGTGATGCGCTCTGAATGATCTTGTTTATAGATTTCACCTTTAACCCCCCCCCCCTCGCTACTTCAGTCAGGTGAAGACATCCTGACAACAGGATCCTCTGTGAATCCGCCAGGAGCCTGAGCTGTGCCTGCGGACAGTGTAGTCGTCCGTCCCACTCAGCTGTTGTTCTCAGTGGCCCCTGCTGGAACTGCTGGAGCTGCTGCTGCTGTTGCTGAGCATGTGCTCGGCTGCTCCTGAGGACTGAGGAGACTCTTCCTATCAACACACAGGTTGCGGACATGGATCGCTGAGCGCACGGCTCCGAGTCAAGAGGTAAGAATGCAGTTTTTCTACAGGATCCATATGCTTTTCAATCTGTAACAAGTCAGTTAATCGTGCGAAACGTGTATCTGATTAGGACATTTTACTGTAAATTTGCGCAGCAGGTCAGTTGGCACGTACAGTAGGTAGCCTCCACCAATCTAGTTCAATTAACAATCTAGAGCGCAGTCTTCACTTTGGTATGACAGGAGTCTTCAGTTAATTATAATAACACAATAATGCACCTGTTTAACTTTCGGGAATGCCTTAAATTAACTTTTACGCAGCGCAATTTTAATCCAAATGTAGGCTATAAACTGCTTGTCGTGTGGATATTTAACAAAACATCTTTGTAAATTGGAAGAAACTGTTCAGCTGATAAATATGACATTATTACAGGCAACTTTGTATATTTATTTGATCCGAGGGTTGATTATTTGCGCCCTCGCCTTGCAGTGCATAGCGCGCAGCTCTGTGTGCTGTTTGGCTGAAAAAGCTTCACGAAATATCGATTTAGCAGAGGATTCTGGGTTTTATTTGAGTCCTCGGGCTGTATGTGGGAGTAGGTGCTTGACACAGTTACGGGCTCTGAGGCTGTGTGTTTCTCCCACGCTCCTGAGGGAGTCCTCTCTGCAGTCCGCTGGAAACATCTCACCATGCATACTGTACATCAAAGTGTCTGTTTGGATGCAACAGCCTATAGAGAAAAAAAAACACATCCCTTAAAATATCTATTCCCCCTGCCCTTCAGGGTCCATTTACTGCAAATGTATGGTTTTATCTCCCATCCTATTTCAGAGAGAAAACACCTAAATTACAACTCAAATTGCCAAACTCTCCATTCATTTAAGGGCAGAATGAGGAGCATAATCAACATATGGGATTTTGTTCCCTGCAGCTTCTGTTCTGATTTATTTCATCCAAATGCGGTTATTATGTTTAATGTAGTGATTGATCACAATTAATCTGCAACCAATTTGATGTGACTGATGGAAGTAATTATTTAAGCGAAATGCAAAAAATGTGACTATTTGATGTTTTCCTTTTTCCAATATGATTGAGAATTGAATGTAATTGAGTTTTTGACTGTTAGTTTGAAAAAAGAAAAAAACGATTAAAGACCCCACATTGGACCCCTAGGAATGATTATTTTTCATTATTTTCTGAAATTTGTAGACCAAAATGATTAATGGAGAAAACAGTTAATGAAAAATAATCATTAGTTGCAATTAGCTATCTACAGTCATTTGTTAAGCATTTATTGTGGAGTTCTGTTTTGTGAAGCATCTTGTTTTACACAGGCCAGTAAGAGAAACAGGATCCATTATAGCGTTTTGTCAGACGGGACATTTTGCTGCTCAGCATCTCACTGCTGCAATCTGCCCTGACAGAATCAAATAACTAAGATTTACTCTTTCATATAATGCGCATGCTGCTGAGCACAGTTTCTCTCTCAGCTATTTGTCACCACCAGCAAAGAACAAAAGAAGTTAAAAGAGATATGTACAGAAGACAAATAGAGACTGTAAAAATGAGACAAAATGCAGTAAGACACAGCAGGCGAGATGAGTAGCAATGAAGAAGGGAGGGGTCAGTTGCAACAGTGTGGAGGTGGAGAAGAGCAAAAAGAAAAAGTCTTGATGAAAGCGAAAGGATCTAAGCTGTGTCTCCACAGCACTGGCCCCGTGTTCTGTTGTGGACTGCTTTGATTGCGAACATGAAGGAGAGAAACCAAATCCTGCTGGACACATGACGACAGGAAACCTGTGTATGTGTGTGTGTGTAGTGTCTGCAGTTAAGTAACCTCATCATTTTTCACCAAGTGGCTTTCTGTCCAGTATCTGTCATCTGTCAGGTGCAACATGCGCCTTTTCTTTTGTCTCTATCTCCTTGTTTCTCTCTGGTTTCTTCTCTCTGCCTCTTTCCCCATCTTACGTTTTCAATGGATGGCTATTTTAGGTCCATATTTCAGCTCAGAAATAAATAATTTAGATAACAGGACAACACAAAGGCCCTTACTGAGAGCCTCTATGCTTTGCACGAACCTGAATTGCCCATCTACCATTTGGAGAGTCTGCCTGAATAATGGGTTTATTTCCCAATACCAAGTGTATCAGTCAATGGCTCAAGTAGTCAATATGTGCACTCACATACTGTGTGTGCAATTAATCTCCCAGATTCTCCTTTGCATCATTGTATTTGTAGTGGTTTTGCATATAAGATAAAATAGACAAGAGTGGCTTAAACCAGAAGGACAAGTACAGTATACCTAAAAAATTAAATAAAGAATATAAAGTAAGTAAAAAAAGAACACTCATTTGTTATCACTGCTCATCTAAAGGGTACAAAGGCGTATTATAGCCTACAAAGAAAGGTTAGCCAAAAGGCTGGCTAATTGCTAAGCAGTGATACGGCTAGCTGGCTAACTACAAAATTAGCTAGCATCCCTTCCGATAAACAAACACAAATATTGATATGGTCAGCTATTTTACGATTAAACTATGAAAATTTAGGGGAAACCCAGCCTAAAAAGGCTACTTATGAAAGGAAAGAGTTATGGTTTATGAGTTGAAGTTTACAGTACTGAGCTCATAGTTAACCTGACAAGCAGTGTTGGCAACTTGGCGACCTTCTCGCTAAATGTGGCGACTTTCTAAACCCTCTTAGCGACTTTTTCCTCAAAAGCGACTAGCAACACATCTAGCGTTCTTTCTGGTGTTTTGGAGACTCTGAAGTGAAAGCACGTATCGCTCCGCAGTTACTGTCCTCAACGAGCGGGTGCTGACGTGAGCCCCTCCCCCGTCCCAAAGCAGGTCAGTCAGGTTCACAGTAGCCTCTCGTAGCAGTCCCAGCTGCAGTCAGAGCAGAGAGGAGACCCACACCACTCCGCATCCAGACTGCAAATGAATTGCGAATGTCCAATTCAACCCCGCATAAAGGTCTTTTGATTACATTTCATATTCTAACATTTAACAATACAGAAGAAAATTGAACCCCCCCCCCCCCCCCCCCCCCCCCACATGCAAATTGTCAATTATGCAAATTTGGCGATGACGTCATTTAGTGACTTTCCTTACTGAGGAGTTGGCAACACTGCTGACAAGTGTGTGTCCGTGTTCATGGCTCAGAGGTAGCTAGCGTAGCTAGCATGGCGTCTTGCTAGCTGTGTTAGCCATCCTCACTGGGTAGGCATGTTGTCTGCAAATAACTTGAATATAAAAAATTAATTAAAAAATATTGATGTGTTGGTGCCAATGGTGATTCAAAGGCCATGCGAGAAATCTGGTAAGCGGTCTAGACTACTTGATTTTCTTCCTCACATCCTGTAAGAGTTGGTGTTGTTTCACTGCCAAATCCACCACTTTTATATTCTGGCATCTGGAACACTCCTCAAGGTTGACAACTTTGTCCTTAAGTGATCTGTTAGCTGCTTTTAGCCTCAGTTGCTGCTGCTGCTCCAGATGGGTTAGCCATATGTAATGGCCACTTCTAGCCTCTTCTTCACTCTTCAAACAGGGTAGCTTGGCAGGCGCAAAGGGACATGGGGTGTGTTAAATCAGTCCAACTTTGTGCTCATATTATTTATGGCTTTGGTCATTTACTAGATAACTTGTTTGTAGCAATTTTATGCCTCATTTTGTGCCTACACATGTACAACGAGACATACTTCAAAGTGGGAGCTGTACTATAAAGAATAGTAGCCTATATTTCTTGAGTCTCAATTTATTTTAGGGGGCTCTAGGAAAGTAACCTATGTCTACTCCATCACATACTACCACCCTATCTCTCAGATAATCCTTTCAGCTGTCAAAAATACTATATGTATACATTAAAGATTAAATTCTCAAGCACAGCAAAGAGTTTGGCTTTATTTTACTCTGCCTCATCTTCCACCCCATATTTCCTCTCATAGCACTCTCTTTATTTCTCCATATTTCATGCTGCCCTCCTTGCTGTTTCTAACTGCTCCTCTGCTCCATTATGAAATGAGCCAAAATATTTATGACTTGGATAGAAATGATAATTGGATTTCTGCATAGAAAGTATGAATGCAGCTTTAACAACAGCCACAATGAAATGCTGTAAAAACCTTGGACAGGAGGTCAATAATCCAATCATAGTGAAGTAGATTCATGCCTTAGCAGTGTTAACACAGTGGTGAGGGTTAAGACGGTGTCTGGAGGGAGAATGTGCATGTGTATGTTTATAGAGTAATCATGTGATATTCCTATTATACTGTCAAGGGCTCACAAGTTAAGTGTGTCAAATTATATTTTTTTACATAGTAGATGATGGGGTCAAATGGCCAGGTGTAATGTGAGGGGCCACTCATGGGGTAAATAAATATTTAAGGTGGCATGATTTAAAAAAAAAAATTAGATTAAATGTAAATTGAAATGGAGTCCGCCTTTAACTGCAGCAAGTATCCGTCAACAGTGTATGAAAAGTAGATTCTGTCTCACTGCTAGTCTACTTTAACATTAGACTCACATACCATAGGCTTAACAGGATAACTCTGCATTCATATCAGAGATCAGATGAAGCAGAGGTACCTATGGAAGACAGGAAGGGTGGGGCAGGGAGAAGGAGCATCGAGTTGCAGGTAGGTTATATGTGCTGTTAGATAATTTTAAAGGCATGAACATGATAAGAAGTAACATAGTTGAATTAAAGATAAAGATCAATGATAATAAATGGATAGGATCACCAAGCTAAATATTCAGCCAATAACTATGCCCCACTTCTGCCATCAACCAACCTGTTTCATTAGAAGTGCTGCTACACACTCATTCACAACACCAGAGCTGACTTCTTTAAGCTGCTGGACCTAGTGGACACGCAGCTGAAGGAGAGGTTGGATCAGGGTGGCCTGTAAATATTGGCAAAGTTGGAGGAAGTTCTATTATCTCTGGAGATCAGTTAAACCATGATGCAGCTGAGCATGTTTAAGGTCCAGTACCCATGCACAACCACTTCAGAGGCCACAGCCTTTCTGAGAAATGAGTTGATTTGAGGCCTTTTCAACCAAGAAGAAGCACTTGTATGACTTTTTGTGGTTGTTCCTGAAGCCTCTTCTGAAGTGGAGAAGAGCTTCAATGAAGACCTGGCTGAGAAGCCAGAGAGAAACAGAGAGAACTGTGTTATATTAAGAGTTTGATTAATTGACCCACCTTTCTTTAATCTTAAAAGGTTAATGTGAAGGGATACATGAAGGTAAGGACTTCTTCAAGGATCATAAAAAAGGAGATTACAAAATGAATGTATGAGTGACATTGTGAGATGGTAAAACCAGAGCTTATCAAATCTCAGGTATAAATAAAATAAAATAATTATAATAAAGATAACTACACATTAGACTTACACACATTCATTAAAACTGTTCTTATTTACAAGTAATAACACTGTGATTTTTCAAAAAGAAGTTTCATGTTATGTGATTAATTTCGTATGTTTGTTGTGATTTAAGTTATAAATGACATTATCTGTTGATTGAGCCACAGTAATGTTCCATTCATGTACTACTGTGGCAGAATTTAGCATGATGACCAACTTAATTATTCCTTGGATTTTATATTGGTCACTGTAAATATATGTAGAATTGCATGAAATGGGATTCAAATCCCAAATAATTTTCTTGGGGAGGATCCCCCGCTTTATTGTGTCCCCCTCCACTTCTCAAACCAAAGTTATGCTCTTGCTGGTGATCCTGCTACATTAATAAACAGCACCATCATAGCTACAATTATAATTTTGCTAGCAGTAGATTTCTATGTTTCAGACAGTGATTTTTGTATGTGTTGATATTTCACCAAGCAAATACCTTTTAGTTTAATAATGTGAGGCTGGTTTGTTATTGTGCAGGTCTTGAAACTAAACAATATAAATCATTTGTTTTTTGTCCATCTTTCTGTTCAAGCAGTGGAACAGCAATTGGCTGCGCCCACAAAGGTCAGTTTTCAAAAAGGTCAAAGATCAACAAATTTGAAGTTTTAACACCTCTGCTCTGCATGGTGTACTACGGACTGCCACAGCAGAGCCTTCATGGATATGCCACTTACCCCAAGTGGTATAAAAAAAGCAGTCATTGCTTCTTTAAATGTTTACAAGTCCTAATTTTTTACATTTAGAAGGTCCGTTGCAATTGAAAACACCTAACTGTTATTATTAATCATTGAAATTGTAAACATAATGTCACTGAAGTAGGTCGAAGTCAGGACTCCCCCTATAACAGGATTGTCGTACTGAGGAAGCAGCATTTTAAAAGCAGAAAACCAGCTGCCAGTTAAATGCAGTAGGGGATTCCATTCTGGTCATATTTACTTTACATCTGTTAGCAGAGAAAACTCTGATATGCTCCAGCGCTGCATCAGATGAGACTGTGGTCCTCGCTGTATTACCTACAGCTGCAGGAACACTTAGGCTCAGCGGGTGCCCTGCTGTACAACAAACTATGTGCGTGTGTGTTTGTGCGTGGATGTGGTGATGTGTATGACTGCATTTCTCCCGCTCACAAGCCGACTGTGCTGAGGATGAGCAGTGGTCCGCAAGTGTTTTGCTCTGACATGACATTTTGTCTCCATCATGAGAGACAGCTCAAATAACAGCTTGATGTCTCAATAGGGAGTCTATTTACCCTCTCTCTCACGCACGCACGCACACACACACACACACACACACACACTGCAGTGGGTGTTTATTGTATAGACGCAAAGTACATGTTCTGTGTACTCTTGAATGCTGTCATTTCTATTCTTGTGCACCGCTTTGTCCTAAGTAATGCCTTGTGAGAAACAGCTCTGTGCCAAGCCTCATGGTGCCATTGTCACGACAAATGATTGAAGCTGCCTTTTTGGCACAAAGGGGGACCGCTTAGACTACCGCAAGCCAGAAGAGGAATACTGTCTTCTCTTTCATAGCATCTCATACAAAAATCACCTGAAAGTAATATAATGGGATTAGAGTAATCCCAATGGGATTAGAGTAATCCCATTATAGAAATATATCATTTTTGATATCTAAGACCCACCACGGTCATCCATATTTTTCTGTCCTGCCACCACAATGACGTCTGACTTCATACTTTCCACACAGCTTCCTTTTATCTGGTTAGATTTTCAGGCACTTTGCTGCATAATTTTAGATTGAAGAAAGTGTGAAAAACTGATTTTCTTCAATTTCCTATAACTCCTTGATGCCATGTGCTTTGTGAACAGAAATACATATTGTTAGTATATTTGATGACACATGTTTAATAGATAAAAGTGATTCCGCGTTCCTAATAAATGCCACATATAGTGAGCGACACTGGACGAAAACTCATATTGGAAGCAAAGCAAATGAATAAACAAAATTAAATAAGGTATGAAATGTTGTACTTGATCACAAGTTGCATTTTACATACAATAGCTCATCACTTAAATGTAACAAAATACATAAAAAAATAAAACTGACATTACATTGATTATAGTAATCAAATACAGATCACTCAGTATTGCGTGATTTGAAGGAGTATCATATCCAAAATAATCCGTTTTCTTAGTGTGATTGATAAAAATCAGATTTTCTAAAGCATCCACATAAAAATCCTGCACTGAAATATTTCCCCGCCAGTAATCATGTACTTTTCTTCTGCATTCCAGTCTTCTCACTATATCTCATTTTGACAACCTGTTACATCAGCCTGTCTCACAGGAATAGCAAGATTATCTTCACCGCCAATTATCTTTTTAATCTTTACGCTGCTGCTGCTGCTGCTACTGCTGCTACTGCTGCTACTGGGAAATGGTGATGTATAGCTGTTCAATTATAGATGCTATACAGTCCTTGTGACACCGTTTCCAGTTTTCTGTACTTGAGGGAGAAAGAGTGTAGAGTAAACGCTGGCTCTGAATGGAGGGTGCCTGTTGTGAGTTCAATCCCCTGCTGAGGTTTTGATGTGCTATTATAGTCCAAATGTATCCATTTTATTATCAGATCAGTCTCTGACATTATTTTGGGAGTTATTTTGTGATGTGTTTAAATTAGAATTGCTATTGTGCGCACATTTCCCAAGCTACAGTTGTTTTCCTACATTTCCCAGAATGACTTGTGGCTCAGTTGCTTTTTTGTTTATTGGGGCTACTGTTATGTTTCCATATGTGGTCTGGTGTAAAATGAGAGTCAAGATGAGCTTTAAATTCACTTTAAATTTACAACTTGAATATCCTGAAAAATGTCAGTTTTCTGCCAGGCATTAAAACAAGATTCAAAAAGCTACAAAACAGGCCAGATGAAAAAAAATAACTTATTAAACATTGTTATTATTTACATATAAATTGAGCTAAAATGAGATCAAACAAAAGATAGATACTCTTCCCAAATGAATCAAAAACAAAGGATTAAGGATTAGGGCTCAGATGTGATGTGAAGTGCTGTGCGGAATAAAATGAATCTGTTTACATATTGCATATGGTTATGTGTAGCTTTTTGTATTTTGCACTCAAAAAATATATCAGGCATCAAGGGTTAGCAGATGTGACCAGAAATAACATCAATTCAGAAATGAACACTACAGCACAGCTTTTTGTGTGTGAACATATTTGTGAAAGAATAGCACAGATAATGTGATGGTAAAATTGTAGCCAAACCAGCAGAGTAGATTTCCTTTGCCGTTGTTATTAGCAATGGAAAAGGTAAACCATAATGATGAGGCTGACACTCAACACTAACAAAATATCCTTTCACATCAAAGTGAAAGTGGTACAAGTAATATTAAGGGCTTTTGAGGCATATCATTTTGAGGATACAGAAAATCCAGAGTAGTTTAAATTGAATTCTGACTTACATTTTTTAACAGCATATTTTGATATTTTTGCTTTGTTGTTAAAGTTAGACGAGAAGATCAATACCACATTCAAGTCTGTACAGTAAATGAAACTACCAACAGTAATTGCTTAGCTTAGCTTAAAGAATAGAAATAGGTGGAAACACCAAGTGTGGTTTTGTCCAAATATGACAAAATCCCATCCCACCAACCATCACCTCTAAAACTCACTAATTAACATGCTGTATTTGACTGCATCTTGTTTTTGGCTAGAAAGAGATCCTGGTTTTAACATGCTCACAAAAGCATTCGGCTCCTTGGTTCTTTCCACCATCAGCAGATATTCAGTTTTCTTTAAAATTCTGTTATACTGCAGCTCTCACATTCAACCTAATTACACTGTCAGAGGGTAAAGGGAGAAGGTGTTGCTGAGGTAGTGCCACCACTGATTAAATGCATCACCTTCATGTGACCTTTTTCTGGTCCTCAGTATATCAGGGTCTAAGTGAGATTATTGCCTTCTGCAAAGCTCAAAAACACACACACACACACACACACACACACACACACCTGGAGCACTCCCCAGTGAGCAGCCTCCACTCGAAGGTGACTTAATTAGGAAGCCATCTTAAGAAATGCACCTGGTTTCACACTCGCCTGCCTCTGACTCTCAGCCAATTATCAAGAATGGTGGTTGTGCTTTATGACAAGGTTGTAGATTTAGAAATGAACAGTGCCTCACAAGACCTAACCTTACCCAACCCTGACTTCACTTAAGGTTTTTCAAGGAAGGGTGTGTGCTTGATAACCAACTTGTTGATAAAGAGACAGTGTGACACAGTACAGGTCTCTCTAGGGTCACACATGTGGCACTTTGGGTCAAAACAGGGTCATATTGATTTTTCACACTTGTGCTTCACATCAATGTCATTCAACCTTTAACTTGCAAGATAAGTTTAACATCAGTACATTAAGAAAATCGGGATTGTTTCAAATAGAAAATCTGTCCTTACAAAAAACACACAAAAAACAGAATTTCCCATGAATATTAATCCCTATATTACACATGTATCACAGAGCTCAATACTCAGCTGCTGTGCCATTCAGTGACCAGATTGCTTTTCTGCTGCAATTTTAAGACTGGCAATATCTGCACATCCTTTGAGCGCTAAGCATCTAACCTGTGCAGCCATCATGTAGCTATTCACTCAGGCAATCATGAGGCAGTCTTATGGGAAGTGGAGGAAACCAGGAAACCGGCAGTGGAGAGGGGAAGGCTGATGTAAGACTATATAGTGGAAAAAAAAAGAAAAAAAAAAGCTGCCACCTCTGCTCCCTGGGACATCTTGTTTACCAGTGCTGCTGGCTCGCCCCTTCTTTTCTACTTCCTTCCCTCACTCCCTTCTGTAATCTGTCTCAGCTCTCTGTTCATTTCCAGCTTCCAGGTGATGCATGCCCTCTTTTAAACAAGAATGTGGAAATCAGGTGGAAATCAGACAGTCTGCTCACGACCGGACCAGCTGGAAGTGGCTGCAGGCCTGCGCTCATGCACACCATCAATTCTTCACTCGCTGTTTTTTCTTTTTCTTTTTTCAGGCCCCCTGTTTTCTTCCACTCTTGCATTCCCCAAGTGTGAGTCCTACCATTTCTTCTTATATAGCCAAGTGGTATCTCACTGCTTTTACAGTTTTAAACTAACCCACAAATCCAAAGGTCCTCTCTCACTAGCTTAGACAACGTCATAGCAACTTCTCTCTTGTTTCCAAGGAGTCTACAATTTGCTTATATTACTGAAAATAGTTTTAAAGAAGAGCACTGCTGATCTTAGGGGATTTCCATTTCCTCCCACATTTGGCTGTCCAGGGAGAACATGAACACATGAAAGCCAAGAGACAAGCAGTCATCATAGTAATATGGATTATTAGAAGCAGTGTTCAATGCATCAGTGGCAGACAGTTTTATCATTGCACTTTCCCGTTGACGTTGTGACTCTCAACTCAACAGACCTATGGGAGTACATCAGTAGGCTATATGTCTTTTTTTTGGGCTCCTTTAGTCTTCTCCATGGGAATGTAACATGTTTCAAACTCTGTGTCTCTGTAGTTAAGAGATGTTGTAACTCCACTACATGACTGTCTCACTGTCACTAGCATGGTGTCAACAAAGAGCTTGGTGTCACACACTTCAACACGATAGCACCTGTGCCCTCATTAATCTACCCTTGTAGTCAGGTTGCCATGGCAACAGAAACGGGGAGAAAATGAGTCCATCACTCAACCGAATGTCTGGTTGCTGGAGTCAAGTTGTGCAGAGGGTGATAGTTGAAAGTTGATTTGTTGTGGGTTTGTTGTTTTGCACTCTCTACTTGTCATCATCAAACATTTTTTATGATTTGATGATGAAATGATCACCTCTTGATAAATTAAGCAGAAGAGAATCAGTCTTTTTAGCCATTCAGTTGATTTGCCGCATGTGCATCAGAAGCCAACCTCTAATCAATGACAAGCAACTGTGTTATACACACTGTCTTCAGCCTTGCAGCTGTCAATACAATAGTGAGATACTGTCTATTTGTGTATGAGTATCGATAGGCTTACTGTCATCAGTGACTTGTGAGCTGCTGTGTTAAATAACCACTGTTCGGATTTGGAGATATTGAATTGTTGTCAGTAGCTTACTTGTAAATTGGACAAAGTGAACTTGTGATTCATTCCAACTCTTGCTTTAACTATTCAGATTATCACGTGACAGTCTGTTTACATCAGTGTTTCTTCTCAACACAACAGGAAAACCGTTTGAACTAAAAACACAGAAATAACTCTCACAAATTGTATGTGAATAGCTTTAACTTGATGCAGTAGATTAAATTCAAGGTCCAAATCTCTAAACATTAGACCGTTGCACCTGTTGTCAATTATCACAATATTTTTACATATGCTGGTACATCCCAACAAGTGTATAGTTGGTAGGTGTTCCTTTAAGGGAATAGTTTCACATTTTGAGACATACTGTATGTTTATTCACAAAGAAGAGCAATACCACCTTTTTGTCTGGGAATATATTGAGCCAAGTGACGATAAGCTAAGTTTTGCTGAAAAGACTAGATACAATGGCAAACATCTAGCATAGTTCTTTCCAAAGTTAAAAAAATGTCACCAAAATCAGCACTTTTCACGAGCAAGGAACACATCACCAACGAGATACGTTTTAACAGATTTATTGACAGAATTTGAATGAATTGTGTATTCTTGATGCGGAGTGATTCTTGATACGGTAATTCTTGATACGGTGTGGGGAGGTCGGATGAAGGATCCACCGCTGCGCCCGGGCAGTGACGAACCCCTAGGAACCTCTGAGAGAGGAGAGAAGAACAGAAGACAGGGCGGGGGGGAGGGAAACTCGAAAGCAAGAGTGAACGAGGGGGAAGATGTTAGGTCTGTTTATATAGGAGCCGGAAGGGGTGTAATTGGTGTGTGTTCCCGCTCCTGAAACTGCGCTTATCAAGCTTCGATTAAAGCTCAGTAATAATGTCATCTCATTTGGTAAACAAGTCTAACAGACTACAGAAACATTAGAGGCTCTGTGAGGCTGCAACTAAGCACAGTGGTGCATAGAGCTAAAAGCTAATGTCAACACATTAACATGCTCACAATGGCAATGCCATAAGCAGATATAATGTTCATTACTGTATTTCCAGTATCTTAGTTTAGTGTATTAGCATGCTTATATAGGCAATAAATACAAAATACAGTCAATACTGATGTGTCATTTAGTTATGTAGGTAATCCACATGCTGCTAGCATGGCTAAAACAACAAGTGTGTATGTTGTTTTCATTGTAGGTTTGGCACCATGTAACTCCACAAATTGCCATTTTTTCATTTCTGTTTGGATTCAACAAACTAGATACACTGTGTTAATTAACAGGCTTTAGAGGTGCAGGTGGATGTGTTATTGAAGTTTAGACAGAGCCAATTCAGGTAGCTGTTCCCCTCGTTTCCTGTCTTTATGCCAAGTTTGTGCTCACTGTAGTTGTGTACTTGACACACAGATATGAAAGTAGTATCAATTATAGTTAATTTGCCAATTTGTTGTTATGTGTTTCTAGTCTAATCACATTTATCTCCCTGAAAGTTACATTATAGGCTATTTAATGCATATTTACATGAGCTATTTATATTGGCTATTTTGGTTAATTAACTCTTCAGATATGACACTAATGCTAAAGTGAAATAACTTGAGTAATCTTGCAACAACTGATAAATATGCTCATTTAGCAGTAGAGGTATGCTGACAAAATCATGTGGTCTGCTGCAGCTGGCAGAGCAGAGATCATAACCCATTTTGCACAAGTTGCTGAATGTGTTGTTTTTACTGATGCACTGAGAGGGCAGTTGATTGCCTGATTACTTAGCTTCATTCAATTTGCTCATTTCCCTGAGCTCCAGTACAAATTAGTGATGGCCTATTGTGGTAGCCTGCAGTTCTGACAGCTTATGTGCAGCTCTCAGGCTGTGGCTGAGCCAAAATGGTAATCAGACACTGATACAGTAGGAGACAGATTGAAGGCTGGACTTATGCATAATGCAGCATCTGTTCAATCTGTACGTGTAGATGTGTAGATGTATAGATAGATGTATAGATAGATAGATAGATAGATAGATAGATAGATAGATAGATAGATAGATAGATCAGAGGTTTTTCTTCCTCTGGCAAACATGAGCTATGATCTGTTTGTTATGACTTTTCTATCCAAAGTTATGTTGAGATGTGTGACATGCTATGAGAGAGAATAATGTGTTTTGATTTTCTCCTCTACACTTCATTTCTCATCTGTCTGCATTGTGTTCCCGTCTCCCCAGTGCTGTCACCAAGCTGTTATTCATCCCTGCATCATGGAGACTCAGCCTGGTGCATCATGGGAGCTCATCAACGGTGTGACAGATACAATATATTAGGACTGAAAGGTCGTCATGGAGACTGACAGCTACACCTTGGGCCCAGCCACCACCGACTGGGCTGGCCTGGAGGGAACAGGAGTCCTTCAGGAACAAGGAGAAGGGGGCTTGTCCAGCAACCCCGCATCATGGTACATTCCATACTCACTGGGCTTCCAGGTGTCCCTCACTGCCTTCCTCATGCTGGAGCTGGTGTTGGGTTTCAGCAGCAACCTGACAGTGCTGGTACTCTACTGCTCTCAATCCAATTTAGTGGACTCAGTGAGCAACATGGTGACTGTCAATCTGCATGTACTGGATGTGGCGGTGTGTGTGCTGTGTTTGCCCCTGACTCTGGTGGTTGTGTTGCTGCCTCCGGGACCAAACCTAGCCCTGCTCTGCTGCCTCCACGAGGCCTGTGTCACCTTTGCCAGCATCGCCACGGCCATCAACATTCTGGTCATTAGCTTGGACCGATACGACATTTCAGTCCGGCCGGCAAACAGGCTTCTGACAACACGCAGAGCAGCACTGCTCCTGGCTGCTGTGTGGGTCACCTCGATAGCTGTGTTTTTTATCCCATTCTTGGAGGTGCAGTTGTCCAGTGGAGAAGGAGCAGAGGAAAGAGGGGATGTGACACCTGTGTCTTTGTCCTCCCATGGCATCAGGGCCACAGTGGTGCCAGCGTGGCGTAATAGGACAGTGCTGTGTGTTGGCGGCCAGGGCTTTCACACAGGCCTGGTCATGTATTACCACCTTATTCTGCAGGTGCCCATTTTCTTCACCACTGTGGCAGTCATGCTGTTCACGTACTCCAGAATACTGAGAGCTTTGAACATCCGCATCGGCTCCCACATGAAGAAGAGCCAGCACTTCAGGGGTCCCACCTGCAGGGGGCACCACAAGAGACAGAAAAAAAGGAAGGCAGTTGATGGTGGCGGGGCAGGAGGGGAGCAGTGCACCACAGATAGCACCAAACAGCTCAGCCACCCTCCCCTCATCCCTTCTCCCTCTCCCACTCCCACAGCTATTTCTCCCCCGGCCCTGTCCTCCCCTGCCCCACTGGTCACCTCTGACACAGGTGCTGCCACCCTTATGCCAGCCACCATGGGTGTTCAAGCCTCTGTCTCAGCTATCATTGCCCTGCGGCGAGCGGTGCGGCGACACCGTGATCGGCGAGAGCGCCAGCGGCGGGTGTTCAGGATGTCACTCATCATAATCACCACCTTCCTTGGCTGTTGGGCCCCCCTCTCTGTGACCAATGTGCTAATCCTGGGTATAGGCCCCAGTGACTCTCTGGTCAGTCTGCGCCTCTGGTTCCTAGCCCTTGCCTATGGCACCACAGTCTCCCACCCTTTGCTCTACGCCTTCACACGACAGAAGTTGCGCCGTGCCCTCCGTGCCAAGGTTAAGAAGAGGGTGGTGTCCTTGCTTCAGGTAGACCCTTCACCGGGGGGCACCGTCATACACAACTCATGGGTGGAGAACAGAAAAACCAGCCGGCAGGTGCGGCTGGAAGCAAGCGAAGGTACTGACCGCTGCCTGGCAGAGGCCCTGTGAGACTGACACTCATGGACTAGTACAATTAAAAACTAGAATAGAGTCACAGGTGTGTTCACTCGAGTGTGAAGCAAGTGTAAGAAATCTGAAAAACACATTTCCACCTCTGGGAGATGTTTTAATGTAACCACCAGCAGGAAAGCCCATGTTATCCACAGCAAACATTCACCTCAGGCAGCAGTGGAAGCAGGATGCTGTTGTCACTGTAGTGCACACAGGCTCTGCAGCTGGGGAAAATCATACAACAACAAACACACGAGTGTATATAATTTGCACTTTGTCAAAAATTGAGGTCTGTTTACATGTGGAGTTGTATGATTGAGCATCCTCATAGTGGTGCTTACGTAACTGCTCCAAGAATGCATTTAGCCAGCAGATGATCTGATCTGCCACCCACTCAAATGCTCCGAGGCAGCTTTAAAAAATGTTGATACATTTCAAACATATAAATATAGTAACCTAAAGTCTCTTTGAATGTATTTAATATTATCTCTGCCTTAATTCTGCTCTGAAAGTTTGGTTGATGGTATGTTGTCTATATTGAACATAATGGGAACATATTTACGAGCAAGACAATGAGTAAGTTAGATGAAATATGATGTTGAGGTGTAAATGTGTCTGTGTTTAGGAGGGTAGGTCCACAGACAGAAAGTGAGGAACACGTCAGAGGACAATTAAAGGCTAGTGTAAAATATTAAATGCAGTTTTACTTTAGTTTCAATAGTTATTATATGGTCAAATGTTCCAGTGTTTATATAAAACAAAGCTCCTTCGTGTAAGTACACCTCTTTTGCTTCCCAATTCCTATCAAATGGTGAAATGTCTTGTTGATGTTTTGCATAGACTGCAGGCAGAAGGTAGGTACATTGTTGACAGGAACAGTTCAGCATTTTGAGAAATTCACTTACTCGCTTTTTAGCAGTAAGTTAGATGAGTACCTCGATACCTCCCTCACACACCAGAGTGGTATCAATCTTCTCATCTCAGTCTCTGCAAGACAGCAAATCAGTGTATTTACTTAGAAAAGAAGACCTATGTTAAGATTCAGGTGTACATTATGGGTAAAGTCAGCTGGCTGAAATAGCTAGTTGGGATGACAGATGATGGAAACAGTAAAAGCTTTCAGTATAATGTTATCCAGTCCATCAATGAACTTTGGTCTCAAAAGTACTTAATTAATAATAGCAATCTTGTAGAGTTGTATAAGCACTGTTCTTACACGAATACTCAAAGCTTCATGGAAAATAGTATTTATTACATGTCTTTCGTTCTGGATTGCATTATATTTAAGGTGTTCCTGTAGCTCAATATGGAGTCTTGGCATGCTAAAAGCATACAAATGTCTTTTGAAATAACATCAATGTACATGCTGTATATACTGAACAGATCTAAATTTATTACATGCGAACGATACAGTACAGATACAGTCTTGATTCGGGTAGTGTTTCACTTGCAGCTGGCTCATCTCTCGCATCAGCAGCCAGACGTCTGGTCCCATGGGTCAACTCGAACTTAGTGTCCTGCAAACACAAGAGAGTAACTGTCATTACAGCCCAGCACTGACAGATTGGTTGGATTATTAATAGGACAAATGTTTGCTGTTGACTTTGTTCTACCTGCCTGTGTGTTCACTGCTCTAATGGTTTACTCAAACCGGGCCTCATTTCAGAGGCTGTGTAATTTCTCACACACACGATAAATGTGTTCCTGAATGTAAACACATAAAAAATATATATATTATATTGTATGTACACCAAGAATATGCTATCTTTATAAGTTTTGTCCATGGTGTTGTTTTTATGTGAATGTATCACCATTCAAAGTTGAATTCTATCAATAAATAAAAAAATGAGGTCTATATTTCCTGCCTTTGCTCTTTGCTCACAACAATATGAATTTCTGCATACTCTCTGTGATGACTTTGTTGAATTGCAAGGAGATACTATACATGCATGATGCTGAAAAAACAGTACACCGAAGAAGAATTTTAGCTGAAAAAGCCCAGGACAAGAAGCTAAAAACCCCCGGGGCTCTTGTAGCTGCAATCATTTCTTCTCTTCATGCATTTGACTTAAGAGGAAACTTGCTGTGAGGAGAGCAGCATGAGGACAATGTACAACTCTGTTCATATAACTCGCGTGATTATTCCTTCAGTACCAGAGGGGACACACACAGATATACTACTGAGCTAAAGAGTCCACGTGGACACAATCATACACTTGTGTTTAACATTTTATAGTTACACTAAAAAACATTTAACATGTTTCCATTCGCTGAAGTCTGTGTTGCACAACCTGTGTTTTGCAAATGATAAACTGAGTCTGTGTATGTGTTCACTTATAACAATCACAAAGCAGCTAATAATATAGTGAGTGGGTGGTGCTATTTGCTATCTGTTAGTTTTAGCATCATTTTGCCAACTTCATGGCTGTGCTGACTACATGCTTTCTGTCAGGATGCCATCCTTAACTGGTTCAGTGGCTGCATCCATGTTCAGTGGGTGCCCTCAGTAGGCGCTGAGCACCTACTGTACCTGGCAGTGTTCAAGTCATGCTCCTCCCACTGAGCTATACTGTACACACTTGTTCAAAAGCTGCCAGCATGCCAAGACTTTGTGTGGGTTTTGTGCGTTGCGTGGCAGGGAGGCGCTATAGACCTCTGCAGTATAGGAAAAAGAAGGTCATTCATGTGGGATGAAGCCTGCAGGGCAATAAATCAGCTGCACTTAAACTTAGCCAGAACAATCAGGTCAATGCTACTACTTTTAATGATATTTTGTGTTGTTTTGGCAAGATTTAAATGAAATGTACATCCCAAACAAAGTCTTGTTAAAAATAATCAGTAGTCATAGTCATTTAGATTGAGACATGAATTTTAGTGCAGTTATATGTTTGCTACAACTCAATATGGACCTCTGCAGTCATGATGCCACATTGCATTGAAATTTCAGTCACAGCTAAAACACTTTATAGGTGGAGGCTGAAAATCTAAAGGTCGCTGGTTCGATCCTGAGATTTGGCATCACTACAAAACTTATCATCATGAGATCATGACCAGCAGAAAAAATACATGGGTCAATGCATTTGATAAATTACAGGCTAGGCTAGAAATGTAGGTGAGCAAACACCATTCTGAAACTTATAATCATACATTCTTTACTGTTGTTTTAAATGGGCTAAATCTATTATTCTTCCATATGCCATATAGTTTTTCCCCAAGTTTATTCAAGTTGGTCAAAACTTAAAACTGTATCCACAATAAATGATTGTTCAAATTATTCAAATGTGACACTAGCTGTTATGAAAGAAAAAAACACTTTATAGGATTAATTGCCCTCAGCAAGACATGAAGACATTTAAAACATCTCCATGTTGCATTGTTCCACAACATGAAGACCATTTCTACAAAAAACAAAGAAACAAACAAACATGTCAGAGTGGAGATTGGAATGAAAAAATAATAATGTAAGCATTAAGTTGTAAGGACACATGTGCAGAGTCAGTCTTCTTGATGGAGTTGTGGAGCCAGCATCCTGTCACAATCATTTTGAGAAAAATCAAGTGGTGAAAGAGTGCATGTAAGGTACATGTTGTAAAAAGCTGATTTCATGGTGAATTTAAGGAATTGATGCACAAAGCAAAAAAAATGCTTCAAGATTGGGGCTCTCTCAGGCAAGCATTCACAATTCACAACTCACAACTCAGTGCTCCTGTTAAAACACTCCGATGTCCTGAAGTTAGTCACGACCTGAGATAAGAAAACATTCAAATACAGATCGATGGCAACCCAGAGTAACCTCTACTCAAATGTTAACATCTTGACATGCTGTTGCCAAGATTTGTTTCTTGTCTTACATGCAAATTGAATATTCAGTCAAGATGGATATGAACAATGACTGTTATTTATGTAACAGCATCAGATCTCATGGTACACTGAATATCCAATGACACCAAAAATCACAATTTGTGAATGGGAATGTGTGTCCAAACTGTTGACTGATACTGTATTTATAATGTACAACAAGAAGATACTTAGACTGTATGTGCTCTTTTCATTGCTTACTTTGTGTCTGCACCAGTGACAGATCATATTTTAAACTGAACTACAAAAGGGTACATGTGGTACTGAAAACAAGTGGGTAACCCTGCTGTGAGGCAAACAGCATGATGATTATGTATAATACATATGTTAGAGGCTCATATGATGATGCATTAGCTGAAGGGACACTGGGCAGATCCTGCTGCTGATATGAACACTCAGAACTCTTCTAAGCAATCATACATCGTTGGAGTGAATCTAGACATTATGAAACTATATCACTGTTAAAAAAAAAATGTAAATAGGGTCTTTCAGCAACATGTTCAACATCTGCCATAAACGCTGTAATGGCTCAAGCGTCATCACTGACCTCTTCCATCATGGACTCCCTGCTCCCTTGCTGTCTGGCACCATCTGGGCTCATTCTATCCAGTTTCTGCCACTGTCGCTCCCCAGCCGGTCAACACCCTGTGATTTCAACTTAATGACTTGAACAGCCTAACTTGCAAAAGTACAGCCCAAGGTCAGAGTTGAAGCAGCTCTGCTTAATGACATAGATGCCAAGAGCTTAGTTTTTTTGAGCAATAGTTGATCTTCATCTTCATTTTCACTCACAAATAGTACAGTTAGATGTACAGACCTGTTTAAAACCAATGCTTTTGTTTCTTGACCTATTGGACTCCATTATAAAGCTGTAGCTGTGTAAAGTGTTGTTACTGTCCCAGTAGCTCTGCAATGATGCTGGTGAGTATCATATCAATGATGGACAGGTGGTTCACACCAAAATCTCACTTCAAAACTCTGTCAGTACTATTTAAAGCCATAAGGTCCAGTAGAATGAAACTTTGGAGCCCAGATTGAACTCAGCTCCGATTTCAACATCATATCTGACTTTGTGTGCACTGCACTGAACACTGTTTTGTTCAGAGACTGTTAAACCACTACACTCCTCAAGAAACATGAAACAGCAGTAAAATAATGCACATGTGTGGATTTTGGATTACATGAATTCATGTCTGTTTTGTTATAAATCATTTAAGGAGTTTAGCTACTACACAGTGACAGTACTGTCAGTTTATTGTACTGCCATTAAAGTACCATGAAGTACCATGTATTCACACAAATTCGACTTTTTTCTCCTTCTGGTTTAGGAAACAGCTTTTTAGACACCAGATTCAAATACTAAGCATTTTGTAGACTTTGAGCAAGTAAGTAACATTTTCTTTGAATTCCTGTGCTCATGACATCCTAGGCCAGATCGACCTCTGGTGGACACAACGACAATTACAAAGGAAACAATACTTCTTTCACCAGCCGAAATAGCTCAGTTGGGAGAGCGTTAGACTGAAGATCTAAAGGTCCCTGGTTCGATCCCGGGTTTCGGCAGTGAACGGCTCGCTTTTATTTGTAATCTGATTTAAATGACATGATGAACTGAGGTTGTTACAAATAAGAAAGGACAGATGTAAAACCGAAAGGAAGTCTGGGAAATAAAATAATTGCACTTGTTGTCGTTGTAAAAAGCCGTACGCTCTGATAATAAATAGGTTACATGAAATGGTAGCCTACTCTACTGCATTATGAACTTAAAAAACAAAAAATAGGGTTAGGTTAACCCTAACCCTAACCCAGCACAAAATACCTCCAGTAGTGGTAGACCACCCACATTATGCAGAACAGACAATGTACAGTGAACCCTTCAAAACGTCCACATATTCATGCATAAATGCTTATTATAACGTTAAAAACAATTTCTGTTTTGTTTTTGACTGTATTGATTAATGTTCAGAAGAAACATTGTTAGAGGACAATAACAGCAGTAATACATAATAATACACGATGATACAACCCAGTAGAAGGCAGAAGTCGAGTAGCGTGGGGGTTTCAGACTCAAAATAAAAACCTTCAGCGCCACAAAACAAACACACGTGCATTAATAACATGCATTAACAATTTATCAATGACGTATAAATTGTTAATTATGAACAGTTCCTTTTACAAGCCGAAATAGCTCAGTTGGGAGAGCGTTAGACTGAAGATCTAAAGGTCCCTGGTTCGATCCCGGGTTTCGGCAGCTGGTGGCAGTGTTTTACACTTTAAATGTGATTGTGCTGGGAAGTGTGTTCCTATCGTCATCTACGTACACACACTGCTTCAACCAACTCTGCAAGAAAGTTGACCATCCGCCACACCAGAGGAGCACGCGAGTGGTTTGATATTTATCTTGGCATTTGCATTTTCGGTTTTGAAAGACATAAACCTATTAATAGATAAGAGGTATCAGACATTTTCATTACAATGCAAATAGTCCAGCAGCAGCCTGAGGGGAGCTGATAGTGCTATTATTCTAGTGTCATCTATATTGTTACTGTTACTGTACAATCTTCATTCTTCATCCTCTTTTCTTGCAAATGAGATGACCCATATATTGATTCAAATTGGACAACTCCATTCTTACAGAAAGCAATATTTAATCTAAGTGGTAGATGCCTGTAGTGAATGATGCTGGGCTATAATGTCAGTTTAATTTGGGGATATAAAGAACAGCCTGATGTAAAGCTAATGCAGAACTGCAACAACAGAGGGTGGGGGGGGGGGGGGGGGGGACTGCCAGGAATTGGTTCAATAGGTTTCTGTCAGGTCCAGCTGAAGCACTTTGGCACAACATAGGCGATTATATAACAAAATACTGCTTTTGTTACATATTTAGGTCACATTAGACATCAGATCGTGCCAGAAGAGCCTCAGCATGAATGGGATAGGTTTAAGGGACCTCCTACGGTACATTTGGAGGCTCAGGCCGTCTCTCAGCTGTTCGAACCTGTGTCAGTGCCAGCCGAGGCGTGTAGAGGCAAGAGAGCCACAGTCCAAGAGAGCAGGTCCAGGCCATGGGACACCAAACAGGTCAGGGATTTACGTCATTCCCATTGAAACCTGAATGAATGGCCAACTGGCTCTCTGTGGTGATGTGCTAATCAACAGTGCATTGATAATGAACGCACAGAAAGTGGTTCAGAGAAGTAACTATGTGGGAGATTGACGGAAAAGATAAAAAAGGTGCAAAATGTTCTGGTGTGCGGAAGGATGTGCATTGTGTCTGCACAATGTCTGCAGAAACACTTTCACTTACAAAAGTAAAGGAAAGGAGGAGAAATACCAAAACCACATGGAGGGAACTGAGGAAAATGTAATAAGAAATATTTGACTGCGCTGTTTCAGCCTGATAGAGGTCTGAACTTAATCACAACATCCTGCAAAATGAGGCCCAGAGTTCGCCTTGTTCCTGTAACTTGTTTGCTTGTGAAGTAAACGCAAAAATTAAGCAATGATACGGTACACTGAGATAACACTCCATTGATTTCCAGGAATGAAATTAGGTATTAAAGCAGTACAAGAAACAAACTAGAGTGGCAGGGACTGGATACAGATACATGGAAAAAATATACACAAATTAGAAAGCCATATGCAGTACCATACACTGTGATATAGAACTACTGCTGCTTCCACTGATAATAACAGGAGTCATAGTTAGGCAGCTACATGCTTATGGATTCATGAACAGTGAAATATGAATGTCTCACAAAGCTGTACCCTCAATACTTTGATAGAAAGTGTTGTGTAAACTCCTAACCCCAACCAACTTGTTCACCAAGAAGTCTATGACAGAAGACATTGCTCTTTTCCATCAATAATTCCCCTTTCTTCCGCCTTAGCTCAGAAATGAGAAATTTGACTACCTCTCTGTATTCCAGCTACCAATTTGGTGCTAAGAGACAATAAGTCATTTGCTTTGGGTGACATTAACAACACACACTGGAAATCAATACAACTTCGAAGTGTGTTTTAATGTGTAATGTGTGATCAAATTTAAAGTAATATTTCACTTAATACAATGTAAAATAGATGCTGATGTTTTCTTTATTTTTCCAAGCAGAGAATCCCAATTACCAGCTGTCAATCAAATGCCATATTAGCTTTGATGAGAGGAGCAACAAGTGGTGGTAAGAGTATCATTCCATATGCTGATTTTTAATTTAAGATATTAGAGCTGCATTTTACAAGTACTACAAGAATGCATGCAGAGATGTTGTCCTCCAAGCAAGACTTTTTCAATGCCTCCATGCAACATGTGATGTATGCCTGTTTTCAGACAGTCTAATTGTGTTTGTGTGATTGAAAGGATGGCTGTGGTTATATTGTACATCTCTTGTGTACTTCCACTCACCCCTGCTTGCCTAAAATAAATTCAGAGACAGAGATTACAAACTAATTGTGTCCCTTTTATTTTCTTTCTAATGTACTCTCTGGATTCTCATTTGTTGCTATGTAATTTGTTGCTGTGTAATATCCTGGGCTGTTGGTTATGCAAGATCTCTCACTCTTCATTGTGGCTGGCACTGTGTGTTTCCATCGCTGTAATTTGGTTTCCTGGTGGCTTTGTTCCCACTGCTCTTGGAGAGCTACAAAGAATGTCTGAAGATGCCAGTCAAGCTTTGAACCAATTCAGTTTGGTGCTTGAGTGAAACCCGCAGGTGGAGAGCTGTCCAAAAAGCCGGATGGACGTAGGGAGAGGATGTTTTTGCTCTAATTAATCACAACTCTTTTCAGTGCAGTTCCACCTCCAAGCAGCTCCCACAGACATCCCAGTCGATTTGGCACTGCTTGAAAGCTTGCATAACTGGAGCAGCCATGACTTCTACCCGACAGATTTTGTAACGGCTGGTGTCTCCCATGTTTCCAGCACAGCCACAGCCCAACATCCTGATCTTATAAAACTGTTACGGTGAAGGTGTTAGCAAACAACATTCGCATTCATTTTGAGTTATATTCATGGCCAATGTACTGTATGAATGCACATGCAATATTCACTCTCAAAGTCACTCTGTTTGGGATTTCACTAACTCCTGAGAGATAGATGTGGCTTTTTAGCAGATAATGGATCTACTTTCCTCATCAGCTAATCGCTCTCTTGGGCACTGACTTGCCACAGAGTCAAGGCTGGAGTTGAGAAAGAGAAATAAAAGGGCAGACATTCCAACAATAAAAAAAAGAAAATGATTAGCTACAAGTCTGTAACCATACTCATAAGCTACTTTACACAGAATGGGGATGAAAGATATACCTTATAAATAAGATTTTTTTCCCCCTCATTTTACTGTTGTATGGCATTTTTAAACATATAGGTCGTACATAGTGGTGATTATGTCTATGATTAATTATGTCCAAACTAAGAATAACTGTTGTAGCACCATGATCCAAAGTGCTATCAAAGATGGACTTAACACCTGGTACTCCATATTTGCCTGAGAGGAAATATGCCACATTTATGGAACACTGACCTACCACCAATAGGCAAATATAGAGTGCCCCACTTATCAAGGAAACTCAATCATAGGTCAGCATCTATGACTTCCCACCAAACTGCCTCACGTGGCAGTATCATTGACTGCCCTTCTGTCAGATCAAACCTTCACAGCTCAGCATTATTGGCTCTGCTCCCTCTCAAACTGACTCATGGGTTGTAATAGAAAACCAAAACTAAAAACCAATTACCGTTTCAAGTTTTCAGGATGGTCAATAATACTGGCTGGTGAGTCAGTTTCAGTGGGAAGACAGTCAATAATACGGACCCGCGACTTGGTTTCAGTGGCCTAAGCACAGTACTGCCAAATATTCCCAAGTCTCTCTCCACTAAAGCATCAAAAGGTCTCCCTGCATTCACTGCTGTTGGAGTACTGCTGTTGGATGCCTCAAGCCATTGTTATTGTCACCAAATTACCCAACATGTTGATGGACGATTTCAATTGTTTACACATGAATACTAGAATACTGGATTAGTCTCACACATCATTCAAATGAAGGGAGATCAACAAGCTTCTGGCCTTATAGAAAGCATAGTGATTAATCTTGATTAGTTGTTGCGTAACTCACAGAAGCATGTCCTAAACTGGGCAGATCTGGCCTACAGGAGGAGAAGTATGCCAGTGTTTTTTCTAAGATGGTCTTGTTGTGGAGCTCTTGTGACATAACCCACCATGATGCATACAGTCCAAATGTGACAAGGGAAGGTTGTCTGAGGGAACAGAGTATGACCTCGCTTTGTCCTCTGAGACAAAGAGGAGCCATTGTCTTCTCAGACTGACTGAGTAGAAAGTAACGAACCCACTCACTGTTCCTTGAACAAGCTCCAAGGACAGCGTGTTTCTCCAAATAATCCATGTAGATGTTGTCGCTCACATTGGTGTTGTTCTTTCTCTGCACTGAGCTGACCTTTGCAAATGCCTGGGTGCTGATCTACGTCACTAAATGAAAGCTGCACTTGAGAGAAGTTTGCAATCATTGCTCTTTTGTTCTGGCTGAACAATGCTGCTCAAGTGACGTCTGAACTTAGAGTGACCATGTAATCAAGAAAACAAGTTCACAACTGATCAAATGAACTCCAGTATTTTGTGGTAAAATCATCACTCTGGTGCATTTTGCTTGTGTGAGTTGAACAAATATGATAATATAGTGAATGAAAATATACTCACCACCCACTTTATTAGGAACACCTGTGAAATCTAATGCAACCCAGCAAATCACTCGGCCATAAATTCTACATTTCAGAAGCTTATGCATTTTCAGTTTTTATAGACATTGTTAGAATTCCACTTAATGTTTATTATTGAGGTTGTACTGGGTAGTGATGGTGGACTGGAGTCCATTTTACATTGAATGGTGTTCCTAGTATTTTGTCCAAACCATTTACATACATGAGGGTGGAAAAATATTAGGCACACCATTCAATATAATGCACCTCAGTACACCAGCAACACCCACTACACTTCAATAATAAACATAAGGAATTATCACCTTTCACACAATGTCAACAGAAACCGAAAATGTATAAACTACTCAAAAGTATAATATATGGCAGAGCTGTTGTATTGTATTGCATTAGATTACACAAGTGTTCCTAATAATGTGGCCAGTGAGTGTATATTTGTCTTTTGCTTCTCAAGTTTCGTATAGGGTTTTCCTCTAAGACTGTAAGTAGATACTCTCTTCCTCTAGTCTGTGTGTATAGGATATGTGCAGTTTGCTGACCCGCTGCTCTGCATTTTCCAAGCCTTACACAGATGAAGACCACTGACATTATCCACCACAGATTGACACTACCAGATGCACTGGCCCAGTTTACATGCCCTGTCAGTGAACTGCCATCACCTGACAACTTACTTGCATCACAGTTCTTGTGCGTCTATACTTCATATCCTTTCCATTTTGACTTACCGCACTCACAAGATTTAATGACTGAGGTTATGGTGGTTAACTAATGCACCATGCCAACATGTGTCAGCAAGGCAGTCACACTTTCCAATGACAGTATTGTGTTCAGCATGCTGGTTGTTTCCTTCTTCTCTGGTGCGAATGTGTGCATCATCGCCAGTATGTTTTTTCTCACATGAGTGGTGGTGCACCTGCCACCTGTCTCCAGCCTAATAAATGAGAACATTTAAAATAGAAGCTGTGGAATACACAGGAGACAACAAGTGATCACTGCAGGGTTGGGTCCAGAAAGCAAACACTTTCAGACACTGTGAAAGTGTTTCCTCCTCTCCCTCCTCTACTCGCTCCTTCTCTGTCACACACAAACACACATGCACACACAAAGTGCAAATCCTGCTGGCAGGATTGAGTGTCCCTCTGAACGCATTTGTCTATTGATATCTGTCTGGAGCCTGCCTGCTTGTCTCCCCCTCCTCTCTCTCTCTCTGCAGACTCATAGTTCATGACCTGTTATGTAACTTGTTTCTTCAATAATTATAGTAGTCATAACATAATGATTTTTTACTTTTAGGTAAAAATGACATGATCACCTGACCACTATTACCTCAGTTAATGTAGGTTTTGATTTTAACTTTGGCTTGTACATTTTTTATGCTGGCCAGGTCTGATTTAAAGATATTATGTACAGTGAATTCAATTTTATTAAGAGACTAAAATAAATGTTTAAATTTTGCACATGACATTTTCATGATTAATGTTACAAGAAAGTTAAAACCAAGCCTATTCCCTTGGACAACGGACAACAATGATAATTATGTTTGATAAAATGACTGAATAGGCTAATAATGTAATTGAAAAGTCCTACACTACAACTTTACATGAGAGTACACGTGTTGGGGCGTAATTTCCACTGGGGACAGGGGGGGACATGTCCCCCTCACTTTCAAATTTGTTATTTATTAATTTATTTTTTATTATTATTTGACCGCATGGCGTCACCTCCATGAATGATTACTGTTTTTCCATCTATTCCTGCATGGTCTAAAATGGTGAACATATGAAAAAAAAAAATTTAATTGTATTTTCACAAATAGAATAAAACTTTCACAATTCTGAAACTGTCTTTTAAAGAGGCCTCTGAGATAAGAGATAAGATATTCCAGTCAAGAGTCTACTGGCCTACTATATCATTATGACCAACTTAATTATATCCTGGATTTCTTTTTTTATCACCATAGTCCCTTAATGTATGGAGCCTATAAAATACAGGAAATGGGATTCAAATAGAAAACATTTTTATGGCAGAGAACACCTCAAGACACCTTGGCCCCACCCACCTCTCAAACCAAAGTTACACCCTTGCATGTTTGTACACTAACTGTAGTTAATATTGAAAGTAAAACCACTCTCAGTGAAGAATAGTTTCTCCTTTTACTGTGTTAAATTATGAATGTGAATGTAAGGAGAATTTTAATAATGTGTCTGTTCCAAGTGGAGTTGAGTGTGACTCTTCATTGTAATTTATGGCAAATAAAAGTCCTTCAGAAATGTACAGTGGGTGTGTATTAAGTCTCAAAAACTGGACCAACGTGAGTACAAGTATCCCACAACTGTAGTTAACGTTTAGTACTTTAAAAACTCTTCTGTCTTGCTTATGGTCTTACTACATTTATTGAGCTAACCATGTGAGGGCAGCACAGACCCTAGTCTCTTTTTAAGAAGGCCTAAAATAGGTATTCAGGAAGGCTTTTTCCTCTTAACTCCTATGAAGAGTTAGTTTTGTGTGTTAAGACTGTAGCACTTTGAGTTTTACTATGAATGAAAAGTACACTAATAAAATGTATTATTAATTAATATTATTACTAGTCACATCAGTACCGTGGTGGCAGAGCGCTCTGCGTGGAGGCTGCCGTGAAAACCGTCTCTGTTGCCATGGCATCCAAACAGCTACTTCCGGAGTAGCGGGCCAATCAGAGTGAGCTACCACAACCGGAAAATGCACACTTGAAAACGAAGTGGGCTCCGTAGAGCAAGGGTGGGTGAAGAGGTAATTGTACATTTTTCGCACAGTTGTCAACCTAATTTAAAAGTTAATATTGTGTTGCAATGTAACGCCAACAGCTGACGGTTTTATAAAGGAGAAGTGTTCACCGTTGCTAAAAGAGAAACGTACAGTTTTGACTTATTTACTCAGTGTCACCAAGGTTACCGTTAGCCAGCCGGCGGGTGTTAACATTAGATAATTCGAGCAAACTTTTTGTTAGTTTACATTGCTTTGTGGGACATTAGTAACAGCAATAACAGCTAGCTCATTAAAGTGCAGTTTGCTGCTACAGCCATCTGAGTAATGTCAGCAGCGTGTGAGTAATGGAGACAGGTATGAAAGAGAGCCAAAGCACATAAATAAGCACTACCATAGCAGTAACATATGGCTATGAATAGCCAAAATACTTAGTTGTTTATGGTAAGTTGAGTTAGGGAAACATCATTAAGGAAACGATGGGGTCATAGTCACAGTTGACGTGGTTACATCAGTATTTGAGTGTGTGCAATGTTCGACTGTGGTATTAATAAGCTAAATATTTAAAGGTACCAATATTTTTAGCATTACTCGACCTACCGGAGACTGTATTATGTGTCCAGTGAAATGTGTCCATGACTGTGTCACAGAGTGTAACTTGTTAAAATATCTTGTTTTATCTAAGCAACAGTCCAACACCCCCAACATATTCAATTTACAATAACAGAAGAAGCTGTAGTCAAATTAATTATGTTTTGAATATTTTCTTATAAAATCACTTAAACAATTAATCCAGTCATTGCTAATTAATTTTCTTTTGATCAACTAATTGAACAATTGAAGTGTTTAAAGCGATTGCCTTTACTACAAAGCATTCAATTAGTCTCTTCTGTTCCCAAATGGATTTCAAATGGTAAACCACATGTGTTTAGATTTATTAGATTTTGTTCTGAGGTTGATTTGGCATCCTGCTGTTTGAATAAAATTTCACTCCAAGGTTCTTTTTCACCCAACTCCTATAGAAACCTAAGGGATCTCTCTCAATGTTTAGGTCTCTTCTTTAGGCCTTATATAACATATGCTGAGGATTCCCCCACATGTGAGAGGCCTCTGACTGGCTCGACTGGCCTCTCCCATGCTGTGATAGTATTCAGAGTCAATGGAAATTGAAGCCAGGTGGTTGCATGAATGATGACAAGCTGTCCTCTCGTTGAAGATAAATTTTTAGCACCACATATTTTCACAGGGCCCTCTCATTTTCTGTCACACAATCTGTCGCACTAATGTTCCTATTAGTTACACACACATTGCATGATAAACAATGACATAATCTACATTTAGTGTGTTTGGAAATTCACCTTGTGTAATAGTAGTAGCATGACGCACTTTCAAAGAAAAAATAAATCTAAAGGGTCATTAAATTTTTAGGACCACATCATTACAAAATGCTGTTTTAATTTACCCTTTATTATAAAGTAACTTGATTGTTGAGTATTTTAGGTTCAACACTGCTGTGTCACAGATTTTGACAAAAATAATTTGTCCCATCAAATTTCACATACAGCATCAGCCAAGTGTTTTGTCGCAAAATGATAACCAGGGGAGTATTGGACTTGGAATTTAATAGACACAGTTGTCTTGCTACAAAACATTAAGAAGCTACTTTGTTGTTTATTGTGCGCACAGGGAGTTGGTTTTAAAGTGCACTTTAAAACCAACACCATGATGGGTGAAGGATAAAACTGTGCAGGAGACACGAGGGAAGGTTTATTACAAAGTTATTTGATAACCAATCTGCTGTAGCTCTTTCCATGTGGCATACAGCCTGACTGAGGACACATGCAGAGGTGAGGAGTAACAAACTGTTACTTTCTTGAGTGTGATGATATATATGATGATTGTTTCGATCTTCTCTGACCTGTGGATTTCTACGGTGTCCAACTGTGGTTCTGACAGACTCTGAGGAAAAAAGGAAACTGCTGATAACGTGTCTGTTTTCATGATGACATTTCATGCAGGGTAACAGACCAATGACATTGAAGGATGGAGTCAGATGGTGTTCTCAGTGATGATCCATAATGGACCCAATTAGATATTCATCTTCAGAAAGTCAAATTCATGTTCCGATAACAAAGCACACAGCCAGTACGCACATGTCAGTATTTGTAAATACTTTAAGTGATGCCATGGACATTTATATTTTCTTTGCATTATGATGAGATTTTTTGAGAAAAAGTAAACATTTACTGTGTCTCTCGTTGTCAGAGGCTCATCAGCAGTCTTTATGGTTCCACTTCTCATTGTGTCTTCAGCCACAGCGCTGTAAGCTCGTGCCTCTCAGCTCCCTTCAGGCATGCAGCTTCTTGCAGTCAATCATTCAGCTCCTGTTAATCTCGTGGTCCTCTGATCTGAGAGCTCTTGTTACACATACTCATAGACACTGCCATTTTTGTTGGCACTGTGATAACTGGGATTGAGAGGCTTTAGCAAGCTTGGAAGCCAACCAGGATGCTTTTATCAAAATTGACTTGTTTTTGAATGTATGTGCACAGTATCTGAGCTGATTTACATTTTTTACTGCATTTCTCAGTGCTTCAGATGACAGGTTTCTACACATTAAGTTGTAGAAACCTTAACCTACCATAACCTTGGATTTGAGACACATGAACTCCCACTGACACGAGTTAGTGGCCTAGCAGAATTGGCTTTGTGACAGAAATATATTTTGATGATGGGGGTAGCATGAATGTAGATCCTCTAATGCCTCTCCCTGTTTCTTTGCCTGATGGGAGGGGCTGTTACATTAAAGCTTAGTCCATATCACCACACAGAAGGGCTTCCCTCTGAGATCAAAACAGAGAGACAAATAGACACTTGACATGGGATATGGATGAGATGAAACCACATCAGGGTTGTGTCAGGGAGAGAAAGCAACACTGTGTCTGTGCTTCGTTTGAGGTCCAGGTATCAAAGTGTGGTCTAGGCCTCGAGCCAGCAGCGCTTCTTTGACCTTTCTGAATAATTCAGGCACTTACCCCGATCCAGCAGGGTGACTGTCATGGCTATCGTTTACCTTCATGGCCGGTACTTACCCGTTAGTCATCAACTCTCAGACATGGAAAGTGTGACGGGTTTAAATCCCGAGACTGCATATGGTAATCTCCTCACTGGCTTAATTTTTCTGCTTAGTATCTGCAGGTCCAGTTTTAAAGGAGAAACGTGGTTCCGTAAGTTCATCGTTGGGGTGGATTTTTGGCCAATGTGACGGAAAGCAGCTGGACAGAGAAGGAGAGCGTGGTATTTGTCATTGAGAAGGCACCGAGCTTGAACCTGTTCCACTCGATATGTGGGCGACCTGCTCCGAGTTGCTGTAGCACAATCCTGAGCATGTGCCAGCTTCACCTCAGTCCCCCCCATTTCACATCCTACCATCCTGGTAGAGACTCATCAAGTGCCATTTTGTTGGGGGATTACTGGGTTTATATTTAACCTCTCTTCTCACAATCACTGGACTGTCTAAGCAGTTGCTGGCACTACAGTCTCATTTAGAATCCGTATCAATGTCCGTCTGGTGTCTGACTCCGTTCAGCGTCTCCACATCTTTCCCTCTTACATCATTCTGCTCCAAGGACTAGTCTCCCTCCCGATAATTCAATCCTTGCCCTTTGTTCACTCCAGTTACTCTTTCAACTATTTTTGTCAGAGGACCTAGATTCAGTCTCCAGACACGATTCACGTGCAGGACCTGAGCAGTGCCTCAGTGTTCTCATTATTGTTCTGCATTCATTCAGACATCACTTTTTTTATGAAACGTGTCTGCCTTACTGCACGCACATATAAATAAATGTAATTTGTATTGCACTTTATATTTCAGCAATGTACCGCTCATGTCTTGACTGACACTGTTTATGTATATGTGAGTGTGTTAGCGTGTGCTGTGTTTGAGGAGCATACTGTTCCCATCCTACCAGGCATAAGAGAGTTAGGCAGAGTGCATTTTAATTTGTCACTGGCTTGTCGAGAGCACATTTGTGGGGTTTGGCCTCTGAGAAATGCGCTTTGGCAACTCCTTCACGGCGAAAACACTGTCAAGGTAGAAGAGGTCAGTGGCATGGAAACTGTTTCTATTTTGGGGGTTTGGTTTTGTTTGTGCCTGTGTCTGTGTGCGCTTAACCCAGATGACCTTTTATTTAGCAACATATCGGTGTTCATGTGTTTTTTGTGTGTTTTGCAGGGGGAACGAGCCTAACACGGGTTGTCCTTTGAGCATACCAAGCTCGACAGAAGGTTTTGCTTCAGGTATGTAATTTTTTCCCTGGAATCTCGCTTGTCTGCTTCTTATCTTCTTTGACCCTAAACCATCTACTCATCTACTCTTTTTTTAATCTCTGCAATATGTCCTCCCCATCCCCTCCCTGTGGGCTCGCTCTCTACCTCCCCATCGGTCACTGACTCTGTCTCAGATGTGGTGTCACTAGGACAGGTCATGGTAGTGTTATATAAGTGTTTGGACTGGGAGGTACAGACAGTCCGGTTCGCATATATAGGGTACTGTGTCCTTCTGTGGAGAGCTGTGGATGCAGATGTCCTCGCCAGTGGGGTGAAAATGAGCCAGCACTCTATGGTTCACCATATTGTAACTAAAACACCAGCAGGGCATGTCCATTTTGATGCCCAGTTATTGCCCTGGCTCTGAGTACAGGTAAATAAATGGGGGCTGGACATTGTGGATGGAGTTCAGCACAAAGTTGGTATGCTTTGTTTAAACACTGACACAAATGCCTCATGAGGCCATCATCAGAGGCAGAGACTCTGTGTCTGATTTAGAAATGACAGCTATGCGACCTTCTGTTAGACTTTCACCAGCACATCCATCTCTCATAAAATATATTTTGCATCATCGCTGAGCTGAGGCCTGTACTACGAAGCTGGATTAACATACCCGGGATATCTCTCCGTTACCTGGGTTGACTTACCCAGATATTCGCAATCTGGGATAAGTGGTACTACGAAGCTGGTTATCAACTCAGTAATTGAACCCAGGGTTTTCCAATCTGGATCTCTGCGCGCTCACATAAAGGGGAGGTGTTTGCAGCGTCTGACCAATCACAAACACGCAGAAACTCTGCAGAGCAGACTACTTTACCATGGAGGAGTAGACAATTATTCTTCATAAATATGAAGCATTCAAACACATCATCCAGACCAAAAGCAACTCTGATGCAGCAGCAAAGGCCAGGAAGGAATGCTGGCAGAAAATTGCTGACTCTGTTAATGCGTAAACTGGTGAGATTACACAATATTAATAAATTGGACAATATAAACGGAGAGCACTCTGATCACACAATGCCACTTTGTTACGGCACAGACGTTTGGGGCAGAGCGCTTCCTCAGTGCCCTTCCTTTCATAGCGACATTAAGTTAGTTTAATATTCAACATTCAAAGTATAAACCTATTATGCGCTTCAACCATTTGAGTGAATGATGTCAAACCAACTGTATTATTGACTAATATCTCTCATGTGCCTCAAGGATTGTTTTACAAATATATCTTTTCGTCAATTTTTTACAATTACAATAAATAAATACAGTTATTATGCTCCCTGACCTTTTGATCTCAAGAGGTCAAACCAACTGTATAACATACAGAATAATATCCCTCATGTGCCTCAAGGATTATTTTTTAAATATATATTTTGGTCAATTAAAAAATTGCATCTATCCCTAAAAACTCTTTCTCTCCTAAGCGCTCCTCTCACGATCCGCGCACCAATGTCGACAGGATCTTATAAGAATGGGCAGGTCATTTTCTAAGAGAACTGATTGGTCAGGAGGTGGTGCTTTTGTACTCATTGATCTCTTATCCAGAACATAACCTGGTCCGGAGCAGGTAAGCCATTCAGCATAAGTTACCATGGTGATTTACCCCGGTAAGAAGTGAACCAGCTTCGTAGTACGGGCCTCTGATCTGACAGAGATAATGCTCAAGCCCCTCTATGTATAGATGGGTGACAAATTAAAGGTGCCATGTGCTGCCAGATCAGATTCAGTGCACCTTGGAATTGATGCTAAAAGTGTGTGAACTCTACTGCAGGATGAACACCAAAAATCTGCCATAGATGTTCAACTGGGTTGAGATGTGGTGACTGTGAAGGTCATAGCATATGATTCACATCATTTTCAGACTCATCAAACCATTCAGTGACCCCTCATGCCCTATAGACGGGGGCACTTTAATCTTGGAAGAGACCAATACCATCAAGAAAGAAATATTTCATCAGAGGATAAAGTTGATCTCTCAGAACAACTTTGTATTTATTTGCAATGACTCTTCACTCTAAGGGGACAAGTGGACCCCACAGCATAATGGAGCCACCAGATCCCTTCATTGTATTCAGACCCGTACCTTTATTCCTTTGATCTGTCATCTGTCTGCACACATTGCACAATTCAGCAATTATTTTTATTTGTTGAACTCTCTTTTCTCTCTTTCTGTTTTAGTAAAGACTGTAAGCTTGTTATTTTCTCATGTTCAGATTTATATATCAAACCTCCCACATTTGGGCACACTCCAGTTCAACCCAAGTGGCATGCTCTGGGCCTGATATAACACACATCAATACAGCATGATGTTCATTTGGTGAATTATGGTCCCATTTAGAATAAAATAGATGATAAAGCAAGGTTGGGTGTGGCTACCTTGTGATAGACAAGTTGCTACCATGGAGGCAATGCTGGTTATGCACATTATGTATTGTAAGATTAGAATAGGGATAGATATATATATGAGCAACCATGGGCTAGATAAAAATGTTAGATTTCAGCATTTCAAATCATTATTTTAGCAACCCAGAGAGGAAACTGTGGTTTATAGGATATGCTGAAACCTGTTTCATTAAGTAATATGTGAATACCAGGGCTAACAGCATGTCTACAGTAGAAAAGACACAACTGTGTATAAAACTCCACACAGGCTGGCATGACACTTCTTAACAGGCAGCGTGTACCAGTACGATTTGAGTACAGTTTATAAACATTGGCAGAGAAATGACACACACAAAAACATGCAGTAATTTTCCATTCAGGCTCTTTTTACAATTAATATTTCATCTTAATGAAGGTTAGCTATTCAAATGTAATGACCGCATACTTCCACTGAAACAGCTCTCCTGTTTTTACTTTCATGTGTCTCCAGGTGTCATTTTTTAATTTTTAATTATTATTTTTTTTGGGCACAATTTGGGTCTGTATCTTCTCAGAAATGGCACAAAGCCTTGTAGCCACTTCTGCCTTCTTAAATACTCAGTTTTTCTTTTCAGCAGCTCATAACAATTTAGTTCTGGGCTTTTTACCTTGTTGGTAGTGCATACCACCACACAGCAGCTTTTAGGTAGCTTTTCTGTTGGAGCAATTAATATTTTTCCCCTCTGGTGTGGGCAGGATTTAATTGCGCTCTCTGTCTATGGTTCATGTCACAGTGGCTAGGTCATGTCTTTATGTATATATTATTTTGCAATGGTTCAACCACTGAGGCACTTTAGTGCTGCAGTAAGAACATTTAAGTCTAAATAACCAACCTGTCCTCTGATAGTGGCTCTAGTATAGATTTGTGGAGCCAGTCCTACTTAGAGGACCTGGACATTTCAGCCAAACCATTTATTATTTGTATTTGTTGCTTTTTCAAATACTGATTTGATTAGAATGAAAAACAGGGGAGTGTAGTGTGTGTCTTAAGTTGTGCTTGCAGGTGTGTCCTGTTCTTTTCCCTCACACCAGCACTAAGCAGAAGAGGCTACAGTACTTTTCCACTGCAAGCATTTAACTGTCCTTTCTTTCTTTCTGTCTCCCTGTGGGCCTCAGGTGTTCTTCACTCAGCCTCTTGGAATAGGGCCAAGCTTTTGGATCAGCACCCACTCAGAAACCATCATCAGCCCCAGGACCCCAAACCCCAGGAGTCTTAGCGCCCTCTCCACCACCCTGCTTATCTATCACCTGCACTGCTCACTATCCAGGTACAGAATTCTATCTCAGGGGAAAAAGAGACAGGGTGTTGGGAGGAGAGTCAAAAAGGTGTCTAATTTTAACAGAACTGGGTTACTGGAAGGTTGGTGCAGTGGACTGCAGGTGATGGATGGAAAAAGCACAGTTTGAGACCAAAGATTGTCCAGAATAGGAAGCTCCAAAAGAAGAGAGGTTCTTTAAATGTCAGCTGTAGTAGACTGAATGTTGTCTAAATTATGCCAAATTGCTGGGTAAAACCGGCGGGTTGAGGGGATGAAGTGCTCATTATGGAGGATAAATGCTGCTATTTGGGGGAAGATTGAGGACTGGATGTTCACTTGACAAAGGGATAGAAATGAGGGCTGCATTAGTGCAGCAAAGGGTGTAGATTTTGTCTGGGGGGGGGGGTCTTCCGAGGGGGATATGGATGGGCTCTTCTGTAATCCTCTGACATGTGCGCTCTCCCTCACGTGCACACACAAGCACTGCAGTGCAGAGCAGTCTATGGCACAGAAACACGCTGCACTGCTGCCAACGCAGCCCACACTGCTTTGTATCAACAGCCAACATCCCTACCCACTCAGTCTGTAAACACACCGTGTATTTCATCACAGGCATCACCATAAGGCTCCCTACTGTTTCCTCACCTGTGCTACACTAGAGCTTTGTGCCTCTTCCCAGTCACCCTCGCTTATCATACCAGTGTTGAAATACCACATAAAACACCCACCATAAGGCACACTGATAATAGTGTCTTTCCCTACATTTTGATAGCGATGGGTGGACACAGGGTTTGCTGCTTAACCTACTTACATTTTCAGTTCTCACTGTGCCATATTTAGTTTCCATTTAAAATGATATCATTAATTTCTGTACATGCTTTAGATAAACATTTGAATGTTTTACTGATGTGTGTCACTGTGTTTAAACTTACACGATAGTTTTAGCAAGAATGATGACAAAATGTTTAAATTAAGTTTAAAAATCACTAAGAAAAGAAAGTGACCTAATATGCAATTGAGTTTTGATAAAGTTGCCAAATAAAGTAGGTCAGGAAGGGATAAACGAATAAACCTAAACATACATCTACAACACCTGCAAACATCTTGGTCATAGGTGTGTTTTTATGTTCCTCGTGCAGAGATGCTGAGTTCAGCCTGCACTGCTATCAGAGTCAAACCATCCAGCACTGTTGGACTCTGTCTGATCGCCCCAAGCTTCTCGCATTTCTGTCACATTAAATAGAGTTACTAACTTTCAGGAGTGTGTCCATGTGTGTGTGTGTGCATGTAAAGAAAACAGAATGTGTACTTAGAGGTTGGTCTGCACCAATCCTCTAAGTTTCATAGAGCGCTTTATTACCATGTTATGTTTTTGCACGTGTGTGGGCTTTTTCCAGGGATTAATATTTATCTGGCCAGCAGTCAGCAGAGGCTGGGACGGTTCTTCCTCTGCAGGCTAAGTTGATTTACAGTATTCAATGTCCTCAACCTAGATGAAGCAATTGCTTGTCTTCTAACTACAATGATCACATTTCTTTTTAAATGATGATATCAGTTTCAAGCCACGGCTTCACATTTCCCTCAGTTCATCTCATATTGGCTCGGCTCTTTCTCTTTCTACACAATCCCTTTCTTCCTTGTTCCTTCATCTTTTCCTGTAGTGTCTCAATCTCACCTCATCCAGTTGTCTCTCATATTTCTTTTTGTCTTCATATTCTTTGTTACATGACATGCCCGGCTCTTTATAAAGATATAATTAGATAAATACACACATGATTTGACAGAGAGCTGTCACCATCGCAATAGCCTTTCCTTTTTGGGAAATCGCTGCCTCCAATTCTGTTTGGCTGTGCACAACAATGTGAATGTCTGGAGAGTTACACAGAGGTCATGCCATTGTGTTTATGTCAGTGCCCAGCTTTTAATAGCATGCGATAAGGTGTATGAGTGCTGCTATTTATGACGAGCGAGGTGAGTGTGTTTATATTTGGTGTCAGAGGTGTGTGGCTTTATATCCAGTCATTTCATGTGCTGTCATGCATGGAGGGACTTGACACATATCGGAGGTGATGAAATGTCAAGGATGTATATATCCAATTGACATACACACACATACACACTCGGCGGCTCAATATCATGAGAACTTGTGATGTGAGCCTCTGGTGTCAAATTTAAAAGAAAGGCACCTGCTTTGATTATTATGTCTCACTGATGTTGCTACAGTTGTCCTCCACACAACAACATCTTAATATGATTATCATTTTCTTCAAGGGAGTTTCCTCTTTGTCTGCAAGGAGGTCATGCTCAGTCTAAATGTTCTGGACTATTAGCAGATTTTCAGCATCACGTCTGTATATTTGTTACACAGTCAAATGAGCATTAGCCCTGTTTCCCTTTTAGTTGTATAGAAACCTTTGAAACAAGTTATAACTTGCCATACGCAGAGAAAGGACATTTCTTTAAAACCCTTGTATGTTTAAAATGTTTCTATCTTTAAAAATAGAAGTAGCATTCAAAATGAACACTCAATTAATATCTGCAAATATCAGTGGCCAGTGAACATGCCCTTTATTATTATTTAGAGAAAGATTTAGAGATCGTCACGTATTTCTCTTCTTCTGTTTGCTGTGTTTTAGAGGCACAATATGTATTCTAAAAATACAGTATTGGACTCTGCTTTGACTCTCCCATTAACTGACATTAGACAATATTTAAATTCACATTACAATGTCTTCTGTTTTTTGGATTTGTTTTGTGTATTTTTATATCAAAAGTGTTTGTAAATAAAAGAGTTTAGATAGGCCTGTAGTGTCAATTATGATCAATAGAGAAAGACATGAATGTTGAGTCAAACTTTTTAATTGTACAGTAAGGTAATGTTCCTGTATGTTCAAAGAATTAAGGACAGGACATTTAATGATAACGTAAGAAAAATGCATTTAAATGATGTAACTCAGGCCAGATTTTGATGCAGAAGTGTCTGTAGAGATTAATTACTAGTGGAGGGAAAAGCAACAGACCCCAACCCCCTTGAAACTATCTATTTGTATGTTGCTGTGTTGTGTTTCTCTTGGCAATCCCTTAAGTGTCCCTGGAGCCACAGTGTTGCATGTGAAGTCATGGATGGGGTGTTGAGTGTGACCGACATACAACTATGTCAAGGGCCCTATCTATAAGATTAACAGAACATGGGCTTCAGCCCCAATACAGCAGAGTGAGGAGGCTGACTTAGTGCGTGCGATACTGATATGTTGACAGGTATCACTTGCTAACGGAGTGTAACCCAACTCACAGTGAGACTAGAATTGATAGCAGGGGTTGACCTAACCTTTACCTGACAGCAGCCTTGTTTGGTCCAGGCTAGTCCAACATTAAGAAAATGTAATCGACTTGTGTACCATCTTATCGTGGGCTTTTGTTTAGTGAGACAAAATCCAGGGATCTGGTGGCTCTGTTAGGCTGTGGGGAGCAATTTACTGGTATAGTTTGGGTCCACCTATTCCCTTAGAGGGAAAGGTCATTGCAAATCAATACAAAGTAGTTCTGAGTCACCCCTTTTATCCTATGATGAAACATTTCTATCCTGATGGGAGTGGTCTCTTCCAGAATGAAATTGCCCCCATCCAGAGGGCACGAGGTGTCACTGAATGGTTTGATGAATATGAAAATGATGTGAATCATTTGCTATGGCCTTCACAGTCACCACACCTCAACCCAACCGAACAGCATCATCAAAACACCAAATGAGGGAATATGTTTTGGAAGAATGTTTCCATCCTTCCAGTAGAGTTCAAAGACTGTAGAATCAATAATACGGTGCACTGAAACTGTTCTGGCAGCACAAGATGGCTTAACACCGTACTTAGTAACTTTATGCTGATTGTTCCTTTAATTTGTCATGTCTATAGGACATCATGTTTTCCACTCCTGTAACATCTGTATTTTTATTTTCTTCGGTTCATGGCAAAAGACCACTCACTGGGATTCTCATTGGCTGCACAGCTGTCCGCCAGTTTTTTGTGATGAGAACAACTTGTTGTTTTCCTCAGAGTAGAATCACAGATTTGTTTTTGAGCGTGGTCTGAGAGGCCAACCAACCAGGGCTCGTTGTCGGGGGAGAGAAGAGACCTCTCTGCTGTTCTGTCTGTGTGGCTTCCCAAGAAACTGAACCATAGAGCGGGGGTGAGCCAATTCCCTCTGACCTTCTTCAGCTGCAGAGGAGGAACATGGAAACAGTCCAGTCCAGGACTGTATGAGGAGGAACCAAAACAACTTAAGGAGCGTGGGTTTATTGTCACCTATTGAAAAGGCTTACTTTTCAATAGGCGATAAACAGCTAACACCAAACAAATCTTCTAGTATTTCGTAAAATTTCTACACACATGCCTCACATCGCCATCAGTTAATCAAGGGTCTTTCCCGAAATGTTGCACTGAAGCCACTGAGGCATTCAGTGGTGCAAGAACCGTCTTGTCTGGCAGCTCTCTGCCAGACAAGAGCTGGACTGCGGTGTGTCAGTGGACCGCAGCCAGCTGTCTAATGATTCTGAGAGGTGCGGACAGTTCAAGTGTGTGTGGCAAAGCCTAAATCCAGGAAGTGTGCGATATCCACATCCTTATTCCCTATCCAGCGTCACTGAGCTTTGCAGCTTTATTGGTACTCCCTTAATTCAATGACTCACCGTCCAGTCACAGGCTTTGGCAGTACTACTGCATTATTGGATAGTAGGAAGACTTCCTTATACAGTCTCAAAGAAGCACTGCTCAACACTGCCTTTTTTTTAGTCACAAAAGACCAGTGTGTTGTAAATGCAGCCAGCCATCTCCTAGTACAGAATCTAAAGCCTGCTTTTGGAAGAGCATCCTTTGCTCTTGGCTTTAAATAATCAGCTAATTAATGTGATATAGCTTACCATTGGCAGGGGATTGGTGCCCTCCAGAACCAGCTCTATCTGTCCTCCTTTCCTCTGACACTCAAAGCTTTAATCCTGCCCTTCTCCCAATCTTGTGCTTGCTCCAGTTAGACTTCTTCCAGTTTCATATACCTGTCACCCTAACCCACCATCGTCTTCATCATTTTAAAATCCCAGAGGGGCTTCACAATCTGTTCAGCAATACAACATCATCTATCCTCAGAATAGCTCACCACACTTGCAAGTGATTTATTAAAGACATCGGGATAATTTTGGAGTTAATTAGGTTGATAAGCAGGCCAAAAACTTTGTGTATTCCTTTCATCATCTTGCTCTGCAAGATCTGCTTCGTTTTCTGTCTCATCTGTGTTTGTCATGTTTAGCATCTTTAACCTCCCAGTTCAGGAAGAGAAAAGAGATGTCAGACAGGAAACAGCTCCAGGATGGGCGTGTGTTTGTGTGCGTATGGATGTAGAATGACCTCATTACTGACAACCCCCCCACTCACTACTCACACGTACACATGCTTGTACATAGTTGTCACACAGTAAGGTAGCCGTGCCCCTCCTCTAACTTTTTACTTTTATCTTGTATGGTATCAATAAACAGACATAATTGAAGCATCACTTGTATCATCATTATAAAGTGATAAAGCATAGACTAAATAGGTTTTACCACCAAGACTAACTGTAACAACCTCGACGTCTGTCCTATTGGCACATGTCGATAGCCAGTGAATTGTTTCCCCTCTGTATGATCGCTGTGTTTATTTGTCTCTCGGAGCAGACTTGGTGTATTAATAGTTACGCTGCAGTCTAAATTGCCAACAACAGGTGGTATTTTTAGTGGAGACTTAGGTGTTTGGTGACCTGTGAAGATTTGGTTAGCAGGTTTAATCTGATGTGATGTCATGCTAGGTGATCAGTCTGGAAAATGACCCCGCAGTTCACTACACAGGTAAGATCAGCCTTTTTTCACTGCACCCGCACCAGGTGACGGGACAGCAGAGGTATAGCGTGTGTGTGTATGTGCGTATTTTCTTTACTCATTTGTGTCTTAGTAAGGAGTTGTTGCGTATTGCTCCGTTGCTCTGTTTCTGCCCGTCTGCATACAGGATCGTCACGGCCTCTGAGCGTTTTGCGCACACGAAAATGAGTCAATGTGTCTACGCACCTTGGCCAGCACGTAAATCAGTCCAGGTAAATCCGAGCTCATGCCACCTCATTCAGATTATTTGTCTCATCCTAAAATCTTTTAAGGCTCTTGGAGGAGATAAGGTCAACAGTACAAAAACACAACAACAAAGCTGGTTCTGAGAACTGAGGGCACATTACGTGTATTGGAGGTATTTATTAGATAGTAATTATATCCACTAGAAATGGGAACCATGCTTATATAGATGAATAAGTGTGTGTGTGTGTGTGTGTGTGCCATTTATTACTGTGCCTTTTACATTCCCCTCTAATGCTTCCATATCGTCTTCATCTGTTTTATCTAAATTCACTCATCACCTCTATATTAGCCGCCTCCTCCAATATCCAAGGCCACACAAGGGCAAAGACTGACATCACCCCTCTTTCTTTCCTGCAACCCCCGTCCCCGTCCCCGTCACCTCCACCAACCATCCTGTTGTACAGACAGATCCGCCGATCACATTTCTGGGTCGCCCGAACGTGCTGTAAAGCGCTGCGGGGCTGCTGTGGCCTTGATTCGATGTAATATCAACCCACTTGATAACTTGAGTGACATACATGCTCTCACTCTCTCCCCTTTACCACACTGTTACGGTTTGTAGATAAAAGCTGATGGATGAAGTTCGCTAAGTGAGCCCTTTGATCTCAGTGAACGTGTTAATCAGGGTGAGAATGTTGGGACAGTTGTCTGCATGGCGTTGACTCTGATTAACACTGAATATGGAGCCTGGGGTATTACAAAGGGTAAAACGTACTGGAGGTGACAGCTTAGGGTTTTAGTGTGCACAATAACTTCCTGATCCACAAGGATGGATTCAAGTTCTCCTTGAATCAGTTTGTTTTACTCCATGCTGCAGTTTTCCTGTAGAGGTCAAGGACTTGCATGTGTGGCAATCTGGACACGTGACTTGATTTTAAATGGACGATTCTAATCAATGAAGCAGCTTTGCAAGCGTTCACCACTCGCAAAAGAAACTGGTAAGAATTAGACACTCAGTAAAGATGTTTTTAGGGTCACTGTTAAAGTGTAGCTGCAGTTTCCTTCATACTTTCTTCCATCAGGCAAGCCTCACATACCAAGAAGTGAGATCCTGGTGTAAGAATCGAGCCCAGTTAGGGTTAGGGTTTCAATGAAAAGTGATGTGACTGGTCACCTCCACTATGTGTGTCTTTCCTCCTTCCTATTGCATACATATTTCATGTTTTATGGGGATTCAGATTCATTTTAACAGAGGTTCTTCTACAGTCTTAGATCAACTGTTTGTAGCTCAGTTCAAGTATGTGGTATAATTTGGTTTTATCTTCCAACCTGAATAGATCCCACTTGCTGTTGTTGATGAGATTCTCATTGACTGACCTACAATCAGCGGACGGAAAATAGAGAGCAAACACAAGGCATCTTTACCTTGTTAGATAGATTAAAATCTGTCCTCTCCCTTTTGTCAAGGTTGGAAAAGCTCAGATGTTGTCAGGAGGCGTTCCTCATGTCTTTGGTAAGCCGTGTGGAGGTGAGGGGCTGCAATCCAACTTCCTGTTGGCCGCACATACGTGTCTCTTGCTTATGACCGGCACACACCTCAGCAGCTCTGTGAAAAGCCCCTGCCAACTGCCCCACGCTATGCTCAGCCCATTTCTGTCAAGGTCGTAACTTTCTCTTACCTCTCCCTACATTTCGTTCTGTTGGTCTCGGTGTCATTCTCCTCTGCGTGCCCCTAAATCACTTTTCCAGATTGGGCTTCAATGTTCCATCATGTGCCTTTTAAATGCCACTCCGCACATTTAAAGTTTTATTGCTTTAACAGTAAATCACTTGAATGTTTGATTTACATTTTTCATTGGTTATGCTTGTGCCAGTTGTTCCGAGCGTGTGGATGTCAGTTGGATGCAACGAGTGCTTGAACTGTTTCAGCTTCAAATACCAGGCATCTTGTTTCCATAAATATGGATATAAATGACACCCATAGATTTCAGTGTTAAATATAGCACCAAATACAGGTGCTGACATTGACATAGCTTCATGTTTACATTGCAAGACAAGCACATGGTCATAAAATAGGGATTTGATCAAGGCTCTGGACGCTGGGGTTACTGCAGGCAGTCATTACTCAATCACAATTTAACACACACTTATGTCAGTGATGATACATGTGCTGTGTGCAGCTATATTAGAACACAAACAAGTGATCACAGAGGAGCGCTTTCCCTGCTGAGATCAGAGTGGTCCGTCCATTAAAGTATTCATCATTGAGAGGTCCTGCAGTAGGGGTGTGTGGGACGTGCACAGGAGCTGCAGGGGCCATCCTGCTGAAGCTTCATTGTTTGTGTGTGGTGTACAGTATACGTGCTGCATTTAAGTGTAACTGTGGCTATTTTCTACTCGTTTGTCACGGCCTATTTTCCTCTTCTGTTCCAAGAGGCAGGATTAGAGAGATTAGTGCTGGGCTTTCTGACTCTGGTCCCTGCACAACCAGCCAGTGTCCAACTGTAACATACAGTACACATGCACGCACGTGTGTGCACGCAGACAAGGACAAACAACTCACGCACAAAAACAAAGGATACAGTATGTTAGTACTCATAAACATGGGCGACTATACACTGATCAACATTTCATCATGTTTTAATCCACTGTGCCTCAATGTGGATGCACATGAATGGAGACAACCGCGTGTCTGGCTTCATCAGATGTTATTTTGTCTGCTACATAATCTGTGTCAAGAAGGAAAGGAGGGTGCGACATGAGGATTATAGTTTCCACTCTGTCTATAGCACAAGCTCTTAGCTACCCCCTACCTCACCCCACTCTTGTCTACACCCCACCCAATCCTGACCTTTGTTGCCAAACACATCTTCCACTGTATTCAGCTTCTATAATTCCTTCTCATTTTTATTACAGTGGGCTAATATGAACTTCTGTTCATTATGGACTCCCGAAATATTCACTTGCTGTATACATACAAAATGTATAAATACTTGTTGTTTATGTAGTATTTGATTTTCCACCAATACAATAATGAATTAGATATTTACTTCAGTCAGATGGAAAATTAAAGAGAGCAATGTGTTACATTATTATTATTATTAACAGTTAATACATGAACACATTGTAAATATTTGACTGTAACCTCCAGTAAAATCACAAATTAAAAAAAAACCTGCAATGAGAAAAAAATATGAAGAATGGTACAAAAAGTGATTCCTAAGTAAAGTCAACATTTAAAGAACCCTGCCCAAAGTTTTCTGTATCATAACTATTTTTTTAGTTTAGTTACTGCTTAGTTTCTGTGCTTCTGTCTTTGCTTTGTTCTGTTGTTCCTTTCCTTACGCCACACTTTATAAAAGGAAATAGTGCTGCGTGTTCTGTCAGGTTGTTAAAACACTGCTGTCACATAGAGAGAAAAACAGCTGAGTTCAGCTTAGCCCTCCCTCCTTGTTTTTATTCTTCTGTCCTCTCTGTCTCTCTCTCCCTTCCCCCAGACTCCCCCTCCCACCACTGTCTTTGTTTGCTTGCTCCTTTCCCTGGAAGGGTTACCACCCAACAACCTGCTTTGGATGCTCCTGATTGGTCTGTTGCCTGTGATGTGGGCGGGCCGAGTGTCAGGCTTGTGAGAGCTTTACCAGTCTACAGCCAGCACTCAGCTGTCAGAGAGCTCTCAGTCTGCAGCAGAGGCACAAGCAGGATCTGTCTCCGTCTTTATCGTGTCGCTGCAGCGCTAGTCTAAACCTTAACACTCAAAGGACATAAAAGGGCTTTCTGGTTCTGCTCAGCTGCCTGAGTTACCTGACGAGAATACAAAAAGGAATTTAACATCCACTAAAACTGAGCTGTTTCTTTTGTTTCTCCTCTATTTCCTCCTTCCTGTCCTTTGTTTTCGACCAGCCGAGTCCTCGACTGCACAGACGAAGCAGATCACCATCACAACAACGGCCTATGAAGACACCGTGGGAATAATCTGCATATACCTGCGATCTTAATGCGAGATACCAGGACCAGTCCTCATCTGTGCGGATCTGCAGTGTGCAAGTGAGTGTGTGTGTGTCCCTGCCAGATAGGGCCCCCACCACATTGTGTGTGCGTGCGTGAGGAGGCTAATGCCCGCGGTAGTGTGGTCAGGACCAGAGGAGGATGAGTCCGGCTGTGGAGGCTCAGGCCCAGGAGGCCATGGATGCAGAGCAAAAGCAAAAGCAGCAGCAACAGCAACAGCACCAGCTGCAGCACCAGCAGTGCTACATGGACAAAGGTGTGATGCTTGAACCCTTCGTGCACCAGGTGGGGGGACATTCCTGCGTCCTGCGTTTCGGGGAGCAGACCATCTGCAAGCCCCTCATCCCCCGCGAGCATCAGTTCTACAAGAGTCTGCCTGCTCCAATGAGGAAGTTTACCCCCAAATATAGAGGTAATGAAACGATCCCTTTCTAATCTGTACTGTGGTTGTTGTGTTTTGCAGTGAATGCATCGCTTTTTCTTTATTCCACTGATCTGTGTGCACCTTTGTGGAAGTTAGGGGACAATAGATGTCTGCCTACATGCCTTACATGTTTGCAACTTGTTGCAAAATATAAAGATTATAGAGATTTTTTCGGGAACAGAGCTCCCTGCCCCTGTTCAAGTCTTGTTTCTAGTCAGTAGCAGCAGTACCATATCGTTCCACTAGACGGTGCTGCAGCAAAGAATCAAACTGGGCCTCCTGCAAACAGGATACCCAGTTGTATGTGTGTGTGTTTGCAGTAGGCCCACTTTCAGGTTGAATTACAAACACAGGTAAGTGTGGTGAGCAGGTGGGAGCTTCTGTAAATATCTTGGTATACAGACAGCTTGGTGAAAAGAATAAAAAGTGAGACCTATCCTTGTTCATACGACCACAGGTTCACCTGAGTAGGCCAACATCGGCAGGGCTTCACAAACCCAATCCTTACTGATTCCCCTCCTCCAAACATTCTTTAAGATTTTTGAAAATGAAGCAATATGAGTAACATTCGCAAACACGGACTGTTGGACAGGTTTAACATGTCTAGCTACACTAGACATCCGTGACTTAGAGAGATTGATGTGCTTTCGAGGATTTCTTTTGTTTTTTGTCATCACTCATTCGGAGCAGTGAGTAGCAACAGTCAAGAATTAGAATATGTGGCGTCCTAAAAAACCCTCTGCCACTGTATCCTCGTCATTGTCCGTCCGCTTCTACTGCCACACATCTCCTTATCTAAGACGCTGCTTCATAGGCCAGTGCAGCTGCTTCCTTTGTGGCCCCAGCAGAGAAGTGAAAGGTGATACAAAGCCACTTTCCTCTGATTGTCCCTTAAAGCCCTACTGCTGCTTTTTAATGTTCACCTCCGAAATACTGAGATCAGTCATGTGATCACAGTATGGTATCACATCAGTCTGTATCTTTTTTCGGGCCCTTCTTATTCTATATCAGCATTTTTACCTCTTTATCTTTACTTCATCTTCACTTAGTTTTTCATTCCTCCTCTCCTTCACCTTTATCATGGCTTCTCCTTCAACCATGTTATGGGACACCATGAGGACGAATGGGGTGTGCCTGTTTATGAAACAATTGTGCAAACATGTATCAGCTGTTGACGTGACTGTAATGTAGATCCGGAGGCATCAGGAATCTTCTGGATCTTTGCTCTTATTTTTTGTGCTCTTTGTCTTCATTCTTTTTTGTGTGGTGATGCTTTGGGGTTTGTGTATGATTTGTATGTTCATTGCACATAATTTTGTATGAGATGAAATTGTTAATAAACAGTATTGTGACCTCAGTTTCATAGCCTTGTGTCTTTTGTGTTTGGGCTGCTATTTTCTTTACACTGCTGCTTTCTTTCTGGCATTAGAGCTGCTTTGAATGAATGTAAATACCAGCTCTTATTCTTTTTTTTTTCTTTCATTCTGTCATTGTCCATGTTGCTTTGAGAGCTAAGTCTCTCTGTCATATCCTCTCTGTCTGTCATAGTCTTACCAGGTATAGTTGGAGGAGATGTTTCAAAGAGAAAAACTACTCCGTAAGTGTAACTGCTGTAATAAGCAACAAGAAGGGAATAAGAGATGCTTGGCACTTGAGAGTTTGTTTTTCATCTCATCAGCTTAATTGTGTTTTGATAGTTAATGATTCTCTTCACTACTCCGTGACACAGATGTCTAACAGCTGTTTCTCTGTCCCTCTCTGCTCTCATCTCAGGTGTGGTGTCAGTGAGCTTCGAGGAGGATGAAGAAGGGAACCTTTGCCTCATCGCTTACCCCCTCCACAGTGACCCAGCAGCCGATCTGGAGAACAAGGACCCTTCGGCTGACTGCGAGCCCAAGAGCAAGATGCTCAAGTGGAGCAAAATGATGGCGTCCTCTTTGCTCGTGGAGAGCGAGAACTACAGCAAAGATGGCCGAAGCCGCCACTCCCGCAAAGACAAGGATAAGAGGTGAGATTAAAGTAACCCTCACAATAAGTAGAAGAAGGTGTAGTCATAGCATCAACAGGCAGAGACAAAGTAAGTCACTTTCACGCTGATATTGCATAAATGGAAGTGAATAAGTTAGAAAGTGGAAGACGATCTATTGAACACCCCAGAACTGTTACACAACCACAGCATTTTTAAAGCCATATTTACTTTTCCATGAATGCTAAAACTGTATTCTGGAGACTCACATTCATCGACTGATGACGCACATGTTGACTTACACATACAACCTATGGCAAAAAGGACTCTCAATACTGCTAGAGGCTGATCCGTGGTCTTGGCAACCAGAAGGAGGGTCATAGCCTCAGGGTTACGTAACAGCAACAGATGCATGTCCATGCGTTAACACAAACTCAAAACTTTAGGAGCGGAGAGGCAGCCAGGAGGTTGAGGGAGGAGGATGAATGGAGGATTGTTGGTGAGAGAAAGATACAATATAATAGCTGCCATAGTTACCCACTTACCAAACAAACACATATAGTAAAAGTGAATGAGTGGGTGTTTTTTTTTCTTTTTCTTCTTCTTCTTGATTTCCATGTAAAACTAACGTGGCTCTCGCTATCCCTCTGCCATCCAGTGTTCACATGCTGCAGGAGGAGGTGGAGCTGGAGTGGCTGCAGCAGGCCGATGTGCTTTCCTGCCGACTGGAGCACAGCCACAGTAACGCTGTGCCGCAGCTCAAACACAACCCTTGGAGCCTCAAGTGCCACCAACAGCACCTGCAAAGGATGAAGGAGAACGCCAAGCACCGCAACCAATACAGTATCCTTTCACTGGCTGAGAATGTTCTTTTTTTTTCTTTTTTCTTTTTTTATCAGCATCACTGAGACAGGATTCATTATTGAGAAATGCTAATTAAATGCAACAGAGGCTCCAGGCCAGAGAACATAGCATGTGTCTTGGCCAACTGAGCCACTAGGACACCTTGTCACTTGGATATTTGCACACAATGGAGACGCATACATGGTTATCAGTGGCTTGAGGCTGTACCTCAAGCTGGTTATCTAATACAGTGTCTAGCTATCAATGTCTTTGTCATGTGGAGTCATGTTTCTAAAGCACTCCCATTAGTGACTTGATATTACTGTAGCACACACATCAGCACTGTGGAAAAGCTTCCATCCAGCTTGATCTCACGTTGTTTGAAGTCGGAAGCTGATATTAGTGTTGAGACGAGGCCATGGTTCCTCCAGTTTGTCTTCCTTGACTCTGTTTCCCAGAATTCATCCTGCTAGAGAACCTGACATGGCGGCACACTGTCCCGTGTGTGTTAGACCTGAAAATGGGCACGCGGCAGCACGGAGATGATGCATCAGAGGAGAAGAAGGCCATGCAGATCCGCAAATGCCAGCAGAGCACATCAGCCTCTATGGGAGTCCGTCTCTGTGGCATGCAGGTAGGCTCCGAGCCAACGTGAAATGCCATGACTGTTTAGTGAAATGACACATAAAGACACACATCATTTTATGAGCAAGCAAAAACCTCAAAAGTCAAATTTCTACTTTTGAAGTTTTTTGCTGGCCAGGAAATCTGAGTTGAGTTGGAAACAGTCACTATTCTCTCTTATCTTGGAAGTGTGTATATTTTTTCAACCTGTCCGTGTTTCTCCGTACCTTCAGGTGTACCAGTCTGATACAGGCCAGCTGATGTTCATGAATAAGTACCACGGCCGCAAACTGACGCTCCCGGGCTTCAAGGAGGCTTTGTTCCAGTTTTTCCACAGTGGACGACGTCTGCGACGTGAACTCCTCTCCCCGGTGTTACGCAGGCTCAGAGAGATGCAAGCCGCCCTGGAAGCTTGCGAGTCCTACCGCTTCTACTCCAGTTCGCTTCTCATCATCTACGACGGCGCACACCACCGAAAACACACACGCCGACGCACCGAAGACGGTCTCTCAGAGGAAGAAGAGGAGGATGAGGATGAGGATGAGGATGAGGACGAGGACGAGGACGAGGAGGCGGAAGCTGAACCGGAAATGGAGGTGGAGGAGGAGGAGGAGGAGGAGGAAGAAGAAGAGGAGGGGATGGGTGAAGTAGCGGGCGCGCTTGGTTTTCCTCACAGCCCCTCCACGTCTAGTGACAGCAGCAACAGTTGCTCCAGCAGCGGCAGCAGCGGCAGCAGTAGCAGCGGCAGCAGCAGCAGCACCAGCGGGGGCTCAGGTGTTAACCCCGCTTGCCTGTCCCACTCAGACCCCCGCAGCCCCATGGTGGATGTAAGGATGATAGACTTTGCCCACACCACCTGCAGACATTACCGGGAAGACAGCGTGGTCCACGAGGGCAAGGACAGCGGGTACATCTTTGGTCTCCAGAACTTGATCACCATCATCTCCGAGCTGGAGAACCACAGCACAGACTGAAGACTGACATGACTCGCACACACACATCCAGACACGGAGGCACAATTACACACAAAGAGGAGGACTGGACTACAGAAGAGAGGGAGGGACATTTCTCCTCTCCTCTTCAGAATTAGACCTTGTTGTAGCTGGCGTGTTGTTGGACCCCCTTCCTGTTTCTGCTGTTGGTGCTTCTCAGTGTTCTTGCGTGTTGTGTGCGTCCGTCATCAGGTTCAAAACAGACCGTAACGTAGGAGAGTCATCTGTGTAACATGCAGTGATTTACCCATTGTCATCATTCTGTTTTAACCCCGCTCACCGAAATGCAAAAAAGGGTAGGCAGCAAATAAAAAGCAGTTTGAAGTCTGAGGCGGTAGAATTTTTTTTTTCTTGTGTCCGATTCCAAAGAAAGTGTCAGCATTTTGCACACACAGACATGCACTTAAACACATTCTGCTGAAGAAGTGTGTGTTTAAAATGAGACAGGGCTACGTGAGAGGGCAGGAGATGTATATGTATGAGGATAGAAGCGATGGGAAGAGAGGTAGTGAGCTCAAACCCTTCATCTTCTCTTTTGCCTGTTCGTTCTGCCATCCTTCTTTCCCTGTTCATCTTCACTCAGAGAGATTATATTCATATAGGTATCACAGACAGATGCTATAGAGTTATTTATTTATTTGACATGTTTCATAAAAATAACCTAAAAGTTCAAAAAAGAATGTGAATGGAGAGTACTACATTCCATGTTATTAATGTTACAATAATGATATTAATTAATATTGTTATTTAACATATTTGGTTACCTCTATCTTGTATATCTGTGTTGTCCACAGTTTGTTGGAGGAGAAATTAAAGACTTTTGTTTGTGCTAAGACCTGTGTGTTTGTTCTTTCAGACAAACAGATTTGATTGTCGCAACAGTCAAATTTCATGCAAATGTCCCAAATGTGAGGTTGTTTCCAGGGTGTGTACATGTTTATATGTATGAGGCAATTTCTGTGTCCCAGCCACTACTAGCACATGATGTATGATTAATTAATATCTCTACAGATTCCTTGGAAAGTATGATAGGACTGTAACTCAATATGAGCAGGCAGTAGAGGCCCTCACCACCTGCCGTATAGGAAAATAACTGGAGGACATGCCAATCCTTAGTGAGCTTGCCTCATTTTCTTTGGGCTAGAGCTGTAGATACATCATATAGTATTGTGGAGTATGAGTCAAGGCTCAAGATCCCCCCCACAACAAATCTATAAACTTGCTTCCCTCATACTAAAATGTATCCACTGCAGAGATGTTAAAATAGAGAGACCGGGTTGTTCTGGTAGGAAGAGGATGACGGCACCCCCAGCTGCCTCAGCCAGTCCTGGTCACTCCCAGCCAGTCTGAGGCAGACAGAGTGAGAAATGAACAAAGCGAGTCATCTGCTCTCGGAGTCACGGGCTCTGTGCTGTGTGAGGAGCAGCAGCGGCCTACATGGAGGAGAGCTATTAAGCGGAGACAGGCTTGTGTCAACAATGTGCACGGGCCATTACCGTTTCAGTGTCCTGTCTCTGGAATGTACTGTACCGCTGGCAAAGACATCCGTCTGACACACTGATGTCAAATCAGTCTGAAATATGAAGCACCTTTTTATTTTTAGGCTCAGTTATTGAGCAATATTTTGACATATCAATTTTACATCACCTACAGCTCCTCATGACAGCCATTATTTTTTTTTGTCAAATTAGGACCTAAATAATGATCCTGCCACAGTTAAAAACACTTTCCAAAGCTGTTTTATTCACATGGTGGTTAGAGGACATCATATTGTGAGTACTGTGTTCTTGTTTCAGTTAATGCTGAAAATAGTGACCCCCTGCAACCCACCATCTGTCACATGCTTGCTGGGTTTTGGACTTGGATAGGCTGTCCCATGAGGGCTCGCAGATTCATACTAGCAGCTCTGCGGAATAGCTGTGTATGAGGTAAAAATAACCAAAAATGGAAGTTACAGATTATTGCATATAAAAAAAAATGATGAGTTAGTTTCCCACATAACTCAATCATCTTTATTTGGCTTTGGTGATACATTTCTCATGATCTGATTGGTCCTGTAACAGGCAACAGTTTGCAAAACAGCAATGTTATTGGTGATGTCATGATCTGTATATATTGTTGACAATCTAGGGCTTTGCTTCTGTAGTCACATGGCAGCTTCGGACTAAAAGATCAAAGCCTTTACTGTAACCCAGTACTGGAAAAAAACTTGACCTAGCAGACAGAAACCTTAATCTTTAAGAGTCTAGGTCAGGGCAGGGTTAAGTGTTGAGGGCAGGGGGTTATGAGCATACATTTAAACACCACTTTAGGACATCCTCAGCCTCAGAGCTGCTGTCAGTCCTGTAGTGGGACATGCATATGGTGAAGGGGGGTTAAGAGAGATTGATAGATGAGAGGATGGAGAGACAGAGAAGATAAGCTCTTCCATCTCCACTCTACTGGGAAAAGAAAAAGGGCGGGGGGTGGTAACCGATGTTGCGTAACAGCCTCTGGGTCAATGGGCTACTTTTAGCCATCACATTGATCCAGATTACTCATCATATTGTGTGTGCGTTTATGCATATGTATATCACACTACATCAATAGATCAGCTTTAGGTATGCATATACCATAATGCCTGGATACATCATTGTGTAATGTGTGTGCATGTGAGCCCTCGTAGCCCATTGCTTTGTGAATGTTGCAGCGGCAAGTAGAACAGTTGCATAACAACAGTTAAAATCACTATGGCAACAGCAGCTTTTGCCAGGAATGAAATAGTGTTATAGCTTTTTGGGCCACTAGAGTCACAACCCCGTTCATCAGAATATTAATACACTTTTTGTCACTATTGTGTTCATTCATCAAATCCACTCCAGCATCTCATGAATGCTTAGTTGATCACTTAGTTTGCATGTTAAATATAGGTGCCTTTCCCTTACCAGCAGTACATCACTGTTAATAAGGACAATTATTTTACTGTATATGCGCTGAACTTTATTTTTACCATTAACTAATGTATTTATCTCTCAGCAGGCCACTTCAAATTTGCAACAAACTGAGGATTACCCAAAAACTATGAAAACTGGGCATGTGTGGTTCTCTTCCTCACCTCCACTTTGCCTGTTTGATGTTTATTGGACTTGTCCTCCACTCTCTCAGATAGAGAGATATGATATGACACACAAACCTCAGAAAAAACATTGCCTACCTTTCTATTTTTGCTTCTGTGTTTTTGGCTGTGTGTGTCATGTCAGTTGTGTGTGTGTGCATTTCTAAGTGTGTGTGTTTTTCATACACATATAAATCCTTGCATCTATTTTTCATCTGCCTGCCCCTGGTATTATTGCATGTAATCCTGACAGATGCTATGTAATTTAAGCTTAATTCCACTTGCATAAACTCACCCACATACGGTTATACGCTTATACACACATCAACAACAAGCGTTGACGTTCACCGAACATCAACCCAACCCATCTATGTGGTCTGCAAGCTAAGTGTCCAGTGACTCCTACATGTGATTCCCAGCACCATGTCTCACTGCGTCCTTTCACTGCCGTCTGAGAATCGCTCCATTGTCTGTCACACAGTTTAGTGTACATGCATGCAGTGGATGCTGATGCCCCAGGCTGTGACAGTAGAGTGGGGGGTTGAAATCAGTCAGAATGTTGTGGCCGAGGTATTCTTGTGCTTGTCTGTTTCCCTCTTTATTTAGGATGAAACACAAATTAGTCTGTCTGTTCTTAAAAATCTTGAATATCTGTAAGTGCTCCAGCTGCATGCTGCACTTCTGAGAAATTCTCTCCTGAAAACATGGTCGTAAAATTGTAATTTGGGTTCAGTAGTTCAAAAAACAACAAACGTCCTGCCTCTAATTTAAACAACTGTAATTTGATTTAAATATATGTTGACTGAATAGAGTGGATGAATGACAAATTGAACAGTATAATATGAAAATAGAAATGATACCCTAGCCCTAAAAGGAATTTCAGTTTATTTATGGAGAAGGAAGAAGCACATTTTTATAGAATGAATGATTGTTTTCATTATGAGACAATAAAAAAAGGCCCATTATTATTTCCCACATCTCGGGGAGAGTGTTTTATCCAAGCAACAGCAACAAAAAAAACAAAAAAAAAAACCAACCCAGAATTTACTGTCACATATGACAAAGAAAAGCAGCAAATCTTCACATATGAGAAGCTGGGACCGCTGCATTGTTTTGTACATTTGCTTAAAAAATATGACTAAAGCAATGAATCAATAATGAAAATAGCAAATGGATTTTTTGTTGATTGACTAATTGATTCATCAACAAATCGTTGCAGTTCTAGAAGATTCACTGCAACATGAAAACAGAAATAGAGAGCTACATAAATCAGGAAAACGGCCATGACTGTTTTGACAGGTGTTAAATGGAGCTTACGAGATGAGCTCCACACAGGCAGTTATATAAATGGGTCAATAATGTAATGAGGGAGACATGACAGACAGAGTGAATGAAATGCCTCTCCACTCTCACTTGCCTGCTTGTGAAGATTATGTTGAGAGAAAAAAGAAAACTCCTTTGATTACGATGATGATGATGATGATGATGATGATGATGGTTGTTGGGATTAATCTTAAATCCTTATATGATTTGATTAGATTTGAACCTGTGAAGTTTTTCAGGTCAGTTTGGTGAAGATTAGACAGCTGCCTTTCTTTCTAAAGATGGTGTGATGAGAAGACAGAGACGCAGCAGGAATGTATGCTGCAGATAAATCAACAACAATGCCTTTGAGTGACAGCTGTGTATGAATACTGCTGGCCTGGTTCCTCCCTGTCACAGCTTTTCTCTCCATGTACAGAGGCTATAATTAGAAGTTTTTATTGTCTTACATTTAATCAAAGAAGGTTTGAAGTGGCTTATTTCACACTGTTCAAAAGAAAAACTACTTTTTTTTGTCATCAAAGTAGAAACATCTCTACCAACTGACAAATTAATGAATTACATTATATAAAATTGAGATCTAGTTTTGAAATTAAAGAGTGTTTTTCCGTTGATAAAATCTGTTTTAATTTAATTTCATGAAATAACTGAAATGTGGAAAACTTGTGATTTTTTTTTTTTGACTTATCTTGTCTTGTTTGTCTGTTGCACAAATTTTCACAGGAATTCAATTGTAACTTTTCTTCCATTTCCACACAAATACAGCTTAGACATTAGTTATATTAATTTTGTCCAAAGGTTGTATTAAGTTCAGCTCTCATTTACTGTCCTGATTAAACTACCACTGACATGTTTCCAATCAGGCCAACCTGTCACACATCACATTCATTAATTATAAGCTTTGAAATCATAAGGGAGTTGCAGTGTTTCTAGAAATGAATAACTGAATAATCAGAACAAATATTACAATGCAATGTAACATAAACCAATGATTATTCATCACTGGAAGATTAAATCATGCACTAACTCCATCTCTATCCAAATCACTCAATTCATAAAATCCCTAATCTCTCTTCGATCGTGTTACCAAACCACGTTAATACAAACACGATCCATGTCAAGTAAGTTTGAACCACTAAACAGAAATAAAATGACTACTTCTGAAAACGTCAGATGACGACATCAGTGTCTTGTCCAGTCACTGAGCAAGAAGAGAGAAAACAAGCAGAGACGTAATTAGAATGTTACATAACGGTTCCAGTGACACTGTCTGCCAAGCGCCGGGCCTCGAGCTGGCCTGAGGCTCCTGTTGTACCCACACCGGTCCACTCTGTCAAACTCGTTTACACTGACCTCTTAATTACTATAATGAACTGTCAGAGGCACAGATTAACATGAAACACACTCTTTATTCAAGCTCGTCCATGAAGGTCAAATGAAGGAAGACTTTCTGCCCTCTCAGATCAGTTCCTGGGTGTTACTCTGGTTCGCTTTACACTGCCAGGTCTCGATTGGATTAGTTGAGGATTACAGCAGTTTGGCCTTTGAGTTAAAAAAGAGATAAATATTGGGAATACATAAAACCATTGTGAAATACTGTTTGGTAATGTGTAGTTCAGCCAGAAAAACAGAGCCTCTTCTGGCTGCAGTCCGACATGGTTTCAATGACAGGCGCAAGAGCAGGTGTTATAACAAAGGTGTCATAGATTTACAACCAAGGATTACAATTTTTCTCTATTGCTCTATTTTATTCCCCTCTTATATCTCTGTCCTCCCTCTTTCTCTTGGCCTCTATTTTTAGTGTTGGGTTTACATAACTCTTTCATATACATATGCAGTACATGTGTGTATGATGTGTGTTAATACCAACACTGGATGCACAACATGCCAAAAGGGGCCAGGGGGGCGGACTGAATGAAACATTTGTAAAATCAAGCACCGTGAAGGCATTGTGTGGAAATTGTGAAGGATTTTCGACAGGGCCAGTAGTGTCGAAAACGTCCAAAATGGGGAAGGGTGGGGGATTGTCCCAAAACATGCTAAAAGGGGCCAGAGGGGCCGGCTGAATGAAAAATTGGCAAAATCAAGCAATGAAGGAGTTTTAAAACACACACACACACATCTATAAATGTACACAATCTGTAAATGGATATCTGTGCCTACATACATAACTCACTGCCATGTCCACTGAATGACATCTTATCAGAGTTAAACAAGGTGAAGAAAACAGAACAATGCATGTAGTAATTCCCGGACTGTTAGACTGCTGCTGACGTACTCTTTGTGTTTAGTTTGGATTGCTTTCAAACTTCAATTCACAACTATTTCCATTTTATTGCCTTGGCCATCTATTATCTGCCCGTAAAACTGCCCACTGACTGACTGACTGACTGACTGACTAAAACTCGTACACGCATGCATCCACACCCGCAGGAGTACTTCACTGTTTACATTTACTCATCTCTAATAATAAGTGGGAAACGTCTCACTCATCGGGAACAGACGCAAGTTAATCCTAACATCACTCTACGTTCCAGTTCACATATCAGCTTCCCACACCTCGGGCAGACCGCTAGTCTGTGTCACTCTGCACATTACTATGTAAAGTCATCAGGATGGTGCTTTGGTGAAGTGTCATGTATTTTATAGCAGCAGCATCTTGTGGGGAGATGTGGTAGTTAAAGGTTAATACATCAGCTGAGCTTGTTTCTGCGTCTTGAATATAAGTTTCTGGAGATAAAGCTTGTGATTAAAGATGGCACTCATGGAGAAAGAACTCATTAAGACTCACAGCAGTCATATAAATACAGTCAGCCACTATAATTATAATAAGAAAGAAGTGTTATTCAGTTTCCTTTCATCTTCAATCACAATTTCAGGCTCATCTGTTAGTGTTAAAGTGACAAAATAAGTAACTTGATGGCCTTACTAAGCTCAGTTACAATATATTTTAACAGCATCCTTCTCACTGAGGTTCCTCTATTATTTACTATTAGTTAAGAGATTACCTGAATATAGGATCACAAGACTAAGAGTCCACAACAACAACTCTAGCTCTCACACTAACATCATGTTTTTTGCAAGTGTAATGTTTAACATGTTCAATCAATTTTTGCAGGCGCTGGGTGACAATAATCTGTACAAAAGAACAAAAAGTACCAGTACATGCTGTCTTGTTCCAATGTCCATGTAGAATTAACAGCAGTATGGGGGCAGGTTTTTTTCTACAAGCACCATTGCTGTGGGGGTAGTTTATTGTTCTCATGTTTGACTTTGTTCACCATCTTTGTTTAATATGACAGCATAGCAACATTAGCTAATTAGAATGAAACATAAAGTGCAGCTGAACTTAGTGACTATCAGTAGATTTGCAGGTATTTGACCACAAATCAAAAATACTGGAAAGTTTCAGATTTTGATATGATGATGGCACTGGGTGAAAAGTTATGGGTCATAAAAGTTACTGTGGTTCATCCCAAGGATACATTAATGTGTACTAAACTCAAGGTCAACCCACCCATTAGGACACATCTTCTGAGAACCATAACTGACAGTACCAAATTCACCCTGACAATGGCACAATGAATGTCTGTACAAAGTTGAATGGTAATCCATCAAAGAGTTCTTGGGATATTTCTGGACCAGAGTGGTGGACCGACCAACACTGCCATCCTGAGATCTATGATAATTGTTCTATTTATATACTTTTATACAGTATATGATAAAGACAGTCTAAGAATTTTGTTCATCATGCCAAGTGTAAATTGCACACCACATTTGCTTTTAGTCAAGCAGAATTAAGAATTATCACATGGTTTAATTAGATTGGACAAATGGGCATCTCAGTGTAAACTGATGAAAAGTGCTACTTTCATAAGGTGGTACAACAGTCAAATCACTTAATAACTACCTGGACATAAATCTTTGTCTTTTCCCATAAAAAAATCAATAAACGTGAACAGTGATTCATCTCACCTATAAAACCTTGATCGTACATCAAGATGATAGGAAGGTTTTATGTGGGTATTTCACTGGAAATGTAATATAATATTGCAGAGTTAGCTAAAGAAATAAAATCAATATAACCTTTTATATAAAGGACTTTTAAAGGGGATATGCTGATTTTTACATGGTGCAGACAGAGTAGGTAACCCCCAGTGGGTTTGTCTTTTTTAAGTACCACAGCACCTGAGCCTGAGGCATAACATGTCTTTGTTAGTCCCCATGCAAATTGTGAATGTAAATAGTGTGGTCCAGGTCTATTTCCATGGCTCAGGGTTCCATGTACTGAGCTTACACTGAAACATCGGTGTGTTTACGTAATTGAAGGGTGCAGACAGACAAAATGCCCTCCACATGAACCGCCTAGGTGAGGGGAATGATGACTAAGATGTTAAATAAAAGACTCACCATTCATGTTTTATCTGCATGGACACTTCTTTAGCCTAAAAAGATAAATATATTTTTGTGTGTGTATTGCCATAGGGACTGATTGTGCATGCTGTATTAGGCCGTATTATCTTTTTTGGGATCACTGAAGCAAAGCATTATCAAAATCTTATCATCTCAATATAAATGTAAATCAATAAATGGATGTGATTCATCCAGACACAAATTCCCATCCACTAATTATAACCTCTGTTTAGCCTATCAAAGCTGGAGTCTATAACAATTTCTTTATGACTGACAAGAAAAATTGTACTCTAGATCTTGAGTTTAACAGGCTATTCAGAATGCATTGAAAAGCAGAGGCTGGAGGGGGCCTGTGTGGTATTTGCTTGTCCTTACAGCTCTGTGTTCATTATGTAACCACATGAACAAATATCTCTTTATCTGAGGGCAGGCTCCCAACCATCCTCCTCTACCTTTGTGAGTTTGTGTGTGTGTTTTCTGCTAAAAAAGCGAATCTGCTGATAGATGATAATGTTCAGGGTGTTGAGACTGATCAAAAGTACAGATGGCTGAGAGCTCTAATCAGTATTGTGCTGCTGATGTCTCATTATTATCATGGGTCAGTGGCTAATTGTGTCGCCAGGACTGTGCAACCGAAGGTGCTCATTGCCACTCAATACCACAATCACTGACCCACCATTCAACAGCTTCCATACAGAGTGATTCAATCTGCTCACTAAACACAAACAACTCGTTTTAGCCTCTCTTTGCTGAATTGGCAGCATTTCAATCTAATTTGTTTTCATCAAAAGAAATACCACTTAACATTAAGTGATCCACACTGACACCAAATACAACAGAAAATGAACACACACACACACACACACACACACACACACACACACACACACACACACACACACACACACACACACACACACACACACACACACACAGAGACCATGGTCACTTTTGGGGACATTACATAGACTTACATTCATTTCCTGGGGACTTACCCTAACCCTGACCATCACTACCACTTGCCTAACCCTAACCTTGACCAGTGACCCAAAAATCAGTGTTTTACCAATTGGGGCTTTTGCCCCCAGTTGGACAAGCCCCCGATTAACTCGTCCTAAGTCTGAATTTTGACAGACCACACAGGCACACATACACACACACATACACAGAAGGAGAGAGAGAGTTAGGGAGAGAGAGAGAGAGAGAGAGAGAGAGAGAGAGAGAGAGAGAGAGAGAGAGAGAGAGAGAGAGAGAGAGAGAGAGAGAGAGAGAAATAGCTACACCACCACTTGAACAACACTGAGCCCTAGTGGTGATTTAGTGATCAATAAAGAAAGTAGTGTTTTTCATATTATACTGGTGTTATGCAGCAGACAAAGTATTTCTATACACTGAATCCAAGTGAAAATAACCACGTTCCTGATTTGTGAATGACAGCGTATGTTCAACCCTGGTACTTGTTTGACCTTTCAAAGAAAAAAATCAAACGATTTCAGTCAAATCAACAGGAAATGACACGTGGCCTGTGTTCTACTTTCTACAGTATATTTGACATCAGAGAGTGTGGGTTTGTAAAGTGGTTTTGTCTGCATGCGTGCAGGGTTTTTTTCTTACTTAAATCTTTGCAACAAGACCTCCGTTATGCAACGTTAGAAACAACTGACCTGGCAGCAGCACATTCACCATTTCTTAAAAAGACTCTGGGGACAATGTGTGAATACCATCTGTCTGTTTTTCCTTTTCTTTTTTAGCTGCAGTTTTATATCAGCCAAAAAAAAAGATTTAAATGTGTTTATACTCCAGCTGCGCCCAGGAAGGACAGCAAATATGTGTGATCTTTGTTAGCTGTCACTGTCTCTAACTCTCTCAGACTGAGATTCATGGGTGTAATTTACAAAACCCAAATTAATGTTGGCTACAATTTATTTGAGCGAGGAATCAGACATGTTCTTTTGATTTAGGGTGTATTATAAAACTTTCTTTTTTTTTAATCAGCTGCTGAGATCATGAGAGAGTTGTGTGGAGTTCATCTTAGTACACAGTTTCAACAGAAAGTGTTCAAATCTACTTGATTTTTGAGATGACTGAACTGAATATTTGTTTAGCCAAAGCTTAGAATGTCTTCCACTATTAGTGCTTTTATCAATCAATTTCAACTGATCATAGTGTTAAATTATTGTTACACAAACTGGTAATTCTGTTCATTTCAGAGATACTGAGATTTGTTCACAAGACACTTTTATTTAATCAATGAAACACTGCAATATACTTTAAAGTTAGCCTACTCAAAGCACATAGTAGCCTACACAGAACTATTGCTACTGTTTGTACATCTTGGTATTGAGTTTTATGTGTATTTTCACAAAGCACTGTGCTCTTCAGCTCTAAGTGATCCACAGGTTTCAATATGTACTGAATCTAATTCAACTCAGTTGCATTGTTTACCTGTTTATTAGTTTTGTTGGTCTGTGGCAAGCCTACTTACTTTGTAACAGATCTTTTCAAAGATTTTAAAATGTGAATTTAATGTCTGCAGAGGTCTGATGAATATTGATTTTTGCCTGAAATACCTTTTTTTAGGGTTGTTGATTGTGTAAGTGTTTCACAGTTTTATTTTAATGCTTGCATGACATTAAAATGTTATTTCTCAAACGTCGACCGATTCAATCAAGCAGTCTGCTGTTTACATGATGCGTTTTTGCCTCTTTGAGGATTTTTAAAAACATTTCAAAATCACCATTATCCAGCCTCAGATCCTGTATAAAGTATTGAGCTTGACTGTATGGTATTAATCCATATAAGTGCATGCTGGACGCGTATCCTTCGACGCTCGAGTGAGGGGTCAAACATACAAACACTGCTCAGTGTGGAGTAGGCTGCCCTCTGGAGGATGGGAGAGCTCTGTCGGTTAATTAAAAATGTCAATATTAGAAATCATGCAGATTCAGAGGTGACGGTGTTCGTGTGTCACCTTCAGTAAAGTCTGTGTGTGTGTGCGTGTGTGTGTGTGTTTGCGTTTGCGTTTGCTTGTGTGCGCGTGTGTATGAGTGTGTGGGACAGAGAGAGAAGAAGTGACGTGTGTTAGCAGCCTGTCTGGTGACGTGTCTTTGCTGCTCTCTCTTTCCTTACGGAGCGGCTGGATGGAGCCACACTGACTCCACTGAGCAGTCAAACGGATACCAGTAACACGGCAGCGGGCAGCCTAAGGACACCATGGGGAGTAAGTGAGAGTCTTCACTTGTACATAAGTGTTGAGGGTCTAAATCACCAGCTCTGCTTTTAATGTCGGTACCTAAAGTGGACACGCAGCGCTGCTGGTTAGCAAGCTAATCAGCTAACCTTGAGTCGTTTAGGTGGCAAGTTGAGCTAGCTTATAACGGTAGCTCATTTGAAGTTTTTAGTCAAATTTAGCCTCGCTGGGATTAAACTAATATTACCGAGTTTTTTTCAAAGTCAGACGTGATTTCTAACGTTTCATGTATGTGTTTTTTTGTTTCGAAAGAGGCGTGATAGCTTCCTGTTTTGAAGTGATTGTTCAATCGTTTTCTGATTGAATGCTAGTTAGCAACACGCTAACGTTAGTTAGCTGTATGAAGTATTCCTCTTTACGTGTGGACAACTTTAATTTCGCTTCTTCTTAATTATTTGTAAACGTTTTGTTAGATTTTGCAGTGTTAAATTGACCAGTCGGGTACCTGAATTTGGTTCAGTGGCATATGTTAAATCGCTTGCTGTCAAAGTCAATTTCAGTGATTGACACAGCTGATCAACGCTGAGACAAATGATTTAACAGCATTCATACACAGGTTGCTAGCTGTTGTCAGTCTTACTCAAATATACGTGGTCATGTATACAGAAATATGTTGGGAAATACTCTGCTTATTGCAGCACAGCTGACCAGACTGCCATGTTTAGCTTTGCTGGCAGCTGTTTAGAAGTTAGTGATGACGTTGCATCAAAGACAATCAAAACCTCAGATCATTTATATACTTTATTGTGTACTGTAAGCACTGCTGGGGAGAAAAAATTAGATTGCACTGTTTGTTTTATAACCTGCTATTCTCTTTTTTTGCAGTTAAATTTTTGGAAGTCATCAAGCCATTCTGTGCAGTCCTGCCAGAAATTCAGAAACCAGAAAGAAAGGTAATCTGCTAAATACAAATCTGCAATGTGGATCCACTGTATATCGAACTTGATCAGTATGAATGAAATTAACTTTTTCTTTTCTTTTTTTAATCCTCAGATTCAGTTTAGGGAAAAAGTACTATGGACCGCCATCACATTATTCATCTTTCTGGTGTGCTGCCAGGTTAGTAACTGTTAATAATGGCTTATCTGTGAAATATTAAAAGATCACGCTTCCAAACAAGTGTCTGTTATTGGTGCTTGTGATTGAATGTTGTAATTTTTCATTTAAGTAATACACTGTTGTAATATTTCCTTCTTCATACAGATTCCACTCTTTGGTATCATGTCGTCAGATTCAGCAGATCCTTTCTACTGGATGAGAGTAATCCTGGCTTCCAACAGAGGTGCTTGAATTGATCATGTTAAATGGGCTATCACAGACTTAATCACAGAGTTCTTCTCATGCCTCGTGCAGCACTAGCAAAGAAAAATAATCTCATTCCAGAGTTGTTATCAGACGTGACATAATCTCATTATCACGTGTGATTAGTCAAAGGTTGACAGTCGCAGACCCTTACATTGTTTTTTGCTGCTGTTGTCGTAGTAACTGACTGTGACATGAATGCTGTCCACTTTGCTCTCCAGGTACTTTGATGGAGCTGGGTATCTCACCCATTGTCACCTCAGGCCTCATCATGCAGCTGCTAGCTGGTGCCAAGATCATTGAGGTGGGAGACACTCCCAAGGACAGAGCTCTCTTCAATGGAGCTCAGAAATGTACGTCTCATTCTTCACTACTTTTGCTATTTTTAAAACAGAGCTTTTGAAGCCTTGAAGACGTCTTGTACTTTGATGATTGCACACTCACAACAATGCTCATTTAGCAGCAGCATCACTTTGCAGCAGCTTTTCTTGTAAGATTGCCAATTACAAGTCTTTCTTTCTTTTTGCAGTGTTTGGAATGATCATCACCATTGGACAGGCCATTGTATATGTTATGACTGGCATGTATGGAGACCCTTCAGAGATGGGTGCTGGGATATGCTTGCTCATCATCATCCAGGTTAATAAAAACTTGAACAGCTGCTCTTGGATCTAAGCTTTTGAAATATTTGTATCAGGAAATGGTTTCTGAAGTTAGTGTTTGGCTCTTCCACTGAGACTGGTGAAGAAACATTTCAGTAAAACACAGTTCTGTCAGCCTGTTTACAATATTTATACTAGTCTGTCTAGTATACCAATCTGGTTTTAAAGGTATTGCATGTCTAGAATCAAGATAAACATTTAGTTATACACCAGTAAATTATAAATCATGGTTGCTGCCTTGTGCAATATTTTAATGTTGTGTCTTTGTCACATTTTTTTGTTACAAGCTGACAAATTGACGTCAGAAGGTCAATGTAGATTGTGACACCATAATAAATGTATTGCTGAAATCAAATGTTACAAGCATTTTAAATTGGCTAAGCATGGCACAATGTTTATTGTACACATGTGGAAAGTGATTTGTTGGTCTGAATCGACTCAATCTGAACCTCCTGTCTGTTTTTTTTTTTTTTCAGCTCTTCGTTGCAGGTCTGATTGTCTTGCTGCTGGACGAGCTGCTCCAGAAGGGCTACGGTCTGGGCTCTGGTATCTCTCTCTTCATCGCCACCAACATCTGTGAGACCATTGTCTGGAAAGCCTTCAGCCCCACCACCGTCAACACCGGCAGAGGTAAGCGCACTGCCATCAGACTTATTACAAGACGGAGCAATGTTAACCCTCCATCTGTTTTACGATAAGCAACCCTGTCATTTCTGTGGTTTCACCAGGTACTGAATTTGAAGGGGCTATCATCGCTCTCTTTCATCTGCTGGCCACCCGCACGGACAAGGTGCGCGCCCTGAGAGAAGCCTTCTACAGACAGAACCTGCCCAACCTCATGAACCTCATTGCCACCGTCTTTGTGTTTGCAGTGGTCATATACTTCCAGGTGAGCTGGAAACATAAACTGAATGCTGTCGCAGTCATTCCACTGCTGTTGTAATGCATGTTTTAAAACACACACCGTCTCTACGTTGTAGGAGATGTTCTCAGTAATATTTTGCTGTCTTAAAAATACAGTAGATCTACAATTAAACACTTACAAACTTTGTTACTTCAACAGGGCTTCAGGGTGGATCTGCCTATCAAGTCAGCACGCTACCGTGGTCAATACAACACCTACCCCATCAAACTGTTCTACACCTCCAACATCCCCATCATCCTTCAGTCCGCCCTGGTCTCCAATCTCTACGTCATTTCTCAGATGCTTTCAACACGTTTCAGCGGCAACTTCCTGGTCAATCTCCTGGGAACCTGGTCTGTAAGTATATGATGGGTGATGGGAGGATCCAGTCAGGTTCTGTCTCACTTGGACTTAAGTTAAACATGACTGGGCACAAGTGCCAAACTTCATCTGACCAAGTTAATCTTTTCGTCCAGGACACCACAAGCGGTGGACCAGCTCGGGCGTACCCAGTGGGCGGTCTCTGCTACTACCTTTCTCCTCCAGAGTCGTTTGGTTCGGTCCTGGATGACCCAGTTCATGCTGTGATCTACATTGTCTTCATGCTCGGCTCCTGCGCCTTCTTCTCCAAGACCTGGATTGAGGTCTCAGGATCCTCTGCCAAAGATGTATGTTATGTTTGTGCACATTTCAACAACTTTCCTGTTTCCTGTTGTCAGAGTCCCATAGTAAATTGTGCTCTTACATTAATTGCTTTGTGTGCTTCAGGTGGCAAAGCAGCTGAAGGAGCAGCAGATGGTAATGAGGGGACACAGAGAGACCTCTATGGTGCATGAGCTTAACAGGTACAAAGAAACATTAGAGATCAACTCCAAAGTTTTTTTTAATGTTTGCTACTTGTGGCATAAAAAAGTCTTACAGAATATATATTGAGTATTTCTGTACTATTCGCAGGTACATCCCCACAGCTGCTGCCTTTGGTGGCCTCTGTATAGGAGGATTGTCTGTCATGGCTGACTTCCTGGGAGCCATTGGTTCGGGCACGGGAATCCTCTTGGCTGTGACCATCATCTACCAGTACTTTGAGATCTTTGTAAAGGAGCAGAGTGAAGTGGGCAGCATGGGAGCATTACTCTTCTAAAAAAAACAAAAAAGCCAACCGTGCGACACACATCAGATACAGAGCGTCCACCCTTCATAAATCTTATGTTATGTTTTTGCATTTTGTTTTGCAATTCGCACAATCAGTACATTTTGCAGCTGGGATAGGTAAATTTTTACTTCACCATCTTTGTTTTCCACCATAGCTCTTTCGCATGTCAATGCAGAGAAAACCGTTTTGGAGTTGAGCATAATATTGTCTCTTCAGTCCTTTTATTCCAGTAGCTGTTATCCATCTCTCTGCAGGCTGCCTAAGTCCCCACTGACTGTCTTATCAGCTGAAGAATGCCTAAATGCACACAAGTGTGTGAGGTGCTGTCTTAGACTTACCTCGGGTGTTTCTTATTGCAGCATGGTCAAGGAACACTAAGACGGCAACATGTTATTTCAAGCTGCAAACACTGTGCCTGGATATTTCAGGGGAATTGACAGAAAGCCATGTCATGTTCATCACAGGTAGAGATCATGCGAGAGGTTTCTAGGCCTACAGTAGGATGTGGAAAGTATGAATAAATATGCTTGTACTCCTGGTAAGGTTTCTAGTAATCTCAAACAAGCTGTTGGTGGGTTTTCATTTACCTTTATTTTGATATTTTAAATGATGGACTGTGTTAATATTCACTCTGGTCTTATGTAGGGCAGCGTATGTCCTATGTCTCTGGGTCCTAAAGTGTTTGTCTGTGTCGTCATGCTCTTTTATTCCCAGACTGAATTGCTGCACAAAACTGCCGAGGTGGTCGGCATGAGGGTGGGTTTGATAGGGACGAAAAGGGGTTTCATTTAGGTTTTTACTTTCTGTAACAGACATAATTATGTTATTAAAAAAACAGGATTTTTTTTCCAACACACTTTGAAATTGTGTCATTTGTGTTGTTATTGCTGTGTTTTGTCCTGGCATGTCCTATGAAGACAGCTACTTTGCTATCAACTGTGATGATGGAGGATTATTGTAGAGCCATATCAACAAAATGGGTTTATTGCAGGTTATTTATTCTTTAAGCTGGATAAAGACTTTTTACTCTAAAGGGCAGACAGGCTTTAAAACATTGACTTGCACATTATCAAGCTGTTAAGGGCCTGTCTCTCAAAAACATTAAAGGCTGAGGTGATTTCAGGCCATAGACTCACAGTGGACAGGGACAACAGAGCGGTCACTGTCATTAGCTTAGCTGTTACAATTAGGACACGTTTAAACCATTAGACCAACTGTGTATGTCAGTGGACCTGTGGTTTATGCTCTGTTGGACTTCTGTCTGGTTACTATGCCTCAAATCTGCTACCTGCCACTAGAGGGCATCATATGAGTTTTAAGCAATAATAGTAAATGGGCTTAAGCTGAAAGAGTATGCACTGCACTATATATACTATAAGGTACACTTTGCTTAAATGTAATATTTCTAAACGTTTTTAACCATGGAAGACATGGATTGGACTCTGTTAAGTGTGATATTTAAAATGTACATCTGTGTAAGTTATTAACTAACATCAACCATAAGCCTAGGGAGAGGCCTACTGATGGTCTGAGACTATATTGATCAGTTCACAACAACCAACAGTTAGCTGGTAAACCATCACCACTAGCAACCTTGCCACAGTTTATTGAAGACCAAACAGGCCAGTTACCTTTGAGTATGTCATCTGAAAGACAATTAGATGTTATGAGGTAATGCATTAATGGATATAAAAAAAAATCACAACAAATCATGTTTCATTCTGTTTTTTGTTTGTGTTTCACTGTTAGATGTGATATGATTAAAGTCTCACTATTTTTAAAGAGCATATTTTTTAAATCTCACTATTTTTGACAGATTAATAGGAGTCCTTTAAATATCAAATTACTACATAAGAATTCAATTCTGTTACAAAAAAGATTTAGTTTATTGACTTGTGAAATCATGAAGGAACAGAAAAAAAAGATTTCTTTGAAAAACATTTGTGAAGTAAAAACAGCTAGTCATTACATTAACAATATAAATCAATTTTAGGGCCTTTAAATTCAAAGTTTAAAATTATGTTTGACGGAATTCTGACCATTTGGCGATAGAGTTAAAATGCAGGGGGAAAATATGAGTGAGTGATTAATTTTTGACAAAAAGTACAGTTAGTATCAGCAAATAAAATAAACATTGAAAATGTGTCATTTAAAATGAAGTGTGACGTCATCACGTCGCGCCTGCATGTGGACAGGTCAGACGGGGCTGTCGGACGCCGGGTCGCTTCATCAGATGAGATGTGAGCAGTTGTTGAGTAATTTCTGTCAGACTGCTCTTATTTCACCGCAGAGGACGACGCTCCACTGACGCCAACACCGACAGACATGTCGTACTGCAGGCAAGAGGGTAATTTTGAATTTCTTTTCATTCATTTTTATTGACAATGTCACCGAGCGAGCCACATGCTAAGCTAACTTTGTAGAATCAGCGTTAAGTTATAGCGGAGGAGCTAACAGGTGAGCTAATCCTCCAGCAGCAGTGAGGCTGGAGGTTTATGTTACTTTGTGGCCCTGTGGTGGTTTGATCACTGCAGTCATTTGACATGTAAGTCACGAATCAGGACAGCTGCTGGTCAGGTGGTGAAGTGCTTCCTCGGGGTCACAGTGAATCAAACAGCACCTCAATAATGTGTTTGTTGTAGTTTTGGAAGGATAATCCTGCTTCCCGTTTGACTGTAATGTAATGTAATGTAATGTAATGTTTGTTTGTGTTCTCATTTAAAGGCAAAGATCGCATTATCTTTGTGACCAAAGAAGACCATGAGACACCCAGCAACGCGGAGCTGATCGCAGATGATCCCAACGATCCTTATGAAGAACAAGGTTATTAGTTATCTAATCATCGAGCCCAGTGGTTCCCAATAAGGAGTCCCTGGATAAATCAAAGGGGTCGTGAGGTGAAAGACAGGATAGGATATAGAAAAAACATATTTTGGGCAAACACAATGTTTGTCAAGCTTCCTTCTGATTTTTGCTTTATTTCCTCTTTTTAGAGCTGCAATGTTAGTTGATTCATCGAGCTATCCACCGACAGAAGGTTACTCAGCAGCTATTTAGATAAATGAATAATACTATTAGTCATTTTTTAAAGCAAAAGCTGGTTTCAGCTTTTTGAACATGTTGATAAACTGAATATCTTTGGGGTTTAGACTTTTAGTCAGACACAAATGATTAACCAGTTTAATCAGAACAGTATTCCGTAACTTAACTGGTGGACAGTGCAGCGTGTGACGGGTGTTTTCGTGTAGACAATGCTTTATCTTAAGGGGTCACAGGCCAAAAAGGTTGGGAACCACTCATCAGGTCCATATAGAACTGCTGGACCTGCAGACATCCTTTAAAGGGCACTTTACCAGTTTTAGTATTGCATTTCTGTGAAGTTTGGGGACTTTTTTTAAAAGTTCACTAGAGCTGCAACAACTAATTTATTAATCAAGTTAGCTGAAAGATAGAACATTAAATGTCAGCTATTCTGATTACTGAATAATCGTTTTATTCATTTTTAAGGGAAAATACCTTTGCTTGTTGCAGCTTCTTAAATGTGAAGTTTTGCAGCTTTTCTGTGTAAAATAAATATTTTGGGTTTTGGACTGCAATTAATTGAGAAAATAATCTGTAGATCAGTCTGTAATGAAAATAATGTATCACCAAAAGATCAGTACCTTTTTTTTTTTTTTTTTTTTTCTTTTTAGCAGTCAAGATACAGACAGAAGATTCAGGGCAAGAATGGTGATGACATGCAACAATACAGTTCCCCAGCCGGAACTGAACCAGGGACTATGTGGTTATGTGTTAAACGCATAGCTACCAGACATCCAGATAACTTGACTTAAGTCCCTAATATGGATCAAGCTCCAGAAACACTCTATCCCATTTTACCAGACAACTGGTCTCACAGGCTGAGTAATCATAATGATAACATGTTGTTTGGCTTCCTGTTTCTTTAGGTCTGATTCTACCTAATGGAGACATCAACTGGAACTGCCCATGTCTTGGCGGCATGGCCAGCGGCCCGTGCGGCTCTCAGTTCAAGGAGGCCTTTTCCTGCTTCCACTACAGCAAAGAAGAGGTGAAGGGCTCCGAGTGCATCGACAACTTCCGTAACATGCAAGAGTGCATGCAGAGGTACCCTGAGCTCTATCCTCAGGAGGAAGAGAAAGAAAGCTCCCCCCAGGCAGAGTCCAACACTGGTTCTGACTCTGCCGCCCCAGTCGAGGGCTCTGCCTTATCCCCAGAAACTGACTCTACTCCAGCTGCTTTGACCGTCTCACCTGACAGCATGTCGTCTACAGACAGCCAGTCCACCAGCTAAAGTCAATCACTCGTCGTCCACAGGCTCTTGTTCTCTGTTTGCAAGCACTGCCCAGCATAAGTGACTCTCTCCACTGGCCCAATGTCTCTTCTCTGGTTTTAATCCAACAGAGAGGGCTTTGACTGACACAGCAGGCCATCAGAGGAAGACTTTGTGAATGCACACAAACGTAGCATATGTACAAAAGTATACACTGCTTTGTTTGCTAAAAAGATATATGATTTAATGACAGTGGGCCAAGCTATTTGCTGCAGGGACGTTAGCTGAAAGACTCACTTTATATGCAATAGGTAATTAATTTGCTGTGTGTCGTCATGTTTCCAATCAGAAGAGTTGTGCGTTGATCCATGATATGTGTGTTATTTTTAATGTGACTGGTCAGGATGTAAAGTCTTGGCACTTAGCTCTTAATTAATGGTAATTGAAGCAGTAACCGTTAGATTTGTTCAATCCTTCACTCAAGAGACCAAAACACAGGCAACTGGGTTAACGAGGCTAATTAAGCACTGTTACAGTTTACATGCATTGGACATAACATTTGATATTCACAGATTGTCATTAACAGCATGGGTTCACAGGGTCTCCATCTATATCTGGTACCGTTTCAACTACGGGCTTCCTTTTTTTTTTTTTTTTTGGCATTGTAGCCGGCCTCGACCAAAGCGGTTTGTCCGGTTTGACTGTCTCTGTGTAAGTGTTCTTGTCTTTGTCTCAGCACTGTCTAGAGTATCAAGTTGGATGCTGTCGGTCACCATTTACTGTCATACAGGCCTTAAAGGAAAGATGATAATTCTCAAACATGTTCAGATTAAAATGACTATGGAACCATTTAAACTCCCAATTTTCTTTTTGTTCTTGTAAAGGCAAAACACGTCACCTTCTTAAGTCAGTGAGTCTCTTTTCACACATGCTGAATCTGACAGGTTTTCGTAAACTTTATGTAAAGATTTACAAATTGAAGAAAACAAAGCCAGACATACGGTGCATCATATCATATTTACAGCCTTCACTTATCATATGCTGCTTGTATATTAGTAGTTAGAGTATCAAAGCACTTTATTAATCCAAATGTTAAAGGTTAGCTGTCAAAAGTGTATTCATTATGTATAAGAAACTTCACTTGAAATATTTAGACACACATTCACTTATGAGAAACTGTGCCCAAACTTTTGATTTATACTGTACATGCTAGCGATACAGTTAAATGACCAACTTCATCTTCTGTACATCATCTTTACTAACACACAAGTGTATTCATCTTGGATTGGAGTTCCACTGATGCTATATTTTCATCTTATTTACAGATGATGTGACCAGCCAAACATTCATTTCAGTCTTTATTATCATACATGCACACACATTGTGTGTACCTTAACATTTTTAGGGTGGTCATATATCTCTTGGATAGTTTCCCCCCTTGATGACACGGCATGTTGTCCAGTGATTTTCAGTCCCTTCTCTGAATTGTTTACTGACTTATACATTTCCTTGAGATATCCTCCCCTGAAAGCATGTCCCTGCCTTTTTGAACCATATGGATCATGGACATCCATTTCTAAGGCCATCTGATATAAGAAGACCCAGTCGGGGTGTCCAGGGGACCACCACGCTCTGCATGGTGACCAGCAATCGGCCTGTCCCAGCCTCTTCTGGGCCTGCTAGCAGGTACTCCATACCTGGGGGTAACAAGAAAGATACTGTGATGTATAAGCTGTATAATATAGGGGAATCTATTTCTTTGAGCTTGATAACATGTGACATTAACTGGTCAGCTTAAACGTCATCTGTACAATTTATTTTTCCTACCAGGGTTTAGGATTGGACAGGTGCAGCCACGGCTGGTCCAGGACAGAGGATAGATGCTGATTGTCCCCAAGTACAGTGGCACCTGGCCCATTCGTAAGACCTTGCGCACTTTAACCTGAACCTCTGCATGGCTGCCTTTGTCATGAGCAGACAGCACACTCGCCTTGATCACTGTCATTGGTCACAAAGACAGATGAATCCACAGTTAGCACAGCCTGAGATGATTTTTTTTTTTTAAAACAGTTAAAATAAAGACGACAATTGATATTAGTGACAGTTGCTTACCGTAGTCGTGTTTGGTCTTGCAGAGGTCAGATACACTTCTAAGCTTTTTCTCCTTACAGCTGCACTTTCCTGTGTACAGTTATTGGAATATATTTATATTATTTGTCTCAATTACATAGTATGAAAACATTTTAAGGCTTGCAATGCAGATGAACATCAACACAACACTACTTCAAAGTAAGCTGTAACACCCGCCTGTATAGTGCAGAGCAGAGACTGCAAGCTCTTTTGACCACTGCACCTCTTCTTCATTTGTGAACATATGATCCAGATCTGGGATTTTTCCACCGATGGGTACATTGAAGACCTGATTATTTGAATAGCTGTAAAAGTGCAGTTGGAAAACCATAAAGTCAAGGTTCATTGTTAGCAATTAACTCCATCAAATTAAAGTTTAGCTTCCTGGGTGTTGCATAATGACTAAGCATATGTAAGCTGACCTGTCCAGACACTGCCCAGTGGTTGGATCACAGCTGTGAGGGCAGACGCAGGGTTTGCAACCCTCCACTCCAAAGCCCCAGTGTCCAGGCAGGCATTGACTGCAGCTTGTGCCCCCTACACCAGATTTACAGTTGCACTGTCCACTCCGAGGGTGGCACCAGGGTCCCTCCTCTCCAGGACGAGCAGGCAAAGAGCCCTGTGGATCACACCAGCAGCCTGAGAACCAGAGACACAGATACAGTTCTGTATGCTGTTGAAACATTTGGTTTTGCTCTTCTTTTACTGGAAGTTATAAATTAGAAACATGCAGGCAGATGGAACTTTAAGACAATATGTTTCTCATTTATCTCATTCACAAGCTTGCCTCACTTTGAATTAATTCCCTCATGAAATTCAAAATCAGGCCATGAAATGTCCTTTATGTTTCTCTTCTGACTAGATTAAACCACATCACGACTGAATGAGTGACAACCCTGTTCTTTGTCTCTTACGTGTGCAGGCGTGAGGGGAGTTGAGAGGCAGGGATGGGTGCCGATGGTAGCCGTGGCGACAGCGCTGACACCGGCGCCCAACAGTGTTGTGCTTGCAGTCATCACAAACACCCCCGCCGGTGCCGCCGGAGGAAAGCCACGCTCGCTGGGAGAAGTGGCAACTATCCGCGTGACCGTGGCATTCGCACTCTGATGTCACAGAGGTGTGTTATGTCATAGCAATGGCAGAGACGAGAGAGACAAAATGAGGACACCAGTAAGAATCTGTAGCCAACTTGTACATATACTGTAGTCAAAATATAAACAGAAGCTGACTTAGTTCCTCCTAAAGCTAAAGCTATATAGAGCTTTATTTAAACTTTTTTGAAATCAAAGTAGACACCCACACATCCACTCTTTTGCTCCCTCTATCCATCAGTGCTTCTCAAAGTGGGGTCAGGGGGTGGGGAATAATTTATTTCCACTATACTTCCATCCCTAAATAACACAATGACAGTATGTATAGCTGTTTTGGTAATGTGTTTCATACACTTGTGTTAGATAAAACTGGGACAAAATCTTGTGATTCATGTGATCCTTTTGGTTATCACTTACTCTGGCAAGGATTCGCATCCTTGCTGCTGCCATTGGCGGGCCTCCAGGGACGATCATTGTAGAGCGGGGCACACTTCTCACAGTGATCTCCAGCTGTGTGGTGGGTACACAGACACCTACCAGACACCTGGAAGACACATCTGGAGCTGCTCAGTAACTGTACCTACACTCACAGACATTACAGACCACTGCTGTCAAGAGAGAGCTATGAAATAGATCCAAGCAGGTGGTGTAAAGAATAAATCAAGCAATTTAAAGCTCTTCCCATCAGTAAATACATTTTACATCTGGACCTAACATCCTGACACATGTGTCCTACAAGACTGTAATGAAACGCAGGCCGATGCAAAAACTGACAGATGCGCTTTCTCTCACAGGTCCCTTATTTTTATCACTGCCTGTTCTTTCACTTTGACACGCACATACACACACAGGAACAAACACTCACCATGTTACCATCCTGTCTTGTATCCTGGCTGCTGTTGTGATGTACACAATGCTCGGCATGTCCGTGGCACAGACAGGTCCCTCTGGCCAGTAATGTATAAATAGCGTAAGGTGCTGAGGCTGAGCTTTCTATAGTGGATGTGGAGGTCAGAGCTGAGACTGTGGTGCTTGTTGCTTCCTTCGAGAGGTTCAGAGGTGCAGGACAGGTCTGAGCTTTAAGCAGTTTGATGCGGAGGTTAGTGAAGGTCAGGCGGGCGAGGGCCTCTGGACTGTAGGGGTCCAGTGTCATTGCACTGCTGGGGTCTAGTGTCCGTAATATTACCTGAGAGGAGAAACAAATGACAAATCAGCTCTAAATCAAACACTTTAGATAAGCTAAATGATAATACATTATGTTTTTTGTGTATTCTCTTACCTCTCCACCACTGCAGGGTGTTGCGCTGGTATAACGGGATGTACACAAAGAGCCTGGCTGAATAAAATCATCAGTCAATCCAAACTCCATGCTGCAGTTGTGTGCAAAGACCTTGAGAGCTTCCCAGTTCTTTCCAAAGTCAGTTGAACGTTCAATAACCATGGCAGCAGGCCGGGGGGACCTGAACACCAAAACCAAATGAGACAGACAGAACTGCGTCTCCAGGTCCAAACGGATCTCGTCCTGCTCCTCCTCCTCCGAGGCACTACCTGCACCTGATGCCCACCAGGTGTCTGGATTCAAGAAAGGGTCGTCGATCATGTGAGCAGGTGGGTGGTTGTCCTCGGGGCAGAAGTGGGGTGTCACGGGAGGGTGGGAGAAGGAGCTGTTCCCATAGCAGCCTGAGTGGGTGGTGAGGGTCCTACCGACAGCCAGGTTCCCTATGGGTGGACTGCAGGCATGGTCCACACATCTGGAAACTGACACAGAGGATGATGGAGAGAGTCAGTGAAAGTTTTATAAGACTTCCAACAGAGGGAAATTATTAATGGAAGAAAACAAGGGTTTTTCTTTTAGATCAGTGATTTTATATTTGGTGACAGAAAAGCCTTTAAAAAAGATCAAGCAGTGACATCATGGACAAAACCACGGTCCTCTTCATTTTCCATGAATATTTCATTTGCCTGGCCATTGTACCGCTGCTGTTTGCTCTGATGTGACACAGAACCCTCCCTTTTCCCTTCTGGGTAGCATTAAGACTCTCAGGTTACTGGTAATGGCAGACACACTATCAAATGTTTCAGCACCAGGTATGATCTTTACTTTTAAGATACAAACCAGCACATAAACATATCCCCTGTACTGAGGAACCATGAAAGACGTTATTAGCTCATCAATGTCATAGAAATTTGAAGCAGTTCAGTCACTATAACAATCTTAACAACTGACAACATATATTTATAACAATGTGAAAGGGGAGAAAGCAAGTTTAACCACAATGACGCAACTGACTCAGAGCTGATGATGCAACTCACCTGCTCCGCTCCGCGTCACAACCAAAAATAGACAACTGAGCGCCACAAGCATCTGATGTCCACCTTTCCCAAGCACGCTAGACACGCTCATCCTTGTTTCTCTTGTGTTTACAACATACACAGTGCGATAAACGCCTTCCAGCAGAGATGTGCCCCAACATTATGTGCAGCCTGTCTAACGGACAAGCGCATCTCTCTGCCAATTACGCAATGCGCAAACCGTCCAGATGAATCCAGGAGTATTTTTCCGATGTCCTCTCGGGACTGTTCAAAGGATTACCAGGGTCAGAAGTGGATTGAGCGCCTCAGGTGCTGTAATAGAATGGTGCTGTTTAACCCAAACTTCCACATTTGACTTAACAACGAAATGCTACTAATTTCCATTAGTCCCCATCCATCTTGTGCTATAAGAAGATTGCCCGTTTCTATGCTAATTCATTCGTGTAAATGTTTCCATTAATTCACAGTCAACCAAATAGCTCCGTGTCCCGGCCAGGTCCAGCGCGCTATCCGTTTACGCACAGCAGAGGAGTGTGCGCTCTATTTATCCTCGGTCCCCCCGCCCACACACACATACACACACTATGAGTACGCTGTATTGCAACAATGACTGCGAGGAAAGAGGAGAAACACTGAACCAAAACTACCCTGGATTGAGGAAGTGTATTTTGTACCCTCATTCTGACCGACTTTCATCCGCAGGGATTCCGCCACAGATCGTGCGCAGGAGAGCACAGACCTGCGACTTGCACTGGCTCGTCAAAGCGGTTAATGTGAACCAGCCGCTCAGTGCATACCAGCTAAACCAGATCCCTCCACTAACCAGGGCCTCGTAATAGAGCGAGGAAATTAGTTTATCTGCCTCTGCCCCCCTGTTTGGTTTTGTTTTAGCTTCAATAATTCCAAGTTACAGGTCTCTTTGATGTCTAGTAGGAAGAAACCCGAGAAGGGTTACAGAAATAGTCCTGAGTGCAGTTATTTGCAGCTTGATGGCGCATTGTGGCACCATAAGAATCTGACAGCATGACAGGAGTTTCATGCAAATGACTTGGACAAGAAAAATGCCTTTCTCCCATCTGTATGCCTGACTGGAGAGATTACCCTGCCATTCTTCATTATACCACTGAATAATAACACATGGTATGATACATGACAGTCCCTCTTTTTAAGTTCTTTAACAACACATGCCAGGAAACCTATGCTGAGCTTTATGTATTTTCCCTCCATTGCACACACGCACTCTGAATTTGAAGAATAAACACAATGTCACTTCAGCTCAGAAAATTGGAATAGATGCACAGAATTGGATTGGTTTCTATAAGCGTCTTTAATGTCACACAGATTGCTTTTTCCTACAGTGGAGAGCAAACACAGAAGTTAAATAATGGCATATGGGACTGTGATGATGGTTGATGGTGTTGTGTGAGTATACTGACAAAAAATATGACATGATGTTTTAAGACCAGCCAGCAGTGGTAATTTAATCAGCATTTTGTCCATGTACCATGCTGACAAAAGTTTTTATTCTCTTTCCCACATTCTCTCACATCATACATCAATCCATCTCTATCTGCTGTACATTTATCTTTGTTGGCCCCTCACTGGCGTTTCCTTTCATCTCTCTGTCCCTCTGCCCCCACTCTAACGCCAGTCAGTGTCTGGCAGGCCTCCATACCATTAAAACTCTGCAAGGTCTCCCATACATTCACGCATCTCACAGTTTCTCCTTTAATCTCACTCCAGTGGTGCAGTATACGCTAAGAATAGCTTTCTGGGAGATTATAGTAATGCCATTTATGAGGGATTAGCTGTTATCTAGTATTGTTAGTGGCATACAGACATAGTTTCTGATTGCTGAAGACTGATTTGGAGCCGCTTATGACTCGTGAATCCTTCAGCTTTTCTCACAAGTTGCAGTATGGGAGGACCTGTGGAGAAAGTTATACGTGACTGATTTCAAAGTGTCTTAATGTTACAGATGTTGTAGAAATTGTAGGTTATTTGCCTTCAATAAATGTAAGTCACTGAGGTTTGAGGTCAAGGTTGGCAGCAGGACGGAAAAGTGGGCCATAAAACATTCCGACGAGCCGCCAGTCCAAGAGCAAGTAATCTATGGTTGGTGGCCCGTTATAGCTTTAAAATGCAAAACACATTGCATTCTTAATTGGCTAAACTGTAATTAAGGCCAATTTTCTGCGATAAAGGGATGCCAGCCCAGCCCACAACCAATAAAGTCCTAACACATATAAACGTATATGGAGGAATAACAACAGAATCCACACTGCGGTTCCCAACACATGTTACATTCTCAGCGCTGAGAGAAAAATATCATTTTTTCTCCTTTTTTTCCCCCCATTACTTTTCACTGAATACATTTTCTCAATGTTCAGGATGTATCATCATCATGGCCCCCAGCTGTGAGAGGTCAAATACCAGCCAGGAAAGGTCACAGGGATCTCCTACCTGCCCCATGACTGCCTCTCTAATTGCTCCTCTTTTTCTCATTTACAGGGCTTAAAGGGGGCCGGAGGGTTAGAGAGCTGGGGTCAGGAGAACAGAGACCCCCCCGCCTCCCCAACCTCCCGCCCTTATAATCCTCAATGTTTGTCCAGGCTGTTCATACATGCGTGTGTCGAGCACATGGTGTCACTCCACACTTTTCCATCTCCTTCTCTCTCCCATGTCCCCTCCTGATCTCTGTATCCTACATGTCAGCTCGTATGTTCATCCAGAGAAGACGAGGATTAAGCTGTTCCCTTACGTGACTTTACTGGATGTAGGCCTCACAGACCGGCATGATCAGGCCTTGATTTGTTTCTCATATAGCACATCCATTCAGTCAGTGTGTGTGGATTTGAAAAGATCAGGTTTATTACAGTCTAATTTTAAGTGTTTCAGTTTGTTACAGCATATTTGTTATTTGTTTTTTTTAATGGAAACTATGGTAACACTGCAGGATCCCATGTGACATAATCCACTGGCCACAAGTACAACCCGTACAGTAAATGCCACAGGGGGTGCTTGAGTTAAGCCATGAGGTCAAAAATAATTGCCCTTTTGATTTCCCTTTTTTTTTAAAGAAGAACTGGAGTTGTACGTATAAAGTACATGGTACAGTTGCACTCTGTGAGATCAGAAAATACATCTTTCCTACAACCCCCCACCCCACCCCACCCCCCCTCCCAAAAAAAAGTCTGCCAGTTGGACGTTGAAAGGTCAAGGTGAGAGGTCAGCAGTGAAGGTCTAGAGTTCAAGTCCAATGAAAAGAAGATATTTCTTTAGAGTTGTTTGAGTTGGTCTGTTGCATGAATTTATCATGAGTCAGAGTTATCAGCAGGGACAGCTTATAAAAAAACAACAACTGTGTGCTACCATGATCCTCACGATGCCACAGGAAAAGGAGTTAATAATCACAGAGAGACAGTTTAAAGATAGTTTGTTACTGTGTGCATGTGTGTGCTTCAGATTGCACAGTGCCTCTTTGATGTGAGAGAATGAATGACACAGATTAAGCTGTCAGGCAAGGAATTGATAGAGGCCAGATGAGGCAGGATGACAAATCAAGGCCTCTGTAGAGCGCTCGGGCAAATTGCCAAACCAATAACGTGAGCTTGTGTGTGGATTTGCAGGTGTTTGTTCGTGGAAGAGTTATGGTCATAAACTCTTGCATGTGTGTAAGTAACGAGAAACTATGCGGAACTGTTTCCATTTATTCTTTATTCGTTCTTAACGAGGAGGAATGTGGGGCATGTTAAAGAGTGGCTCACTGGAGGAGGCTTCAGTTTAGTGGTGATGACTTATTTATAGCTCAAACTTCTGTTTAATATTGGACAACAAATTAAGCTCCCACCCACAAACACACATGCAAACACACGCTACAGGTCCCCCTCATGTCCCTGTCTGACTGCTTTATATCTGTTTGTAACGTCATCAATTAACAAGATCAAGATTGTGCGTCACTAACTCAGTCACATAAACATATTGTCTCATAGGCACACACACACACACACACACACACACACACACACACACACACACACACACACACACACACACACACACACACACACACACAGTTTCTTGATACTTTGTTGGCCTTTCCATTGGCCACCCACATAAATGAATGTGAATTCATTTATGTGTGCTCACAGATGGATTTTCTTTTGAAAAACACAGACATGTGTTAACAGATTCAATTCACTGTTATTTATTCCTCCTGCTCATTCACACTTAGATAAAGTATACTGATTTGACTTACAACACAATTCAATTCAATTGTCCCCAACCACCTCAACCTCTACATTGGCACTTGAATAAAATTATACATTAAAAAAAAGGGTAAAGCCAACTAGCATCAAGTATATGCTGGGGGTCAGAGGTCAGCACATTTAGGCTGGGATAAATGTTGGACAATGCCTGGAGTTCAAAATAAGTTAAATGCACACACCCATGAACATGATATTTGTGCTGGCTTAAATATACACAACATATTTAGTTGTTTTTGAAGCTTTACATCACTGAGTGTCTCTCACTATGCTGAATATTTTTACAACCGACCATGTCTGACTTTGGCTCCCCTTCTAAAAGTTACACTGAGAAATGGAGCAAAGGGGGGGAAAATCAAATGCAGCTGTTTGAGGTCCCGGGCCACAGGTTGGGGTTTCCAGTCTGTCTCTCATGTCTGGCCATTTTGTTGCTTTGAGGCCTTTCTCAACTCATTAAACACATCTTTATTGGCATGCCAAGAGTCCACCTGTGAGCCAACCCGTGACGGCAACTTCAATGTGTATCCAAGCGCAGGGGTCACTGTTAAACAACACAACCTCGCATGACCGGGCAAAGTCAAAAATCAAATCTTCGTGGAGACAGCATCATATGTTGGTTTGCTCTCGTAAAATGGACACCGGGTGTCTCTCACAAACCATTGTGATGTTAAGGTGACGTTTGCTTCCCTCACAGTGATTCTGTTTCATCTATGAACTAACACTAGTGACATTAATGGATCATAGTAGAGTACCCTTAAAAGAGCTGAAGTGCTTTGAAAAAGGGGTGCAGTGATGGGTATTAGGTTGTAAGTGGTGGGTTTAAATGAGTCTTACACTGTGTCCATGAATTCTATTTCTTCTTAACTCCATAGTGTCACTGTGTAAATCATAAAAACGCTCTGTGCATTGCATGTTTATTCAATTTTTCTTTTAGCTCCTATACCACTGTGTGTTTGTAGACTGATGTTCGACAAGTTTGACACTGTAAAGTTGTTTTCATATTTATGTGATGAAAGTGGGAAGTTTATGTGTGCTTATTGAAAATCAGATTTTAATTGGTGGCCCTACAAGCAGCTTTACAGTGCACATCTTGTCTCCAGCAGCTAACCTTTTGAAAACCACCTCTTAAAATCGTATTTTCAATGAGCACAAAGAAACTTTCTTCAGAAGATTAGCATGAGAACAGCCTTTTAATGTCAAACTACACATACATCATTCTGCACAGTGACGCTCAAACATCCAACTGTGGGAACAAGGGGACAAACACATTTTTGAGTGGATGGGGACTCTGATGAGACTTTACTGGAAACTACAGAATGCCTTTGTATGTTTCCATTGCTGTGCTCAAATGCACAAATAAAAGCACACTGCAACGTAAGGCCATACCCACAATTGTGGCTGGGTAGTGGTTTTCCGCAGGAGAAAACAAGTATGTGGGAATTTCGGTGACCACTAAGCCCTCCTGGCTTGCCCAGCAATGTGACAGTATAGGGGGAATAGCCAGTGTTTGATCCTTTCAGCCAACATCTGGCCCTCAGGAGGAGCTAAAGTTAGCAGCACATGCTGATGTCATTAGTGTAAAATAGGAGTTACATTCACAAAGGCATGACCCTCACAACTTCCCAATACTGTAAAGCAGGAGAGAGTGAGGAGAAGTGTATAAATAATATAAGGATTGTAGGATTTAGAGAAGAGAGGATGGCTTGTACATCTGGGTGATTATGTAAGTGACTAATATTGATGTGCTTAAACGGTTGATGTTAAGCCAAATCTTCCATGTCAGCAGATATATCCGTCGCTGGACCATTAGAGCGAGGAGTGAGTGGAGGGTGGATCAAAGCTGTAACAAAGCTAGTTAGGGTTTAATCAGTTCCACTCACCCGGAGCCTCTAGCCACATCTGTTCAATCAAATACCATCACCATGGTGGGCTCCTGGCTCCAGAGATGGCTGCAGTACTGCCAGCCAAACATTGATAGGCAACCAGGTTTTTTGGACCACTACCTCATCAGAGACTTGTGGTTGTCATGTGGTTTTCTTTGGAACCTCTCAGACCCTCCCAGATCTCCTCTGTGATTTAATCAAGGCCATTAGGTGTCTGTTAATCATTAATAAACTGCTGTGGTCAGAATACTTTGAGTGCTAAGCTCACTCTGATATGATAATGTCATTTTTAGATGTGGGTTTTTTAGACCCTTGGGGAAGTCTTTCATTTGGTTTAGGCTTCCTCATTGGGTGAGGTCATTGTTTTGAGACTGAGCTCCATTGAGGAGAAGCCAATGAAGCTGAGAGCCTCTAACTAAACATTTCAACAAGTCCATTGCTCTTTGGCTCCACTGTAAAGAACTTGTCATTTTGCTCATGACCATCTTGCAGAGAACAATGAGGAGTGTCATCGTCAACCCTCCCTTGTCCTCATGATCCCAGCCAGGCACAAGACCTCCAGTGGCTCCAGAACTTTCTTTCAATTTTCAAACAGACTACACCTCTTCAGCTACTCTCCACTCCTCTCTTGATCTTAATTTATCCCTATCTGTGTGGTAGCATGTCCTTCATAAGTGACATGTGAGGATTCAGACATATGAGACCATTTATTTGTGCTTGGCTACCCAATCTCAGGCTGCTCTGACGTGTTTCAAACGAAGAGGCCATGGACAGGAGCAGGGGCTGCAGTGAGTGATGACTGGGATCTACCCTGGGAATCACACAAGGTCACGATGGCCTTGTGACCCAGGAGTGTGGGGATCGCACGGGTCAATGGGGTTTTCCTCCTCATGGACATATTCGAGCTGTCAGGAGTGCGAAAGGAAAAGATTGGAAATTTGAACACAGGAAAGGCTGCATTCCATTAGCTTATCATTACTGCCATTACCATCACTATCTTCACCAGGATCTCATGCTTCCCTTTGGAGGACAATCTCATGAGAAATTATGTATTATGTAATATTACTCACAGATTTGAGTGTCAATCTCCATGATGCTTTAGGGACTAAAAGTAAAGTGAGGATTCCTTCAAACATAATGCCAAAACAGTATTTATTTATCAGTTAACTTCAACTCCATACAGTAAACAGAAGAAACCTAAATCAAATCAATATTTGGTGTGAACATGCACATTCCAAGCATCTTGGAGAAGTTGCCACAGAGTCATCTCAATTGATTCTATCTATCAGTCGCAGGACTCCTTATTCTTCTTGTCGCTGTAGGTAATTCTTTATGACTCTGGCTCTATAGTTGGGGTAATTGTCAGGCTGTAGAAAAAATCTGGGACCGATCACAAGTCCATAAAACCTTTGCACACTGTAGCTATTTAACTTTGTGAGCTACAACTTTGTTCTAAGTTTTCTTTACGGCTTCAACATACAAACTGCTTTTAACCACAGCTGTTGAAAATAAAGACTGAGAAAATTGTCTTAATACTTAATACAATACAACGGCTTGAAGAAAAGACTACAATATTTAGGTGTTACATATACAAAAATAGCAATACTAAATGTAAGAATATTCTAACAGGTCCAAGTCTTTAAGCAGGAATTGGAAGTACTCATTAATTCAGCAAAAAGGTGTCCTCATAGATATAACATTTGATTATCCATTATGAATCAGGCCATTACTAATTATAATTAATAGAGCATAATGATCATGTTGTAGCTGCTGAAGTTGAGGCTAGTGTTAACATAATTTTAAGTGCTAAGTTTGACATCATAACAACTGACCATGTTAAAATCTGAACCTGCATTTTAAGGTTGTCTCATTGTGCCAAAAATGTCGTGTTTACTAGGTGTGTTAAATGTTTAAAAGCTCTTTCTGTAGGAGAAGCGTTAATTACCATGAGAAAGTGACAATCTCCCAGGGCTCTCCCTGTCTGCGGCGGAGCAACACATCTTCGTCTCCATGACAACCGTTGCTAAGTTAGCCAACGCTTGCAAACTAAGATTTCAGAAGTTTTAGCAGACAGTGCACGGGACACTTAAAAGGCGCGTCACAACTTGCAACAGTATCTAAAATAGGGGAATTAAGGTATGTCTAAGGTGTCGGTGGTCACTTTTTAGTTTTCATACTTGTTTGTTTCATGGGGTTCCTTCAGTCAAGTGATATTGTGTCAAAATTGTGTTTTTCGTAGCACCACCTCTGCGGTTGGGGTTAGTACTTAGGTTATGGTTATAGTTAGGGGTAGCAGGAATAGCAAGTATTTGTTAAAATAAGGTTATGTGTAGTTTAAGGTTAGAGGAAACATGACGGAGGAACAGACTTCGACATAAACCCCGGCTAATGTATTTGACGTTATTGTAGCTATAGTAAAGGAAATAGTCTTCTGGCTGGTACACTTGATAGTGGTCATTTGGCAGTCGTAACATGGCAACAGCGGTGGCTTAAAACTGATATTACCTTTGTCACTAACGATTACTTTTACGAACAATGAATAAAAACTAGAGCAAAAATGAAAACGTTTTAAACAAACAAAACAAAACAAACAAACAAACTGTATTTTATTCAGATAGTACAGACCTTACAAAATGTAGCCAGAATAATGTTGTACCTATCTGTACTACATACCTTTATATATTCTCTGGGAATGCTCTTCTAGGGCCTACATCTAATCTCTGGTCTAAGGTGGCTAGTGTCTTGAAAATATCCTGGTAAAACCCCAATTTCTTAATGGATCACTTTATTTTAATGCAACGATGACTAGTCCACCCTCAGTGATAATACCAGATAAGTCATTGGGAAAATCATACTTGCAATTGACTGAATTATCATTTACTAAAGTAATCGTATCTGATACCAAATCAGCCCTTAGTCACACTATCAGATAGATATCTGATATTGTTACCAGTCAAACTCTCTACCAAGATAACCATAAAACACTCAACGTTCTCCCCTGAGCCTGTATTGACAAAAGAATGGCTGAATCATATTAAGGATATTACTCATAGAAAGATCATTAGCTGTAATTCACAAAGGTCTGTGATATCCTCACTCCTTTGAACCCACACTTTCACAGACATAATGTGTGTCAAATTCTTTAAAAAGTTGATCACCAAAAAAATATACAGATTCACCCCATGGCAGCAACATTATGTGCACTTTAACCTTTAAAGCTAAATCAATAGCTTGTAATGTTTATATATGTCTTTGGTATAAGGGATGAGAAATTGAAATGCGTCTTTGTTCACATATCAGTTATTCTATTCAGCTAGGTGATGGAGGGCAAATTTTTGCCTGGTTTTGGGGTTCTGGTGCCTCATCCCCCTAGCAAACCTCCAGACCACAAGCCTCTCGCTGCAAGTCACAGACACAAGCTCCCTCCAATGAGGAAATGCTGTGTGAATGAACAGAGGGGCCTCTACTCAGATATCATCACTGCTTCAAGGTTCCAGGTAAAAGCACATACTGTAAACTCGTACATCTGGCCTGACATTTTGAAATGCATGCAAAAAAACTGAGCTGCTGTTATGCTTTGATCAAAAACTAAGTGTGAATCTTTGTTGATTAGTCTCGTACAGCGGGACCTGGAACCCGGCTGAAGTCACAGGGTCAATCCATTCGTGAGTTTAGTGGTTTCAATACATCAGAAGGTGCGATACTCTATTACATATCAATTTTTGGCAAGCAGGCTGTTAAAATCAAGTGTTGTGCAATATCATATGCTTCTCTAAAATACAGTATTTTATACATTACCTGTCAAAAATTTGGACACACTTCCTCTTTGAAGAGAATGGTAAGTTGTGTCCAAACTTTTGACTTGTACTGTATGCTGTGTGTAAAAGCTTTGTCCTTCTGCACTTTTTCTGTAGTTTCTACCTTCAAGATTCAATCAGACCAGCTTGCTCCAAAGAATAACTATGGGCTCATCGCAGAGCAATTACTAACTTCTTACTTCTGCCATGGTGGAGATAAACCCAAGGTCCAGATGCCCTACAAAACCATTACTGGAAAGATCCCTCGAAAGTTAGAGATAGAGAGGTATTTACTGTTTGTGTGTGTTACTGAGGAGGACCTATTATTTAATGCTGTGCAGCTGCTTGCATTTCCTGGTGTTCCATGACTTATACTTACAGTTTTATTTTGTGTCTTTTCCAACAGACGTCGACGGGAATACTTGAATCTTGACTTTTTACAGCTCTTGGAAGAAAAGGGCATAGACTCTAATCTGCTAATGCCAAGACATCGGGGCAGTCATGATGAGGATGTGACCACACCAGACAATCCTGTGTCACCCTACCTCCCACTGGAGGTGAGTCTGTTACTGCTGCAGTATTTTTTTTTGGCATTTTGGTTCCTGATTACAAGGGCTGCATCCAACATTTATTTTCATAAACAGTTAAGCTGTGGTTTTCTAGACTGATCAATTAATTGTTTGTTGTATAAAATGTCAGAATAAAGTAGCCATCACAATTTCCTAAAGCCGTAGGTGACATCTTTAAATTGCTTGTTATGTAAGACATTCTGTTTATAATCACGTAGACAAAAAAGCAGAAAATTTTCACAATTCAAATACTGGAATTGAATAAATGACATATTTTTGCTGTGAAAATGTCATTGACAATTAATCATACATCCCATATTTTATTGTACACCCAAACTTATCTTTGATTTGTTTCTCCCTAAGATATTTGACAACGAGGAATATGACTGCCGTACTCCAGAGGACTGGCTCGCCCTGGGAAATGGTGATGCAGCTCCTGATTGGAAACCTATTCCTGCGAAAGCCCTGCTGCCTACAGATGATGAGATATCATCTGGTAAAATGTTTTCTGAAATATAACGTGAAAACAGGGATAGAAATTATTTTCCTGCTTTGATTCATTCTCTTGTCTCTCTCTTTAGAAGAGGATCCTAAACCCCCCTCTCTAGAGTACAGCTGGCATTTAGTTGGCATTCTTGACTATAGTAATGAGAAATGCCAGTACCTGGTAGAGAAGGTTCACATAAGCAGTGGACTGACAGATGATGAAGGAAATCCTATTCTTGACGAAGAACCCAAAAAGGATATACCTCCTGGTGACTTTTTATGTTTTTGCAATATGATGATACTGTACTGTCTTGACTCTGTCTCTGATGTCCCTCTGTTTGTCATGTTGAGCATGCATGTATGCTTTCTGCCTCTCTTACACAGGAGGAAACACTCTGTTAATAGGCAGTCAGTATTGGGTACCCAGGATCAGATTGTTATTCGCAGCTGAGGATCCACGTGTCTTTGTCCAGCGGATCCAGTATGCTCTGCGCTGCAGGGAGAACACAGAGGCCCTTCTCCTCTACCACCTAACTGCAGACTGCATGCCCATCTGGAGGGGAACACCATCTCTCAATGCCCACAGTCTCCAGCAAATGAAAAGCCGTACCCTTTCAGCCCCTGGCCTCAGATTGAAAATGTGAGCAATGTCAACTTTAACTGTTGTTGTTACTTGTCTCCTTATTCACTTTAAAAATATATATATATATACCCATGAATTGCAATGCTATATAATGAATATGGGGGATATTATGTATGCAGGCTGGAGAAGTGTATAGGGAACCTAGAGAAGGAGGTAAAACTGGAATATGACCGAACTATGAACCGCATCAACCTGGACAAAGTAGTGATGAGCCATCGGGAGGAGTTTTTACATGTCACCCTGCCACAGAAAGATCCTGAGCATGTACCGCAAAAAGGTCAGACACTTTGCCTTGGACACATTTGTTTGAATCAGCGGGGTTAGGATTAAGGAAATCACCAACTAATCCCTGACATTCACCTTTAGAATATAAATACTGGACACTGCTTTATTTTGCCTTTGTACAGGTTGTATTCCAGTTCCTCACTTTGACTTTGAGAAGAAAAAGTCTGCATATGTCACCTGTTCCCTGCTGTCAAGGTCAGAAGTGATCTGTATATTATCTGAAATAAAGTCTGAGTGCAACAAAGTAGCAGCCATGAGACTCTTCAACATCACCTCGATCAAACCACTGCGACTGGAAGAGTTTGAAGTCATGCAGTCTCAAACGTATACTCAGGTATTGTATGATTGAGGAGCGTTTCTACTGCTAATATTGGATTAAGAAAGATAGCTTTTTTCTTTGCATAGTTTAATTCTCTAGTAATCACTGAACATACCATAGCCAAATTTATATATAGCTAATGTGCAATAACAAAAATGATTGTATGTTGATGAATGTTCTTGTATTGGGGTGAATGTGTCTAGCTATATATTTATTTTATTTTATTTTTATTTTATTTTATTTATTATTTTATTTATTATTATTATTTTATTTTTATGTATGATGCACTGACTGGAGAGCACTTTTAAATTTCGTTGTACCTGGTGACAATGACAATAAAGATCTATTCTTATTCTTATATGCACTGCGCTATTCCTAAAACAAGGAGTTATCAGGGTAACTGCAGCTTGTTTGAAAGGTTAAATTTAAACAGTGGATACATTTTGTGGCTGGTGTTAAGCATGACTTACTATAGAAACAAACTTTGCAGACATAAAATACACACAAGTTTGTCATTAATGAGGCAGTGAATCACTTCATTCTTCTCTAGATAAGCCTGTTTCTTCGGGAGCCGTGGATGGTCATTCTGTGCAACATCATCCGTTCCAACGTAGGAACCCACATGCGAGGCTTGTACAACGTCGATGAGACTTCCTGGGAGATGTACAAAATATCCAAGATGTACAGGCTGATGGCTATGATGCGCTACAAACTGCAGGACACCTTGCGCTTCCTTGTGCAGGACTCGCTGATCAGCCTGACTGAGCTGCTGTTGGACGCCTGTCACAGTGTGCTGACTTGTCCTCAGGACCTGGTCTGGGGGAACGACCTCATCAATAGCCCCTACAAGTAGGATAACATACATTTGCCCTAACATTACATATACCCTTCCTTATATTCCCTCATTCTCTAAATATATCTTGAAGTCAGCTATAAGTATTTATTTTTGATGTTTTTCATAGTAATTTTCACGTAAGCTATTATTCACTTTACAGCATTGTGTTGGTAATATCAGCATATTGTTTATATCTAGGCCAAAGAAGAACCCTGTGTTCCAGATTGACTTGGTTCTGGATCAGACTGGCGTTCATTACAGCACTCCCCTGGAGAATTTTGAGACATCTGTCATTATGCTGTTTGATAAGGGCATTGTGGGCACATACAATGTACCAGAACTTTATAAGGTAAAATGAAATCTGCAATCCCCCTGAATCACAGAGCAAGAAAAAAAAATAAAAATCTTGTTCAGACTCATCTATTCACAGATAGGTATAATGATAAGTATAAGATTGGTTACAGTGATGCTGAGGATTTAACTGCTCCCCCTCTTCTTCATGCCAGTTTGTGATGCAGAAATTGTTCATCGGCGATGATCCTATGCTCGAGTCAGTGAATTTGTGGGAGCCAGAAGTAACTGAGTTGAGAGAAAAGATCCGCATGGCTCTAAATAAAGCTACCATACCTCTAAAGGCTTACGCTGCTGAATATACCAAACACTTAGAGCTACACAATTCGGACATAGAAACCCTTCTCAGGTAAGTTTGTAGTTAGATTATAATAGCATGACATGGGTCAGTCAGATTTATCATCCTCTCAGACTTTGATGTATTCTGCTGAATGACTTAAATCTTCTCTTAGGCCTCTATTTTCTCTCCCAGCTCTCACACACAGGCAGAACGGAATTCCCAGGAACTTAAGAAAGAGGTGGAACAGCATCTAAAGGAAAAGGAAATTCTTGAACACTCGTTGCCATCCTCCATTGTCCTTGGTCCATTTATTGTTCGTGTTGAGTCTGTACGTCAGGCTCTCACTAACAAGAGAAAGGCTTTGGCCAATGCATTGCTGGACCACTTTGCTCAGAAGCTGCGCAAGCAGGTTGATGATGTACGTCATTTGTTTAGAGGCCTTAATGATATAGTGTTGTATATGTTGAAGTATTATGCATTGAAATGTTTTGATCATTTTATATACACAGGACATACATTTGTTTTTTTCCTGTGTTTGTCTAGGCAACTGAAGAGTGTAACATCATCAGCAGAAAGCTACGTGAGAAGCCCAACAACATTGAGGAACTGACTGAAAAGAGGGAATGGATGAAACAAATCCCAGAACAGCTAAAGAGTTACAAGGTGCAGATTGAAGGGATGAATCAGCTATCTATGTTATTTGTTATATGAAAGCAAGGTTACTTTGTCTATAAATATATTTATTTTTCAATCTGTCCAATAACAGGAACTTATCAGCAAGTCCCTGTCAGACTATGATGTAATAGACGAATTCTGCTACTGTCTTACAGACGAGGATGTTAATAAAAAGTAAGTGTAAATTCTTTTTTTTTTTGAAAATTAGATTTATGTTCACATATGGGATTGGCCGTCATTTAATTGGTCCGTGGTGGTCAGAGTAACCACAGGGAACTGAGGAATTATTCTTGTGATACCTAGTGATATTCTAGTGGTACTATAGTAACTTATCTGCGCAGGTGGACAGCTATCGGGTATCCTCAAAGGATAACCAGCCAGATAGAAGAAGCAGCCATCCAGCATGTGGAGGATGAGGGGCGCTTCCACAAGATCCAGTTACTCGACCAGAACAACTTTGAGGAGCACCTCGACTCCCTACAGGTTAGCTTAGCCTGCTATTTTTTTCATTTTTTTTGTTAAGTAAACATTTATCATAGTATCAACTCTACATTAATATTTCTATTCAAGTCTATTATCATTTTCATATTAGAAATTCACTATTCAGAGAGAAAAGTAAGTCGTTCTAAATCACCTCAACTGTGTTTATAGATGTTGGTTGCTGGGTTTGCAAGTCATGCAGACATTAGTCATGCCCATGAGATGGCCAACGAGGTCAGGCGTACTAGCAAGCAGCTGAAGGAGTGTCAGACTATGGCTCAAACCTACAACATCAGAGAGCGTCTGTTTGGTCTTCCTGTCACAAATGTAAGTGTGTAAATGTAAGAATTTATCAAGCTAAATTATTTATTGATGGGTGACACTACTTTTTTTGTGTCCCTGTGGTTTAGTCAAATTTAAAAGGGTTAAAATTTAAAATAAATGCATGAATACGTTGCACACATTATTTTCTTGTGGACTGAGTATAACATTTCTACTTTTAACCAATTTTGAGAGACTATATTAAAGGATTATACTTTGGCAACACAACAAAATGGTTTTTAACAGATTTTACAATTTTTGGCCCCAACTTCTTTAGAAAAAATGGTTGTTTTTAAGATATGTCCTGTTCAATATTGACAAAACACATTACAATTTAATTGAACTCCTTTTTTCATTTGATGTTTTAGAATGACGCAATTATTTTATAAATGTACTTAGATAAACTGTCTCTGATTCAGATATTTAATATTTATCATTCTTTGTAGTTACACCATGAGACACTTTCATGAGCACTCAGTCTTACTTTTGGTTAAAAAAATGGTGCAAATTTAATTTCAAATGACATAAAACCAACAAAAACACAAAATATAGATATTAATAAACCTGATGCATCCTTTTCAAACTAGACATTTTTGAATTTCTCATCTTGCCAACCCTTATTTGTCACTGACCCTGATACATTTTGTCATTCCAGCCACCGTATTACAGTCTAACAAACTGCTAAAGAATATACATTTGTCATGTTTTTTCTAACAGTGAAATGTGAATGTGTATTACAGTATGATCGTCTACAGAAGCTGATAAAGGATTTCCAGCCTTATAAAGACCTATGGTCCACCACATTTGATTGGCTCCGTTGGCATGAGAGCTGGCTCAATGACCCGCTGTCTTCCATCGACCCTGAGCAGCTTGAGCACAATGTCACAGATGCCCTCAAGACCATACACAAATGCATCAAACAGTTCAAGGATATTCCTGGTGGGTGACACATCTATCACCATTTAAACTTGGCAAAGTGATGTGTGATTGTGAATGTGTCTCATCTATTTTTTCTTGGCCTCTCTCTTTGTCTTAAATGACACCAGACTGCCAGATGGTGGCAACCTTAATCCGCAGCAAGATTGAGGACTTCCGTCCGTACATCCCTCTGATTCAGGGCCTGAGGAACCCGGGGATGAGGAACCGCCACTGGGAGATACTTTCAGAACGCATTCAGATGAAAGTCAAACCCAAAGCCAACCTGACCTTCTCCCGTTGCCTGGAGCTTGGACTACAGAACCATGTGGATGATATAGCTCATGTTGGTGAGGTGGCTGGGAAAGAGTACACCATTGAACAGGTAACACTGAACAGGAGTCAGACTCTTAATGCAGTGTTGTGAGTGTTTTGTTGTTTTACGATGGATGAAGTGTGTTGAAAAGGATTTCCTTTTTTAAGCTTATTTTAATCCTCTGCATGAACTAAATATAGTCAACATGCAATTTCTACAGTAGGAGCTCTTGACAGGGGTAGTATTGACTTTGTTTTTTAGTTCAAACTAACTCTCCTCGCCTTTCTTGCTGATTGACAAAGTCAATGTGTGAATATCTCTAATATTCTAACACACCTCCTCACCCAGGCCCTGGAAAAGATGGAACAAGAGTGGTCGACAGTAGTCTTTGATGTGCTGCCCTACAAAGAAACAGGCACCTACATCCTCAAGAGCCCAGATGAAGCGTCCCAATTGCTGGATGACCACATTGTCATGACACAGAGCATGTCCTTCTCACCATTCAAGAAGGCATTTGAGGAACGCATCAACACCTGGGAGAGCAAGCTCAGAATGACTCAAGTACACACAACCATAAACACACACACACACACACACACACACACACACACACACACACACACACACACACACACACACACACATACACATTTACGGTATGTCTAGCGTAAGCATCATCTTACTGAGTCTTATGTTGTTCTACTGCCCTCTTCTGGTGCTTGCAGGATGTGCTTGAGGAGTGGCTGACGTGCCAGCGTTCCTGGCTCTACCTGGAGCCCATCTTTAGCTCTGATGATATCAACCAGCAACTGCCTGTGGAAGGAAAAAGATATCAGCAAATGGAGCAGACATGGAAGAGAGTCATGAAAAATGCCTTTAATAACCGAAAGGTCGGAGCTTTCATGATATTTGAAATGTATTTATTTGGATAAAACCCCTTGAGATGTATCATTTCATTTTTGAGGGGTCCACACATATAAAAAGACATATATGCTTGTTCATATGTGTTTCTGTGTTCATCGCTAGGTGATTGAGCTGTGTCCAGATGCTCGTCTGCTGGACAAACTGAAAGAGTGCAATGTTCTGCTGGAACAGGTCCAGAAGGGTCTTAGTGAGTACTTGGAGACAAAGCGATCCTCCTTCCCCAGGTAAGCCCCAGTCAAAGTGTCCTTAAACACTCATGGCACTGATTTCTTCTGGTGTTTATACCATATTTTTCAGTATTTTCATTTCACACACCATTTACTGTACAAGGTATACACTGATGTCACTTTTTACTGTTCCTGCATAGTCATTGATATGTAGATGATTATTTGTGGCCATGCAAAGTTATTGAACGCTGTTAATCACTCTGCATGATGCACTGTACAGTGAATATTTGTTTGTAGGTTTTACTTCCTGTCAGATGATGAGCTTTTGGAGATTCTGTCCCAGACCAAAGATCCCACTGCTGTACAACCACACTTGCGCAAATGCTTTGAGAACATTGCACGGGTTTGTTTTGGCTTACGATTGCTTTACACACAGGCTACTGGAAACATAATATGCACACCATATGAGTGACACACCTGTTGCTTCTCAGCTTCAATTCCAGTCAGATCTACAAATCACACATATGTACTCTGGAGAAGGGGAGGAGGTGAATTTGTTCCTGCCAGTGTGGCCCACTGGCAACGTGGAGGACTGGCTCAGGGATGTGGAGAAGTCTATGAAGGCCACATTGAGGGATAATATTGATCGCTCACTCAAAGTCTACCCTGAGGTCTGTGACCTCGAGTTTAATAACGATGTTTTTCTTCTCTTGTGCAGCTTGTTTGTACAATTTTACCTTGATGTAGTTTTAATTTGTTAAGAATTTGTAAGATCTACACATACCCTCTTGATCCCTCAGCAACCTCGTTCGGAGTGGGTGTTATCGTGGCCTGGCCAAGTGGTGATAGCTGGCTGTCAGGTCTTCTGGACTACTGAGGTGTCTGAGGCTTTGGAACAGCAAGACTTGGCCAACCGCCTTTATCCCCAACTACAGACACAGGTGTAGAAGTTATATTAGACCAGCCAATATTCAAACTAAATATCACTTATCACAAAAATGAGCATTTTCACAGTGTTTGTACTGCACATTGCACAGTATATATATTTACATTCTTAATATTTTACCTTTGTTTGTGCAGCTTGGTGACTTGGTGGAGCTGGTGAGAGGTGGCCTATCTAAGATGCAGCGAGCTGTGCTGTCTGCTCTCATTGTCATAGAAGTCCATGCTAAAGAAGTTGCAGCCAAACTGGTGGAGCAGGAAGTCTCAAGCGTCAATGACTTTGAGTGGATCAGTCAGCTCAGGTTATCTGTTCATTTGGTTGTTCTGTTTTCTGTCACTGTCTAGTACTGTCACTCTGGACCTTTGAGGCCACTTTATAATATTGTGTGCATTATATTAAATATTATGGGTGCATGATTATTTGTAGATATTACTGGGCAAAAGATGACTTATACATCAGAGCAGTGAATGCAGAGTTCTTGTATGGATACGAGTACCTTGGTAACTCTGGACGTCTGGTCATCACCCCGCTCACTGACAGGTAGACTTAGCTGTTAATTCTAAGGTTGTCCACTCTTGTTCTAGCCAAATGCTGTGTACTCTTTCGGATACAACACTGTCTGCCTTTTACAGATGCTACCTGACCCTGACAGGAGCTCTGCACCTGAAATTTGGAGGAGCTCCAGCAGGTCCAGCTGGAACAGGAAAGACAGAAACAACTAAAGACCTGGGAAAGGCTCTGGCCATTCAGACAGTGGTTTTCAACTGCTCTGATCAGCTGGACTTCATTGCGATGGGCAAGTTTCTCAAAGGGTTGGCAAGGTAAGATATAATAAGTGATAGAATGTCAGTGTCACTGTCAAATATCAAAAATAATCCATCAAATTCATGTGGGATTTCTTGTCTGTCTTCCATGTTTCAGCTCCGGTGCCTGGGCTTGCTTTGATGAGTTTAACCGTATTGACGTGGAGGTGCTGTCTGTGGTGGCCCAACAGATCACCACTATACAAAAGGCCCAAATGGAAAGGGTGAGATGCTGCTTGATTAGAAATTAACATGCTGGTACCTATTGTTGTATAAGTACTGTGCATAAGTACAGCGTGTATTCGTATTTTGTGTAAAATGTTTAATGTATTTGAATCAAAGAAACTTTCTATCCTGGAGTAATTACACCATTGCAGTACTGTATTGTGTTATGTAAAAATCACCAGTACTAATAAGTCAAAATGTTCAACATGTCTGCACCAACAATCACACATGGCGATAAATGCTATAAACATATGAATATTGCTATGAATTGAAAAATATTGCTTTTGAGCTAAAATGCTAAAGAAAGTTATTGTATATTGAATATTAGTAAAAAGGTTAATATAAGGTATTTTTTGTTTTTACAGCTGTTGATTGGTAGACTATATGCTAAATATATCAGTCTCATCAAATAAGCATTTATTGCATGTTAGAAATTAGAATATTAACCACTAGACACTAGACAACTCGTAACATTACATCTGTAAATTCAAAGGGTAGAGCCTTTTGAGCAGGATTTGCAACATCAAAACTAGTTTAGAGCCAATTCTGGTCAAATATTCAACTTATGTAAGTGTGATGTGGACATTTTAAGCCTCCAATGCACAAAAACTGAGAATGGACTTTACAGTCAAGTAGGAGACATTTTGTGTCCAGTAGAAAAACCTTTGAGACAAAATATATTTGCACATTTATAAATTCTTGAATTTTAAATTAGGGAGATGGAGTAGATGTCATCACAAGGATTTTGTGGAAGAACTGTATCAGATACAAATTATCATTCAAAGTATTTTATATATATCTTAAAAGATGTCTGTGGGGATATTTAACTTTAGTTAAAATTTTAAAATCAACCTTTTCTTTTATTTACTTCTCTATCATGTTCTCTATCAAGTTTTAAGAAAAAGTAAGAATTGAATTTGTTTTTTCCACCACTGTATTGCACACATGATGAGGCAGTCATATGTTTCTCTAGAATAATTGTGTCTATGTTTTTGTGTTTTTAGGCAGAGCGGTTTGTGTTTGAGGGGTCTGAGATCTCTCTTGTCCCTTCTTGCGCTGTGTTCATCACTATGAATCCTGGTTACGCTGGTCGCACAGAACTGCCTGACAATCTCAAGGTTTGAAATGATAATAGCATTTTAAACAACAATATAACACTGATGAAAAGCAGTTGAGGTTCAACAAATTAGATTGTATCTCCTACAGGCCTTGTTTCGTCCAGTGGCCATGATGGTGCCTGACTATGCTATGATAGCTGAGATCTCTCTGTACTCATTTGGCTTCAGTGATGCCAAAGTTCTCTCCAAGAAGATCACCACCACTTTCAAGCTCTCCTCTGAACAGCTTAGCTCTCAGGTATGAACGCAGGGGAGATCTGTACACCAAGAAAATACACTAACACCTATTTGACTGGCAGAGGGTGTATGTTATATTACCAACATGTGAGTTGGATTTAAACATAGAGAGTAAAAATAATACAGGGCTTAACTTAATGGTAACAGATATATATATGTATGCAAGAAAAATTAAAATATTAACTTTTCCTTTTATTTATGAAGGATCATTATGACTTTGGAATGAGAGCTGTGAAAACTGTGATCTCAGCTGCTGGAAACCTGAAGAGAGAAAATCCTGACATGAATGAGGTTAGATATGTATATTTTGTTTATTATGTAAAGAAGGTATGAAAAAATACAACAGATAGAATTTGAAAAACAACACCTCCAAAATTAACATTTTATTATTCTGCAATCTTGCTGTCTCCTAGGAGCTGATCTGTCTGCGAGCCATACAAGACGTCAATGTGCCAAAGTTTTTACAGGATGACTTGAAGCTCTTCAATGGTATTGTGTCCGATCTTTTCCCCAAGACAAAGCAGGAGCCAATCAACTATGGCATCCTCGAAGAGTCCATGCGTAATGTCTGCACCAAGAGCAACCTCAAAGATGTGGACGGTTGGTGTTTCTGGAGGCCCAGAAAATATGATTTCAGATATGCTGTTTCCAGTATTTACAGGACATATAGATAATTGATATTGTCCTATTGTGGTAATTTGCAGGCTATATTAATAAGTGTATTCAGCTGTATGAGACTACTGTGGTGAGACATGGCCTGATGTTAGTGGGAATCTCTGGATCAGGTAAAACCAAGGTGAGTCTTTCACTTGTTAATATGTTGTTTGCAGTTTTTACAGAGTATAATCAGTGTAGTGTCTTGTTTATAAGCATTTCTATTGCATGTGTTAGTGTTATGAAATACTAGGTGCAGCACTAACAGCTCTAAAGGGCCAGCCCTCTGTGAGTGGTGGTGTGTATGAGGTAGTTCAGACCTATGTGCTCAACCCCAAGTCTATCACCATGGGACAGCTCTATGGGGAGTATGACTTGCTCACACACGAGTGGTAAGTGATGCTTTTTTTCCAAGCAAACTGCAGAAAAAATGACAACAAAAATACAGATGTATACTGTAGTGTACACACACACATGCACACTTTTTCTTTTGATTCATCTTTGTAGGACAGATGGTATCCTCTCATCTCTTATCCGTGGAGGGACAACAGTTATGGATCAGGAGAAAAAGTGGTACATGTTTGATGGACCAGTAGATGCTGTGTGGATTGAGAACATGAACACTGTGCTGGATGACAACAAAAAATTGTGCCTTAGCTCAGGAGAAATCATCAAGCTCACTGATGTAAGGTTATGTTTTCACATACAGGCTTGGATTTTTCAGTCTGTTCCTCGTCTCCTGTATCATGTGCATTTAGCTGTGTTGTGTCTTTGCTCCTGCAGGTGATGACCATGATGTTTGAGGTGCAGGACTTGGCGGTGGCATCCCCAGCCACAGTTTCTCGCTGTGGTATGGTCTACCTGGAGCCTAGTATTCTGGGCCTCGTCTCCTTCACAGAGTGCTGGCTGAGGCAGGTCCCTGAAATTATGAAGCCATACACAGAGCAGCTAAACTCCCTGTTTGCCCGGTTCCTGCAGGTGAGAGGAGACACAACATGACTGAGACAAACCAGCGGTGAATTATGTTTGATGCGTTTTATTTGATTTTTTCTGTATTTGTACACAGGACTCCATCACATTTGTGCGCACATCAGTAAAGGAGGTCATTACATCACTTGACAGCAACCTTACCTGTAGTCTGCTCAAACTTATGGACTGTTTCTTCAGTCCTTTCAACCTTAAAGAGGTTTGTATGCAGCTTTTCTTTGTGTTCTATGGTTTGAAGCAATAAGAAAACTGTTAACAGATTGTTTAGTGGAAGCTGTGCAAAGTAGTTGAAAAAAATAAGTTTTGAGTAATCTTCAAAACTGTCATTCTATTTGAATAATATATCATTATCATAACCGTAACCAAATATGGTAAAACACTGAGAACGGCATTTAACAGAGGATGTTTTGATATTGAAAATTGATGAGTGAGATTTTTGGGTTGCTTCTACATATAGCAGTTGATGATTCTTGTGCTGTGTTTTATCACTTCAGCATTTTCACATTTTCAGTCTTTTAACTGATTAAAAAGATTAAAGATTAAAGTCATAGTATTCCTTGTTTGGATCATGCTAGACATAGTGTTGATGATTGTACTCCTCACACAAATCCTTCATTGTCTTTTAGGGTGAGAAGCCACCACCCAAAAGGAAATTGGACCGTCTGAATGAGTTGATTGAGCCCTGGTTCTTTTTCTCCCTGGTGTGGAGTGTAGGAGCCACAGGAGACGCAGCCAGCTGCAAGCGCTTCAGTTCCTGGCTCAAAAACAAGATGGCAGAGGAAAAGGTCACATTAGCATCTCTAATTTAGCATCTCAATAACAAATAATTAACATAAAGTGTATTGATGGCTAGATTGTTTCTTGGCGGAGGCGCATTGAAATAAATATACATTTATTTGTTTGTGCAGATTCAATTATGTTTTCCAGAGGAGGGCTTGGTATATGACTACAGGCTTGATGATGCTAGGATTAGTCACTGGGAGGATGAAGACGAAGATGACAAGGACAGAAAAGTAAAAAGATGACACTTAATCACACAGATCTTGCAGGAATGCAGCCAAAACTTGCAGATTGATTTTTGCCTGTTGACCCATTAATCTTAGTCACTCTGTGCACTAGGTCCAGTGGGTGAGCTGGATGAAAGATGCAAAGAGTGTTGTAATCACCCCGGAGACAAGTTATTCTGACATCATCATTCCCACTGCTGACACAATGAGAATGTCTTTCCTGATGGATATGCTTTTGACCAACAAGAAACCCGTGAGTACTTTGTAATACCTCACACATGTAATGACACATCTGATCTGTCTAAAATCTGTGTTGTTTGAAATAAAAGATAGAACTTAACTTTTAGTAAAAATCTTCCTAAATATACTTAAACAATTAGGATCCAATTATGTATGCTTTACTTTTACATTTCTTTAATTTCTTAGAAAAGATACCATTATTACCACTATATTTATGCTGTGTGTGTGCATGTGTGTGTGTGGGCCAGGTGTTGTGTATTGGGCCCACTGGCACAGGAAAGACCCTCACCATGTCAGACAAGCTGCTCAGGAACATGTCCGCTGAATACATCACACACTTCCTCATGTTCTCTGCCCGCACTTCCGCCAACCAGACTCAAGATTACATCGACAGTAAACTTGACAAAAGGTATGCTGCTTTATTACACACATTTTCTATCCTAATACACATTATTTACATGACAACAATACATTTGTAACGCACAATTTTTGTCAGGCGAAAAGGTGTGTTTGGACCCCCAATTGGGAAGTATTTCATCTTCTTTATTGATGATCTAAACATGCCCATGTTGGAGACGTACGGTGCCCAGCCTCCTATTGAGCTGCTGCGGCAGTGGATGGACCATGGTGGTTGGTATGACAGGAAGCAGATAGGTAAGAACATTCAAGTTTCATTTTCCTCACTCTTGTGCTGTTTCTTTAATATATATATATATATATATATGATTTTTTGACTTTTTAGTGTTTATTTTTTTAGCGTGACATTTTCCATAATGTTAACCCAAATGTCCATCAGATTGAGCGGCTCTCTTTCCTGTCCTTACTCCTCAGGCACTTTCAAGCATATAGTCGACATCAATTTTTCCTGTGCCATGGGACCCCCGGGTGGAGGTAGGAACCCCATCACCCAGCGCTTCACACGTCACTTCAACTTTCTGTCCTTCACTGAAATGGAGGACGCCAGCAAGAAAATGATTTTCTCCACAATTCTTGGCAATTGGATGGGTGAGTCTGTGCTGCAGATTTAAGGCCGCATTTTAGTGGTGAGACAGGTGGGCAGAGTAGAGAATACTGTATTTGCACTGCAGAAAAAAAAAACTAATCAGAATATTTTTTCTCTTTCAGATGGAAATATGAGTAAAAAGGAACCAGGCAGTAAGTCAGGGACACTGAGAAAGGAAGTAGACAGAGAATGCAATCATGTAAAATGTAATTTAATAACTATTCAGCATAAGTTAGTAAAACTTATATTAAAATACACAGAACAAAGGGCTTGTCAATACTATAATCATTTTTTACAGAGCACATATAAAAACTACAAATGCTTACCAAAGCAAGATACAGTTGTCTAAAATTGTCTCCAAATCACATAGTAAAAAGATTTTTACTTGATTTTTTTACATTTTAATATAATCACTTTTCTTTTTTGTGCTGCTGTTTTTTTTTTATCAGGACCTGTGCCAGCAATCCAGCCGCTGAATGATCTTCTTGTAGACGCCACTATTCGAGTCTACTCTACCATTACCTCCCAGCTCCTCCCAACTCCAGCCAAGTCACATTACACCTTCAACCTCAGAGACCTGTCCAAGGTCTTCCAGGGCATCCTCATGGCTGAGGCTGGCATGATAGAGGTAGTCAGATCAGTCAGAATTACATTGATGAGAAATTATCACATCACTAGTATAAAATAGAGTGTGGGAAGGTCCCCAATATACTGGAATCAGGTTTAGTCACTTTATCCATTAAGTGCTCACAGTCTATGCCTCAGTGGAATGACCTTACAATAGGATATAAAGGCCATTAGAAGTGTCCAGTGTAAACAGTGTACTGTATGACTCAGGTCCACAGTGCCAGACACAGGGGGCTACAAATATTCTTGGATTCCTGGAACAATCATGTGTGAAGATGTTTGAACTGCAGAGAAAAGGTTGAAAGTGTTTTTGTACATTTCAAAATCCCCAGTGTAAAGGTAGCATTACTTTTGTGCTTTTTTAGGAAAAGGCCCAGCTGCTGCAGCTGTGGTACCACGAAAGCTGCCGGATTTTCCAGGACCGCCTGGTGTGTGCCGAGGACAGGGACTGGTTCAACAAGCTTCTGAAGGAATGCATTGAAGAGTTTGACTGCAGTTTTGAAGAGGTTGTTCCCTGCCAGCCGATTTTGTATGGAGATTTCATGATTCCTGGAGCTGACAACAAAATCTACACATTCATAGAAGACAAGGAAAAGGTGAATGGAGCCAACTAATGACCAGTGTTGTAACTGTTGTGTCTGGAGTATGTAAAGAGTTCATTTGCAAAAACATCCATCTCCATTTTTAGTATTTTTTTAATTGGGCATTCCAGGTAATATCAATCAAACTACAGTTTGGATGTTTTGATTACGTAAAAAATAACTCGACAAAATAAAAATGAAAAAATAAAAAAACCCCAAACACAGATAACTCCACATTTCATGTTTCAGAATCAAACCATGCAATGTCATACATTCACAAAGTCATACCTTGGAAAATCCTAACCAGACTACAGTACTCCAGCTGAACATAATCGCTGCCATATTGCGTCACCTGACCTGAATACTGTGTACTGATTCACTAAAGGGATTTATGAGCTTTTGTTTGAGAACGTTCTCTGATTTAAAAACATGAACTTGCAATGCACAGTTACATGTTAAGAATAACTCACAAATGTTTTTAAAGGATGGTGTTTATTAGTTTTTGCAAATGAAGTATCCATTATTTTCTATTGCTTATCAGTTAACCAGGTGATGAGTTTTTGCATCTCTTTATTATATTGTGTAGTTGGCAAAAGTGATGGAGGAATACATGGATGACTACAACCAGATCAGCACAACCAAGATGAAGCTGGTGCTATTCATGGATGCCATTGAGCATGTGTGCCGTATCAGCCGTATCCTGCGCCAGCCTCTGGGCAATGCCCTGCTTCTTGGAGTGGGTGGCAGCGGGCGCCAGTCACTCACTAAGCTGGCCTCATATATGTGAGAGGCCCACACCTTGTGCAACCGAACACTCAAATTCAATTAATCAGAAGGGTTTTTTTCTCCAATTATGTGCTTTTAGATATGCTCTAAAAGATTAGATAGATACTGTACAGTCATCCATTAACAATCAACATTCATATTTGTTACATCATGACAGTGATAGTTAAGGTTCAAGAAGAAGCTGTTTAGAAAAGAAATATTTCAAGATTGTGTTACTATAAAATATGCATGATCCATTGTTAATGCCCTATAATGAACTTGTGGCCTTATCCTCAAGATGCATTTGTCCATCTTCAGGTCAGAATATGACTGTTTCCAGATCGAGCTGGCTAAGAACTATGGCCAAGCAGAGTGGAGGGAAGACATTAAAAGCATCATGCTGAAGGCTGGTCTTCAGGACCAGCAGATAACCTTCCTCTTTGTAGACACACAGGTGAACAGTAACACTCTTTTACCACCTGCTGAAGTGTTGTGTGTGTAACATTTTTTCAATTATTAAGTCAATTTGAATGAGAACATAAAGAAAATATAAAAAATGTATCTGTTAAGTATCTGTGAATAATGACTCTATACTCTCCAGAGTGCAAGTCAACATTTTATCCACATTTTGTGTGAAACCCCCAGATTAAGAGTGAATCATTCTTGGAAGATATCAACAACATTTTGAACTCGGGGGATGTCCCCAACATTTACGCGTCGGATGAGCAGGAGCGCATCCTGATGGCCATGAAGCCAGTGGTGCAGGACATAGGTCAGCAGCCAACTAAATCCAACCTTATGGCTGCCTACATTAGGAGAGTCCGCAGCAACATCCACACTGTTCTCTGCATGAGGTAGTAAATGTACAAAGCTTTGTTTGCATGCTCTAAAGCAATTGGATTAGGTTCTTCTATCCTCCCTCCGTTTTGTCTCCCTCTCCTTCTGCCCACACCTGTCCTCTTCATCTTTGCAGTCCTATTGGTGAGGTATTTCGAGCAAGGCTGAGGCAGTTTCCATCACTGGTAACATGTTGTACCATAGATTGGTTCAGTGCCTGGCCTGAGGAGGCTCTGCAGGCTGTGGCTACATCGTTTCTTAATGAACTGCCTGAGCTAGAAGCCAGCCCCACGGCAATGAAAGGACTGGTGAGATTGCTCTGTGTGTGTGTGTGTCAGTGAGCATTATTGACATGATGGTTTTAAAATAATACTAGTAATACAAAGAAGGAATCCAGTTATTGTTCACTCCTGACAATTCAGAATTTTTCACGTGGGTAGAAGTTTTACTCCCACTATTTTATCAAAGATTGATTCAACTACTATGATACAATTTTTTGCTTCATATTCATATTCCACTTCTGGGTGATTCCAAAAGTTCTCAGATTTTTGCAAAGTGTGATCAATTTAAACCAATGACTGCCTGAAAAAGAGAGGTCCCCACTAATCAATTCTTTTTTTCCAGACATTGATGTGTATGAAGATTCACCGGATGGTAGCCAAGAGGTGTGAACAGTACCTGGCTGAGCTTTCTCGACACAACTATGTCACACCCAAGAGCTACCTGGAACTGCTCAAAATCTTTTCAAATCTCACCGGACGCAAGAAGCAAGAATTGTGTGGTGCTCGTCAGCGCATGAAAACTGGTCTGGACAAGGTAAAGCACTAGAAAAGGACAAACAATAAAGATCATTATATTTTTTGCACTGTTAAGTTACTCAGCTAATTCTCCTCACTTGAATGGATAGGAATGTTTAACAAAGGCTGCATAATTTGGGTACATATGATTAATTAGCTCTTACTCTTATCTGACTGTATGCTGTGCGGGGACCCTGTAGCTCCTGAGCACAGCAGAGGATGTGAGTAAGATGCTAGAGGACCTGGAGACGATGAGACCTCTTTTGGAGGAGGCTGCAAGGGACACTGAAGTTACAATGGAGACCATTAAAGTAAGGAAGCACTAATGAATATAGAAACAGATGAGCCATTCACAAATAGCCTGTGCTGACTTTCTGAATTCTCCTAGCACTGATATATTACATATTGTATCCTTATATTGTTTGTTGACAGGTAGACACCGTAGTTGCGGAGGAGACGCGGAAATCAGTGCAGGCAGAGGAAGCCAAAGCTTCAGAGAAAGCCCGTTTTGCTGGGGCCATCGCAACAGACGCCCAGAGAGACCTAGATGAGGCTCTGCCAGCCCTGGATGCTGCTCTCACCAGCCTCAAGTCACTTAACAAGAATGATGTCACTGAGGTTGAGGGGTTTTGACTATACTATGATGAACTGTCAAGATATTCTTCAAATACTGCATTGTTAGTTTATACGCAGAATATAACTTCAACTCTATCATTTTTTTCCATAGGTGCGGGCCATGCAGCGACCTCCCCACGGGGTGAAGCTGGTTATTGAGGCGGTGTGCATAATGAAAGGCATCAAACCCAAAAGGGTGCCTGGAGAGAAACCTGGCACCAAGGTTGATGACTACTGGGAACCTGGCAAGGGTCTGCTGCAAGACCCTGCCAAGTTTCTGGAAAGCCTCTTCAAATATGATAAGGTAAAGTACATATGTAGTAGATTTATTACAATAACACTGTGTGTTGGTCTAGTCTCGCTAGAAGATTACTGCAGATTTGATCTTAACATCCACAGTTCTCTATTTTTCAGGGTTTGGTGTTGATTCTGTAAGATGTATTAAAAGTCACTTTCATTTTCATTTTGCAGGAAAACATCCCGGATAGTGTGATCACTTTAGTCCAGCCGTACATAGATAATGAAGAATTCCAACCAGCCTCCATTGCCAAGGTGTCCAAAGCTTGTACCTCCATTTGCCAATGGGTCAGAGCCATGCACGTATATCACTTTGTGGCCAGAGCTGTGGAACCTAAAAGGGTAAAAAACTAACTAACAAAACTGAAATCCATGTTTGAACCATTAATTATCAATGTGAGACATTTTGTGATAGTGTGCTCAAAGACCAGTGTCATCTAAACATTAAAACATGGAATTTATTTTTACAGCAAGCTCTCCAAGAGGCCCAGGAGGACTTAGCAGTGACCCAGCGCATCCTGGATGATGCCAATGAAAAGCTGGCAGTGGTGGAGGGTGGCATTGCCACATTGCAGGCAAAGTACCAGGACTGCGTGGCCAAGAAAGATGAGCTGGACCATAAGTATCAACTGTGTGAGGCCCGTCTTGTCCGAGCAGACAAGGTCAGAGAGAGGATTAGATACACGATTATTGATTCCCAGGAAGGAAATGTAGCATTACAGCACAATAAACAGATGAGTAGTCAGGAATACGAAATATACAAATGTATAATGTACATGTATGCAATAAACAAGAGATACCAGAATACAGTAAAATGCAGAAAAACATATTTACTTTACCTGGCACAATATCTCCTCTGAAATGACAAGACCAAAGACAATGCAGTGTATTATAAGAATAATGTGTAATAGTTAATAATTTCAGGTCAATACAAACCACGAGAAGCACCCATCTGCATTGATGCATTGATTCCCTCCAGCTTATAGGTGGACTTGCTGATGAGAAGGTGCGCTGGAAAGAGACAGTGCAACATCTGGATTACATGGTCAATAATGTGGCAGGTGACGTGCTACTATCTGCAGGATACGTAGCATATCTGGGACCCTTCACTGTAAGTGGGTTGTAACTCTTTTCAGGAGGAAAAGAACTAGACATTTTGACTTTTAGTTGTTAGAGTTAGGTAGTAGTCAGAGCTTTTAAAATCATTGAATTTGAACATAATTAAGATTTATAATACTGGGTTTTATTAGGGTAGCACTAGTGTCTCCCTGTTTTAGTGTTTGTTCCTTTATAAATACATTCAAGTTAATCAGGGCAACATTATTGCATCATTTGTCTAAGGGTGTTCTTTTTTTTTGTGTTTAGGGAGAGTACAGGGCAGCCATGGCAGAGGAGTGGTTGCATTGCTTCAAGGAGCTGAGTGTCCCACACACTGACGAACCCAACCTCATTAGCACTCTGGGAGATCCTGTAAAGATCCGCTCCTGGCAGGTCAGAACCAGCCTGTTTTCACCTGACCTCATGAGCATCCATGCTTGTAATCCCTGTCTTGTGAAATTTAATCGTTCAAGTCAAGTCAATTTTTATTTGTCCTGACTTAATTAGGTTCTTGTGAAACGTAATCCCTGATCTTCATTGTCATCACAACTAATTGTTTTTATATGAATAGATATCAGGTCTGCCCAAGGATAACCTTTCAGTGGAGAATGGTGTGATTGCCCAGTACTCTCTGCGATGGGCTCTGTTCATTGATCCTCAGGGACAAGCCAATTCATGGATCAAAACCATGGTGAGCTCACATTTTTCCATGTGCTGATGTGGCCGTAACTGCAGAGGGTGCCAGTGAGACATTATCCATTTACATAACATGTACTTTATACTTTGGAAATATACTTTATTTACCAGTATCATTAAATGCTTTTATAGAGCCTCCACTGTAGCTGTCTGATCTGCCGTTAGGTTTAGCACTTACACAGATACCTGCTTTGACTGGTCGAATCATCTATACTTGCATCCTGTTGTCATCCAGGAGCGGGACAATGCATTGGAGGTGATGAAGCTCAGTGACCGGGACTTCCTCCGTAGTCTTGAGAATGCCATTCGCTTTGGTAAACCCTGCCTCCTGGAGAATGTAGGAGAGGAACTAGACCCTGCGCTAGAACCTGTCTTGTTGCAACAGGTGAATACACACACATACAGCACAAACAAACAAAACTGTGTTTTATGGAAGTGTCAATCATATATTTACCACACCCTGGGCTGCTTAACTCATATTTTTGGTTCTTAGACATTTAAGCAGCAAGGCAGCACAGTGCTAAAGCTAGGTGACTCAGTCATCCCCTACCATGAAGGCTTTAAGATGTACATCACCACCAAGTTGCCAAATCCACATTACTCTCCAGAGGTCTCTGCCAATGTCACCCTCATTAACTTCACCCTGTCACCCAGGTAACACACTTTGATACAGATGAAACCAAATTCACTTCTTAACAATATAGATTTTTGAATTTTCTAGTCTTACTGCCTGAGTGTAAATGTGCATTTTGTGACTTTCCAGTGGTTTGGAAGATCAGTTACTGGGCCAGGTGGTGGCTGAGGAACGTCCAGACCTGGAGGATGCAAAGAACCAGCTGATCATCAGCAACGCCCAAATGAAACAGGAACTGAAAGCAATTGAGGATGAGATCCTGTTTCGACTCAGCTCTACAGAAGGAAACCCAGTAGACAATGAAGAGCTCATCCAAGTGTTGGAGGCTTCCAAGATCAAAGCTGGAGAGATCCAGGTTAGACAATCTGACAATCATGCCATATATGATATCAGTCAGATAGACTGGAGGAGGTAATGGAGGTTATGAATGTTTTGAAGTCTTGACTTTGCATTTCGACCGTAGCTATCTTGGAATTTTTGGAGTCATAAGTGATCATATTTAGATGAGAGGGTAGAGCTGACCCTAATGCTAGGCTGCTTGTTTTAAGCTTTGTTAGCATGGTGTATTTATAATCTATCGTTAACTGTGATAATGCTAATGCTAATTTTCACTAGTGAAAAATCAAAACAAAATGTGCTTACTGGAAAAAACTGAGCGCCTGACTCATTAGAGGGTCTTTTAGCACATCTAAACTCTGAGCAAAATAGTTTTTTAGGTAACCACAATGTTACAGTTAACTTTCATGAATTGAAAACACACTAAAATGGGGGTGGCTGCAGCTAGGTCTATACTGGCTAACAAACTTTGTTGCTGTGGTAGCAACTGGCCTGTGACGCCACACACCTGTCACTCAGTGTCACCTGTCACTTAGTTATGCAGAACTTTAAGCCTCAATAAAATTTAAACAGGTGAGTTATATAAAATTGGCCATAGACCAAAACCATTATGTGTACAAGGCTATGTTTACATTTATAATATATTATACTATACTATATTGTAATATAATATATCATATTTATTATATAATTCTGTTGGGTGTTTTAAGGTGAGGGTCTATGGGTGTTGACTCACTTTTGGATCCAGCCTCGACGAATTGTAGTTTTTGGCAATTCTGTGTTGGCTTCATGTTTCAGCCCTGGAGGTTGCAGCTTGATATTAACTCATATACAATACTTTGGTGATGTGTCTCTGAATGTCTAATCTATTATTGATGGATTTTCTGCTAACACAAGCTGGTTTTGCTGGTAGGCCAAAGTTATGGTGGCAGAGAAGACAGAGAAGGACATTGACGCTACCCGTCTTGAGTATGTGCCAGTGGCTGTGCGCACACAGATACTCTTCTTCTGCGTATCTGACCTGTCCACCGTTGATCCCATGTACCAGTACTCTCTGGAGTGGTTCATTGGCATCTTCATGGCTGGCATTGCCAACTCGGAGAGAGCAGGTAAAAAGACAATCCATAGTAAATCTGTTTATGCTCTCTGGTCATAAGATTGAACACAGAATTATGACTGCACAACTGCACAAAGCTCAACATTTAGCACATGGACACCAGATGTACAAAAAATACAATAAAATAAAAAAAACACTGACTTTTTCTCGACACGTTTCTTACAGACACGGTGGAGCAGAGAATCGTCAACATCAATGAATTTTTCACCTTCAGCCTGTACAGCAATGTGTGCCGCAGCTTGTTTGAGAAGCACAAACTCATGTTTGCCTTTCTCCTTTGCACTCGCATCATGATGAATGAGAACAAAATTGACATGGTGAGCAAAAGAGTTCGCAGTCTTGCACACCCTCACCTCTTTAATTTCCTCTAGGAACTCATAAATACAATACAATGCATAAGTTAATTAATCCAAGTACATCTGATGAATGCGCTTTGCCTCTGTGTATCAGGCGGAGTGGCGCTACCTGTTATCTGGAGGGATGCCTATCCAAGAACTTACCAACCCAGCAGGAAGCTGGCTGTCGGAGCGTGCATGGCAGGACATCCTGGGCCTCAGTGCTCTGAAAAAATTCAGCAACATGGCAGAAGGTTTCACTGAACATCTGCAGGGCTTTAAGAGGATTTTTGACAGCAACCAGCCTCACAGGTAAACATTAGATAACCACTTGGTTAACACAGGCTCTCTGTTTTCTTCATTTGTACTGTGCAGAAGCTGTCAGTATCTAACAAACAGTGCATGTATGTCTATTTTTGCCTATAGAGAGCCCCTCCCAGGGGAGTGGGACATAGAACTGGACTCCTTCCAAAAGCTCTTGGTGTTGCGCTGTCTGAGGGCTGACTGTCTCATTCAAGGCCTGCAGGACTTTGTCTCAGCTCAGCTGGGACAGCGCTTTATAGAACCTCAGGTAGAGTCCCTCTTCTCCCTCTTGCCTTAATGTTTAGGATAAAACCAATATCAAGAACATGTGCACAAAATCATTTTTATATCTGTGACAGTCTGCAGCACTGCAAAGCATTAGCTGTGTTAGCTTTATTACTCTTTGCTCTACAGTGAGTGAGAGCATTATTTAAAGCGTGCCACTTCTTCTTTCTCCATCTCTCCCCTAGACGTCAGACCTGTCTGTGGTCTTCAAGGAGTCGACCTCCTCCACTTCCCTCATCTTTGTCCTGTCCCCTGGCACTGACCCTGCTGCAGACCTCTACAAGTTTGCTGACGTCATGCAATTCTCCAAGAAAATGAGTGCCATCTCTCTGGGCCAGGGCCAGGTCAGGGCCTGGGGGATGCTTGGGAATTCTCTCACACTCTCTTTTTCTTTCTCTCACACACACACTCTCTCTGACCCAGGGGGAAAGCCACAGTAAATCACTTTCTCACAGAACCAGGTCATTCTCTTTTGTCTTATTAAGAATGGCCACCTCAATGCTAATTGTTTCCTCTATTTCTGAGCAGAGGCCGGGACATTGTAGCATATCACTTACACAAATGTTACATTCCAGTACACCATAAATCAACTTGACCAGCAACCATAAAAAAGTAATGTACAGGTGTTAGTATGAATGCAGACTCATTGTCCACAAATCTTTCTTCCAGCAACTCCCTACTGTACCACTTTAATAGATATTAATGTATGTTTATCAAATTACTTGCAATCCTTACTCTGAGTGCTCTTAAGACTTCGTGAAAGACCTGCAGAATATCTCTATACACCCAGAACTGGGTGTATAGAGATAAAATAAGCAAAATAATCCATATGCTACCCAGGCCTCGTGTGTAGTCTCTTAAATGAAAGCCTGTTAAGTGTATATGCTTGGGGCTTGTTTTCTTCACATCTGCTTTTTCCTTTTCCTTTGCCACTGTTTGTGTGGTTCAGGGCCCCTGGGCTGAAGCCATGATGCACACCGCCATGGAGAGAGGTCAGTGGGTCTTCTTCCAGAACTGTCACCTGGCGCCCAGCTGGATGCCTTCACTGGAGAGACTCATTGAAAACATTGACCCAACAAAGGTCAGAACATAGACATACACAGAAGAGCAGGGACATACACAAACTTATGCATGCACACACACACACACACACACACACACACACACACACACACAAACACACACACACACAAGTGTGAAGAAAGGACAATTAAAGGTACGAATTTTAGTTTAAAACATTCAAAAATTGACTAAGATTATCAACAGGATGTGAACAACAGTTTTGATGTTATGTCAAAGACATCTATGTATTGTGTTATATAAATTTCTTCTGAAGCTAGCATGCTAACCAGCTAGCCCCGTCCTGTCCTGTCTCATAACACTTTGTAGCTCAAGAGGTGATAGCAAGTCACTAGCATCCAGAAAAGAAAAGAAATTATATAAATACAAGCACAACAAAAGTTAACATTCGTGTTACCACCACTGGAGACAGCTCTTGGGGATTGGTGATATGCTGCCCCCACTTGGACTAGAGTGTGGAGTATGAATTGAAAGGTGGCCATTTCTTACATATTACAGTTTAAATCCTAGGTGTAGTTGCAGAGAGCTTTCCTCTGACTTTGATAGGAACTACGTCATTTAATGCCTGGGGGTACCACGTCCTTTCCCCTCTACAGGTGCACAAGGACTTCCGTCTGTGGCTCACGAGTCTTCCCAGCAACAAGTTTCCAGTGTCTATTCTCCAAAATGGTTCCAAGATGACCATTGAGCCTCCGAAGGGCATCAAGGCCAACCTACAGAAAACCTACCTGAGGCTCACCAATGATTTTATTGCCACCTCCACCAAGGTGTTTGTCATTCCTCCACTCCTGCTCATATTTACATCCTTACTACCTTCTTAGATTACAAACCTGCATCTATGGATAAGTTTTGTTTTGGACAACCTCTCCTCTCCCCTCTTCTTGTCTCTTCTCTTCTCGTCTCCCCCCCCCCCCCCAATCCTTTTTCTAGATAGCACACCTCAAGTCTCTACTCCTGTCTCTGTGTCTGTTCCATGGAATTGCACTGGAGCGGAGAAAGTTTGGACCACTGGGTTTCAACATTCCCTACGAGTTCACCGACGGAGACCTGAACATCTGCATCAGCCAACTCAAAATGTTCCTGGACGAGTACCAGGACGTCCCATACAAGGTGGGGGAGAAAAGGCTTCTGTCTGTATTCAACCTGTTTGGAGAAACATATTTCCAAAGCCACATCATTCTCAGTCTAGTTTTCTGTCTTGTTTTGTCTTTGTCTTCTTCTTTTTTCCTCATTCTGTTTTTGTCTCCCTTGTCCCATGACACATGTCTACTTCCCACTGTTTATTGCTATTTTATTGTAAAAAAGTACTTTTCTCTGTGGGTAGGCTTAAAGAAAAACAGACTCTTTAATAGGAAACATTCTCTGTCCCTGCCTGTGTGTGTGTGTGTGTGTGTGTGTGTGTGTGTGTGTGTGTGTGTGTGTGTGTGTGTGTGTGTGTGTTTGTTTGTTTGTTTGTGTTCATCTGTCTCCCCTTTTTGTCCTCCACCTGTCTAGGTGCTTAAGTACACCGCAGGGCAGATTAATTATGGCGGCCGCGTGACGGATGACTGGGACAGACGCTGTCTTCTCAGTGTGCTGGAGGATTTCTACTGTCCCGCAGTGCTCACTGATGATCATATCTACTCCTCATCTGGAGTCTACCGGCAGATAGACACTAATCTGGATATCAAGGTTAGATACTTTAAAAGCCATAGCATTCAAAAGATCATGATAAGAGCAGCGCATTCGACCTTTATCTGCATCAGTACAATGGAGGGAAATGGAATTTAGTTTCTGGTGCCTAGAGGATTAAACGCTTATTGAGCATTTTAGAAATATAACTTGTCTTTCCAGAAGCTGTGTCTATGTTTTTATTGGAACTACTTGGAACACTCTGCGTTGAAAACATGTAATCTTCTGTCCATTTGCATGATGATGTTGCGTTGTTACAAAATGATTTCTTTGTTCTTGCTGCCTTTCATAAAGAAGGAAACGTAAGATGTGAGGCTGTAAGTATTTGTCATGTTGCATAACTGTTTGTGTGCAATTACACAGATGTTTGACCCTGGGGAAAAATGCTTTAAAGTTGTATTGTAATTCAAATTTAAAAAGTTAAAATGAAGATACATAACTGACAATGAAAACAAAATTAATGACATTGTGTGTGTTTTTCATCAGAGCTCATACAGGCTGGTGTCACTGTATCTAATAAGTACCTGTTGTCATGGCAATTCTGACCCTAGGGTTACTTGGCATACATCCGTGGTTTGCCCATCAATGATACACCTGAGATCTTTGGTCTCCATGACAACGCTAACATCAGCTTTGCCCAGAATGAGACCTTCGCCCTGCTGGGAGTCGTGGTTCGTCTGCAGCCTCGAGCTGCATCTGCTGGGGGCAAAAATATGGAGGAGGTGCAGATGTCATATTGATTATATTGCCTTCTGTCTTTTTGTTATCTTTATTAGTACTAATTACAGCATATTGTTTTATGTACACTAAATAGTTACAGGCTGAGAGGCATGTGACAAGAGAAAAACAACATGCTTAAATTAATTATGTTAAGTTTTGATGTATGAAGAGTTGGATTCAGGGCCTTTTTCTAAATGCCTTGACTGAGACTGATCTGCCTCTTCCTGCACCATAGATAGTGGAGGAGATAGTGGCAGGCATCGTTGAAAAGATCCCCCAGCCTTTCAGTGTCCAGGAGGTGATGGAAAAGTACCCGGTCCTCTATGAAGAGTCCATGAACACAGTGCTCATTCAGGAGGTCATCAGGTAACATCAGGCTCTTACCGTAAGATAACATCACAAACCAACCTGCTGGTCTCCTTCATATAAGAACTGTTGCTGTACACTCATGATCAGGGCTTGAAACATGATTAAATGGAGGTAAATTCACATAATCTCTGTTTATTTTACAGACTTATTTTTATACCAGTAATGGGCCTCATTGGGACCAGCTGAAGCAAATTAAACTCTCCTGGATCCTTCTCTCCATCTGTTACTTTAACGATTACTGTATTTGAAATATTCATCCAGGGAAGACAAATGCTTTCAGTTTGGTAATGCTTTAAGATCAGAAAGAAGGAAACGTCTGTCTGAAAGCATATTTGATGATAATCAGCTCACCTCAGAGTCAAGTCTAGTGGCCGGAATAGATCAGTGATTCTGCCCAGTATAATTGTAGCATTATTTCACTTTAGAGGTTAGAACAAATAATAATTAACTGTGTAACAGTGACAGAAATTGTACCCTCCAAAAGCCACAGCCTGTAATCATTCTGTAATAATAACAGCAGTTTCATTTGGGTGTGTGAACTGCTGCAGCTGGGATGTCAGTGACTTTTCCAAAGAAATCTCAGAATGTGACATGGAGAACAATCTTATCAGCCTCTTGGAAATATTTATATATATTGTTCTTTTGTGCTGCCATTTTTTCCTGTTAGGGTATGTTGTCCTCTTGTTATAAGCAAGACATTTGCAGAAAATGTAATTATATTCTACTTCATTTTGTCCCTGAAGCATATTGATTAAATGACAGTAAGATGTTTAACTGAATGCAGCAGTTACTGTGTCTATGTAGTATCAATAATCAATATTTTGTGCTCTCAGAGTGAGTTCTTCATATTTTTTCATACTTCATTTCTCTCGGTATAACAGGAGGCTACACGGATGACTATAACCCAAGTATTACTCAGTCTGATGTCGTCAGTTTAAATCTTCAGCACTTGTGTAACCTTCATGTTTTTCAGATATAATAACCTGCTGGCGGTCATCTCTCAGAGTCTCGGTGATATTGTGAAGGCTCTGAAGGGTTTGGTGGTGATGTCGTCTGAACTGGAGCTTATGGCCAGCAGCCTGTTCAACAACATGGTGCCTGATATGTGGAAATCAAAGGCAAGACACACACATACACAGACACACATACCAGTTATTACTCTTCTGATCTACTTGTGGATCAGCTTTACAACATCTGTAAAACATTAAGTTAGACACGACCTGCTAATGTATTCGTTGTTGATGAATAGTTCAGATTTATCACAAAATGGGACATACCTTAACCTTTGTTAATCTTTGTTTTTTTTAAGCAATGCTGACTTATTAAAAAAACAAAAAAAAAACCTTGACCCTCACCCTTACGCAACAAAATGTACACACACAGAAGCAATAAAATACTTCTCTGTCGCATCTTTTAGGCAATTTATTTAAAGATGATGCAAAGCCAATATGTGAAAATGCAAAATGCTGTAGTTTGCGTTGAATTGGACTGATCTTATGACATCCGTCTGTGTGTTGCACTCTGTTCTATTTGACATTTTGGAGTGATTTCCCTGTGCAGGATATCAGATGGACATTTGGTGACATTTCTACACTGATCTGATTATTCCGGGTTCTGCTTTTTAAGCATACATAAGTCTGTCTCTGTCTCTACAGGCCTACCCGTCTCTGAAGCCTCTGGCCTCCTGGGTGTCCGACCTGGTTCAGAGGATCAATTTCCTGCAGAGGTGGATCTCTAAGGGCATTCCACCTGTCTTCTGGATAAGTGGCTTCTTTTTCCCTCAAGCTTTTCTCACAGGATCCCTCCAGAATTATGCACGTCGCTCCGGCACCTCCATCGACACGATTGGATTTGACTTTGAGGTCAGACATTAAGCTGCATGTCTGCTTTTATCCCACAAGCTTAAAAAATATGAACTTATATTTCTCAGGTGTAACAGTACAGATTTAGATGCTTTATTAACGTCAAACCCAACCTAAAATGTGTGTATGAATATCAACAGGTACTGTCATTTGTTCCTGTTAGAAGTGCTTTGAAACTTTCTTTTTCTTCTCTGTTTTTGTTGTCCTCTCTCCTTCAGGTAATGGTGAAGTCATTGTCAGAGATAACTGACAAGCCAAACATGGGCTGCTACATCCACGGTCTATTCCTGGAGGGGGCTCGCTGGGATAATGAGGCAAGGCAACTCATAGCGTCCAGGTCCAAGGAGCTCTACACTGAAATGGCTGTCATCTGGCTGATCCCCAAACCTGAGCGCAAGCCCCCAGCCTCTGGTGTCTACGTCTGCCCCATCTACAAGACCCTGACACGTGCTGGTCAGTGTTTGAGCATGACAAGCCTCACCTCTTTTAAAATTGATCTCATTTGTTAGACAAGTTATTAGTGCTCTGCTAACAGGTTGTTTATTTAAAGATTTATGGAACTATCTTTTGTCAAGGATTAACCCTTGCTGGATTAACCCTGTGTCTGTGTAGCTGCTGCTCGGGTTATGAACTCTGTTTGTCAGTGTAACGAGGGTCCTGCACTAGTGTTTGTGCGTATCTGCTTTTGGTGGTTTTATTACTCACCCAAAATAGATTCTGGTCAGTATCTTGTTTCACGAAGCTTCTGAAAGTGCAGCTCTGTATTTTCCACCCGCAGCACGCAGCCAACACCTCGTGCTGGCACGTTAGACTTCACTCAGAGCAGTTATGGAAAGAAACAGTTTAAATGTCTTCTTGATGTCAGTGTACTGCTCTGTTTGCTTTTACAGGGACGCTGTCCACAACTGGTCATTCTACCAACTACGTGATCGCAGTGGAGTTGCCAACAGACCGCAGTCAGGGACACTGGATCAAACAGGGAGTCGCTCTCATTTGTGCACTAGACTACTGAACGGTCCATTTAGTCGCTGTAATAAACTGTTTTATACAACAAAATGAACACAATATTTTCATGTAAGATTATTTTCTCTGATAAAATCACTGCTGCTCCTGTGGCAACATAAAATATCCTCTCAGGACCATCATTTTTTCTTTAGTCTTATCAGTATTACAGCCAAGAAATCTGATCATAAGCACTGACTGTTGTTCACATGCTCACTGAACACTGAGCTGAATATCCGTCCTGCTCCTTTAAGGCGGCCGCATAGGGCCAGTTGAGAAATATGACTTAACTGAAGGAGGGTGGTGCTTAGACAAACAGTGACAGTGACTGGCCATGTGAGTGAAGGCAACCAAAGGACTCCAGATCAAAGGGAACCTGAGTCCAGCAGAGCCAACGGGAATCCCTCTTCTCTGCTGTTTGTTAAAGGCATTTCTAACTGGAATTTATTATTATTTATATCATTCAGATGTGCTGAAATATTTGGATTTTTCTGAAGAGACAGCCTTGACTGGTGAAGTTGACAGAGCTTCTTCTTTTTTTTGAATAAAATAGGCGCGTATTTAAGTTCATGAGAGAAGACGTAGTTACATTGTGATTTATAAGCTCCAGCCTACAGTAGATACAGTCTAAGTGATTTACTGTGGAGTCCTCTCAGGACAGCCAGACGCGCCAGCGGCGCTCAAGGATTCCTCTCAGTTTGACGCAATTACCGGAGGGCAGCAGGAGTCATCGTATTTACTTTAGTCAATTACGCACGCTTTCCTACTGCTGAGCACCGCTGGTGACAACAAGCCGGTGTGAACATGCTACAAAATGGAAACGGAAAGGAGAACCCGCTGCAGGCGCCGAAAGCTGAACCAGAGCCGGACTCCCCGGCTCAAGACCCGAAACAGGAGAAACCCACTGCCCCAAACACCGACAAAAAGGACGCGGACGCAGAGACCACGCACTTCCCCCTGCCCGTTTATCCCAGTCTGGATATAAAGCGAAACGCTGTAACGGACGATTATAAGATCTCCAGCCAGGTTCTGGGTTTAGGGATCAATGGCAAAGTCCTTGAGTGCTTCAACAAGAAGACTGGAGAGAAGTGCGCACTGAAGGTATATTGGAGTCACCTGACTCATAACAGTATGTCATAAACAGTGAATAGTTACAGTATTAGCACTGCTGATTAAGGGGTCATTATCAGTTAAGAGATGAGCATTTTGTGTGTTTCTTAAATGTTCACACTTGAAAATAATGATCTGTTTATGTCTCTAAACAGTAGCACAGTGATGCAAGAGAATATGAACAACTTAAAAAAATAAAATAAAGCTAAAGCTGTTGTAGTTATATAGTAGTTATAAATGAAGTTTGGTTAGTTCAATTAGACCTGTTGATCAGTTAGGAGTGTGAGGCTCCAGTCCTGTACTTTGAATTTTAATGGTGAATCTACACTTTATTTAGATTTAGATGATAAATTGTCCCTGTATAAATGAGGATTTGTTTACAGCAACCAAAAACTAAAGAAAACATTTAAGTTTGCATCTTGGTCTTTGTGAAACTGTGATTGGCATTTTCACTATTTTCTGACATGTAATAAACCAAACAACTAATCAGTCAACTGAGAAAATAACCAATAGATTAATTGACAATGAAAGTTGCAGCCCTTGATAATGACACGTTAGGTCTGTACTTTTATCATCTAGGAGTTGTAACTAGGTTGACATTATAGCCAGTTCTCTCTATCGGAGGTCATATTTCAGACACTGTGTGTGTGTGTGTGTGTGTGTGTGTGTGTGTGTGTTTCTTAGAGAGCATACATGCAAGTTTTGGTTTTGCATGTATGTGTATGTGTGCCTATACTGGTCCTCACACTGGGCTGACATTAACTGTCCACGTTGCCCACTGGACTCACAAACTGCGTGTGGACATGGACTATAACAAAATCAAATATCACAATATTTTGTGTCCAAATACCTTGATATCAATATTGTGACAATATTGTATGGATGAGTCAGTGCTTTCACACAATATTTACATAATGAATTTTGTGATTGATAATCATCAGTAATGTGGATATTACTGATGACTGAAGTCTGTAATGGACAATAATAGAACAGCTATATCTGTTTTCACTTTACTGTAATGCAGCCTTTAAAACCAAGAAGATACAATACTTATGCCATATTATGATATCCAAAATTTAAGAAGATATCTAGTCTCATTTCACGATATAGATATACTATCAGTACATTGCCCAGCCCAAACAGGGGCACAGATTTCTGGAAGCTCTGATCACCTGATTAGACAAGAAAAGGGGCATGTGCTCACCCAGGCACATGCTATGACATGTTACACTTCTTCAGAGGGACACACATGGATGTTGAGAGTGACACCTTATTCTGGGTTGTTGGAAACTTGGATACAGCTTCACACTCAAGCAGTCACACGCACGCACGGGTCGTCGAGCTGTCACCTGTCACCTCTGGGCCACAGACTCAGAGAGATTTACTGGCTTACAGTAATCCATCTCGATCCGAGCTGCCAAACCGGGCAGCAGCAGTGGCACAAGCAGAGCTGCAGAGCCAGGGCTCGAGGGATAGAAAGAGACAGAAGATGAGAAAAAGAGATAAACCCAAGCAGAAAATAGGCAGTCAAAAACAAAATGATGAAAGGCCCGAGAGGGATAGGATGTTTGATAGCATCACGTCAAAACGGGAGACAGGAGAAATGACAGCAGAGAGAATGACAACATGTATGTGGCTGGAAGATCTTCAGGCTACTCGCTGAATTCAATTTGAGATATTTTGTATTTTTATATCAAAGCAACATTTGTTAGAAGACACTGAGCTGTTAACACGGCGCCATGGCACAAAAAAGTGTTGTATTAGAAACTTTTTGTCTGCTACATAAAAAGAAACTGATGTGTTTCTGATTGCATGTAAGCCTAAATCACCTGGCACTGACAGATTTCAGCCTCTACACAGTGAACAGCAGGTCAGGGTGACCCCACCTCAGAAAAAAACACCTCAAACACAACACACTCAGCTCGGAAACATGTTAAAAGGTTTAAAAGAGGACAAAGAAAACACTCATGAAATCATAATGGACCCTGTTGCAGCTCTTACTACTGTTAATGTGATTGTTCTGGACCTGCTAACGCTTTTTTGAGTAGTTGCTTTGTAGAAACCTGATAGAGTTCTTATTCCTCTGTATTTCCACTCAGGATAATTAATTACTTTCCAAGCACTTTTTAAAAAAATCTTAAGGCAAATATAAAGCAAAAGGAAGCAGTGTTTGATGTGGATGGGGTGAGAAGAGTTGACCAGCTCACTGGCTTTTTAATTAAGAGTCGCTCTGAGCGATAAATGTAATGGATGGGTATAGGTTTAATCCACTTTGCAGCAGAGCTGGAGGGAAGCCATCTTCTTAATGTAATTCAGTTACAGTCATCAGGATTCTTTTAACTTGGATTTGTCTAACTCCTGGGAGGAGAGAGGGAGGAGGGAGAGCCCCGTGCTCCATGGCACTCCTCTCGCAAGCCACGCCATTAACCACTAAAACCATCACGAGCTCATATTTGGCCGGTGAATGTTCCATTTTAGCGTCAGCGGTGCCCTCCAGCTTAGCACGGAGGCTTCCATTCATAGTCAAACTCTTCTCTTCAGTATGTTTGTGCATCTGTGGTCAGACCTTTGGCATGCTCGTGCACATCTGGGTTTCCTCTGGGAGCCACAGAGACCAAACTGTCAAGGAAACCCTCAGTGGTTTGATCAGAAGGACACTGCACGGAAGACGGTAGATGTTTGAAAATGGTTAGATCTCACGCAGGTTTGCTCCAGGCAGTCGGTGTTGTTAGAGAAGTTAATCAGTCTCCATTGACTGTCAGGGTTCAGCCGCTTGTTGAGCAATTCAAGATCATTATCTGCTTTGATTGTAGCATTGAGGAAACATAGCTGCAGCACTGAGAGGTCTTAGATAATGAATGCAGCAGGAGATTTTAGGTTTTCAGCCTCGTTAACCTTTGAGTTTCAGTGTGGATCACTCCTGCTATTTGTTGGGCTTACACAAAACAGGAGCTTGTTTTTTTTTTTGCCCAGTAGGAACAGTCATGTAGGGATTTCATTTACAATTCACTTTCACTTTATGTCACAGGAAAATCTACAACTAAAAATACATTTTGGGTGTTTTTTTAAGTTAAGTTAGGAGTTTACATTGTCATTTGAAGGATTGATGAGTTTTCAACACTTAAAAAAAACTTTATTATCATAGAATACAGCACAAAAACTAGCTTTAAGAGTATTCATCCTTGTTTCTCAGCCAAAGGTATTAATTAATTTTGCCTATTATTATTACACACAGCAGGTATAGACTGATCATTATAACACAACATATATGAACACTCACTAACTAACTAACTGCTCTATTTTATGATCAGCACTTTATTGATAGGAGTTGTAAAGATAAACCACTTTTCTTTTTTTTTTTTAATCAGGTGCTGCAACAGGTGTAAACATGAACATTGAACATGAATATTATTTTGTGTGTGTGTGTGTGTGTGTTTTGGTGGTGTTCAAATCTATGGGGCAATATCAGGTAAAGGTGTTAGTCGCCTCAGTGTGTGTTACCGCCTCCGGTGACAGAGATGTGATATGTTTAGAGGAGTGTGAGGAAGCGGTTGATTGGTTTAGAGTAGGATAAGAGGCAAGCTTGTGTTTAGTCTCCACGATGTCGCCTCACATATGAAAAGAGTCCATCAGAAGATTAACTCTGTCTCTCTCAGTCACCTCTCTGTCTCCCCTGTAGTGTTTTATGTTTATATTCAATCCACGCAGTCCTTTTTTTTATTACAGCCAATTCTCTTTCCGTGCAGGAAATTAAGGAAACCGGCTCACATGTTGTCGGCTCAAATTAAAGTCATAAAGCTATAAATGACATCGCAGAAAGAAACCTGCCCACTGCTTCGCTCGTAGTCAAGTTAAGTGGGAGCGGCTGAAGAAAATAAGGCACATCTAGTAGTAGATCAGGCAAATCAGTCACCGGAAACCCTCAACTTCTTACTTTCAACACCCTTGTGTGCTCGGCCCTCACTTCCTCTTCTATATTAACGAGGCAGCTAAGTTACGGATATGAGCTGGTTTTTCTAGCAGTGTCATTTTGGAGTTTCCATGAAACGTGAAAGTGTTTTTTTATTTCCGCTCTCACAACCGACACAGACTTTTGGTAAATACTCTGTCCGCGTTTTAAAGTCCGTGAGTCAACCCCTCTGTGAGTTATGTACTCGGGGCTCGGCCGGCCTTGTGAACAGCAGGAGATCACTCCATCACTGTCACATCCAAAAATACACTCTGACTGAAGATGTGTGCTATGTCAAGGTCCGCCACCTGCTGTGTGTGTGCTTATGTCAAACACATATCCTGACGTGTGATCAGGCTTTCTTCAGGACTGCATGGATGTCCTCAACTCACACTGAAGTTATGATAGACCAAAAAATATGATTATATTATGTGTATTGTAGCAGGGTCACTTTTCATTAAATTAATACAAAAACCAACCATCAGGGAAAAGTTACAGTTAAAATGAGTTAACATTTATGACACAATGCTGTAAGTATGAGGCATTTTAGATGCTGTAATCGTCCTACATGATCAGGCTGATGTCATAAGGATGTTTTCCGATATGGGCGTACTGTAAATGACAATTATATTTGAAACTGCATTTAAAAAATCATGGTCATAGGTGTCCAGTGATTAAGTATTTTACTTCCATAAAGTTAGGGGGATTCACAAGTGTCAGATTATAAAAAGAACAGTAAAAAAAAGTATCATGACATTTGATCTCAAACTCCCAAAACCTACATTTCCCTAAATGCAATTTGAATTCACCTTTCATCCTTAATGCCTGCTACTGTTCAACTCCACGCCTCCAGTTTGTGATGCAAGCTTTCTGTTCAACATTTTTAGTCTCAGACCCAAACCGAGATAACCCTGATGACATTATCAGGGATATCTTTCAAACATATCAGACAAAATGCAGCCGTTTTCACAGGCTGCGTTTGTTCTCATCTCGAGTAAACTAAACTCTGTGTGTAAAACTGGGGGAGTGCAACTTTAAGACACTTACCTAACTATACTCAAACTAATGTATTTCTATTAAACATTACTTTACATTAGACCAAACCCTTCTAACTTCCTTTATCAGCCTGCTCAAAATAGTCATTTGGACAGCACTATAACATGATAAGATCACATATGATTCCTTTTCAAACAGTAATAATGTATTTTCTATTCATTGCTTCCCTTCTACGTCTGCCAGATTCTCTACGACAGTCCAAAAGCCAGGCGAGAGGTGGAGCTACACTGGAGAGTGTCAGGCGGACCGTACATCGTCCGCATCCTCAACCTGTATGAGAACATGCATCATGGGAAGAAGTGCCTACTCATCATCATGGAGTGGTAGGATCTTCTACTTCTACCTCTAAACATGATCTACCCACCATAACCTACCTGAGTGATTTCTTTGACAGCCATTTAGTTTTAACCCTAACCCCTAACCCTATTACTAAAAAACATTTGCTGTATCTTTATTTTAAAGGCAGTATTTACACCTTGCATTAGCTATGTATAGTACTTAAAACCATGAATTATCTAAAATTATGAAACTTTACAAGGCTTGTTTTCTTATTTCCTGGAAACATTGTGAGTGCGAGGCCTGCCACATAATTCAGACCTCAATCAAGTTTCAGTTTCAAAATAGGTAACTGATATTATAACGATAGCAAGTCCCGCAAGTCCCCGGTTTGAGATGAGGAAGCGATCTTGACAGGATGATGTGGATTGATCTAACAAACTCTTTGGAGAAAAAAAAATCCTTATAGAGAAGTAGCATCTTTTTTTGAACTAGAAAAGAGGAAGTTAGTGGTCCTTCGCCCCTTTCCACTGGAAAGTTTGCATTTGCTCTGTGATAAATAAAGAAAAGCAGCTTTGTCGTGACTACGGACTTGTAACATTCAGTCGCTTCCATAAATGTACTCACTTTGTGATCTTTATATCATACAAATCGCACAATCAAACAGGCTGAAGGTGATTTTCCACGTGTGGTTTCCTGTTGTCAACCGAAAATATGTGTTGTTGTTTTTTTCCAGCATGTTGAGACGGCTACAAAGTGAACAATGATGCTTTAACCTTCACAGCTGGGTTTCATTATATTATTATTCTCGTAGAATACATTTTAATAAAAAGTTTTTATGTGAACCACATTCACAGTTTTATGGGAAGAGAGCTGAAATGTGGTAAGGAAATCAGAAAGGATTTAATATTTCCAGGTTGGGCTATTTCTGTCTGTTAGTAGGCTGCTTTTCCATAATGTGTTCTCCTTCTGTTAATAACACAACAGTTGTTTTTTCCACCATGATGAGAAGGTGAGATGTTATCTGTGTCATCATAGTGAATCATTTATGCTGATATTTGTTTTGAAGATATACTATGCTGTCTTCTGTCTTAAAACCAGATAAATGGAACCCAACCAAACAAATGAGACAAAAACATCAAATATATTCATGTATTTATTGAGGAGAGTTATCCAATTTGACATAATTGTGTGAGGCGAAAGTATGTGACGCTTTCCTGTCAGCAGTTGGTGTGACCCCCTTTTGCAGTAATAACTTCAACAAAACGTTTCCTGTAACAGTTTATCAGCTCTCACATCAGCTTGGAGGAAATTTAGCCCATTACTCTTACAGAACAGTCACAATTCAGGGAAGTTAATGGGCTTCTTGGTATGAACTGCCCACTTCAGGTGCTTTCACAGTACTTCTATAGGGTTAAGGTCAGCGCTTTGACTCAGCCTTTCCAGAACATGAACTTTCTCCTGCTCTAGCCATTCTTTGGTAGAGCGACTTCGTATATTTAGTATCTGTTGAACTTCATTTCACAGACAGATACCTGGACTTTTTCCTGTAGAATCTGCTGGTACAACTCAGAACTCGAAGCTCCATCAATGATTGCAAGCCATCTTAGTCCACAGGCAGCAAAGTAGACCCAAACCATCAACATGTTTCATAGATTGGATGAGGTACTTAAGTTTGAATGCAGTGTTCACTCATCGCCAAACAAAACGCTTCTTCATTCAAGCCAAAAAGTTTGATTTTGGTGTCATCCCTCCACAGAACATTTTTCCAATTATCTTCTGGCTTATCCAGGTGGTCTTGAGGAAACCGTAGACAGCAGCAATGTTCTTCTTGGAGAGTTGTGGCTTTCTCTTTGTCACGCTGCTATGCTCATCATTGATGTTCAATGTTCTCCTGATGGTAAACTCATGAACGTTGACTCTAGCCACTACAAGAGAGGGTCCATTGTGGCCTCCTGGACTTTTACACATCTGCTCTTGGTGTGATCTTTGTTGTTTAACCACTCCTGGGTAGGGTAACACTAATGTTTGATGTCTTCCATTTGTACATGATCTGCCTGATGGTCGGCTGGTGGAGTCCAAACTCTTTAAAAATGGTTTCGTAACCTTTTCCAGCATCAACAACTCTGCTTCTAAGGTCCTCAGAAATCTGCTAGTTTGAACCATGACACACTTCCACAAACCTGTGTTGTTAAGCTTCTCTTAAAATCAAACAGGGCCTCTCAGACTCACACTTGATTTTCATCCATTTATTGTGTTATTTGTTTAATTGATGTTTTAAGACTTCTATGTAAATCTAAATTTATAATAGAAATAGAGCAAATTCTAAAGGATTCACACATGTTTAAGCAGAACTGTATCTAAGTGTTATTACTGAAGATATAGTGTAGTGTTTGTGTGTGTGTGTGTGTGTGTCTGCTCCATGTCACCGAGGGCAGAACACTCATACACGCTAAAGGTCAGTCATAAGACCTGTAACTGACGAGACAAAGTGAAGACATCTGCACTGATGGGAAAGATAGAGGGACCAACCTCCATCTGGGCTTCACATGTCATAACAGGTGTAATAACAAACAACTTCCGTGACGGTGCCAAAACAGTGCTTGTGTGTGTGTGAGAGTGTGTGTGGGTGTGTGTGTGTGTGTGTGTGTGTGTGTGTGTACATGTAGTGGAACTTTTTTATGGCCCTTTTCTTGTGAATGGAAAGAAACCATGTAATAATTCAGTAGAACGGAGAGAAACCACAGAGGTCTGAGAAATGACCGTCAGCTCTTCATGGGAATTTTAGACAGTGACTAAAGCTGAAGCTGATTGTAACGTACTGTATGTAGTGACCTTGTGTGTATGCCTCAGTAATCTCTGCTTCCTGTATGAACGAGGGTCAGAGGAGGACTGCAGATTGTCGGCTCAGCACACAATCGCACACACATTTCTCTCTCTGCGCTATCTCTTCATCTGTGTGCTCATGCACCACAAAAAGTACACTCATTAAATGCATATTCACGTCCACATCGAGCACAGAAACATCTCCGTGGGAGCAGAAGTGAGAGTTTCAGGAGTCAGTGACGGCTGTTTGACGTGTGGTTGTGAGACTGTGAGGAGTGGGAAGCACAAACATCTATTTCTGAAAGAGGTCATAGGTTACAGTCATGAAATGTTAGTAGAACAGACATACTGCAATGTTTTAGACTTCAAATCATACTTATTTATTGCTTCATTGAGAAATTGTACAGCAGGTATAAAAATCATGAAGGAATGAGACAAATGGTAGCCATGATACTCATAGAGTGTGTGTGAAAATAATCAGAAATCACCTCACGTAAAAACCCTGGTGGTTTGTTTCAGTAATAGGGTTTTGCTAATTTCCTGTTTGACCCACTTTCTAGCATTTTTAGACCTTTAAGTTCACTTTTCATTTTTTCTTTGCTTGTTACTGAAAGCTTGACCTCAGTCTCAAGAGATTTCCACCAACACCTGTTCAATCACAGTGCAGTGACTGGTAGACATTCACAGTAGATGGATCAGTTTGCCAGTCAGTGTCAGTGTCACATTAATGTGTTATAGATCTGTTATACATTGTTGATATGAACAATATTAATGTGAAGAATCTCTCATTGGTGAGTCATCAATAATCATTAATGAAGGGGTTAAAAAGAGTTAGGAGATCATCTTTAACTATGAATGTAATGAAGTCATCAATAAACACTTCAGTTTAACCCATTTAGTCTTCAGTTATAAATGTTAATACATTTTTAATAAATGACTTGTTGTCCAGATGCCCTGCAGAAGGTCAGAGTTAATATGTTTAAATGTAGCCATTTCAAAGATTGATTCAATTGATTAAATTACAAAGCAAGTGTAAGGTGTGCTTTTGAATCGCAAATATAATTACTGTGATCATTTCAGATGTCTTTTTTTAACCCTCTTCAGTCTACTTGTCACCGGTGGACTTAACCTGTTAGACAGTAACTGTGATGTTACTGTCCAACAGGATGTAATAAAAAAAAACACATCACTAATAACCAATGTCTGTAGAAATATAGCAAACATGTTCTTCTTTCATTTCTTTCTCACAACATCAGAAGTTTTTGTTTTGTTTTGAAGTTTTGAGGAACTAACAATGTATGTGTGTGTGTGTGTGTGTGTGTGTGTGTGTGTGTGTGTGTGTGTGTGTGTGTGTCCGTCCATGTCCAGTATGGAGGGAGGAGAACTGTTCAGCAGAATCCAGGCCAGAGGAGACCAGGCCTTCACTGAGAGAGGTGAGAAATGATGGAAGGATGGACTTAAAGAATGCACCATTATTCCCAAGACAGATATACGACAGAATCTTAACTTATATTAGCATAGATCCATATGCTACATTGGTGTCTTTTCTTCTGTAATACTGGAATTGTTTCTGGTTTGAGAGATTGTGTTTTCCTCTTTTCCTCCTAGAGGCATCTGAGATTATGAGGGACATAGGCACGGCTATCGATTTCCTCCACAACATGAACATTGCACACAGAGACATTAAGGTGATCAAATATTACCACTAGAATCATTTATTAAAATAACACGATCAGTTCCGGTCCATTAAATGAAATAATGTCATGCTTTTGCCTCCTTGAACAGCCGGAGAATCTGTTGTACACGTCGAAAGAGAAAAACACAATTCTCAAACTGACAGACTTCGGTTTTGCTAAGGAGACAACGCTACACAATCCTCTACAGACCCCCTGCTACACACCGTACTATGTGGGTAAGTTGAATGATTTTAATTTTCCAAAGGTCATTTTGGCACCCTGAAAGATGGACTGTGGGAAGGAAACAGCGTCATGTACTGTTAGTCTTAAGGACATTGAGAGTGAGAACTTAAAAACGGCTGAGTCATTTATTGTCTATGCTGTAATAACCCTGATCTCTCTATTTCTGTGTGTGTGTGTGTGTGTGTGTGTGTGTGTGTGTGTGTGTGTGTGTGTGTGTTGCCACTGATAAGCCCCTGAGGTTTTGGGTCCAGAGAAATACGACAAGTCATGTGACATGTGGTCTCTGGGTGTCATCATGTACATCCTGTGAGTGCTCTGTTTTTGCATGATGAACACACTATATAGATAACTTCAAACAAATTCCCAGTGAGTCTTTCTCCTCACCATGTTTCCTTTCTTTAGGTTGTGTGGCTTCCCTCCATTTTACTCCAACACGGGCCAGGCCATTTCTCCCGGGATGAAGAGGAGGATCCGGATGGGTCAATATGAATTCCCCAACCCAGAGTGGGCTGAGGTGTCACAGGAAGGTGAGAGTCCCCGTCCACACTGATGCCTTTCACAGTTGAATTTTTTTTTTTTTTTTTGTAAGATATTTTGGGATCCTGTTTACAATGATGCAGGGTTTTACACACCTGGACATTTCAACTTTTGAACACACATTGAAGGAAAATCAATATTCACATGCCCATATGTACAGAGAGTATTACTGATCACTGCATACAGTTGCTGTCATGAACATATCTGACAACTGCAGAACTTTTAACCTCTAACTACACAATAATGAAACATTTAATAATCCATATAATATTCAAATCACAAATTTTATATGTATGTAGCTGCCCAACAACCAAAACATAAAGATATGTCAACACATACTTAGGGCCTGATTTACTAAAGGTTTGCATGTGTAAAAACGTGTGCAAACTTGACATCACCCACAAAAAATGTGCAAGCTGATCTACTAACGCAATACAGGGAGGAGAAAATGCTAATATGTTATTTAGCATGCGTATTGTGATTTACCAAACCTGAAGGTAATTTTTCTGACGCTAACTGCGTCGATAAATAAAACCTTTGAAGGGCAGGTATTAACCGGCTGCGCACTGCACATAGATGACTGCTGTTACTGTTTTTGTTATAACTCAATATATTTGTTAACCTCTTCCACTAGAACCTGATCACATTTCAACGTGTCTCCATCCTGTTGCACCTGTCTTCATTTTCGCAGTTATAGTAGATCACCCGCCCAGCCCTTATTGTGTTCAACTTCATTAAACACAAAATATGTCATCACAGAAAGTCAAAAGTGACAGACATGAGTTTATTCTGCTGAGAGCAAGCAGATTAATCAGGGTATCTCTTAAAATGGTTTTACCACATCACTTCAGATGATGTAATAATGCACAATTATGTTTGTTCAACAAATAAAAGAAAAGCAAGAAGAAATTAAGCAGTTTTACCATCTGCATTTTTTGGCATTTCATTGTGGACAGCAAAGTGAAAAATGCTATGTCAAAGAACGGTGCTTGTCATGTGAATTGTCACCTGAACTGTCACACTCAAAAAACAGGAAACCATAGAACCAAAGTCTTGCAGTTATGCTAACCAGGTTTCCTGACCTAGTTACAGATGTTCTCAAATAGAAACTGAGAGTATAAGACCACCTGCAGCTGGGCGAAAATGTCACAACTGGTTGTTTTTGTCAGTGTGCTTTTAAATCAGTTGTGCTTACCTGAATTTGGTTTTTGTACACATACTTTATGTTTCAGCTTTAAAGCCTCTGAAGGTCACTCTGGTTCATCTCCAACACTCACTGACCTGATGTCATGGCACTTTTCTCAAGTCGTATACATAAGAAGACTACAATGATTATGTCCAAACTCATTTAAGAGACATCTTAAAGTCAACTCAGAGACATCAGCCAGCTGGTGTTCTGTATGCATGACTTTATGCACATACTGTTATAGTTTCTATTTTTTCCACTAAAGATCACTCACTCACTCACTCACTCACTCACTCACTCACTCACTTTCTCACTCTCAAATCATCATAGTTGCTGTGTAAGTAGGCCATCCTGTCCCTGAGAACAGAAAAGCTTTAAAAGACACAAGATGTGTGTGTGTGTGTGTGCGCTTGTGTGTGCGTGTGTGTATATATAAATATCTTTGCATTGCCTTCACTCTCCCAGGAAAAGATCTGATCCACCAGCTACTGAAGACAGACCCTAATGAGAGAATGACCATCACTCAGTTTATGAATCACCGCTGGATCAATGTAAGTGTCTCGTATAGACAACACAACATTTTAAACTTCCTGTACTATTTCCTGTGTTGTGCAACATGTCTGTGCATTCTTTGTCCATATTGTCATGTGTCTGTGTATTTGCATTCTGCAGCAATCCATGGTGGTTCCCTCCACCCCGCTCCACACCACCCGGGTCCTGACTGAAGACAGAGAAATGTGGGAGGATGTGAAGGTCAGAAGAGCAATGACACTGACCCCCTGTGGTCGCTGGTTGACATTGCACACTGTTACTTCTGGCTTATCAAAGCTTTAGTTGGCATCAAGTGTTTCAGGTGTACTCCAGCAATTCAGCATTACAGTCCATAAAAAATCAGGGGGAGAGAGGGAGAGACAGAGACAGATTTTTAAAAAGAAGAGTCCAAATGAAAGCAGCAGAGGCCACATCATCCTGATTTTTGGTAACTACTTTGGGTCAGATTCTAAGAAGTTGGATCCTAAATTTCCTGTGCAACTTAACAGCATAATCATTCATTAAAATGTCCATGTGTGGTAAATTCCCACATTCTTCAAACTCAAAACACTTTGTGTCATCATCAGGGTTATTTTCTGACATTTTAAAATGCTCCTGTTAGAGCAGAAACATTATTACACCTGTATTTACAGGACTTGTAGACTAATCTTCATGTGTAAAATCTGTGGACTTCCCCTTTAATCAGATAATTAGCACATTAAAGCCAAAATTCGGAAAGAATTGTTGATGAAGGACTTACTTTGTTGACTGAATTCAAGCAATAATAGTTTTTCTCAAACTGCCTTTAACTACAGTAACAACTACAGAAGTGTCCCCTCGAGGTGGTGCACAGATTGTAATACATCATTAGATAAATGAAAACAGACTTAAACAAAATGAAGGGCGTAGTGGTTAGCACTGTTGGTTCACAGCAAGAGGGTTCTGGTTTGGACCCACCTGAGTTTGTATGTTCTCCTGTGCCTGTGTGGGTTCTCTCCAGGTACTCCAGCTTCCTCCCACAGACCAAACACTTGCAGTGAATTGGTAACTTTAAATCTCTAGTAGGTATGAATATGGGTGTGACTGGTTGTCTGTGATTGCTCCATCTCCCCCGTGACTCACTAGAGGATAAGCGATATAGAAAATAGATGGACCAATCAAATTCATTACATAAAAGTTTAAGAGTTTTAGCTGTATTTTAGTGTGTTCAGGTTGGCTTTCTGTTTTGTTAATGAAACAAATTAAAATGTTTCCAAATTAATTTCAAAATGAAAATGTTTTAAGAGCTATTTCATCAACATCTTGATGATTCCCTGATGACCACCAGGGGACAGCAGTGGTCACAGCCTAGTCTAAACTGAGCATTAGTTTAGTTTAATATTTAACACACACAAACACACACACATACACACATGCACATGCACATATACACGCATACACACATAAACACAAAAGAGCTCATTTGTGCCAATCTCGACTCTTTTCACCTGGTTTACACAAAGAAAAGTGTTTGAAGAGCAGTAACGCTGTTTGCTCACTCAGAGTCACTGTGGGGTGAGTTCCTCAGTGCTGTACAAAATGTCTCGATCGGACAACTGCATATCACACCAGCTGTTTCCACTGGCTGTAAATGTCTGCAGAAATCGTGAATAAAATGGCACATTCCTTCACAGCAGCTGAATGTGCAAGTTTGAAGAGATAAGGTATGAAAAGACCTGTCTGTAAAATGATACACACACAATACACCACTGTTAAGTTCTGCAATGTGCAATTGGTTAAGTTGCGTAAAGATTTCACTTGTTGCACTTCCAAAGAACCACTTCTCTAAAAGCAGAACAAGGTTCTTACCACATACTAAGCAGTATGGATCAAGTGGCTTCCTATTATTAATCATGAAGGTTTAAGACACTGGGTGTTAAGATTTCCAAGACTGTGGCTCTCAGGTCCAGTTTACAGGCCAGTTTGTCATGTTAGGACAGTTAGAGGCCAGTTTTAACTGCAGCCTGTCTTTACCTCAGCCTGTGATGACTCGACCTTTCCCCAACCCAGAAAAACATTCCCACAAAGGTTTCTCTCTGCTCTTGTCAACATTTGATTTTTGCCCTGCTCTACAAATAATTGAGTTAATATATTACTGTATAATATTTATAACCCTTAAAACTGCATTCATCAATATTTCCATATGAACGGTGAAACAAATCATTGTGTGTAATATGAGAAGGGTCGCTCATAGAGACAAACCCGCAGAAAATCATCATTAGACTTCCTCATTTTCATCACCAATAGCAACCTTCTTTTTGTTATTAGTATCTTCTCTGTTTTGGTTCAGTCTCTTAAGCGCAAAAATAGTTCAGATAAACATACTGTATCCTACTTGTCTGGCACCAAACAGCAGACAGACAAAGTTAGCGACTAGCTGATTAATGTAGCAATAAATGTATCTGCTAAAGAGACAGATATTTCCCTCATGAGCTGGAGGAGACCAAAACAGAGCTTAAAGAAGAGTGAATATTGTCCTTACATTCGTCAGGTGGTTATAGACATAACTCCAAATGAATGATTATGTTTCTCTATGTCTTATTTTTTCAGTTTTGTGTTTACAGCTTGTTACAATATGACCTGAAAATGTGATCAGATGTCAGTTAATGCCAGTTGAAAGCTGGTATGCACTGATTAAACAAAATCTTTTGGATATTGAAGTGTAAAATTCCTCAGGGATGTTAATCAGTTAGAAACTAAAATACCAGTTTAAAATTGTGTTACACGTTAGAGTTGGGTTAAAAATAGGACTCTATTTTAAGGTGTACTTATTACAGACATGTGCTGGTATAGTGTATTATCTGCCCTCTGTGATATAAAACTGCACTAAACTAATGCACCCTTCTACTCTGATCCCTACCCTGTATTAAACAGGAGGAGATGACCAGCGCTTTAGCGACCATGCGTGTGGACTACGACCAGGTGAAGATCAAGGATCTCGACACCTCTAGTAACCCTCTGCTCAACAAAAGACGCAAGAAAGCTGCTGCAGGGGCCAAGAGCGGGTCCACGGTCTGCCAAAGTCAGTGAAATACTGAGGCCCTGCAGGCAGAAATCCAGGAAAAAACACGGACGATGAAGGAAAAGTTCATTTGTGCAGCACTGGATCACTTACAGACCTGCTCTGGACTGTATAAAGCTGACGTGGAGGAAGTGTTCTGGATAAAAGGACAACAAGAGAATCACAGCTGGACATTAACACGACCTATCAAGACATGATATCACCTGTGTCTCCTGCCAGTGGTAGAAATCACCACCTCTGCTCACTGCAGGCTTATCTGTTTTTATCTGTTTTTATGTACTGTATCTATGTCATTTTTAGGTCTTTCCTGTTTGTAAGAGAGTGTCTGAAGTATTTGTAGTGATAAATGTATTGCGTATTTGAGTGCTGGATCTCCTATTTTGAGATCGTCTTTATATCTATGCACTAGTGTGCAGATCACACATAGACAGATGAACCAACCACAACACTCATGATGCTCGTGTTGTCTTAATATGGTTTTGCTGCCTTCCTTTCAGGGTTTAAAGCAAAGTCTGACACTGACTGACGTGATTAGATCTTTGACAGTAAAATGTAGCCTCCATGATGACCATTTTTCATTGAAGGAACAATAAGTTAGCTTCACACTCACTATTGAGTTGTATATTTAAACACGGTGTCACTGCAGATCAAAATTGCGTCCTATTCATGGAGACATGAGCGATAGTACACAACCTGCCTGCTTCCTGTCAGCGGTGAGGCCAGAGAGCTTGACAGCTCAGTGGAGTAACAGTGGGGTAAGACTTGGTGGTGAGATATGGCTGAATTGTGACACTTTTACTTGAGAAAGGTCTTGTGTGTATGTGTGTGTGTGTTTATAGGGGTTGAGTAAAATGCTTCCAGGTAATAGAGGGCCACAGTTTCCCCTCACATGAAGACATGGGCAAGACAGTACAGCCTTTAAAAATGGGAACCTCATCTGTAAGGTATATATGGTTGTAAATAAAACTTTCTAAAGTAAATCTGGAGTGTGTCTTTGCTTTGGACCTTGGAACCATTGTTTTTGTAATCATGCCTTTCAGCCTTTGTGAGCCTTCTATAAATAGCAGCAGTGGAGTAGTTATTTGGGAAGCAGCCATCTGACTTTGTGTTCTCCTGGAAAAGGTCAACATTATTATGTTTAGATTATATGGTAAGTACCTTTCCCCTACTTTAATCACATGGTCCCCTTGCAGTATTTAGGGGACGAAGTAGGGGGAAGCTAATGATAAGAACTTCTTGGCTTCCTTGCTGTAAATATGGGATGTCAGCCATGCTTAGATGAGGCCCAAATAGAGCATGACCCCTCAGCTGTTGTTTGCTTCTCCATGTCTTTGCCGTAAAACACAAGAAAGAATAAAAGCCCTCTAAATAAGACAAATAAGAGTGTTTTTGGGTGGAATTTCACAGCATGTCGCAAATGATTTATTTCCTCATAGTCATGCAGTGGTAGGTATTTTTGCTGTTAGCCATTTTGTGGAGACAAGCCCAATGACGACAGCATGTGTCACTTACATGTTGACACAACAGTATCTGTAATGCTTCCTTGCTTGTATTATTCCACAAAACCCACCAATCTTCACCCTGCAGCAGAAATTTACCATCACCCAACTGCTAACAATAGCACACAGAGCAGGGATAAACACACAGCACCCTTTAGGTCAGAGGTCAGCAGTCATGGGACAGATTTCAGATCTCAGCTGTATCAGTTTCTTTTGGGGTTTTTTTTTATTATTCATTTGGGAGTGATAATGCATTCATAATGATTTTTCCAGTAAAGCTTCAGTGCAAGTCCTGACCTGTGCCATAGCTCTGTACACTCATGGACACTCACCACAACTGATCTCTTGAATTGATTATGGTTGATGAAGGCTTCAGTCGACATCAGCACCTCATGACAACAGACGTCATATCTCTTTCAAAACTGTGGAAATTCAAGTAGTGAAATATCCTGGCATTTGGAGCAGAATGAGGTAAGTATCAATTATAACATGGTAATGATGAGACTATTATGAATTGATTTATGTGTGCTCTTCATTCATATATTTGTCTTAAATACACATTTTTAATTAAGGAGCCAAATCCTTTTGCTGGTCTAATCAGTCAGTCTTGACTTTGCTGCAGCAGAGGACAATTTAGAATATGTTATCTTACACTCGACTCTGTGAGACAGGTCTGACTGGTATGTTAGTGAGTGTGCGGAGTGGAGCTGCTTTAGGCTTGGGTGGTGGACAGGTGATGGGGGGGGGGGGGGGTCCATCACTTTGCTCTTTAGTAAGAAATGTGCTGGAGGTCAGTTTAGAGCCATCTGGCCTTCGACTGTTTCTCCTCTTGTCCGTCACACTCAGTCCGAGCCACTCTGAGTCCTTTGATGCCTCTTATTACTGTATGTTGGTCTCTATCTTGTGTAGGCCTTCACATCACCCTGGTGTTGATGATGATGCAGTTAGAGGCCTTGTGCTTAACAATTGGTGCCATCATTATCACAGGCTGCTGATAAGAGTATCATTACTGTCACTGAATAGCTTGAAGCCTTCACACACAACGTTATCTTCAGGGAGACACAGTGCTGGCTGGCAGGTTTGTGTTTGTATTTGTGCTTCTCTTGTCCATCAGTATACATGTGATTCATTAGCATTGTGTAAATGAAAGTTTTTGTTTGACTGTTCAACTTTGAGTTCATTAATTAAGTTTTTTGACAAAGAAGACTTCAGTGATACAGTGAAAACTAATCTCTTAAAATTGATAAAACAGTACAAAGTCTCTCGCACCTCGGCTATGAGGCCTTATGGCTCCATCACAGCGTCCACAGGCCTCTTTGTGGTCCCAAACAGTAAAGCCCTACTCTGCAGGCAGGTCTTACTGCACTCATAGGCATCAATCAAAGGCACTTCTCATGAAATTATTCAGGATGTTTAGTCATACAGACGATCCCTTGTTGTATCTGGAATGATTTATGGGTGTCATTTATTTAACAAGGGTGGAGTAGATCAAATTGTAGATATCAGTAGAATGTACTGAGCCTAATCAATACATGCGGTATCAAAAGAGCCTAATTTATATATGCTGTATCAAAAGAGCCACATTAGTACATGTGGATACAAAGAAGGATTTTACAAAAGGAAGTCTTAGGAGGCATGATATTTTTTTACATGCACTTCAGTAAAACTAGTTCTGCAAGTTAAATAGTTCCTGGAAACAGTCGATTGTCTTCCTGCAAGGATGTACGATTTGTATCACAGGGGGACGAAACAGGAAGTATCCTCAACATGTTGATGCTTTTAAATGTAACTCATTGACAGAACATTCCTATAGTGTCTTATGATACAATTATAACTGTAGCAGAAACGCCTTTGAATATGCCTGTGTAATTTAAATGAATGATTTCGTGCTGTAAGGTGTCTTTAAGTGCGAACAGGATGCTAAATTTAACCATCAATGTCATGGGAAGCTATACAACTCGAGCCCTGACAGAACTGGTGAGGACATTTCCCAGCTGTCAAAGGGTGGGTGGGGTGTGTGTGGGAGGTGGCAGGGGGGCAGGTACGCCTCTACTACCTCACTCCATCCACTTATGGAGAAAGTCTTGCTCCTCCTGCCCCTGAAGTCCCACACACGCTCAGTGGGTGTGTGTACAGTGAGCATCAGTGCTGCGGGCTGCTGGCGAACGCACCAACAACACACACACACACACACACTCAAACTCACACACACGCACACACACGGCGCTCCATCCGACAGACGCCCATGATGAGAGGCTGCTCCAGCCGGTCCAAGCACGCACTGAGTCAGGATACAACCGGTAAGAAAAAATGACTTGATTTGAGGCTCCTTGGAGCTTTGCATGCTGGAGTTGAACCGTGCATCGTTTATAACAGAGGTGTTGAGGGGCATGTCGAGCTGCCCTTTAAGACGTAAACAATAGTGCTGGCGGTGTGTTGGCGCTGTCACCGAGACCTTTACCCTACATAACGCACCATCTAGACGTCAATCTGGCTTTTTATAGTAACCACACTGATTTGTAACAGCTGCACTTAAGCTTTAGATAGGATGAGGATGCAAGCGGATGTTTACGGACAACAACAAAAAAAGAAAACAATCTAAAGGCTTCGTGTAGTCTGGAGCTGATCTCGCAACATTAATTTGAACTACTGCCTGTTGTTTGTTTTGCATTATGTATACTGATCATGATGGAGATGCTGTTGCAGAGGTTGATGATTGTTGTGTTTGTGTTTGTTGTGTTTGTGCTTGTTGTGTGTGTGTGTGTGTGTGTGTGATCGATGCTGAGGCTCCTATAGGGTTGCTGCGATGCTTTTCACAACATCTATAATCTTATAAACACTGAGCGATGGCTCCATGACACACAACGCCCTGTGTTACGTGTTGGATGTTGTTTAACTGCGAAAGGGAAATGTTCACATGCTATATTGGGAAATGATGTGTGCTGGCTAAAAGCTGCTAGCTGCAGTCAGAGGCTGGATGAGGAGGAGGAGCTCACAGATCTGTTTCCTGTTCATGTCCCAGCAGTGCATGTAAGACACCTCATCTACCCTCACTGAAACCTGACTAACATGCTTTATACAATCTGGTGGTTTCACATATCATACTTCAGTTTTGTGCACATGAGATACTTGAATTAGAGGCTTTAACTGACTTCCATGCCTCAGTTTGTCAAGGACTGTGGAAACACTATAAGCTAAAACTGTATCCTCTGCAGGAGTTAGTGTGCCATTTATTTGTGGACCCTGGCATATATTATAGTCTACTAGCAGTCAGGGAATTTGAGAGAGTAGAAGCAATTTAATTAGAAAACCTCCATCTCACCACATTTAGGTCACTGCTCGGTTGCTCAACCATCGAGACTGACTCTAAAGCTTAATATAAACTATGCATAAGATGTGAACATAAGGAACATATAAACAGGTGGACAGATAAGGCCTGTTAACCTGAAAATGTACAGTGACACTTCACTGTATGACGTACACCTGTGCAGCGTTATTTTATCCAACACAACAGATTACAGATTATAATCTCTGTTTGCTCTCTGTGGATTAATCTCTATGGTCATTTCTGAAGCCGTTATGGGGGTTGTGTTGTTATAATGGACTATTTTATATTTAGACAATCTATGTTCACCTGTGATGGACAGAATATTAGAAACACCTCTTAACTCAAACTCTCTGACACTTTGCTCCCAACAGAAACTGAACATTATTATAAGCAGTACAACTAAAGAGCATATATCTATAGTTGCATTACAGGTGTTTCTTTTATACTGCTAGTGTATAAGTCTGGGTGCACACACATACACAGAGAGAGAGCAACACTGCCATCTCATGGACATGTCAGCACATAAGAAAATGTCAGTAAGCCTCAGCACCTGTAAGTGCCTGTAACAAGATGTTAACAGTCCATTTGTACAACGTATAGAATGACATATTGCATTATTCTCATAATAGACCTTTTTCACAGCAGATATTTTGACTTGTCATCGTAGGAAAAGCACATTAATGATAGCTCTGACAGTGAGCCAAAAAGAATCAATACTTCAAGTAGAACATAGAAAGCTGTCTTGTGCACTATTTGCCATCCTTATACAAAAAAAGAAGAAGTGACCAACATTGTTTCATAAGAGCACAAATGACACAAGCCTTTTTTTTTGTTTTTAGTTAGTATGCGTTTAGCAAACACAGCCCTGTAAAACAGGTCAAAACTTAGCCCAGGGTCAAGTCTTAAACAACCATTACACCAAACTAGAGATAAGGTCAAACAAAGTGTTGTCTTCAAGCAATATGGAAAATCTGGTAAAAGTGGTTTCTTAACGGCCATGAACAGCCTCGGGTTATTCTGGCCTCTCCACAGGCTGATGTGAGGTAGAGCAGGGTCCAACAGCTTTGAGAAGAGGTGAAACCATGCAGGCAAAAAGTGATAACAATTGTGTAGGTTGACTATATGGCCTTTCAAGATGAATTTCTATGTTGGCTTTATGCTGCTGTCTCATAATTCCCTTAATTTGGTGTGTTTTTAAATGACTCATTTTAAAGAATGACTACAATACTACACTAATGCTTAGAGACTGCACCTCACCGCTTTTACCTTGTTGACCCCTTGATAGGACCCTGAGCTAAAACTGTATGTATCTCCAAATAAATAAATGCATGCCTTTTATGAACCTTTTATTAGAACATTTTACATGGGGTGGCAAGAGGTTTAGGCAGGGTGCATGGGAGGGGTCCCCACAAAAATATATTCTTCTGCAGGTTATAGCCAATGACTACTGAGTGTCTTATGTACTAGAGGTACAATGTACTACGAGGTCCATAACACAAAAGATCTCTTGCCTCTGTTCATTTCTCAGTCTCTATCTCTCCTCTATCTCTTCCTTCTGTCGTGTCTGCAGCATTTTTTGCTAGAACCAGTGGTAAAGTGTCTTTTTTTCCTTTTCATATTCTATCAGTCGAATCTGGATGCACTGAACTAAAGTAGTCCATTTCTCAGCACCTGTCTTACGGAGCTAAAGACATGGATGAGCAAACATTTCTTCCAGTTAAATAGCAGCAATACTGAAATTTTGACATCTCGCATTTGACGATGAGGACATCCCCTTTCGTCCTTAGTGACTAATCTGGGTCTTAGGTGTGATACGCTTCAGCTGACTTTAGATGACCATATAAGACATCTATGCAAACTCTCTTTCTACCATCTCAAAAGCATCTCTAAAACTCTGCGCCCTTTGAACCGTGTCAGATGGAAAGAAACTTGTCCATTCCTTATTCTCCTCAAAACAGCTTATTCATCTTAACTCTTCACAGTGATCCCTGGCAAGAGAATCCTTAAGTTCCGGTACATTCAGTACAGCGCTGCCAGGATCCAGTTCTAAGCTCCGCAACATGGGGCATCTAACCTTCTGTTCTGCTGCACCACACTTGTGGATCAGCCTTATTAACTGCCTGAGGACAGCACCGACCCAAATCTCTTTTTAAAAAGGCCGTAAAACCTCTCTATGCAAAACGGCTAATTCATCTTAACTCATTTATCTACTATTTTCTTTATGTTTTGTGTTGTTATTATTACTATAGCACTTTGAGTTTCACTATGAATGAAAAGTATGATACAAACTATGTATTATTACATACTGTGATATATTGAGAGATTTATCTGGGAGTGATCGTCTCAATCAGTATTTTGTGAACTAATTTGGCAGGAGCTTGAGTGTAACTGGTGTTTGATTTGTATTTTACTAAGTAGGACCATCATTTACAAAATGAAAATTATGCTGTATTTTAGAAGACATGAAACTAGTGATTGACTGGGGCATAATTTCCACTGGGGAAAGTGGACACACACACACACACACACACACACACACACACACACACACACACACACACACACACTTTTCAAAATCCTGTTTGTGCCCCCTTCCACTTTCAAATTTGTTTATTTGTTTATTTCCTTATTCATTCATTTCCACAGACGATCACTGTTTTTTCATCTATTCCTGCATGATGTAAAGTGCTCTACATATGAAAACGACAACAGTGAAATATGCCGTTATTGCATTTTCACAAATAGAATAAAGCTTTCACAATTCTTAAACTGTGTTTTAAAGAGACTTTGGCCTCTCTGAGATCATCCAGTCCAGATTTTACCAGTCTAGGTAGGTGGTAATATACTTTCTGGCAGAATAGGCCTATATATGACCAATTTAATTATCTCTTGGATTTTGTATCACCACAGTACCTAAATGTATAAAAAATACAGGAAATGGGATTCAAATCGAAAACATTTTTATGGCGGATGACCCCCCCTGTTTACTGAGTTAATAAATGCATGGAGAAAGACGGTCACTTTCTCGTAAACGTTCATACAATCGCTTAGTGTTGCTGTTAGTGGCCCGCAGGCCATTAGAAGAAAGCAGGTTGTGGCACTTCCGTATTGGCTAGACTTAGCTGAGCGCAGCGCATGTCATTTACGGTTGAGCAGCAGAAGGCGTTGCGCCCGTATTGTAGTCTTTACGGCCAACCGTTGAGTTCCACTGTGGCCAGATCGAAGCACGTGACCACCGCGCACTCACAGACAGGAGGGGAGAGGGAGCTACCGGACAGTCTCTCCATCCCCGCATAGCAGCGCGGATGAAACACCGGTCACCTTCAGAGCAGCATCACGGGGAAAAAAGGCCCCGTGCTCCCGCTGAGGCTGCCTCCACCTCACGGCCACCCGGAATGGAGGACAACACACCGTCAAACCCGCGGGAGCTGACCCAAAACCCCCTCAAGAAGATCTGGATGCCGTGCAAAAACGGCCTTCCCGAAAAGCACATTTCTCAAAGAAAGGGTGCGTATGACAACGTGGCGACAAAACAACGAGCTACTAAACGAGTTTACTAAATGGTTGAACCGGTATCACCGACATGTCTCAGGTGTTGCGTCAGAGGGTTGTTGTTCGCATTTCTGAGCACGAAGGCGGTAACTACTCCGCTGCTGTAATCGTTCCGTTTTGCTAGCTGACGCCACCTCAAATATTAGCGCGGGTGTAATAGTACAGCTCAGCTCGACTGAGTTGAGATGTCTCACTGATGTGTAAGGAGGGATTTCACATAATTGATCAGAGCATCCAGGAGAAAGGGCTGGCATCACGGACGTCCACGTCATTGTTGGTATGTGCCAAGTCAAGCACCGGTTGTTGGTAAACATGAATTGTATCCCTGCAGTCATGTGAGTGAGTGAGTGAGTGAGTGATTCGCCCCTGCTGCATTTTAGGTGCGCTCACACATTGGTCACTTTCTGTATGTGGCCAGTGTCTCCTCACTGTGGTCTGACTGAGGAAGGATGAATCAATAGACTGTCAATAAAATCAAGAGCTTGTGGGAAAATGGGTCAGTGTGGGTGTCTGATATCCACACATCATCAGTGGAGTTGGGTTGTGGGGAGATCTCAGTGATGCTCGGTGTCTCTGAGACTCTTCGTGTGCTGCCATGAAAAAGCATCCTGCTCTCTGACCCAGTCATCTGTGCAAACACTGCGGCTCTGGAAAGTAGCTGTCAGCTTTCACCAGATGTCTCCAGGACTAAAAGTGCAGCCTTTCACAAGCTCCTCAGACACACGGCGTGGTGCCAGCGTGACCCTTGCTCCTCGCTGACAACATTCTCACAGTGGCGTGATGAGACTTTGTCTTCATGGCAGATAGCTCGGGATTACGGCCACACACACACTCACCCCACACACACTCTGATCAATGTGGGTTGATTTTTAAACGTTTCATATGCATTTTTCTTTACTCCAGAAAATGTCACACACACAAATGTCGGTGTACTGAGGCGTTACACATCATGTAGTGAAATTAGTTTTACATGCTTTGTGTGTGATCGGCACATGACTGAAGCTTTCTTCCCCTCTCCCTCCTTTATTGCAGTATGTATGACCAACTGTCCCACCCTGATTGTGACAGTGGGTCTTCCTGCCAGAGGGAAGACCTACATCTCCAAGAAGCTAACTCGCTATCTCAACTGGATCGGAGTGCCCACCAGAGGTATTGTCCGCCTCAGCGACTTTACTGAAACAATGCACAATCATAGGAAAGGCAGTTTTTGGTGGGATAGCTGATTCCTTATCTGTGCATCTGTGCCTCTGTCTTTTCCGTAGAGTTCAATGTCGGACAGTACAGGAGAGAGTTTGTGAAGATCTACAAGTCCTTTGAGTTCTTCCGTCCAGATAATGAGGAGGGGTTAAAGATCAGGAGGTGAGAGCAGCTGTCAGCCTTTTTACAGATTGTTTAACCTCCAGCCGTCTGACATGTCTCACCACTATGTTTATCTGTGATCTTTACAGACAGTGTGCCTCAGCAGCTCTGAACGATGTGCGACAGTACCTCACAGAAGACGGAGGCCAAGTTGCGGTGGGTCAAATGTTAAATGTTGCAGCGGGTGGGTGAGATGTTTTTTAATGTTGGTCAGCGCTTATATCCTTCTTCTGTCTTTGTGTTACTCAGGTTTTTGATGCAACAAACACCACCAGAGAAAGGAGGGAAACCATCATCCAGTTCGCCGAGCAGAATGGTTTTAAGGTAAGTGGTGGGATCACAGCTCAGGGAGGGGGGTGCTGCATTCACTGACAGCCACACTAAGCATGATCGTCTCCACCCCCACCCCCCCCCCCCCCCCACCCCCCTTTTTCTCTCAGGTGTTCTTTGTTGAGTCTGTCTGTGAAGACCCAGACGTCATACAGGAGAACATTGTGGTGAGTGGATGTCTGTTTATTCACATTAGGACAAAATCAATTTTTTCCCCATATCATTCTCAGTCATTTACCATTTCCCTGTTTAGCAAGTAAAGCTGAGCAGCCCCGACTACACCAACTGTAACACCGAAGAGGCCGTGGAGGACTTCATGAAGAGGATTAAGTGTTATGAAAACTCCTACGAGACGCTGGATGAAGTTCTGGACAGGTGAGGGGGAGGTTTATGAATTTATTCATTTTATGATGGAATAAACTATCTTATCATTCTAAATGCGTTCTGTTTAGATATGAAAAGCAAACACCAATAAAACTTAATCACATAGATAGGAGACAGATGATGGGGAAACAAAACTAATCAACATTTTGAAATCAGAAACATTACTCATTACTGATTATGTTGACATGAATTATGTGGGCTAGTCTCATGCGTCAGCGCTCATTTCATTTTCAAATAAGGTTAGTAATAAATATTTTCCTCACTGCTGTCTGACATGAAGATGTGGGCGCACACATACTGTTTTTGTTTAATCAGAGTATAAAAAACTGATCTGATCGTAGTGAGATTTGTTTATGCATCATTTTTTATAATAGTTCATGCAGTGATTCATTTATGTTTCTAAATCTGTAGTCTGGTTTCAGCTCACTCACATCACAGACTGTTGAACAGGAGCTTTAATGTCTCTGTGCTCTCCTTTTTTTTTAGGGATCTCTCCTACATTAAGATCATGGATGTGGGTCAGCGCTATCTAGTCAACAGAGTATTGGACCACATCCAGAGCCGGATCGTCTACTACCTCATGAACATCCATATCACTCCACGCTCCATCTACCTGTGCCGCCACGGCGAGAGCGAGCTTAATGTCAAGGGCTGCATCGGAGGAGACTCAGGACTCACACCTAGAGGCAAAGAGGTACATCGAACGGACAAAAACAACATCGAACGAAACATTTAGAGCAAACACTCTGATGTAAACCTAGAGGTGAGTTTCCCCTCCGCCCATGCCTCAGTTTCTTCTTCTCTTCCGTTGCAGTTTGCGAAGAAGCTGAGCCAGTTCATCGAGACGCAGCGCATCAGCGACCTGAAGGTGTGGACCAGTCAGATGAAAAGAACCATCCAGACAGCCGAGGCTCTCAGCGTGCCGTATGAACAGTGGAAGGTCCTGAATGAGATTGACGCAGTAAGTGCTGCACCATTCAGAGGTTTACTGTCTGTTGCGTTGACTTAGCTTAGAGTTTAATCTGTGCGTAATGTCATTTTAGGGCGTGTGTGAGGAAATGATGTATGAGGAGATCCAGGGCCACTATCCTCTGGAGTTTGCACTGAGGGACCAGGACAAATACCGCTACCGGTACCCTAAAGGAGAGGTCAGTGCCTAAAATGAAATGTAATGACGTCTTGTTGTTGTTGTTTTGTAGCTGTTTATGTGTGTTTTGTATGTTAGTATTGAGGTAGCTTGCTTATGAACAGTGAGTCTTTGTTTGATTGGAATTTTAAATGACAATGACACACACACACACACGCACACACACACACACACACACACACACACACACAATTAAACCTTATCCAGATGGCTACCAGCCACTTGCACTCTGCTAATGAGCCTCAGCTCGGAGAAGCTGCCTCTCAGACAGATTTGGCTAAACACCAGATCACAGTAAACAAAGACTTCACATTAGTGTGTGTGTGTGTCCATGTCTGTGTTGTGCTAAATATGTGGGTACAGGCTGTGTACTGTGGGCCTGAATGCCCGCCAGTCTGTTCTCACCTTTAGTCCATCCCATTACCTCTCCATTAATCTCACACTGGAAGATGGATGCAGGCATTAGTTAGCTGCCCGGGCAGACAGTGCTGATGTAGAGCTCTGGGGAATCTTGTTAAAGTCTGCGTTAGTCTAGACAGGCTATAAGGATTTGTTTACTGTGATTGATTATTCAATAGGATTTGTTTATCATAATGAAGTAGAACTGAAAAAGAGGTTGTTGTGCTCTTTCTTTATGAAAATGAAAAAAGTAGAGATAAAGTCAGCGTGAGAGTTAAGAGTTAATCATGTCCACTGCTGACTCAGACAAGATTAAAGCATCCTCCATCTGCAATGAAATCTGTTCCTTTTATTATAGTTTTCTGCTTTCTGCTTCTCCTGATTGATCTTTTTTGGTGTCTCCTCTCTTTCAGTCCTATGAGGATCTGGTGCAGCGGTTGGAGCCGGTCATCATGGAGCTGGAGAGGCAGGAGAATGTGCTGGTTGTCTGTCACCAGGCCGTCATGCGCTGCCTGTTGGCCTACTTCCTGGACAAGACAGCAGGTCAGTCCCTCAAACTGAAGCTGTAGAAGCACGGGTCTTTAATGAGGCACATCAGGTCCACTGCCTCTGCAGTTGTTGCTGCATGTCTTTTTAAATTCACTGAATTAAATCAGTAGAAATAATGCGGTGAGTCAGTAAAGGTTAGTGATCTTCACAGATCATGCATGATTAGAGCGCTGGTGGGGATTTCTTTCCTTTTAGTCACACAGTTGGATTTTCACTCTGATAAGTTCTGTTCTGTTTAAGATGCTGGTTAAAAGGTTTTGTAAAGTGACACTTTGAGTGTTTTAAAGCTGGTGACATACTTTCATAGAGAAGTGTTTCACTCCTGACTGACTGACCTGATTTGCCTGTTGAGATAAAATAGTTTAATCATATTTTCTTTCTTAACAGTAGTATATCCCATGGGGTGTAATGTTTCTCCAAATCCACGGTTCAGTTCAGACCTTGATTTTTTTTCTGTCTTTCTTATACACTTTTTAAATAAACCTTTCTATATACTAAATGGATAAAATTGCCAAAATGTTATATCTTCTAATTGAGGCCAAGGTCTTTATTTGCCTCACATGCAAAGGGTGCCAGGCTTTACTGGAAGCAGTCTTATATCAAAAAGAAGCATTTTTTTCTAATTTCCTCTGTTCTGCTCTGGTTCCGATTCTTTGTTACTGCTAATCCACACCAGAGACCCCTGCTGGCTGAGCAGGACCATTACACCCTGACAGAGCTGCAAATGTTAAATGTTGGGCTCCTGTCTTACTATGAAAAAACAAAATCACATAAGGTCACAGATTCCAGAAAGTGATGTATAGGATGTTTGTATTTTCTGTTTGTTCCGGTACTTTAATGAATTGTTGGTGTTTGTCTTCACACAGAGGAGCTGCCTTACCTGAAGTGCCCGCTGCACACTGTGCTGAAGCTAACGCCAGTGGCCTACGGTAAGTCTCCTATAAGCATATAATGTACCTTATTAATCTTTTGAATGATGATAAAACTAATAAAGCTAATCTGTATGCTCAGGCTGTAAGGTGGAGTCCATCTTCCTTAATGTGGATGCAGTCAACACACACAGAGAAAAACCAGAGGTGGGTATGACAACACACACACAAATGAATCCACTTTATAGGAGATATGATGCTTCACAAATACGTTGGTTCAGTGGCTTCAGGTGCTGAACAGTATGGGTTTTTTTAAGCAGGCCATGTAATAGTATAAAATAGTTTGTGGTTGATTATAGGTTATCAGGTTATTACAGAGACTATGACTCAATGCTTCTATTGCTTTCACCCTCACACCCTTTAGGTAAACATGTGTTTGAGTGGAGTATGTTAACTACTTTCTTACAGGGTTTCAGCAGCACTCATAATGTAAGAATCTTCTTCCTGACACATGTTTTCTGTAGCTGAGAATTTAAAAAGATTGAATTGATTCATCTTACTGCACTTCCATTAGGAAAAGCATGCGTGCCGTGGTCTCCGACGTGTTTTGATCCCTCCCCCTCTTTGTGTGTGTATGTGTGTTTTTTTTTTTTATCGAACAGAACGTAGAGGTGTCGCGGATGTCAGAGGAGGCTTTGCTAACAGTGCCAGCTCACCAATGAGGCAGTGCCCCTCACCCCAACACCCCTACCCCTCCCTCCTTTACTCTTCATTACGCACACTGCACCCTTCTGACGCACAATGTGTACCTGCCAATCTCAGCAACCTTTTTTTTATCTTTCTTCTCCACCTTCCTCTGATTGAATCCACTCCACTGTTGTTGTCTTCTGCTCTTCCTCCTCTCATATTGTAATGATGGTGGTAATTGACTGGAATCCAGTTTATCATTTTTGATTATTAATCCTAATGACACTGATCGCGTGTCACATACGTTCTCCCATTTTTGGAGAATGGATGAAAAGCCGGTGAAGGGTTTTTTTTTTTTTTGTTTTTTTTAAATGATGCTGTACTCCCGACTGTGAAACAATGAGACTCCAGCACCTATTTCTGTTGAAGCAGGGATTACATGTAGTTTGTTTTCTCATCGATCTTGTTCGATATGACTCAACAATGTTTATTTTGACCGGTGTCTCATCTCTATATTTCTGTTTGTAGGAGTTAGAATACTCTCATCTTAGTTGCACACTACTGCACAACAGAAAAAGTAGTGTGTTTTAATCCATTTTGCACATAAACAAATTAAGTCTGTGTTTATTTACTTATTATTAAATGTCTTCTATTACAACTTGTCTCTAGTTTAAGGATGTCTGAAACACATTTTACTCTATACTGTCTACTGGAGATTGTGAAAGTACAGAAATACTGTTTTGTTTTTATTCCACAATGTGAAGGTTTTTATGTTCATATCACTGATCAGAATTCAGAGAAAGCTATTTCTGTTTACTGTTTCTAAATAAACTCCACTCAAACAGCGCTGCTGCATTTCATGTTTATGTGCCACACTCTCTCTGTGCTTCACTTGCTTGGCATGAAATCAATTTTCCTCTTTATTATCTGGAAGCTATGATCTTGGGTTAAATGCTTTATATTGAGCATTAATCCTAAAATAAAACACGCCTAGACTCATGAATAGAATATTTCTGACTTGAAGATCAAAAGATTCGTACTCTTGCCTTCCTGTCGTTACTATCTGCAGATCATGTTCCTGCTTCTCTGCTGTGCAAACTCAACATTCATTCATATGCAAAGTCTCCACTGGGTTGCATGAGAAAAATGCTGCCATTCATCCGTCTGAACAAAAAGTCACTGTGTAAAAGTCACATATCATTGTGCCAAGAGCAAGCGTGATAGCAAACTGTATGCTCGTTATTCTCAAGCAGTAATAATGCTATTTTGTTTAAAAGCTTAGTCATTTTGTTGGAAATAAAATCTATATTGTGACATCAAAAAAAAAAGTTTACCAAAGCCCTCCTGTTATTTTCCTTTACACCATCAAAATTAAACACAATAAAATACTTGAACATGACAGAAATATATGAATCACCCGGCTAAAAAGGTGGATTATTTTATATAGAATGCCTTTAAGATCTGATATGCAATCATTTAAAGACATCTGTCAGTCTGCACTTAGAGAAAGGAACATAAGCAACTGCACCACAAGACAAATCATTTTTTTCCACACATTATAAATGCACCAGTAAAAAGAAACTCAAATCTAATGACTGACAGACTGTCCTGGAAGCCATAACAATAAGTTTCAAATGCACCACAGCATGTTGATAAAGAGAAACTGTGATCTCAAGTGCAAACCACAAAAGTGATATCACCGTATGCACAGTGTATCAGAGGGGTGACAGATGTGTGATATGTAGCAACTAAATCACACTCACAACTGAAACATGCACACATATAGTATTCAAACGGGATCTGACACTGATGCGTTCCTCTTTCCAGAATGTGAACATCCATCGTACAACTGAGGACGCCCTGCTCACTGTCCCTCCTCACCTCTGACAGGATGTTGGTACCCAGTGAGGCTGAAGTGGGACCTCTCGTCTTTCTCTCACCCCCGTGATGAACTCTGTGTTGTTTTTTCCTGCCGTCCAATGTGCACGACCTGCTCACGCTGGTGACTGTCTGGGTGAAGTGCCTCCTCCTCCTCCTCCACCCCTCCACCCCTATCACGCACACACTTATCTTTGTAACTTGTACACCTGTCCTTTATAAGGGATTTGAAGGAGCTCAGCACTGTGAAGAAGCTGAACCTGAACACTTGCTGCATGGTGGTGGTGGTATTCCGCACAATTGGTCCAAATGATTTATGAATCAAATGAGGGTTTGGTCACAGCAGATTTATCTTATTGTGTTATTATATGTTGCTATATTCAGTACGGTTTCTGTGTATTGTGCAGCACTGAAGGTTACTGTAATATATGCTTCTAAGTATTAACCAAGTGATTTTCATCAAATGATCATGTGACTCCCTGCAACATGTATTTCTGTATTGTGCAATCATTGTTTTATGTGAAGGTGTCTTTATGTGCAATTTGAAGGATACACACCTACTTGGGAAATCGATACTATGAAGCTTATTATTGTAGCAAAGTGATGATTCAATCAATAAATGAAAAGACTGGATCAATATCAATATAAGTTTTCTATGGTGACAACAAACAGTCACTTGAACTTTATACTCTGGGGTAAAATGTCTTCAGCTGTCAGATGCATAGGTAATATACTGTGTTATCTAACCCTGAAACAGATGCATCACTATAAAATAAAAGTAGTGATTTTGCACAGACCTTTGATGAAATTGAAATATGTTTTTGTGAAGAACTTATGGAGGCATTTGATATTTAAAAAAACTAAACAAAACAAGCTCAAAGCTGTTGGTGTTGATGTTGGTCATGACTTCAAAATGTATGTCCCAACTCCACAGAGATATAATAAAGATGTGTTATTTTTATACACCGGCCTGTCATTGTTTCAGTCCTTTAATGCTTATGTGTTTTCCAGGTATATACTATCTTACCTAATAGGTTAAATCATTGACAAGGGCTGCAGCTAGCAATTATTTTAATTAAAATGTCACAAAATATTCAAAAAAGTGCATCATATTGTCACAGAGCCCAAATGGACCTGTTCACACTACTTATTTTGTCAGAACTCTCTTTAAAAAATAAATTTTCATACAAGATTCAGAAAACAAAAATCCACACCTTTCTTTTGTTGGCTATTTTTGGTTTAAACAATAATTTTCAGAATTCTTAATTAACAATGAAATGTATGCCAATTAGCTAAGTCTTTCAGCTCTATCAGTAATTGAAGTATGCATGACGGATGCTGCTGTGGTGATGTGTCAGGCTGGTGGTGGATGGATAAAGACCGCAGTGTTTCCAGAAATGAGGACGTGTTGGGTGGATGGACATGAACTCATTAACTCATGTGTTAATTCATGATAATGAGCAGGAAGTGTCCAGGAGGTAACCTTTTTTCTTCCTATTTTTTATGACTTGAAATTCAACCACATGACCAAAAACCTCCTCTTAATTTCTAAAATAGGTTGTTGAATGAAATAAAATCTCCTCAACCAATATGACTTCAGTGCTGTTGCGCAATACCATTCACCGCCAGCAATAAAAGCCTTGTGTGGCTTGTGTGGTGTAATTATAGTGAGGATTTGCATGGAAAGCAAATACGCCTAAGGAAAATGATTCAGATGATTAAGTTTAAATTATAAATGTGAACAAATACTGCCTGACAAAGAAAGGTTCACACGTTGTCTGCAACATTAAGGTATTACTTCCCCTTCCTCACAGCTGAAACAACACAGGGGCCGTCTATAACGTAAGCGGTGACCAAAGTGCTGACTAAAAACAACTTCCTCAGAAGCCGAACACATCCATTTATAGGTACAGCAGCAACACATGCACTCACCATGAACTCAGAAAGATGCATAGAATACAGACATGAACGACAAAAAGTTATAAACAAATGACCTTTATTATCTTTCATTATTTTCATACGTTTTTTGGTGGCTGCGGTACAGACAGCTCTCCGTTGCATGTGATAAATCACCTACTTTCTTAAACATGGGCTTCCTGAACAGAGATTGGGAGACAAATTTGACAGTGACAGTAAAAACGGACTCACATACACAGAATACAAAAGCTCGGCCATTTTATTTGCAACAACACACTCTTGCTGCCCCTGTATTCATGGCTATCAACTTGATTAATACTTTAAGGACCCGCCTTTGTTTGGGCATTTGTTCTAAGTGGCAGAAAAAATGAAACTGGTAAATATTTCATTATATACAGTCATTGATAATCATGAGTACAGGGAAATACTCGAGACGGGTGCAACAGGTGTCGTCGCCAGATTGGTCGTGTTCCTCTCATCTCAACGCTGATTGGCTGTTTCCTCCGATAGTTCTCCACTCTTGTGCTGATTGGCCTTTGGAGATTTCCCTCAACTTGTGGTGGAGCACATAATGACCCCCATCATCAGAACTGTGGAGAAGAGAGGATCAAGTTATTGCCCATTTCTGTGTTTAACCATAAAAAAAAAAGTTGCACCCAAATAAATTAGAAGCGTGAGTATCTTTTACATTAAGACAAACCCACATTATATGTCAACATCCAGATTAGAGCTGTGAAAGCAGAAAACTAGTCTCTTACATTCTTGAGGAATTCCTCGGCGACGATACGGGCCCTGGCGTTAACGGACAGCTTCATCTCGCTGATTTCCTTGTCGATCTCCTCCATGAAGTGGATGACAAAGTCCACCAGCTTGTGTTTGTACATCTGCTCCGTGTGGAAGTTAGTGATCAAGAAGCTAATGTCATATCCCTGAATCACAGTGCAAGAGAGGAAACTGGTCAACAAACATGACAAAAAACATCACATCATTTCATTGTCTACATGTTTTTTATGTTCTAATTATAGAGGTACTGTTCATGCATCTCACATCCGTACGTCATTTAAAAGCTAAACACTATTCCTCTTTTCTGATTTATATCTGTTCTGTGATACTGTACAGTTTATTAATTCCTCTTTTTGTCTGTTATATACAGATCAGATTATACTCCCTTTCTTACCTCTACTGGTTTCCTCCTCAGAATGAAGAAGTTCTCCGCTCTCATCATCATGAAGCGCATGAACTTGTGGCAAAGGATCTTCTCGATCTCATCAGCCTACAGTCGATCATAACATACACAACACATTAGACCAAGACAGAACATTTACTAAATAAGTAAAGACATAATCCAAATCACGCTGGTTTTAATCACCTGTTTGACAGCAATGCTGACTCTGACAGAGTTGATGGATCCCTCGATCAGAACCTTCTCCTTGTCATTACGACTGATCACCACGGGCTGAAGTAGCAACTCCTTACTGCTCCTGTAACCACAGCAAAATCCATCCAGTATAATCAAAACCAGGCCTGCTCAGATTTAAACTATTCCAGATGTTGAGGAGCATTATGGTGCCTGAAAACCTGATACCCAGAGATAAACAAAAATACCCTAGAAATGATAGTGATTTGTTTAAAAACTCTTCTGGTGGTATTGGGGAGACTCCTGCAAAACAGGCTGTAGCAAGTCCCCTGCTGGCCGATTTTACAGCCTTGCCCACGCTTGTGTAACCCCCCCTTATGGATGTTTGCACAAGTCGAAACTTGTGTGACAACTGCAGATGATCTGCAAACAGCTTGGAGGCAGCAGTTACAGGGGGAAGCAAAGCAGGGGTACATACCTGACCTCCACCTCGGGCTTGTTGTGGCGCTCCACCACCTGAGAGGAGAAGTTCTCCAGACACAGGGCCGCTTGTAAGGTGGCCCTCACAGCGTTCAAGTAGGGGCGCAGAGTCGCTGTCTGAGGAAAAACATCAAGAATTTCTGGTGTGATCACAATGCAGAGAACATTTAGTTATATCAGGCATTTTGTTATTCAAATCAGGAAACGCTAAAGCTCCCGGTCTGATGAGGATGACTTCACCAGCAGCAGGGTCAGCATATAAGGTCAGGTTTGATCAGGAAATCAAAGCGAGCTGTGTGCAGGATGAGCAGGCTGCAGATCAAATGATTTTAATCCAATTTATTATTTACAAGTATCAGTTATTGCAGCCAGAAATTACACAAAAAAAAGAATTTAATGTAACCGAGTGATTTTTCCTGCATTATTGTTAGTGGTTTGGATGCTTTAAACTGACCGAGATTGTACATGTACACGTCTAGCTCCATCTTTCTGTCTAAACCAACGATATTCACTCTTTTCCGTCGTCAAATGACAGAGCTTTAGAAGCACTACCGGTCCGAGAAAAGAAGGAAAATAGGTCCAGGAAGAAAAGACAGCTCAGCTCAATCACTTTAGTTTCTGCAAGCCGTATACCGAGGATGCTTCGCCTTCTCTCGTTTCACCGCGGCCAAACACAAACCCCCGCCCGGCAAAAACACGAAGCTAGCCAGCTGAAATGACACCTGCTGTAGTCATAGCTAGGCGGTATAAAGGTGTAAAAAAGGAGAGATAAAGACACATTTGACAGAACAGACTTACCATTTTTGTGCTGTGAAAGACGGAAGTTCCTCTGCCACGCCTGGGACTCCTCTTCCGTAAATCCTACATCGTCTAGCAAAGACGAGGTGCGCTCGTTTTGGTCCTTGCTTTTCGTTTGAAGGAAGCGGTTAGCTCCACCCAGAATACTCGCTGCTGTTAGCGATAATCACTCCGTACCAGGTTGAATATGTTGTGTGTAAAACGAGCGCACCCTCCGGCGCGTCCACTCCGCTGACAGAGGAGGAGACAGTCTTCTGCTTTATGGACCATTTTCACCTTCTGAAACAAATATGTAACAAAATATGTCAAATAACAAAGATACGATCGAGTACAACTGAACTGCAGGTTTAGGAGTATTTTTTAATTTTTAATTTGATGAACCTTGGCACAACATGGTTTGTTCCGACGGCACCATTGTAGCATTAGTGTCGTATATCTACAACTCGTCTTGTTTGTTTTGATAATTAGCGATATTTAAAGATCGCATTTAAATAATTGAAGCACATTTTATATTTCATTATGTTCATAGCATAGCTGTTCTGTCGATAATAGGATATAATTTAATCTGACTCGATTCTACACTATACAGTCTATGATTCCACAACCCCCCCTCACTTTTATTGGTTTCTTCCATCATGGACACCATTCACTGACGGTAAATATCCGCTGCTCCTAAACATTCAAAGATATTTCACTGCTTTCATTTAATATTATTCAACTCATATCTGTTTTTAAAACTTCAACATGTGAAATGTGTGAGTGCTGAAGCGTGAGATTATGGCGACCGTTATTAAAAATTTACAGCAATTTTCGCAGTTTGGGCCCAGCGAGCTCGCGCTGTATGAAGCAGACCTGCGCGCTCGTGCGTGTGTGTTTGTGTTTGTGTGTGTATGTGTGTATGTATGTATGTGTGTGTGTATGTGTGTCAGAAAAAAGAAAAAAGGAATGACAACCAAAGCTGGACACCACTGAAAAGTGTCTAACAGATTTATGTCATTTTCTTGGTCTTTATTCACCACATTGTCTCTCTGTTTGTATCAGTTCATTTAGATGCTGCCAGGTCTTTGCAACTCATCATCATGAGTGAGTTAAAGGACTGCCCCCCACTGAAATACTATGACTTCAAGCCTGTCGAGCACGTCAAGGTGTGTCCCCGCTACACTGCTGTGCTGGGCCGCTCAGAGGACGATGGGATCGGTATTGAGGAGCTGGACACCCTGCAGCTGGAGTTGGAGACGCTCCTGTCCTCAGCCAGTCGACGCCTCAGAGCCCTGGAGGAGCAGAGACAGGTAAGGAGAAGGATGTGAACAGCCATCATCTCTTGTTATTGTGGTTGCTTTTCATTGACTCGAAATCCTCCACTATGTCTTAGATCCTCACAGACTGGCAGGACAAGAAGGGAGATAAGCGCTTCGTAAAGCCAGGGAAAGACCCAGACCCTGCTGCATCATCTCGCCACAAACCAAAGAAGCAGAAATTGGATGGCAAAGGCGGTCATGGCCCAGGTCCAGGCCCTGGCAGACCAAAATCTAAAAACCTGCAGCCTAAAGTCCAAGAGTATGAATATACAGACGACCCACAAGACATTCCCCGCACTCCGAAAAATGATGCTCCCAACAGGTCAGCGGCCTCTTCATCCCACCTCTTCAACCTCTTTGTAATATATATCATACAGGGATACAGCATACAGTCTGCGGTTTGCCAATTATTGTCTCTCTGGGAAGGTTCATGTTTGACATGTTTTTGTTTTCAGATTCTGGGCATCAGTCGAACCATATTGTGCTGATATCACAAATGAAGAGATACGATTGCTAGAGGAACTTCTGAAACCCCCAGAGGATGAAGCAGAGTATTTCAAAGTAAGACATATTAAAGCCTTTGTACATGTTATGTTATGTTATGTTATGTCATGTTGTGTACAACTTCCCCGGGGACACAGTCAAAATTCTGGATGTTTTTAGTGTGTTATGTATTTATATTGGCCAAAGAGTGGTGTGTTAAGCTTTTGTGCTGTCTGTGTTAACTGTAGATTCCAGCATTGGGGAAACACTACTCTCAGCGGTGGGCTCAGGAGGATTTGCTGGAGGAGCAGAGAGAGGGAGCACGAGCCAACGACAAGAAGAAGGGCCTTATGGGAGGACCACTGTCTGAACTTGATGCAAAAGGTGAGGGAAAGCTGCAGCCTGTGCCTTAAAACTCCAAGTTAAGTGTAGGGACTACACAGTGTTTTGTCCTCAGCATCACTTCCATGATGTACTTTGTTTACTGTGCAAGTGTGATGAGTCCCCCTCAATGCTTATTTTCATGTTCATGTAGATGTGGACTCACTGCTGAAAAAGTCAGAGTCCCAACATGAATCTCCAGAGGACGGCTGTCCCTTCGGTCCTCTCACGCAGCGTCTGCTCCAGGCTCTTGTAGAGGTCAGACTTGGTATTCAGTAATCAAGCAAATTACGCATGGTGGTTTTAAGTGAGACGTGGTATCTGAAACATTCAAGCTTTACTCTCATAAAAAACACTGGACATTGACTGTAAATGGTGATATCTTGTCTTGATTCTTCCAGGAGAACATCATATCCCCCATGGAGGATTCTCCTATACCAGACATTTCAGGAAAGGATGCTAATGATGGAGCTGGGACGTCACCTCGAAGCCAAGGAAAATCTTTTAGGTATTTGTGCAGCACCTCACGAATGTCAGCTGTCATAGGTTAATTCTGTGGCTGTCATCTCATGAACAACAAATACTTTTCACTTAAAAGAACTGGACCTCAAAGACCTCAATTCAGTTCAAACTTTATTGTCTTAAATAGGCTACTAGAGACGTCTGTCACACAGTAGAATGGAATTCTTATTCTGTGGATCCTCCCAGCAACTCGAAAGTTTAAAAAACAATAGAAAAAGACATTCATCAAGTATCAGACATAAGTTAAAAAGTCATATGATCTGGTATATAAATACATAATAATAATGATAATAATATAAAAGCTTAGGAAATTATATAAATTAACACAAATCACACATGGGGGATTTTGAAGGCTGATTCAGTTTTTTTTAATCATATACTGTTGCAAAAATAAATTAGTTGACAAAATAAGAATGAACTGTTAATCTCAGAATTAAACCAGCAAATGAAATAAATTAAAGTAAATGACCTCAGTATTTCCTCTCCAGAATTATATTTCTGGCAGTGTAATGAAGGTTTTAAAACAGATTTTGACCATCATGTTGGGAAAGACAATGAACAGAAAACATAAATGAACATATCTTAATTGTATCAGGTTGGGCTCATGACCTCAGTATTTTTAATATCCTGGCTATGTCCCTGTGTGTGGCTACCGTATTGCATATTGGTTGTGAGTTTGGTTCATTTATCCTTTCTTGTGCACTGACAAAAGAGACAGTTCTTGAAATGTGCTGAAGTTTATAAGAGGGAAGAAGTTCACATATTAACCTTGTTGCCCCCTCCTCCACCACCACTACCACCACCAGCGTTCCTCACACACGTTCCCTGGAAGCGAGGATCAAAGAGGAGCTGGTTGCCCAGGGACTACTGGACTCTGAAGAGCGTCCTGGACCAGGAGGAGATTCTGAGGATGAGGTCCTGGCAGAGCTTCAGAAGAGACAAGCAGAGCTCAAAGCCCTGAGTGCTCACAACAGAGCCCGTAAGCAGGAGCTGCTCAGGTGAGGACACAGTAGATGCATTAACCATGAAGTACATCCATGAAGGTTTAATCAAATGATGAGCTGTTGACTTTAACTTTTCATTTGCCTCTAAGGTTGGCGAAAGAGGAGATGCGCAAGCAGGAGCTGAGACAGAGAGTCAGAGTGTCTGACAATGAGGTCATGGAAGGATTTCGGAGAATTATGGCAGCTAGGCAGAAGAAACGCACTCCGACCAAGAAGGAGAAGGACCAGGCCTGTAAAGCACTGAAGGAGAGGGAAAGCATCCTCAAGTTACTGGATGGATAAAAAACAGCAAAAATGTGGGAGGAAGAATCTTTTTTCCACTTATTGACACAGATTGTAACCGTGGCGACAGCTGTTACACCCTCAGTTTACAGCTACATCTCCAACATGTGCGATACGGTTTTCTGCAGGTCTGTGTGGTTGGAGTAGGGACATTTCTGTCGTAGTTTTTATGTCATGTACAGCAAGAAGCTTATGTGATCGTAACATTCAGTATGCATCTGAGACTTTTCCTCATTTTGTTAAATTTTTTCTTTGTCAGTTTAATTTTTATGTAGCTTTCTATTTTGTTTACCATGTAATGTTATGAAAACAATACACATCAATGTTTGAATAAATCAGTACCAATTAAAGGCTATTGTTGTATGTGCATGAAATATACAACATAGAGGTGATATATCATTAGATGTATCTGTGATTCAAGACCATACCAAAGGTATTTCAGGTCCCGGCACTGTGGTCCAGGAGGTGGCTTATTTAATCCATTGATTAGGAATAATGCATAGATTAACATCACGCCACAGTTTATCTTTCACCATCATATTAAGTAATAGTATTAAGCTTCATTTGAAACCATGCAGAATGTATTTTGGTCTGCAGCTATAGATTCAAACTCAATTAAATACTTGAACATGAACAAGCATGGAGACCATTTTTAATCATGCTCAGAGGTGGCAATGTCAGTCATTTCAGGCTGAAGTATATTCATGGTCCCCAAAGGACTTTGGTGATCCTCTGATTTTTCTTTTAACTATCATGAGGTTGACATTTTTGTCTTTTACTTAAGTTTCTTGGCAACTGTTGGAAGGATTTCCATGAAATTTGGTACAGACATTCTTGCTCCCCAGACATTCTTGCTCCCTCACGTTTTATCTAGAGCCACAGTCTCAGCTGTACTAAAGCTCTACTAAACATCAATAAGCACACACCTCATAAAGCCTAGCATGGCTGTACTCTTGTTCTCGGATGGTGGCTGTGGGACATACACCACGGGTTGAGCTGAGGGTTCATCTTACTTCATTATTTATTTATTGGCATAACAATAATGTGTATTAATATTACAATAGTATTACTACAATAGGGAGGGACAGCAAGACAGCATCTGTATAAGGACTTGATACACTATCATCTTTTTTGTTTTCACGATATGTTTACAATATTTATTTTTTGTCATTATTCTTTTGTCGTCTTACTTTTATTTCTAGTCACATAATAATGGGTAAATATGCACATTTACACAATATTATGCCACATTGTTTATGAATGTCAGCATCCTGAAACATAGGTGGAATTATATGTCCCAGCTCTGTCTTATTTTTCCTTCCCAATACTGTCGAAAACTTTTCCACAACACCACTAGATGGCAGTCACTGTCTTTTTAACTGACCAGGCTGGGCATTTACATAGCCTGTGGTTTCCAGTATTTCCACAAGGCTGTTCAAAATTGACAGTGTGCCAATGTGGTGTGTGTCTTCATTTGAGGACATCTTCATCCATATTGATCCCAGGATAAATTAGATGAATAGATAGGATAAAGCCGCTGTGTCTCACAGTCTGCTGCTCTGTGTGAGGGTCACACAGTTCATCCTATGGAGAGACAGAGACCAGTGCAGTCATCCAAGGGGATCTTACCAGGAACAACACAACAGTCAGACACGCTGCTGTTTTACCACACGGTCACAGTAGCAACCAACACACTGCTGCTGACCGGCTGACTGGACAGTGTATGATTTCTACACATACTGACATGTAAGGGGACATGTCCCCATCAGTGCTGACGTTTGCAAGTTTGCCATGTGGTCAGTAGTTCCAACGCTGTCTCTTAAAATACTTTTTATATGAATGAAATGTTTTGACCCTTTCACTCAAGAGATCACTTTAAAATCACAGTGTTGAAATCACTAAATGTTTATAGCCTAACAGATGTATAGATAGATAGATAGATAGATAGATAGATAGATAGATAGATAGATAGATAGATAGATAGATAGATAGATGGATAGATAGAAATCTAACTGAATCCACAATAATATAGCTAGACATGATTTTTTTTTATAAAAATGTTGAATGATTAAACAGAAAAGTGCTCATATTCTGTGTCCTTGAACACCTCTCTGTGCTGTAACAGTGGTCCAATCATCATGTAAACCCCCCCTCCAGTTAAGGCTGAGGGGGGCTTTTTGCATCCTCTACGCAAATTCATAATGCCATGAGTCCATCTGTATGAAAGCTTTTAATAACATGCAGACCTATTGAATCCTCCTCACAGGTGAATGAGAGCCTGAATGGATATCTGTGGCGGCCCCTCGAGGCTGGGCGTATTGCACAGGGCTTTTGTTGTATTTGTTGTCATTAGACCTAAACTGAAGGGCAGGTGGGTTTTGTGTTGATACACTGCTCATACACGTTCAATGATGCTCATCTACTGTTTGCACATCCAGTATTGAGCTGTTTTTTAAAGGCTCAGTCAGACCTTTTCATAGCCCAGGTGGTGTGTCCCTGAGAGTGTTTGGGGATCTGTAAGGCTCAAACCTCGGGCCTCAGCTTCTCTCGGGCACGTAGACTCTCTCTCCTCTCCCCATGTGAAATTCAGCTACGTGGTGAGCTTCTTCACTCCTCTCTGTCATGGCCTGTAAACCTTTATGGCTGTTTGAAGAAGAGGGCTCTCCACTGAAGGGTCTGGGTAAATAACTTGAACTTAAGTATTGTGGCACAGGACATGCAGCGGCGGCATGTCTGGATGCTTCTCCTCAGGAATTAAGGAGAAGACAAATATAGTGTAAATACAGACCTATCATGTGGGCAGGCTGTGTGTTACGTGTTTACATGTGCACACACATACACGCACACTCATCTATGCTACTATCATCCCAAATCTCCTGTCAGTGGGGGCATTTCTGTCCAGTAGTTCTTTGTTTTGTCAGTTTGTATGTTTCTTTCTCCGGGGCTCTCCTCCTACTCCACCTCCGTCCCTGCGTTCCTGCGCTGGAATCGAGCATGAACAGAGAGGCTCACATGCACACATACACACACACACACACACACTCAGACAGAGACAGAGAGCGATACATACATAGGGGTAAAAGTATTTAACATAAATCTGTTGATCCTTTGTGTTAATGCTATGTCAGCTTTCATGGTACTAACACATGCTGAACTGAGATTGTGTGTGTGTTTGTGTTTGTGTGTGTGTGTGTATGTGTATGTGTGTGTGTGTGTGACAGAGATACAGACAGAGGTTGAGACAGCTGCTGGGGCCGGCTGGTCCACTGAGAAGAGCCTCTGTCCAGCCAGGCCACGCCTCGGCTCTTCTCCTGCACAGAGAACTATTGTCTTGAACGCTGTTGCTTCCACGATCCTGATGTCATGGTTTGTCCTTCCCCAGAGCGCTACTGTGGCTATTGCGGTAGAACCTGACTGACCTTTTAGCCTCAAGTCAGAAACACAACAACCGCATGGATGTTACATTTAAGGGAGGTGAGACAGTCGTAGATACCATGTACAAAAACACGACTGTGCTGTCACCTTTTTGACCCCACAGTAACATCTGACTAGTTTGAATCTTATTTGCTTCTCATTTGCATGGCAGTTGATGCTTTTTTGTGTGTGTGTCTCCTGAACTTGACAGCTCATATGCAAATGAAGCTTTTTTGCCTCGTTCAGCCCCACCTGTCTGGGTTTTGCTCATTGTTGAGGTAAAGATAAAGATTCTTGGGTCCTCTTTCCAGCCTGTCATGCCTCCTGGGTAGTTTGTACAAGATAAGCACAATCAGCCACAGATAAGCCATTCACTTACAGTATTAGAGACATTAACCCAGTCAGATATGACATGTTTACAGGTTACTAGGACATTATTGGCCATGCTAGTTGGTCAGTCTATCACTTTGGTCCACACTGAAATATCTTATCTCGATGGCCATGAAAGTTTAGGGCCTACAGGTACTGATGGTCACCAGAGAATCTACTGTCCTTTGTGATCCCCTGACTTTTTTTCATCTAGCCACAGTTAGGTTGACATTTTTGTTTTGTTGCTATGCTGTTGTTGTAGCATTGCTGTAAACTCTTAGTCTTGTTGTCTATCTTGTTGCAAATGATTATATTCATAAACAGTGTGTGCAAGCAAACCTGATCTCAATCTGAAAACATTTAGTGAGCACATAATTCAGGACTGCAGAGCCAAGTCATAATAATGTGATTAATGAATAATCAGAAGCTTGTGTTTACTCTAATCTATGTTTTTTTTTTAGTTTTATGTGTCTTTCCTTTGTAAGGGCTCAAGTCACACCAAGTCAATGACCAACCCCCATCCCCACCCCCAATAGGAGCCTTTTTTTTTTTATCTCGGCCTCAGTAAAAAGTCTGCTGAGAGCTGGCACAGTGCCACAGCTGTTTGACTATACTTTTTTAGAATCACCAAGCAAAAAGTAAGATAAGAACGAGGGAGAGATAGGTGGATAGAGTGCAGTATGTCAGAGCGCCGTTAGTCATTGGCAGTAAATTTGGACAGCAGAGGTCAAAGCTCTTGAAAAATATGCTTTGCTTTGGAGATAAGGCTAGAGAGCAGACGTAGGCTATATAAAAGGGGACAAACATGAGGACTGTGTATGGATATATATGTACATATTTCCACACAGATTCAATGCAACATTGTTTGCCACCAGTTTTACCATACAGTGAGTAAATTGGAGCAAGGAGCACTAGAAAAGACCCATCTGGTGGTTGTGGGACATCAGTGGACTGCCAGCCCTCTCCCCATAGGGTTGGGTGAATAACATACAACCTTCCTGGGACTTCCTCCAAGTTGGAGGGTGGTGGGCTAGAGAGAGGACATCGGCGGCATTGTGGATAATAGTCATTGAGGAGCGAAGGAGACGCAATGAAAAACACTTCTCTCACCACCCACCACTTCTCTGTCATCCTCCCTCCATCCTCTTCCCATCTCTCTTGTGTTTCCTCTGCTCTGTTATTATCACCCAGATCAGGCTCACTCTCCCCTCGCTGCGATGGAGAGGAGGGCTGGCCGCCCACATGGCTTTGGTGAGAGATTTCTAACAGCAGCAGCACAAGAGAGGGGGGGGGGGGGGGGGGCGAAGACAAGAGGCCCAATAAAGTCCATCTAAATATAGAGACAGCAGGGCCTTCTTTCCCTTCTCCTTATAAAGAGCTGCTGATGAATCTGGGTGGATGATCCCCCTCACTGTACCAAGAGCTGATCACTCCCTCCAGGATAGGGAACATAACTGTTGGTGCATGGAAACATACACTCTTGCACACAAACACACAGCGCGACTTTGTATTATGAGAGAGGACAGGGAATTTAGCGAGTTTTTTCTGTACACGAGAGAATCAAATCACGTTTGGTGGAACATACTAAAATAGGAGAGGTTGGTGGAAACCTCTAAAAAGAAATGATGGGAGCAGTGAGTGATGGGGGTGGTGGTTCAAGACACTACAAGAGATTAAGAAGTAAAGTACAGATGAACTTCTGGCTAAAAATATCTGAGGTTGAATTTATATCAACATAACCTCCATCCTCTGTTAAAAGATGCCCCTTTGTGGCTCTCATTCTGCCTTACTTCTTTAGTCCTGTTTCACTCATAGTCTTCATGTTTTTGTCACCACTCTCATGATTGTATACTTGTAAATGCTACAAACAGCCCATTTGCTAGCCTGGCTCTATCTAAAGATAAAATTCATTCAAAAACTGAGGTTTTATGGGGGAGTACAGGTTATATTGTTCAGACCCTATGTTACTTGTGAGCAACTTAGTGGAAAAAAAGTGTTAAGGCCAGCACCAAAGTTCTATCACTGAGTCAGAGATATTGGGAAACGATATCTCCCACTTGGGAAAAGAAATGTCAACAAACCATTGGAAACAGGACTGCAAAGCCTCCATGAAAGCAGTTAACACTTCACGATTTGTTTTTCTAACACCTAGAAATATGTAACACAACAAAAGTAACTAATTTAAAGGCATACTATGGATGTTGCTAATAAAACAAACAAAAACAAACAACATTCAAACATTCATATAAAAGTAATCCCTGTTAATCATCACTTATGACCCACTAGCAGTGTGTGGTGGTGTCTGTATCCATGTTTCTGGGTGTGAGGTTGGGACTAGAAACCAGGTATCAGAACATAAGGACTACAAAAATGGTGGACACAACATCAGTATTCTGCTTGTTCAACAACTGTTAAATAAGTAGCTCGTACCATATCCCTTACTGGTGGATTTCTTTGCACTTATGGCATGACGTATCCACCTCTTATAATACATCCACGACAGAGTCACAGAGAGCAGAGAAGGGAAGTTGAGTAGGGGAGGAGGGGCCAAGTTTGAATGTTGTGTTTATAAACAGTAACCGGCAAATCCTGCATAGTAGGCCTTTAAACTGTGGAGTAACTACAAGGCTAGCAGTGGGGTAAACATGTGTGACATGGCCCAGTAAACCACCCTTAACCACAATGTGCTATTTTTACACTTTGACTTGTATATTCAAGAAAGGTGATGTGTCACCTCATCACTGATCTTTCGAGATTTCTGGAAGGGGATTTTTGTCTTGTACAGAGCTGTTTCCCCATTTCCTGTCTTACACTGACTGGTAGATGGTAACAGACATGAGTGTGGTAATGATGTAACTCATCAAAAACGTGTATTTGTTAAAATAGTTTTTTTTACCACTTTGTGTTAATGAGTCATCCATCACACATCCAGATTACCATTGTGTGACTATATCAGAGTTTGAGAAATGCCTTTGCAAACACTATTCTTTACACCTGAAATAGAGTTGACGCGCTCCACTGTTTAAAAGTGAAAATGCCTCATTAGTTGCAAATGATCAGGCAGCAGTCAGCGACATAAAGATGTCCTCTTCTCTCATGACCTTCCCCTCATGATAAATTAACAAGTCTAACAGCTGCGTCACCAATGTAAGTGATTCCCTCCCATAGCCTACGCACTGTTGCTGTCTGTCTGAAGTGCAGTTATCATTAACTGCCTGTCCTGTTTTCTGCTGTTGAGGTGTGTGACATCAGCAGCTGCTCTTCTCCAACCCCCTTTTATTTAACAAAAAAGATAATATACAGGTCACGTACTGGTTAACACAGACCACAGATAGATATGTCTCAACAGGAGACACAAACAGGTCACATAGGGTACACATATTGACACAGAGACACAGATGTAATGTTAGATACGCACTGTGTGAAGCAAACAAGAGGTCATTTTCACAGCTGTCCTCCTATGCCAGTGGTGACAGCAAAGGTTCAGAAGTCAAATAGGGGGAAAAACGGTTTACTAGTGTTTTAACATCCTCTTTTACACCTGTTGCTCAACGTCTCCTGCAGCATGTGTGTTGCTGTGGCCACACACCGAGACACTTGTGGACACACGCATTATAAATGGACACAAACACACATAAAAAGTGGTTTCACTGCACTGATCGTGCACCAAAGGAAAGCGCAGAAAACACAAATAACATCACACGCTGAACATCAGCACTTATTACATAAGAGCTCTTCTTCCACACAGACAACTTCACAGCACAGTCTGACAGAGTCAATGTCAAACCCTGCATGAGAGGGAAAATGGGTGTAATTCGTGCATGACCACTCAGTTGCTATGTGTACAGCTGTAGTGGATCGATCTGTGTGTGTTTGTGTGTGTGGCTGTGTCAGTTTGTGGTCATGAAAGCCCCACTGAGAGAGGAAGCTCAGCTGTCAGTAGTCATCAGGCCTACTGGGCCTCTTTTCTCTCTCTTTCTTTGCTGATCCTGCTGTAGTTAACCTCCACCCCCCTCCCTCTTTCATTTTCTCCCTTCCTTCTCTTTTCTGCCCCCCAACAGCAGCTGCCCGGGTTTGAGGTCGAGGTAGAGGCGCTGCTCGTTAGTGCAAGCATGTTGCCCAGAGATAAGAAAATGTGGCATAGAACCAACAAACCCCCCCTCTGGGCTGAACATACAACAAACACACATGCATATTGGCAAAAAAAGTGTTGAAATATTATGGGCAAAGGTCGGGGCATTTATTCTGTGGTGCGATGTTTAGTGGTGGTTATGATATTATAAAGAGGGCTTTGACCTCACTTCACCCTTGAATTCACCAGCTTTCGCCTACTCACCTCCTCTCTGTCTTCTTGTGCTCTATCCACTGGTCTGTCTCACCCCGTGCAGAGTGTTAACCATGCCACATTAGCTGCTTACATGCAGAATAACAAAGAACAAACACCCTCTCTCTGCGGAGCTTGCTGCACGTTTGAGGGCCTTGAAATTATTTCTATGTTTGCATGCCGACACTGCCAGACTGCTGTGGTGTGGTGTGAAATGGACACGGGGAGAGGATGTGAGGCTGAAATCGTCTGTGGCGCCTCAGCTCTGCTTGCCCTTGGGAAATATGGGGGGTGGGATAGGGGTTGTTGGGGACGGGAGGCAGGGGGTGTCTGAGCTTGTGATTGCAGTCCTGCTCTGATGGACCTCCCCAGGCTCTGCTTCAGTAAGACAAACTTAGATCACATTACAGAGTTGGAGACTTTGCATGATCTGAGGGAGGACACTGAGTGAAAACAACCAGTGCCGCACTAATGGGAGACACATTTATGATTTCACAAACAGGCACACACATGTATACAAGCTACAACTCGCATAGCCACAGATGTCCAGCTCATAGGGATACACTTAATCACTTCACTTGACTCAGGGGGTGCAACCTGCTCCAGCTGTTGCTATGTCTGTTTTTTTTGTCTGTCTCGCCAGCTAATCAACCCCTCCTCACTCCTCTTTACTCTGACTTTACCACAAGTATCAGTCCTGTATAAGGCTATCTCATCTGCCTCATCTCATTATCAGCCCTGGTGAAAGTGCCAGTGGACGCTAGAGGAGTGTGAGGCCTGCATCCTATCAGGACGCGGGCCTGCTGTTGGATAAACACTTGTTTCTGCCGGATTCCTGAAAACTCACACCAAGCCACAAATATCTGAGTCTTAATCACACCCAGACTCCACAGTCCCGGTTGAATACATAACACTTTCATTGACTCATGTTAACACCTTACACTATCCAGGTATCATTAGTCAGGATCAACATACAGTGTGTACACATCCTAAAAATCACTTTGTGTACAGACAAAGGGACATGTTTATGGGGAGAAAACAGCTTTATTAGTTTAAGAGTCTGCAGTGTGCCCAGTTGTACTGGTTGAACCAGCTGAATTCTGAACCATATGAATGATCAGGTTGCTCAGCTTGTTAGAGGTTACTGGAAACTATGCACCCAGTTCAACTGCTTTTGAATTTTTATTTCCTCATTTCTTTTTACCCACTTCAAAGTTTGTAGCATGTAATGTAGGAGAAGCTGCTTTTTTTTCATCCCAACATTTCTTCTCCTTCGCCTCAAGGTAAACAATACCTTCTAGAGTGCCATTCATTGCACTGTGGCAGCATTGCGGGCTCAGATCACAGTTAATCACAGCGCTGAACAGGTGTCCCAACTGTATGGAAATTCTTCATTAATGACTCTGTCAGCTATGTTTTTCTGAGTTCCAGTTTCCCTCACTTACAGTTAATCTCATTTGGTTTACTTCTCCCCAGTAAGCTCTGGCTGTAATAGACAAACAATATTAATACACCAAATGCAAACTCATTTGTCTGAAGGAGTAATTTTTACTTCTTCGACTAAAGTCCATTACTGACGACAACAGACCATCTTTGGTGTTTTACCAACTGTCTTTACCTCTCATTCAAACTGGACTCTTTCCAGACCTGTCCATGTTATCTGAATGGGTTATTAGTGCGGGACCACGGGAGAGAGCATGTGATGGGTTTAGGGGGGCCTGGTCATTTATTCTAAGAGCCTGGGTAAATATAGCCTGTATCTGTGCCCTATCTGACACCACAGCATTGATACTCCCCAGGTCCACACAGACCCATGTGGGACTGGACTCTAACAGTAGGATCAAGAGACCAGGGGCCACTCAGGTGCAAAGCGCCTGGCTAAGCTTTATATTCCAATTTAACAAGGACCCATTCAAGGGAACGGGCTGTTGGGCTGAACTAAATATTAATCAGTGATCAGAGCCTTTTGCAAAAATAATGAACTCATAAAATTGCTCTTTATGAGTCATAAAGTATTAACCTCCAAATGAGATTAAACAAGAGGGGCTTCCTGACTGCTCATAACTGTCATAATGTATCTTAAAACATATGTACCGTAGCTTATGATCCCCTTTGTTTAGATGCAGTTATTCATGCTGTATGCGCTGTGTGTTTACCCCATAAGCAAAACAAAATGATCAAATTGAGGCCCAAAGCTTTCATTTAGTAGTAGGAATAGTGATGCTGTTTAATAATACAGTGTATATAATATATAGAATTATATAGTGTCACAAAAATGCAATGCTCATAAATTATTTTTACAGACAAATTGTTAGAGTTGAGTGTAATGTGTGTCCAACAAAATTAGCCTGTAGCTCAAATTCAGATGAATGTAGGAGCAGATTTTTTAAAGGATCTACATTAATGATTACATTGTTGGCTCTGTGGCTGAAGTCATTAAGTCAACCAACTAGTTACTGTTTTATCTTGGAATAGCAAGCTGACGAGATAGCTACTGTTGCCATTCAATAGCTCGAGACTAACTTAGGAGCAGAGTTTAGAAAACCAAATAGGTAAGACAAACCACAGTTATGTTATATGATCTATCTATCAGTATCGACATCACAAGAGGTCACAAGAGGTCACAAGTTCCACAAAATGACCACATACCAAATATGTATCTTACAGTTCGCAGAAATAAGTAAAAGCAAAAGTAAAAGTAAAAGAGTAACAGTCATAAAAGCCAAAACAAACTGAGCTAGGAGGAATTACTGTTCATTCAAAGATTTTAGAGTAAAAATAATAGTAAATAGTTTTTAAGTGTATTAGAGGAAACTCAAATGTGCTTTTTGACCTCCTTTGTGGAAACCAAGAAGTCCCACTTTTCACCTGTAAATCTGCTTTAATGAATATGACATCTAGCAAACACAATAATACGATCTGTATCTTATCTTCTTGTATTCCAAATAGTACATGTTTCCAGATGTTTATAGTATGGTTGCTGATTAGCTTACAACAGGTCAGTATTAAGACATGGTTGTATGTTCTAAATCCTAAAGCAGACATTCACATCACCTAAAAGTAATAATACCATTAATAATAAGTTCCTTTTTGTCAGTGATATTTAGGTCATCTTTTGGATCTGATCACAAATTGGACACATTTGACATAAAGCTATCTGAGGTCAGCTCTCTCACAGTCAAGAGGTGTCTTACATGGTGTCCAGACCAAGAAAACACAACATGTTACAGAGCTGGTGACACACAGTTTGTCTTTGGCTGGTTGTGATTAAAAAATGAGCAGAGGCCTGATAAGGTGGGACTGTTTTTAGGACAGTTCTGAGGAATCCCTTGACGTCACGAGTTGCACGAGCGAGCGAGAAACGTGCGGAGAGTGAGATTTGACCAAGCCTACTTTGTATGTGCATGTGAAAGAGGGACTAGGGTAGAGAGTGGAGAAAGCGAGAGACCGAGAGACGGAGAGATAGGCCTTATGGTGACTCAGCATAGCGAGGTCTGCTGTGCTTGTATGACCTCGTTCATCAAGCTGACACTCGCCTCTGTTTCTGCTCCTTTCTGGTGTGATTCACAAGGAAAAGAAGAAAGAGAAGAGAGGGAGGAGAAGAAGGCGCATGAGGAGAAACAGGACTGTGAGCAATGAAGTGGGAAGGAGTGGGGTAGAGATGTTGGGAGAAGAACCCCCCCCCCCCCCCCCCCCCACACACACACACACACACAAATGACAGGCTGAGAAGTTGAGTAAATAAATGTGTGAGTGAGAACACAACCAGAGAACAGGGAGGTGAGATAATGAACGATAAACAGTGACAAAGAGAAGAGAAGAGAGGGGGACCAGAGCTCCTTCTCTGCACTAACAACCAGTAAACACACAGCTACAGCAGAGACATCAATTCTGTTGAATACAAGTATGTTTAAACATCTGTGACATGATTCAGCTATAAAAACTGCAACTTGTCCTTTTTGTTGTGGTCTTCTACACACTACATGGATTTTATCACCATTTTAAAACTTACATCTTCTCAAGCACAGCTCCAGAACACAAACACACTGCGCTGCATCACTGAAAAACAAAAAGCTGATTTATATTACATATCAATACACATCCATCTGAATCTGTTAAAGGGGGACTCCACTCATTTTACACATAGAAGTTAGTTTACTCCTCAAACAGACGTATTCTATTTTCTGTAACAGTTAGTCAATTAATTGCTCGGTCGCCAACTATCAATTCATCATTCTGAATAACATTTCAACTTCAATTCCCAAATTCTCTGGTTCAGCTTCACAAATGTGAATATTTAATCATCTATATAAAACTAGACATTTGAGGACCTCAGCTTGAGCTACACTGATCCACATTTTTCACCATTTTCTGAAACAAAAAACAAATCAATGAATAGAGAAAAATTATGAACAGATGAATTGATAATAATAATAATTGCTAATCTTAACCTTATGTGGCTGTGGAGGGAATTGTCAGAATCTCGGCTCAGACACAGAACTTTGAACAGAAAGCCGACATTATGAATTGAACTAAAAAGACATGGGCATTTACCAGAGATGGAGGATCTAATAAAAGACACTGTTGTCATCTGTTGCTTCAATATTGACTTTTTTTCTTTTTACATCTGTCTCTACATGTCACCCAACTTGATTCAAGGGCGACACTAAATTGCTGGAGTGCCCCTTTAGCAAACATAAGGGATCAGTCTTTAAACAATCAAGTGAACTGAGCCTCACTGAAACGATAACAGATACAAAGGCAGGGTTTTCGTATAATTAAGTGCCAAATTTCTTGGGTAAACAGGGTTTGAATGGCTTCCAATCAAAACAAAGAACCCACAAAATCATCAACTGAACTCATGGCTTTATTGTAAATCATCACTGGGTGTATAAATTACACCCTGTGTGAGGACAGAAAGATAATGGCTGTGTTTTTCTTTCCAACAACCCTGCCTGTGTTTTGTTCTCGAGGCCTAAGTGGGGTTTAGAAGTGACACGTCTTCTAAAGTAGCTGATGTAAGCAAGAACATGAAGAGATGCTGCTGGGAAACAAGTTAGCTGAGCTTGTTTATCAAAGTAGAGAAAAAAATAAACTGTTGCCTTCAGCTCGGGGTGACAGGGCTTCAAACCGCTTGCTGACACTCTTTTTTTCTCTTACATAAAACTCCACCAAACAAGCCTGTTAGTCGAGGGAACACCCTGCACCCCTGGCAGGTGGTGGTGTTGTGGCTTGATAAAAGTTTGGGCCTCCTGCCGCCCCCCCTCTGTACCCTCCTCCTCCACCTCCCCTCCTGCAGGATCTAACAGCACACACATCCTTGATAACAAACACACACACACACACACATACATAACTGAACCCTGTCACCCCCCTAGGCTTTTCGCAGTATCATCACAGCAGGATCCGCACTTCAGTTGTGTTGTAAATACTCTGACAGTAATAACACACCCTGTAAACACAAATAAATTGTGGAGTGATGGGAATATGGCTCCTTTTTTTATTTACAGCTGAAGAAATGGTCTGAAGGCATTTTGAAGTACAAATTCTTTATTTTCTTTTTTTTTTTTTTGGTTCGGCTTCTTTGAAGGGACTGGAAAAGACATTTTTATTGGAAAAAAAATATTCTTGATGCAACCAGTCATTGATCTACAAAAGGGCGTCTGCTGTAGTCGCTGTGCACCCTGGCAAATCCACCGACATGGCGACAGGACAAAAAGATCATGTGTACGACCCCCGTGGATCTGTAGTTTAAATTACATCAGTGCCACAACTATAGTCATAGTAAAAAAAAAAAAAAAAAAGAAAAAAAGAATGCTATTTTAACTTAGTACCATTTATAAATACCTACATATAAATATTGTAAATGTACTTGATGACTGAAAAACATTTTAAAATGCTGTACATGAATGTCCTTTTTCGAAAGAAACAGTTTGTGACAATCTCAGTGAGAAAAAAAAAAAAAAGAAACACTGGTGTTCGAGCTCAGTGTCAGCTACCTTCTAACACAGATACACAACAAGCTTGGTCCCCACCACCCGCATACTGCATGTGATTATCTACATCCATCTGAAATTATCAAGATCCAAGTAAGCCAGATTAATGTGACTGACGGCTGAAAACAGTCAGGCCAGTTACAAAAGTGCTGTCTGCACTCGGTTCTGTGGTGGGGGGAGCAGTTGAAAAATCAGGAGATTCAAAAAAGTAGTTCTCTCTTTTTTATTTAATGTTTTTTTAATTTTTTTTTATTAAGGCCTCTTAAAAAGACTAAAAAAAAGAAAAAGAAAAAAAAAAGATGCAGTCCTGACATCACAGTCCAGTCTCAAAACAATGGAGCTCCCACAGTCTTGTATTCTTTCCATTATGTGAGGTGAAATCTCTCGTTGTCCTCTGGAGGTTTGTTCATGGGGCATTGCTTTACCTCACTGTGGGGAGCACAAGGATGGGACTACAGATACGCTGGGAGGATATGCAGTCTTCACCTTGGCCCCCCCTCAAGTCTTGGACTGTCCCCCAGTGTCTTAAAGCAGCAGTGGCCTTCAATATCCAACCCAGATACTCTGGAGTTGGGAGGAAAGAGGTGTTACATGTCCCAGACAGCTCTCAGAACATCAATATGTACCATGGACACAAAACTTCCACTGATTGAGCCAAAAAAACAAAAAAAAACAAAAAACATGATGATAACATTGATAATAATGGCATACGAACAAACATTGACGAGGACATTAATGATAAAAGGACAATACAAATAATAATAATAATAACATCAATAATAATAATAATAATAATTATAATAATAACAATAATAATAATAAAAAAAATGAAGTGTCAGCTTCTGGAAGCCCATGGAAGCGACCACATACTTTATGCTGTTTAGCTTCTCAACCTGAACCTTGACAGTCCTCCAACCCCCCCACACACTTTACCCTTTAACCAATGAGCAAAGGGCTCATCCTGATCGAATAGTGCAAAAGTCCCACCCCTTTTTCCTGAAATCCCCTGCTGATGACAGCAAGGTCACCCCCATAGGGTGTTTTGCCATCCTATGTCCAAAAAAGGTCTGCAACCACTACTCTCTTCTCCACCACCTGTAGCAACCCCCCCCCTCTCTCTCTCCCTCTCCTCTCTGCTTTCTTCCCAGCTCACTGCATGCGGTCCGGCTGGATGTGCTGCTGTGGGGCGTAGTGCAGGAAGGTCGGGGCTGGGCCGGCGGCGGAGGGGAGGGCGGGGTGGACGGTGTTTGGGGCTGTGGCAGCGGCGGCTGGCCCGGTGGTGGCTGTGGGGCTGGTGGCGTAGCTGTATCCTAGGAAGCCGGCGGGGGAGGCAGCGTACGGGTACTGCTCAAAGGCGGCCTGGGCGTACTGGGAGTAAGCTGCGGTGTAGTCCAGGTAGGGGCTGGTGCTGACAGAGCTGGAAACCTGACTGGGCAGCACCAGGCTGGGCTGCACAAAGGCTTGCGGGTAGACGTACTGCTGGGCCAACCTGCACACAGACACAAAGACCAAACAAGGGGCGTCAGACAGAGGGGCTGCAGCAGCAGAGCAGAGAAATCCCAAAGCCTGGCTTCTATTGTTTACATTGCTCCCTGAGGGCGAGCGTGTTGGGAATATAAACTCTCTGTAGGCGTTCTGAATTTACACAGTTCTCACACAGATATCCGCTGTTATTCAGAGAGACTAAATAGATGAGCGGCAGAGGAGGGTTAGGAGGCGAGGGTGACACAACCCTCTGTTTGTGTCAGTTAGTAAAACCTACAAAACCTGTTAGGTAGGGCCTCCTGAGGTAGACCGGAGGGGAGGAGTGTGGATGAGGGGGGGTGAATGATAGAGTCAGCCGTTACTGGCAGGTTTTCAAGCTCAGGCATCAGCAGAGTGTTTTAACAGCTGCTGCTCTTCACTCACTGAAAACACACACACACACACACACACACACACACAAAAAGGGGAAGTGTGCAAAGTCGGTGCAGAAGTTGCAGCCTGCTAAGTTCTCACTTGGTGTGTAAATCTTGAGCAGGCTATCACAGGTGATGATGCTAGCATAAGGGGGGGTTGGGGTGTGGGGGGTGTAATGGTGGCAGGGGAGCTCATCAGGGTTGGGTGCCAGGCTCTTTCAGGCCTCACGGGGTGGCTCTCAGATGTAGCTGATTAGAGCTGTGGGGTCTGGGGACTGCACTACCTCCCCTTCTCTTTCGGTCTTTGCTTTGCCGCTCCATCCATGGAGGAGAGGGGAGGAAAAAAGGGAGGAAAGGAAGAAGGCGGAGGGGGCTTTAGAGGTCTATTTTTACTCTGGTCTTGAAGTATCTCTCATGAGTTTGTTCTCTGGAGGGAGGGTGGTGGCAGAGAGAAGAAGACCCCGCCTCGCCCATATACAGGGTGATGTAAGAGCCTTTACCCTTGATATTACAGTTTTGGGGAAAACATCCACTGACACACACCCCAACACAAAGACAGCAGAGTCACAACAAATGTCACTTAGAGTTACGCTCTTCAGCTGCATCTCAGTACTGATAAAAATCTTCCTTTTGTGTCGTATGAGTTCTGTATATTATTTTTTAGTCTTTTTTTTCTCCCCCCTTTCTACAGATTCAGTCCAGGAGAAGAACAGGATCAGTAATGAGAGGCCGCCATGAAGTCAACACAGCAAAAAAGATAGAAGCATGCATGGATAGGGATGTCATCACACTCTCAACACACACACACACACACACAGACCCTATCCAATCCCTCAACCACCCCCCTCTTCTTCCACCCACCCACACACCAGTAACCACTGCAAACCCCAAACCATGCCATAATAGGGAAAGAGTCACACCGCAATCAGCATAACCTCTTCAGTTCATATCACACGCACACAAAAAAGGAAAAAAAAAAAAAAAAAAGATAAAAAGGCACTTCAATCCATCACAGCACACCGCACTGCACTCTCAAGCCATCACTGGCACCTTGGAGAGAGGCTGGCTGAGGGAGGAGGAGGAGGAGGGGAGTGGGGAGTTGAGCGGGTGGGCAGGCAGACATTTTCTGTCAAACCCCCCCTCTCCTCTGGACTAGTCCTGTACTGTGGGCATCTTCCGATCCTCTGCTGGTCCACTCCACTGGTCAGCTGGCAGCAGACAGCAACCATGGTGGAGGGTTGGATAGGAGGATGGCAGTGATTAATAACATTTAAAAAATAAAATAAAATAAAAAAAGGTCCTATTGTGTTATTACAGGGATGTGATAGGAGTATAGAGAACAGAAGTGACACCTCTCCATTAAAAAAAAACAAAAAAAACGTAACTTCTAAGTTCTGGAAAAAATAGAATATATATAATAAGACAATAGCACATACACAAATAAACAGAACAGCAACCTGTGTAAATGCCCTGTTGTTTCCAGCATGAGGAGAACATATCAAATACAACAGAGTAGAAACAAGTTACAAACACTCACCGAGACATCTGGCGAGTGTGGGTGAAAGAAAGCAACAGTGTCAGTGCACCGAACACATCAAACCAGACTACAGTGCCAATGTGGACAGTATTAAGCATAAGCAAATGAAGGCAACCCCCGCTCCCCTTTACCCTTTGCTCTCGCAGTGCTATTGAGCTACTCACAAAAGAGGCATTCACTGACACACAGCTTTCAAAGATGACCATACATTAACGCTGGGGGGGGCATACGTGCTTTCACTTGCGTCACGTATAATAAGCTTGCCTTCTCCGTGCCCTCGGTAGCGCGTCGCCACAGGCAGTTTGTTGTAATCTGGATTTAAAAATCAAATAACCATGTATAGGTAAAGTGGAAAGGAAAATAATGTAAATAATGCAAGCCTGAAGGGAGTTAACAAAGCGCTCCTGTGTTAGAGAGATGGAGAAGTTAGCTGTAAAAAAAAAAAAATTGAAATCTAAAGAGAAAAGAGCAATGGGGGGGACCAAGCCAAGTCTGGGACTGTAGAGAGAGTGCTCCCTGGGCCATAGACATGCCAGATGCCAACTGGATTGTGGGATGGTGGGCAGGGGAATGTGGATGATGGCCAGAAGATCAGAGGTCAGCTGGTTTTGTGCTGACGGCCGGTCTGTGTGCCACTCTGCGGATGGCAGGCGGAGACACGCTCACCCAGAAAAAACACGCTGGATGCTATAATAGTCATTACAAGTCGAGGGCTGGAGAATCCGTGATTAATGAAACGCCACATTATGAGCTAATGTGAGAAGCCTGGGCGATATCACACCGAGCCGCTAAATATTTCCGAACGATAACACAAATGACCTTCAGCGCATGACTCACTGCGATGCAAAGTGTGAAAACAGATGGGGTGGGGGGGAATCAAACAACACTTGTATGGGGACTTGATATTCCTTCCCTCTTTGTTCAGGAGGATTGTGAATATTCTTTGAAAGCAGGAGGGGTGGGGAGAAAGAAAGAAAGAAAGAAAGAAAAAAAAAAAAAAAAAAAGGTGTTTTGTTTGACACCTGTAGAGGTGCGTTTCCTAGGGAGCACACTGCCTCATTAAGCATTAAGTCCCAGAATACACCCCAAGAAGCCCTCCCCTTCAATCTTCTCTTTCAACCACCCCCCCCCCCCCCTCCCCTCACACCCTTCAAGTCTCAAAGAGGTGTCAGTTTTCAGCGTCTCCATCTGATACGCTGCGAGTGGCAGCACATTTCAGTTAAACCCAGTGGAAGAGGCAGAAGAAGAGGAAGAAAAAAAAAAAAAAAAAAAAAAGAGGCATGAATAGGACATGGGAAATGACCAGGCTGTGGATAGAGAGTGGAGGAGGTGATGCATGAGAAGGGATGAATCTGCAAGCACGCTGACAACTCCTCCCCTCCCCATCAAAACAATGTTCCTGGCCTCACTGACCCCCTCCGGCCCTCACAGTCCAAAGCATCTGCTGACCACAGCTATATACACACACACACACACACACACACACACACATATAACAGTGGTAATTCCAAACCAGGCACACCACCGTTACACACAGCTCTCCAGTCCTGCTTAAAATCCTACTTCAGACCATGTCCTCACACCATATGTTGTCAAGGGGGTTGGATTGAGAGGGGGGGGGGGGTTGAAAGAAAAGCCACTTGTGCTGTGCATCTAGGGAGGCCTGCGTCTGTCACCCACCATCCAGAGGAAACTCAGACGCAGGCAGACAGGTGCTTCTTGTGCCTCTGTCTCTGGGGCGGTGGTCACGGGAGATTAATGCCTGGTGCACACTAAAGGATTTTCAAATCTTAACCAATTTTTAAAATGTGGGAGACCACAGACACGACGACAGACTTAACCAATTTTCACAAGTCCGCGCACACACCTTCAGGTTTATACTAGACAATGTCAGAGTGGTGATTCCAGGGACTTGAGATCTCACTTGGGTAATCATATGTGACCTCATAAAACAAACAAACATGGTGGCGGACTGTCTTGTGTGCACTTTGTTTTGCACCCAAAAAGGAATAAGTCATCATTGAGTCATGATTGAGAAGACAGGAGCAGCATGACTACAGTGAATGCTGGAGTTGAGTAAATAAAGTTCTAGTGTACACAACATCTGGTTGGTGACGCTTCCTGGTCAGCTCTCTCTCTCTCATTGGCTATTGGGGGGGGGGGTTCAGCTCAATATTCCATCACTGTTCCTTTCAAACAACAGGATTTCAAGTTGGGAATATCAACCTTTGGATATTTAGGATTCAAAATCATGGAGACTCCAATCCAGTCAGTAATATTAAGATTACGTCATTAAACCTCTCACACTACATGAGCATTTGGGCAGATAATCTGTTCAGACCTGCCTCGAATCGGGAACACCTCTCTCAATTGTTGGGAGGGGCGAATCGGACCCAAAATCCGCCCAATTATTCTCTAGTGTGGAGCCAGCAGGAGGGGGGTGTAAAAGGCTGTAATATGAGCCAGCACCTGTCAGACCTCAAAGCACCACTGTGCGCCATGTTTCTAACCCTCAGGGTTTTGGTGCCATCCAAGATTGCTATGGTAGCAGGACATGGGAGGGATTTTCCAGTGTCCTCCTAAAGGTCTTGGCACATGATGGGATTCTACATTTATCACTCAGACCACATGAGATCTTTCCAAAAAGGGACATGGATCATAGACAGTTATTACCAGTTCAATAGAGTCTTTTTTTGAGTTCAGTGACCTCCAAAACTACTTATTTTTTTTTGTCCTAGTCTGTGTGAACCTTCCATGAGGCTCTTCAGCTGCTAGAGTTGCTAGAGCTGCAACTAATAACGACTTTCACTGGTTATTTTTTCAATTAAACAAGTGTTTGGTCTATAAAATGTCAAACTGTGAAGAAAGCCCATCACAATTCTCTAGGGAGCTACAGGTTAATGGTGGATGTTGTTGCTATGACAAAACAAAAGCAGAATATTCTCAAATTTAAAAAAAGCAGGAGCAAGCAAATGTTTGATTAATGACTTCATTAACCAAAAGCGTTAATTAGTTTTTCTGCAATCAAATAATCAACTATTCATTTTAGCATTGGTCATAGTTTCACACAGAAATGTTGTTGTTTGTATGTCTTTATGAGTTTGTACATCTGTTTACAAAAGCACTTCATGAACTCAACTGGACCTTTCTTGACAGACCAGAGGCCTTGAGTGTAGAATATGAATGGCTGTGAGCTGTAGCTTGAGGGATGATATCTGAGAGCTGCAGGGGGTGAGGAGAGTCATTATGGCAGTGAAACGCTCATTAGTTGCTCAGCAGAGCACGGCTCCTAGACGCTATCCAGGCTGTTTCTACAACACAACCACTTCAAGGAGAGCTTCTCAGTGACAGAACCCACTCAGGGCAGGTACACGAGTCAATAGGCTCCTGACAGGAGTTAACAAGTGAGTCACACATTCACCTCAGGAATGCCCCTCCATTACCACAGATATGTGAACAATCTCCCCGGCAAGCTAAACTCAAATATGCTAATAGATTATTTTGTGGAGTTGCACGCAGACACACAAACTGACATGTACTTTCCAGAGGCCCTGTTTGTCAAAGATATAGTAGCCCAGTGGCATCGCACAGAGCATAATACAAGAGAACACAACAAGCGCCCACTCCCGCTCACTTACCCATACTGCCTCTGGATGAGTGCTGGGTGAATGGGCTGCACTCCGATGGATATGCCTGGAAGATAGGAGGCCGGCTGTCAGACACACACATTTGCATTTACAGAGGAGGACCAGAGAACAATACACAGAGGGCATGGAGAGACAGAGAAAGAGCCTGTTTCAAACCTACCATGAGCAAGTGGGTCAACATTTTCAAATGTGCAGCAAGCAACAGTGAAAACATGAACGCGTGTGAGGAAACGGAACATTATTGGGCATGTTAGTAGGAAATCTGCTGCATGTGGACAGTATGGATTGGTGTCAGCTCACAGGTCACATTTTTTTTTCTGTTTGATTGTTACATGAGGAGTATGTGTATCTGATGTTCTAATCAGCACTGGTTGATTAATTTCCAAGATTTTAATGGAGGAATAGATCAAAGCCTTAAAGTAGAATATACTTCACCTGTCTGTATGCTACGGGGTTTGGCTCCCAAGTAGGCCAGGTTGACGTTGGCCTTCCTGCCGTCGATGATGGGATTGGGATCCTTGCAGGCTCTCTCAGCTGCTCCTCGGTCTGTCATTGTTACCTGGCGAAAGAAATCCCACAAAATAAATAAACACATCCATTTAAAAAAGTAATTATCTCTCCGGCGGTTATAAACCGGCAGTAGCTTGGCGTCCCTGGCTGGTGACACATCAACTATCTCAGTGCAACAACAAAAAGAAAAAAAACAAAAAAAAAAAACAGCTGAAACTCATAAAAACAGGCCTCGGTCTGTTGGTCTTATCATAAAAAATACCCCTGCAGGCCGGTCACAGTTAAGATTCTGTTTCTGTGAAGGAGACGAGAAAGTACAAAACAAAGCACAATGATTAGGCTTTGAAAACTGCCCACAGCAGCAGTCGCCTGCCACTTGCCTGCCACTCAGCCGGGGGCAGACCTGCTGAAATATGGATTTGGGAAGAGTAACAAGGAGCTTATCCAATTAGGGACAAAATATTAAGGAGATTGGTATTAGTCCCCCCCTCCTCCCCCCACCTTCTCCTCCTCCTCCTCCTCCTCCTCCTCTCTCCCTCCTGGCATTAGACTAGCCCTTCTGTTTTGATTGCCACATTCTGCCAACTCAGAGGGTTCAGTCACCTCGCCGTGCGGACAGAACAGTGAATGTAGGCCACGGGCTCGCATTGTTTAAGAGGACGTTTTTTAAAAAAAAGCAGTAGGCCTCTTCATAGTGGAAGGATCTGGAACAAAGCCCACTCCAGGGCTTGTGTTGTGAACACACAGGAAGGAACGAGGCTGTGTTTACACTGTGAAGAGCCTTGCTGTTGGGTGGTTGGTTGGTGGTGGTGGGGTTTTGACTAATCCACCTCTGAAGTGTGTTTAGAAAAAAAAGGTGGGCTAAGCTTTTGGGGGGGTGGGAAGGTGGGGTGGGGGGGTTCTCTCCCACCCCTTCTGCCGGCAACCTTTCCGACAGAATTAGCAGGTTGCCCCCCCTGCGCCATTTGTGAAAAAAAAAAGGGGAAAAAAAGTTGGGAGTGTATAAAGCACTGATGGACTCACGGCGGTGGATGTGTGGCAAGCACCCACATCACCCTGAGCCTGTTCAACCTGAAACACCAGCCTCAACGCTCAACCGACACACACGCTTTTCCCTCAGAGTTAGAGGGCTGATGTGTAAACACTCAGCAATTGTCTTACAATCCTGCCTTTAGAAATAAACATGCACACATAACAGTTTTCCATTCCTTCTTTGGCCTGACAGAACATTACTGCTGCTGTGTCTTTCCAAAGTTCTCGTAAATATTTGCATTTCTTGCGCTGCTTCTGTTCTTTGTGTCAAAGGGAGAATGGCTGTCTTTATCTGCCTGGAATGGGATAAGTCACCTATTAGTGAGGACTTCATTGGACACCGATAGGATTCTGGGATGTTTTTTTTTTATTACTCTGACCGTAAGTAACTGTGGTCAAGGATAAAGTTATGATGAATGCACTGGTATGGTAAACAGAGCTTTTCCCACCACATGCAATCTTAAATTCAGAAGGCAGGCAACAGAATAAAGTACTTAGTTTATGTTTTATGAAGTTCAAAGTGCTTCCTGCGGCTTGGACAGTCCACAGACTCAGAAAGATAACATCAAAAGGGAAATTTATCATCAATTTGTTAGAATAGGAGGAAGGCAATTTGATGAGGTTTGAATTTCTTTCTGGGCAGTCAAGATTTTAGTGTAAATCATGTGCTACGGTGGACTGCTCAGGTCCTTGTCAATTGAGGAGAAAGAGTGTGCAAGGTCAACCTCCCCACTGCTCCAAAATACCCATATAAAGCAAGCAAGAAGTGCAGACTGTCTCACACACACACATACACACACACACACAGACACACATAAGCCGAGTTGGTCAAGGGTGACTGAGGGGGGACTTCACTGGGGAGGGTTTAGGTGGGGTGACATCAGACATATGTTGAAATATAATCTTCTTAGTTACCCATCAACTTGTGTGATCCCTCATCCTCATTAAGCTAAAATAACAGCCAGTCAGGCGAAAAAAACAGAGATGCTGAGGATTTAAAGCTTCAGTAGAGGATTGACTTTGAAATGGATCTGAATGATTACATGCAGCAGCAGATGTAACCGGTATTTATAATTAGTCATACACATAAAGAAGAAAAAAAAGGGACATTAGCACATTAAAAAAAAAAGGTGAATATCAAAAGCACTTCTTCACCAACGTTGAAAACTGAAGTGTGTGGCGGAAATCAAGCAAATACGGAACTTGTGAGTTAACGATAACCTTCAAAGTTGTGAATGAGAGGAGCAGTAGCAGCGTGCATTGACTTCATCTCGTGCTACTTACAAAGCCGTATCCTCGGGATTTACCCGTCTGTCTGTCTGTTATCACCACAGCCTCGTCAATGTCTCCAAAGGCCTCGAAGTATTTTCTGAGTGAGGCATCGTTCGTGTGGTAAGGCAACCCGCCGACGAAGATCTTGGTAAAAGTGGTGTCTTTCTGCAGCGATGTGGGATGCATGACGTCCAGGGCTCCGTTCATGAACTGATGCAGAAGCATTGGCCAGCCGGGACAGATGACCAGAGGCTACACAGACAAATTCACTAAGCGCTTAATGGTGTCCCTGCATCGGTACAAACAAAACTCACTATCACGCTGCACGGTATGCTGTAGTTTCTCCTCTCGTGTTACGGCCGTAGCTCCAACTTGTAGCAACCTGATGACAGCTATGATTCAGTGTGAGAGATCCTCCGGTGGTTGCTGCTCTACCGCTGTGAGAAAATGTGCCGGGAGTTTTTATATGGGGTAAACGGCGCCCCGCCCCCCCACAACTCTTGACCAATCGGTGTAGACTTTTCCTACCAACTTTAGGTATCGGCTCCTCCTATTGGTCCGCCCTCCTAGGCGCTCTGCTGCACCTGCTTTTGTCCTTTACAACACAAAGAGAAACCTCCTGTACGACAGAAAGCAGAAAGCGGCTCTGCTACTGTGTTGATACGATAACCTTACATTTGAGAAACTCTCGCGAGATTTGTAAATAAACTTCATAACTAACCCACATTTCAAGTGAACATTTTAACTCAAACCATGATCTTTCACCAACCGTAAGTGTTTCTGTGCTTAAACCTAAGCAGACCTTAACAACAGCCACAAAAGAAGATTTTGGGGCGGCTCGGGGGAGTTTCGCAAATCTAGGGTTACCGTCTTGTCACGACCCTCCGCCACATGGTGCATGTGCATTGTGCCGCTGTCATGAGGAAGTAACTGACTTAAGTTTCCAACATTAAAAATCCTTAGTTTAAGAACAGTTTTTTTTAAAACAATGACATGGCACAAACAGCCTGAGCTGAAAGCGAGGTGTGTTTTTATTTTAAAGCCTTTAAGATCCCTTCCACACATTTTAAGATGTATAAGTACTCTACTTTGAAGAGTAATTAGTGTCTGATATGGTTATTCCACAAAAAATACAACTTCAGATGTCTTCTATCATTCGAATGACTCTTGCTCCCTCATTAAAAAATCAAGAATCTATAAACATGCTGTAAAGTTCATTCTCAGTTTTTGTGCAGTGGAGATGTCAAGTTTTCACACTGCACTTATATAAGTTGAATATTGGCCCAGAATTAATGCAAGTCATGCTCATTGGCCCGCCCCTTAAAGCTGGATTTTCAATGAGCCCAGAGAAATGTTCCACTTTCAGCAGATGAATGTGAAAACAGCATTTTAGTGTCAAACTCTGCACATTCATCATTCTGCACAGTGAAGCTCAAACATTCAGCTTTAGGAACAAGAAAAACTAAATTTGGAGTGGAGAGGGACTTTGAATTTTGACTTAAACAAAACAATGTCCACATCACCAGACTTAAAGTTAACGTTTGCTTTAGTGGGATCATAATCTTCATTTCAACCAGTTTGTATCACTTCACACATCACATATATGGATTAAATGTGTGTTACAGTACAACACACCACACGAGTATGGTTACCTCTGCTTTTTAGAAAGCTATAATCAAAGTCACAAGACCAGTTAACATGAGTATCTGTTAAATACTGTAGACTGGTTAAAGTACAATATGACAAATTTCACTGGGCATGCCACACCGGCCCACTTTCAATTACCCCATCATAAAAGCAAATCATTGGCACATTTTGCAAGAATAAGGGCAAGTGTGAAATGTGTTGGGAGTACTTGTTTTCCACTTATGTTTTCTACACGCTTACGTACTCACAAACACTGATAACCTCTGTGCAGAAGAGGGCAGATCCAATTGGGCTGAAAGTAACAGGTCATTCTGACAGTTCAAGTTTTGGAAAAGTTTGATCATCCAAAGAAACATTACTTTTCCCAGTGTTTAGAAGTCAGAACAATGGAGCCAGGTCACCTTTTTTATGATCATGTGTGGTGATTGAAGAATGGCATATTGCAGATCATTTTAGGTAAAGTGGGGTGAGGGGCAACAATCAACACATTTGGATTTAACAGCAGAGCAGACAGTACTTTAAAGCAGTGGTACCACATGGAAGTTGAGAGGAGCCGGTGAACTGTGGCAGTGCAGTCTCTTCCCGCCCTCGGTGCCTTGGAGCTCCACTGCTAAGTACCAAGTGTCATGCTGACAGTGAGGTGATACTCTAATGACCTCAATAAAATGGCTTTTAATTCACACCTTCTGCTCTATGAACTGGTTCACTTTTCACACATGGCCTTTGTAGCTGCCCATGCTCCCTCATTCATATCCTCTTGATAAATCCCCCCCATTTCCAGCTGTTTATCCCTGTCAAAAGGACTTAACCTGGATGAAGAATCCTGCTGTTCTGCTTTGATCTTGTTTGCTCTGCTTAGCTCCAGGTCCAGTAACTGCTGGAGTTAACATACTGAAAGACAAGATGCTCCACCTGCTGGTTAACTTGGATTAAAACAAGCAAGACAGAAAGGGTCACTGTGATGCAGATGTTGCTCAAAGTTTATCTTTTTTTTTTTTGACTTTGTGATCATTTCCATGTTCAGGAACCCACATGATGAAGAGTTTGTACAACTGAAATATGAGATAGAGGTCACTTTTATGGTTTAACATGCATAATACAGTTCTGAGAATCCCCCAACAAACAGTACAGCCAACGCAACATGTTATTTCTTTATCCCTATTTTCTCCCTTAAGTGAGAATAAATGTTCAAATCTATGAGTATGCACTTAGTTATTTATTTTACATCCAGGTTTCATGAATGGGGCCATGGAGTAACAGCAAATCAAAAGAGAATGAAGAGTCTTTGGAAGGCTGTAAAAAATGAGGAGCTGGACACATAAAAAAAAAAAATCCAAACATCAATATGAATGACAAATAAATCCCTCCCCTTCTATGATGACCAATAAGACCAATTGTCACAGAGTTGTCATCAACGCCAGGTTGGGTGGGCCCCTCTGATTGGTCCATGCACAGAACGCACCGTGGCATTGGTCCAGGTGTTTGCCGAAAGGAAGGAGTCTGTCTTGAGCGTATACACACACTAAAGCAGCAGGTCTTCCGCATTTCCCCACAAGAGATGCGACTTGGCACGATGAATCTAAAGACAGGAGGGAGCAGTCAGTCACAAAGAAGTTTTTTTTTCATTTTTTTTTGGTTTATTTCAGAAACTGTGTCCCTTTTTGCACAGACTGAATGGTACAATATCACTCTTCAGCAGACAAAAATAAATTCATTGTAAACTATTGCTAGTCTATGATCAATAATTCAGAATCCTGTCTTTTCCATCACCATAATTAAATAAATAACAGTCCTTAGAGTACTGCTAAGCCTCACTACTTAAAGAGATTTTACAAGGTCGATGCTGCAAAAAGCTAGCAGGCTTTATCCCAAATAATCCTGATAGTACAGGTGCAGAGGCAGCTTGTACACGCTGCTACAGCAGAAACCACACATGCCTTTAAAGTGACTTCACTCAGTTCTGTACAGCTCAAATTCCCACTGATGATGGCTACTTGCAGAAGTACAGGGCAGTACTGAGATCTGAACCATGTCACTTCCCACATCCATGCATGCCAGGTACGCTCTGAAAGGCCCTAGTGCAAGTCACAAGGGCAAAGAGGAAGTGAGGCAGACCCATCCAGCGACTGAGGTCTCCAGGGTTACGGACAGTGGCTGCCCTTCTCTCACCATTTCTTGTTCCGAGGCTTCAGCTCCTCTGCGGCGTTCCTCAGGAAGATGTAGTTCTTTTTCTGGGGGTTGTAGTACTCATGGCCCTGGGGGATTCAGAGTGCCAGTTAACGACCACATTGGAGCACAATCATTAATAAAGGCCACAGAGAAGAGGGAAACTTTGTAAACTGGAGTAGTAAAACACAAAACATCTGGTTACAGCTTTTGGAAAGACTTTACGTCTCCTACCTTCGACCAGTCGTAACTGGAAGCATATGCAAAGATGTTGCCATTGTGGTTGAAGCAGCATGCCGTAATGGGCTGGTCGAGCTGCTCCGAGGTCTTCAACTTGGTGCGGGCGTCTTTGTCCCAGAAGCTGAAGCGTCCATCTGAGCCCACAGTGGCCAGGGTGCCGTGGACAGGATGGAAGGAGATGGCGTTCACCTGATGGGATAGAAAGAGAAAATGAGGAGGTGAGACGTGGAAACATTATGACTGAGCTGGTTAGTGTCTCACAGTTACTATATTGTGATGATTAAGTTATTCAAGGTCACAACATTACCATAGCAAATGATTGTTAAAAAAAGATAGTACAACCCTAATCCTAACCAAAACTAAAACAAAGGATTATCAAATGAGCCTGCAGTCACACTAACAGCTCCGATGGTGTCCACAGCAGTGCTTTGAATTTATGCTAACATGTTGATGTTTAACTAGGGCTGAATGATGTGCCTGGAAAATCTATGACGATGTAATATTTAATTTCAGGCCTATGTTTAACAGTACAATATTCGCCATCGTACTTTGCTAGCATGCTAATGTTTGCTAATTAATACTAAACCTCTTTCACATTAATATTGATGTCAGATATTGAACACTGTACTGGAATGGAAAATGTCCTACGGTATCTGCTTGTGGACATGTTTCCAATTACTGAAAGCAGCCTCTCTAATCATTCAAATACAACGTAAAGGAACAACTTTTTATAGTAATTACAGTAATGATTGTCTTCTGCCCATCATTTTACAGAGATATGAATGTAGGTGTTGTGATTGTGTTTTGGGATGCAATAGTTGTTGAAATTTGTAACTGTCCTGTGAATGTGCCCGGGTCCATGAACAGGAAGTCTCATGCCTGGTTCTGTTCCCTGCTCTGCTATCTTTATATGTCGGATTTATTTTTGCTGGACTGGCGTGTATGGGACAGAAAGAAAAATATCTTGCAACAGCACAAATGTATAAAGGCTCCCCCAGCCACTTGTTGGTGGGGGTGAAACACCTTTGGGTGAGGCTGCATCAGCCCTTCTTCCCACAAGGGCCATTAACAGAACCTGTGGAGTGCTACTATGCGAGTGAATAATACCTTTTGTGGATTCATACAGTCTGATAAATGGCCTCAACTTATGTCACTTTAACAGTGGCAGCATTATCTCAGTACTTACAGCATAGATGTCCTGTGGAGTGGTTGTGTTAGTTCCATTGGACCTGTGGCACTTGAAGGTAAAGTTGTCTTTGGCTCTGATAGAGATCACAGAAACACATTCATGTCATATCTTGCTTCAGATCTTGACAGCAAGAGCAATGACTTTAATTGTGGAAACATAATAATAATGATAATAGTAGTTACTGATAAGCACAACTTCAAACATTCATCCACTTGTAAGAAATTGATTGTTTTTGGCACTCACGGGTTCGGAGGGTTGATGTAGTGGATGGCAACTCGTCCCTCAATGCTTCCCAGTGCAAAGCCTGTTGGCTTGTTCTGCTTGTCCTTGAATATGGCAACACAGCGGTGCTACAAGATGAAAAATGACATCAGATCAAAGCCAGTTACACATGAAGAATACTAAAATAATATACATCATTATATAACTGGTATCAAAGAAAATTAATATGGCTGTAGATAAAAAATACCAGGTTAAGTGGCACAACGAAACCGGAGGAATATTAGAAGTGGGAAAATAAAATGAAGAGAAAACAGTTAATGGAGGAGTAAACTCCATGTAATCACCTGATGTTTAAGAGGAGAGTCTATTCTGCGGAACTCAGAGGGCTGGTTCTCCAGTTGGTACACTATCAGGCCTCTTTCAGCTGTGGCAACCACTGCCATGGGGTACACCTATATAACAGAGTCACCAAGGTATGAAAATACAAAAATACAAACAACCTCAATCCATCACCCAAACAGCAAGAATTAAAACATGTGTCATAATCCTCAAAGACAAAGCCACTTACAACATCTGCACAGTAACATCTCTCTGGCATCTGCAGAGACATCATGGGATTGGGAGAGCGAGTGTCCCAGAACTGAAGTGACAACCAGAAAAGATGTCAGGTGTCTCAGTGATACATTAAACACTACAAAGTTTGACATACCACTCATTGATAACATTGATGGACAGAATTATGTTTTGGAACCAAGTATAATTTCCTATATTGACTTTAATTTACACAAGAAATCTCTGTCATAGTCTGTGTGGGAAAGAAAAAACTCAAAGCACAGTTAGCCAGCCCAAAACTTAAAAGTCTTGTCACTGACTTTCTCACACGCTTTTCTGATACTAATTATAATATTTTCAAGTGAACTGATGTGTCGAGGTGGCTGTTGTACCTTCAGTGTTTTGTCCCAGCTGCCAGTCATGATACAGCTGTAGTTAGGGGCTTTAATCCAGTGGATCGCTTTGATTGGGCCGTCATGCTGTGAAGAGAAATGACGTGCTGTAAGATGATACTGCTTCACTCTAGAGACCACATGATTAATCAGAGGGCTCTCATCCAACCTGTGCAATCTGCATTGCTTGATTGCTGTTAAGATCCCACATCTTGGCTGTCTTGTCACAGGAAGCAGTGAAGACTTTACTCCCATCCTGGTTAAAGAGAACAGCACATCATAAATTATTCTATGGCCTGGCAGACGGTGTCTACAGCAGGGCTAAAATGATGAGACGATGATGATGATGAAGAGACTTACATCACTCCAGCATGCATCCAGCACTGGACCTGTGTGCATCTGTTGGGCTTTGGGGACAGTCTGTCCGTTGTCCTGCACTTCCCAGCATCGGACCTGATACAACAGAGTGAAAGTCAATTAAAATTTTCGCATGATACAGACATTATGTAGTACAGGAGTTGTCTGTCCTTCATGCATTTTCTACAAGTTTTAGTTTAATTTTATTTTGAACATATTAAAAGAAAGAGCAAAACTAAATATAAAAGCAACAAGATTAAATAATTCAAGTCAAGGATTTCATGTTTGAAAATTACTACTGTAGCAATATCCACCTGACCAATCTATTCTTTCTGTTGAGTTATTTTAGTTTCAAGTAATTAATTTAGTTATTGTATATAAGTAAGCCTTATAATTTACTTTGTTTCTTCTACCTTTTTTACCTCATTGTTGGCTGCTGTGACTTTTTAATTTCCCTCTGGGATCTGTCTATCCATCTATCTCGCTATCTATCTATCTATCTATCTATCTATCCTCCTCAGCTGTAATCTTCGGTTCACTAAATCAACCTACTGAAAACAATAATAAAACTCTTACATCATTAGCCCACGATCCACCGATGAGGAAGTTCCCCGGCATGGTGGGGGGGCTGAAGGCCAGACAGCTAATGCTGTCATCTGGTGGTGATGTCACTTCAACATCCTGTCAGTCAAATCAAGAACATACACCTCATTAAGCAGAAACAGGTAAAGGCAATTCAGAGAGCCAAACTAACAATTTAATAAATAATTTCTCCTGATGGTTTACCTTCATGGGATTGTGGCTGTCTGTCGTTGTGCTTCCAAAGACACCTGTCCCTCCTGTTCCAAACCCGGAGCTTTGGCCAAATAAACTCATGGTGCATCCCAGTTATTCCTGATCTGTGCCTGAAAAAGAAAGAAAGAAAGAGAGAGAGGCATCAGGTCAGTCATATTCCTGCAGGATATTCTCATGTTGCTGTTATTATCAGCAGGTAAACAGCAGATGATTTTAACAATGACCCAAAAGGTTAAATTACGTTTACTATGAGGCCAACGTGGATCACCGCACGCAGTAATGAACAAACTTACAATAACACTATGATATTATTGACGTAAAGACATATCGAACAACACTGACGTAAACCAGCTTCACAGCTAACATTAACGCTAACTCTTACTGGCTTTTTAATGTTGGCACGTTTATAAACAGAGGTGTATATGTGTAGTTTAACCCTGTGTGTTTGAGCGGATTTAGCAGCGTTATTACTGTAGCCTCGGTGTGGATCAGAAATTAAACGCTAGCTAACATTAGCATCCCCTGTATCCGTTTAGCTTTTACATAATGAAGTTTCCTGTGTAACAACATATTTCAAACGCCAGATTTAAAGAGGGTAAATGTGAAAACCTGCCTCGAAACTACGGGAATATACATACCTTTAATTCTCTTTTGCTAATGCAGGACACAGAAAACGCCAAAATATAATCTCGCGCAGCAAAAATGTGGCGCTTATTCCACTGTGTGTCGCAGTTTGGTGACGTACGGCACAAGTAAAAGGATGCAATACCACGACTGACCGCCGGGAGGCAGTGTGTGATCAAAAGACACTATGGAGATCAAGTAGAGGAGTAGAGGATGCAGTATATCTCAGGAGAAGAGCTAGGTGAGACAATAAATTGTGCTCCTGCTCATCACTTTTTGAGTAAATGCTAAATAAAAATCAGGCTGAGCAACAATTGATTGAATCATAAGAGATATTTTTGTGCTAGTTGTGTGTGTGTGTGTAGTTTTTAACAGTAGCCATGCATATAAGATAAAACCAATTTCTATTTTTATTTATTTGTCATACCAAACATTTGGCCCATCCCACTTGGGACTACAAGACACCTATTTTGTAAAACAGGCATTTCCCAATATTGCATATACAAAGCATGTAGTAGGGGGAAAAGTAAAGTAAAGACACACACACACACACACACACACACACACACACACATACACACACACATACACACACATACACACACACACACACACACACACACACACACACACACACACACACACACACACACACACACACACAGTTTACTAGATAACTGGCTAATTTATATGTTTCATATGTGAAATATATCATCTTTGTGCATCATCCATAATTACAAAATCAGCATCTAGTTGTTTTTTTACCAAAGAAAAGGATTGCACCCACCTATTCAATTTAATGAGAAAATGTTTCCAAACATTTGACTGGTATTGTATATGCAGTAAACAAAAAATTTGTTAGGCCTGAAGTTACCTGACGTGGGAACCATTTTTCATCACACAAGGCTAAACAGTAGGTTATGTGACACGCACAGCATGGTTGCAGCTCCAGTGGGAAATGTAATGAGATCCGCATTGCACTGAGTCAGTGTGCAAAGTATGTATGGTACATGAATTAAATAGGCTAATTAGATACAATGCATCCCTGAGCCTGAAAACAGTCTGACTGTGCAGCAGAGAAACACTTGGTGCTGGTCCAACACAGTTTGAAACCTCCTTCAGGTTAAAAGAGTATATGATGAAGATGTGGCCTGAGAGATGGTCAGATAGAGGACCTGTTGGCATGTATCCACCCTGCGGAAGTATTCTGTAGCAAAACAGATATTTACAACCTTGAATGGTTATTATTACAGAGGTAGGACTGTTTACAGATGTTTGTAGTGGATAAAGAGGACTCTTGGGTTTATATTGGGTTGCAGGAATGACTCATTTAAAGTGACCTATGCTGGGAAAAAACCTCCTGAAGTGACTAGTGTCTGCAGCCAAGGTAACTTTGATTTACAGTTTTGGTTGTGTTAGTTTTAGTTTGAAGTAATAAATGTAAGGATTGCCCCATAACTAGTGAAAATAGATCGTTCCAGTGGACCACAGAAAGTCACTTTACTACTTTATTTTGAATTAATTAATACAAGGTTTGTTCCAAGAAGTTAAAAGTTGAGAAGCGGTTAAGCACATTTAGTCAAAGGCCATTTCAGTTTGGTGGTTATGACACATTAACCTCTTCCTCTCAGTTTTATGTTCTTGATACAGTCACTGGCTGTCGTCAAACCTAAGTAGCACATGTATAACCTGTACTTGAAAGTTGGATTCTTGCTTTGTCATTCATCACCCACCCCCACACCCATTAACCCTCTATTAAAGTAGTCACAGTGAGTGCTTTGCACATTGTTGGAGTAATTCATTGGGGCTATTGGCATGTCCCTTCATGTACCTGCAAGTGCTGCTGCTGATCACCCTCAAACCCCTCAACGATTAGGGTGGACCCGCGTTTATTGTTTGAGTTAAAAGATGTCTGTGTTGGAGACAGGATTATGGGATTTCCCCCTTTTGCCTTTTGACTGATCACTTAGGAGGAGTTGGAGTACTCCCATGTGCACTGTGTTGAAGCAACTAAAACATGAACAGTAACAATTATTTCACAATAGAAGAGAAGTTTTAAGATGATGAGATAGATTACATATACATTACATGTTGGAAGTGAAACACTGGCTGTCAGGACAAAAATAGGAGACTGCCATTATACAAGAAGTAAGGTGTACTAATCACATATTAACAATAGGATCACTTTCAGCGTTCAAACAATCATGACCAAAAGTGGGAAGTGATTGGAAACTTGGGTTTGAAAGGTCTACATCCCCCATCTTATTATCAAGATAGAGAAGTGCATTTTAAAACAGGACAATGATCTTTTGTTGCCCTATTTTCATTGACTCACCCCCGCAAACTTTCCCACTCTTTCCAGTCTTGGTTTATCCCATTCTGAACCCTCCTGCCCCTCCCCTGACACAGCGCCTCAATAAAACCCGTTCCAAAGTTGCCATCAAGAGAAGCGCACGGCTGTATCACTTCAGAGTACAGTGCACAGCAGCAGATGAGTTAATAGAGGATAGTGTATTTTCCTCCCTCGGGTATAGGGGGGCTGTTTATAAAAGAATCGCACCCCTAGGCTAATCTTTCGACTAGTTAGAGCCGCGCGTAAAATTTTGGATAAAATGGTGACAAGCGCTTTGGCGACTTTAACGATCCTCCTGGCGTGGAGTTACTGCGTGTTGGCCACTCAGGTCGCCTTTTCCAACTTCTCCATAGACAACGAGGTGCGCTCCAGCTTCATCCAGCGGCGGCTCCGGAGCCAGGAGCGCAGAGAGATGCAGCGGGAAATCCTCTCCATCCTGGGGCTGCCACATCGTCCGCGGCCGCATTTCCACACAAAACAAAACTCTGCCCCGATGTTCATGTTGGACTTGTACAATACGATCTCTACAGACCCAGAGCCGCCCGGATATTCTTACTACAAACCCCTATTACCAACCCAGGCCTCTCCTATGGTGACCCCACAGGACAGTCGCTTCTTAGATGACGCAGATATGGTGATGAGCTTTGTCAATCTCGGTAAGTTTCCGATCTGACTTTTTTAAGCCTTTACTCAATAAAGAAAAACAAACCTAAAAGTTAATGGGATAAAAGGTTAAGTGCTAAGATAAAAGATGTATAATGTGTCTGATGTTTATTTCTTATCTGCTGCCATGGCGTCACTGACAACCTCTTGACTTTTCTACATGGATGTAGAGCACAAGGATAATTACACTGTCTTCATAAAAATTATTACTTTTCTTCTTGTTTTTGTTAATAGTTTTTTTTTTTGCAAGTAATACAATAACTTAATCTATTAATCTTGGTCAGAGATCATATGATTCAATTAATTTTCAGTGCTTTCCATTTTGTTGGCCAGTTCTCAGTTCCAGCATTAGTGAAGTGTGTGTGTGTGTCTTGTGAAAGCCAGGGTGTCTCTGACTTTGTGGCTTTTGGGTCACTTTCTTCACTAGAAATCAAGCATTATGCATTCCGAGCTGTAAATGTTATGACAACATGCCTGTATCCGATTTCCCCAGAATCCCTTCAAAGCTCTGGGGGAGAGGCTTTAGTATGGCTTTGTTTCGCATGACTAGGAATTGAATGGGCATTTCTAAACCCCCTGGGGAGTGAGAGAGAAGTTGACTGAGACCAGGATACAAACTGCATCTAAACACATGTTATTGCTGCAGTAATCTCTATTAGTGCAGGTGCACGTGTGTGTGTGTTTGCAGAATACTCCTGGATCTATATGTGCCTGGTTATGTTTGTTTGAGGGGTGTGAATCACGGGGGGTCACAGGTGGGAGTCAGGGCTTACTTGGACATTGAATTTATAAAAGGCAAATCCTGCCTTTGTTTCCCTTGGAGATCCTACGGCAGCTCTGATATCACTATGGTGAAACAGTAGACGGCACGGTGCCTGTGGCTCTTATCCGGATGTGGGGTTCCATCCAAAAGCAATCCTTATCTTCTTTACGCCCCTCTCCTGCCTCAAGGCTCGGAGGAGGGTTATAGGTCAGTTGTGAAAGGATGAAGTTTGTTCATCTGAGAAATATCGCCTTTAACCTTCCAGTCTGTTTGTTTGTGCGCCATTGAGGTTGAACTTAAGCCTGCAAATGAAGAGCCATTCAGAGTTTTTTCAATCAGCTCATAAATGTGTAGTTAATACAAAACATTTGGAGAAACATTTGGTTTAAAAAAAACAATCTGAAAGTGCATAACATAACATTTTATGTCCTCAGTCATGAACTTTTAACTGACAGTCTTTAGCTAATGAGATCTGGAAACATGGTCTCTGGAAACTCCATAGCAGATTTATGTGGTTCCACATCTGAAGATTTTGATTATAAAGAGGAAGGAGGAAAAAAGACACAATGAATGTGTATTATTTCTCTCTTGAGCCCAGAGTGGCCTCCTGTGCTGATGATTGTCAGAGTTTTTCACTCAAGCTCCCACATTGTGACTCTAGCTTGGTGGTCCCTGGATGATCGCTTCAAGACCCAACTGGATTATGGTATTTCCCTTTCAAAGACCACAGCTTCCAGTGTGAGGGAGAGCTGCTGTAGAGCTCCCAGTGCACCCAGGTATATCCTGCAGGTAGACCACACTCAGAAAAAGGTCCTATTATTTTATATAAATTAGCCACATTTACTCAATATACTTTAAGTGAAAACAGTTCTGTTAGAAGGTCAGCTTTCTGAAAAGTACTTTTCATTAGTTTGACATTATTGGAGAGCTTGTCTCATTATACAGCCCCCCCCCCCCCCCCCCCCACACACACACACTATACTTTATCACGTGCTCATACATGTAATGCGGCTGCATATGTTTACTTGTGTTGGAATGCCAAACCGCACGCCATACTCCAGAATCACCAGCAGGAAGCATTCGTCTCATTGTCATGCAACATTACACAAGGCAGCTGCTGTTGGACTGCGCATTTTTTTTCTTTTGTGCATTTGTTAATAAACAAATAGATTCCATGTAGTGCCGAGGCCTACACTTTTAACGGCCACTTAGCTGTTCTGCAGCTCTCGGCTCTGCTAACCCTCACGTTGGACCTGCTTGTTTACTGCGGCTGTAGTCTTTGCCTGGAGACGTGTACACATGCGTTCAGTATGGCCTTCTCTGCATTGACCAAACACACACCTGTGCAGCATGGGAAAAGGCTTAATGACACTGGCTTTCATTAAGAAAGAAAGAGCACACAACGCTCTCTCAACAGTTGGAGGAAGACTTTGTCGCTGAAGAACAGAGGGAGTATTGTGTTTTTGAGAATTTGTCCCACTAAGCTGATCTGTAGGTAGCATAAGGAGATCATACTAAGAATTTCTTTTGCCGCACCAGAAAATCTCATTAACGTTCTTATTATTTATACATCTGTGTGCAAAATAATTGCTTTCTTTTCCCTCAGTAGCTCAAGCAGTAATTACTGGGTGACATCCACTGATATGATACTTTTACCTCATTTCTGTCTTATACACTTTATTGACAAACTCTGCATGAGGCTTATAGCTCACTTTATCACCAAGACACAGTGCTACATACTACAGCAGATTTATGCATAGGTGTAATATTTGTTAAGCCAAAGCATTTTTGGTCATTCTAATAATCTGCAAGAAAACAGCTTAGGGTGTGAACAACATTGTCAAACCTGTCAACACATGCAGACATTCAGTGGTGTGAAGGGACAGAAAACATTAACTTGAGGAATAGACTTACTAACTTTAATCAGCTGAAAACGCCTAAATAAAAAGACCTGAATAGACTCATGCACAGACATTAATATTACTTGAAGCAATAATTATTTTTCACATAAGTCATATCCCATCAGTTTTGTGACTTGTTTTTGTACAGACATTGTGATTCATCTTAAAACCACCCACACTGATTTGTAAAAAAAAATCCCCACTTACTATAAAATTGTAATAGGTTAATGATAGCTCCGTGGCTGTGTGGCCCTGCGGTGTCAGGAGCAATGTGAAGTGTTGAAATGCCTCCCAGAGGGAAGTTTGCATATCTGAGGTCTGATCTCTGCAGCTAATGGTCCCTAACGTAAACACACCGAGTCCTTACAAGCAATTATTGCTTTCATAAAAACACCCCTCGTTCCCTTCCAGCATTTAATTGCGGTCAAACAAATGACTCGCAGGGTTCAGAATGCACTGCTCTTAACGATGAGCGGGCTGTGTGTGTTTTTGTGTCGTTAGAATTGTTTTTAGAAGACTGAGTCAGTTTAGTGCTATGAAATAAATGTTGTGCTTCGAGTCTTGGGGTCGTGCGTGTGTGTTTGTCTGTGTGCTGAAACAATAGTGGACCATCCGTAGGAACACACAGTGATGTCATGATGATGTCATGGTGTATGTCAGTGGGCAGGATGTGTTTAAGGTGGCTAATCGCTGCTCTGCTCTGCGCACCTTCACCAGAAACCTTCACTGCTCTTTCCAAGGACAAACACATTGACTAATGCTGTAAAAACACGACACTGGAAAGCTTCAGGAAGCTTTGGGGTCTTTCTGACCACCGTTCTCTTGGAAAGTCTGAGTTTTAGAGAGCTTCAGCTGCCTTAGGACTGGGTGGAAACCCCACAGTGCCACCAGCTACTGCTGATTTACATTATCCTCTACAATAAGAATTAAATGACTGGACAGTGGGTCATGGCAAAATGATCAGGGATGTGTGGGTGGTACAAAGTCTGGTACTTAAGACACACATGTATGTGTGAGGCTCTCTGCACTTTATGTGAGTGTGTTTATAAAAGCACACTGGCTGCTGCGGTTTTCCGGGCAGTGCCTTACCAGGCCTTTTCTTGTGGTCAGCACATGTGTGCAATTTAAACAGGGAGCCAAACTGAGCCCTGGGTGTGTTTTTTCTCCCCCATATTGGCATGTATGGCGGACTTGACTTAAGTGATGTTTAGATCAATCACTTGACTGATGGAAGCAGGATTTTTCCTATTTCTGACACAGTGCTTCCGAGATGTGGGCAGAGGGACACACATCAGAGGATTGTTTGAATCAGCAACAGTTTTGACAGACTGGTTTACCATCTCACAGTGGTTTGCCTTCTCCTCATAATGTACAAACGTTCATTTTGAGCGTTAGAAGCACTATTTTACAGTGTATATGTCAGTAGAGTAGAAAACAATTAACCTTTAATCATGGTAGGATCATACTTGTTCAGATTATAAATGAAGCACTTCAGGAAAGGATATAAAAGCCTTCATGAACTGTTGATTGACATCTTGTAACTTCAATCATTGTACTAGTAAAACAAACACCAGTTCTTCTAGTTTGATGCACACTTATCCTCTGTTTGTCTCTTCCCGACAGTTGATCAGGATCAAAACCTTCTGTACCAGCACACCAAAAAGGAATTCAGATTCGACCTTTCCCGTATTCCAGAGGGAGAGGCCATCACAGCAGCAGAGTTCAGGATTTACAAGGTTTTCATTCAGGAACACTATGAGAATGAGACATTCAGAGTCAGCATTTACCAGGTCCTGCAGGAACCTCCAAACAGGTCAGTATCAAAGTTTAGAAGAATTTTATAGTTTGGTTTTTGCCTCCGATTTACTTGTTCTTGTACCACAAAAATGTAATTGGTGTCACAGCAATGAGGTGCCATACAGCAGCCATGTGATGCTCCAGAAACAGCATCTGAATTACTGAGGATAATTCACTGACTATACTGTCAACAGTTTTCAACAAGAAAACTATTGTAGTAACATTCTGTTCTACAGAGGATGAATCCTACTGATCCCCAGAATCTGACACAGACATGAGGTTTTTTATTGGTTGACATTTTTATTTGTAGTGAATGGATTGCCATCACTCTTCACACAGACATTTATGTGCACCTCAAGAAGGTCCCTCAACTTTCCAGCTAGTGCCATCATTAGGTCAAATTCGAAATGTATGACAATTGTCCTGTAAAAGTAATGACACTCCTTTCAGCCTCAGCTTTACTTTGTGCTAATTAGCAAATGTTAGCATGCACATTAAACACCAGCATGTTAGCATTGATAGCATGATGACATAAACAGTTCAACGCTTTAACTAAAGTAGCTACAGCTTCACATAGTTGCCGATGCAGCTGGTGACGCTTAAATTGTTTGATAGTGTGAGTACTGCCAATGAATTTTCATTCATCTACATCTTAATGGGGTGGTGCCAGAAATCTCAACAGTCTGAGCGGACATTACAAAAACAATCTGAATTGATAACTCTGGAGCAGTCTGAGTAAGCTAGCCCTTTAAAGGCTCTATTAAACAACCTACTGTACCAAGTCTTCACACTGACTTCATGTTTCATTGCTACAGATGATTATCCTCTTATGTTAGTGACACAGTGCAAGTAGTGTGGTTGAGTTTAAACAAACAGCTCCTGCTACTGTGTTTTTCTGTGAAAATGGGTTGTTAGCTTCGTGCACACAGATCTGTCTGCTTTGGCTGCATTGCTCCACATTCCCTGCTGGTTATTTCTGCTGATGTTAGTGTCAGCACTGAAGCTGTTTACACAGACATTAGTGTCAATTACAGACACAGAGAGGTTCTCTCCAGAGCCAGTTCACTCTCACACAGTCAGAACAGGACTCCCCAGGAGACCAGCATTTATAACATGAAACTCCCACCACAAATAACACCTTCAACCCTCAAGACGTCAGTGCACTCCTTTTCTCTCACACAGGTGGTTATGCCTTCAAGTTTCTGTCTGTCTGATTGTCTGTAGCTCTGTTTTGTCTGTCAGTCTGCCAGGGTCTGCCTTGTTACTTTAACAATGTTTTCTTGTTTCACGCCACATTTGAAACAGCATGACAGATATTCTGACTGAAGGATAATTACACTTTGTTCAAACCCCTCCTGATAAATCAAGTTCCACCACCTACATTACAAAGTCTCTAAATGTAATTTACCTGCTTGCTGCAGCCTGCAGGGTGGGGTTGGGGGTGGGGGGTCATTTGCCGGCAGTAAATTTGAAGTACTTCATCGGTGACAGCAGGGCTGACGACAGTGTTAAGATCAACACCATTGTCATTCACAGACACAAATAAAGCCCACTCCTCAAAGACGAGCAGGCGGCAGAACAAAAGACAGACGTCTCTGCCTGAGGGTCTGAAACTCAATGTATAAACACAACTATTGTCTGTGAAATCTACCCTCAAGACCACTCATATCAGTGTATGGTTTTTCTCCTGCAATGTTAAGAAAGTGCTCCTTTGATAATTTTTCAGGGTGTTACCTGTTAAAGGGGATTTACAGGTTGCTACATATTTATATTGCTACATAAATTGATTGATTATTTTGCAATACATTAGTCCTTCCTGCTAAATTAGATTTTATTACAAAGTCTATTTTTCTGTTCTGCAAATTCATTTAGTCTGTATTTACTGTGGAGTCAGAAAAACCTTGTTGGCACGTTTCAGTTGTGTTGGCTCAGAACTCCAACGTTTTGGTCGACTCACAGCTTTGATTTTTATATCCACATCTGATGAACAGTGTAGAGATTATAGCCCTTTTTTATACACAGTCTGCCAATTTTAGGGGACTGAATATTTTGACAAGTTAATAAAAGGTTATCATGTTTATATTTGGTTTCCCTTGCAGTCAGTGACTGACTTAAGTCTATAACCCATGGACATCAGCAGACAATTAGTATTTTCCCTGGTGATGCTGTAGCTGTACTTGTACTGCAGCCATAATTATTTCTTGCTTATTTTCAGGGCTTTTTGCCTTCAGCATGGTCTTCAGCCAATGAAACACATTTTCAGTTGGACTGAGGTCAGCTGTCTGGCTTAGCTCATCTTTTTCTGCCCCATGTCCCTTTCAGCACTCCTACATCTACAACATTCCAGCATTTGGTCATAATATTTCTTGGTTGCCTTTATGTATTGTTTTTCTGTTGCTTTGTCCTATAGTGGATGAATATGTACAAAAGTCCTACACTGTTCACTCAATATGGATGTATGGACAAAAATAAACTGTAGGTATTACAGGACCACACATGTAGTTTTTCACTTTTTACCCTATTAAATACTCATTTTGTATAATTTACATGACAGCCAACCATTTTCCTAAACATAGCATTCGCTTTTACATTGTTTCCCCACCATCCAGGCTGCCATTTGTTTCCATTAATTGTCACTAGAAATTAGATCACTTTAGCAGAAACATGAGAAAGAAATATGTAATCCATCACATCAGACATTTCATCACTGTTGTGTTTCTGTTATTGTTGTGTGGCAACGCAATTGCAAACAGGAACGCTTGAAAGTTTTCTTTCTTCATCCTCTGTGATGTTGTATCCAAAAAAATTATTTTGCATCCTGAGATTTCAGTCAGTGCAAAAACAGGCGTCTTATTAAGAGAGTATCAACCTTGACTTAATTATGTAATTACGTATAATTCTTCCCTCAGTGAAGTGGAGCTGCTCCTGCTGGACCAGCGAGAAATTTGGGCTGCAGAGGAGGGCTGGCTGGTTTTTGACCTTACTGCCACTAGTAACCTCTGGGTGGTGAACCCTGAGCAGAACCTTGGATTGCACCTGGTCTTGGAGGACAGTCACGGTCAGTCACTGCCATACATGAAAGAGCAACAACAGTTGAAAGACTGCAGCTTTTGTGTAGCATAGTGATTTAATGTTCCAAAGACCATCATCACATATTGAGTAAATCTTTGTAGTGGGTGCTCACAGAGTTCAAGTCATGAATGTGGTTGTTGTGGTCATATTAAGATTAAACAATTTATTGTTAAGTGGGACTCTCCTAAGTTCACCCTCCTGATCCGTGTCTCCCCCTGTAGGCCAGAGGAGGAGCACCCAGCTGGTGGGGCTGCTGACAGGCAGCGGACCCCAGGACAGGCAGCCCTTCATGGTTGCCTTCTTCAAAGCCAATGAGGTGCGCTTCCGCAGCATCCGCTCTGCCCACGGTCATAAGGGGCGGCAATCTAACCGCTCCAAACCCCAGAGGACTGTACATGATGCACTAAAGGCAGTGGAGGCTGCAACAGGTGTCTGACCCTTTCAGATATCATCACTATAGACATTACTCATGGCCTATAATGACTCTGACTCACTGGTATTTTATACTCTTTATATACTATTTATACTATTTTATACTCACTAACTTAATATTTGCATGTTTTCAATTTCAGATAATCTGGGCATATCCAAAGAGGGATGTAAAAAGCATGAGCTGTATGTCAGTTTCAGGGATTTGGGATGGCAGGTATAATACAGAACCATCATTCTTATTTCATTGTATTTCATTTCACTCCAAGATCAAAAAGTGACATTTGACTGAACCTTCATCTGTGGTTTTACTCTGATCAGGATTGGATCATAGCACCAGAGGGTTATGCAGCATACTACTGTGAGGGGGAGTGTGCTTTTCCTCTCAACTCCTACATGAATGCCACCAATCATGCTATTGTGCAAACTCTGGTAAGTCCCGAACAGTCCCTGATGACAAGCCCTTTTACCGCAGACTCCATATCTCTATGACAGCTGATTTATGCTTCTTCTAACTGTAGGTGCACTTTATCAACCCAGAGACTGTGCCCAAGCCTTGCTGTGCCCCCACACAGCTCCATGGCATCTCTGTGCTCTACTTTGACGACAGCTCCAACGTCATCCTCAAGAAGTACCGCAATATGGTGGTCAGAGCCTGTGGCTGTCACTGACTGCTCGACCCCCCTCCACTGGGTTCTGCAAATCCAGAGGGACACTTAAGAGAGGAGGAAGCACAGGAACCAGAGACAAGAGATGATTGACTGCCTGTCACAGAATAAGCTTTAATCTGGGGATTGTATTTATGACCAACAGCTGAACGGCCCTTGCAGTATTAACCACTACCACAAACCATTAGATAAAGTGGTCACAGAGAAAGGTTGAGCAAAGAATTTTCTTTTCCTTTCAGTGTGAGTGGGAGAGGTGCACTAAAATTACCCAGAGCAGTGTGAAGTTGCTTCACAGACAAAACATTTAAGAAAGTAAAAAGTTACTCATATTTATCCCTACTGGCAGAGATCATATAACACAAACTGTACCTGCATTTGAATTTTATTGAAAATATTGCCTGGGTGGAAATGTGCATTTGATAACGGATCTCACAGCTCATAAAACTTTGGATCTCCATCTTCCTGTTATACCGCTGCATCGTCTTTTGGAACAGCTGGATGACCTTGTGTCCTGATAAGGAAAAAAATCTATGTTCTCTCAAACTTAACTGGTGTTGAACTGGTGTTCAGCAGGCCAGTTGGAGCAGATCAGGTGTAAGACATCTGGCAGTGTGTCTGTGTGCTGCTGATGTAGAGGAGCTGGGTGAAGAATGACAGCCGAGACTGTTAATTACAGTGTGTGGGATTGAAAGGCCTGGCTACTCCTGGTGCAAACGTATATATCACTGGGCTGGTGAAAGGCATACAGTCTGCAAGATGTCAGTGATTGATCTTCACGAGACGGATGTCAGGTTTTGCACCATCACCCCCACTGCAGCTGACTTCTGGCATCAGACCAGAGCCACAGGAGGGCAAAGAGAGGCTGTAATTTTATTTTGTCAGATTAAAGGAGTCAAATAAATCGAGACTATCAAAGAAGATGTAGGTGTGATGTTTTTACCTCATTTGACCTCAGTTATGTTCCTTACAGTGGCATTCAAAACACTTTGAGACCATACGTTTCCTCTTGACCTTCTCACCGCAAAAGAAAATTAAATTTGAACATGTACAATTCCAAGATGTTGGACTTGTATTTCTCTATGTCCTGAAGAAGGCTGAGTGATGTAATCGAAAGCCCCAGAACGGCTACTAAATGGTAATTTTTGTCAATTAGTAAATTGAATTAGTGATTTTTGTAAAGCTTTGAAAAAACTTGCAGGGAAATATTACACAACATTTTTTATTTATCAGAAAGCAAACTGTTTCACAAGTTAAAGACCTGATCTGTTTGTGCTCTGACTGCGACATCAGAGTGAGTCTCTGTGGTCCACATTTCAGTTTTTGTCACATTCAGCTGATTGTGCATTTAGAGTACTTAGAACAACACAAGCATCTCCACTCTTATTATTGGGGCAGACATTTAAAAGTGGCATCAGTACAAAAAGCAAAACTGCTATAACTTTATCAACCAAGCTGACATTCACCAAGAAGCAAAAAGCTTCCAGCATATATTACAACACCGCCCAAACACAGATCATTATCTTAAATAGAAAATTAGAGGTAGAAGATTTAGAGCACTAAATCTTGCTGATACAATCAGAAAGAGAGTTGATTGTCAATGTGAAGATTCACTCAAACTGAAGAATATATTATCAGAATGAATTTGGAATGAAATCTATTGTGTTTATGAAAAACTCTTACATAATATTAAGAGATATGAACTTTAAATCATACCATCAGCAGTGAAAGACCTGAGGGAGAAGCTTTCTTTGCTCTTCAATGAACGTGGGCTGATTTAGTCAGAACTGCTAGCAATAATATGAACACTCACTTTAAACTCAACCAATATTCTCTGAACCTATACAGGAAATATCTCAAGTTCATTGTCACTGGAGCAGTTCCAGGCTGTCTCTCTGTGGCACCAAAGATTTAAACGATGGCTCCCTGCAGTTTCTCACCAAACTGCACTGAATAGCTTTTCAACCTGTGAATTCTGTCACAACCTGATTGTGCTAAAGCTTACTAAAAATGTCATGTTTAACTCAGAATCAAGTCACATAGACAGTATGTGATCCCTGACTTACCTTGATAAATACAGTGCTAATAAAAGACTAACTCTAGGGATCCTGAGATCTTTCATCTTTAGCTGTTATTCTTTAGATACACATTCAAAAGACAATCAAGCACTGAAAAAGAAGAGGTAGAGAAACAATAAATAAAGGCTGACTAGCAGAGTTTAAAACAGACTGACTCGCTCCCCTCTTTATGACATGCAATTAGTGCCTGGACCTCGCAGTTCAGGGGCTGAATAGTGTCTCCTCCGGACTGCCTCTGCCTCCTTCTTTTGCCCCCCAGCTGGCCTCTTTGGCCCTGTGGAAACCTGGATTTGTGATGCCTTTAGGGATCCACACGCTCCCTCTGACTTCATGGGTGAGGTTTCAGGCTCTGGGGTGGCTGATGGGGCTGAGACAGGGGTGAGAGCTAGGCAGACGTCCCCCACACTCAGCTGGCGGCACTGCAGGCCACACAGACGGGCAGTCCTCTGAGGGCTGCAGGATGACCAGCCCTGCCCACGCACAAAGAATGGATACTCTACATAGACATCCACCAATTCCTGGAGGATGAGAAGACATACCAACAGAATTATTAGAGAGAAATGCAGCTTGTACATTTGCCCACTAGGGGGTGTAATTCCAGTTTTACTTGTACTGAGTTATAGTGAGAAAAGTCTTCAATGATTTCAGACCCTGTTTGAAGCCACCCACATACCCAAGATATAGACAGAGTTAGGGTTGAACTGCAGTCTGGATATTCATCAGCTTATTTTGTACATTTAATACATACTCTTGTCTAAATTAGTGATTAACATCAGTAATTATTTTAAATTTTTAAATGTATTTGTGTTAAATTCATTTGAAATTATGTGTCAATTTTATAAGTATGTTTTTTATTTTTATTTTGATGACTTTTTAGTTGTTGAAAAGTAAAACAATCCCAATAAAAACTGAGGCGTTGTAGCATGCTTTGTTGTTTGCCGAAGCAAAGGAAGCACCAAACTGAGACATTTTCAAACTCTACACAGTGGCTTTAAGGGATAATAATGCTGTCATTCTTTTTGCATTCTGTTATTGTCAACAAATGGCACTAGGAGACCAAAATTAAAAATATGTTAGTCTACACTATTTCCTACTGAAGATATAAATCTTTAGACATGGGTTACAAAAAGCCTAGGTTATCTGGTAAAACAGCTGAATGTCGTATCTTTAGTGAATGCACCTCAAGAGTAAATACTGCATTTGTTGCTAACTATTTTTAGCCGTGGATCAATACACATTTGGTGTATGTGGGTCTGACTCAACATAAACAACAATGCCTATGTTCATCACAAGTAATGAACATGTCATTCACTGTTGCACGAAGGAATAAGCTAAATGAAGCTCTGGCTACACACAATCAATTGGATTGGATTAATTGATTGTTGGTTTTGGCTGTGACAAATGTTTATTAATCTTGGATTGTTTCTTGATTGTAAATGCTAACTTATTGTGTGAAAGTGGCATTCATGAATTCTTGGTAACATTTTTGATTTAGATTTTTTTTTTGACTAACAGTTCAAAACCTAAGATATTCAATGTATCGTCAACAAGTATATCAAAAAAGAAAAAAACAGCAAATGGTCAAATTTGGGAAGCTGGAACCAAAGAACATTTAGCAAAATTGAGTTAAAAAAAAAAAATTACATTTATTTTTATCAGCTAATCAATTAATCAACCGATCGTTGTACCTCTAATTTTGGTCTTTCAATTGACTTTTTTGACAACAAGAACCAGCAGCCTTATCTTTTCACATGGTCTAAACTAAACTACAGGACTTTTCTCTTTACAATTTTGAGAAGATTCTAGAAGTTGTACTATATATCTCTAACCCCATTCATCTAAAACTGATAGATGTACTACTTCAGGAGAACAATCATAGTTGCTGGTGGAGGGTCTGCTATGAAAAACCAAAAGGGATTTTACTTCTTTTCCCCTCTCTTGTGCTTCACCTGGGACTGCTGGTCATGCAGCAGGATGAGGAGGCGTGAGATGGAGGAGGGGGAGGCTGAGGGGGAAATGCTCTGCACTGTGCAGCAGCTCAGGCGCAGGTCTGGGCAGGCCAGTGAGCCAAGCAGGAAGTCCTCTGTCTGCAGGTGTTCCACCCTTCTCAGCCGACCATCTCGGAGCTCGATCAGAGAGCCGGCTACAAAGTGAGGGAGCAGCCAGGGAAAACGGTTTCGAGAGGAAGAAGTGGACGACGAGGTGTTGGTTTGCTCAGAAGAGGGGAGGAGAGGAGATCTTGATGCATCCTCTGTGGTGGAGGTGTGTGTGTTGTTTAACTTATCAGGAGAAACCCTTATGAAGGAATGTAACAATGATCCAGAAACAGGATGTTTGAGAGCCTTTGTTGATTTGTGCAACAAATCATGTTGCAGTGTGAGGTCCCCATGTGGAGAGTGAGGTAGGCATGTGCTCAATGAGGGTGGACTTGCTTTTTCTCCTCTTCTGTCTTTTCTTCGCACATAAGGTCCTTTATTCCTCCCATTGCTCTGCCTCTCTGTGTGCAAACTCTTGTCCCTTAATGTCTTGAGCTGCTCCCAGCCATACTCTCCACCCACCCTATTGAAACCCTCAGTGACTGGAGAGACAGGGTTGAATCTGGAGGGGTGGTGTGGATGGCGTGGGTGGAGGCTGATGTCTCTGTGGTGACCAGTCAAGTGAGGGTGGTGCTGATAGTGGTGAGAAAAGTCCCATCCAGTATGAAGGGGATTTAAATCCCTCCACTCTGCCCAGCCATGATGCTCCCTGAAAGCTGAGGGGACGTGAGGTTTGGACCTGGTGGATGTGTGTGTCTGCGTCCAGGGCTGATAGAGTGCAGGAACTCGTCTTGGTACGGGCTGGAATGGGCCTGTGTGTTTTATCTTAAACTCACTGTGGATTTTGTAAGGATAAGGTGCCTTGAACATGGCAGCATCACACTCCTGTTGCTGCTGCTGCGGTGGTGGTGGTGTGCTTGGTCTTTGGTCCCTCTTTTTCAGTGGGAGGCTGTCCCTGCCTGGGACAAGGGTTGGGTTTGGTGTAAAGTTCATTGGCTCACATTCGCTGTCACTCACAGAGGTGCTGCATGCTCTCCTGCAGAAGTTGAGGAGGTGTAGTGATCATGTGACACAGATTTCATTAATCTCTTTGCAAGCATTGCAGATGGATAGGTCCAAGGTCATCATGATCTGAAAAGTAGATGAAACACTCATTAGGGCGCTTTCTGTCTTCACAAACAAGACAGTAAACTGGAGCAAATCATATTTCAAATTCAGATTGCCTGTCTGTCACTGTGTCTCCCTTTAAAATGTACGTAAAGGACCAGTGTGTAAGATTTAGAGGCATGTAGCAGTGAGGTTGCAGATTGCAATCAAATGAACACACATTATTTTCTCTCTTCCCTTCCAAGCGTGTAGGAGAACCTACAGTGGACACGAAAAATCAGGAAAAATAAGAAAGGCCCTCAAGAGCCAGTGTTTGGTTTGCCCATTCTGGGCCACAATACATGGTAGGCTCCATGGAAGAGGACCTGCTCGCTATATACTGTAGGTATAAAGGGCTAATTGTAAAGTAACAAAAACACAACGGGGGGATTATACACTAATCAAAACATTCTAATGAATATTACATTCTGCCAAGTTCATTCTACTAGATGCAACTAAATTCTATATGCCAACTTTAAAGGGGAACCCCACTGATTTACACATCAAAGTTTGTTCGGTGGCCTCGAGGAGTACGACTGCATATGTGAAAATTGTTGTGTAAAACTTTTTGTCTTTTGGCTTCAGAGAGGCCTGATAAATTAATAAACACTAAAGAAAATTAAGAAAATCTGAGGTTGTGTTGTTAGAAAGAAGTGAGATTACAAGACTTCTGTACTTCAGGGCCACATAAACTACTAATAGCATAACATGTCTTCATTTGTACAGTTCAGTGAATGGAGTCGGGTTGCATTGTGTTAACCACAATATAGGCATTGGGGTTTGACAAGGAAGATGAATGTGTTGAGTAAAAAAGACAATACTGATGGTTCATTCAATATTTAAAACAAAAACTCACATTGTGAGTGTTATATGACTGAAATGCTATTCTACTCCTCTAATAAATGACTCTGTCTGTTAATATCCTCTTGACATCTCAATAACTTCACCATCAGCTCCAAATTAAAGCTTTCCAACCACCAATTGCTGGGGTATTGCTGATTTTAAAATGTGTTAAAAATGACTATGGTAACAATGTGTGGTACAATGTGTGGTTGGTGAAATAATGAACATAGTGAGGGCAAGGCAGAGTAAAAAAATGGGATGGGTGTGAAGTTAGAGGTTAGATGTTATTGCTGTATTCAGTGTTATTTGCATAGATATAAATGCAATGTTACATCATAACTCATGGGATGCCAGTTATGGGCAGAGACTACAGGTGTCAGCTGTGCAGCACCTAACAGCTTCACTAAAATAACCTTATGAGACCAAGAAGGCTGGCATCATTTTCCCCACATGTTGGCTTCTGTGGAAGAGGACCATGGACATACGTATTATAAGAGCTCGATAGGGCACTGCCGCTCTGCCTTGCAGCTAATTATTTTTCCCAGTAACCGTTTGCAGCATTGCAGCTAAAAATCCCCTTGCTGCCTCAAAAGCAATTGCCCCATAGAACCCATTGTAAAGGAGACATCTGTAAAACTGCTGCCAGGACACCTCGCACTGCAAACAAGACAAATATCTTTCTCTTTCTATTACGAATTTGTGATCCGTCAAGGTTTCATATTTGTAAAACATTTGTAAAACATTCGAGCCAAGACAAGTGAAATCTGTGACGCCACCACAATGTAAAGTCTATTTGCTGAACGGGAATTTGCCAGTTGGGGAAACACCTGCATATTCAGTGGGTGGGCAACACAGCGTAACAAACCTGGAAGCTAGAAACTTTTTTAGGTGCAAGTGCCAGGCAGGCAATTCTTATTAGACTGAATAGGTGCCATTTTCGACCTGGTATCCAGCAATTATAATACATCCATGAAGAGGACTTGCTCCCTATATAGATATAAAGGCTCATTTTACGGTAACAAAAACACAATTATTCTTATTTTCATGTGATAATATGCTAATACAAGCATAGTTATGAATATTATATTTCATTTCTGCCAAAGAAAATAGAGTACCAGATGAGAAACCAGCTGATTCCATGACAATCAAGCATAAAATAAACATACAACATGTTAATGCTCATCTTTACTCCTAAATCCTATTTCATAATATCTCAAGACAAATCCAACAAGCCGGCTATGTTACAATCTACACAAAAAGTGAAGGCCAGGCAAATCACCACAACAGTAACATAGCCACAATCTTGACAGCAACACTAACCTATCACATAATCAGCCAACATATTTGTATTTGAGGCTGAGGGGGTCACACTTAATGTTACATGTTCACCACATCCAGCTGACCCAAAATTAGCCGCCTTGAATTCTGCAATCAGTCATTATATAATAGAAGGACTTCTTGTCAGCTTACTTCATGAGTAAAAAAAAAAATCTCTCTCCCTTCATTGCTCTGTGCACAAAATTTAAGAACCATTGACAGACTGTTGATGAGCATTTGTCAGTAAGTTAGTGTGTGTGTGTGTGTGTGTGTGTGTGTGTGTGTGTGTGTGTGTGTGTGTGAGAGAGAGAGAGAGAGAGAGAGAGAGAGAGAGAGAGAAAGAGAGAGAGAGCACAAAATATTTCTTGCTCTATGCACAATTCATGACATTAATAATATATTAATATATTACAGTAGAAGTGCTTCTCTCTTGTGTTTCTGATTGTAATTGCCTTTAGGATTACTACATAATAGATCTTATTTAATGTAATGGCCATGTAATTAGCCATTCAGAATACGACAGTATTCTACAGTACAATAAGAGAGTTCTTACATACTAAGTTTAGGCAAAATTGAAAAAAAGAAACAATGAAACAATTGCCTGTAATATAAATGCAAAATTATAAGATTGTCTTCGTGATTGAAAGCATGATTTGTGCCCTTGGGGCTATTATAATGAAAAATCTACCAAAATATTTGCTCTTGTGGTTCATTCTTGACAGGCACAGTTGTTTTATGCTCATTACTTGTGCTGTATTTGTATATTGATTGAAAAATTAAAGGATTATAACATAAACCTCTCCACCATAGGTTCCAAATACAGCAAGTTTAAAATTGGACCCAGATAAGATGGCTGCCATTTGGTTCGATATAAGAACGGCAAGGCCCTATGACACGTCGCATTGAGTGTTTTATATCTACCGTTACGTGAATAAACAGGTGCAGGGAGTTAAACACACAGCCCCTGCCTGCATCTTTCTTATGTGACTGAAGTGATCTCCAGCACCTCAAGCTATTGAAACTCCTTCATCTTCCTTGCATGCATGCACAGCAGTGAGTCAGTTTGCTGAGGGGGCTAAATATAAGCACTTTAAGGCCACACACACACACACACAGACTCTGCAGACACTTTATTCAGATGAAGTGATGCAAGGAGGTGAAGAGCAGTGCAGGACTTTTACAGTTGGTCAATACTGAGATAATCTCAATGCTTTGTATTATGTTTTCCTCATAGCTGAGCACTGCTGCTGAATGGACCTCTTTCACTCTGCCTGACTTGCATGTCTGTGATATGAGCTGTTCCTCTATTACGTGTGTGTGTGTGTGTGGGTGTGTGTGTGCGTGTGTGTGTGTGTGTGTGTGTGTGTGTGTGTGTGGGATCAGACAACACCTTCACACTGACATTCCTGTGCGAGCACTCAGCATTATACCATGAGGCATAAATAGATAAGTATTTGTCAGCTAAATGCCTCCAGTGTAAATGTAAATTCATTCAAATGGCTCCGAGGTGTGGGTGACTTACTCACAGACGTCTGTACATAGGTATGGTCAGATCATGACCCAAATAGGCCTGGACTGGAGGCTTATTCAGACACAGTCACCTTATGAGGCAATCGGTCCACTACGGGTCACTAATCTATGAAAATGATATGTATACCCAGCTGTGTTTAGTGTGTTTGTTGCCATCCCAGTAATGATAATCTGCACCGAGGACAGAGCTATTTGCATATCAGTAGTGACAATATTGCACTGAGTCAGCTTGATGTTTCTATCTATGGAGCTGTAAGCGCAATACAACCAAATTTAACCTCCGCTGCTGACTCCTACAAAGAGTTCCTCAAACATGCATTCAGAGTTCAGACTAATACACATATCATAACTGGGTCTTTCAGTGACTAAATACATGAATACTGTATGAATTTCTCTGCTATATACATTTTAGACAAGCAGGTTTCATGTTGAAGACTTACCTACATGTTCCTCCATCCATCCATCAAGCTGTCTGTTCATCCTTCATACTGCACATCCATCCACGTTCAAAAAAAGAAGACAGACGCTCCACACACACCTGTCTGGCATGCGTCGTCCTCACAGGCTGCAGGTGAAAAGGGAAGATGAGAAATGAATGAGTAGAAACATCCAGACGAGCCCAACAGACTGTCTATCAGAGACACTCTCCACCTTTTCTCTCTCTCTCTCTCTCTCTCTCTCTCTCTTCCTCTCTCTCTCACTCTCTCTCTTCTCCTCCTACTCGCTTTTACATTTTACACTCCCACTCCACTCAGTCAGTCAGTCCTGTTAACCTTTCTCAGACAGATTTGATGTCTCTCCCTCCCTCTCTTTCTTTCTTTTTCTTTCTTTCTTTCTCTCTCTCTCCCTCTATCGCTCACATCTGAACTTGTTCACCCTGTGTTTGCTGCCGAGTAGCACTCTCAGCCTCTCTTTCATTTGTAATCACCCTCCTCTTCCTCTCTCCATGTTCCACACACTCTTTCCCTCTCTCTCCGTAGCTCTCTGTTGTTGGGTGTATAATTAGAAATGAGACTGCTGTGCAACTCCTCAGCTGATGGTAGGCGTATGACTGCCGGAAGGCTTTGGCATTTTGCCCGGTGTAGTGAGGGTGGAAAACCGTTGCTTTAGACTGGACAAACACACACACACACACACACACACACACACACACACACACACACACACACACACACACACACACACATATGCAGAAAGCAGGCTTGCAAAACACAAATTTTGCTGTTGCATCTGCAGTCTGGCTGCAAATAGCCGATAGCAGATCAGATAGCCTTCACTTGTCACTTCTTGTTGTTAACTCTTACTGCTGTTTCTCACTTCCTGCTCTCTCTAACGCTGGTCCTCACCTCAGGGGTCACATGTAGACTAATAAGCCATTTCATCCTGAATGAGCGAGATGCCAAACAGAATGAATGCTTTGAAATGGCCAGTAATTGCTTTTGACCAGAGTGTCAAAGATCCACATTTATACACTAAAGCAGAAAAAAGAAGGCCTTTCATGAGTGTACAGACAACATAAATTATGTCCCCTCACCCTCACCCACGCCCTGCCTGTCTGCTTTCTTTATATTCTCCTTCACTTTCCCTTGCTTTCTTTCCTTTCTCTTTCATCATACTTGAAAACACAAGAAAGAAGACTTGGCTTTTGCTTTATGGCCAGCAAGGCAACCTGGGTCGCAGCTATTGATTTTGCAGGGCCTCAGCAGGTGAACCCCCTAGTTATGACAAAGCCCACGCATAATTTAGTCTGAGGTGAAGAGGATTTCTCACTTTGAGTCACATCATGCTCCCTCAGCCCACTCTCTCTCTCTCGCTCCCTCTCTCTCTCTCTCTCTCTCTCTCTCTCACACACTCTCTGTGTATCTGTCTCTTGGTTTTATCTCTTGCCCTCTGATGTATACACTCACACACATACACCCAAATGCTAGAGAAAGTTCAAGGCATGGTGAGACGGGTGTATTCACAAGCTTTGCCACAAGTAGCTCATATAAACCACCAGAACCACTGACATTTACAAAGAGTCTGTTTTTTTATTGATTGAAATCGCCAGTCACTCCCACCACTTCCCAACCGCTACATTACAGCCTGTATCTGCAGTTTCACTTGCAGCTTGGCACAGATGCCAAATGTGAATTTTGGTAATTAAAGTTTCCGTTCTGACTGTGTGCATTTGAGGTCATAAGCAGATCAAGTATTGTTGTTCATTTGTTGTTTAAAAGAACATTGAGCATTTCTTGTTACTCAGAGTTATCGTGGATGATCAACAGGTTAGATCTTCGATACATTTTGTGTTCATTCTCACTGGCAGATTCTTGCGATGACTGATACGCTAATTTTTTCCTGCATTCAACTGAAGCAAGGCACTCTTTAAAAGCCTTTCTCAGATGATATTGCAGTGTTTTTGAAAAAAGGCAATGATGTAATGCCGCTTTTTAAAGCCTCCACATGCAAATATTGTGTAATCAACAAGTCTGGTTCAGAGGAAGTGAAACTGACATCTGCTGTCCACTAGAGGGTGTCCAGGGCACACAGATGTTAAGATATTATACTGCAGCGTAATGGTTTATTTCTGGCTCTGAGCTCAAAGAAGTGATTCAGTTCCTGTCAACATTTGAAAATTATTTTGAGGCAATGTTACTATATCGTTCCTTCCCAAAGATCCAAAGATCTAATATGAAGGACTAAAGTAAAGTTAAAAACAATGTGAACACAGAGGGAAGTGTGAAAAAATGTTTTACTGACAAAAGTCAGGATAAACTCCTTAGTCAATGTTTTTTTTAAAAAAGAAGTTTTTATATTATATACAACCCTCCAAAAGGACAGAATACTCTACACACACACACACACACACACACACACACACACACACACACACACACACACACACACACACACACAAACAGACACACAGACACCCACACACTTGGATATTAGAGGAGAAAAACTCCTCTAGAGAATATGAAAAATAATAATAAATGTTGCCATAAATGGGCTAAATCTGATTTTTTCCCCCTGGAACTACATTATTTATTTATCTGTCTCTACTTTCAGTTCATGCTTGTATTAAAGAACAACTTTTTTGTGTGAAAAGGAAACCTAAAAAGGTCTTTAAGCCGCTCTGTGGCATCAGTGTAACTACAATAATTATGAAAGAACAGACACAATAATCACAATACATCAGCCCTGTTGTTTGTGTACTGTTCTATATGATGATTTTATTTTGAGTGTTTATTGATTTTGAAGTTTTATCCTTAATAGTTTATTGTGTTTTATGACTGCATTCATGAGATATATGATGTGTAGTACTGTTGAATTTGTTGGTACTGTACAGCAATAGTATTTTTTGTTTGGATATTTTGTGTCTGTCATTTTTCAGGGACATAATTTGACCCTGAAACAGAAGAGAGAGGGTTTAAATCTGCAACAAAAAAAGGAAAAAAAAAGAAAAAGGAAACAAGAGACAGGAAGGGAGGAGGAGGGGGTGTACGAAGACAAAAATAACAGGGGCATGTGCCTGTCTCTCCTTGGTATTTTCCACCCTGTTACATAAAATCCCTCCTTCCCTCTTGTCAATCCCTTCCCCTCTCTCTCTCTCTCTCTCTCTCTCTCTCTCTCTCTCTCTCTCTCTCTCTCTCTCCCTCTCTCTCTCTCTCTCTCTCCCTCGCTCTGTCTCTCTCAGCTCCTCCTTCCTCCCCGTCATTGGTCAGCTGGTCGGCTCCACAAAGCCACAAACTTGTTCTCGCCTCATCCAAGTGGATCAGAGTCCACACAGGGAAAGAGGGAAGGAGGGAAGGAGAGCAGTGTGGCAGTGAGCATCTATCACTTTGGGGCACTCTGAGTGAACAAGGGGAGGCGAGAGATGATCGGCAGCCTCTCTACTGAACTCTCACAGGGCTGACTGGCCATCAAATCACTGATTATCTCTGATTGATTATCACTATTTCCTCCAACTCTCCAGCAACATGAGCTCCTCATCAGCCAACCTTCACAACAAACGCCTACCAGGTGAGTAATTCTAAAAAACTTCTGATTTGCACAAACTCACCGCTGAGTGGATGTGGATGTTTTGAGATGTAACCATAAAGATGTTCCGGTTTGTTCTGTTAACACAGGTTTTATTTTTGGATATAGAGCAGGATGTTAGAGGGGAGAAAATACTTCTCCATATTTGGATGTAAGACATACAGTACACACTCACACACAGAATGAACATTTAAGGCAGAGGAATTCAAGCTAGTGACAGCTTGTGTGTGTGTGTGTAAATATAAGTGTAAATATAAATATGTGTTGAATTGTGCAGTAGGCCTATATGTACCACTAAGTTTCTGTGTATTTGTTAAATTAAATCTGTCAAACTGATGTGAAGTAACTGAAGAAAAGGCACAAATGAATACTTTCCCTAACAATGTCTTTCACTTTTCATTACTTGTAATTGGCACCAAAAGTATTTACAGCTCCTTAAGCTCTGTGTGTGTGTGTGTGTGTGTGTGTGTGTGTGTATGTGTGTATGTGTGTGTGTGTTTGTGTGTGTGTGTGTGTGTGTGTGTGTGTGTGTGTGTGTGTGTGTGTGTGTGTGTGTGTGTGTGTGTTTGTGTGTGTGTGTGTGTGTGTGTGTGTGTGTATGTGACAGATAGATGTAACGTGGAAGCTGGCGTGACAGATCAGCCACTGTGTTAAATAGCTGCAGCTGTGTTGATGTTGCCTAAAGTGAATGGCCAAAATGCTGTGCCAGCCAAAATCAGACAGGAATGTTGAATCATCACGCTGAGTAATCTTCACTAATACCAAGTGAATAGGTCGCACTCTCTTTGCATGGGAACAGGGATGCATTCCCACACAGACACACACATACACACACACTGAGGCAAGCTTGGATTGGGGCCACTGCAGAGCTCCATGACAAAGATCTCTTATTTCTAATAGGATTGCGCCTGCAGATCTCATCAGACCCGTCAGACTGCAGCGGGGTCTGCAGCTTGTTGCACAGACACACCAACGCTGACAGAACAGAGGCCTACAGACCTGAAATTGAATTAGTCCCAGTGAGATCAGTGTGTGATTTCATGAGGCTAAAAAGGATCAGAAAACGACTCCAGAGAAGACACATCCCATCTGTTGCTCTGCCCTCTGTGCCTCTATAGTCCTCTCTGTCACATCTTGATTATTGTGGGAATGTGCCAGAGAGCAGCACATCCATGTGCTGCAGAGTGAAGGACTGACCAGCTGTTGATAGCATGTTACAGACTTAGATGGTTAGACTTAGGTGCAGAAGGAATTATTTCTATTCTCCATGTATTCTTCGTTCAGTCCCTTTGGACATGACCCAGATAAGACCGAGAACGTAGACACTGTTTAATGAGCAAATTAGAAGGCTAAAAATCCATATCGTGTACTGTCTGTATCTGTAATTGATCACACGCTGAGGGATACAGTGTGTGCTGCTCTACAGTAGCTACCCACTGGAGCGTATTGTCTGAGCAAGAGAGGCTTCAAATAGGACCAAAGTGTTCTCTTTCTGTTTCTTAAGAGTAGCGACTTTGACAGACACAGTTGTGCCAGTATTTGGATTTTTAAACATTTCATTCTCCTGGTGTGCTTCTCTTAGGCATCTCTGCAGGACTAGAACTACCACTGAAGAGAGAGTAATTTGGGGGGAATTTGGAGGGGTTCACTTGCATTCCAGTTTTAAGATATATTTTATCTATATTTTATAGGTTTAATCCAGTTAGACTCAACACACTTAAATCTGATTACTGTTAGGCCAAATCTGAAGTGAATTGCTCCTAAAAAACACTACTGCAGCTTCTTTGTTAAAAACTCACTACTAATTGGTTACGGTGAACAAAACAACAATAACAACAACAATAACAACCCCCCAAAAAACAACATGTCCAACTCAGTCTCATTTTGTCATGGAATGTAATCTATACATGAATATTTCAAATTTTTTGGTGAGACTCTGCACGACTTTAAAACTAATGTATTTCAATTGGAAGTATATTTCGTGCCAGACATCATCTATAACATCTATATAAGGGACACATTTCTGTGTTTTTGGAGGTGGTAGGTTGGTGGATGACTACATAGATGGGTGGCAAAAGTGGACTTGACAAATTAATCATTTGTGTCCATGTTAACGGATCTATGGTTTAAACTTCATGACTATCTCACAAACTGCTGTTGTAATATATCAGTTCAGTCTGACTATGAGGCTAGATAAAATGGTAAGACATCCAAATGATTGTTTTGGTGGGCAACTTATGTTCTGTCTGTTTGAGGACCAAACTTACTTCAGTCAGCTTGAACCAGGCATCATTTCTCTGTCAGTTTCTCAAGTTTAAATCATATGTTTACAGTTTACAGACATGTTAAATGAATACTGGCACTGTCAGGATTATTTGCAGTCATAACAGAAATGTTTTTCCTTTTTTGGTCTTTTCTAAACCAAATCACAGACATTGGCTCTGAAAATCCCAGCACTGTTGCTGGAAGAGAAGAAGTGTTACAAGTGTAACTGTGTTATGCTCTTTCAGAAACAACAATAATACTCTCAGGATCATTGCTCACCAGAGTGAGAAGGGCTCACATGGTGCAAATACACACATTATTGTATTACAAACAATGCCCTGTGGCATGCCAACACTTTAAGTTAATTGTGTGTGTGTATTTGTGTGTGTTTATTCTTAACAACCTTGAATGGATGGCTGAATAAGGTTCCCATCAATTCACCCCTCTTAGCTGTGCTGCCCCAGGGACACAGACCAGCTCCTCTCATTATTTCACCAACAAATCCATCTACTCACCACCCTGCTCAATCCTTCGAGTATAGAGTTAAGGGCTCCAGGCATTTATCAAAGTGTTCAGGGCTCCACACAGACAGCAGCAATGTATCATGAATGAATGAGTAGTCCCAAATGTGTATCTGGAAATGTATCTTTCAGTCCCCTGTGTGGGTCCTGACCCTCAGGTTAGGAAACAATAATATTTGGCAGGTTCACTTCATGTACTTAGCTAGCCATGTTATCACGCTAACATTTGCTTACTAGAACTATAAACAAATGATGAAGCAGTTTTCCAAATATGTGGTCACAAACCACCACAAAGATATTGAAAAAATGACATTTTCGATGTGATGATGGTGCCGAATGAAAAATTGAGTCTACTGTGACCAACAAATGGAGATAAAATTAGTTAGCGGACTAAAAAATGATAGCAGTCAAGAAAATGAATCAAATAAAAGATGAGTTTACCTGAAAACCTTTCCATGGTTCTCTCAGCTCTAAACCCACTCGGTAGACCAGATAATTGAATGTTTTATGGTGTGGTTACAAATTTAATTGTCAGACAAAAAAAGTGAAGGTATTTCTGAGTGGTTTACAGTCACTCCTGACGCACTTTACCCTTAAAAGGGAAACCGCTCATTAATCATTTTCTTTATTATGCGGTCTTGTTGACTGATGTTGAATACTCCAAACAGAGAGTAGACAAAGAGTTTTTTTAAAACCCAACAACTTTTCACCACTTTTTTCCCACACGGTGATGTCATCCTTATTGACTGACTGGTTGAATTGTTTGTATAATGGTTTAATCTTATTCTACAATTCTAGTTAATTACCAAGTCATGCTGGATAAGGGCATTTATAAATGTGGTTAAAACTATGGTTATGTCTCTACTTTGTCAGCTGGTGAAGCCTATTGTGTCATGGAAGTCTGCTTGTGGGCTTATGGAGGGCAGTGGGACATGACACTGACCTACAAACAGTCCTATTGTCAGTCTGGGTGTAATCCAGGGAAACAGAGGGTTAACACTGATGTCATTGTTGTCCTGACACACTGGGCTGATGGTGCTGAACGCTGCTTTGTGCCGCCAAAAACAGTCAGATCTCCTAAGCAAAAATGAATAAACGTCACACATGCATGGACCCAAAATTACAGAGAAACCAGATGGACTCAAAAACAAACATCAGCAAATGCCATTAATAATTTACTCTTCTTACAACCACAGCTTGGTGAATGACAGCTTTTGAAGAGACACAACGTAGTAAGAGAAACCAAAAACTAAAAGTGTGAGACAGAGAGATTATTGTCCATTTTACTAGTGTGACCACCTGTCTGTTCCACTTCAATTCAGGGCATCTTTTGTTTTGTGATGACTGGGAAATAGATGTTTCCTGCTGAAGCCATGCTGTGATGTCTAGAAAATACACTAGAAAAATGTAAAAATACACAGAATAACTTAGCAGGATGTGTGCCGGATTTGCTTAAACATCATCTTTTTACTGTTGGTGATAATTTAGTGCTGCAATTTATGGCTGCAGCTTTACCCCTGCAGGGTAGAGCGGGATAAATCTTCTACCTGTAGCCATCCAGTCGCTCCGCCATTCCTCATGAGATACCATTAATTACCGTAACAGCCTTTGCAAAGAGACTGATCCACTAATGACCAGCTGCAGACTGTTTAACAGCCTGCTGATGCTGGGGTCAATGTTGTGCTGGAAGGTACGGAAGAGACACTCGGTGGAAATAACAACACATCCTCTTTAACTAATGAGCCCAGGCAGAATTCCTTTTTCTGCCTCTACCCTCTCCATTTCTACAACCCACACCCTTGTGTTGAGTCACTTTTGGCTAACCTCAATCTGATAATACTTTAGATTTTTTAAGACACCCTCCTCCTCCTCCTCATTCTCTCTCTACTCTCTCTCTTTGTACTAGTCCTCCCTGACCTTTCCTCCCACTTGTATGCTGCCTTTCTGTGTTTTCAGACACTCACTCCATCTTTCTGCACCCTCTCTCTCTCACTCTCTCTTGTCGCATTTGGGCTTTCGTCCATGTGAAATAAAATCTCTTTCCTCTAAGTGTCTGGGTGGAAAGGCCGGCCAGTGTATTGGGTGCCTAGAACCAAACAACAGTTACTTCATGTCTGTCCCAGCCATCAGGCATCATGCCTCGTCTTTTTGATATACAACCAGAGTGTGTTTTGGCGAGGCAGAAAGGGAAACAGATTGTCTTGGGAAAAGCAGTAAATCTGGCCTTTTTTTCCCTCCTCCAACCACCACAGTGTTACTTCGAACTAATAATGGGATGGCTGAGGCAACACATGGAAATATGGACCACCACCAGAGCCATTTAAACAGGGATGACCTAATCCGTTTGTACAAGGAAACCACTTTTCAGAAAGAAAAAAAGCCTTGGTTTGCTTGAATAGAATCAAACGGAGAGTCTGGCAAGCTGCTCTATAATATGCTACGACAACCAAAAACAACTGGATCATGTGGAGAGGCACTTTTCTCTGCTCTCTTCTGCCCCGACCTTCCCATTCCCCTGTCAGAGGGGAGTCTGTCTGTGACCTCATGTTTTCATTCAGCATAGACGTGGGCTAATGGCAGCCTTTGGGCGACACCGAGCCCTTCCATCCCGTCATTTAGCCCCCAGATCAATGCGTTGCCTCGGCTGGTTGTGCAGTCGGTGCTTCTGAACGAGGGTTTCAGGGTCCCGTCCTTGAAAATGCGACAGTGGAAAGAGGCACATGATGTTCAGCACATCAGATACTAAAAAGATACACAGAGAGTGACCTGATTTTAAAAAATACAAGAAAAAGAAGCCAAATTGAGAACAGTAGAGTATTGAATGATCTCTTCATCGTCATGTGGGGATGATGCATTAGAATGGTTGGCAGCTATGCCGGCCTTCTGAGAAGTGTCACGATGACACAGTTTTCATGGAAATTCAACAAAAGCACTAAAAAAAAGTTGTGACGGACTGCAGATTATGAGGAATTTAACAATGATGTATCCAAATGAAAGGCTGAGTTTCAGGGTATTCATCCTCTGCTACATCCAGCTGATTTCCTGTAACTGGCATCATGTTTAAGGAGTGCAGGCCAGTCCCCTTCCCTTACATCTCTGTCTTTGTCTGGCTCTGAATAGGCTCTTTCTCTCACTGCCCCCTGAGCGGAGGATCTGGGTTTGTCTTTATGTGGGGAGGCAGAGAGGCATGCAGACACGTCCGGCCTGCTCTGTCCATCTCTGTCTCTATCTTTCTGTCTGCTCCAGTCATTCTGCGTGTCCAGCTGGTCCTCAGCCTTGATCTATGACCTTTTCTTCCTCAACTCCCTAAGCAATAGAGGGAGGAAGGAGAGGGAGACAGAAAGAAAGAAAGAAGGAGAGACAGACAGACACAGAGAGAGACAGAAAGCGAGACAGAAAAAAGGCAGGAATAAAAAGTGAGACAGAATGTGAAACAGAAGTGACATGAAAGACAGAAAGAGAGACAGAAAAAGGCAGAGTGAGACAGAAAGAGAGATGAAAATTAAGACAGAAAGAGGAACAGAAGGAGAGACAGAAACAAAAGAAAATCAGAGGGCAAGACAAACCTCTATAGTTGTTTATCCCCTCTCACCATCTCTCCCTCCTCCTTTTTGAAACCGCAGGCCCTCCAGACGTCTTGTGGTATGAAACTAAAGATTCAGGGTTGTGGCGGGGCTGCAGCAGACTGGACATGTGATCTCATCAGCAATGGACACTGTGACCATGCTGTTTTTTGCCACAGAAGGTTTTTCCCATGTGAGTGGTTGTGCTAATCAGAGGTCACCAGGGTTATCCGCAGCAAGGGAAGCCGCATCGATCAAGGTGATTCGATGGAAAAAAGAACTGGTTAGGGAAGCAAAATCAATGTGAGGATATGCATCTGTAGCTAACCTTTAGCTCTCCGTGGGCCTCAGCCTTTAAGTAGAAACAATCGATGCTGTGATCAATCAGTGGTTAACTGATCTGGGGGGGAAAAAACTTTAGGATAAGCACTTTGTTTAAACCTGTAGCCTGTAATGAAAATCATCATTTTCTCAGAAAATGTCACAGCACTAACATGCTGTCTACCTCCTGTCTGCTCTGCTTAAAAATAAAAAAATGAAAGATATTCATTCATCCAAAAACAAATCTTGCATTCTGTCTGACATGATGTCCTTGGCTGGTCACATAAAACAAGGGACTCTTTTCATTTAAACATACATGTCAAACAAGCAGCTCCAAATTGTTAGTGACATCTTGCTTAGTCAGCGTGGATCCCTTTGCTCCCTTAAGACGCTGTGGACAATAGCTTTTCTGATTGTGTAACAGTGCAAGGAGAGGAGACTAACACACACATTTATACACACAATTGACAACCTCACACACACACATAGACAAAGACAGAAGTACTGCAAAGACAACTGCCATAAAGATGACCGATGCAGGACAAACAATTTGTATTCACTTGCCTGCTATTTCAATACAGGCCTACCATCATTCCTTTTACTTTTGCAACTAAGAAACAGCAGCTGTACCCTGTGAGTTTTATTGCTGCAATAACTAGCAGAGACACCTGTTTTCTGTCTGTTTGGTATAGTGCAATGGTTGAACTGATTTAAGCTTTCAGGAAAGAGAAGAGGCATAATAAATCACCATGTATAAGGTCAGTTAAAGTAAACTAACCTTAACGTCAGTTTACTTGTCATGAAGAGCACTACTCAGCCTGTGAAAACAGCAGTAAACCATGATGTCCTTTGTGGCCCCAGAGGGAGCTTTTTTTTATTTTTTACAAAGTCAACAAAAAACCCCAATGTTGTCATCACAGTAATATCCAATGGACATTGTTGATGGAAACTCTGCTTTGAAAACTAGGGATAAGGAGAGATATTGAGTTCCTCCAACCATCGAGCACAGCAAAACAGGATCTGAGGAACATGAGAGGGTTCAAACTTGACTATTTCTATATATATCTCGTCAAAAAGAAGAGAGGAGAAGGGAAGATAGATTTATAAAACAAAAACATATAAATATCTTTCTATATATAAGATGAGCCAGGTTAACATGAGCATTTAGTTGAAGAGAAGGATCTCATTTTGTCTGAACAGCCAGAGAAAAGCCATATGACAAAATCTGACAGATACTTATATTTATCTACCTGATTGGAAGACAATTCATTCCAGCTGGTTCAACTAATTTCCCCATGCCCCAAAAAGGACATGATCCAATTAATAACTTAAGGATAATCAATTAAAATATGGAAGAAAAACCTAAATTTGAGAAAAACCCCAAAGCACAATGATGTCTATTAATCCTGCTACATAACTTGAACCCCTTACAGTGTGATCATTGTGTCGGGGCAGATATTGTCAACTCATCATTTTTTGCGGCTAGTTTGCTTGTAGTATCTTGTGTTTTCAGTCTGTGGGGAATCCCGCCTATGTTTCCGGGTTCTGTCTACACCCACATAGGCTACTGTATGCCCATAGTTGTATTTAGCCAGTCCAGCCCTGGGGGCTGAGTTGTCCTCTTCCTCTCTTCCCTCCAAAGCTGTCTGCCTATCTGATCCCAGAGCTAGCGAGGCCCCCATGCCCAGGAGACAGGATGTCAAACAGGGCACAGCAGAGCTGCAGCGACAGGCGTGTGTCCTGCCGTCAGGCCAAATTGACAGTGCTAGCAATTTTATTCTGACTGCAATAGTTATAAGGTAAAATAGTTCATTATGAAGCCATACCAGAGAGGTTGTGTCAAAGAGACAGTCTCTTTGTATTGTGTACGCCAACAGAGAATACCTGGAACTCTTTTCTTTCCTGGTATTGTAATGATCTTGAGCTGAGTGTGTTTCTATTCTCCATCATTCACTAGTGTATTTATAGAGCTACTGTGACTGCTGCTCTCCAAAGGCTAGATAATCTTCACATTATTCCCAGTTTAGACAAGGCTGAAAGCTTCATCCAATTAGCTCAATTCCCGGCTTGCAGGTTGTAATGGCTTCTCAAAACCCAGACACTGCTCTAATAACTGTGTTAACACATGGGTTCGTAGTAACAAAGGAAATAGAGTGGAAATTTCTCTTTGTAATGAAAGACTTAAACATTTGTCAGTACATACTAAGAGGAGGCTATTCTAAAATATGCAACATGTTTTTTTTCTTTCTGTGAACTGAATTGAAAGAAATTGAGTTTTGGTAAACACACTTATTGACTTTTGTGTAGAATTAGATAATAAGACACCACTCTCATTAAAAATGAAGAAACAGCCAGGAGATGGTATTTTCCCTGTTTTCATACTAAGGTGAGGTAACTGTTGCTGCATATTTAGTGTATAGATATGACAGCCATCACGTAACTCTCAACAAGAAAACGTATTCCTTCCTCAGTATGCCCTTTAATGCAACTGCTTCATTTGTATCTTTTAATCTGCTTCTACATGGGTTTTGTCTTTACATTCATAGACAATATAGGAATCTACTCTCTCTTAAGCCTAATTTCAAGTGTTTGCGGAGGCCATATTTACAGTATTTACTGAGCCCAGCATTTTCCCTCTCCTCATGCATCTTGCAGTCACACTGCTGCATTTCACCCCTCCACTTGCACATTGGATGTGCACTCAGCTTTATTACAGTGATGCTGATGAGGGGGAAAATGGGATTGCATGGTATCTTAAACCAGATTAATTTAGCAAGAGATATGACGGCTCGCCTTTACAAAGCAATATGTGGATCAGCACTGATTTAGTAAATGTATAGGCCAGTACATTTTGTTTAACCAGTGTGCTGATCAAACCAATAAGTTTTGGTTTCATCAGTTTGTTTTAACAGACAAAGCAGAGTTGGTGGAATTAATCATCATCCACAGGAGTGAAAATTGAGAGGAAAATGGAAACAGACTGTTTATAGTTAAGATATGAACAGTATATTTCATTACTTGTGATAATATCCTTGCTGTGGAGACTCCAGAAAAAAGGGAATTCCACCTCCTTTCAAGTCACTTTATTAGCTCAATGCCTCCCCCTTCTGGCTAACAACAATTGACCCCTGTGTGGATAATGTAGGTCTCACATTATACACCAGGTGACAGCACTGTGTTTTTACCAGAGTGGAAGAACTTCTCTGTGTCTTGAATGGGATCCAGCCATTTATGTTGTCTGGCCATAAGGCTCCAGGTATTAGGTACAAAACGTCATGAGCTAATATCTCAACTTTTGTCCTGCTGTTGTGATTTCCAGCGGAGACCGAGCGTGGCCAGAGGCTCCCAGATGTGGATGCAGCACAACAGCTCAAGCTGAGAGAGAGACAGCGTTTCTTTGAGGAGGTCTTCCAGCATGATGTGGATGTCTACCTTTCTTCAGCACACCTTTGCATCAGAGACTACAAGAGACGTGAGTTGGACCAGCAACATTTTTATGAGCAGATGCACAAATACACACCCCCTGTTAAAAACAGCTTCACACCTCAGCTGGCCTTTAGCTGGTTTTACGGGATTTGCCTGTTGAGTTTAAACTGGTTTGAGCTAGGTTTTGATGGATGGTAACAAGCCAGCTATCAGCTAACTGGGAACTGGTTTGACCAGTTACAAGGTCAATGTGGATTTTCCAGTAGATACATAGAGTGTAAATATGTATTTAATTTCTAGCTTCTCCTCTACTTGCAGCTCCCATTGGAAGCATATCATCCATGGAGGTGAATGTGGACTTGCTTGACCAGATGGAGCTGATTGACATCTCTGACCAGGAGGCTTTGGATGTCTTCTTCAGCTCTGGGGGGGAAGAAGGGGTCCTAAACTCACCTCTGCCAGGTATAGAAATTAGTAATATGATCAGAAATTACAAACGATTAAGCAGCACATTGCGTCTCTAACAATGTTTTTCTTTTCCTGAACCTGAACCACAGTTCAAGGAAACAACAACAACGAGGAAGTCATCAGTAATGGACTCTTTCAACATGTCCTTGAGGGTCTTGACACCAAGTCACGCCTGTCCTCCACATCTTCAAACTCCTCCTCTGACAGCCAGACCACCAATACCAATGGGCGAGACACCCCTGTAGTCGGGTCAGACGATGAAGAAACATACACCAGCACAGTCAAGCGGAGAGCCGCGCCCCCAGAGATAGAGAAGGTGAAAAATCAGACTCCATCATCGTCTTCATAGGATGCACACTCCCCACAATAGACCTCCACCTGCAGCACAGAAGTCAACACCTTGGCTGGGAGCGAAGAGTCAACTTTCAGATGTGAGCTATTGAAAGTGCAGCTGTCTTCCACATACTGGCTCATACAACGGCTTTCAACCGTTGCTTTGATTTAAGGGTATTAGGTTGGGTTCTGTGTGCGTTTTGGAGATGGGGACCATGAACTGTAAATATGGAGATTTCCTTTTAATTCTCACCAATTTCCATCCCAGTTTTGGCATGTTTCAGAGGACAAAATCTATTCCCCTGTTTCTGACCTCACCGGACATGTAGTTGATATATGATGATGATGATGATGATGATGTTTCTAAATTTTGTACAGTATTAACACAACCCAGGACAGTGCAACAATGACAGGAATTAAACATAATCATTGAATGATGTATGACTTTGGGTAAATTTAGTTCTTATCATTAAATGTACTATTTTTGGGGACAATACTTTATCCTGCAAATGCAAATTCTCTGTTTTCTAGATCTAATTTCAAATTAATCTCTAACAAGTTGTCTTTGTTTTACCAATAAAAGAAAATAAACTAAGTTCATTCTTGTTTTTCTTAAGAGTAACCTTAACTCACACCTGGTTACTTTTAGCTGCGTGTGTAACAAGTGCTCTTCCACACAATGCTCGAGGGTGTCCAATACTCAGAACCTGCAAGGCAACATCATAAAATGTCCTTAAACTATGTCAAGTTTGTAGACTGCTGCTGACGCCACATCACAGTTGAAAAGGAAGAGAAGGACGTTTTTTCTCAGATACCAAAAATTGTGTCACAGTATATAGCAGTAGTATATAATCAATCCACTCCATGAATCGTTCAGTCATTGAGAAAATATCATGAGTAAAGAGTGACATGCTGTTGACACACTAACCAAACATGCTGTAACCTGTAATAATCATGTTTCATGGATGTGGGTGTGTAGAACAGAGGGGGCTTGGTCTTGCGTGCCATTTCTCAAATATCAGAAGACACTCACTCACTTTTCAAACACTCAGTGCTGAACGTACTGGACTTGCATCATGCTGCCCTTCCTCCTCCTGGTATGTAACAACAACAATTTATTTCTAAAATGACTTTAATTGGAAATGTGTATTGTTATGATATTTGATTTTTTTTATAGATATCAGTTTCTGCTACAATACATTGTTAAGTAAACAGAAATATTTCTTCTTTCTTTATATAGAAAATGGAAATGTGAGATAATATTACTTATAAGTTAGGCTTATTTTGTCATCTATAACATTGGTCTCCAGCCTGTTTTTTAATGATAATGTTATTTTCGAGCAAGCTGTCTATAGGATAGAGGACTTACTATATAGTTGATCTTTTAGCTTTGGTCAATGTCTTCCAGTGGGAGAGTTTAGATCAGTCAGTAATTAAATAGTATAACATTGACTCCTTTATGCATATAGTGAAAAAAATAATGAGGTGCAAAGTATAGATTCACAGCGTGATACTGTTTTTGTGGAAATGCCTTCAAAGGAATTGGTGACCTAACTAAACAAAGCGCGCTTTTCAAGTGTATTCCCAGGTGTAAGGACTATACACATTAGGACCACTCCCACTCATCGCCGTGAACTGTCCTACCTAATTTGCATGTTATGAGATATGATCTACTCGTAAAGGCCATGTGCTTCAGGTTTGATTGGCTGCTCCTCTTTCAGGTATATGTATCGCTTGCGTCATGCTCAGAGCTGCTGAGCCGCCACAAAAGAGTATGGATCATTGACTCCTTTACAATTGAGGAGGGGCATAAAGGGCCGTTTCCATATGAGCTGGGCAAGGTGAGAAAAACCACAGAGCAAATAAAACTTGTCAGAACTTGTATTCATAAATAAATCACTTCCTCTATTAAGCCTTTGCACACCCTTTAAAAGCTTAAATACCTAAGGGAATATAATTACCAAACATTACCATTTGGAAGCAAAGCTCTTAAGACACTTGATACTTTAATTAGTTGTTTTAATCTGTCTGTTATGAGCTTTATTTATTTATTTTTTTCTTCTAGCGATCTTTTTCTTTAATTTCATTCAAAATACAGGTCATTTAATCTTATAAATAGCAAATGCAGGCCATTTGCTATTTGCAAAACCAACTGTAAAGCTTTTGCTCTTGTGTTGTAGATTAAAATTGAACGTGACTACCGAGTGTACTTTAATCTCCATGGAGAAGGAGTGGATCAGGAGCCGAAAGGACTCCTCTCCATCAACAAAGAGACTGGCATCATATACGTCCACAGACCTGTGGACTACGAGGAGAGGAAACTGCTGAGTGTTAGACTTCACACATAATTATAAACCAACATCCAATTACATCATCTCATTTCTTATCCATATTGTTGTAAACTTTGTTCACCTAATCTCTATGCTTTACTTTGAATCATATCTTTCAATCCGTAGCTGAAATTTGAGGCCAAAAAGACAGATTCATCACCAGACACTAAATTAGGCATTGAGATTTCCATTCTGGACATCAATGACAACCCACCACGCTTTCAGACGGATCTGTTTGAAGTCAATGTCAATGAAGAGAACGTACAAGGTAAAGGACAATATGTCTTTACATTTAATTTTGATAATCATTTTTTGGGAGTAGTTTCCAGGGTTTCCAGGGAGATGCCAGCAAACAGGGAATTAATTACAATTATTTTCACTATAAGTCCATTTCTAAGTAACACAATGACAAAATGTGTGACTATTTTGGGCTTCATACACTTTCTGTAGTAAAACATCTAAAAGCAAAACTCATATCAGATGGGGGGCCCTAGGGCAAAATCTTTATCAAATGGGGGTCCATGATATAATTCAGTCTTGGGGTCCCTTATGTGAAAATTTTTTAGACCAATTGTTCTAAAAGGTTTTGTCATTTGCCAACAGGCTCTAATCTCCTGACTGTGGTAGCCCATGACCGTGACCAGAGTGGGACACCAAACTCAACTTTCCATTATGAAATCAAGTCTGTGACTCCAAACCTTCCAGACACTGAATTTTTCATCAGTAAAACTGGACTGATCTCATTCAGAGGATGCTTGGACCATGAGGCAAGTGTTTCTTCTAGTAAAATGCTAGGATCACATGACAGTATTTTACATAATGAAATTGAGAAATAGTAGCACTCCCAGTGATAGATGATGAAAGAATGTGATACATGACGCAGTATCTATGAAAATATGTAGGCTACAGTGCGTCTCTGTAAACAAATGGATGCGGACAACAACAATCGATATTCAAAACCATTCATCAAAATTAATTTACTTATATTAAGGTGGCTGAAATGTTTACTGTACTGGTGGAGGCCAAGGACCATGGTGAAGTAGTTAGCCTTTCCAGTTCAACCACTGTTGTGGTTCATGTCCAGGACGGCAACAACCACCTCCCGTCCATCATCGGACAAACTGTAAGTAGTATTTTCAGTTGAAACATGCTGAACAACATTACAACACACACACACACACCTTTAATGCTTCAATGGTGCATACTAGTGTCATCAAATGTCAATATTCAGTTTGACACGATGTCATTGTGTACTATAATTAATCATAATCCATAGACATTTACAATCCTTTATCTAGTCGCATGAATGAAACCAAATCAAACAAGCAAAAACTCCACAAAACACACACACACACACACACACACACACACACACACACACACACACACACACACACACACACACACACACACACACACACACACACACACACACACACACACACACACACACACACACACACACACACACACACACGCACACACACACACACGCACGGGTTAGTCAAAATATACAAACAAATTACCCAAAAGGTTATAATAAAGGTTAATAAATAACGAACAGAGAATAAGTTCACAATATGTTGCACAATAACAGAAGAGGATTAAGGCCACATGAAAAAAATATTTGAGCTTTAAGTTTAAAGTCAGAGCATTTTTTCTTTCAATTTTTGCTATTCTCTGTCATTTTTTCTTTTTTTCCCCAGTGTTTTATATCTGCTTATTCATTTCCCTCTGGCAGTAGTTATACAACCAAACGAATAAATAATCCATAAATGCAAGTCTAAATTCTCCAGGGATCATTCAAATTATTGCAATCTTGGGATTCATTTACAAAAGCCTGCCACAAAGAATATACACTTCTTTTAACTGATGTTTTAAAAATCAGTGTTGCTGGTGTTTATGCTGTTAATTTCACACTTTTAATGAGCCACATCAGCTCTAGTTACTAACAGTAACAGTATAATTGTCCAGGCAAAGAATTACAATACAAATACCAGGTGTGAAGACATTCACTAAGAGCTGTAAGAAGTATTAGTTAACTAGATTTCCTCTGCACCCTGGATTCATACTATAGGGGACTGGCAAAGTGAAGGAACATGAGACTGGGTCTTCTCCTCTGCGGCTGCATGTGACGGACAAAGACACCAAGAACACCACAGCATGGAGAGCCAAATACACCATACAAGGTGACGAGGGAAAGCACTTCAACATAGAAACAGACCCAGACACAAATGATGGAATCCTGACTGTAATCAAAGTAAGTACTGCTTGCTTTACAAAACAGTGACGCCCACTTTTAATCTTATTACAAGTTTGTCATAATGTGTCTTCTCCTGTTGAAGTTACTCTTTTTCTAAGTTGATGCATCTTCTGTACTGCTTAATTTCAGCCATTGGACTTCGAGGAAGGAACAGAGAGGCAGCTGTCTATCACAGTGGAAAATGAGGCACCATATTTCTCTTGTAAAGTGAAGGAGAGGATGTCCACAGGCCTCTGGAAAGTTGAGAACATCAAAGGTGATGATCCTGGTGCAGATCAGCCTCAATCTGTAAAAGTCATCATCGAAGTTGAGGATGTTAACGACCCCCCAGTTTTTGATATGACTGTCAAAGACGCCATTCTGGAGGAGAATGGTCCCCTTGGCACCTGGGTAGAGAAAGTAACCGCTGTTGATCCTGATGCCAGTCATGCAAATGACTTTGTGTGAGTCAGATGTTTACATTAACATGTTTGAGCTCTTATCTGTGATCACCTGTAATAATGCACATTGTATCTTGTACACAGCTACTCAATAGGACACGATCCTGCTGGCTGGGTGACCATTGATCCCCACACTGGCAACATCACTACAGTCAAGACACTGGACAGAGAGTCTCCTCATGTCGTTAACGGTGTCTACACTGTCTTAATACATGCGGTGGATGATGGTAAAACTCATTGACACACTCACTGAATATTTCTCACCTTTATGACCTAAGAAAGGTTTGATTCAAATCTAAAACACTCTTGTGACACCATTTAAAAAAAAATCTTGAACAGGTGAGCCACCTCAGACAAGCACAGCTACCCTGAACATCCATGTGACTGACCTGAATGACAATGTGCCACAGATGGCATCGGACTATGTGGATGTGTGTGTGTCAGATGATCCCACCACCGTCAACATCACAGCCTTCGACCTGGATGAAAATCCCTTCGGAGGGCCATTCACATTTAGACTGCTTGGGGATGTTAAAGGAAAATGGACACTGAATCCTAAATACGGTACGATCGACTATGCTGTGTAGTTAAACATCACAGCAAACATTTCACAATACAACAATTACATTTTTATTTTCTCTCTCTTAGGTTACACAGCTGGTTTGGTGAAGGAGCCTGGTGTTTATGCTGGCAAACACACAGTTGATTTAGAGATCTCTGACAAACAGGGACTGCTTGGCGTTTACAACCTCAGTGTGATTGTGTGTGATTGCTCAATGACATCCGACTGCCAAACCCACCGAAACGCCAAAATCACTGTTGCCCCCGGGACAATAGCCATAGTGTTTGCGTCAATACTTTTACTCCTGCGTAAGAAACTGAATTATGACTCACTTCTTTATCTCAGAAAAAGATATGGCATGTCATTTTTCAAAGTCAAACTAATTTTAGTCCTCAAAAGCACCAGATAATCAAAGGAACTGAATCATCAATCAATGAATCATCTCTCTCTCTCTGACAGTTCTTCTACTGATGGCAGTCCTGATCACCTGCAAAAAGGAGTTCACTGCTTTGCCATTTGGTGATGCCTATGGAGAAACGCTCCTCCTGTCCAACACTGAGGAACCAGGAACAGACTGCAAGGTCACTGCTCAGTAATATTTGAAAACTAACCAGTTACACATTTCCAGATTCCCCCTCATGTAAATAACAGCTGCAATTTCTTTTTTTCTTTGTCTTTCAAGGTACCTGATAGTATCCTGTCAATGTGCATGACACAGCAGCAACAGGATTCATCTAAAGGGCAAGGGTTGCAAAGTGTAGTGCAACAAACACAAGTGTTGACCAAGGTGGGAAAAACCTGAAGTAGATTTGTTTTTTGTTTTTTTAAATTCTGTTTTTATTGAAAACATTTTGACCAATTTGATCTTTGACAGGTTTTGTCATACAAACCCTTACTGAAAATATTGCTTGTAAAAATAGGCTGTTATATTGAATAATAGGTGGACATACAGTATCTTAATTCAGCTGCTTATCACAGTTGTTGCTTCTGTCAGTCTGCTCCACAGGATATGGAGCAAAACTACCAATACAACACAGTTCACAAGCAGGAAGACATTTCCCATCAGTTCACCAGTAGCAACATGAACCAGGTAATATGCTCCCCTTAAAAAAAGGTCTGGTGAATTGAAGTACATTCAAATATTCTTGTTCATTTGCTCCTCTTTTTTTTTTAAATGATAGTCTTTCCTCCAATCTGAGATGACCTGGGATTCTCAAGCAGCCAGTAGAGATAACCTCAAGTACCAGGTAGGGTAACAGCTGTTGGTTTGAACACACTTTAGTTTGAGTCAACAGCAGAAGAAACTTAATGTGGTTTTATGTGCACAGGGTCAGGACTGGAACATGATGAATTTCTACCACAGTACGAACTCCAGTGAAGTACAGGAGGCGACTCTATTAGGGCTGCTTCATCGGGTTAGTATACAATGCACGATACCTGTTGCAATTTAAAGGGTAGTGCTGTGACTTGTTATTTCTGTGCTGTAAAATAAGGCTCTAAAAGTGCATGTATGAGCATGCAGCAATAAACTCTATTCGGTTTGACATTTTCTACTGTCTGCAGAGGCTTCTTGTGCTCAAGGAGGATCAGGCGGACTATCAGCCTCACATCTATGCAAATGAGGACTTGGACAACTTCTCAGATCTGGATGCCATCTCCATTCCTGATGATAATTCATTCATGAAATCCCTGACAGACCTCAGCCCCAAGTTCAACCAACTGGCCTCCATTTGCAAGCCACCACATTTACAAAAATGATTCTGCTTTGTTCTGTAAACTATTTGATGTGTTTGAAACTGTACAGACTAAGTTCAATTTTAAAAGTTTAGTGTTAATGTTTTATGTATATATATTTTTTGGAATGCATAATGTTTAAACAGTTTCTCTATTCAAGAAGAATTTTGTACAAATAGGGGAGAATTTCCATTAATCACATTATTTAATAGCAACTGTTACACATGTTACTCCACAGTTAATTTAACATGTAGGGGGAAAAACAAAATAAAGTACAGCTGTCTGTCCTTCCAACTTTGAGAAATTTGGAGTTTCTTTTGGACAATCAGGCAGATATAAGTATAATACATACAGACAATTAGCAAAAAAAAAAAAAAGTGACATGCCTACTGGTTTGTTCAAAGACAAATTCCACATTACATGCTTTCAAACTACTAATGAATACATTTAATCCATGCAGCTGTACGCTAGAAGCAAAAGAAATTGTTCTCTCCTTCCATATAATAGAAGAGGTCCAAAGTACAATATTCCCATAAATGCACATTTGGGATAAAGAAAAACGAACATCTTTGCTTCAAGTGCTTCAAAAAGGGGAAACAAGGGAGGTACTTTTTAAATAAGTAGAAAACTACAATATCCATTATTTACAGAAAATGTTAGCAAAAAAAAGAAAAAAAAAAAGTTTCACACCCTCCCACTACCAACTTTTGGGAGGGGTCGTTGCTCAGTGGTGCTCTGCGCTTTGCGTCCTCGGCCCCTGAACCCTCTGCCTCTCAGGAGGCGGCCGGGTGCTCCAAATGTTTCCATGTTCAGCTTCTTCTCCTCCGCCCATGTGGTCCTCCTGAGGATGTACAGAAACAGCAGCTAAGCGTAACAAAACCTCCTTGATGTAACAAAAAGACAAACACTAAAGGTTGAATAATCACCTGGGTTTAAGGTCTGATGAGATGTTGTCAAAGAAGCCTTTAGCTTTATCGTAGTACTTCTCCCCAGGAGTTTCCTCCTCCTGCATACCCTGGCTGTCCAGAGCATCCCCTGAGTCTATCTTCTCAACTGCAACACAAAAAGGATTAATTAATTAATTGTGTATTCCACTGAAATAATTTTACGATATCCTTTGAAACAAATATGCATACCGACAACCTCTTTCGTAAGATCATCTTTAAACTGAGCATTTGCAGTCTCAAAATCAAAATCTGATTCAAACTGCAAGGTTGTGGCTTTGGAGTTTTTCACAAGAAGCTGGCCTCTGCTTCTGGTCCTGGACCTGCGACTGCCTACACACAAGTACCCAAAAGAAAACATTTAGACATACACCATAGAAAAACTGGTTTACCTCAGATATTTTAGTTTTGCAACTAACAGTCTTACTAAGAGATGAGTAATTTGTTCACTTGGACAGTTTGTGCTGTACTTCTGCCATCAGTCATTTACTGGCAGCAGAAACTAGTATTACTGTTCCGTCAGTAAGAAATGGCTTGAAAAATCTGATTTTTATATTGATACCTTGTTTCTGCCTTTGTTTCTGGTTATCAGTGCTTTGGCCTTGAGTCTTGGCTGCACTTTGTTGGGATGGTGTCCGACCTTAAAAAAAGAAAAAGAAAAGAAAAGTAAATGAAATGTTAAAGATGTTTCTTATTTCAGTTGCATTAAACACAAATGGAATGCAAAGCAATTGATAAAAAAAAAATAATAAAAAAAAAAAAATAGGGACTTGGATGTTAAGAGACACTTTTACGTAAGCCTACTGGTGGAAATATTCTCCTTTTGAGCTTGAGAACCATCCCGACTGGAGCGTTGGGCTGGACGAGCAGTCTGTTTGCTTTGTGGCGGGGTTGAGGATTTCCCCTTTTTCTGGGCAGCACTGGCCAACGGTGCGGTCTGGACAGCCTGCTCTACCATGGGAGCCCTTCTGGCTGGGATGCCGTGAAATCCTGGTACTGCATGAACAGAAAAATACATGGTGGTGCAGACACAGCCACAACTCCAGTAGATCCTAAATATATCACTGAGACATCAGAGGTTAAAAGAGGTCACTATACCTAGGCCCAGTGCTGCATTGTACTGCTGGTTGAGTAGCGAACTAGCAGCCAGCTGGTTGTAGGTGGGCATCATGTCCCTGTATGGACTCCAGCGTGGGTGATAGGCACCAGAGGAGCCTCCAACAGATGACTTAAAACAACATTTAAGACAGTTGTACTTGTTCTATCAGTTGTGAGTATAACTTCATACCTCAGCAAAGTGGAGATGACCAAGAAAGCACACACCTGAATAATAGCAGGGTCACGAGGCAGTCCATGGTATGGTTTTGGTGGTTCAGACACAGTGATGTCCTTTATGTCACTTCCTCTGAAGACGATGTATTCATAAATTTCATCTTTGGGTGGCATTGGTTTATCAGTGTGCCGGTCCTCTGTGCCATAGGATTTAACTGTTGGAAAATAAAAATAAATTACAAAAAAAAGTTACTTAATCTCCAATATACTTACTTCAAACTTTAATATAATTTAAGATACTTGTCAAAGAGAACAAAAACCCACAGGTGTAGACTAGGCTTGAGCCACACTCTGCAAACAATCAACCTACCTTTGGCTAAAGCAACCGTGGACCTGTCTGTGTCGACAGAGGATAATATGCCCTCATAACGAATCTGTGCCTTAGATATCAAACTTATTTTACTGCCAATGTAAGGAGTTCCTGCCCTGGCACTCATGTTTGAGGCAAAAAAAAAAGTTTTCAATTTGCTAAGCAGCAGTTCAGTCGCTGAATATTAACCCAAAGACACACATCAGACATTAACTTAACAGCAATGTGCACAATTGGCGGGCACCTGTGCGATTTATAAGATTGGCAGTGACGCGCCTCTGGTTCACCTGCGTATCGAAAGGGTTAGTTTGTTTATCCAGCCGGCGCATTCCGCAGTGGTTTAAGTTTCTGCTACATTTGATCATTTGAACGCAATGCCAATTTTATTATGATTGACCTTTCCCCTAAATCAAAATGTGTTATACCCTAAATTAAAAGACAGCCATACACCAATATAAAAATAGACTGAAAATGACATTGATACGGCATGAATATAGTGAAATGGCAATTGAAAATGCTTTTATTATAGTTTAAATTTCACTCTCCATTCTCAAACTGGCATTATCATTTTACCCTGAGTAGTAATATGACCTAGTTTTTATTATTAGGCTATTATGTGTCGTTTGTGTGTAAAATTCCTCACAGCTGTGACTGATAAGGATGAAAAAGATGAATGATAATGATAATGGCTATATAAATGACCAATAAAAGCCTATATGAGCGGCAAAGTGACATTTCCATATTTCAACAAATAAATAAAAGTGAAGACACCAATTGTGTATGAATTGTGCTTGTATGGAAACAGTCAGTGTAGTTGTGAGTATGACCAGAGACAGAAGGACTTTGGTATGACGGGCTGACAGCAGCTTCCTCTGTAAAAAGAGGGTGTGGCGCCCTCAAACGCCTCTTTACAACAGCAGGCAACTTCACTCGCTGGCCAAAACAGTGGAGCCATCTTGCACGGCGCATCGGCAGTGATTAAATTCTGAAATTCGTCGTGTTAGCTCGTTGTAAACCACATTTTTACTTTACTAAAACCTACACGGTACAATTCTGAAACGGACCAGCTATCGTGATAGCGTTAACGAGCCGGCGACGATGAAACATTTGACGAAAACATTTCAACTCCGCTGTGATGTTGTTCCGTCTCTGGCACCCGTTGGAATGACAGTTGAAGCCATTGGTACCGCCTTTTAGAATGCGGAGTAGCCAATCACGGCCTGTCGACACGCTTCCACGAAGACGTTTTAGTTGTTGTGCGCATGCGCAGGTCAACTGGGCAAATACCTCACTTCTCACAAGCTCGCAGAAGAGTGTGAAGATGGCGGTAGGCTCCGGCCCGCTGGATGATCTTTTATTACACACAGAGGTGAATAAAGCGGTAGTTTATCATCCCGTACGGTCTGTAGAGTCACAACTATCGTTCTTGTGTCACAATAATCACTGGTAGACACGAGGCACCCAGTAATTACATGGCTATAGTTCCGGGACAAGCGAGCTAATGTCCAGCTGGGACTTGGTCAAGACGGTTGCTGAGCAGGTACGCTGTAACTAATGTTGTTTTGCTCTTTAGTCTCTCTGAGTGTACATGAAAAGCAAGCACCGGAGCAGAGAAAAACCAGTAGATGTGCCTGAGTCTTGCCCCATCACATCCAAGATTGTTTCTGTTCCTTCTAAACAAGTTGCAGTGCAGGGGGGTCTCATCATAACCGGGTCCCCATGGTTCAACTACGGACGCGTCGACGGCCAGCACGGACGACCCTGGCAGAGCACTTGTTGTCAGAGGCGGTGTAACTTATTTCCCCCCCAAATCACCAGGAGAAAGTTGGCTCGTTCTCGGCGCAGAGTTTCAATGGGAGCCAAACTATGAACTCGCACAGTTCAGGAAGCGCTGCTGCCCCTCTGGTGGGGACGACAGTGACAAGTGGCACTGCGACATCTGTCACAGCTGTCAGCGGTGGACCCGTGTTGTCAAAAGGGCTGACCACCGCGATCATGCCCCCTTCAGTGTCAAACAGTGTCATCCAGACGCCTCTCATGAGCTCACAGAGCGTTGTCGCTTCAGCTACCACTGTGAGCCAGGCACCAGGACCCACTGTGGCACTCGTCAGGCCGCCTATGCAAACAGCGGGGTCGGGTGCAACTTTGAATGGTAACAACAATGCGAGCCCCGCAGTGGTTACCAATACAACAGGTATCGGCGCGCAATCTCCCCTTGTTAACAGCAGCCAGCCGTCCAACTCGGTGACTGTGAGGGCAGGGTCGCACATAATCAAGGCAGAGCCACCCACCACAATAATACAGTCAGCACCGCAGCAGGTTGTCACTCCAGGTGCCGTCAGCGCTCCACGGACTCCGGCTGCCGGCCCAGGCGGGATCCGACCAATGGTGCCTCAGATGTTGGCCCCAAGACTTTCTCAGACCTCAACGGGACAGTCTAGTGTACATAACATCCAGCTCCCCCCGGGTGAGTGAACTTAGATTTTTTTTTTACTAGTAAATGCACTGACATTTATTTCCACACTTTGCATCTATACTCAAAATAAGCATTTAATATTGATAGATCCATTAACATCATGTCAGATTGCATAGAAAGTGTGTGTCCCCTTAGAGTCGTTATGAGTTGCACATCCACTTCTTTAAATTTCACTGATGTAGGGCTGCAGAGCTCTAATGATTATTTACCATTATTAATTAATTGATTGATTGTTTGGTCTATAAAGTGTCTGAAAATGGTTTAAAAATGACATCACTGTTTCCCTGAGCCTTAGGTGACATCTTCAAATGTCTTATTTTGTCTGCAACAGTCTACAACACCAATATTGAATTTACTGACATAGAGGACTAAAGTAATCAGAACATATTGACATTTGAGAAGCTGAATTCAGAGAATGTGGAGATTTGTCTCCTTTAAAAATGACTCAAAACAATCAATTAACAAAATAATCAGTGATTAATGTAATAGTTGGTAACTAATCAATTAATTGTCTAATCACTGCCGTTCTACACTGATCTGTTATGATTTACAGTGACGACTTCACACAGTAAATCACCCATACTAATGTACGCCATAAATTGACCATGTTTACTCTGTGTAGTGGTTCAGCTGTTCACTGTTTAATTTATTGAGAAGACCATCGATTCTGTGATAATATAATTATAATTAAATTGCCTCATAGATCTTCTGACTTTTTTCAGGGATGGTGCTTGTACGCAGTGAGAGTGGGCAGTTGCTGATGATTCCTCAACAGGCCCTGGCCCAGATGCAGGCTCAGGCTCAGGGAGGCATGGCACCTCGGACTACTACTCCCACAAACATGCCTCAAGGCCAGGTGAGAGCATACAGTTAGACTATGAAGGCCTTTGTGTTGTCAGTATCCACTTTAGTGTAAATGTCAATATTATAGCCCATGTTCAGCTTGCCTGCCTCCTATAACATAGACAAGCACCTGTTGAGTAGAATATAAAATGAGATCGATTTAATTTACATATGTGTGTGTGTGTGGCTAGTAGTGTACTTGTTTATTATTGTGTTGTTTATTAGTCTTCATTTATGCAAACAGATAGATCAGAATCTGCCTTTAAGTTTACACACACTAGGAATTTCACTCTCAGTTTACTTTACACAGAATAACAACACAATTTAACACAACAGTCTTCAGGAATATACACAAGAAATGACTACATGCAGGTCAAACTGTTTCTTTGAACTGTAAACAGGATATAATTAGTACAAAGAAGTGAACAGTGCTAAGATAAACATCAGTAATGGCAGGGCTCCTCCTGAAGTTAGTCAGTTCGACCTCTCATCTGTATTCAGACTCCTCTCCATCTTTAGTGAGGCTGATGGCTGTTGTGTCGTCTGCAAATTTGAGGAGTCGCCCTCATGGGTCTCCTGAGGTGTAATAGTTTGTGTAGAGTAGAGACAAGAGCAGTAGGGAAAGCATACACTGACTGTCCAGATGCTGGATGTGATTTTCTCAAGCCTCACCTGCTGTCAGGAAGTTTGTGATCTGCTGACAGGTGGAGGCGGGACAGCATCATCCAATGATCTGTTTGCTTGATAGGCAAACTGCAGGTGGTCCAGCAGGGGGGGGGGCTGTGATATCCGTCAGGTGGGTCAACACCAGTCATTCGAAGCACTTCATGACCACAGACATCAAGGCAACAGGCCTGTAGTCGTTCAGTCCAGTGATGGAGGATTTCTTGGGGACTGGGATGATAGTGGAGCATTTGAAGCAGGAGGGGCTCTCTCCAGCTCTAGTGATCTGTTGAAGATTGGTGTGAAGATGGGGGGCCAGCTGGTGAGCGCAGACTTTCAGACAGGAGGGTGTGATGCTCACACTTGTTGCAAACCCTCAGGGCTGGTGGGGAGTTGGAGGGAGGGAGGGGTGATAGCAGAGGTTGTAGTTGGTTATGTGATACCAGTGTGTTTACCAGAATAGCGGTGCAGGTTGGTGAAAGTGAGGGACGGAGACGATTGATGTTACGTAGATGGAAGTATGCAGACCGAGTAACGCTATTGATGTGGGCTTCGAAAGATAATGTGCTGTCCAGGATGACACCCAGGCTCTTTACCTGAGGGGATGGAGGAACAGTGGAATTGTTGATGGAGATGGAGAAAGTGTTGAGTGTTGCTAAGGTTGATCTGGTACCGTAATGTCTGAGTTGGAGTGGGTGAGGGGTGTAAAAGTGGGCTGATCAAGCCTGCAGTAAAATGCATTCAACGGAGAAATAGCCCTTTATTTCTGAATTCAGATGTAATATGTTATTTTTTTCTGGTTCTTTCTGTCAGGCCCCTGGAAACACCATTATCAGCAGACAAGTGGCTCCCACCACCATCGTCCGACAGAACTGTCCAACTCCAACATCACTGTCTGCCACCACCACTCTTCACAGGCCTCCCATCCTTCAGGTAACCTCATCTGTTTGTGTGAAATCATTTCTGACATTTATTTAGCTGGTTGAACATTGTTACTTATATCGACTTTTCCACTTGCATTTAGGTACTTAAACCACTGAATGTAAACATACCTGATCAGATGAGTTGATTAGGAATGTTAAATATATGTACCCTAGTATTACAGTGACAATGTAATGATTATATGGGTTTTTCATCCTCTGTGATGAGATGTGTTAATTTGCTGCACAGTATGAATAAATGTTTTGAAGATTTATATCCTGCACTGTGCTATTTGGATTTACTGTAGTAAAGTTCAGACCTTGAGTTGTGCTTTTTGAAGGATTTATAAATATTTTAAAATTATACTTATTTATATATACTCTGTGAGTGTTAGACAAGTTTTTTTAAAGATCAAATTTACTTCAGATAATTATAAATATAAAACTAATACAATGAAGTTACTTGTTTTTCATGGTTTCTACAAGAAATTGGTAAAATTATTAGCCTTGATAGTTGAACATTTAGACTAATTGCATTGCATTGGTTACAACATGAAGAAATGTGGTTCATGCAGATCACTTCCTCTAACACCCTGTTTAAGCCTGTTTAAGTTTCATGAATCTCAGCATGCTCTGATGAAGGCTTCCCACCAAAATGTGTCTGCAAATTTGCCAGTTTTAAATAAAATAATCATATAATTATCAAAGAGTATGACCAAAGCACTAACACACCACCCCCAACCCCCCACCCCACCCCCCAATATCTTTGAGGAAAACAAACACGCTGGAGTGTGTTTTTGAGGAAGAGCGTTCAACTGAAATTGAGTGCAGCAGAGCACACCTGTTTCCTCTTATGAACTTTAAGTTTGTTTAATGTATTTGAGCCACTTTGAAGCAGCCCTATAAAACACTCAGTAACAGTAAAAGCAGTCTTTGAAACATTTCAACAACCTAAATGCTATGATGAGGATTTTTCTCTTCCTAGAGCTCAGTTGGGGCTGCAGTACCAGGAACGACCCCAAGGACAGTCAGCCAAACAGCTGGGACCGCAGTTACACCAGTAACAGTGAGCAAAGTGAGTTACGCCAATCAGATCAGAGTGTCTGCAAGTACTGTAACTTATCTGTAGAGTTATTGACATGACGTCTGATTCATATCTTTTGATCTGCAAATGCAACTTGAATTTCCTCATCTTAATGTGATTTGTGTTTCTGGCAGGAGACAATGGAGAATGTAAAGAAATGTAAGAACTTCCTGTCTACATTGATCAAGCTGGCATCCACTGGGAAGCAATCAACAGAGACTGCAGCCAGTGTGAGAGAGCTGGTCAAGGATTTGCTGGTGAGGTACCCATAGAAACAGGAGACATGCTGTTTATGGAAATAACCTCAGTCAGTCAACATATTATTGAGTGGTTTGGTTTAAGAAAGTTATGAGATCTAATATTTTATTTAAAAGAAGAAAAAAAATCCCTCTCGGCCTTTAAAAGTGTAAAATCTTCAATGAAGTGAAACATCGTCAGTGTCTACAATTATTACAACTCTCACTCCAGCTTTTTATGTCCATATATCGTATCAGGAGGGCAAACTAGAGGCAGAAGAGTTCACCAGCAGATTGTACAAAGAACTCAATTCCTCACCCCAACCTTACCTTGTGCCTTTCCTCAAGGTAAGACAGCGCATATTCTACTCATTTTCATTGACATACCTTCCAGCAAACATCTGTAAAAATGTGCGGTGTGCTATCTTAGCCCACAGGAAACAGGAAGTCATCTTTGATTGCATTTTGTAATGTTTGTCTGCAGAGAAGCCTCCCAGCCTTGAGGCAACTGACTCCAGATTCAGCAGCCTTCATCCAGCAGAGTCAGATCCCCCAACCAGCCTCAAGTCCAGTGTCCTCCACCTCACCCACCCCCACCACGGTGGTCCTGGGCAGCCCGGTCCCTCGCCTCAGCGCTCCAATCATCAGGCCTCAGCTCCAGCCTGGCGTCAGCAAGCCAGGACAGACCCCCTCACTGGTAACTCAGCTCGACTCAAATATTCCTCAATAAAACATAAATATTAACTCCAGTGATGCTCAGAGTAATCATGACACAATCTCTATTTTCAGATTCTCCAGCCTCAGCAGCAGAGAGCAATGTTGAGACCTCAGGTAACCTTACCGACGACCCCCATGGTGACTCTCAGGAATCAGGCCCCTGGCCGCATCGTGCTGGGACAGCCGCAGGTTCAACTTAAAGAGCTGCATCCAGGTGAGGATGTCAGTGTAACGGCACCTCTAGCTTTGTGTGTGCATGCGCATCTTTCATTGGGTAGCCAGTGGTATTTACTGCCATCTGATGTAATCCATCCATGTGTCACTTTCTGTGTCTGCCAGTTCCTGTGAGGCCAGAAGTGCCACTTGTTTCTAAACAAGTTTCTGCTGCAGCCTTGACTCCAGCTCAAAAGAACAAGCTGAAAGAGGCGGGCGGCACTTTTAAGTAAGAACAAAATCATTCAGATCAATTTTACCAAATATATTTAGTTTGTAATCACAAAGGTTTTATCATTAGTATTACTTGTAGGTGGAAAATTAACTTTTGGGTAACGTTGGAAAGTAAAAATGAAGGTTCATTTAAATCTTATTTTTGTCAGCATACCTTTTTAAATCTTAAAAAACAATATGTAGCTGTCATAGTGATTTCTCCTCATTTAAAGTTTTTCCAAACTTTTATGAGACATATCTGGATTCACTGTTGTCAATTTCGTGGTTGCTTTAATGTGTTTACATTTACAGAGATGATGATGACATCAATGACGTGGCCTCTATGGCCGGAGTGAACCTATCAGAGGAAAGCGCTAATATCCTAGCAACCAATTCAGGACTGGTGGGAGCAGTGACACATTCCTGTAAGGACGAAGCTTTTCTTTCCTGCGCCTTGCTGCAGAGGAGAATGCTGGAGATAGGTGAGAGACACTGACATCATAGTTCACAGTAAAATATGCATCTGTCTCCTAAAGCCCAAACGTGTCTCTGTGTTTCTGCTCCAGGCAGGAGAGTTGGGGTGACAGACCTGGGTGCAGATGTGGTAAACTACGTCTCCCATGCTACTCAGCACCGACTCAAAACCCTGCTGGAAAAGGTTTCCGAAGTGGCCCAGCAGAGAAACGTCAACCTCAAGGTTTGTTTCCAGCCTCTCTACGGGAATGAATTGGATAAGTGCTACTATTTATCCCACTGTTTAGATTTAGCTTGTTTTTATGGTCAAAAACACCCAGTTACAGCTATACAGTCCATGGAAGCAGCCCTTCTGTCTAAGACTGAAACAGGCTGTTTTGCGCCTGCTCAGTGGCCCTCTTCTGATTGGCTGACTGTTTTCTGAGTGACACATGCCCATGCCCACCATAGATAACGGATGGTAGTCCCACATAGGTAGTTTAAATCAGGGCTGCTAGATTGTGCCAGCCACCACTGAGGATAATATTGTCCAGCCATTAGAAAGCTGTGCAATGATGAATTTGCTTCTTGACTTCCAACAACTGTGTAGTGCTTCCTCTGCGACTGTCTGTCCTCTGCTCCACTCCATGTTTGAGTGAAACACAGAGCAGAGGAGAGAAACTAGTATGATCTTAAATGACGGCAAAAAGCAGTAGAGACTCTAACTCTGAGATGAAATGAAGCAAGTGCACATGAATTAGGTAAATAACATAAATAAACATTTTGTTTCTTTCAGGAGGGGCGGGCTGCCCCTCCAAGACATAGTTGGGACATCACAACCTTACGTAAGTCCAAACAGCTCACACAGTTTCTGAATACGGGCTGTGTGAATTTCTCCGCAGACTGAGCGCATTGATACTTTCACAGTATTTATACCTAGACCTGTTTTTATAATCAAAAAAAAAGAAATCTTCCTTTTTACAATATGTCCCATTTAAGGTTTTCACTGTATATTGAAGAGGATTATTGGCTTTGAAATAACAGACATATGTTTTGAGTCCTTGTATCTGCAATAATCTCTCTTGCACTGTCTTATTTTCTTTTTAACCTTTTAATTCTTTTATTGTAATACTGCCGTCTGTTAACAGGAGGATGATAATTATGAACAGAGCAGCGATGTTCGTGTTCAGCTGAAGTTCTTTGAGCAGCTGGACCAGTTAGAGAAACAGAGGAAGGAGGAACAGGAGAGAGAGATCCTTCTAAAGGCAGCTAAGGTACAGCAACAAGTGACACACATTACCATAATAAAAAACAATCCACATGACATATTCTGTTCTGATATTCTGTTGAATTTGAATGTATTAGAAAAAAAATGCTTTGAACACTTAAAGAGAGAGACTAGACATTCACCTTGATTATAGAACATCCAGTATATTATATTCAACAGGCACGTCATTAAACATCTCCTAGGTTTAAAGCACACTTGAAGTAGTTACAAGTTATTTTATGGTCATAATAGATGTCACATTAGATCAAGGCCCATTTTTTAAATATAAGCAGATACGTAATAAATGTTGATTTATTTCATCTAGATTTAGTGTTTTGGTGTCTTAAAGCTTTTCTACACTCCAGAGGTACATTAATAATGCACAAAGTTTGACAAAAGGTTGCCTGCGATTGATTTGGACCCAGCCTCAGGTTGTCTGTTCTTCTAATGATTGTACTGTGTGATAAATCAAATGGCACTAGGGATAAATTTATCGCACCAAATAAAATTCAAGCAACTATTTGACATTAAGAATAAAATGATGCATGGATTTAATAAATGATCTGGGCATACAAAAATAAAGTAGAGTAATGAATAGGTTTTTATTCAGTCTAAAAAACATTTCAGCTCTAAATGGAAATATTGATGGAAATGTAATATTGAGCAGACTTCTGGCTTAGCCTTAGATGTCAAGTAGTTGATATAGAAACTTTCTTCAGGAATACTGAATGTTTTCTGTGTGATTGTAGATATTCATGCAGACTGTATTTTAGATAACTTCATATTTTTCTACCACTTGCAAATTCCACAGTGTGTCTAGTACAACACAACCTGCTCTTTGGTCCTTCCTCTGCAAACATCAGTTATTAATGCGTCTCACTTTCGACCTTGCAGTCTCGAGCTCGACAAGAGGACCCGGAGCAGCTGCGTCTGAAGCAGAAGGCAAAAGAGGTACAATGAGACGATCACAGGCCACAAAACTCTTGTTTCTGTATGTTTATGCACAGTGTGGTTGATCTCTCCACCTTGGTATGCATGTGTTGTCCAGATGCAGCAGCAGGAGCTGGCTCAGATGAGACAGAGGGAGGCCAACCTGACGGCTCTGGCAGCCATCGGCCCCAGGAAGAAGAGGAAGATTGTGGACTCTCCTTCGTCCTCTGCTACAGCGGAGGTAACTGAACTGTGCAGTTTTCTTTTTTTCAGTTGTACTGTAACACCATGTGATACTCTTCTTTCCTCTGCATAGAACTTCTCTCTAAATGACTCAGCTATCGTGAGCAACAGTTGCCTCTATTGCTAAACAGAGACAGTAACAGGGAGCTACTTATGACTGACACTGAGGTTGGAACTGTCATAGCCTTGTATAAGCACCCATGGAAGTCAGTTGCAGACAAATATTTGGTGTGTTACTTCATTTTAAAATTGAAGTGACAGCAACAATAACACAGGAAGTCTACTTTCTTTGTCAGTCTAAAATATTGTTTATAGAAACAAGCTAATGTTACAGCGAACAGTGAGTCCATTATTCTCTCGGGTTACTGTATCAGCCAGACAAAGCTGATTTGGTGACGAGCTGTGACTGACAGGCCACGCTGCCATGCTGTCAGTCATCTGGGCTCTTCGGAAACCTGGAGAAAATAATGCAATGAAGCTTCTTATTAGTTCTTCTGGCAGATCAAGTGAATTAATGCACACTGTCAGCTGATTTATACATTCACACATCACATTTAAACAAGTTTACACGTGACTGTCAATCAGTGCAATGAGGTGTTCACTTATGATGCTACAACTGCTGGTTTAGCTTGGTCTCACCTTCTACTCAAAGCTGTTACTGGTTGGGTTGAGGCTTGTATAAACTGTATGTAAACAGTAACCATTGAATGCGTGGACTGGGTTCTGCTCTGCTTAGTGTTAGCCTTTGCGTTTGATGATTGCATTCAGTGGGGAAGAAAAGCCATTTCTGTGGAAAAAAACATTTGCTGCAATAAAAGGCTCTGAATCCTTTAAGTGTCTATGGCGGGAATTGGCAGAAAAGAAAACTAATCTTCAGGTAACAATGTATGATAGGTCTTTTATTTCGCTTTGACAAAGCTTGCAATAATTGAATGAGTTTCTGTTTGTATCCTCACCCTGGACTCCCTGTAACAAAGCTGCTTTCATGCTGCTTTTGTGGATGTAGACTTCTTTATAATGTTCTTTTATAAAATACAGAAAACAGCCACACAGTGCTGTTGTACTCTTTTAAGTTCAATGCAAATTTCTTAGGCAGTGATTATGTAGTGTAAGAGTGGTTACCAAATGAAACAAATACATCTTATGAATTACCCGGTAACAAACTGCGCTGTACTTCAGCAGGATTTTTAATGAGTTTCTTTTAGCAGCAACAGAAGCTCTGAGTGCATTTTCTCAATGACTGATGTTGTGCAGAGGTATGGGGTGTGGTGCCCAATGCACTTGGCCATGTCACAGTGTCTATAAAAGCACAAACATTTATAGACAAGGAAATCTACTTCCACTACCATTCACACTTTAGGCAATTTAGAGTTTTCTGTTCCCCTGAACCAGTGTTATCTCAACCATTTATCCATCACTTTTAGCAATTTCAACCATTGATTCATTCCTTTTAGCTTATAGTTATACCCACTTCATTATTTTTGTTTTTCAACCATTTATACATTATTTTAACTACTTCCATTATTTCAATGTTAACCACAGCTTTTATCCACAACTATTATCCAATACTTGAAGCTATCTATTTATTCATTATATTTTTAAGCTACTGTAACTGTTCAGACTTACTCGCTTGCCATCTAGTTTCAATTGCACTCTCAGTTTTAACAAATACGGTTTAGTTTTTGCAGCTTAAGAGGTGTATTTTTTTTAAACAAATTTTTGTCAAATTGGTTAAGCTACTCCACAGTCTTTCCATGACACCCATCCCAATAACTGGAGAAGTAGGCTTACTCCCTGGGGTGCAGGTACCGTTTGGTTGGGAATCACAGAATTTAGCTGTAGCAAATGGGAATAATCTGGAACATCTGGAGAACATCCCTGCAGGAGAACATGCAGACTTACTCCAAACAGGAAGAGGGTGACACACAGGTGGTGCTTTCAGTCAGTGCACACACTCACCGACCTTGCTGCTACTTAATTTATCAATATTATTAGGGTTAAACCTGAAAATATAAAAAAAAAGATACAAGTGTAAAGCTTCATATAGGTATGACATCTGCCAAATTCTACTTTGGGTCCCCTCACAAATTTCAAATATCATACACCCATTCCCTACTCTCACCTTCTATTTCTCCCTTCCTATGTTATTGCAGGGATCAGGAACAGGTCCCTCTCTGTCTGGTGGTGCTGGTTCATCAGGCTCCAGACCCACACGGCAGCGCATCACACGTGTCAATCTCAGGGACCTGCTCTTCTGTTTGGAGAACGAGAGATTTACCAGTCGCTCCCATTTCCTCTACAAGGGCTTTCTCAAATAGGCTTGATGTCAGAGAGGAGAGGAGGAGAGGGGAGAGCAGTGGGTGGGGGAAATGAAGTGTGTGGAGAGACCAACCACTCCCACCACAGAGAGAGCATAAGAGACTCTTGGAAGTGAAGAGGAGGAGAACAGTGACTTGGCACATGTCAAGGTTGTTCAGACGTACCGGATAACCTGAAATACAAAAGTAGCCATATTGGATGGCCTCTCTACCTCCCTCCTCAAATAAGGCCTATTTCCTTTCAGAGCAGTCAAGGACTTACTGTACGACTCCTTTTTGCAAAAAATGGATTATATGTTTTATGAGGAAGGTTTTTTGTATGAACAAATGACCTATTGTATAATTATGCACTGTAACACAGTAGTTTGTTTTCTGATTATTTGTATGTGCAGTAGGCTTTAAAGCAATGAAAAAAAAATCCACATTTGATATTTGATTTAGACCACCAACTAATTTTATTATTTTATTACAACTAATATTTTGTTGTTTTGTCAATTTAATTAGTTTGAACTCCAAACTGTGTAACCTACTGAGTTGCCTTCCTGACTATGAATAAGCCATATAGCCACCCCGAAGCAATTAACCCTGCTGTAACTCGCTCTGTATCTGTCATCTCTATTACTTTACTTGATTTGTTTTGTTTGTTTGTTTGTTTTCAGCATATTTATTTACTAAACTCAAGCTTAAATTAATTTTTAGTTATTTATTTAATTTCATGTGACACCTCATTTGTTTCATGTAGCTAAAATTCAAAACAAAATGTGTGTTTAACTTCATAGGACATGTTTAAAATCGTTTTTTTTTTTAACTTTTGTTAGGTGTATAGATTTCAGTGTGTGAAGAGAGTTTTTCAAAAAAAATCAGTTTGAATTGTTCTTATTGAAATTAGTTTGACATGTGTTGATTTATAAAACTTCAAACAGGTTTCAGAAGGCTTTTTAACCTGTATTGCTATACCAAACATACATCTACCTGAAACTGATTTCTATTTTTGTAGCTGCCCACAAACACACATTTTTACTCCTTCAGTGATGACTGACAGTGTCCTCCAATCATTTCTCTACCTGCTTATATTTTGGTGTGCTACTGGACAGACTTAGACTTAGATTTTTTTGGTATCTATGACTTAAGAAAATAGTTTCCTCATGTATATTTGTAAATGTTACACCTAAAGTTTTACACACAGTTTTGTATAGACTTGAGAATTTACCCATCCATCAAAAGGAAAAAAAAATGCATTTTCTCTATTGAAAGGTTTGAATAAATAATGCTTTTACAGTAACTGGTTTTGATTTGATGTGTGTGGTAGATTTCAGCGGGTCAACAGTGTTGTTTTGATTTTTGTTGTAGTCCACTGGGGGGCAGCATTGCACCATTAGAACACCTGGATTTGTGCAGCATGTGGCTCTTTGGATGGTGAGAGAGGCTTTGTACATGAATGAGCTGAATGCCTTTAATTCCTTCTTACTCTACCTGTACACTGATAATTCCACTTAATCCTCTAACATCTGTAAAGCCACATGCAGCGTGTCCCTTGGGTCTATACAGGAATCTACACAACTCCCATGAGCAGAACACGCAGCTCTCAGCCCAAAATGAACACACACACATGCACGCTCACACACAGTCTGCTACCAGTGTCCTTTTCTTTGTTGGGCTGTCTTGTTTGAGTCCGTCTCCATTATCAGCCCAACACATGGTGCATTGGCAACAGCTGCCACATCAGCTGCTAGCATTCACCACAACCATAGGCTGGAAATAATTAGGCCATTCTGCCACTGGGAGAGTAGCCTGATGTTACAATGATTGGGAGCAGCTTTCGTTTGCGCACCGACCAAAGAGGAACAATAAGTGTACATTTGGAGCCATCAGTGATGATCAACCACAATTTCATTTTCTATAATGAAAGTACATCTGGGAGCCAGTAGGTGGCAATAGCTCATTTTACCACATTACAGGATTCTGCTGTGGCAGACATGGACTGAAACTGCATCTTCATATTCTTCTTTATAGTTCATATTACCTAGTCACATTTGGTTGGCTTTATTGTTCCCATGCGTATATTTTACTCTGCTGGGCATCCACATTACAGACTTCTAGGCCAAGCTCTCCCATTTTGCACAACATTTGGCAAAAATAAGCCCCAGTATGGATTGTTAATAGTATCAAAGCATTGTGCTGCTGTGAAAAAGCAGAGCCGGATAAAACCCTGGCTTTCTGTTGTGAGTACAGAACCAGCGTGGCCTGACAGTCTCTCATGGCGGCTCTGTCTGGTGGCAGTGGTGAAGCAGGTAAGGCCTTGCACCTTGTGCCTCAACGCAATCCAATATTTTTCCTGGTAATCCCCCTTCCACTCCTCAACACTGCTGCTCTTTCAGAGTTAAGTCCACATAAGCTCCCACTTGAGTGCCAGAGGCAGAGCAGCAACAGGGATGGTGTGGTTGCCTAGCGACATCTCAGTCACTGCACCTGAGGGTGTTGGGTAAACACCCTGAGCTTGCCAGAGGGAAGAAGAGAAAAGTAACATCAGTGTTTCCTTCCATAACATTTATTAAAGGGGGCTGTTATTAATTTGTTACATTTGGTGTTGTCATTTTTGCTTTCACCCAAGGGCAAGATTATATTATAAATCATATCTAAAGCAAGTTTATTTGTGTGTTTGCGTGTGTGGGTGTGTGTGTGTGCTGGCACACTCATGCCTGTGAACGTTTGATTGTTTGTCTGTACGTCTGTACTTACCTTTTGTCTGATTCCAAGATGGGACTTGACTGCTCTGATAATGCATCTCAGCAGGGTGTTCCTCTCGTGCTTTAATGATAAGTCTCCAGTCTAAAATTCTTTGCTTGTTTACGCTCACAGAGGGGCTCAGTTTTAATGATGGTTAGAGGCGGATGAAAGCTCACCCAGCCTCCACTGCTTACATGAAATAGAAGGTTATGAAATTCTTTATTGAGGTAAGACCCCTATAGCTAGATGAATACGAAGGTTGTGATATTTTTTTCATTGACATTACTTTGCAAACCAATGAGTTCAAAAATCCATTCGTAATCCCACTGTATTCATGCTGTGAGACAAATGCAACACTAAAAGTCAGTTAATTAATTTGATCCCTTTCAATGCCTCCTTGCATATTGTTGATTAAGCTCTGAGCTTATGAATAAAACTCTCTCCTAGGAGGGACATGAGAATGTGATTTGGACGAACTGATGTGGCACACTGTGATTCAGTCGCTGCACATTATCATCCATTAAGATCCACAAATCCAGCAGCCTATAACCATTTTCGTGGTGAAATGAAAGAGAATGATTTTCAGTCTCTCCTGAGGAATGAAGCCCTGAAATATAACATGCAGCAACAGTTCATTAGTTTACACTTCCTCGCAAGTCCATTTCCTGTGTGTCCCTGACCCTGTGCCACCCAGGTTAATGCTGACTTTAGGAGTCTTTGGTTATGGGGGTGACCAGGGCAGTCTGCTTTGGCCCGGAGATGCTATAATAAGGCCAGTGTTTATGACCACTGCTGAATTGGGTTTGTAAGCGCAGCTGAACCTGTGAGGTATTGACGCAGGGGTTAATAGCCTGTTGGCCTCTTTAATGGAGCTGAATCAGGCCAAGCAGCAGGCAGCGTCAGCCCACAGGAGAGACACATCTCATTTTACAAAGTCATCTCCTACATGATGCAGGACAGGTACCAAAATGTGTTGAGTGTACACACCTGTGGTACACACAGAGAAAGATGCGACACGCACTGGAACACACACTCGGACAGGCACAGAAACAAACACGCTGAGGTGCCAGACTCCACCTGTTTCTACATGATACCGGTTGATGTGAAAGTCAGACTGACTTTCTGCATTTATACCCACTGAGCTTTTATCTGGTTCTCAAACTGAAGCACTTTCTCACACATTGATCTGATTTTGATCCTCAAGAATCTGCACAATTTAATAACTTGCTCAGCTCATGTAAATCCAATGTTATGTCAGGAGATATTACACTTTTACATAAAAAGTCTAGAGCTATGCTAGCAGCTCTATGAGGCTGTGTTTAGGCACAACTAGTGCTAACATGCTAATGTTAAGCTAGTATAATCTTCACCACATTAGTTAAGTTTGATAATAAACTAGTATTTGCTCAATTAATCAATCAGTCAATCAAGTTTATTTGTCATTTGTGATCATATAAGGTACAATTACAGTGAAATGTAACTTTTCAGTCCCTTGAATTTATGCCCTCCCAGAATTGTAGTTCCATTTTCTTCACCTTGCCCCTTTTTACTCCTCTACTGCTCTTCTTATGTTGCAAGCTGCTTTATAACTGTCTGTGTTTCCAGTTTGCAGCTCTAAGGTGTAGGCTGCAGGTGTGTGTTTATGCCATCTTAGATAGTTCTGGTAATCCATTGTTTCTGGTTGTGCAATGATTTAACTGTAGTTTTGGGTACAGATTCAGCTTCAGTTTTTTCACACATGATATTTATCACAGACTAATTGTCCTGAAACAAGCTCCACACTGTAGTGCAGACTGTAGGGTGGCCTCAGATTGGCCTGACCATTTCCTGACCTTTCACATCACTGGGGGCATGTGTTGTAGTTTGTTTACTTGAAAAATATCTTTTTATTTATAGACATTATTCACACTTTAATTACAGAAGCTGAAAGGAGCAAACCAAAAAAAGCCAACAAAACAACAAATATGAGAGGTGATCAATAAGCCAAGGAAAGTTTGCCTAATTCATGATAAAATACCACACATTATACATACAATAATTATAAAAAGTCTCTCTCATTGGTGAAACAAGCATGCCATTTTTGCCACTGTTTTTCACCCAAATCTTTGCAGAGGCATATGGAATAAGTCATTTGCTCTAAGACATGTAGATGTTTTACAATGTTAACAAAAGCCAATATTTTGTGCATGCCTTTTTGCTAGCAGCCAGCAAGACCTTTAGAAGATAAGTGTCCTTTTTACTCAGTCCTTCAGAGACATTTCCAAGATAAAGGGTTCTGAATGATGTATAGATATTGAAACACAGAACCTTTGAAATAATTTTGCCACTTCCTTCCAGAAAGTTTGGATGGGGGGACAGGACCAAAAGATATGAGCATGATCAGTCATCACCTCTCCAGTTGTGTGCCAGTCTGTTTGAAGTTTTGCTTAGGAGTAATGAAGAAGCAAATTAAGTTTTTCCAACAGAAGTCTCCCCAGGTCCAAGATTTGGTGGAGGATGACTGTGTTTTCCAGGCATTCAGCCACATGCCCTGTGTTATCTCAATGTTCAACTCTTTTTCCCATCGTTTATTCACATAGTCTGCAGTATCCTTATTCAGTGAAGTGATGCCATGATATAACTTGCTTATCAGACCTTTGTTGCTCCCTGAGTTATAGGCATCTATAAATATATGAACAACCGCTGGTGGATCTGTTGGATTACAACCTTTCAACTTTTTACAAAAATGATCATGAAGCTATAAATACCTGTAAAAGTCCTGCCCACTCAACTCATATGTTTGACATAAATTATTAAAGCTATTAAGCTCCCATTTTTCAACGATTTTGCATATGGAAGTGATACCATAATAGACCCACTGTCTATATCTATGATGCTGGTGTGAATTCAGGATCATAAACTGGCCATCTAAGCAATTCCATCTGTTTTTGGAGTTGGAATTGTTTAACCACTTCCCCCCATACCTTCAGTGAGAAATTCATCCATTGGCTTGCTGTCTGTAATATTCCCTTCTCTATTCCCATACCACCAAGCAGTGACTGTATTGGTGCATCTGTTAAAGATAACGTAATTTGTTTACATATTTTGACCTCAGCAAGATGGGAATGGTTGCTTCTCCAGAGCATGGGTAGTGATTCTGCTCTGTGGCTGTTTTTGAATGACATACAGTAGCAGTGATCCAGAGTGTTTATTCCCCTTGCGGCACAGTCAATATGTTGATGGAAGCCTTTTTTAGGTTAGCCTGATTGAAGTCTCCAGCAAGAATGAGCACAGCATCAGGATTACCAGTCAGTGAGCAGTTCAAGTCTTTGCAAAGATTTGACAGGGCAGCCTCTGTACTTGCCTGTGGTGAGGTGTAGACCACTGTAATAATGACCAAAGTAAATTCCCTTTGTATAAAATGTGGTCTGCACATCATTGGCAATAATTCCAGATCACACCAATTGTTGTTAATCATAAAGTACATGCCTATTCCAATTGTTCTTGTCCTCTGTTCTGTCAGATCAGTATATAGAAAATCACCTGGTTGAATGATGCAGTCTGGTATTCCAGGATCTAGTTTTGGTGAAACAGAGGACACTATAGTTCTTGAATTCCTATTGGAAACTGATGCAGGCACAGAGGTCGTCCTGTTTATTATACAATGCTTGTACATTGGCTAGCAGGATACTCGGCAGAGAAGATCCATGTGGCTCTTCACAACCAGTTACAAATTCCTTTATACATAAGTAGTAGAGGTCCCACAGTAGATATGTCAAGTGAGTGAAATTGGTATGTGTACATACATCTTTAATGTAAAAGGGGAGTCAGATTTTGGTAGATGTAAAAACCTAATCCATCAAAATATGACTCCTCTCTATGTCTCTCCCCTGTTACCGCTACTGACAAATAGGTCCAGATATGAGTGACGAATTAAAGGGAAAACCAACATAAAGTGTCTTAGTCAGGTGATGGACTACCACATGCTGTTAGGACAACTTCAGTGTGCCTTAGCAGTGAGTCTCTGAACTCTCTGAACAACATTCTTCCAAAAAATATTATATCATTTGGTTTTGATGGTGGTGGTGGAGAGCGCTGTCTACCACGTTGGTCAGAAAATCTCCCATAGGTGTTCAGCTGGATTGAGATCTGGTGACTGTGAAGACCAGAGCATATTATTCACATTTATCAAACCATTCAGTTAAAATGAAATCCCTCATAAAACCATCTCCCTGTCGCTTTACTATTCTTTCATTGTTGAAAAGAAAAAAATAAATTTGTCCTGCATTAAACTGAAGAAAGTAATATTTTCAATAAAAACATTTAAACCAAAGCAGAGATCACAATTAGCTGGTAGCGTGAAATGTTTGCACATCCACACGAAGGGGGCAGATTCTGCAGGGGAGTCAGAAAATTCTATAGCACCATAATAGCAGCGAGTGTTTAATCCCTCCACGTTTACCTCCATCGCTGATAGTGAGATACATTCCAAGATAGACATAGAGATGATCTTGTTTGTCTATGTGTTCGTGATTGTAGAAGGTGTTTATCCCCTAAATCTTAACCTTGATGTTTACTCTGATGTTTACATCTGAAAACCTGAATCAGTCAGTTAGCACAACTGGCAGGAATAGAGATTACAAAGTGATGAGTTGACCATTTCTCCATCCTAATAGGTGACTCAAAGTCATATGTTATTATTGTCCAATATTATTCACAAAAGGTGCAACTAATGTAAAAATAAACTACATACATTTGCAGAAATTTAGCAAGTGAGAGTCATCGAGATGTCTCACCCAAAACCATATGTCAACATCATGATGGATGGTGCTAAAGGAAGAGTCTTTATATGTTTCTTTCTTTAACCAAACTTGGTAGGATTCATCATCTCTGAAGGTCTGTGCCAAATTTTGTGGTAATTCATTAGTAAATGTGATAGCCTACTCCACAGGATAAGTGAAAACTTTGATCTGATGGTCCTGTGGGAAAATTAAGAGACCATGAAAATTAGAATTCATCCATCCATCCATCCATCTGTTGCCATTTCACATCCATAGCCAAGAAGCCACAACACCTTTACTCCCTGGGTTGCACAGCCTGAAAGCCAGAACCTCCCATACAAGGAACAGCTGTTTCCCAGGCTGTGAGACTCAACACCCTGCTACACTTCAGTACCTGACACACACCTTTACTGAGACCCTCTGCACCACACACAACTCCCTCACATGTCAACATTATGGTGGCACTAGATGGGACAATTGGGGGTCTCCAAGAGTAAGTGAAGTTCAACTGTTTGCCACCACAAGTGTCTGTACACAATTTAATAGCAATGCGTAAGTTGTTGACCAAAGTGGTGGACTTGACTGACCAATACTGCCACGGTGGTAAAAATGGTCAAATTCTACCAAAAGAATACATCACATTAAATTAAATTATCTGCAAAGTTGAATCAGAATAATCATGAAAAGTTATATACATTTAGGTCAATATATTTTCCTCACCTTGAAGTGCTTTAGGATTCACAAAGACACAATTAATTATGAAAAGTGTTATGTATTTTATTTGGAATCACCATGAAACAGATGTATATTACCACTTATGACTTTATGAATATTGAGTTGATATATGACACACACATAGCCTATAACAAAAAGTCATCAAGCTGTGACTAATCAGCTTACATTACCCACATGACCAGATAGGCTGTCATATCTCCCCATGATGTTACTGTAATATCAGCATAACATTTACAAGACTAATGCTGTTACACATGTGTGGTGCTCAATTATTTATTTATACTAATGACTTCACTATGCATCCATTATTCATTATAAGCGCTGGTCTGTCTTCCTGAAGTGATGCTGACAGAGGGAAACGGAGGGGCAGATGCGAATGGAAGCTTGATTGTACCCTAAAGAACACCAGAGGCAGACTAGGCTGTAAGGGAATCATCTCCTACCATTTAGAGATGTAGCTAGTGTCCCAGGGAAGGCACTTAACCTGTGGCTGAGGTGAAGAATTACATCCAGTTGATTAGAGCAGTCGCTCTGCTCGAGGATGCAGCTCGGATTTCCCACTACACTCCAGCATGTAATCACACAGAGAAGTCAGTCTCTACAGGGCCATTCAGCATCAGGAGCACAGTTTTCAGGTACTTGATTATAAGATGACTGTCAACAAATAAGAAAAGGGCAATCCCTTTCAATCTTTTCATTATTATAAGACTTCCTTTACTTTCTCAGGCAGCTTGATTCACGAGGTAACAACATCACAAGATCATGGGGAACCATCTCTAGAGTATCAGGTTAGGTGTTGAATATGAATATTTGGGCTGTTGTGTAAACATTCATTATGTTAAATGTAAAAGTTCTTAATTAGAGGGTTCATTATCCAGTGGTATGAAGAAGTATTCAGATTCTTTACTTACTGTAACTTATAGTTACTGTTGTAATTAGTAGCAATATCACCATATGGCAATTCTGGAGTCCAAGCAAATGAAAGTCTTAAAATCAGTGGTTTGTTTTGCAGGATTTTGGTCATGAACAAATTTAAATTTTGACCAAAGTTATTACGATTTCATCCTGAGTGGAACATGAATGTTTGTGCCTATACCATACAAGCTATTTCACTCAAAACCCCAAATGTCAACCTCATGGTGGCGCCAGAGGAAAAGTCAGGTGATCACCAATGAGCTGTGTTAGTGAGTCAGCATGCACAATATCAGAGCCCTGAAACTGGCTCACCTAAATGGAATGTTGTCATCATTAAAGTAATTAATTCCACCTGTGTTTACCCTGCTTTCACTAGTACAAATGTATGTTGTGAAAAGTGTCTGAAAATCTGTCCAGCGATGGTCAAGCTATTTCACTAAAAAACCCCACCTTTGTGAGGAACAATATCAACAGAGGTGGACCCTGTTGGTAATATCTGGAACTTGTTCATTGGAGCTTGAAGTCAATCAAATGATTTGCAATGTTAACTAATTGACACGCAGTGAACTGGGGCTGTTGTGGTCCCTGGAGGTGCCTAATTTGCCAATTTGAGAATCCATCAGTGCTACTACACTACAACCACTGTGCAGGTACAACACAATATTGTTAGGAAGTTCAGTGTATATGATTGCATCCTATTATCTGATCTTATTTGATCTCATCATATATAACATGTAAGATGTAATTGGTGAGATTGTAACTATGGCTGTTAAATAAATATAGTGGAGTAAAAATAATACTTCCATTTGAAATATAGTTGAGATATAAAGTAGCACAAATTTGATACATATTGATAATAGGTTTAAGAACTTCAAACATAGACTTAAGTTTAGTACTTGAACAAATGTACTTACTCTTCAAATCTGAAAACAGTTAAGATTTTATGTTTATTTCCATTTCTTAATTAGATAATCCCCTACAGAAAACAACTAAGCGATCTCAGCAAATGCTGTTTGATTGTGCAGATATAGTGTTTCAGGCCTGACTGAAATTAATTTGACTCCTGATGGTATTAGCTGGACCAGTCATCCATATCATGAATGGCTGGTCGTTAACAAGGAGATATTCTCTCCCCCACATGTAGCAGGAACATCAAATTTATTCTGCTGCTTTGATCTCATTTTAGACTGAGTCCTAAAATAGCAGGAAGCCCAGAGTGGTGTCAGCAGAAAAGCAGGCAGCAGAGCCAGCCAGTCCTGGGCGGTACCTTTACTGAATAGCAACATCAACACTAAACTGTGAACAGTTGGCATCAGAACCAACATCCGGTGGTGTTTTTCAGATTGGACAGTTCCCAGCTTCAGACCAAGAGACTCAGCAGCTATATGGAAAGGGAGTGAAAAGAGCCAGGCCTGGACACGTTTGAAGAGGAGAACTTTATTTACAACACACAAGGCACTGGCTGCAAGCCAGCAGAAAAGCTCTCAGTCTATGTACGCCATTTATCAAGGGAGCAACTTCAGTCTGCTTTCTTCTTTCAGACTGCCTATCTGCCACAGGGACACCAAGTGAACCTCAGCTAAATCCATCAAAGAAGCCTTCTATGAAGTTAATCTCCTTATCTGGCAACTTGCAATGACCAAAATGACTTTTTACCAACTTGATTATCATTTCATAGCAGCACAGCCCACCACTGATGAATCTCTTATTAACAGGGGTGCACTATCCTGCCAAGTCTTTAGGCAAAATTCATTATATTACCAAAGGTTATCTAGTCCAGTATGCTCAATCAGCTCTACTCATCTCTACCTAAATCTCTCTGTTGACCACTTCTCTAATTTCTGGCCATAGTGGACAATACAAGATTAACTGCACTCTGTTTCACTTCCTCATATCTAACCTTTTGTTTAATACCATTTTCTAAATGTTATGCATTGTCCCTGCTGTGCTTGAATTGCCCCTCTCTCCCATCCTACTAATCACTTCTCTGCACAGCCTACCTGCATCTTGCCACCACCTCATTTTTCTACCTCTCTCTTACTGCCTGCCTCTCTGCTCTCTCTCTGGGTGTCTCATTAAAAGCGCTCTATCTAATGAGATTACGCCGTGGGGATTAATGGTGTGGCTAATTGATAGACACACAGCCGGAGAGGATTAAATCCCTTTAAATCCCCAGTGGGTTTTTTTTTGGCGCTTCAGCTGACTAATTGAAATCACAGGAATGGACACAAATATAGTTCTTGACCCCATACAGTGCTCTCAGAGATGCAATAAAAGGACAAATAGCAAGTGTTTTGTATAAAAATGAAGCCACATCTAACAATAGGGTCAAAGATTAACTGCATAATCCTGAGGGAGTCTGTTCCACTTAATGACTCCTTCTAATGCTTGAAATACATTATTACACAGTTAGAAATAAAGATGCAGCGGCCATTGAATTTGGAAATATATAGAAACCAATCATTTCATGAATATATCTCATGAATATATATGATTATAGCATTTGTATTATTTGTCATTCAGCATTTTTATTATTATTTATTCTGACAAATAAGACAATCTACGTGAAACTGATGCACTCTCTGTGTTGCTCTCATCCTATCCATCATCTGTATTCCCTGGTTAGTACATACGGGTGGGGGGTAGTTGCCTGCATTGCTGTCTGCCACAGTACTTTATCTTAATGATAAATGTTACACTGAACTGTCACCTTTATTCTCCTGTTTTTTGTTTACCTCCAATTTAATACTCTTTAAATGTATTTAAATGTATTTTTATATTGCCTTGTGTTGCTTTTATATTCTGACTTTGATGTAATTTATGTTCTACGTAAAACACTTTGTTGTTGAATTGCGTTGTTACCACTGGGGGGCAACAAAGTCAGAAATTGTGAAATCCTATATGTGGCGTCTTTAATGATAGGTTAGTCGAGATGAGGCTGTAATAAATCATAATTACTATTTAACACTTTGAATGACATTATTTTTAAATTACTATGATGAAATCAACCAGGCCACTTCACACTGCTTACACCTGAAGATGATGCATGAAGGCAATATTCCAGAAAAGATGGCACCTTTTCAAAACATGTCTTGTTTATTTTCTAAAGCACACATCCAGTATCTAGATGAATGAATAAAAGAATTCCAGTACACTTAATAATAGAACAACTATCAGCAGGCATGGCTAATGACCCTTCCACTGTCCCAGGGCCAGAGGCCGGCAGGAGGAACATGTCTGTCAGAGACAATACAGAGTGAAAGGGGAAGGCTGTGTTTTATATATAAAAGGAGTATAACAAAGCATTTTTAAAAAACAATCTGCAAAATGAAAACAAAAGAGCAAAACCGAAACAAAGAATGTGTAAGCAGGCATCTTAAAAAATGGAACCGTATGCTTCAACAAAAGAAAAAGAAAATATCTACATATTAAAAATGAACGGGCCAAAAATCCCTTAAGCCCAGTGATGGGCTAGAGAAAGAGAGCAGCAACTTTTATGTCATCAATACTTCAAAAATAGGTATCTTACAGTATTTTTATTTTCTCAGTGTCTTTATACAGAGTATATTCATATAGTTTCTGCTGACTACTTTCACATTCTCACCACATAGTAACAAGTGCTTTGAGTAAAACATTTTGGAAAAAAAAATCATGCACCTTTTAATAGTTTTGTTGGCCTATAAAAAACGGGAATGTTCAAGGCGACAAAAAAAAAAAAAATCTTTCAGTACTTCTCAGAGGCCTTCGTTCCAAGTCATTTCAAGTTCCACTTTCTTACACTGTCTGACTGATCAGATCATGCCTACATAAGCTTTACATTGTGGAGAAAGCAACACAAAACCATACAGGGCAGGCAAGCGTCTCAACATATAGGCTCCTAAATTCATGAGTCCACAGAGGAAAGGCAGGCATTCTCCACTAAATTAGAAAACCCCCACATGTATAAAAATGGTCTCACACAATATCAGCGTGTCGCTGCGGTGGTGTCGACAGGTGATACTTGTGAAAGTCAAACTGAGCAGGTCCTTGGAGAAGAGGGTTGTCCTCACTTAAAATTCTTATTGGCTTCTTACAGGCCATATTTCATTGGGTTATGATATCTGATAGTCTGCCCTGGTTGTGTCCTTCCCTCCTGGGACTGGCTGCTGGGGTTCATCTGCACCACTGTGAAGGGGAGAGGAGAGTGACAGGCAGGGCTGGTTTGAGGAGCGCAGGGGAGGCGGCAAGAGAACGTGCCTCCACTGTACTGCACGAATGGCAACCGATCCTGAGATAGCAGGAGTCTGATACAAAAACACACCACAAAAGGCACTTTATAAAATGACAGTGCTTCTGTTCTAAGGAAATTCAAGTTGACAGAGTGAAAGAGAGAGTCCGAGAGCATCTTCCCAAAAAACATTCTCTTCAGTGTGAGACTAAAGCAAGAGATGGTATCTTTTTAACAATCAATCAAAGCACAAATTCACTACTCGTGTCTCTCACGACCGCCTTGATTCGTCCCCGGAGAGCTCCGGGTCCAGCACGGTGAGAGAACAACAAAAAGAAAAATAAAACATCACACTACAAACTCGCCACTAAAAAATATAAAGCCAGAATACAGTTGCGTTGCAGCAGAATTCATGTTTGTGGGCTTGGTCGCTGTGAGCAAACTAATGCAGCCCATGTAAGCGTCCATTCCTCACATGTCTACTGTGAAGCCTGCGTCATGTTTGTGGGCCCTGCCCGTGGTTTTGAGGGGCATCCATCCAACTGACCCCGCCTCTCCTGACCCCTGCCACAGCCCCACCCAGCCCTCCCCAGCTCCGCTCTCAGTCATCGTCCCCTCCTCCGTAGAGGTCAGCCAGCTTCTTGAAGCGAGGGCCCCAGTCGTTGAGGTAGTCATAGTCCTGGTCCCCTGAGCTGGAAGAGTTGAGCGAGCTGACAGAGCCGGCGGTTGAACCACTGCCCTCGTAGTCGAACACCAGCAGGGAGTCGTAGGGAGGAGCTGTGGGGTCGTTGTCTGCTGCCCTCAGACCCTGGAGACACAAAGACATGAAAGATTGACGATGAAATGTACAACCAGCACTCTGAGTGACAGTATGTCCTGTTCTCTCCAGTTACCCCTGATATAAGAACTTAGTCTTTTAGTAAAACAAGACATTGGTATTGCTGTCCACTGGCCATATAATAGAGGTGATGATTGTACTGTAATGGGTTCAGGGTGCACCTGCAACAAACTGTCTGATTCTGCTCAACAGCATGAACATTTTTCACAAGTTTGTTTTTATTGAGGTTTTAAAGTTTCATCATGGTTTGAATGCTGTCTCTGTGCCAGACATCGAGCTGTTTTTACAGGGGGGCAAACATTTCTAGTAGCACCCTGTTGTCAGGAATACAATTCAAGGGGAAAAAAAGAGTGAAATCCTGCTTTTTTCCCACTGACATATTTAAAGATAATCCATTCTGGGTATTGTTGATACAAAAACACAGGAAACTTTCAGCCTGCAAAATCCATGTTGTGTATAGCCTTTGTATGAGTCACATCATCGAGGTAACAATAACACTGTGCAAACTACTGCTAGGCTGTCTAGCTTTTAAATAGAAACACTTAGAGAAACAACACAAAAAATATTTTTATCCATTCAAACCTACATCATTAATGAATTCTCCGATGTCTCCAGGGTGAGGCAGACTGGGTCTGACGGGATACTGCGACTCAGCGATCACAGGCCTCTCGTCCACTCTGCGCACCCCTGCTGGCTTATTGATGATGTGGTCCAGAGACTCAGGCTGCTGCAGCTGGCTCAGGTCATAGTCCTGGATGAAAGCAATGGAGAAGATCAGTTTGATCATGACGGTTATCCCAAATTGCCAACCTTTTACTATTCCCTAAATATATATTGTGTTTGGGATGGAGCACAGTTTCCAAGTGGGGATATAGTGTCAGATCAGGTCCCAGGGTGCGCCATCACAGACTCGCTGTCTTTGATGTGTGTTCCCAATAAGTCTGCGAGGGCTCAGGACCGACCTGCTGTGAAATGTGTGCTACAGCTCTTCGACAATTGACAGCGCTACAGACTTTGCTCCAGAAAAATTGCCACAATTCACAGTGTTCTCATGTTACAAAAAATGGCCAGGACCATGTTTATATTGACGTGGCAGCTGTTGTTTAACTGAACTTAAATTACTGATAATATATACTGTGATTTACCATTTAATTTCATAAATGAACAACAAACACTCAATTTTAGGAACACCTGGGAGCCTCACACTTCACACTTAGATCACTCTCTCATGAAGAGCTCCTGCACACTTTGACTCATCAGTACGTACTCTTTCTAACAGAGATGAACAAGTGCACACAGACGCTCTCAATTTGCTGATATTTATACACAAATTATTCTGACTGTACTTTGCTGTGAGTCTAATCTGAGTCTGATTTGTTCGTACAAATAACTACACTGTATGCTGTAAATAGAACTAGTTGATGAGATCACTTTACTGCTTTCCCGCCGCTGATAAATAATTGCACGCACTAAATCTTAATGTAGGTGCCAAAGATGGAAAACATCTCTATATGCACTGAAGCTATCTGATACAAGCGTATGTTTTCTTTTTAACGCATATGGTGTGAGTGGGTGTTGGAAAATGGCAAGTTTCAAAAATGGCATAATTAATAATACATTGAATAAATCAAAGATGCTGGAGCTCATCTGTGTTAAAGGTTTATGTTTATTCAGTAAATAATATTAGATAGGAGGAGGTGGTAGGTGCAGTAGGTGAATACCTTATACAAAAATATTATTTATGGGAAAGCGTGTCTTATGGAAAGAGCTGCACAGTTGACTTTATGTGGAATTCAACCTAAGCAGCATATTCAGCCCCAGCACATGTTTTATCACAGAGGGCAGACTGCATCCTAAAAAAAATATCATTCAGTTTTAGAAAAACTGAAGGGAAGCTGGTGTGAGTCTTGTGTTCAAGAAAAGTGGCCACTGCTGACAGCATTTTATGAATTATTTATATACATTTACTATCTACAAACGATACCTGGTCCTCCTCTCCTCCTCCTTCCTCATCGTACTTGAGGATATTATCTCTAACATCGTCCTCGGGGTCGATCAGCAAGGGTTTTGCCTGCCGCTCCTTCTCTCTGCGCTTCATCCAAACCACAAACAGGAGAACCATGCCTGCGAGAAGAGGAAACATGAAAGGGAAAGGAGAGAAAAGGTTGAAAATATGTGGTGTCACAATGAAAGCGTGTCATTTTTCAAGCTCTTCTCATGAAACTGCTAACGGATCCTCTGTTGTACTCACTGAGCAGTATGATGATGCAGATGAGGATAGCGATGATGGCCCCGGTACCGAGACCGGCAGCCGCCACGGCCCCTGTGGTGCTGCAATCCCCGTTGTCATCACAGGGACACACTTTGACTCTGATCAAAGAACGATTTGATAGAGGAGGATTCCCTGAGTCAGACACGATGATGGGGATCTCGTACACACCTGATTCCAGGTAAGGAATCCTTAGCCTCAGCTGAGCATAGTCACCTAGAGAGAGAGAGTGGGAATGAGACGGAGCCGATGATGGAAAACAAACAGTGGAAATTAAGGGAGGATGTTAAGAGATGGAGAATGTGTAGGAGGAAAAAGACATGAAAGAAGAGAAGAGGAAGAAGATAAAGAGGAAAATAAGATGAGACAATGTGTTGCAAAATTACATTTTTGTGCAGGATAACATATCATCATTAGCGTAGGTACAGGTGAATTCATGGCCATAGGAAGTAGCAGCACCCTTGCCTCTCGATAGTTGGTAACACATAGTCCTATTTGTGCTGTTGTATTAATTTATTATTTTCTGTTGTGTGTGAGTCCGTCCTGAAAAAATAGACCCTGCAGGTAATGATAGTAGATTGGGGAAAAGAACCAGACATGAGACATGTGGCTCATAGACTGGGTTGACACATGGTGGTTAGAATTGTCTCCAGCAGCCTGACAGAGCCAGAATACAGTGCAGCCATTTACTGTGGACATTACACTCCACTTCTACCGGCCCCTGCAGGCTATATTGCGCTTTAAATTATATCGAGCAGTGTTCCAGGTGATTGCTTTATTGCGTGTTGTATTGATGTATGATGAGTGTTTTATTTAATGATATACTTTAAAGATCAGAGAGGCTGCCTTCAGTAAATGTAAGCGTTTCCAATGCTGCAGTAACTAATTAACCTGATGCACCAGATGGTTTGTTACACAGAACCATTTGAGAAGTCGTCCATGGAAACTGTTTGGAAAAGGGCAGGCTCTTTCAAAAAATACTTGGCAAATAATTGGGTGAACCATCTGTCTATCACCGTCTTAACTTGCAGGGCAGCTAGATTCTCAAGATCACTTGAGATTCCCCATAGATACTGATTGGTCCGAACCAACGGTGCTCCGAACCAATGGTGGTTCAGACAAAAACGCATGACTGTTAAAGTGTGTTGAGATGGATTCTTGCGTGATGCAGGGTAGGTAGCTTGTCATGGCAGCAAATATCGTGGGACATTTAAGCAGCAAAATTAATACTGTAGTTATGAACTTGACAGGACAGCGAGGGCTCTACAGGGGACACTGAATTAAAATTTTAGCTTCTGACATAGATTTTGTTTTTTAGAAAGCTCTGATGGAGCTCATGATCTATCAGGAGAAGAGCTAATTTACTCCAAATATTTTCACTGTATGAACCTTGACTATGTGTGTGTATGGAACAGCTGATCTATTGGAGGTGCAAGGGAACATGGGCAGTTCTTGTAACAGTGTCAAAGTCCCCCTTGAGCTGTCCCAATGACAAAAATACACAGACATGCCAATTCTATAGCTTCACTGTTTCATTGTGCCCAATAACAAACATTTACGTTGATATCACCCCCTTCCTGGAATTTTAAAATCCCTTTGAATAAATATGGGTCAAATTTGACTCATAACGCATGAAATACAGTATGTAGACTAGCTGCACAAAAATAAATAATTTTGAAATATTTCAATGTTTGTATATGCTGTGCCACTTAAGGAAAAGTAATCAAATCTCAGTCTCAAAGAATGAGGGTGTTATCTCTGCTTTCAAATGTCAGAATGGGTTAAATCTGACCCAAACAGTGTGTAAGTGTTAAATAACCAACGAAGCTACGCTGCTGTGCCTCATGCATGAATGCTTACAGCAGCTCTCTTAATGGGGAAACTTACTTATTGTTTGTGCTGCGGGGGGGATCACAGTACGATTTAAATAGTTAGCACACCCAAACCCCCAACTGAGATCATGTTCCTGTGGCTAAATAGTGCAACAGTTATTCTGACATGCATGTATATGAAGAAGCATTAAAGATATAAAAAAAAGCCCCACAACATATAACCTTCTGCATCCATCACTCAGTCAAGCTATGACAAGACGCTCAGTGGGAGAAGAATCCAGGTATGTGATCAGATTTGTCCTCAAGACAACTACTGTGATACATCCATCTGGGTGGATTAGGTGACAGATCGGCTGCTCGGGGGACAGGGAGATGAATGGATCTCATTTGTCACAAACGATAGATCGTATGTCAACACTGGATGGCACCCGCGTCTCTCACTGTGAGCTTTGTGAGACATTTTGTTAAACTTGGACTTCTTTCGCAGCTCAAAGCAATCCCTGGTTCCCCGATTGATGTCGCCAGTCATCCTGCAGCAGGATTTTGCATCCCATCTGTTAAGTTTATGGTTTAATTCAGCTGAGGATGCAGAGTATTCATATATCATCCCCAACCCCCATACCTCCTAAATTTTACTTTACAATGGCACATTTCAAGGTAAAATATTTGTGAAATGAACGATGTCAAGACGATGTACAGCATTTAATTACCGCTGAGTCTGGAAATGGTCCAGTTGCGGCGGACGGTGGCGGGAAAGGTAGGCAGATCAAAGACAAAGGGCCCGACATTGGGGTCGGCATCAGCGTCAGATGCGGTGATGTTGATCCTGGAGTTTGGGCGTGCACGCTCGCACACTTGAGCCTCCCTGGGTATCAGCACTGGCGCATTGTCGTTCACATCGATCAGGTAGATCTGAAGGGTGCCTGTCCCGCTGGCTTGTGGAGAACCTGACGGGAGGTGTAAGGAAAGAGAAGATGCAAAGAGATCAAATGAGGCAGGAGGATAAACATTAGAAAGGATAGTGAGATAATAATGTAGCGATCGAGAGAGGAGCGAACAGCGGTGAGGCAGAGGAGCAGAGATGAAATGATGGGAGATGGAGCAAGAAGCAAGAAAGGGGAGTTGAGAGGCAGTGTGATCAAACACCTACAGAAGCTGGCAAAACAATCCTTCCATTTGAATCACATTTTTGTGGTTGATTTATGTGTGGAACTGAGAAAATGAGGTGTACAGGTAAAGGAACAACGGGGAGCAAAAAAGGTTTTGTTTACTGAGGTGGCTTTCTGCAAATAGAGGGACAACACTGTGTACTTTTGTGGCGGAGCCACCCAAACAAAACAGCCAGAACAAATGAAAGAACACATACATTTTTTAGTCCTTGTGTTTAGAGCTGGCTGCTTTGTGAAAAGCTGAGGCTAGACTTATATTGGAGAGGACAACGCTCACCTAAAGATTGCTGTTATCTGCACTCTGCTGGGAAATGACTCAAACACTAGCCCTCAACGCAACGCAAGCTCTTCATAACTTATTCAGGATTTCTTACTACTGCCAGACCAGAACAGAACCATCAGACTGGGATTGTTGAACTGTTAACAGAAAACCTCTAATGTGCTTTGATTGCATCACATAGTGTAACTGAGCTGTTGTTTTCTTGCCTCTCTTTATGTTGCGGTTAATGCTGTACAATAAGATGCTGGGAATACTATTGTTTTTTTTAAATGCACTGCTTACCTCCAACTTCAAAGTGAACTTGAACTCAAGTATAAAACATTTGTTGTGTGTGTGTGACAGAAGTCAGTGTGTATTTTGTAGAAGTAATCAGCAAAAGCAAGACTAATTTTTAAGCAATTGTTTTTAACTTGATGTTCAAATTACTGACTTTTCAAATTACTGTATAGCATTAATATGAGCAAAACTCCAGTTGATGTTCTGACCGTAATTTTAACACCCTGAAATCCAGATGAAGAAAGTATATGTAATGCTCTGTTGAACAAACAAACTGCAGTGATATATTGTGGCCTTGATATTCAGTTGACAACCCCCCGCACACAGACTGTCAGCAAGCGGAACTAAATTACTGATGCGGTGCAGCATAGATACAGTTTACCCCAGTAGCTCATCAGTGTTCTACTTCAACTTTTTTCTCTATCAGACAGTAACTTGGTGCATCAACTATGTAAAGGTCTGTTGCCCTTGGCCCCAAGGCCCATCGACCGTCTTGTCGGTTATGATTGGCTGGGTGCTTTGTTGCTTCTTACGCTTCGCTTGAGTAGAATAAGTAAAGAGAATTTCAATCAAAGTGGAATATATCCCCTTGTTGACACTGGGCTCCAGAATCAATAGGCAGTCAACACTTTAAGCTTAAGTTGGTGTGCTTCAGGGCAACCAGTGCCTCATTTCTCAAAACACCTTGGTCCCTCATACTGACACAGGGAGCTAGCTCCTCCATTTGTAGTGCTTTAATTCTTTAGCTTCGTACATTGTTGCAGCAGCTGAGGCTGATAGGCCAGACCTTCACTGACTCTTATTTTTTCTATCAGAAAAAGGGCAATCAATGTTTGTGTACTGTATATGGTACAGTATCTACTATGTAAGCACAATGTCCCATTTACTTACTCATTCACAATCCACCCACACTATGAGTGAGATCTGGCAGAAAAGTAGTAAGGATATGGTTGCAGCATGGAACATTTTTCGTGACTGACTGACATTCTTACAACTTGCTCTTTTTTAAGTTTTGTAATAGTAAGTTTAGCCCAACCTGTATAAATGAGTATTCACTTTGGTCAAATACAGAAGAGAAAAGCAAGCTGACAGACAAATATAGGCAACCCTAATGTGTTTCTTTAATGTTAAGTGTGCAATATATTTCCAGGCTTAAGCTGAGGGAGACAGACTGAGGTGAGTGAACAACTTCTTGTATACAAGCTAGTGCTGAACCCAATATATACTGTTACATGTAATGTAAATGAATGGGATCATGATAAGGGTCTAAGAAGACGTTCCTCCACAACCTCTACATTGACCCTTTGCCTGCTCTGCTTTCATTCTGACAATGAAAAATGGCAATTACTCTTTTTGAGTAGATTCTCATCAATATCAATATATAGCTGATGTACTTTTAAATAAAAAGTAACACATAACTCATAAGTCATCCTGACTTACCAGACTTACCATTGTCGAAGGCCAGGAATGTGGCCTCATATATGTTGTTTTTGACATACATGGACTCTCGGTCGAGCAGGGCCATAGTGGTGATCTGACCATTAGTCCTGTTGATCTTCAGCCAGTTAGCTGGATCTGATAGCTTGGAGTATCTGTAAGTGCACATGTAGACAAAGGCAGGGAGATAGAGAAAGAGAGAAAATTAAAAAAAAAAGAATCCTCATGGAAATATACAAACACACATCAATCATCAATCAATCGGTCAATCACTCAACCAATCAGTCAATTTTATTTAAAGTGCAGAATCACCATGCAGCATGTTCCCAAAATAGTTTTAAATTAATTAAAATTAAATAACCATATTAAAAACACAACAGTAAAGGGTTGTTAAAAGGTAATGGACCTGACTATGTTCTAAGGTAGGCTATAATGAAGTGAATAAAGGTAGTTTTCAGTCTCGATTTAATGATTACAACTGCATGTGCTTCTTTAATATGTAATGGGAGGCTGGTCCAGAGATAAGGGGCATGGCTGGCAAATGCTCTGAAACCAACTGATTTTATGTAAACTGAAGGAATGAGCAGGAGATCAGCAAAGAGGGAACGAAGAGGGAGTGCTGGTGTATATGGCATAATTAGCTCAGGTAGGTAAGGTAGTGCAAGTCTATGCAAGGCCTTATCAGTTAAATGAAGAGCCTTAAAGTTAACTTGAGTTTGCACCGGTAACCAGTGAAGAGAGATGAAAAATGGTCTAATTTTCTAGTTTTTAATCAATGTTCTAACTGAAGACCTATAGTAGCACAACTAGGGCATCCAGAGAAAAGGACATTATAATAATTAAGTCTGGAAGGAATAAATGCATGGTTTAAGGTTTCAGCATCACACATTTTGGCAATGTTACTAATATATTACTACTATGAAAAAATGCTTTATATGAGGCTGGAATGTCAGATGAGAATCAAAAATCATACCAACTCTTTTGATGGTTGAGCAATAATACAACCAACAATGTTAACACTCAAATTCTCATACAAATGTCCATATGTTTTTTCAGCATTTACTTGCAAAGCATTCATGCCATCAATAGTTATTTAAAATGTCTGATATATTTCTGATAGATGTCACTGTGTGTAAACCGAGAGGGGCATGCTGAGGTAGATGTGACAGGGATGTGGTGTGGTAGGGAAACAGGTGGTGATATTATTCAGCATGAAGTGAGAACCTAATTCCACATATTAACTTTTGCAGCGGACTGTTATTTGAATCCCAGCAGCTCTGAATCTTTTATTTGTTGATCCAAAGTACCCATTATCAGGTTGAATGTTCATTACCATAATAAGCAATAGCAGCCAAGCACCTTTGAAATATTACAGTGACATGGAGAGCGGAACATATGTTCACAGAGCTTATCATAGCAGCAGCTCATTAGCATGAAGACCGATGAAAACCTGACAACTTTCCTGCTCTTTGTACCCACACAGTAGTCACAGCAACTCTCACAGTCATCACCGGTCGATACATCAACGGAGTGGAAAGTGACAGCTGCAATTAAAGTCTATGAATCCCATTAACAACTATGACGAGTCTTAACTACAGCCTGAGCGGAGGAAGTGCTTCTCTGTTCGTCCTAATGAAAAATGGTTAATTGTGGACAAGCGAGAAGTCACATCGGTAGGTAGATAGTCAGCCTGTCACTGTAATGACAGGCAGTGGGGGTGAGAGTCGCAGACAGACAAGGGAGAGAAAGAGAAAGAGAGATCAGAAGTGTGTATCTGAATTTAAGCATGGTCTGTAAAAAGCGTGATGAGGGGGAAATGGGGCTTAATTAAAGCAGTGCGTTGGAGGCTGACACTATAGTTAGCAAGAGCCTCACAGGCATTGAGAACACTAAGTCCATCTCTGTCTAATGACACACACTGCTGGACTGGTACATACTTAGCAAACAGCTGAATTACACAGACAGAGGACATGCTGACAGGCTGGAACACCCGCTATCATATTTTTTTTTCCCTACTTAAAAAAACAAAAGAAAAACACACACAGAAAGAGAAACCAAATGAAAATAAATACAATTTCCAGTGAAAGAGACTGTCATGCTATGTTAGTCAGGATTTGATGCTGCCTCGCAGGTTAGATTGTGGTGTTTGGGTGGCATGCCTGGCGCTCTCATTTCTCTCTTGTGCCAACAAGTTGTCACCATCTGCTGTCTTCCTCTGCAGCTGGCAGAGCAAAGTGCACATGAATATGTCTTAATATACTTGTGAGGACTTGCTCCTGACAAGACTCACGCCAAACGTAACCCGGAGTACTAACCCCAATGACCTCCAGCCCACGCTTAACTTATTTTTAAACGCGCTACTAATTTATTTATTTATTTTTGAAATACTCATTTGCTTTCTTGCTGAGAGTTACATGAGAAGATTGATATCATCCTCATGTCTATTTGGTGAATATGAAACTAGAACCAGCAGCTGGTTAGTTTAGCTTAGCATAAACACTGGAAACAGGGGGAAACAGATAAAGAAAAATATCACAAAATCGGCACTTTTGTTTTTTTCAACAATTGTTGACTATTTCTTGGCAGTATCATCCTGGGGTGTCCTTTGGTTGCGTGGTAAACTCATAGTGATGACAAGATCCCTTGTAAAATCCAAAATTGTCGTTCTTACATGTCAGTTTTGAATCGCATAGACAAATGACATCTCATGTGTTAATTAGGGGGCTTTAAAGGAACTGAAATAAGATCAACCGAATTAGGGAGTATCCCAAAATCCTTAAATCCTTAAATCAAGCCCCAAACTAACAACTTTGGCGGTAAAGACTAACAAACGAATGGCCTCACGTCAAAAAAAGTCTCACTAATTAAAGCTAATATTCTAGAATTAACTAGGGCAGAAATATAAGAACTCACACACGCAAACAAACACACATAAATTTGCTCTTGCTGCCACTTAAATCACAGTTAACAGGAAAAATCAGCTGGCAAACTGCCTCACATCATCTTCTCTTCCCTAGAGGAGCCCACAGAGAAAGATAAAAAGCGAGAAATTCAGAAACATAAGAAAAGCCGAGCTGGCTCCTCTCCCATCTACTGCTCACTCACACGCAGGCCTTTTATCCTCTGTGGGTGCTCGTGTGCATGCTCGTGTGCATTTTGGGAGTCTAAGTTTGTGCATTTCGGTGTCTATTGTGTGTGGGGGTTCAAGCGAGGTCATCTAGGGAATACAGCAGCAGCAGCAGCAGAGATGAGACTGTCTAAGCATGAGCTGAGCGTCTGCTGGCAAGCTGCTTTAGTGAAGACAGCAGTTCTGAGCTCCCATCAATAACAGACACACACACTGACGGAGAAGAAAGTGAGAGGGTCAGCGGGAGCAAGAGAGAGGGAAGGATGAGAGAAACGAGAGCATAAAAAAGAAGTTATTTCTCTCAAGAGGCATAGGAGACCACTTAGTTTGCATGACATTACTTTTTAGGAGAAGAAACCTGAGATGCAGATAATGTTCTCTCTATATATGTGTACATCTTGCACTACCTCCCCCTCACTATTTATTCAGTAATATTTCCACTGGGTTTGTTGGTGGAAGAGGCCGTCTCACTGACATTAAGAAAAATCAATCTCTTTCATTGGAGCTGGATATGGGGTGGAACGATGCCATTGGATCTCAGTGGGCACGTGGGAGTTTCTGTTATACAGGGTCGATGCCTGGATGGCACGATGCCCACTGTGTGTCACCCCAGTTAGGAAGGATGGAAGGAGGGATCAATGAGAAGGAAAAGAAGAAGATAGGGATCTAAGGAGGGCAGACAGACAGTGTCCAGCTCATTACAGGATGACCTCTTCACACCAGTCGCCAGGCAACGAGGAGGTAACCGGAGCCTATTCTGTGGGCGGGGGAGCGGGGGTCAGTTGAGAATGTCACAGAAGAGAGATAATCTTTGGAGAAAGCGCTGACCACTGTATGGGGACACAAATATTCAGTGGAATATACACCAAATCTGTGTTGAAAATATTAGATATGTCTCATGATGTATGAATGTCAAGTAGCTTCAGAGGAGCTTCAGGCTTGCCTCGGACAACTTCATTATAAATCCTTAACTGTCTTTTCATTTAAAGACAATACACAACAGCTGGTTTTCAATATACAGGTGAAGAATGCAGTTGGTAGCATGAGCAGAGATTGCTGTCATATTGTAGCTGAGTGTGCTCTACAGGAAGCATTATTAAAATGAGAGTAGGTCAAAACCTGGTATGTGGCTAAACCATGTGTGAATTGCTGGAAGGCTTTTCAGTTTGCATGTCGCCTGTGTATCATCATTTTTAACATGTTTGTTTTTACTGTACGTTTGTTTCTTTGTTTAGTACGTTACGTACAGTAATTGTAACTCAATGTGCTGTACATATAAAAAACATTAAGAATATTCTCTGGTACTGGTGCTGTTGTAAGAAGGGTTGAGTTAAGATTGATTTTTCATAGGTTTTATATATTATTTCACTTACCCACAACCTGAAAGATAGCTTTAATGCAGTAACGATCTAGTTAATCATTAATGCAGAGTGTATATTTCCTCAACACAGTGTGCTTCATGTGTGTAAATGTATTTGATTTACTGCTTTTATTTCATTCACCATGAACACGGTAGTGCTTTAATTTCAAAAGATACTAGATGCATGTAACATGTGGAAATTGACAGGAGGTTACACTAGTGACGGGGAACAGATCCTCGCAGTTGTCTACATTTGCATCTCAATGATCTCTGTCATTGTTTCGGCTTTACAGCCCATATGTTTTGGTTCACTCTCACCTATTTTGTGTTTTGTTGTGTCACTTTTTCGCACTATGAGTACTGATACATCACACTAAGTAAATACTGAGTGAACCCTCCATATTGAGATGTCCTTAGTACCTGACAATCTGATGGATGAAGTGGTCAGGGTCCTGAGCAGCAAACACAGTAAGAGTGGTTCCTGCTGGGACACCCTCCTCAAAGCGGATCATCTTAGGGTTGACAGGGAAAACGGGCGGCTCGTTCACATCCTGAACAGAGATGGTGACTCCTGCTGTGGACTGGAGAGATGACTGGATGCCACTGGCCAGGTGTGCCTGGTTGGACACCACCACGGTCAGCATGAAGGCGCGGTTCATCTCAAAATCCACCGGCTAAAGAAGAACCAATGAGTTAGGGGAGAGGAGAGAGATACAGATGACTAAATAAGAAGAGATGGGAAGAAAATGAGTATGGCTGATTGCAAGATTAGCTCTAACTGTGTTACAATTGGATAAAATTACATAATCAAAAACAATGTGAGAGTGAAGTACTCAGTCATCAGCAGCTGGCACTTCAGAGCAGGTGGAAACATACAAGATGCAGAGCACAACTCACGCTGAATAACAATGGAAAACGACACACTTTCAATTTTAAAAAGGTAAATATGATGGAGAAGTTAACTCTTCACTCTCACCTTGATCACTGTCAGCATGCCCTCATTGGTAATGGGGTTGGTGCGGATGGTGAAGTGTCCGGAAGGGTCCCCGCTGACGATGCGGTAGACAGCGTTCCAGTTGGGGCTGTGGGGCTGATCCCTGTCCACCACTGTAAGGTTGGTCACCACCACATTAACCTTATTCTCTGGCACCTCTCCAGAAAACTATAGAGTGGGACGAAGGGAGGAGGCGAAGAGGGAGAGAAGGGAGGGGAGGTGACAGCGGGGAGGATGGGAGACATAACATTACGCTGATGTTGTTCCAGGAGTCGGCTAATGCACGTTAATAACTTGATTTATTGAGACTTGAAGCTTTTTGCTTGTGCCATCATCAATCTTTTAACATTTTCAGTAATTGCTGTTACGAAAACAAACTGCTTTTTTAGGGTCATGCCAATAATGCTCATTACATTAAAACATGAATGGAAAGTGGTAGTTAAACAAATGGGGAATTGGAAAGATAGGAGAGGGAGAAAACAAAAGCAGACAGGAGCAAACGTATTTGTTTAAATGTGAATAATAGAGAATCATATCTTCCATTATGTTAATGTAGTCCCTTATTCCACGCTATGTCTACTCATGTGAAACTCCTTATTTGAACTAATGGATTTGTTCAATTAAGTGTTTACCCATTTAATTTGGATTCTGTGCATTCACCAAATCTCAGTCTTAATAAGCAATTAGATAAGTACTGCAATTAAAGCAGCGGTAGGAATAATCTTTGGCTAATGATCTTCATTATATTGCAATCTGAAACAACTCCCCTCTGAACTAACTCTGGAGGAAACTTGGTGACAGCTGCAGAGCCCGCAGAAGAATTTACGGCGCAATAGGATACGTGTCCTTCTCTATAGGGATTTATCTAGCTACAGAAGAACGGGCACTCAAAGGTATACACACAAAAACACACATACACACACACACACACACACACACACACACACACACATACACTCGGGCACACACTAAAAGCTCTCATTGTCAAACGATAATCCGTGTTTCCTCTTGTGAAGCCTTAACTTGTTTATGGAGTGTGTCTGCCAGCTGCTGTTCACTTTAATGGCTTCATCATCGTGGGATTGAAGCAGCGTCCAAGCCACCCGATTCCTCTCTTCCTCCTTCTTTTCTCTCCCTCCCTCCCTCCTCCCCTCCTCTTCTCTTATCCCCTGCAGTACAACCAGGCTGATAAGCACAGAACAAATTAAATATGCACTCTTAGTCTCTGGTGTGTGGGCTCCTCCATTTCCTTTTCACCCCGAGCTTTAGCACAACACCAACACAAACCTTCCAAGCTTTTTGGCCACGTTGTCAGACAGCCAAATGGAATATGCTCTCTCAGAGGCATACACAATGGCGCTGACTATAGGGGAGGGTGCTTCCAAAATGGCAACTCTTTCTAAAAATGCAATGTGGACCCATTGATAAGACACAAGAGACACAAGCTTTGGGTTTCTGTAGGATTTTGTAGTTGTAAAGAAGGAGTGGCACAAATAAGATTCAACTGTAGGTAAAACAGAGCCTCAGTTTACTTTGAATGCAAAATTCAAAGCATGCAACTTTAAGTATGTTACAATATATAACAAAAGCTATTGTCAACATGACAGATTCTGGCTTTACGTACAAATGTTATGCGCTCTGCCTATTTAAACAATTAACAATGGAACCTTTATTGCAAATCTTGGGAACAGTGTGAAGTTTTTCAGCAACATTAGCTAAAGACATTTTCTGGAGGCCTGCAACAAGACGAGAACAATTAAACAAATCCCGTCTTTTTGCTGGAAATGAACAGTTAAGACTTCTTAAACAAAATGTTTCTAAATCTTTTGGCTTCATAGTGAGGCTAGTTATAGGACAATGGTGAATGCTAAAACATAGTATAACAGTAACATACGTGGAGAGGAGTCACACATTAAATGACCTGATTCAGTCATGTCAGTTACAAAATAACATCCAAGAGCCAACACTGGCCACCTTAAGCTAATGATCATACCAGATCAAGTCCAAGTTTGAATGTGTCATTTCCTCTTTCAAATGTTACAAAGTGTCTTTAAAGAGCTATGTAATCTGAGATAAGGACAAAAACTGAGGACAAAATTACTTTTATGACTATAACTTTTAACACCATTAAAAGCATAGGCATCACCAGTGACCACTAGGTCTTACTGTAATAAACACAATTCAGATAATATAGGGTCTCTTATGCTGCAACTTCCATTTATTGCTTTTTTACATTCCAAACTGTTTAGACATAACTGGTCCTCTGATATTTGAGCTCCAATCAGGTCAGGGGAAATTAGTGAGGATACAGTGCTGTATAGACCCCAAATCATTTCAGAAAATTAATCTACATGAAGGTGTGCTGCACAGCAGGGGAAATCTACTACCGTCTTACTGAAAACTGACTCAGCAGATGAAAATGTTGCCTTTTAGATGACAGAGCTACAGCTCAACATGACTAAATGAGCTCTTACTCTCCATCATATAGGGTGCTGAGGACAACATCAAAAGGGTTATGACAGTATTACGAGGGAATAGATGTCCCAAAACAGACTAACTCTGTTCTGACAGACATCAGTCCACTTTCAGATAGCTGCTATGTCTTCACTGTGGTGTAATAAAGAGATAGTTAATGTCAACAGGTGTCTATCTTCAAGTCATTTTTTTTTGTTTTTTACAGACATACCTATCTGCATTTTTCCTCACAGCCCCTGCTCCTTTTTAACTCAAAGTCATGGAGTGGGAAGCAGAGGTGCACGTTGAATGCTGATAATCTCAGGCACCACAACTCTTTCAGTTATGTAGAAGCTGCAGCTCTACAGGTGAATCACAAATAGTGCTCTATTCAGATCTGTAAGCCTGTGTGTCTGGGAGTTTTTCAACTAACTCTCTAGTTCCTCATCATTATTCGGTGAATGACAAACCACTGGGTACACTTTTGCACGGGTGTTATACACTTGATTAAATACTTTATTAGCTAGATTGTGGCAAGCACCGTTGTCTTTTTGTTTATCACATAATGATGAACATGGCTCTAGCACAGCCCATTCAGGCCTGTGTGGTGAAATGAATAAAACATTTGGGGGTTTTTTTCAAATTAGATGCAATATATCAGCTTGGTTTACGCCCCCCCTCAAGCAATTTCACTTAATTAACGTGCTTATGTTTTCTCTATGCCTCCTGTAGAGAGCAATGAATTCCGCTTGCGTCTGTCATACACAAATAATTACTGAACTGCTCCAAGTCTAGTTGCTTGTGTGGGAAGCAAAAGATTGACAATCGACAGAGAACAATTTCTCCGTCGTCTGTGTCTAAATGAAGAACATCATAAACACATTTTTATTCTTTTTTTACACATTTCTGCCTTTGAGTCATAAACCAAAATGTGGTCATAACTTGTTTCCACCAACATGCTCAGGCAGTCAATTATTCATGAGCTTGGCAGGGAGAGTAATGGGTAAGGCCCTATAGACGTGAAAAAAGTGACATTTATTTCAAGGTGTGTGAGCATACATGTATGTGCATGTCTACTGTATGTGTCAAAGACATATGTTTTTTTGTGTGTCTATTGAAGCAAAGTGTGGCCTTCACTTTCTAGCAAAAGAACTGTGGTCCAGAGCTCCTCCCCAGTGTAGAGCGGTGACGGAGCCAGCACCACAGACGGGGACAGAGCAGTTCTGAGTGGAGCAGCAGCCTTGTTCGGCGAGCTCTACCCCTGACAGCTGGGGAGCTCTTATCAGAGCATGCGGCTGGAACTGTACTGGCATGCATGCTGACGACGGCCCCGCCGAGGAGACGGGGATCACAGTGTGTGACGCTGACATACTGCTTGCTCTGCCTCTGAGCTCTGCTGCAGACAGCATCTGTCTCTCTCTGGAATCTCAGAAATCCACATAAAGAGAAGCTCCAATCCTGTAGGTCTGTCAGGCTGCGGTCAGCATTTGATTCTATTCTATGACCAGGCTGAGAGAATACAAGCTATAAATGGGGAGAGGCACCCATTCATGCAGCACGCAGACCTTCTGTTTACAATTGATGCTTTACTTGTCAGTAACCTCTCATAAAGTAACCCTCATTCTCTGAAAAAACAAACAACTCTCAACTTAATCACACCCACACACTGCCATGGGAAAGTAGGCCAGCTGTGGCCTGGCTTCCTTTCAGACAGACCAGTGTGGAGGTATCAGGGACCAAGGCCAGATGCCTGCAGACAAACCATGGCCACCAGAGGCCCCGCTGGCTGGGAAAACATAGAGATGGAGTGAGGAGAACCCCTCCCATCATCAAAACTCATCTCAAACTCACTTTCAGTCCCAGTTTCTCTATTTATACCTTTTCTGTCCCTCCATATATTATTCTTAATCTGTCACTGTGTTGTCTATTTTTGTCTCCTTATGTATCCATCCTTATCCTACATCTCTGTCAGTTGTTCCCCTCATATCAGTGTTCTCTGAAGATATATTTCAGTAGCGGTACATGATTATTGTCTTTGACAGGGACCAGAAAATGTATTTTGCCAGCATTGTCTGCTTGGAGATCTGTTGAGCCGATTTTGTCTACAAATAATAAACCATTGTGTGTTGTATGTAGTATAATGGCTCTATGGGACACTGGAGACACATAGAGACTAAATGAGCAGTTGTTAAAATGGCAGTCACAGGTTCAAACCCTGAGTCTGATGTGCTCCTTACAATGAATAAAATATATGTTGGGGGGGGGACTCACCGTTCTGACTGTCAGTTCTGGAGGGTTGTCGTTGATGTCGGTAATGGAGATAAGGGCCGTGGCAGTGTTAGACAAACCAAAGTTCAAATTGCCTTCCATGTCGGTGGCCTGGACAATGATGGTGTACTCAGACACTTTCTGTAGAGAGAGGCAGAAAGAGAGAAAATATGATTAAAGATCTGTATATCAAACTTTCTTAAATTTTCTTGTACATATATATTTATGTGACAACGGCATATTGAGTCATATGAGTGAAAGACTGCATGAATGAAATTTCTCCAGCTCCCACTCATACAAACACACTTTCCTTCTTTTCACAGCTGCCCACTCACTGGAGCAACAGAGTTACTTGAGTCTGCTGAGACACCATATTTGGTCAACATCAGATAGCAAACAGCACACACATACAGTACACTGACACGAACAGTCATACACAGAGTAACAAAGAGGGAGAAATGTATTGGTAAAAGGCCCATCCATTAATGCCTAAAAGTCTTGGCTTTCCTCTGTGGGATGAGACCTGGATCATCACTCATTTTAATGGAGGCGCCGCCACTTTAAGAAGCGCCACAATGCTGCAGATAATACCAGGAGGTGAATGGGCCTTATTTAGTCCAGTTACAGTGAGGGGCAGTCGCCCCTGAGTGTACTGCAGCACCAGCTGAAATATTACAGAGCCATGACGACAGACACCATCAAACACTAGGCTTTAGACACAAGTGAATGAAACAGCATTTAAAACAAAAAGGCAGAGAGGGAGAGAGAGAGAGAGAGAGAGAGAGAGAGAGAGAGAGAGAGAGAGAGAACATCCACATCACAGGATGGTGGCTCTGTCCATGGTGCTGAAAGTTCAGTCTGTCCTCCAGACTCACCACTGGAAGGAAAACTGGGTGTGTGTATGTGTGTGTGTGGAATTCCATCCTAACCAATCCTAACAGTGTAAGCCTCCCTCTGCTTTGTGGTATTTTTCTCTGCCTATTAATCCATTTGGCTTAAGCCTTCAGTGCGACAGTGTGCAGAGAGGGAGACAGGGAGAATGGACGTCAAGGACAGGCCAGTGTTCTGTACCGCTCGGAGTTTGCCGCTTTGTTCAATCTCCACATTGCATCCCATCAATGGTCTTATATTTGTTTGTGGCTAGGCTAGTTTTGCTGCATTCACCCTGGGGTCGCACTTTCTACAGACTTGACAGGCAATGGCGTGATGTAAGGGGCTGCCTAGGGAAACAAGAACAAACCCAAGCAAAGGTCTATCTGTAGATAAGTGAGTAATTGCTTTGCTTAGGTGGCATCTTTGCTTTTTTTATTTCTTTGAGTCGTGGCTTTTTTTTCTCATCTGGTTTATTGTGTGCTCTTTGCAACTCCCACTTTGTGCTTTTTTCAATCTCTTGCTTTCTTTCTCATTGCACTCTCTGCCTGTCTGTTCTCTATCTATCTCGCTTACTGTCTCTCTGCAAGTCTCTGTATCTCTGTATCTCCTCTCTCCCTCCCACTCTCTTTTTTTCAGTTGTGAAGGATGCAGTTGATTGTTAGATCAGTCAGACCATTGAGGCCAGTTAAAACACCCAGCAGGAATCATTTAGCATCTCTTGAAGTCATTATGAAGTGCACAGACATGTTAATCTGCACCAAACCAACCCTATTAATGAAAACTCAATACTGGCTGCCCTTTATTAGACTCATAATGAAATATCAATACCATCTCCCCTCATAGAGCGCTTCAGTAAATAGAGCCTCCAATGAATGTGTCTCTCTGCAGACTCATTTAGATCCGGTCACATATATCACTCTAGAAATAGCACCAGATGGCTGTGGGAAGCTAATAGGCCCGAGCTTTGATGGACGCCTCTTTCTTTGGTCAGGTGAGGAGAAATGACTGGAGCTGAGCCAGCAGGTGGAGCTCTTACACAGTCGGGGATGTGGCTGATGCATCCCTATCCTGCAGGGTTATATCACTCATCTGAGGGTAGTTGGGAGTTTATGGACCTTCTATTGCACACACACACATCCGCTGACGCTCCAGTGAGCGGGAACAGGTGGGACATTTAGACACTGACACACACTGGGTACACACCAAACACACGCACAGTCAGACGCACTCTGCCTGTCCAAAAGTGGCTGCCCGAACAAGCCAGTAAAGACTCTCTAATGAGTCCTATAGAAGTGCTGAACAGAAAATCTCTCTGTTAGATTAGAGTCCAGCGTTGGCAAGGAATACAGCATCTTGTCTCACTACTAACAGCAAAAGACCAGACTCCCTCCAAAGGCCTTGAACCTCACGTACTTAATCTGCAGACGCTGAAAGTCATCAGAGGCCACAGACACACCTGTACACAGAGCTTTGCCAACCATAAAACCCAATTCCTTTTTTCATTGGGACTAAATTAGGTAGTCTACCATCCAGGAGGCTGAAGGGAAAAAAAAGGAAAATGGCCTCAGGATATCAATGTTAGCTACTCAACAAGTCATGCCAAGCTTTTTTTGTCCAGGACAGGTGGAAAAAACCTGGCTGCTCATGGTTTTTACTCAAATGGATTTGTGCTGCAGTGAGACTTTGTTAACAAGAACAAGGTAGGGGGAATAATGGTCAGAACTGGTAAGGTGATGTCGAACAAGAAAATGGAGAGGAGTGTTTTTCTGGCAAAGCATTCACAGTGGTGAATTAATTATACCCGTGAGCTGAATGTGCGTTTTTACTGGCGTGCTGTAAAGGGCCACTCAAAGAGAATAAAGATGGAAAGGCCAGGTGAAAGAGAGAGAGAGGGAAAGAGAAAAAAACTTGGTCTTTACTTGTTTCCTTTGTGGATTGTGTTCCGGCCTGCCAGGCTCCTACTAGCTACAGTCATTAGCTTGTCACTTGCAATCTGTCTCAAATGGCCCAGCACTCACGGCGACCAGCTACCCCCCTTTTCTTTCAACTACACTCTCTCTCCCTCCCTCTCTCTCTCTCTCTCGCTGACCCTCGGTGTCGGTGACCCTCCCTACTGTTTCAAATCAGGGGAGATCACTTCAATTACATTCACCAGGTCCAATTTGATGCCATTTGATTCAATTCAATTAGTTTACAGCTGAGTTCAATTCAGCTGAATCTATTTCAGTTCACTTCACTTAGACGTCAGTGTTTACAGCACAGTGCTGAGCCAGTAATGGAAATTACAAGTCATGTACTTCCACTTAGGGAAATGCTGCCTGAAGTATTAAACACGGCTAAAGTTATTTTCTATTTTCACATATTTTCCCAGCGAGTCCCAAAAATGCAGAGAAGTCAGTTTTATTTCCATCTTTATCATCCATCCCTCTTTCTTTTTTATTCCTCGCAGGGCTGCTCCCTCAGGTTGGGTTGAGGACACAAACAGACTAACATTACTTTGTACAGAACACAAACCAGCGGTAACTTACTGCAAGCAACGCACTGTTTGCTGAAAGCTTTTCACTGAGACCCATTGTACAGGCAATCACTCAGATACGTAGGTAAATCCGAGATATAAACTCAGAATCCACTTGATTAGATACGCCTCCACATTTACCCAAACAGCTCAGAGTCACATACTGGATAAATAAAGGCTGTGAGTCACATATGAATACAGCTGCTAAAGCATGAAGACTGAGCAAGAGCTTAATTGTCTGACTGAGCATTGCAATACAATGGACAGGACATGATTGAGCAAATATGAGCATGATGAATATGCTGTTACCAGACTTTCTGGCTCCAGCATGTCTCAAAGAGATATAAAGTAATGCCAGAGAGCAGGCAAACAATCCTTAAAAAAATCCAAAAAAGTCAGAGAAGAAAAGGATACAGAACAAAAATGATGTGTAGAAGACACCTTGTTACGCCTTGATCTCCTACAGCAGCATATCATGTCAAGTTTCTTCTCTCTCATCAAAGAAGACAAAAGGAGCCTCAAGAGGCCATGTGATTCCCTGAAGCTGGGCAAAACACCAAAATACTTTGGACGTTTTGTTGAATCAAAGCCTTTAACAATAAATCCTATCTCAAATTATATCTTAGAGAGGGTTCTGTGAAAGGTTAACTTAACATATTGAAAAAGGAGCCATAACATTCGAAATGCACTGGATTGGCCCTGTGAATCTATTTCTTTTACCTTTTGAGAATTAAGAATACCTATAATCCAGCAGGAGTGAGAGGGAGGATATTTGGACAATGAATCAGCATCAATCGTCTTTCTAACAAGGTGACGGAAGCTATAACAGGAGCGAGAGAGTCAGAGACATCCTGAATAAAGCTGTGAATGTAATATCTGGTGTGGTGCTAAAAATCTTTCATTCCTTTAACTTACAAAAGGAAATAGAAATACGTGCATGAGGATTGAAGGGGAACATCAATCACATGTAGGAGGAACATTGTTACAGTTTTAGAAAACCTGCAAACCTACACTTGCATTGTATGAAGGAATGCTTGCACAGATAAGGATGTTATGTATGGAGCATAATGGTCATCTGGTAGCTCCTCTTTCAAATCATCCTCCCACTAGGTAGCATGAATTATGCAGTTGGACATTTGTTGAAATATCAGGTGAATTTGAGTGTAAACGGATAAGATTAAGCCCTTAAAATAATTGGCTGGTATCAGACTTATCTATGGGTGTGTTCATGGCTATACAGTGTGGATATTTTCTTAGCTCTCTTTATTGAATGTTGGCCACAAGCAATAAATATCCACCTACATGCGTCAATACTCTACATTCAGCAACCCGCTCACAATCCTCTGATGGCTTCACTGTCTGGCTGCTAGAGCACGGATGCAAGTTGGCGAGTTAACATAACTCAGCGTCTCTTAGACAATAAAAGCCCCAGGCCCATTTAGGATGCCGGCACTCGTGCCTGATTCCCCAGTCAGACACTGCATATTCTAATAGTGCCAGGTTGTAGGCACTCATGTCCTTGAGGCAGCCCAGGCGATGTCCTAATCGACGGTGAGACAGTCTCACGTAGAGCTGGCATCGGCCGTCGGACAGCCTGGCGAAGAGCCACATCACACCATGCCACACCAGACCGTTCCAGTCCAGGGCTCATGGGAGATTGAGACAGCCTGGGGTAATGAAAGACAACAGCTCTGCCTGCCAGTACAGCCGCTGCCATGAAGAGTGGGTACAAAGGGAGAACATCCTCGCCAGCTGTGGCACCCTGACATCTTCAGAACCTGCTTAGGGTTTAATCTCTTTTTTCAGACACCTGCAGCACTGGAAATATGCTTCATTAGAAATGTTCTTGATCAATTATTGACTGATAGGAGAGTCTATTTTTGGTAAAACATATGCGCAAACATAGACAAAACTGTATGATCATAACCCCAAATACAAAACCCACATCCGCATTCAAAGAGCCATGATACTGCAAAAAAGATTAAGATGTATAAAGTCAAACACATGTACAGTTTACAGCTTAGCCCTACTAGTTGACCTGTGAGCTGGAGCACGTGGAAGCATGTGAGGTCAGAGGAGAAGAGGGGTTGCGGGCGCTGAGTGAGGGAGAATAATTGGTATTCAATGGTGTCAGAGGTAAGTGATACCAGGCTCACCTCCATGTACCCCCTGGTCTCCTCAACACGAGAGAACCTGCTTCACCCCTTAATTAGCACATGAATATTCTAATTAGACACCAGCACGGCGGATGAGGATGAGCTGAAGTGTATGAAGAAGCGATGGGAGAGGAGACAGAGGATATATTTGCTGCATAGATGAGGGTGCATTGTCTATACAGTGAGGATGCATATTCATGTTTTCATGTAGCAGCATGTGCACACAGTACTCGGCTTGCATGGATCCAGCGTGACACCTGGGATGGCATTTATGATACAGGCACGCTTTACTGCGCATAAACAACAAACGTACAGTAACTGCATGGGAGTATGTGTACGCAAACATGTGCCAATGTGTCTGAGTGTGTTTGTGCGCTTGTGTTGATGACCTTGACAGCAGGTGGGTGAACTCCCAGGTGTGTCCCAGTTTTAGTGGGAGGATCAGAGGCAGGTGGGACTGAGCCTGGCTTGATGTGTCCAGATTAATGAGCTTTCCTTCACTCACATCAGCTGCTACTGCTGCCGCATGGGCCAAGCTGGAAACAGGGACACAGAGCTGGCCCGCATTCACCAGACTCATTTATATTGTCCTACAAATGTATCACGCTGTCATGCATTGCCAACGCCGAATACATTTTGGATAAGGAACGAGCGCTTGTATGTTTTTATTCTTCCGGTATCAAAATCTGTTTTTGTTCTAGAGACTTTAACCATAATTATCCTCCCAATACGTGTGCCTTAGTGTTGGTAAAATCCAGTTTTAAGTTGTGCCTGGCCGGGTTTAGTGCTGAGAGGGACCAGTGGGACTTCTCAGAATATAAACATTATGGGATACACTCAACAGTGCTTTTATGTCTGTAGTAAAATCAGCCAACTAAATTACGAGGATGAGATTATCCTCATAATGGTGGCATATGAATTTGAGCGTTTCTATGATTTTGCTAGTTGTATTTTTTTTTTTTTTTAAGTCTTGCACGACAGAGACACAAGGGAACATCTGTGTGTATGTGTGAAAGCAAGGCTGCATGATGAACAGTCTGCTATGAAACACTACTGCCCACAGTCACCTGATGTGGCTTAGGATAAACAAAAGTGGACCCTGTGTGACCTCCCTCATTAGGAGAATAAGATGGAAGACGGAGAAGGGACGAAGTGTGTTGCGGTCGTGCTGGTGTGTGGGTTGGCGAACAACTACAGCAAGCAAAAAAGACACACACATACACACACACACACAGACACACAGACACATAAGCGGTGGATGAGGCAAAAGAAAAACAATGAGGAGAAATCTCCCTTGACCTCGCCAGCAGAGAGGTGTTGGATTTGCGTGGTCATTATATTTGCCCTGAAAAACATCAGATATTAGCCGGTCATTTATATTTATACACACTAAGAAAACAAGTAAATGGCTATTTTTTTTGTCTTGGTTGGTTTTATTTAACTTTTTTGTGGCTAAAAGTGCTCCTGATTTTGTTAAGGAGTAGTTATATCCAGGGATCGTACTGGGATCGTTTTCAGGATAAGATATTTATTTTGGTTATTTCATAGACTGGTGCATCCAAGAAAATAGTACAGAAAAGATATTGTGTTTTCAACTTATACTAAAATAATGTTGAGATAATTGCTTTTACATGACCAGTGAAATATAATTTACTTTACTTACGTTTAAGTTCATTACTCTTTTTTATCATTTAGGGAATTTAATGTCCCCCTCCAGTCAAAAATGTGTTTTTCATCTTATTCCATCAATTGGATATTTGAGCTTCACTGTGCAGAATTATGTATGTGCACAGATTGACCCTATAAGGCTGTTTTCAGTTTGTTCGGAGCCAGAAACTTGAAGCCTCCAGTGCACATACACACTGGAAATGGACTTTTCAGTGAAATGATTGGTACATTTATAGATTCTAGGTTCTTAATGAAGTAGACAGACAAGATGCAATTTATTATTCCAGGAAGAGGATGTTCATATGCTCTAATACACGTCTGGAGGGGATCTTTAAGGATTTGGTAAGGGGATTACTTAGGCAAGTAATAACCAAAATGGATGGAACAGACAAAGACACGTCAGTGTTTGTGGATGTCTGGGAAACATCATATTGCACTAATTTACATGTATTGTAGGTGACATGCATTTGATTGATTTGACGTCTTTCCACGAGGACACAAGCTACTGTGAGGCAACACCCTGTACCACCGCTCTGTGTGTGTGTCTGAGTGTGTTGTGGGTCTCAGCAGAGTGGCTCTGTGAAATAATGGAGTGGGTGGGACATGGGGGAGCAGGTCAGTGGCTGTGACCAGACAGTGAAAAATCATTTACACATTATGTATTACCCCCTTAAAATAGCAGTTACATTACTGGTAACTTTACTTTCATTACTCAACTGTCAGCTCTCTCAGAGGTGACTTTTAAACAATGTCAAAGCCTCCACACCCACATCATCTGTGTTTAATATGTGTAGAAAAAGAAAAGAAGACATTATTGTTTAACAGACATCTGGCCTACGGTTTGGAGGGATCATCCACAGTGACTGCATGAAGTCCTGTCCTCTAAGTGAAGGTGCATTGTTCTCACATCCTCCATTTCTGTACTACACCAACTGATTCCTGAATGTAGCCTTAGTAGCGAGCAGGTAACATTAGCAAGCCAGCGTAGAGGACACAACATGTAAATAAGACAACTTTGGAGTTCTGGAGTTACATTTCTCCTCTTCCTCCAACTCCTGAACCAACCAAGCAAGCACTACCCAAACAAACTGTTATCAACCCTCCATCGAGATTGCATGTTGAGGATTATTAGCTGAGATGTGATTACTAAATTTCAATATGGAAAAAGTAATTATGTTACAAAGTATTGCATTAGTGCAACACTTTAATCAGAGTAAAAAAGTCAAGAATACAGACTCCACATGTATTTATTGTAATGGAAATGTCCTCTATATGTGTATTGTGTTGTCTACCAACAGTCAGGACTTAAAGCTGAGCTCCAACAAGATGCAGTTTGGAATAGAGGAGGTCAAACTCATTTGGCATTGGCCTAAATTAACCCCTGGATTCAACCAAAACATTTTACCTTGTGATGGTTTAAGAGTGGAATATCTCTTCAGTAAGTTGTTGAAAGGTTAAGGCCCAAAATGTAAGACATAACAACAGTTAACCCTCACCTCTCTGTCCAGGCCGGCTGCCACTGTAACTATGTCTCCGGTCTCGCTGTTGATGGTGAACATGTTGGGGATGGGGCTGTGGGGTGTCTGCGAGAGGATGCGGTAGCGAACCATGCCGTTAGCTGTGGTGGAGTCGTCCGAGTCGCTGGCTGTCACCTGCATCACAGACGAGCCTGCGGAGAAAAAGTTAGTTAGCTTGAATGAGTAAAAAGAGAAGTAGAGTGAGCACTACAGGAGGTCAAGTTGGGAAAAAAGCAAGACAGAAAAACTAGTAGGCAGCATTCATTAAAATAGAAAGATGTGTTTTTTAAAGTCCTTGGCACACATACTTTTGGAACTTCATCATAACGAGGGTTTCCTGTAAGCACATTACTATTAATGAATTTGTATCAAAAAGAAGAAAGGGGGCGAAGAGAAAACCCATTTATATACATAGAAACAAGTCAATCAGACTTTGTAAATTGCTGTGACATTCTCTGTTCTTTGGCAAAGAACTTTTAAAGAAGGACTATTAGAGAGCAGAGTACAAAAACACAAACAAAATCTGTTAAATAAGCCCCTATTTTTAAGCTGTGCTGTTTTGTCCTCCGTATATAGCCAAGGCGGTCGCACAAAGTTTCCACCTCTGCAGAGTCCATTTAGTAATGAGCAGCGTTGGGTCTTCTGCCATTTCCACCATCCATTATTTCAGCCTTCAGCGGGACCGTGGCTGCCCTTAATGCTCCGATGCTCTCTCCCTATTTGTCTTAGAATCACGGATAAACACTGCCATTTAAGGCAGACAGCACAGAGGTGGTGAGGCGGAGGCAGTGTGTGTGTTTGTAATGTGTGTGTGTCTGTGTGTGTGTGTGTGTGTGCGGGTAGGTAGAGAGTGTACGTAAGTCGGCATTTCCTAACAGGTCCACGTGTGCATCTGTATGTATGTGAGTATGTCCTCACAGCACGTATTAGGCCCTGTGTCCCTGCATCTTTCCTGAGCAGAATTATTGATTTGCACGAGTTTGTCAGCTGGGCTCACAAATGCGACCAGGCAATTAGGAGCACTTTGTGCTGGAAAGAGGAGAGATCACCTCGCCTCTCTCACAGGGTTCTGTGAAAATGTCACTTTCCATCAGGCAGCCATTTACAGGCTGCTGCTGCTGAGAGAAAGACTGTCAGCTCACAGGAGGAGGACGGCAGAGAGACGAGACGGCTGAAGTGCTAACATGCTTGAACAAGAAGACAGTGTAACTAGAGAAAAACTTAAAAGGAAGGGACAAGGACAGAGTTGAAGGGTGAAACGGAGACAGGGGGGAAGCAGAGAAAAGGAGAAAGGGTGGTGATTATAATGTCTACATGGAATGCCTTGTCTAAATTAATGGGAAACCTGTAATTTTGACAACATTTCTGATGGATTTCAAAGATATACCATAGTTTTCATGTCACGGTAATGCATAAGCACTCTGGTTGCCTCAGTGGGCATGACGACGGCAGGTGGATGACATGCTGAGCAGGCATTAAACCTAAAATGTTCAATTATCACATTGAAAAACCAATCAAAATTAGTCTGCAAAAAACATGTCCTCTATGATTTACTGTACAGCAGAGGTAAGAAAATCAGATTTTGCTTCACCACCTTCCAAATCACACATGTAAATGTCTTAGCCAAAGCACGAGAAGTGCTGGATTTGAGCAGACTCGGCAGTCCCCCCGTGGGTCTGAGCAGATACAGGTGTCTCCATTGCCATAATTGGGTCTAGATGGCACCATCATTCCTGTGACAGCCTGCATGGACAGGATAATTGTAGCCAAGAATTCTATTTCAAACTTCATTAAGTTTCAAAGCAGGATTTGTCACTTTGTCCAGCAAGGAAAAGAAAAGGGTCTAAGGAAAGACAGGAAGAAGAAAAACAATTACTGCTACTCCATCGAGGACAGCGTCAATATATAATCAACCTTTCCAGTCCCACGGGGAGGGAGAGGACGTGATGTTGGATCACATATCAGCGCTGCTACCTTTCATTTCAGTGTGGAGGATTCAATGATATCATGATAGCCCGCCCTCAGATCCAAAGAGGGGTGGCCATGCCTGAAAGGGTTAATCTCTGAGCCTGTTTAATTCCTCTTTAATTTGAACACTAATTCCAAATCCTAATTGCTTTTCCGCCAAAATCGCTGGAGCTGAAAATTTAATTGGTGGCAGGCACACATATTGTTGGCCATTTTGTTCACGTGATTCGAGCTCACCGGTGAGGTCTATCTGCTGCCTAAACATTAGTCACCCAGAGTCAACATCTGCCTCCCAATTAGAGGGAAGTTTGGGGAAAAAAGAGGAAGATGGATAGAGATAGACAGACAGGAAGAGAGAGAGAGAGAGAGAGTGAGAGTAGAACCAGGAAGATAGACACGAACAGATGCAAAGTTGAGGAGGAAATTGCAAAGTGGAAATAGAAAGTGAAGATTAGAATAGAGGTGAGATGGTTTATAAAGACCACTAAAAGCAAAAGTACAAGGGGAAAGCAGGAAGCGAGAGGGCATGGGATGGACTGTTTAAGTGGATAATAACTCTCATCAGTGGAGGTAAGATAGAGGTGGCCTTGTAAAGGGAAAGAGTGGCAGTGAAACAGCAGATAGAGAGCGAGGAGAAGTAGGGGTGGAGCAGTAAGGTAGGTAAGAGACAAGGTTGAAACCTGGTGAATCTTTGGGGAAATGATGAAGGGGGCACAGCGTTGGAACAAAAGCCTCTAATGGAGCCCACTGCTCTCTGAGGACACAAGCCAAACCATTCAAAACCAGCTACTATGAAAAATAAGGGCAGAAAATGGCATTTGGACCTCAATGCAAAGGCCAGATCAAAGGCATGGGACTCTTTTTAGAGCCCTGATCCTTCTTAGTGAATGATGGTCTTGTCCCTGGATCCCTACCTGCTTACTCTTATTCAAGGTCACAAAGGCTGAAGCTTTTTCCAGTGTGACAGGCAGACAGCTGGCCCTCCTCAAGTCTAGTCTATCAAGCTGAAAAGCAACAGAGTGGCTGAATATGGAGAGTTATCTCAATTGTCAAGGATTCCAGTTGCAGTAAGAGTCTTGTCATTTTCTGTATAGACTGGCTGCTGGAACATTTTCAAAGCAAAAGGTGACCACCCACGGTCCTTTATCATAGTTCTCCACTGATTTTACACTTACTGATAGTGATTTTAATGGTCAGTATTGGTCAGTACGGCTCAGCCTGCAGAAAACTGTTGTGCAATGTCTTTTGTGGAGGAGCTTTAATATAAAGATAATATAAATACCAACAAAATGCCAGAAAATAACAGGTGACCAGCTGGGTGTCGGACTGTGCTGGGAAACTTCCTTATTAAAAAGAAAGTCTGTTGAAAACTGGGTTCATCTTGAAAGATACAGGCGTTTACAGGGGTTCGAATTGCATTATGGGAAGTGTATGATTCAGTGTTTTTGGAGCTTGGCCCAGTGTCTAGTGTTGGCTAGTCTCTTTCCCAAGTCTCCCAACTTTATGGAACAGCGATACTATAAAAAAGCATTTAAACAAGCAAAAGAACATCACAAGAGACGTTGATAAAACTTCTCACAGCAATGTTGGCAGAGGCTCAGAAGAAGGAGCCATTTTGGAAGTCCCTGGCTACAGTCTCATTCATTATCTTCATAGACGATGCTACATGACTCAGAGTTGGAGCACTTACACTGCTTGAATTGGCTTGAAATTTTCCCGGTTGAATCAGCAGTACATAACATGAACAACTGTGGTAGAAAATATCTGGTTCTTTGATGTGGGTCAATTTTAGATGAATCCAGCAACTATGGTACAATGTTTTGTTCATACCTGCAACAACAGTTAAAATGTGCCTCTGATTGGCTATGTCCTTAACATAAACCTACAGTATTTTTAGACTATCCAGAAAAATCCTGTGTTTCTATGTTCATGAACATTGAGGTTATTACAAAAAGACAACTTTTATATCTCACCAGCTTCTGGATCTTAGTGTGTTTCCTCATAGAGAGTTAACTTCATTTGACTGTATGAAAACTGAAGAAGTAGATCTTGGAGTATCTATCTCTTCACTTGAAAGGAACAAATTAACACCTGAGCCTTTTTGATAGTAGTTAGTGAGGTTTGATGAGATTTTGAAGCATGCCACTTACGCTTTATGACAAAACTCCCTGAATGACAAATGTTAGAGGAGCAGAAGCTTATAGGTATAAGTGGCAGGACTCTTTATAACACCTGCAGGTAAAATAGTTTCTTTGCTCCACATGAATATCTTGTCATAACGAACTGAAAGACGAGTCAAAAAAAAGCAAACTGTCACAAAAACGGTCCTTCATATAAAGGCAGCAGTGCTAAGCCTCTGTGTCAATAGAAACTATTCATGTGACCCTGATTGACACTATGACACTGTACATGTCGATATCATAAGCACTTGAGAAGCACTTGTGGGTTACTTGCTCACGCAGTCTAGGTCCAATATCCTGATAGAAATATTTTTCTTCCTCCACCTCTACTCGCCTCGATCACTCCATATCTCCCTTCCTGTGCTTATCCCTAATTAACCCCCCCTAGGCAAAACAGAGAAAGTCTCTCACATCTCTCTCTGCAACTGCTAGCACAACTCTTCAGGAGACAGGGGGAGAGAGAGAGAGAGAGAGAGAGAGAGAGAGAGAGAGAGAGAGAGAGAGAGAGAGAGAGAGACGCCTGTCCCCCCTTGGGAGGGCAAATCGACTGTGAGAGAAGGCACTCAGCGGCTGGTTTTGATCTTGCACTCTCATTTCAGAAGGCCTTTTTGATAAAGACGATCCATAAAAGGGAACAACTTGCTGTCAGAGTCTGGGAGGAGGGGGAGGGTAGGAAAAGGACAGGACATCACAGGGCAGATGTTCTAAGTACACGGCAAACTCAGAACACAAGTACTTTCTGAAGAAGTCACGCCATGTCGACTAATCTTCATCTGAGCCCACTTAACAAAACCCAAGGAGTGTCTCATGTCACGGTCTTGAAGATTTTATAGAGCGTTAGATCATTTCTGTGACCTCAGTTGAAAAAGCAGCAGTGTTTTATGCATTTTTATATTCTACGTGCGTGTGCTGCATGTTAGCTTCAGCTTATGGCTCTTGAGCCAGAAGCTACAGGTGAATTATTTTTATGACACCGAATGACGAGAGCTACTAAAAGAACATATTTGCACACCTTTAATAGGTTTAGCAGGTTTCCAAGGATAATCCTCCAAATTACAGACTGAATCCTATTTATTCCTCATTAATGCCAACACTAGAACTGAATTTGATCAGATAGCTCACTTTGTTATGTACTGTTTTGTTACGTTTGATTACCTGCACAAATTAAATTCTATTAGTCACAGGTTCGTTTAGTGTTGAGCAGGGGCCTGGTGGCAGAGAGTGACAAATGAAGCCGTTTCAAACCGATCCTGGCTGATGGTTTGATCGGATCTCTCACTACGTAACATCTGGTGACGGTGATAAGGGTGGTTCCCTGTAGGTCTCCCTCTTTGATGGCTTTCACACAGTGTTAGATGGAGAGATGTGTTGTAATGCTTCAGAGAACCTTTCACATGTGGGTCTGTTGATACAGAATGTGATACTACTACAGCGTAACTCCTAGTATTCCCTGTTTGCTAGGTATTGAGAAAAAAAATGTTATATCTTATATAGCTGATAGTTCCTGATTTTTAATGGGTTACTACGAAAAGCAAAGGTTTGTTACTATTACACAAATTTTCACCGAGTTACAAAGGGGCTGTATCATGCACCTTAGCACGTGCATATGTCTACTTTTATATTCTGCACTATCTTTGCAATAGAGCAGTTACAGTTCAACTCATTTAACTTATACTGCAGCTCCTCAGTTCCACCTCTTGTCTAAAAAAGGCAGTTTTAGCCCCGATGAGACAATTCTGGCTAACTTTTTCCACTATAATATAAATTAGAAATATTTTACACATTTTAAAATAATTTGGACAATTTCTTCTTTATTTCATAGAAATTGTGGAATGAAAATGTTTCACCTTTATTAAGTGAATAATTTCAACTTAACTCTAGTAGCATTTATTTAAGCAGATCATTTTTTGCAATTTCTTTTTCGACATCTATGCTGCTGAGACTTCTGTCACCATGCCCATACAAGTGAAGCCAGTAAATGTAGTTAGTAGTTCAGTAACAGAGAAAATGGGGGTTTTGATTTGTGTGAAGTGACCAGAAAATACATTTTATGGCACTTAATGAGTTTCATGATAGAACTATTGAATTGCTTATTACCCTGAAATTTCATACAAAACATTGTACAATTGGAAGCTTGTAAAATATTCTCTTTGTTTTTTCTACACATGCAGTGAACAGCTACAACAATGTATTGGCAAACCCACAATGTGATTGTAACATTGTGCTTCATTATGTAGATCTGGATATAATGTTTGATGTGTCACCAGTGCTCTGACCTGCTGTGGTCAGTGGAAGACAAGAGGATTGAGATATTCCAGGAGCATCGCTGCCCAGAGCAACACCTGTCAGCTGCAATGCTACAGCAGGTTTCAACACAGCACCTGTTGCCAGAATCATCACCTGAGGTAACACCCTCTGGGATTTTCTCAGCCTTTCTTTTCCACAGAATGATCAAAACCACATGCAAATCCTGCATGTACACTGGGGATCTCTGAAGCACAGATCACTGCATTGTGACCTGGTGGGTCTTTTGATAACCACTTAAAGTTTTGATTCATGTGTGACATTAAGCTTACGTAAAAGCATATCACAAGCATTAAATAAAGGACTGACAAAAGAGAAAGAAATTAATATTATAATGGCGTAAGAACAAAGGAGAAGTCAGGACTGAAAGACAGAGAATCTAGAGAATCTGAGACACTCCTGTGCCAAAAATAAGTGCCTCAGATTTGTCTCTATTCCTTTCATTCACTGTTAATATTTTTGGTTGTTGCCGTAGGTTTAGTGAGTCTATGCAGCAGAGTTTCTGCTGTAAAGAAAGGCACATACAAAAGAGTTTAGTCGAAGAGAACTGACATTAATTAATATACCTTACCTCGAGTGCACACTTGGCTCTTTATCCCTTTCTCTAACTGCAGGGCTGCCGGGTATAAAAACTGACTTTAGCAAAACTGTGCGGCACATCTCTTGAGGTCTAAACTGGGTCCATTATTGGTAAGTAAAATATTTAACTGAGGGAGGATATATTAAAGGCTTACATGGGCCAGAAAAGTATCAAGTGTCTCTTTGAACTGACAGCACCAGTCAAAAGTCTGGACGCTTTCTCATTCAAATGAATGTGAAGATGTGTCCAGACTGGTACCGCTCGCTGAAGATGAATCGCAGTCATTCGTTTTCTTCGACTAAACAGCCAATTAGGCCAACGCAGCATTGTAGCTTATTGTCCTAATTAAAATTCATCAATTCAGAGACCAGTGACTGAGCAAAGGGAGACAAAAAGTGCTGTGCTCGAGACACAAAATACTTTTTTGACACCAAACTCTCCATACCTGACATTGTGCCCCACAAACAAATGTTATTTGGCAGTGACTGCTTAATGAAGAGCAGAGCAATTACGCTGTACATTGTGTAATATGTTTCTTGTTAATTGGGATTACAGATAGCATTCTCTTCAAAACAAAACTGAATTCAAAGACTTTTGTCATTGCACGCTCTCATTTTAAAGTAAGCAGAGAGCATTGGAGTGAAAAACAAAGAAAGTAGCTTTTGGAATGTCTGGCTGCCCTCGCTAATTAGGAGCTCTGTATATAGACCCACGCTCCACTGAGGAGTAACCAGTATTCACACGCATACACATACACAAAGTCAATCCCATGCTCTCTCATCCATACACGCACACACACACACACACACATATATACACACACACACACACACACACACACATACACCATGCTTTCCTATATTGTTTACAAATCCCCCTGAGATTAAACTTTGCAGCAGAACAATATCTGAACGCTGTGAAGACAAACATGGGTCCTCGGGGTCTGATTGTTAGTACATGAGTTCTTCCAGTCGAGACATGAGAGCTACTTGCACATTCTGCTCTTGTCTCTGGCTTTGCACTGACCACAACTCTGTTCCCCGATTCTGAGGGAAGGTCTACGTCTCTCCATGCTCTGCAGAATCTGATAATGATGCATCCTGCAGTATACTGAAACACAGTTACCTTATGAACTTGCCTTGGTGTGAACCAACTGAAAACTCAAGAGTCATGGTAAATCCACACCTCAGAAGGTAGGTTGATGGTGTTAGTCAAGGTTACTGTTAGTAAGATTGAAATGTTAAGGTTTTCTGCAGGAACCTTGGAAGACTAAAAAATGCATGTGATGGGGCAAATTGACATTAAATGCTGTCAAGTTCAAGGAAACCCTCCATGATTCAAATAGTTTAAAACAAAGACGCAACCAGAATGCCTTTAAGTTCTTTTTTATTATTCTTAGCATTTTAAAGTAAACATTGTTATTCATAAGTCTAACTCTCAGTCTAACTGGCAGCTTCAAATGGATTAATAATGTAAAGCACAGTACTGGGAATATAAAAGTGCTAGTATAAGTGGTGGTTCATACTTAGTGCAGTAATTTAAGTGGTTACATTATACAATTTAAACTACATGATTGAAAATGATTACAGACTTGTATTTATAAGTATTTCATGGCTTTAGGTATAACTCAGCTGCTGAGAACTGAACAAAAGTGCAGTTTGACTTCATATTATCCTCTTAAGTGGCAAAACTATGTGTCTCAACTTTGTCTTCACTTTGTCTGTAGTCACAGTGGAAGCTGTTGTCATGAAACTCTTTTAGATATGCAAACTCTTATATATAAATCTCCTCAACACTACAGAAAACATGTGAATTTAATTACTTTCTTTTGAACTCAAACTGTCAAACAGTGGAGAGTCAATTCGTGACTTTCTTTCTTCACTTTTGTAAAAATTATATTTCCAGTAAAAAAAAAAAAAGAAGTGTGCTGTGCAGTGTGTTTTCTGCCTACACGAATAGCTGGAACCTGTCAATGAAAGAAGAAAAGAATATGTTGTTTGGAAAGCTGCCACCTCCATATGTGTCCATGGAGTTTCTAGCTGTTGGTTAGTTGTACATATGAGAGCATCCAACCTGAAGAAGGGTGTGTGGAGTTGTTACTGTTGCTACCAGATCAATACATTTGATTTGTTCAGTCTGGATAAAAAGTGTTGGCTTAACTAAGCTGAATAATTTAGGTATAGGTGGCATGTCATAGCTCGTTTGTTGTCTAGTGCTGGACCGCAACAGTCAGTCAATGACTAACATCAACCGGCAGCACTAGATTAAACTGTTGATATATCACTGTTAACGTCACTCAATTCATTTTTAATATTTCTTTTAGATGAGAAAGTAACCATTTAGATTCCCAATTTGTGATCCATTTATACAAATAATGTTTGTTTGAAATTTGCTCAATGTTTTCAGAGACGTGTGGAGTCGCAGCTGGCCGGGTTTGACCAGTTGGTCATCTCAGCTGCTAGGAGCCCGATTCCTGCGATGGTCGGCTAGTCAACGTCTGTCATCGACTCCGGGGAGAACATGATCCGATGAACTGATCTGCAGCTCTTTGGTGATTTACCGCTGTCTCTAAAGTCTCTGTATCATTTTGATATATGAAGTTTGTCTGAATGTAAAATTAAGCTACATGTTTTTACCGGATAGAACAATAGTGCTGCCTCTATATGTACAGATATCACCACATTTTAATAATTTAAATGTAGTAAAATGAACAGATAAGTCTATATAAAGATTGTTTTATCTTATTAAGCCCCATAACAGTTTGGATTTTTATCATAGCTACACTACAGACTGAATAACACAATTTAATACATCTATCTGAAGGTTTTGTGAGAAAAAAAAGTGTTAGTGGAGTTTTGAGGTGAGATTATTTGTCACAGAACAGTCAGTTGTTGTGTGTTGAAGCTGAGCTGCTACTGTAAGCAGGCAACATGTCCATACTGCTTCCTCCTAGTCCAAACTAGAAAGTATGCAAGTCTGAACTCGGCATACTTGCCTATGTCAAATCAGCTTCAGTCAAAGTCACTTTCATGCTTCTTGGGGGTTTGGTTGCCACATGTTGGCACTTCCTGTATCCATTGTTTAAAATTCATTTGTTTCATACACGGTCCAGCCATATACTATGTTTTAACCTAGTCGTGTTTTTCGTGTTTTCCTCCTTCTTCAGCTCCTGGTTGCCATGTACTTCTCTTCAGGATGAAAATCAACTTCAATTTGCATGAAAAACCAAAACTATCACACTGAGCAACATGCATGCATTAGTTTCATCATTGCTGCTTGGTGATGGAGTGCAGACATTTCAAATGATCTGGCACTCGCACGTGAATTGACCCTGCAGCGTTTTCTACAATGAGCTGACGGAACTCTTACCTGGTTTGGATCCTTCGGCCACGGAGCCGTTGTACACCTGGTTCTGAAACTCTGGTCTGTTGTCGTTCATGTCGATCACGTAGATGTACAGATCTATTGGATTCTCCACCTGGTTGCCGTTCATGTCCACTGCATGGGCTCGCAGCTGTGAACATACACAAATGCACACAGAGAAATGAAGGATCATTAGCCTTCATTGCTTAACAGGAGGCTGAATGACTTTTCCAGATGTTGCTAGGCTGAGTTTGACAGTAGGCCGCTGGGTGTTATTGATCGACTTTGTAGACCGGTCTGAACTGAAACAAACCAAACTTTGACTTTGTTAATTGGCAACTTCATTTGACTAACAAATATTCTGTTCCTTGTCTGCCAACGGGGCATGAGTATCCTGTTGGTATCTTGGCATGGACCATAACAACACAGAAAGGGGGCAAAGTAGTGAAATGTTCCACACACACACAAACAACACCTATTTTATTGTTAGCACAGCCAGAAGCCCAGAAAATATCAGAAAGGTGTTGCTGATCAAGCTGTGGTTTCTTTTTGTACGGAGCAAATGTTTGTCTCAGTTTTGTTTTGACAAAGCCGGCCATTTGGATGCATGTCTCTGACTGATGAGCTGTTCCTTGACAATTCTCAGTGTGAGAATAGAGAGAGGAAAGATACAGAGAATGAGGTGAAAGAAAAAAAAAAGGCGGTGTAGGGAAAAGGGGAATGAGATGGGATGGAGAAGAGGAGAGTGGCTGAGCCTTGTGCAAGTAAATGAGAGATGAAAACACAAAGAGGCAGTGTGGGGATGGGTGGGTGTGTGGGGTAGAGGGGCTTGAACAGGGAGGACTGACAAAAGCAATCATCATCTACACTGGGATGTCTTAATCTCCGCCGCTACTGTTACCCACCCTCTACTCCCCACCAATCCCCACTAATGATATCTAACATAACGCAAAGCTTTGTAATAGCTCTGGAACCAAAATAGCACTCCTCACCGTGACATACATTACTCTCGTTCAGTTGCCTAGAAATTCATATCCTCAGCTGAAATGTTATTCAATGACAGCTTGGCTTGGTAAAAAGAGAAAGGGTTTCTCATTCTGGCTAAAACCAAAGCAAAAATATTTTGTCTGCCACCAGCACAGTAGAAGAAGATTTGCCTGCCAGCCTATTTACAGGAAGTTATGATGTATGAAAGATTGAATGGTGGCACCTGCCTTCACCGAAACACGAGTCATCATATCAGCTTTTGTGCCTGCCTATCAATGATGTTTCAAAACATACCCAAACAGGCTCCCGCTTGAGCATTCACACACACACACACACACACACACACACACACACACACACGCATCCAAACACCAATTCAGACACATGTTTACGCATATTAACATGGATGCTGACATAAGTGCACAGATGCACACTGGAGAGACACACAGCCAATCAAAAGAGCCCTCTTTAGCCACTTAATGATCCTCAAGATGCTAGTTTTCCATTGGCTGAAGCACAGCAAACAAACATGGAGAGGAGACCCAACAAACAAACAAACCCAATCTGTTTTCTCAGCTGTGAACGCTGCACGCTGAGGGGTGTGTGACTGTGATATGTGTGACTGCTTCAGAGTATGTGCGTATATGTGTGTGTGTGTGCACGCGTATGTCTGATTATTCATTTTCCACTTTGTGTTTAACTGTGTGCGCATTCATTTATTTATTTTGGCCTTTCCGCCTGTGCATTTGTATATGTGTGTGTTCTTGCATGTTTGCCTCATTTCCATAGGTGTATTTTCACATGTGTATGTGTGTGTGTGTGTGTGGCTTCCTCTGTGTGAGCACTGGAGTCTGTTTGTATGTGTCTACATTTGTGTGCTCGACGGAGGAATTGGAAATGTGATCTGAGGGGTGGGAAGAGTGTGTGTGCGTGCTTATCCAAACTGCAAATGTATATGTGTGAACTGACATCAGTATTCTGCAGGGTGAGCTTTAATATGACTGGACTATCCACAGAGGAGAAATGCACTTTGTATTTGGCCCATTGGTCCCCTCACCTTATAAACACTTACTTTACACCTTTATTGGGTACACCTGTGCAATCCAATGCAATCCAATACAACAGCTCTGCCATAAATTCACTTTTACGAAGCTTACACATTTTTAGTTTTTGTTGACATTTTTGGAAAGGTGATAATTCTACTTGAATCCTACTACTTGCATTATATTAAGAAAGTGTTCCTTACATTTTGCCCTCATGTATGAAAATAAGGTGGACAAAATATTAAGAACACCTTTTAATTTAATGCACTCCAGTGCCATCACCACCACCCATTGCGTCCTTAATAATTAACATAAAGTAGAATAACTATGATTTTACAAATTGCTTTTGGAAATACATAATTTTCATCAGTAATAATCAATCATATTTTTTTCTTACTGTTTATTTTCAAATTGTGCGATCAGTGATTGGTCAACTGATCACTCCAGAACTTATTTCATACAAAACTATGAACTCATCGTGATTAGTGTTTTCCAGTAAAACATACTTACGCTGAATTTTCATGCAAACAAATGTAAAAAAAAAAAAAATGAAAATCCATGATATTTTCATATTTGCTCAATTCTCCTCGTGCCCTGCTGGCTCACTGTAACTCTGTCTGACAAAACTGAAACTCTGGCTCACACCCACTCTCCTCACCTCGCGGATCACTTCCCTCTGGTGCTAGTCTGTCAAAAACAGCAGCCTCGTCTCTCTTTTCACTTGAGCCCAAAACTAACAAGCAAAGTTTGGCCGGCAAGAGCGCTGCAGTGCTGGGAACTTCCCTGTCAAGTTGAAAGAAAGTAAGCAATGGACTAAATTTCCCCTGGGTCAAATGCTGGCTACATTCTCCCTACACTAAATCATACATCACATCACAAGCAGCATGAGTCCACAGGAGTCTACAGTAAATAGTAGCTGCATTTGAGTTGAAGTGCCCTCAACCTAACATGCTGTGTTCACTACAGGCAGTGTCAAATACGAACTGTTTGCTGAGTGGCTGTCCTTTCCTGGGGACCAATAACCTGGCTGCTTTATTGATCCCAATTTGCTAGTTGAGTGTAAGAGCAGGTATGGAGAGACAACATATACAATCATGCAATAGTGTCCAGAGCCTAAGCGACTTAGCAAGTGAAGTAAAGGCTCATCTCAAACTAAATGGAACACTCACACACACAAAGGAGTACGAGACAAACCAATCAAGGAGACAATCATCTGGAGCTTTGTCTTTGTTTATACTCAGCGCACGTACTGTATGTGTGCGTTGGTGTCTATAATGTGTGCATTTTGCCGAGTGTATGCGGTGACGGAGACGCTGAAGAGATCCACTCTCCTTTATTCTATCCTTCCTCCGAGACAGGAGCATGCTTTTGAATTAGCTCTATCAGCAGCACAGCCATCTATCATGCTGACAGGCACACAGGCGTTGTGAGTCTGACACCAGCGCTCACCTCGAGTGGAGGTGTTAGTCTTTGCTGATATAAATTGAAACCTATAATGTGTGTGTATGAACCAATGGCCTAGCGTGAACAGAAGTCTCATGTGGTCTGTATATTTAATTCACGCATTCCACAAAGCTGTTTAACCCGAGGTTCCAGTGGGGCCAGTCATGAACTCAGCCTCTTGTGTGTGTTTGTGTGTGTGTGTGTGGTGTGCGGGTGAAGTGGAAAATCCTATGGGCCATATGCAGGTTAACTGTACATCTGTCTGCTTACACCTTTGAACAGCACAGCTGCAAGGTGCATGAAGAGAGCAGGCAATACAGTGTGGGGGTGGCTAAGAAAAACAGGGCAGCAGAACAAAAACGTAAAGTGGGAGACATACTGAGAATAAGAGGAGATGGGGAAACGGAGAGACCTCACCCTACTTATGAAATAAACACACGTCATACATCAATCAACATATTGTACGTGTAGGCATAAAAACACTTTTCCAGACACACAGACGTGCACATACACACTCAAAGCTGCACCTGCTCATTAGCTCTGACGGTAAAAAACACAGTTTTCCTGCTCTCCACCTCAGTTGTGTCTCTTCTCTCTGTTCTATCCATCCTGCGCCACTCTGTGTAGCTAAACCTCAAATTCAATGACAGCTGAAGTGGTTGTGTGTTTTGTCGAGGCATTCTTCATTTCATCAGTGGCTTTGGCATCAATCAGAGCCTGGAGAGGCTGGAGTGAAGACACAGAACAGCAAGTCCTCTGAATGTGTTCCGACTTGTGGTTTTGTTTTTGGCAGGGAACATTAGTGGTAAAATGAAAGGTAGATCGGGAAGGCAAAAGGCAAGGCACATTTCCACTGGGATAATTGGGAGATAATGAGATAGATGTACATTGAGAGGAAACAAGAGGGAGACAAGACACAAAGCATTTTTTTCTTACGTGGAAGGATGCTCTCTCCTCTCTGTCCAGGGGTTGGGTGACAAACATGTTCCCGCTGATGGGGTCTATGTTGTAGATGCCACTCGGGGGCTGATCAGCGCCTGCTCCTGTGATGCTGTAGCGGATGCCGACATCCTTGTCCTGATCTGAGCGGATCTGAGGATGGAACCAGGAAAAACAAGCTCAACAATGAGAAAAAATGTCAAATATTGTACTTATTAGTCCTGGCTTTACACGGTTTTCTAACACTTGCAACGGGAAGCACAGTTAGTGACATAAATTGTCAAAAACGCTTTGTAACCAGGTTTGAGAGAAAACTGCGAGTACATGGGATGTGTGATAGATACAGTGATTATAACAGGCTCACTGCAAGCTTTCTTTTGCACACTTGGAATCTACAGCCTGGAGGTGAAAATAGAAAATTGAAAAATGTGCATGTGGGAAATGGATCCAACATTTTATCTGACCTGTTGGTTGTTTTGGTTTTTGTTACCGTCATGGCAGTTTCTCAACAGACATTGAACAAGTGTAAAAGGGCCTTACTTCCAGCTATGAAGTTACAGTATATCTGAAGGCTACCTGCCAGATGATGTGAGACCGACTCATGCCGTTATTCTCAACTATGTCTGACTGGAGATTAATATCTCAATGTGCCTGTTCCACCTTTAACACTGCAGGTGTTATTTCACACACAATTCAGAATGTGACATTTAAAGAGTGATATGTTTCACTCTGAACAACTTCCAGCACACTGCGACAGCTATAAAAATATCAATACTTTTGCTTGGTGCCTTGCTGACTTGAAAGAAAACAAAAAGAGATGGGCCTGTCGCACTTCTTGCAGTGGCATTGATTTTCAATGGGCTGCAGGGATTCTACTGTGTCACCACACAATGCAACAACATGAATGTGACACCAGTTAAATTGGTAGGTTACAGTTTTCATTATGAAGTGGATATACAAGGGCACTCTCCTCTGCTAACATCTTGTTAATGATCTCCTGGATAAATCAGGTGCTTTGGAGAACTTATGTCAATTGATTCAATAATTCTATTTGTATTTTTTAAATTTATTGACTGGGGACTACGGACGCAAATTAGCAGCTTTGCTATAAACCGGCATGTTTACAGAGATGTTTAAATATCAATGTTCATCAACGTGCATTGTCCCCATCCAAAAATAAAGTATTTATTTATTTATTTATTATTTAATTGTAGTATTTATAGAATATTTTTATAATGCATATAGTAATGTGATATTATGTGTAGTTTGTGGCTATGAATTGAACCAAAACAGTGCTGTATGGCTTGAGGACAAATAGTAATTGCAGAAAATATAACTCTCAAGACCCTTACATTAAATGAATCACTCCCTAGTACAAATCATTTGAATTGAGTTATTAGCAGCATGGTTCAAGAGACGGCAATGCCAGTCTGTTGGTTGGTCAGGCAGCCACCACTTCCATCCACTCCAAAATATCTCAGCAACAACTGAATGGTTTGCCATGACATTTTGTACCAACATTCATGGTAGCCAGAGTATGAATCCTAATGACTTTGGTGATCCTGAGACTCTTAATCTTGTGCCATCAGCAGATCAGTGTTTTCACTTGTCCAATCAAATATCTGAACACCTAGAAGTTGGATTGGCATTACATTTGTACAGACATTCATGGTTCCCAGATGATGTATCCTAAAAAGTTTTCCTCTAGTGCCACCATGAATATAACATTTGTGATTGTTTTAGGGAAATATTTCTACAATTGTTGGCGATTCATGTCCACCTTCAGGAGAATACTTTGGTTTATGACCAAAATGTGATAAACTACATTAGTCAACATGGTAAACATTATACCTGCTAAATGAATCTACAATAGAATTCAAACATGATCCATTTAGAGTGACCAGTATGTGTGGAGATCCTTACAAAAAATATATGTATATAACAACTTTTGTAGAGTGTTCTTCTTCGTGGGTAACCATTTTTGTTGATAAACCCTTAATAGTCAAGCAATGTCTAGCAGTTACACAATGCACAAATTGTGAGCAACTTAACTAGAAAAATTGATTCATAAGTACTTTTCCTGCTCAGACTGTGTTATTGGACTCATTTTTAGAGGCCTGCAGAGTAAAATATACAGTACTCAGTCTACAGTTTGCACTGCTTATGTTCAGTACCCACCCCCCACACACACATACACTTTGACTAAACTTTGAAAAAATACATTTTTTGAGGCACAATTGTTTTTTATCATCTTATTTCCTACTCCAGAAATCATCTAATGGAAGAAGAACAATACAACCCAGTATACATGGTTATACTCTGATCACTGTGTTACTTGTATAGTATACAACCTTACAAATACAATTTAATCAGATTTCATCAATGCCAACAATACTATAGGTGGATTTATAGCTACAGGCTCAAACAGTAGTGTATTGTCACAAACTTTAGCAGGTAAAAAGAGATTTGCAGATCCTGGACCAGTTTGATCTTTAAGTACCATATATCCGCATATCATCTTTTCTCCAACCTCAGCCTCAGGTTCAAAGCACAACACAGCATTGTCTTTTTTTTTTTTTTTTTACTGGGTCTGAACCATCACTATGGTTACAAGTCAGAAGGAATAATTACAGAGTCAAATGGAGAAAAGGGAAGGCTTGACTCTTTTTTCTCTCTATCTTTCTCTTCCCCTCCTATGCAATTTTCCTGGTCTGTGGGGCTGCAGATCATGCATGAAAATGAAATTACTTCATCCGTTCAGCGGTGACGGCGGCTTCTGCATAAAACATCTCTCTGTTTGAACATGATACCCTCTCTCTTAATTTCCATTGTGGTCCTCCCAAACCCACACTGCAGAACTCCACTGCAACTTTTCAGAGGCACAATTTTCACTTCACACCGGATCCATATGTGAAACCTGCAGGTCCAGGTGTAACGTACACTAATATATAACTCCTATCAATCAGTGAAATCACCCTGTAGTCACTGTAGCATGACAATGATACTGTACGACTAATTACATTTATTTTGCACTACGCCCACCATCTGTCAATCATAGCAGGATAAAATTATGGCATGAATAATAACATAATTTGATCATTCACCCACATCATCAGTGTCAACTGTTTGGATAACAGATAGATAATGTGGCAGAGCAGATGGATTATGAGATTCAGTAACAAGAACGTGCCTGAGAAATCCTCTATCTTATCTATGAAGGGAACATGTTTAGACCTCCCTGTTCAAAACAACAAAAAACTGAGGCACACCACGAAGAGTCCCATCTGCTTGAGCTGCAGGAACATATTAAAAAAAAAAAAAAAACATCCTGCAGCTACCATTTCTTTATTTTTCAAAGATATGTTTTGGGTCATTTTTGCCTTTAATGGAGAGTTGATAGTGGAAGAGCAGACAGAAAACCAGGTAGAGTGAGAGAGAGAGAGAGAGAGAGAGAGAGAGAGAGAGAGAGAGAGAGAGAGAGAGAGAGAGAGAGAGAGAGAGAGAGAGAGAGAGAGAGGAGTTTGACACGCAATGAGGGTCCCAAGCCAGAGTCAAACCAGGGGCGTTGCATGCACTGTAACCATTCAGCTACCAGGGCATTCTACATCGACTGTTTCTGCATGTAGTATTTCCTGGGTGCATAAGAGGCAGCTTGTAGTCAAGTGTGTGTGTGTAGTGAAGTGTTTGACAGGTAAGAGATTCACTATGTGTGCACCAAAGCGCAGATCAAAAGGACCAGCTCAGTTCAATAATTCACAAGACCGTCATGTGGGAAACACACATAAGAAATTTTCACCTGCCACGGGTCTTTGCTTCTGCATCCAAACGTGTGTGTGGTTGGATGTCAGTGTGTGTGTGTGTGTGTGTGTGTGTGTGTGTGTGTGTGTGTGTGTGTGTGTGTGTGTATGTGTGTGTGTCTGTGTGTATGTGTGTTTGGGTGCAATCTGTCTCCTCACTAGAACTTCAAAGCAGTGAGTGTGTAGCTGGCACATTGGTGTAATAGCCCCAAGAGGAGACAAAGGAGCTCTTACACGTCATGCAGCCTCTGCTTCCATGCCTGCTTAAAATTCCACATCAAGGCCACCTGAGACTAGATGTCACATTTGCTGGTGTCTCTTAATGAAGAGTCTTTATATCAATAAATTGAATAAATGAAGAAGCACGGCTTCTCAGAGTTCTGGGAATCCCATGAGTGACAACTGCTCAATTGAGCCATTTGAATAGAATGCTAATGATGAAAGCTGGGATTTCTCTCCACCAATCTATCTCTATCTTTCATTCTCTTTCTTACTTCGATACCTCCTGATGGACAGAATGGCTACTAATCACACTGAAAATAGCAGAAAGAGGCAGATGCAAGGGACTTAACTGGCTGTCTGTCTCCTCCAGATCAGACCAGACATCAGATAAGTGACCTATTTGTAGCTCTTTGAGAGTGATTTCCTTGATTACTGACAACTGCTGGAATCCTGTGGGACAAGCTATCAGCGTGAGAAGAAAGATGGTGAGGGATGGAGGCAGAGAGACACATAAAGTGAAAGCAATGGGGAGTTGGGGAAAATTAGATGAAGAATTAGTGTTCTGATAAACTCCTCAGGGTGACACCAGACACACAAACAGATAGCGGGAAAGGAACGGAAAGGAATTTATTTCCATTTCTTGAGCATAGCGGCTGGCTGCCTAATTAGCGCACTGTGAAGTTTCAGTCTGTCCAAATCTCCTTTAATTGATCCAAGCCTGTATGATCACCACATCTGCATAAATAGTTTGATGCCTACATTAACAGGAAATAATTTGGTGTTTATTTGATGTTACTCTGCATTTCATCCATTCATTCCATGGCTGACTTTTTCTATCAGCACTGCAATATGAACAAAGCAGCACACTGTTATGCAAAGGACAAGCATATGTGGAGCTGTTGTTCTCTTTTCCTGGTGGTATTTTTCTTCCAGGAAACAACAATCATTCAACCAGGAAGTCATTAAAGGACAGTGTGCTGCAGGCACCCATGGGATCATTAAGGGTTACTGTGTGCTATTGGCTAATGTCACGCAATAATGGGTTTACACTCTTTGATAGCCTCTTTTATGTTTTGTCCACGCTTAATGGTTCAAGTTTGTGTTGTAGTCCTTTGGCTTCACACATCTCTCTCCCTCTTTATTTTATAGCTCTTTATGGGTGCAGTCCCCTCACTTTGCCTTCAGGGCAAGCACCCCCCACAGGTTACACAGGCTCAAGAGCCACACCAGGGAACCAGAGGATGATACCACAGAGGATCAATACCACAATTCTATGATTTTCCAACGACGATAATGCTCCATGTTGTTTCCTCTGATAATCACTTTTTCAGTTAATCAAATGATTGAAGAAATGTCCTCTTCTTTCCTAGAGAGTATTCTCTTAATATCTGTGATGACAGCAAATAAGCAACATGCAGCTCAACTACAAGGCCAGGGGTCTCATTTATAAAACAGTGAATGGGATCCATACTAAAAGTGTGAAAAAAGGTACCAGAAATACATGTGTGCTGGTTGGGGCTGCAACCCAAGAACCTGCTGGTCAACACTAGTGGTGAAGGAGGCTGTCAAGCTGACAAAAGATGCCTTTCAGGTCTGGCTGGCCCAGGGGTCTCTTGAAGCAGCAGATGGGTACTGAAGGACCAAAAAGGCAGCTGCTCAGGTAGTTGTGAAGCAAAAATCCACATGTGGGAGGAGTTTGGGAAAGCCATGTAGAAGGACTTTCAGTTGGCCTCAAAGACATTGTGGCAAACTGCCAGGCACCTCAGGAAAGCTGAGGTGAAAAACTGCTGACTTAAGTAGTAACATTGTTGGGTTGTAGAAGGAACACAATGAGGATCTCCAAAACCCGACCGACGTGCCCTTATGAAGGCAGAGCTGGAGGACTCAGGGGAAGCTTCATTCATATGAGGTAGTCAAAAAGCTCATCAATGGTAAAACACCAGGTGTGGAGGAGATTCACCCTGAGATGCTGAAGGCTGAACCAGAAGGCAAAGCTCTCAATTTACCAGTCTGTCTACATTCCAACCATCACCTATGGTCACAGGGTTTGGGTAGTGACTGAGAGAATGAGACTGTGGCCGAAATGAGTTTCCTCCAGAGTGTGTCTGGGCGTAAAGATAGTGTGAGGAGCTCAAAGTAGAACTGCTGCTCCTTCACATTGAAAGGAGCCAGCTGAGGTGGTTTGGACACGTGGTGAGGATGCCTCCCTCTGGAGGTATTCCAGGGACATCCAACCTTGGGGCAGATCCAGGACACAGCGGAGGGACTACATATGTCTTCTGGCCTAAGACCACCTTGGTATCCCCCTGGAGGAGCTGCAGTGTTGCTAGGGTGATGGATGTCTAGGTTTCCTCTCTCAATCTGATGCCAGTGTGGCCCAGTCTTGAATAATCAGTGGAAAATGGATAGATGGATAGACTAAAAGCAAAATTCTGCAATTTTTCAATGTGGCTTATTTTAACTATCACATTTCTCCACCGGGCGAAGCAGCACAAGCCTCCTACAGCTTCCCAAATAAATTTGACCATAATCAATTTTGTGTGAATAGTTTCAAACACTTGTGGTATTATAGTTTGAACAGAAGGAACACAAAATCAGTCCCCTAGAAAAGTAGTACAAAGTGTCCACACACTCCCCTAGATGACCAGCCTTTGCACTTAGTTTTCTACTAGTTTTTTCATTTGTCTTTAAAAAAACAAAAACACTTTTCTAGTATGCACACATGCTAAATTAACTGTGAGCTGTAGTCTCACAAATGTAACAACTGGCATGTGGAGATAGGCATGATTAGCTGACATGTAGCCCAAGAAGTAGAAGTATCAAATGTAGTTAGCTATAACTACTTCAGGGCTAATGTATATGGTTACTTTTAGTCCAATTCAGAGACTCTGAGTTATTTGAGATTGATTTACATCAAATGTATGTTTATTTGAAAAGCTATAGGAGATGCATGCTGCTTGTCACAATGTACAGTATCACTAAAAAGGTTGGGCACACTTCTTCATGCAAGTAAATGGGATGGCTGTCAAAACTTTTGATAGGCATGTGTGTTGTTTTGTACAACCTGTGTTTCCTGAATCTTTGTAATAGAATGGGTGAGTTCATAGGTAGCCTGACCTATAGTTAGAATGGATACAATGTGTCTTACACTTTACAGTATAAGGAACTGGATGATGCTTTGTACCTTAATTTATCTAGGGCTGTTTTTTATTTTTCCTTTCCTTTTTCTATCTGATTACCTTAGTCTCTGTCTTCTTTTCTTTCTTTGATTCAAGTGTTACATTAAATGTACTTATTATATGAAGTCGTCATGCTCTGATAATGCATGGACAATTTAATATAAACCCTGATCAAATTAAGAGTTGCAAAAGGTCTATTGAAATTGCTAGGTGGGATGTCATTAATGGTGTCACAAGCTAAATACCAACATAACAGTTATTACAATTTGGAATAAAGTATGCAAGCTAGAAGGAAGGTTAATATGCAGTAGATTAATACAGTAAAGGCAAATTAATGCCTTTTCCATGCTGAGTTGCTTTATGAGAGGAAGTGATGCCAACCACTCCGGGGACAGACATGCTATGACTGAGCCCTTCTGGTGGCCTCTCCGTCACGCATTAGCTGTCATAGCTGTCAACCATAATTAAGACAGTGTCTGCCAAATATCTGGATGCCTTTAATAGAAACAACTCACCGACTGGATGCCTCATATACTCACAAGCCTGCTCTGCTTTTAGACTCTTGTCTTACAATTCATTTAGCTGTGATGAAAGCATAATCCTGAATTTTCCAGAATTAAAATAATAAATCACAGAGCCAGAATTAGCTTAGGGTATTGATCACTTCACAGTTCATTTATTATCCGGATTTTGGTGTAAGCAGAAAACATAATATTTCTGACATTTTTCAACAGTGTGTCAAGGTTTAAGGGATAACCAAATCTAATTTTCTCACTGATTCTCTACTCTTTCCCCTTGTAATGACTCAAATTTCCCTTAAGTAGTGTGAATTTCCAGTAATTTCAGCTGCAAGCTAATATGTTTCATTTCTATTTGCTTTGCTGCTTCTTTTTACACTGCTGCCTGTCGGCTAGGGCATTTGCTGGAAATTTAATGTTTTTGTGTGTGTGTGAGCGTGTGTGTTTCTTGCAGTTGCATAGGTCTGCTAGGTCTGGCACCAGTGTGAGTGGCTTTAAAGAGAGAAAATGACGTTTTCTTGCTGGAATAGACTACTGATTTTTCCGTCTATCCTGGACATTCTGACTTCAGTCTCACCACTGGGGTTGAAATGTTCACATCTGACAATAAACCGTTGCATTTGAAGGGATGCTGGAATAGCTGCTCACATGACTCACTTCAAATGGGTGAACTGGTATGTTAAACAGCATTATCAAAAGCATCTATGCATCTGCAAACTGCACAGGCATCCTTGAAAATCACCCTGTTTGATAATGTCTCATCTCTCCCTGCTGTTATACAGTATCTGTTTCCTCCTTGTTGAACACGGGGGAAATGGCAAAACTACATGCTTTTTAACTTCCTCTTAAATTTCAGTTTTGCATTGCTTTGATCCTTCCTGCTGCGCGCTTGTCACTCTTCAAAGCTGATGTGCCCTGCTTTTGATTGGGAAGAGGAATTCAAATAGTCTGATAGGCCATCCACACAAACATCCAACAAAATGACATAGAGGAAATAGTGAAGCAGAGGATGAAAGAAAGAGAGAGAAGGGCTGACAAAATGGGAACAAAATTTCCAATTAGGGAAAATGTAGGACCTCAAGTTTTTGCCAGCCTTCAAACTTTCTTTCCTACAAAATACAATAACAACCTTACAAGCCAGAGTGTGGCAATAAAGAAGGAAAAAAAAACACACTGTCAGTTTTGTGGCATCATGAGAGGGAATGGTGCGGATACTGTTTTAAAAATAGTCACATAGGAGGTCTGCGAGAGTGAAGCTGCAGAGAGCTCAGGTTTAATATCTCTCAAGTGAGAGCCACTGACAGCAACCATTGCACACAGTTATCCCTGATACTCATAAAGAACAGCTGCGTCTGCGTCTCGGCACACAGGCAGGCTAGTCCATTATGGATCGGAAACTGAATGGGAAATGAACAGAGCTCCATGCACCTCTGAAATATGTATTTTTCTTTATACCTCGTTTTCATTTGGTGTGCTCTCCCATTCTGTCTGTCCTTGTGCTGCCATATCAGTTTGTCTATCTCTTTCTGTCTCTCGCCTGCCTGTGTTCCCTCCTCCCATTTCCCACATATATAAAAAAAGCGAGAGTCACCACCTGAGGAAGGTTTGTCTGCTCTGGTACTGGCACTGTTACTCAGCCATTCTTCTCCACTTTGTAACACGGTCAATTAAAGTGAATCCTTTGACTTTCTAAGGTTTCCTGAGGTAATGCTGCTGTGAAGTGGATTCGGATTTAAAGATAATAGAGCAAGATTTTTTTTTTCTTGACAATTTATGGAAAACAAAGCTGAAACCTTTTGGGGGCGATGTTTTCCTCTCTCCAGAGGAACTGATTTAATGTGATGTATTAGAGAAAAAGACAATCCAGTTATATATGAATGTTAAAAGAAGAAGGAAGCTTAGAAGAAAATATCTGAGGAAGGAGATAGACTGTCAAGTAATATGTCTTTTAATAAACGGCAGAAAAAGAAAGGCGAGCATTCTGAATGCCGGCAGCACATTCAGTAAATAACCTTCAAATGAAAGAGTTTGGCTCGCTTTAAAAAAATAGATATGAAGTCTTTGGAGGAGATATAGTCTTTTTATCCTCACAGCTCATACTGTGATCGCAGTTATCTGGACGATATTCCTCAAATTTTGACAACCTGTCTAATGTCTCTTTCTTTAACTGGAATATCATCCAACTTCATCCTCTGTCATTCATCATTACCCAGTGGAGAGAAAGGAGTCCCACCACTTTAACATTTTGTATCTGCTCAAAAATAGATTAGAAGCTTTCTCAAGCGCACACGCGCACATGCACATGCACGTCACTGCCTCTACCTCAGACCATTAACCAGACGAAGGAATGAAATGTGGGATTGGAAAAAAGGGGCAATTAGAGGGAGAACAAATATTAATGGAAGTTAAGAAGTGACTCACAAACCCAATTACGGCATTAGCCAGGCAATTTAGATGAGCTCTGCGAGAGGCGAGAATCCTGTTGAAATGTACCAGCGGTCTCTCCGCATTAACAATGGCATTAATTCCCATGATTCGCAGTGAGGGAGAAGAATGGAGCAAATACAGCCATTCTGTCTGCCTTATAAAGAGAGCTGCATTCCCTAATTCTGTGATGGGAATGGAGGAGGAAGGAACCGATGTTCCTGTCTTACACAGTCCAAACAGACCGCGGACCCCTGGAGAGTCTCAACTCATTAAACAGCTCCATTCTACTGCTCTACCCAAGGATTTCCTATACAAGCACAATAGGTAAACCAAACCTCAGGTGCTCCATGCATAGAGAAATGTCCCACAGGATAATTACAGTGAAGACATGACTGGCTACCTGAAGGGTGACTAAAGGGAAAGAACAGGGTAGATAGATGGAGTTATGGATGGAAGGAGGGGACAGTCAGCTTTCTGCTGCTCCTGCGCTTTTCTTCTCCATCTACCTTCATTGTAAAATTGCATCCTTCAGCCCAAGCTGCTGCCACACGCTCCCACAGGAGACATGTGGCCCTGACAGTGTGGCCAATCAGCCAGTTGGCCAGTTGAAAGCCCTTCTGGCATGCCTAAGGCTAGTGGGGTCCAACCAATCAGTTAGAGGCCAGGCTTGAAAGGAGGGCCATGCTTGGCTCAGGGAGCTGCTAAGGCTGCCAATGAGAGTCCAGAGGGGAGTTAGAGTGGCTCAGAGGGAGGCTGCCAGAGGGGTCAGAGTGGACGAAGGCAGACTGACAGTTATTTAGTGAGAGGCTGAGCTCCGTGTCAGTCACAACAGCACTCAGCCTTTGTACTACTGGGTTGGTTCTAATGGGACTGTCACCTTCTAATTGTCCAACTGGGGATGCTGCAAATGACGGACACACACATACACTCAAATAGATAGACAATACATACAGACACATACACACGTACACAGATACACAAACATTCCCTCACAGACAAAGGCATACACCAGCTAACAAAAGGCAACACGGACACTCTTTTATGCTAAGACATTTAGGTCTCTGGAAAATTCTCACAAGACACAGTACACATTTACTGTACTGTCCTGCACATCCATCAACACTGCCGGCCTGGGGCTAATTTATATGTTAGAGTTACACCTTACATTGTGCGCATAAAATATCGGAAGATATTTGCGTGCACAACTTTAAGTTAAATCAATCTTCGGCATTTGTGACTTGTTATTGGTATATAATTGAATTGAGGTTTATAAGCCTTTCTGTTAAATGTTGGCAAATTAGCCAGAAATGCACAATTATCAATGAGACTATCCTATTTTACTGTAATCTAAACCTCCATTAATTTACTTTCAGGCCACTTGGGAGCAGCATCATAAGCTCTGAACACAACATTGACAGATTATCGCATTAAAATGTTGATGTGGTGAGCATACAGGAAACAGTTGCCTTGTCATTTCAGCTCTGTTTAGGTCTCCAACAACTCCTGAGGGAAATATTTGGCTAGTTAGTGGTTAAATGCTCCATCTGCTAGTTGTCCACTCTAGTTGTCTGCTGCTGGTGCTGGTCCGGTATTGTACAGTGGGTTAATCTGAGCATTTTTTACCGTCTGTTGAGGCTGAAAACAGAGTTAATGAGAGTGGAGAGACTGAGTCAAAACTAAATTGTGGGATGTAAAACCAAAACAAAGAGCTAAAAGATGCTAAAACACTATCCAGAGTGAAGGGTTTTTTAAGAAAGCTAATCTGTAAAATTTATACAGAGTATACTACATGTCATGACACAGATCTCTAGAACTAGGTCAACTGTCAAAAGTGACAGCATCAACCAAAAAGTCTGCTGTATGTGGAGTAGAGACAAACAGTAACAGTAACAATAGTAATGGTTTCAAGCCTCTAACATTTAATCATCTGTTTGGTAAGAAAGAAAAAAGGAAGGCTGAACTCCTGAAGGAGATGGAATGAAATATTTGGATCTCTTTTAGAGGACTTTGGTTATAGGACCTCCTCGTCATGAAAAAGTAAAGTGGAAATGGAAGTGGAACAAGATCAGAGCAACTTTATTCTTGGAGGCCTTGTTGTTGTTATGGATGATTCAGCACCAAGAAACTCCTGGATTCTGGGACGCACTCTAAGGATGGTGTCAGGAGAAAAAAGAGTGAGGAGCGTCCTGATTTAAACCAAAATGAGACATGTCAACAAGCTCCGTCTGTTCCTTGAAGCTGAAAGCTAAACTGACTCTGAATTTCTATCCCAGGCAGATGTTGCACATACTGTAGATTTGTGGGGAAAATAAGACTCTGAGATTTGAGATGTAGTGAGTCACTGATTGTATGAACCAACGCTTATTGGCTTTATTGACGATAACTTTAACTGCTGTTTAAGGAAACAGAAGCTGAATTGTTGGAGCTATTTGGGTGTACTGACGTGGTTATGGTTAATTAAATGATTATTTTTACATGCTGTTGATAGAAATTGGAAATTACTTTCTTCATGCAGATCAGTCATAGAGCTTGCTGCTGTTCCAATTTACAGCGGACACATATTGTGACAAATTACAAGGAAGGACAAGGAAGGAGCTCTCTTTTACACCAGTGAAGTGAAGACCACAGAAATTGAACCACTGCGGCATCTGAGAAGCTTGAGCCCATTTAAATTCCAAATATTTGCCAAAATCATCATCTTTTGTGATTTCTACTTTGATAACATTTGACAGAGGAATGCGAGTACATGTACCTTCTATCACTGGAGTAAACACTGCTTTTTTTGGATGAATAATTATGTTAAATGTTAGATGTAGATCAATCTGGTCTTGAATAATGTATTGTAATGTTGTGAATAGGGATATAACCTTATTGGCTTCTGTTTCAATGCTGGGTTATCCTGCACTGTAAGAGAATATGTTTATGGTAACACACCCATACACCCACACACAAAGTAGACACAATGGACACAATGTATTTCAATGCACAAGGGATGCAATAAAACTGCAGACAAAACAAGCAGATCCAAAAAGCATATTACAAGCTCATTATGAGCTGTAATGAAATACACTGTGCAATATGAGGTTGTAAATAAACCACCGTGTTTTCATTTTGAGCACTGAGCAAACAGCAGTACAGACATTACAATGTCACTGAGCTAAGTCCCCCCACCCCCTACCCTCATATATATATATCATATATATTTTAGCTGCTCTGCATGGTAAAGTAATTAGAGGTCCAAAATAAAGTCATGTAAGTAAGCAATATGTTTTTCCCAGCCAAAGTATGAAAAAGTTAACTTGAGTGGTTGGTGAAGTTTATCTGCTTCTGTTTGCTTTTAATAAATTCCTTCTAAATGAGGAGGCTCCAGTCATTCTGACTGTGACACATTCAACACTACACTCTACCATATTATATCCATGAGCAGTACCTTAATGGGCTATTCAAAATAATGAGGTAAACCAAATCATGCTGAGATACACTCTAATGTGCCAGTTCACCTATTCACCTTTTTTTTTTAATATGAATGTGAATGTATGATAAAGGCTATGTATTATACATATCATTACAGTTTAATTTAGCTCCATGGAAAGGGCACAGAGTCATGCAGTGTTCACAAAAGGAACAGCAAACACAGACATTTCTCTTCAGTCACATAATATTAAAATAACCTTCCACAATGTGTGCAATTATTTCCAGCTCATATTGTTCGTTTCCTTGTCCTAACTGTGGTCAGCGAGAGTGAGGGAGAGAGAGAGAGAGAGAGAGAGAGAGAGTGAGAGAGAGAGAGAGAGAGAGAGAGGGAGAGAGAGGGGGGGAGAGAGAGAGAGAGAGAGAGAGAGAGAGAGAGAGAGAGAGAGACAGTGTTTGAGGTCTGGTTAAATGAAAGGAGGATCTTTTCTCTTCCATATTCAGACTGCTTTCCATCAGTTTTGCCTCATTGGCCCTGGTGTAGGTGCTGTAGGAGACGGTTGAGATGAGAATGCCACAAATGGCCTGAAACTAATGTTGGCCTCCCTCACCCTGCAGATTTACAGCACTCTTCCAAAATGTTTTTCTTTTTCTTTTTTGTCAGTCTCTGTCTGTCCCCCTTTCTCCCCTTTCCATCTTCCACCCTTACTACTTTTCGGTCTATCAAAAGGAGTAGATCTTACCACATATCTCAGTATCCATTTAACTGAACCTGTTTTTCAACCTCCCGGTTTCCTCTGCACTTACATCTGTCATGTCAAATAATTTGACAGTGCAAGCTCGGAAGCATATTCCATTTGAGCACAATGGTAAATCAATGCTATCAAAGCTGCACCACTTGTGGTTCTTCATGACTGAATTGCACATGTCAAGGTAAAAATGGCCAACAGTGGAATGAAACTCTTGCACACTATTGGTGTGTGTGTGTGGGTTTCAATGTGTGTGTTTGTGCATTAGTGTGTGTGAGAGACATAGGAAGAGAGACCATTTCTTTTGTTTCAAGGAAGAGAAAGTACCTTTCAGAAGCTGAAACAGGGTATTGCTATATGAGCTCGAGGACTGTGATGTGATGGTGATGATAATGGCGGCAAAGTCAGAATGCAATGGGACATAACCTGAATGGCACCATGCATAAAACAAAATGACAAAGAAGCAATAAGTGAAAGCATTGTGATCATATGAATGATTATTTACAATTAAATCAGTCAGGAGTTTGTTTTGTGTGTGTAATTGGATCTGTCAGTGTAACTAGGATGAAATATCTTAGCGAGGCAGAGTTGCATTAGCCTCTCATTGTACTCAGTGTCATGCTGCCAGTTCTTTCTCCACTCTCACTGAATCAAAGGGAAAACAAGCACCAGTCCACCACACACCTCTATGGGCATGTCATTTGTATTATTTGATGGTTGCAAGGTGGTAATTACACGCTGAGGGTTAATTGGTCTCTTTAAACCTGGCGAACCTGCCTATGTGAAGGCTTGAGTATACAAACATGAGTAAAGAAAATTTAAAGAGTTTCCACAGCACATAAGAGCTGGCGTGTCTGAAAATCAAGTGCTTCCACTTTAAAGGTTGTTTTAGGCCATTTCTGAGACCGGCAAGATAAAGCAGGAAATCCCCACTGCTCCCCTCCATGGCTGCATGTCAGAATGGAGAGTTATGTCGGAGAGAGAGAGCAGGGGACTGAGGAGTAGGGGTCCATACCAATACCAAATATTAGTAATCAACGTGACCGATAACCAATATTAAGAATCAATATACTGTACAGTTGAGTATAAATGAAAATCCTGGTGTCAAAACTAAAATGCATGATTTTAAGGAATTTATGTCTTATTTATTACAGCAAAACAGCTTTGGAAAGCTTTAAGGCGGTTTCAATTAGTAAAATGCATTGGTGGAAAGTACATTAACTAAAGTGCTGAACTTTACTACAATTTTAAGGTATTTTGCTTGAGTTTTTTCATTTTGTCACTTTTAACTCCCATTTCACTACATGTTTAAATAAAATAACATAATGATGAGTTTATAAAATACAGCATATAGTTAAAGATTAAATCGGGGGTGGGGGGGGGGGGGGTTATATACTGTAGCACAATACATACATACATACAATAAGCCAGTAGAAGTACTTGGGCACCATCTTGGATGATAAACTGACTTTTGAGGCACAACACTGACTACATCTGCAAAAAAGCCAATCAGAGACTGTTCTTTTTAAGGAAGCTGAGGGATTTTAATGTTGACAGATCGCTTTTAAAAATGTTTTATTCATCTTTTATTGTGTTGATTTTAACTTTTGCAGTGATTTGCTTGTACAGAAACCTCAGCATCACTAATAAAAATCATCTGGGAAGTATCGTTAAACTTTGCCAAAAAATCACTGGCACTAGCTTGCAGCAGCTTGACAGTGTTTATCAAGCAAGAGCCATTCAGAGGGCAAAGGTCATCTTGGCAGGCCCACATCACCCTCTCCATGTTGAGTTTTGACTTTTGCCGTTGGGAAAGAGGTATACCTTTTCTGAGAGGGCCAAATGAAACAGATACCTCTCAGATCATTTGTTCCCTCTGCTGTAGGGTTTCTAAATAATCTTTAGGCTGGTTGTAACTCACCTGATGACATTTATTATTTATATTTATGTTTCTATGTATTGTACTGTTTTTTTGTTTTTTTAATGGTGTGAATTTGTTGACGACTGCTGTTGCAAATCAAATTGCCACTCGGGGATAATAAAGACTTTCTAATTTAATCTAATCTAATCAATTACTGATTTCTTCTTTCATACCCAATCTGTCCTCTCAACAATTCTCAGGTTTATTTCATGACCCTCACAAACAGTTCAACCTGGCTCCTCCTTATCAGTATTAATAATGTACTTTATTAAATGTATATAATATATAAGTCAAAGTTTAATTTTCTGCTAAACAAGTACTTTTACTTTACTTTAAGTACATTTAGCTGGTAATACTTCTGTACTGTACTTGTGATTAACTGGTGAAAATTATGTTATAGGCTATCAATGTTTTGCTGTACTCAGCTGGCTAAATTATAGCTCAAAAAATGAACTTATTGATGTTTGCTATCACATTCAAATGAGTTCAACGAGACTTAATGAGACTCAACATTAGTTTAACTTACATTATGTCACTGAAACAAATTGCATCATTTGGGTATTTATGCAGTGTAACTAGAAAGCTGGGCATGTTTGTTATAGAAATAGATCATAAGATTGTGGTGTTTTTAGAACTTCAGCGTAGATTACTGTGATGTTTATTGTAACTTTGCCAATAATGTGCTACCTCACCTTCTACACACAACTGTGCTTGCTAATCTGAGCTGCTCCTGATGTGTACCCAAGCAGATAGCGCTGTGGGTGGAGCATCGATTGACAACACAGAGTGGTGATGACAAACAGAGGGAGGAGGCTGCACCACAGTCAAATTAGTGAATATTGGCAATCGGATAAAAAAACAAACATATTGGGATAATTGTAAGAATGCTGAATATCGGATCCAATGATCAGCCAGGCTGATGATCGGTCGACCCCTGCTGAAGAGTCCATAAAGTAATGGACAGCATGACTCACAACCCCCATGATGCACTGCTTTCAGCTATGACTAAGGGCTGAGACACACCTATGCAGTATCCACATATAGTATATGGAAGCACAGACCCTCACACACATTGTACATGCAGACAAACACATCCACACTCAGACTTACCCCACCTCAACATTCACATAGCCACACACACAAAGGAAGCCCTTGAGGTTTAATCCTGCCATCTAACACCAGACATGTGAAAAGGGGATAAAAGAGGGTCCATTTCTCCAGCAGGGCAGCACAATTTGGTGCCTCCCCTGATGCTCCACAGCTCTGCTGTGTCTGTGTTTTGTGAGGGTGAGTGTTTCCATGCTTTGGTGGAAAATCTGCCCTCTTGCCGACACATTGGTGAAAGGCGATTTCCGTAATCCGGTAGTGTAAGCCTCGCTGTACAAATGGGCGTAAGGGACTTTGTGTGTGTGTTTGTGTGTGTGGGTTTGTGTTGGTGCCTGTGTGTGTGTCAGAAATGCCAGCTGAAAGCTGCATGTCTGTCTGGGCGACTGATAAGAGGCAGTGAGTGAGGGGAGTTTAGAGCTGAAGCATAGAGCAGAGACTACAACACCTCCTTGGAAACTTTCCTTTTTTGATTTTTCTTATTTTTAACATCCGTTGTTACCAAGTGGTTGTAATTATAAACTGGTTACATGCATGTTCAGTTCAACTTTTTTCTCCTATTTTGTCTCCATGTGAACAGTAGACAAACTACATTGGAATAATTGATTGAATTTAGGCAGATAGAGTATAGGTGGCATTTTCATCCTTTGCAAAACTTGTCATTTGCTGAAATTTGTGTAAGGCAGAGCTGTTCACTATAAAATTAAAATGTGCACAATCATTTGACTCCATTATTACTAAGTTTTCAGGAATTAAGTTAAAAAAAAAATTCCCTGCAAAACCATTCCTTTAAAGGGGACGTATTATGCCTTTTGTGATTTTAGATCATGATGTTGGATATCTTTGCTAAACAAGGTCGAAGTAATGAAACTGTAGGTGAATGTATGTAGAAATGCTCCTTGTAGGTCAAAAAAACCTTGTCCAGACCAAACCTTGTCCGTTGTGCATGCCCATAAATGGCCATTATTCAGTTGCCTTTGTTGTTATGTTTTGCTCATATTCTGGATTGGATTTCTGATATACAAATATATTGGAGAAGTTGACATTTCGAGTAAAAACCAAGAAAAAATAGTGAAACCCTTCTGCTACAGTTTCTTTCAGGGTTTGTTGATTCAGCTTCCAGAGCTGGTAGAACTCTCCAGAGGGAGCTGGCCAATCAAAACAGGGTTGGCTAATCAAGAGTGGGGCCTTAAAGAGACAGAAGCTAAAACAGCCCTTTTCAGACAGAGGCTGAACTATGAGGCTGCATAAGGGATCAGAATGATTTAAATAAGGAGTGTTAAGTGTAAATCATGCAAAGGTATTCCAGTAGAACCCTAGATTAAAAATATAGACCTGTAAATGTGCAGAATGTTTCCCCTTTAACAAACATCACATGTGTTTGGATAAAAATGGATCATGATCATTCAATATGCTGTAATCTGCAATATGATGTGAAAAATACTCCACCAGCTATATTTACATGTGAAACAATGCCACTGAGAGAGAATACTCCTGGGTAATCCTTAGATCTATTCTTCTGAGACCAAGCATGAAGTGCGAATTTGTGTGCTTTCCAGGCAAGGATTATATTTGTCTGTCTATCTGTCTGTGGTGCCCACAGGCACAGCAGACAAATCACCTGGCATCATGATTTAAATCAGAGACAAGCAGTGCTTTTAGCCTGCTGGGCATGCTTGATAGAAAATACCAGAATAGTCTCTGGATCTCATGGTGATATTACAGTATATGCCCCTGTCTTAGAAAGAGTATATGAATTGTCTATCAAGTCTCTCTTGGAATATTAAAATTTACCATTTTATCTGCAAACTCAAGTTATATAAAGTTTTGTGGCACTCCAAAGACTTTTGAATCAAGTTGTGTAGTATTTGCTGAAATGATTCACACTGTCACTCACTCTGACAAGCATATGAGGGAAGGGTCCTCGGGAGTTTTCAGGCACATTGATAGGCGGGATGACCCAGTCTCTCTTCTGTCGCCTCAGCCCATTGGCAGAAGAGCTTCTCTGATGTTTTCGAGAAAACTTGATAACTCTGGGTTGGGATTCCCAGACTCTTGACAGCATTTCTTCAAAGCCAACCTGAAAAGAAAAAAACCCAACATATTATATCATGCCACATCTTGCTTTGAATAAGTTGCGCATGTTATCATTTCAAGGATGCTATTTTCCAAAGACAGGTCGGAGATGAATCTATAAAGCGCTGTGAAATGACATGCCTTCCCTTCTGCTAAAATTGAAACTAAAATACTGGATGTCACACCAACAATAAAGCCATTTTGTGAGAGTGACAGAGAGGCTAACACAAGTACATATACATAAACATTTTCTGAATGCTGCATCACATTTCATGAGGCCGTTGGCAAGACACCTGAGCCTGCCCAAACCCTCAGCTTCTGACTAAGAGAGCGAGACCTCCCCCAGGCTACGTGGCAGGGTTTTGTTTACAGAGGCCCTGTTCACACCTGGCATTAACATGCGTCTTGGGTGATCCGATCACAAGTGGAGAGCTCTAAGTATGTCAGTTCACAACTGTCATTAGAATGCATCTCCATATGTGTCTCAAGTGACCACCTGTGATTGGATCTAATTTCCCTGCTCTACATGCAAATAATCACATACATCATTTCTGTTCGCAAAGACCAAATATGTTGTTTTTTTTAACTGGCAGAAAGCAGCAATGCACTCGTCATGCCTAGTCTACTGTAAATTAAATTAAAAATCAAAACTGTTCAGCTCAAATGGAAATCAGACAGTGTGCTTTGTGCATACTCCATCTAAGAGAAATCATTTTGCCTCTTGTTGTGGCTTCTTCTTGTTATTTTGCACTTTAATGATATAGTTGTCTCATGAATGAGTGACTTCTGCTTACACAGAGGACGTCATTTGAGCAGGTGGTCCTTCAATATGACCTAGGACACACTGTGTACACACTGCTAATAAAAGGTGACCACCTCCGAATGTGGTCTGAGCAATTGGATTTCACACCTGTTCTTAGAGCTGTTCTCTTGCAATCAGATATTTAATGCCAGGTGTGAACACAACCTAGAGCACCCTGTACAGATTTTTCATTCAGGCAACAGTATGCCTGCCCCTGTCTTCATCCCCTCTGTCCCTGCTGAAACAAAATGACACTTTACCCTGACAGAGGTCTATCATCACAGCAAATAGGTATTGACGAAATACCTCTGGAATAACAAGCAGAGCGGAGGAGAGAAACGGTAGACCGCCCAGCAGTGTCATCCTTGCGAGCACTTCGATTAAGAGCGGCTCAAAATGTCACATGCTAGTGTGTAGTGTTTGGACTTTGTGGATTAAATACAGGGTTCCTCAGTCCAGGGTCAATGGTTGACGTGTGTGCATGTGTGTTCGACGTCTCAGTTCTGATGAGGTACTTTTGAACATCATACAGAACAGTATTTTAATGGGATCTTCCAGGTAGGAATGTATAGGTGTACACAGAGCCCCTCTGCCCCTGCAATGACTCCCTCCAGCTGTAGCTGCAAAAAGAAGATTGTGTTCTTACTCTTCTTGCCTGGTGAAATAAGGGTTAGAAGGGTTTGTAAAAGCGTGTTTTTACCCCCCCCCTCCCAAACCTCTCTGGTGTCCTCCTGTGTAAGATTGTTGTATTGCTGTAATCCACCTAATCCTATTGTTGTCTCTGCACCCTGCGTACACACACACACACACACACACACACATACGAACACATTGGCAGAGCGCTGCTGTCACCTGAAGCACATTAGAAATCCTCCTGCTCATCCCACTTGGAACACACACAACGCAACTATACATGCAAAGACACACATGTGCACACAAGTATACTCCCACATTGCCATGACAAACACAGGGCGGAATTTCAGCCTATCAATATACACCTGCTTTGCCTGTGAGTGAGGCAGACTGTCAGCTACACCTGAGCAAACGCTGTGTATATTTTTCATCTTTTGTTTTAACTCTTCACACATTCACAGCTCAGAGGATTGAACCGCCAGACCAGGCCTCTGGACAGCCACAGCTGTGGATTAAGTTGGGCATGAGCATGACGTAGAGGGAGCGTGGCGACCGGAGTGGATGGTTAGAGGACAGAAAGAGGAACGAGGGGACCAGATGTGTTTCCCAGATAAGATAACTCTCGTTCCAGCTCCACTCATCCAAAACACTCACAGGTACCAACTGGCACAGGGCACTCAGGGTGTGTGCCAGCCCCTCCACGGGCAGCAGGTGGAATTAGTCTCTGTCTGTGAATATGTGTGTGTTTCTGTGGCTGTTTATATATTTGCAGATGCTCAAAACAAGGGACGTAAAAAAAAAACAAACAAACATGCAACAGAGGATAAACAACACTTGCTCTAGCAGATGATGATGAATCATCAGGACTGCCTACATGTCTGCGCATATGGACAGTTATGAATATAAAGGACATTTATTTCAATGAGAACGCTCATTCTCATCTACGCTCAGCCCAGTGTGCTGCTACTATGATAAAGTCCTTATCTTACTTCCTGCTATCAGCAAAAACACACAATGAATATATGAATAGCTGCTCTATATGCCATTCAGCCTGCTGACGGAAGCAGCACATCAGACCTGACGATAATGAGGCTGAAGCATCTGATTGGTCAGGCCACTGCATTCCTTTGGAAATGTTGCCAAAACAGAAATGAAGAGGAGAGATGGTCCGGCAGAGAGACAGACACGGAGAGAGACAATGAAAGAGAGACGTCCTTTATTGTATGTCTGCTTGTGGATGATATCAGCGTAGTGGCTGCATATGACTGTCACTTTCAAACAGCATGGCAGATGACAGGCTGTTGGCTTAGGGACAACACCAGTAATACAAAGGAAAGAAAGGAAGAAAAACTGGAAACAACTCTGTGTGGGCCGTCAGGAAGCAAGGTGCTTATTAGGGTTTGGGGATTCTTTTCTAGTCTGAATGTGTTTGTATATAGTATGTGCATGTGCAGTGATTTCAGTCATGCCTGTGTGAACATATGGGAAATCATGTATGCTGGCCTTGATGCAAGCATGTGAGCACACATGCAAATGTATAAAAATAATGTATGAGCATATGTGCGGGATTATTTTTCTCTATGCATGAATGTGTGCGTTTGTGAGTCTCAGTGTGTGTGTGTGTGTGTGTGTGTGTGTGTGTGTGTGTGTATGAACACATGTCAAAAAGGCAGTTAGTGTGTCCCTGATGCACCCGGGGCTCTTGACACCCAGAGGCAGGCAGGGCCAGCTGGCAGCTCTCTGCTCCCAGGCAGCCTGCACATTGTGGGGGCATTCTTCAGGCTTGTAGCCCCCAAGTCTTGGAGCTGACATCTGGAGGTTATCAGTCTGACAAACAGGCAGAACAATGTAAGTGCGTGCTCATCGCCCATTCTGTGTTCAGTGTGGCTCTGAAAACATTTGATTCAGGTCTTTTGATGTTTTTTTTTGTTTTTCAGTGCTGCAGTGTTATTTCCCTTTGCTGGTTCACTATGATAAAAACTGAGATCTGAGTGTTAGTCTCCAGTAAGAAATGCTCTCCCATGAGATCTCCAAGAAAAGCTAAAGTAAAGAAAAAGAACACTTAATTCTAACTTTGTATAACAAAATAAAACTATTGAAATTCTTACTGTTGTTATTTGCCTGTTGAGATTCACAGCTTTCCAGTGCAGATTGTCAACATAATCAAGCTATAATCACAAAGTTAAAGCACATAGCAAAAGTGCAACCATCCAACCTTGCTGTTGTTGCCTTTCAATGACCAGTGGACCCCAGGGTCTTACGTTCCACCATGCTGCCAGCCCTTGCTGTAATCTACCTTGAACAGGTGAGGCTGTCTAGGGAGAGTGTGGTGAAAATGCAAATCAAATAAGCACTAAAACCCGTTCCGGCAACCAGTCGACTTCAAATCCACTGGTGCATAACTAATGGGCTCTAAGCTGGTGGAGAAGGCAAATCAACGTGCCATGAAATCAGTACGAGTTGGAGAGCACTCAACGAGAGGCCCTACCTGTGTGAGGTGAGATAGCCTGAGTACATAAACACAGTGGAAAGGGCTCTCAGGCCAAAGATGCTCTACACTTCAATTGTTGCGGTATTGTGCACTGGAAAATTAAATACTAAAATGATCTGGTCGATCACGGAGCACATTCCAAGTATGCTAATTTCTGCTACTAAAACAGAACAGTGAGAAACTAAGCCTGTTATTAAAAGCAAATCAACACACTCTCACTGATGCTTTACAGTGAAGTAAAGCATAGTATACTGTAGCAGAGAAGAAAATGATTCTGTGTTGAACCCAGTTCATCTGAACCAAGCATATAATTTGTTACAGTACAGCATCTCTATCTACATATCAATCATCTGTACACAGAGTGAATGAGAAAAAAAAAACAAACAAAAACTTTAAATCACCATTGGGAAGAAGAGGATATCCTGAGCTGTTTAGATCCTCCGCACCTGTTTCCATGTTGACACAGTAGGCTGCGGTTAGATGATGCGATTATGATAACCTCTTTTCCAAAATAACTATTGACTTTCAGAACAAAGACATGGGCTCAGATAACACATACTCACCCCCATGTGTGTTTACTAAACTGCAAAATGAAAATGGGCCACATAGTTCAAAACCACAGCACTGCATTGATCAGGCTGATACGTTTTAATTTCAATATACAGATATCATGTCAAGTCATTGCATTGAACTGTATGCAACATGCCTCTGTTCACTGCCTTTACCAGTTTTAATATCATATATCAAAGGAAAATAAATACGGGAGTTTAGCTTTCTAACTCAATCCAAGAAGTTCATTTGGGCAATCAAGTGCAATTTAGACTACAGCATCTTAACTGGTACCACTTGTGATTAAATGTTCAGATATATTTCACAATTGAGACACACATGTGACTCTGTTCTTTCATTGTAAACAGACATGTTCACAAATATTTGGCAGGTGTTTTTACCTCACCCAGACACCATTACACAAAGTGTCATTCAGCCAATATTTTGGATTAATACTTTTTGGTCATTTTTGGTAAACATGGTAAATATACTTGCTGTACATTAGTATTACCATTGTGAGCATATTAGCATGCTGAAATTAGCATTTAGCTCAAAGTATAGCTGTGTCTAAGTACAGTTCATGGGTAGCAACAAGGCAAAAAGACTTCATCCACAGAACCGGAGCCTTCAGGGACATTTGACATTATTCCAGGTGACAAATTTAAACTAGTCTCAGCTGCATTATATGGACTAACTTTCTGCCTCTTGCATGTGAATGAAGGGGTAGATACATTTTATTACATTTTCAAAATGCAGCAAATAAATCAACCAGGCTGTATATGTACCATGAACATAAAAATTCAGGTCAATTAATGGATGTCAGTGTGGACAAACTGTTGTATGATTTCTCAGTCTTGTGGAGGTTGTCACTCAATTTCACATTTTTTGAGATCATCAATGTAAGTTTTGACTATGAAACAGAGAAGAAAATAAATAAAATGAAGCTTAGTGTAATTTCAAGCAGGACTATCCATGTACTCATTCATTCAATCTCATTCCTCCTGCTTTCTTCCCCCTGCTCCTCCTGCTCCCTTTCAGCTAATGAAGATTGTTAACTCTTAGTTAAACCAATCCAATTTTGCTTCAATTTCAATCAGCCAATCATGTCTTAGCTGTCAACCTTTACATATGTTGTCCTCTCTGCTGCTCTCAGCTGTCATTTCACCTCCAGTTCATCACTTCAGCACCCAGGCGTGAGTTCAACAGAAACCCACCGCCCTTCTTATCATCCAAATCTCAGCATCCTCTTTATCCATCACCGTCATCCAACAGCATCTAGACTCCATCAGGGGATACATTACTCTACTCTCAGCTTTACCACCACCTTTATATATATTTAAGATGATGTCAGGGTGTGGTCTAGTCGCCAATGACTTTTCTCATTTCTCGTCATTATTGTGCACTTCTCAATAATACTATTATATTTTTTTATAACTATGCACTCAAGTATCAAGTATTTATTTTAATTTTCTCCTCAGGCCATCACAGCAATTTCCCACTCAGGAGATTGGAATAAATTCAACTGTAACATTTATTTATATCATCTGAAAAAAAAGTGCATATAAACACTCTTGTGGAAAAATAAAGCGCATTCCTTTTAAAGATGGTTTTCATATTTCCATGCGATTAGAGAAAACACATTTACTTCTTGTTCAATTATTGAATCTTCCTCTAGCTCCACAGTGTGGGGAACATAATTATACACGGAAACTACATCACCTGGTCCTCGCAGACTCTGCCAGAGTGGAACATTAGCTCAATCAATGTCAATTATTTCCCAGTCTCCATTATTGCACTGCCAGGAGTGGGCAGAATTTTAATCCCCACTCTGCAATTGCTTTAGCTACATGAGTCTTGGGCTTTTTGTCATGATTAGAAACATGACTGAACATTAAGCCCAATGGCGTTCAACAAGTAGTGCAGGAATAATGATAATGGGTTTGTCGCTCAAGAAAGTGCAGCCCAGCAGTGGAAGTCAGTAACTATACATTTGGCTTTGTGTAGTTACATACTCGCTAATAGTGCCTTTGTAGCAAATAGGGCCATGTCTCTACTTGTCACACAGAGAAGCAGTGCAGCTTCACTGCTGTGCATGCACTCTTATAAAATGTTAACTTAGAGACAGCAGGACATATTCAGGGAAAGAAAGACACAATGTTATTACTTTAATTGGTAAAAGAAGGAATCTGAAAACGTGGCTCATAAGGGTTTTCTTAATTAACAGCTTGCCATATTGAATTTCACCCTGTTCAGATTTTACTTAGTATGTTAATGTGATTAGTTTCTCCTGTCTTAGCTGATTTCTGGGAGCCTTTGACAGGAATATCTTTTACAGGTTCAGAAGACAGCAAAAGATTTGTGGGCGATAGCATTTTGTCAAATCCAAATCCAGTATCAAATCTGCTTATCGAATCCTTTACAATCCTCTTATCAAATATTTTAAAGTTTGGATTTTAACAGTTGCAAGTAAATAAAGTTTTAAAAAATGTCAAGTTTCACAGTTTGTTCCAACAACCTTCTTATTCAAGCAACTTGCTCCAAACACTGGAGGTCCCATAGAAGAACTATACAGTATAAGATTAAATATTAATGTGAAATGCATAAACTGCTTGTGTTATACTCCTGAAAATATCTTAATAATTGTTTAACAGCTGATATAATCTACAGCTAGTAATGTTTGTCATTTTAAGTGAATGCATCAGCCATCATTGGGTAAAAGAGATGTATTTTTGAGTCTAAGCTTAATAAATCTGGGCCAAACATCTGGAAGGTGTTTGAAACATGGGGCAGATGAGTTTGTGTCAGATGGGAGCATGGCCTGCTAGTTTCTAGATGTGGTAAAGTAGGCAAAAAGCATTTTAGAAGTAAACATACAGTTTATGCTTTCCAAAGTGTAATGTAAATGTGTTATTTTATCATTTCAGTGTGCCCTTGTTTTTTTGTCTTATTACTATATTGGTTCTCTCTCATTACCTTTGTCAGTGGTAGAGGATGGGGGTGTCCGGCCAGGGCCAGCTTAACAGTGGTCTCCCAGATGTGTGGGTCATGGAGTCCCCGGGCCGTCACCATGAACTGGACAGGTTCTGACAGGTTGGCCACCTCCTGCTCAGCATACACCATCCCATCAGGCCTCACGCTGAAGTTGGGGTCACTGCTGATGAAGCCCACTTCTCTGTTGTGCTGGCAATCCTCAAACTTCACTGCAGAGACAGACAGAGACAGAGAGAGAGAGTCCAGATTTAGAGAGCAGCACAGTGAGATTTACTCTACGAGGTGTTCACAAATCCTTGTCACATCTGGCAGGCTTAAGATTAACCTGCATCCATCAAGACGTATCTTGAAATATCTCATCCCTTCTGCTGTCACTCCTGATTCTGATTTTGACATCTTTGGCAAAACAAACTGCTTATCTGTTTCTGAACTGGAATACATGGTGAGGAACCTAATTCTTTTTATATCATTCTTTTTTTCCAAACTAGATGGATAGCAATGTCAAAACAGTGTTTCCCCAGTTTCTCCAGGGAAAGCATGAAGACAAGGTCTAAATAAGTGCATTAGGCTGACTGGGCCAATTGTGCTTCATGCTTTTCTGCCAAGCACACGCAGCACAGTCTTGAATGACATGAAATGACAGCTCAGCCAGCAACTATGCACCAAAACTATGGAACCTATACCCACCCAATGATATAGGAGATGCAAGCTCTGTGAACATTTTTATGTATGTATTTATTCAACAAAGCTTTTAAATAACTGTCACTCTTCCTTTGTCCTACATATTTTATTGTTCGTATGCCTTCCTTTGTATTGTTTCTATCTTTTACATATCCTTTTGTTCTGTTCTTGGTATTTGCTGGCTCTTGTTTGTTATTCATTTAATTACTTTTTTTCACTTGTTTTAATACCTGTTTCTATTCTCTTGTTTCTTCACTTAAAGTGCTGATATGATGATATTACATTGTGAACAATTAAATGTCTCCACAATTTGATTGTTAATGTCGTGCTACAGTGCACACTGTCTGCTAGCAGGAAGCTAACGGCTAACAGCACAGACAAGGACCATCCACATATCTAATCTGCTGGTGAAATAAGCAGTTTTAATGTCCTGCTAGGAATGTCACCTAATGCACATCATGTTAAACTGACAGGTGGGCTGCAGCTGAATGCTACTGTTTAGCGCAGGAGGGTCAAACTCATCTTCATTCAAGGCCACAAACAGGCCAGGTTGGTCTGATGTGGGCCAGACAAGTAAAAAGATGGAAGGAAGGAGAGATGGAATGAAGGAAGGAAGGAAGGAAAAGAAGACAGGAAGGAAAGATGGAAGGAAGAAAGAAAGAAAGAGCAAAAGAAAGGGTGGATGGAAAGATGGGAGGAAGAAAGGAATGAAAGACAGATGGAAGGAAGGAAGAGAAGACAGGGCAGAAAGAAAGACAGAAAGAAAGGAAGGAAAGTTGGACTCCTCGGTGGGCCGGTTCTGGCCCACCGGTTTGAGACCCCTGGTTTAGCGGTTAGCTCTCCTGCTAACTTGTAGCTTTAACTTCTGTCAGCTTTTTTTTTGTCAGCTCTGACGCACTGTGTTGGTGCCTCTTTTTTTTTTTAATGGTACACACTCTGAGGGTTATCTGAAATGACACACTAATGCTTCTACACAACATCAGCTATTTGCTTTTCAGCTGTGAAATTAGTTTGGTTGTACTGTTAGTTTATTTCCTGCTGCAATATCCATTTTAAACAACGTCACAAATAGACTGTCACTACTTTTTAATGTAGCTTCGCACACTATGGGAATGTTTGTGTTTTATTGTAATTTTATGTCTTTATGTCTTTCATGGGTATATGTTTTTATGGTTTTTGTGAGCCCCTAACCTAAGAAATTTCCATCATTATGTAAAAGAGGCGAAAAAGAACTGTGATAAGATTGTGGATCATGCCTGAAAAAAAGATGATATAAATATATATATTTGCCATATCACCCGCGCCTAACATAGATAAAGTTTAATTATTATTATTTGCTGGGTTTTGCTTGACTGAGACAAAAGAAAGTGAGCTGAGAGGGAGTTCATGTTTATACACACACACACACACACACACACAGTTTCCACAGTGATATACCATATGTGTCTGTATGAGGAGTATTGGAGTGCGTAGGGGTGTTTGCTGTCTTTCTGCTCCACATGAGTAAAGGTCTGCGACAGATTGCATAGAGGCAGAGGGAAAGAGATGATGTTGGCTGCTGAGTTCATCAGTGCAGACTCTCCAGTGACAGCTGACATGAATTTGCCATTACACCACACAAAACACAAGGGGAACTGACAGCATCTCAGACATGACAATTTGGAAAATCCTTTTATTCCAACGCCAAATTTAATCAACGCTCAGTGCAACATTATCTCATGATTTGCAGCATGATGCAATGGCCTGAATGTGTGAAAGTTTTAAGCATGTCTATTGTGAACTCACGCACACAAACATACACACACACACACACACACCAACCCTCATCTCCCTCTACCCCCACGTTGAAATGCATGTGCTCAGATCTTATCCCACAAACTCTGGCTGCTAATAACAAGACAAATTGATTTCATAAATCACCCAGGGAACAGATTGCCTCTTATGAGCTATGGCAGTGTGATTTTTCAAAAATCCAGCGTGAAGAATTCTGCACAGCAAGCTTTTTATCAAGCCATCTATTTAATTTATCGCCCAGCTTCCTGTCAAAAGCAGCTCCCAAACAACAGGCTAATAAAGCATGAGAGTCTTCGTGGCCACTGCAGCTCAGCGTCACACAAATGAGGCTGCTTGTTTTCAACCTCTGAGTAATTGCATGCGTAATGGGACGGATGGTAAACACGGTTTTGACAATATGTGCATCTGTCTATGTTGGCAAATGCAATCCATATTTTCATTGAAAAAAAAACAAACTGCCCTGTAGAGAATGTCCCTATGTGAGTGATAAGCTTTGTGTGAAATTATTGCCTGGCTTTGGGGATCATTTATAAAGTCGGTACGTGATTTAACATCAGGTTGTGACAATGTGACACAGACCTGCTTGGATTGTCCACAGATGAATTGTGATGGCAGGCATGTATTATGTAAATGACTTCAATTAGCTTGAACTGAGCAGGCTAATTGTTGTCACTTAGACAGGTCTCTTGTGGTGCAGCTGGAGAAGCAAAGGCTTAAGGACATGAGCACGGCAAAGCGCTGCTTATGAATGTGCGTGCGTGTCCCTGTCTGTGTGTGGATGCACATACAGATATGTTCAAAGTACAGCTAGTTTGAGAATATCTGTTCTCAGCTGGTGCATATATTAATTTCAATGTTAATTCTACAATAGAACCAGCAAATTCTCAGAGGGACTGTCTAAATCAGCTGCCTTGTGTGCTGCGGTGGAGCCAGTTGGCATGGGAACACACATGTGGTCTGTGGGGCATCGCCATTGTGCAGAGCTGTTAGACAAGGGTCTTTAATTCTTTGTGAGGGCACCAGGTCGGCCCTCAGTTTACCATTCAATGCCTGGTGGTGTGCACCCGGGAGGGGCCGAGACCATGAACCTGATTTCTGACAAATCTACTAAATGTGGAGATATTCATGAATGCTTTGCTATTCATTAAAATACTGTCCACAAAGCACATTCACATCAGGTGGAGGGATCTGATCTGTCACGCTGTTAAATGGAGATGAAAGCGGCAGAAAGAGACAACGTTAAGACTAGATACTGATAGAGGACTTGTGTGTGTGTCTGCGAGAGAGCAAGATGGTAGGATAAAAAGGGGTGGGATAGGCAGATACTGAAGCACACCATAAGACAGAAAAAAAGATTGAGCGATTTATTTAAAAATATATAAAATAAACCCTAATTGGCACAATTGGTAAGGCCTTAAAAAACTCTCTCTCCCTCTGTCTTTTAAGACAAGAAGAGTCAATGTAGCAAATGTAGCGGTGCAGTTTATTCAGTGCTGTCACATCATAATGGAAATGGAAACGGTGAACGAAGACTAACGCTGCTGATGACTAATCTGTGCTTATTTATTGTTATTGTTCTGTAGCGCATGTAATTCTTTTTGTCACCTCACGCTTCGCAAAATACGGCATCTATTTGTACACAAAAAAAGAGAATGAATAAAAAAAAGAGAACGCTCCATGCCTTTTTTCACAGCTGATAGCTGTGAAGGTCAGTACACCAACAACCCTTCATCAATTTAAAAATAAATCAAAATCCCACACATATTTTCCATCATGTTCAATCAATGCTTCATCGCCTGGTCAGCTTATCTGGAGACTAAATAAAAGAGACAGATGAATGGACTGAGGTTGGGTTCTCACCTCTGGCTGTATGGAAGGTCTATATATATATCTATATATATACATATATATAGATATATATATATATTCTAAATGTAGTTATTGTACTGTATACATCCATCAGTGCACATTTTTTGTTGTCACAGACTTCACAGATCTCTTCAGATCTGATGACAAAATCACACACTGACCCAAGGACATCAGACTTCAGTACCAGGCATCTAAAGGCAGCTCAATTCACTAGCTATCTTTTATGAATCTGTTAAGGGTTAAGTGTGTAAATACATGTTTGTCATTGGGTTTAAAAAATTCTGAACAAGATATTTATTTCACCAACACTAAGCTGATACACCAATCGCCATCATGTCATTGCTTAGACAGGGACATGGCAAGTGGCTTACCCACAAGCTGCCAGGCTGTATCTTTGAGAGATTTTTTGTTGTTGGATGAATTCAGAAGACCAATACAAATATGTAAAAGGTGATGTCATGATAGAGCATTTCCATTAACATGCCTCTCTCTGACAGGGCGAAGACTGTATTAAAAATTTCAAGATGTCTCTGCAGTGTGAAGCTTGGGTGTGTATTTCTGAACATATTCCATTACAATGTGAATTAATGGGTTAATGGGTTAAAATGACTGTGTGATAATTGTGTGTCATTGTACAATACACATGGGCAATGACAGTAGGAGGGCATGGCTACTCTGCAACAGGGGACAATTGATAGTGCTGCTGCTCAGCAGTTCAGATTCAGAAAACGATGTAAACTGCATGAAAGTAGAGGGACAATTTTGTGTCTTGCTAGTTATGGTAACAGCCTTCTCATTCAAATGTCTATTGTGTCAATTGCCTTCTTGTTAATATATTTCGTGAGTGTCCTTGTACTTCGCCTTGGTTCACTGTGGCTGATGAGGAAAACATCAGGGGTATATGCTGCCAAGATACTGTATGCTGCACATGAAGCTTCTGTAGCCTGTAGTGTTCAAGCTTGTGTGTGTGTGTTTGTGTGTTTGTGTGTGTGTCAGCCTGCCCCTGTGTGTCCTTTTGTAAACTTCTTTGTGTGTGCGTGCACGTCTCTGAGTGTGTGTCCTGTATATTTTAGTGTGTCCTGCCATCCACAGCGGTGTTTGGCAGGCTGCTGAGGCTGGTGTCATTCTGCTCGGCTGCTCATCTCTGGACTTGTACGGCAGAGAACATGCTGTCCAACAGAGCGGCTAGCGCGGCACAGATGCGGCTAAAACAGAACAGCCAAGCAGCCATGACCACCGACCACCGACTCTCACCACACACCCACACACACACACAAACACACACACACAGACACACACACACAGACATGCTTATGCTCTTTGTCTCTTCCCGCTTGTAGATCCACGTCAATACCCTAGGGGAGGCCAGAACAGCTCTTGTATGGAAACATTACATGTGCATAATGTAGATGGCAGGTAGCATCTCCGCACAGCCGGCTTTGTGCACTCACACGGAGCATGCCTCCCTCATCCCTCTGCATCCGCCCACTCCGTGTTCACCTGTCGACCATGCACACCTCCCCTCTCTCCACCCTGTCACCGCCTCCTCCCCTGTCTCCTCCACTTGCCTGTTCTCTAATGTCACAGCTTCCCTGTCCTCCTTCCCTTTCTTACCATCCTTATTTTCTCCCTCTCCTGCTGTTTAACCGCCTCCACCTTTTCCTCATCCATCCTCTTCTTCTCCTCCCCTCCCGAGCGCACTTTCTTCCCCATTGAAAAGCAGGACAGCTACTCTGAGCCGACTGCTATGTTCAAATGGACACCCTGGTGGGTCAGTTATTACCATTGTTAAAGTGAACTGAGAGACAGGCACAAAGGCGCTAAAATAAGATGCTAAATTGATTGTAACATTTACACACTGGTTAGCTGGTATTTTTTGAAGTGATAACAGGATTTCACTGATCATTTTTAAGACTAAAATTGGATCTTTTTATAGACCTGCTTCCATTAACAACCTTTATTACAGTTATTAGTCTCCCTATTATGGTTCTTGATTTGTTTCTACATGTCTCACATTGTTTTAATTCCTTCTGCTGGTAATTCCTTCTCTGATCTGTTTTTTAATGAGCTGCTTTTTTAAATACAAGTAAAGATGAACGTATTAGCTTCAACAGCTAAAAATAGACATCTGACAGCTGGTGTGGGACATAAAGTACCCCCCCCTCTTTTACACGGTTGACACTGTTGTGAATGAAAGTTGAAGTTAAAAGTCTCACTGTGGCATACTCTGTGTCAGCCTTGCCACGAGTGGGGCTGGTAAATGGGTCCAGACTGAGCATATGGAGTTCCTTTTGTTAAGGTGTTGTTCATCGCAGTCGTGGCACAGTGCTAAGTAAACATTCCCACTGGTACCCTGCTGCTTTCCTCAAGCCAACGGGAAAATCAATGCCACCCACTCAATTTGCAAATAACAGTATTTTTGCCAGGCTGAGGCTTTGATAGACAGCAGTGCAGAGCCCACTGATGAGTAAACACGGCTAAAATACAAAGCATTCTGTATGAATGTAGCTGTGAGGAGTACTAAAAAATCTCAGTCCTTGTAGAAATACACTGCGACTTCAGTATTACAATTTTGTGTGCTTGCCTGCATGTAATTTGATAACGCAAGATCATTATTTGCCTGTTTAAATCACTTAATTATAATAAGTCTAGAATGACTGATTCATTAAAAGTGACGGCTCTGGTGTTTGACTCACCTGATGCAAAAATGTAAAAAGAATGAAATGCTAGGATGCTCAAGTATTTGCATTAGTCACAGTGGACTCAATTTTGAATAATAAACTGCATCAAACATGGCCCTGTGAAACCAAAGAAAAGCCTAATTTGCAAACCTTTGAATTCGGCATGAAAATTGCTGCTGATACCAAATGAAAAGGCACAACTGAGAAAAACATGTGAAGAAAAGTAGGGATGCTCCAATCTGACTTGTTTTTCGGACAACCCACCATATCAGGGAGGCCTGCTCATTAAATATCTTTAAAGAAAGCTAAAAACTTCTCCCTTCACTTTACACTTGAACTATCTTTTCTCTCTGCCTCTCTCAGTTTTTTAATATTCATTATAAGACACACCGTGAGGTTAAACCCGTGGGAAGATGTTCTGGGGTAATCTGAAAGAGGTTCATTTCAGTTAATCAAGGTCTGTGTCCATTGGGAAAAGGGAGGTTCTGTTTGCTTAAGGGTTCAGTGACCGAGGCACCAGTTTATGGATTATGTACTTTGCATTTTTTCCACTTATTATGTGTCAGTTAACTATTTTAATTGAACTAACTCGTGCAAACAAACTTGATGAATTATATCACAATTTACAGAAGTGTAAACAAGTAATTTCATGGAACTTGTTGGAGTAACAAGTGTGAAATGCCTCCCTACAGCTGACATGTTGTTAGCTCCATCCTTCTTCCTTCAAGCAAAATGCTGGGTGTATCAACGCACTGACAGTACTCATAGGTAGGCGTAAACATAGGATTGAATTAAATAGATTGTCCCCTATTGTCACTGATACCAAATCCAGCTGTTTGAGTCAGCATCCATATCAGTTCATCCCTTAAGTAAAGCACCATTTTCAGCTGCTATGTATTTTCACATTTATTGAGGCATTAAAAGGATCCAATAAAGAAGCATGCAATCCTTCAGTGTAAGTTTAAAGAAACATGAACATTCAAGGTTTCCAGTGACATTGACAGCGACATTATAGCAGATAAAAGTTCAGAAATTCAAGTGGTAATATTATTCCCACCTACACCGCCAAGCAGGATGAGTTATGAGAAAAGTTTACAGCTTTTAGTGTGCGGTGAAGTAACTGTGGTGGAACAGACATGATAGGCAAGTAAAGATGTAAAATCTACTTCTATAATCTAATTTATAATTTACTCTGATGCTGTGATTTTATCACCACTAGTGTACAATTTCATGTGAATCTGTAGTCAAACCTAAATTGCCCCATGCAGTACATCCCCAACCCTTGAAACTCTTTTGAAATCCAGCCTACTGGGCCCCCACAGGAATGCTTATAACTAATTCAATTTACATGCTGCTGTTTTTAAAACACTGCAGGTACAATGTGACTTTCCTGAAAAGGCTTTTTTTTACTGCCGCAGTTGGAAATGAATTTCTCTGCCTCTGCAGTTCTCTGTTTTAACAAAAGCCCACACAGTTCCCTCTGACAGCTCGCTCTCACAAAAGGAAACCACTGCGACTCAAGTGTGTGTGTGTGTGTGTGTGTGTGTGTTGCTGTGTGTGCTTATGCATGTGAGGGAGCCAGAGTGAGAGATAAAGAGCCAGAGTGAGAGAGAAGGGGGACATTGGAGTGGGAGTGTGTGACATGAGCTCTTAGCATATACAATTATTACAGGCGATGTATAAATGGGTATGGGTATCATCACTACCATTCCCATAGCTGTGTGTGTTTGTGTGTGTGAGTGTGCGTGGGAGAGAAGGTGCTGTCAAGTTGCATTTGTGTGCGTCAGCACACACGTTTCTCTTTTTAAACGGCACACACTTGTTATCTGGTGCTGGTAGACTTAAGGGGCTGAACAAAACCTTGTCACATTGTTAGTTCACTGTCACATCTATATGGCCAACACCCGCCCACAAACTCGCCGCCCCCACCCCATCACACCTTTGTTTTCCTCCTGTCACCTCCCTCCTCCTGCAGGTATGAGGGAACAGCTGTAAAAGAAGGCCCTCCTGTCATCAGCAGTGAAGGTGTTGGAGCCTACAGGCCTGTCAGGGTACAGAGAGTCTTTCTACTGCAGTGTAACCACGCACGCACAGGATGTCATGTGGGCCAGATGTTCTGTGGTGTCACGGTATATCAATGGATGATAAAGATTTTTTCACAGATATTTGTCTTTCTGCTGCACACCATCGCCTCGCACATCATTGCATTACACAGTTAGCTCCGTTCTACATAATGGCTCCAATCTCAGCATGCACAAGTGCTACTGTATTCTCTGTCCTGCGAGTTTTGGCCGGGGCACTTTGGAAAGAGCATTTGGGTTTTGCACATCCCCAGCTCTCCCTCTTATCTGTGCATTAGCATCCTCTCATGGGTACGTGCATGAGGAGGCTTGAGGAATGAGAAAGGGGAAAGAGGCAAGATAAAGAGGGAGAGAGAGGAGCAAAGCAGAGCGGATGCAATTAAAAGACTGGGTCACAGATCGCAGTGCCAGGCGTCAGTGTGATTAATACACCACCATTCAGCCCAGGAGCTTTTCTCCTCTCTCTCTCTCTCTCTCTCTCTCTCTCTCTCTCTCTCTCTGTGCAGAGTGTGTGTGTTGGAGTGGGTTGTTTATAAATTTGCTATCTCTTTAGCGTACTGTAGCTAGCTCGTCTCAGTACATGTTATCCCCAGGTGTGCCAGGTGGATTAACCCCTTTGATGTCCTTGGGTCCCGCTGACCTGAACAAAACAGGTCACTGGGACCAGAAGAAATGTTGTGTCCCTGTCTTACCTGATTTAGTTTGTTCAGGAAGCAAATCATTCAAACATCCAAGTCAAGATACATTTCCTCTTACAACAGAAAAAACAACAACACAGAGTTTGTTTTTTCATCAAATGACTAAAAACGGACTTTACAAAAAAAACAAGAATAGTTCATTTCATCTAAACTTTGCACAGATGTGAACTTAGAAAGGCTGGCATGATGCTAAACAAGAAAAAATAGCTTTGGCATGGATTAGGCTAATGGTGGGGGGCCTCCTGTGCTGTTAAATTACTCAATTCTATCTCCTCTGTCTTTTTAAGATATTTGAAATTTTGAGATTCACTGCTCAAGAGCTAGCTGAGGCAGAATCTGCTAGTACGTCACACCTGAAAGATAAATCAAAATGCTTTAGCTTAGGAAGCTTTAGCATGATCCCACCCCAGACCTAGCACTATGCTAAGTATGTATGTATGCAATTTCTGTAGCCTTGAGTTTGCATTACATCTGGATAATGAGCAAAGCAGGACAGTAAAAGTGGGCTGTTTGCTGGTTCTTCAGTAGCTAAAAAGTCTTTACAGCCTTCCAGAGGATGGAAATTTACTTTAGGAATCTTCCCTCCGTTATCGGTTGTGTGTGTTCTGCACATTTTACAGCTGACTGTCTGCTTAATGAGACTCAGTACACCCAAGCAGTAAGCTCTGGGTCTGAAAAATGAGGCCAACGTGGAAGTGACTTAAACCTTCATTCTCTCTAATGGCCAGCAAGGGGCGACTACACTTGCAAAAAGAAGTCAGATTGTATAGAAGTCTATGAGAAAATTACCCTACTTCTCTCTTGATTTATTACCTCAGTAAACACATTCCTAATGAGTTTATGTTCTCAATCGCTGGTTTCAAGTCTTCCTCAATACAGCATGATGTTCATTTAGTAAATTATGGCTCCAAATTCAGAATAAAACAGACGATAAAGCAGCGTATGCTTCAGGGTATGGCTACCTTGCGATTGAAAACTTGCTACCACTGTGAAAATGTTGGTTACCTCTCCAGCTGCAGCCAGTGCTCCGGGTAAAGATGTGGGGTAAGGGAACTTAAATTATTCATTGGGTCATAATCTGAGCCAATTGGAGTAGGTGGTCATAATGTTTACTTTATGTAGATAGCTTCTGAAACAGCCTGCTGGAGGACAGAGAGGAATCTGGGCTGTACGGAAAGATGGATTTACAGAAATCTAAACAACTTGTGGTGAATAAAATTAAACAGATATGTTTAAAATAGACTCAGTGTTTATAAAAATGAGTCAAAAAAGTCTGTAATAGATCTTTAGCGAGCACCCACTATCCATGACATGTTTGATTTTTTGGACACCTTTTGGCTGACCACCATCTACCAAATAATTTCAGACGATGCCAAGTAAGAGAAATCTGGCTCCCAATGAATCCACCTTCTGCAGAAAACTAGCATCAAGGCAACAAACAATGCTTCAGAAAAATTCCCCCAATTGAGCTGGTGGCCCTTCTCAGAGTCTTATGGTAATGAGAAATGTTTCTTTTGAAACACAGCAAGCCACACAAACATATGAACTGATTCTGTTTATTTATTTTTTATTTCTTTCATCTGGCTTCTATTCGCCAGACCTTGCCTTCAAGGCTTCCCCTTCGAGTTAGTGCGAGCAGAGAAGGAGTCACGCTTTATCACAGCAATATCTTTTTTAAGGAGGTGAAGCGAAGAAACTGCCTCAAGGCTATACACTGTCTGTTATCTCCCAGTACAATATAATAATTTCACAAAGCCCAAAGCGAAGTGGTTGGACCTCAGCTGGGCCGAGTGACAAAGAGGGGAATGTGAGCAAACTAGGGCCAAGGATCAGGGGACAGAAGGGACTTCTGGGAAATATCAGTGACTCTCACTGAACCGTATAATGACTGTAATGAAAACCCATTATTCTCAAATAAGTAGATTTTTGTTAGGGATGAATCACATTGCCCTTACTGCACTCAATATAGTACAATGACAAACTTTAAGTTTTAGATAATGGTTACTCTTTATGATAACTGGCACAGTGCAGAAATGCCTTCCATCTAAATGAGAGAGATGTTTTGGCCGGGTAAGTATGTGAGTCGAGTAATAATATATAAGGCAGTGGTCAGTCTATGTCCAGTGTTTAAGGCTGCAGCACCTCTAGCTGGTTATTTTTAGCTGCTCTTGATTACCCTGGAGACTGGCCTTAATAAATACTATAAGACTAAAAACAGGTTTTTTCCTCCTGCTCCTCCTCCTGATCCTCAGAGACACCAAAGACTCACTCACAAGGTAATCAGCTTTTAATTTTCTCCCCCTTCTCCTCTTACATCTCCCTCTCAGCTCTCACCCTCCATCAACCTCACTCATTGGCTGTGCCTACGAGCAGCCCTTTTTTTCCCTTCTCCCCGGTTCATCCCATTTTGCTCTCCATCTTTTCCCCCTACTTGTGTTATTAGCATAAAACTGTTTGCATCCTTCCCTGGTGATTGTTTAGCTGCTGTGTTCAGCATCTTGATTTGATTCCCTACAATTGCCCCAATTAGCATTACAAATATACACTTAGAGAGGAGCAGAAATATCTGTTATGCCTGACAGACTAATTTAAGAAAATAGAGGCCAGAGAAAAGGTGTATCACTGCGTTTCAATAATGAGTTGTCTTATCTGAGTCCACCAAAACCACACTTTGGGTACATTTATGTAAATCAATGAAAAGGTTGTTTGCTTTAACTCAGTGAAGCAGCAGACTGAATATCTGACAATGGTAACATATTGGATCTTCAATTGTGATAAACGGCGTAATCACAACAAGAAACATACCTCTTATCTTTTTTTTTCTCCTCTCGCCCCCTCTACAGCCTGGATCATGTCTTCTAAAGCCAATGATTAGACTTAAGACAGATCTCCTTCATTATCCGTTGCTCTCATCCATATCTCTCTAATCCTGTCTCTACTCCAAAGCCCCATGGGGCAAGTGATAGGACAGAGTCAGCCATTAGTCTACTGGCCCCAAAACCAGGGAGAAAACTCATCAGTATTTCCCCAGGAGGAGATCTAGGCCATCTCAGAGGTCAGCTACACAGACTGATATCGCATACTCATACACCCCCAATGCTTATTCTCTGACTCTTCATTTGGGTATGTACTTGCTGTTTTGGAGGTGACCTTTGCCCTTCCACAAGCTGGTTCATCTAATCAAGGTTGAGAGACCTTTAAAAAGAAACATTTAGCTAGAGTGATGTTGAAGTAATTGTCAGATTCCTGTTGGCTGTATCGGCAAAGGTCATTCTCCTGATCAATCAGCATACTAGCTGATGACAGTAATCGGTCTCATTATTGTCAACCAGCACAAAAAAAAAGAGTCTATGAGCCAGCAATATTAATCTGAAGAGCACAGGTACACAGCAGCCAATAGGGACAAATTGTTGTGAGTTGGGTGCTGATGTTGTCATTATGAAGATAACTGCTTCTCCAACAGTAGCATTAAGCCAGAAGGCGCAGTGTTAAAGTCAAAATGCGAATCAATGCCAAATGCTTTAGGCCCAGAGAGGAAACATTTTCCATTTAGTGTCAAGCCCACAAAAACATAGTTGGATGAACAGTGTTGGAGACTTAATGTTAGGACAAGCTAAGACAAAAAAAATCATACCAACTATGTGAAGTAATAAAAGATGGACACAATAAATATGAAACCTTAGAGTAATAAGTAAAGAATAAGCATTGTTGAAGCCGTGGTAGCAGTGGGTTTTCTTTTTCCATGAAAACAGGTGTCTGCTCTGGCTCAAAATGAGGTTAATGAGAGTGAACAAAACAATGTGCTGCATTTATCATTAATTGTATAATACCATGCTGCAGTTGAAATATTTCCTCCTGTGTAATCAGCCTTCTGCACAATCTTAGTTAAGATTGGATATGCGTAGCTACTGGAATTAAAAAAACACTGCCTGAGCCTTTCAGAGTGCAGCCCTCCCTTTAAAAGCAACAAATCTGACTTTTCTTTTAACAGCTTATTTGCTTTGAAGTCACCCTGGCCTGTTCCAGAAAATCAATTAAAAACATGACTAATACATTTGCACCTAACATTCTCCACTTTTCCTCTTTAGAGCGTTTGATGTCCCCCACTGCCGAACACTGTGTAAACGCTGAGATCATACAGATAGTGATGGGAGGATTTCAACGAGGACCCTTTCGTACTCATTCACTGCTTCGAGTGAAGTTCCGACCTAAAGTGAAATGAAATAATGACGGATATCATTGGACCCCTACTGAGCTCTTTTTGCACAACACTGGACAGAGAATCCAGCACGCCTTAAAGGCCCATCAGAGGGGATGGTACAATATTACTCTTTTGTCTTTCAACCATGCAAAGACATTTTCCCGTTGGATGATTTGTAATAATCTCATGCAGGTGTCCTTTTTCTTCTAGCACTCTGGCCCTCCTTACATTTCCTACAGTGTCCCCTAGTGACAGCTATCAGAGAGATCTGCAGTGGTCCTTAATGCCGGCATACGGCTATCCCTTAAGTGGACACTAAGCCTCATTGTCTGCTATAGATGTAAGAGACACAATAGGAGAGGCTGAACCCCTCTGCTCAAATATCTACACGGAGGGAATGGGAGGTCGGTCTCCCCGGGCCATGACGCCAAAACCATTATTCTTATCACTGCAGGACAACTCACTGCAGGCCAGAAAAACCCTTCCGAAAGGTCAAATGAGTGTGTTTCTCAGTGTGTGTGTTTACCTCCTCCCTGCCGCTCTCACACCAGACATTTCTGTATTTCTCATTAACTGATAATACATCACTCATGACCTTGTGATAAAAATACATTAGCTGGAGACAAGTCATTAATCTATAAAGAATCAGGCTGTTTAGGTTATCAGGTGAGAATGGCTATACGTGTTATCGCACAAGTAATGGGAATAGGCTTAATTGCCCATCTTAAGTGAGTCTCTATAGTTGGAGGAGGTTTATGTGCTGTGTACGGGAGCGAAGATGACACCATCATGTTTGGCTCCCATTGAGCAACGTGATGTAGGATTGAACAGTATGCAACAGAACTCACGCCAGTCTCAGATAGGACTGTCACTCATGACTATAAATCCAGTTGGCTCAGTTTCCCAGATTTGGACCTCCACTAACCATTTTTGTTGCTATCTGGTCGGTCTTATTAACAACTAAAATGATCAAAAGCATCCCTCCATTTCCCTCAGTCTGAATAGGTCTAATCTTCTGCCCAGGCAAGCAAGAACGCTGTTATACAGATTATCTCTGTTAGAAATAATGAAGCTGAAAAATCTCACAGTAACCTGTCAGCACCACAGGACAACCCAAAAGACAGTATACCATCTTAAGACAGCTCATTTTGAATGAAACAGACATTCAAACTCCGTCTAAACCTGGATCCAAAGCAGCACTGATGATAAGAGGGAAAGGTTAAAAAAGGGAAGAGGAATGCGGCTCATTAGGTTCATCAACACACTGTTTACTACATTCTCAAAAACTTAAGAGCCTGTCTTATCTCATTTGACACGACTGACAAACTTTGGATCCAATCAGTTTTTCACCAGTTAATTACTCCACCTATTTTAATTCACCATGCTAGATACATTGCTTTGAAAAGGCTTAGTCTAAAATTAGTATATTAACAGTTTATTCTGCCTCACAGAAGCTGAAAACACAGTTGTCCAATATGTGTGTGTGGTGTTTGTGCTTGTGCCCATGAGATACAAAAGGCAGCGAGAGAAGCAAAAAGTTGTTTGAATTAAGTAAAATATGTTTAATCAGTCTTGGTATCATTTTTCATTAATTAAATATGAGCTATAATTGCACAGAACCATTATCACTCCCATTACAGAAAAAATTAAATACGCCACCCATTCTGTCGAGTTGGCAACCAGAAGCTGATGGCTGGTTGTCAGCCTGGCAAACCGCTTCTAAAATTTACTCTGGGGCCCTGGAGAGGTTGGCTAAATTTTTTTTTTCAGTTGAGCAAAAGCTTGAAAATCTAAGACCCAACAGTATTGAATACACAACACAAAAGCACACCGAGGGCTCATCTCCCAAAACAGGATTATTAAATTAGCAGTTTGAATGCACAGAGTACATGGCAGAACAGCTCTTTTTACTTCAGTCTGTGGTCATGTGTTTTTTTTTTTTGTTTTTTTTTTAGATTTTACTTTGTTCAAGTAACATGATTATCCTGCTTCTTAAGAAAGGCCCAATGGCACAATGTATTGCAGTTAAAAGAAAGATTTACTGCCAACACTTGTGAGAGTAACGCTGTTGATTGCGCAGATAAATATGAAAGCTGCTGGATGTGTAAAACAGACAAGCTAATCTACGGCAAATGTTCCAAGGCTGGCACAATTAAAAAACACACAAAGAATGTGGTAAGATATGTATACAGTTTTTATTCCCTAATTAAAGGGGCCCTGTAGTGTTTTCTAGTAAACAAACAAAAGTTATGTTAACATTCAGTTACTAACCAAAATGCATTTTATGTATCCTTGAGGTTTAACAAACCCCTCCACTGCATTTCCTTCCTCATCAAATGTTTGCTAAGCTGATTTTTTTGAGTATTTTGAATCTTGCTTGCATCCTTGCATACTAGTTTGTAGTCCTCCTTGTAGCCACCTGTAGCTCACTGGCAGTACTGTGAGACAAACAACACCTCTCACCTCTCAGACATTAAAAATGACCAAAAACTGCCAGTTTTCAGCTGATTGGCTATGACCATTGACCTGCTCCAGTAACATGTTGCACACTGGCATCACAACCACCAGAACAACCAACCAAACGCTGGACTCAGATGGTGGCATGAACACAGACTACACCTGGATTATCCCATGTCTCCTCAAGATGGGACAGGTGGTGAGTCCGTCCCAAAACAGCCTTCATACAACACAGAGTATACACACTGGGGTGTGTTCAGCTGTTTACACAAAGTTTACCTGAAACCAGGTGATTGTACTTTTAAGGGAAATTCTAATATTAATGTTTCATTGAAAATCAACTACGGGTTGGTTCTGCTGATAATATTGCTGCAGTTTTTATTTATATTAAATATAATTTAACCTCTTTCTCATTATCTGGCACAATGGCATGAATCCTGCTGTGTGCTTCAATATGTAAGGAAAATATTAAAGAGTTTTAAACAATTTGAATGTTGAATATTATTAACCTTGATCTAATGCTATGATGACCAGAGCGCAGTGAATAAAATGTACACTGGCTAACTGGAACTTTTTGAATAGGCTGCACTAAGAAAAGATAATATTTAGGAAATTACAACATATAGTGAAAAATACAGTGGAAAGAACTGAAAGAATCTTTTTTCATTTTAATTTTTTTTTTGTTATTGTAAGCTGCTCTTTACTCGTTGTTACATTAAATGTTTCTGACAATGTTCAAACCCAGAGAACTCTGTAATTGTAATCCAAGTATCAGCCCTTTTTCACTTGGACTGCCAAAAGGTCATAAATGGACTTTTTATCCACATAAAGCCTTAAAAATGTGTGATAGAAAACTTAAGCTCATGCAGCAAAAGCAGCAGCAGCTGCTCCCCCACAAAGCAATACATCCACTTAATAATCGACACCTGAGTGGACATGTAAATGCTCATGCTCTGTTCTCTCCACATTCACAAATATTTTCTACAGTGTTTGCAAATATTCCACCTGCACAAAAATTAGCAGGGTGAAAACACATATTGCGCTAAAAATATCAAGCGAGTGTGAAAAGAATATTTAAACCTTCGACTTAACGTGTAAACAAAGTCTGTAGAGGAGGAATGTGTTTCAGCAGAGTCAGCTGTACTGTAATCACAGTTTCGAGCTTTAAAATATCAAATTAATTGCTCTGTTTTATTTTCATGCCAAATACATGAGTGAGTTTGTCTCTCTTGCCAGCATCAGTTTGACAGAGTGTAGGTGTTAAACTTTCGAAACCGTGAACGTTTCAGACACTAAGCCTATCTAAGCTAGCCAACAGCACTGCTCGTGTTATGCGCTGTAGCTTGCTAACCTATATCGTATGTTTGGACTTGAGCTGTCTGCTATGCATAAATCTTCACCCTGCTGCAGGCTGAGAGGTGACAGAGAGGCGGATAGGGACATCCAGTGCAGTATGAAGGATGATGGCAGCCATTCCCCCAGGCCATGGTGATGGCACTACATCGATCCAGCCACTCCGGAGCCTGAAGTGCAGAGCCTTTTGGCTTTGTCAGCACTGTTCAGCTCAGCATTGCTCCAACTCCCCCGATCACTGTCAGAAACCCAGGAGAAAAAGCCCAGAGAATAGAAGGAGAAAACGCTGATGTTACTGGAGCCAGACAGGTGGCGCAGGATATCAGCTAATAACTGCTAACTATTCACTGAGCACTCCTTTATAATTTTCTCGCTCTTTTGAGACACGGGCAAATTATTATTTACTGTCAGGCAGGGGGAGAAGCAGAAAGACACAGAGGGGTTTTGGAGCTGTTCCTTCTTCATCTACTGCTAAACAGAAGCACCTGTTTGTCCTATTCAACCTGCCAGCTGGTCCTTCAGGAAACTTAATTCTACTAATCCACTCGCATATTTACTCAGGTGGAGGTGTGCTGGCAGCAGTGAAGGTATGCACAAACACTGTTGTCTTCAGCTGGCCAGTGTTCGTCTTCTTAGGTGATTCACTATGTACACAAGTTGTCATCTATCAATCAATCAGACTCGCTGATGGGAATCAATCCAGGCTACAACCCTGATCTTAGGGATTCCTGTTTCATTGTTACCACCTTTTTAAAGCTTCCTCTAGATTGTGGGTCACAGCACAGGTGGGCGGAAAACCTGCAGAATCTAAAACGGAAAGATTCAATAGAAGACACACACAAAGATTCAATCTTAAAACATCACATGTAGGTGTGAGCGTGGGGCATTTTGAATATGGCAGTCAAGGTTGGTGATAGACATGTGGTATGTGGCTGTGTGCTTTGGCTTTTTAGACTGACACCATATTCTAATACAGGAACAGAAGGTGACATTTGAAAATCTTTGGCAACAGTTAAATTAGTCAAATATAAAGCAGAGATTTGCAAACCAGTACATGAATATTACTTTTAGGTTTTTATCCTCAAGCCCACGCTGCTTTTACAATTATTAGCAAACTATATTATATACTGCATTACAATGATTAGTTTGTTTAGTCAGATATTTTCTTATATTAGCGACATCAAGGTATCATCTGCCATCAGTCTTCATGTTCCAGTCAAACGTTACAGCACTAAGTCTTGTAGGACTTGTAAATCTGAACTTTCTGCTGTGCACAGGAAAAAAAAAGGAAAAAAAAAAAAGCTTTCGTTCACCTCATAACTATTTGTGTGTTCAGCAATAATGGTGCAGTGAAAATCCATTAGGCGCAATTGTTATGTTGGCATGGTTACTGTTTAGGTGGGATAAGCAAATTCTTGCACACACAGGGAATTTTGCAGGCTTGTCAGATGTGGAGCGGCGACAAATATCCATCTCTCCGGTTATGCTTCAATGTAATCAACCTGGCTCGTTTTAGGCTTGAAGAGCTTCTTTTTTTTATCTCAGAGGGGGGCTACACTAAGATGCAAATTTATTATAGAAAAACCCTATTATTAAGTCCCTTGAAGTCCCTGATTGTATTGTGTTTTCTTCACAAATTGCCCTGGTTAAAAGTTGTGGATTGCTGACATCTCAAGATGGCTTTTTGTTATCTCAGGGTTTTTTTTCATATTTCAGAATCAGTAACAAAAATATTTTATGAAGTTAGATATGCACGGATTGATAAGGTGTTCATAAAAGTTACTTTACAGACATCACACTATCAAATAATCAAACAACGTGGCATTTCCTCCCATTGTGCTGGAACAAAAATAAAAAATTCATTGAGTACCTCCTATGAAAAGCTAGCTGGGAAATGTCAAGACGGCTGCCATTAAAGACACAGTGACATTTTTATTCCATCTTTAAAAGCTGTGATTCCATCTCTGCCAACAGAGGCCCTAATCTCTCCCGCTCCCCAACAGACAGAAGCCAGACAGATTAACTCAATTACTCTTTGACTTGAGTGAATGAAGAAAACAATACATTTCTCATTTAAGTCTAATCCTGTGTGGGAGAAGTGGAGGAGGAATATTGCAGGTGGAGTGAATAAGGCAGAGATGGGGGAGAAGGGGCTGAGGCACGTGGGGGGGGGGGGGGCTTGAAAATGAATTCTGAGGCAGCCCCGCATGTTTGCTCATCTTTTTTCATGCTTTCTCTTAACTACAGTCGCAGAGAGGCAGAGTGAGAGAAACAGCAGGCTGGGAGATGTAGATGGAGAGGAGCTGTGAGGGCAATAGACGGAGAGATAGACATGATGGAGTGACAGACGGGCAGAGAGTCAGGCAGAGTGGGGGGGGGGGGTGAGGGAAACGAGAGAGACAGAATGGGGTTTACAGCTCCGGTATGTCAGAGGTAGTTTGCAGGATGAAGCAACCAAAAAAAAATCAACCAATTTCCACAGTGCTGACACACCCGAACTAATACCCTGCACTGGGCATTACAGTCAGCCGCTGTATGAAACACGGTGTGACACATGTGGCCTCTGTATTGTCTGCAGCATCTGTTGCAGGGGCACAGATGGCAATGGCTATCCTCGCCACCGCTTCGCAAAAGCTACCGCCTCGTGGGAGATGTGGTCTGTGTGATGACGTTTTTACTGACAGCGTGGGCCATCTGTCAACACGTCGCAGCCCGTTTTCAACTTCCTCGTCTCGCCTGTAAACGCGGACTCAGTCACACACATACAAGGCTAGGTCGCGGGGAAAAAAGAGGTCGCTGTGTGAAGGATGGATATTTGTATGGTGCGTGTGAAAAGGTCAGGGCCGGGCGCTCGCTGCGGCAGCAACATCAGTGAAACCCTGGAGCGGCAACAGCGGTGAAAACCTGGGATCCTCAACAAAGCTCTGTCAGACTGCAGGAGAGAGCTGTCAGTGCAGACGCCTAAACCTTTACCGCCCTTCCCTCTCCCTCGTGCTCGTTCTCGCCTCGCTCTGACTCATTGTGTCAGCTCTTAAAACTCTCTCCATTCTCTCCTGCCTTAAGCTAGACGCAGAGAGCAAAGGGAAGAATGAGCCCATCTTTGGCTGGCTGTAAACAAACAGGAACGCTCTTTGTTCTATGTGGATCTTCTTTCTCCCCTTGTCTGCGTGCCACATCAAACTTTTCCGTTCCACATACATGCAAGAATGGATTATTTTCCCCTCTTTTCCTCATTTACTGGTCCTCTGGTTATTCGCAGATAAAAATAAATTGAGGGAGGGGGAGATAATGAAGATATGATGAGGACAAAGCAGAGACAGTGATCCAAGAATATTGAAATTGACTTGAGTGGCTCCAACGCTCTCTCTGCTCCCTGGCTCTGAATGGTGATACAGTCTCATGAAAAATTCATCTCTCTACTATCAAAAGAGTCGACGTCTGCATTTTGGCCAGATTGAGAGACAGCCAGCAATGTTTGGACTGTCTGTGGCTTTGGTTTATACGATGATGTCTGGTTCTCAAAAGACTGACACTTGAGATTCAAAGATTCAAAGCTGAAGCAATTATAAAATGTATTAATGGACAGAAGGGGTGAAGGTAAATGAAGAAGAATGTTCAAGATGTACAATAACAAACTATTCAAAGAGATAGCAAACATGTCATCCAGGGACACCACAGATTCAAATATCGTCATCTTTTTCTTCTTTGTATAGGGAATCAAATGTCATGAACATTAATCTTGTTTAACCTCACAATATAAGATATTATTGACTGTTTACACGCCATACAAATATGATTCTGCGCTGTACTACAAAGGGCTTTAGTGGGTTCATGAAAATAATCTACACTTCCCTGGTGAGCATGTTATTTACCAGATTCAGAAATGTAAATTAAATGAGCCACCCAATTCCCACAACAGATCTTTGAATATTCTCAGTTTTTTCTAAACACTGAAACTGAAGGAATGTAGCTGATGCTGCTTCTTGTGAGACATGTTCACCTCTTCAAATGATGAAAAGCAAAGAAAAGGTCTAACTCTGTGTGAATGTACAAGGACATCTCTATAGACTCACAGAAGAATATGGTCAAATGATAGTTTATCTGCAGTTAGTGACAGTACTCAGAATTACCATGCATGGACATGTACAGTACTAATTCTCTCACATAGGCTACACATATGAAACCAAAGTCATTCACATACTGAAAACCACACATACTGTACAAATAACATTTCTTTAGATACACAATTGAAACATTCTGATTGAAACTATTGAAAAAGAAAGTGCCCAGAAGACCAGGATGTCTTACACTGAAAATGTTTTTTGAAGCTTGGCCAAGGAGAATCAAAGTATTATCATTACACCGTCTGATGCATGATGCCACCATGATTCCGAGGAAACTGCCCTCTGTGGATAGTCTTTAAGCCTTCACAGATAGAGCCATTCATTCTCTTTGCCCATAAATGATCATACTAAATGCATCTACAGTAATGAAATTTGCCTCATGGTCCGTCATTCTACAAACAAGGAAACACAGTTACCCATCTGTGCGTTTAGGGAGTCAGACAGTCATATCCTATGACCTTGGGTGCCACAGCAATGCTGCGCTACCGTTATCAAAGTGACTCCTGCTTTCCCCAAAACATCACACACTGTTGCCTTCACCATCTCAAGGAGACAGACGGTATGTCTCTCTGCCAAAATGATAGTGCAGCCTTTACTGAGAACTGAAGGCCTATGCTTGGCCCTAAATATGGAAAATTCCTTAACAGTGTTCACAGTTACTATTATAAAAATATTTTCAGAAAGTAATTGAGAAAAGAGAGCCCATGTTGTTTGTTCATTAGCTGCACTGATGTCTGCTCAACAGCCTGCAAGTAGCCTAACCAAAGCACATCGATACTTAAAAATATATTGGTGTCAGCAGAGACCATCAGAACCCTGCAACGAACCATTGCAACTGGGCAGTCACTGAGCATTGCTGCTGCCAGCTGGAGCTTCAGTCAGGAGAGAATGTGCACCACGGTATCAAACGCAGCAGTGCTTCAGCATATGGACATAAAAGCATTTCACTTGTATGTCAGCCATGTATATGAGCACACTTTACTAACATGTGTAAAAGCTTTTCAATAGCTTTCATCAGAGCATTTCAGTTGTATGTAAGTATATATAAGTGTATAATTTTTTCGGTTTGTGTCAGAGTGTTTCACTTGTGTATGTAAATCATTTCACCTATATGTATGCATGATTTTCAGTATAGTATGTGAATGTTTGGTTTCATAGGCTATGTGTATGTGAGAGGAAAGTACATGTACGTACATGCATGATAATTATGAATAATGTCCCCAATGACTGTTCATGCTGCACTTAATATTCAACATTTCTGTGTGGTCTGTTATGCTGTGCTGTGTCAGAGTGCAATGGTAATGAGTGGTGTCTGAATGCTAATGAGCACTTTGAAAAATACATTGAAACACAACTTTTAAACACCTGCTTTTAACATACATTGAATCAATCCACCAACAATTTCCAGGGTAATAGTTAATGTGTGGAAGGAATTAGAGACATCCATCCATGTGTGTCCTGTGCAGCACTGTAGCATGTAGCTACGACACTATTTTTACTTACTACCACGCCCCCCCCCCCCCCCCCCCCCCACCCAGAATGTGATATTTTCATATTAGGTGCTAATCTTGCTGATTGAACACAATAGTGATAGAAAAATAAGCTACAAGCCTACAATAAGGCTACAGCCATGCTAGCAGCTTGCGGCGCTTTGAGCAAAATGCTAAAGGTGGCACACTAACAATACTTTTGTTTGGTGTGTATAATGTTTACCATATTAACCATCTTAATTTACCATGCTAACGGGATATGTACAGTTCAAGCAGTCATGTCCGTTTCAGCTAAAAAGTCAGGGCATTAAACCAGATGAATTACAAATGATCCTGTTGAGAAGATGTGTATAGCAATGTTCATGGCAGTCAATCCAATAATTGTCAAGACATTTCACTAAAAAACACACTTGTGAAGATGTCAAATATTAGCACTTGAAGAAAAGTCAGGGGATCACTAAAGTCATTAAGATACATCCTCTGGGAACCATCAATGTTTGTTTTCACGGCAATCCATCCAATAGCTGTTCAGATGTTTCAGTTTTAAATCCCTAGAGCTGAAAGTATGGCTAATAAAAAGGTGACCTATTAACCACAGTCACCTCCATTAGTCACTTCCTGTCTCATCTCACAGCTCTTTCATCAAAACTGCCACATCTCTTCTGACCTTACCATAATATTCCTGTGGCAAAATGGCACAGCCTTTAACTCCTTTCTCAGAGATTGTGTTGTAGATTTTATGAAGCACATGACCAACTCTGAGACAAGCTTTAACTGCTGGATAGTGCTGCACGTGTGTGCAACTAGCAATGGCTGTGTGTTTGACTCAATATTAGCTTATACATTTAATAAAAATGGTTAAAATTCGAACATTTTATCATTTATTTTTAGTGTATGAGATGCTCATGATGCTCGCTAAAATACAAAACGTATTTTTCAAAGTTTTTGAAAATCACATTCATTGGCTGAGAAATTGTTGAATATGCAGTGAAGTTCAATAAACTCCTGGTAGGGTGCCAATTTAAATATGTAAATGTCAAGATTACTGCTCACCTAATAAAGGCTTGTTGGAGAAGCTGGGGCTGAGACTTAATGTATAATAACGGGAATAGCATCCACAGACTCTGCACTGCACAGATCTGAGTTTCCGGATGTTTTTGGTATCATTAGGGTGGTAATTCAAGACAGCACTGCTCTGCTAATAATAACAAAGGTCAATAAAATATTTATAGCCTTAAATCAGGGATGAATATTAATCAACAAGTAACAAGTTAAGCATATTTACAGAGAATAGCAGTAAGGGAATAAGCATACTAGCAGTGCCTGGCTGTAAAGAAGAATTTAAAGGTGTGAAAGTGAAGGTGAGGTTTCTTGTAAACAAAGTTTTCCTTTCAGTTTTTCTCACCAAAGATATTGTGTTTGCCCTTGAGGCCTAATAAACATGCTGAATGCATTTCCTTCCTCATATACATAACGTCTGAGAAGCTGATTTTCACAATATGTTCAATCTTTCATTGTTTACATTAATGCTTGCTTGCTGCAGTCTTCTTACTGCCTTCATAGGTGCATTGCTGCATTTTTCACTGTTCTGTTTTTCTCCTCCTGTAGATCTCTAGAATAATCATAGCACTACTATTGGCCAAAAGAAACTCCACAGGGTGCATTTAATGAGATTGGGAGAAAAATGCAGTTACTGAATTGACTGGAATACATTTTTTGAAAAACTGTAGTATGTGAACTGCTAGTCCAGTGTGGTTTAGTTTGACCTTATACAGTAGGATGACTGGGAGAAATAAAGAGGAAAACACAATGAGAGAAAGGGAGAGTCATATAGCAAGGGAGGGAGAGGCGAACAAATTGAGCGACTGATCATGTATAATTTAAGGACAAGTGACTCTCCCCTGAGACATCGCTGACAGTTAATAGGTCACAGTTATTAACGCAAGAGAGCGATCCAGCCGGTGCTTCACACCACAGTGTTTTGGAGGCAACAATAAAAGACAGAATGAAAAGCAAGGAAGACATTGGAAGACAGGGAGGATTAAAGAAAAGAGATGTGAAGAGGAGATAAAAAAGAATGAGGAGAAAAAGAAAGGAAAAGGGGAAAGCATGGGAATTAGCGAGGACGCTGGGGAGCTTGTGATCAGATAAAAATAGACAGGGATGAAGAGGCGAGTCATGTTCATGGTGGAATGTGCACTTTAAGACCTAAATAGTTCTCAGAGTGGCTACTAATGTACATCTAATTTTACCTTTAATAACTATACTAATCAGCTTTTCCTCGCATGGGTCTACAGTTTCACAAATGAACAGATTATTAAATATGACTAGACGACTCTTACTGTAGGTCACTATATTCTTCAACGCTGTATATGATGCACATCCACACTAATGTGAGTACTTCAAGTCAAAAAGGGACTGAAACACTAACTGAATGAAGCACTATACATTCAGATCTTGAAAGAATGCTTGACAGAAAAAAAAAGAAAAAGAAATATGTGGTACTTGTTAACATTCCTGCTCGGTATCCTTGTGCTAGATGAACGGTAATGCTTTGTTGCTTGCCACTCGTGGAGCTACAGTGTAAGAAGCTGTGAAAGCTGGCTGAAGAACACGTAGGCGCAAACAGTACCGGTCAAAAGTTCAGATACAAAATCATCATCATTCAATTCATTCAATTCATTCTTTAATTTGACTATTTTCTACATTGAAGAACACAGAAGACATCAAAGCTATGAAATATCACATATGGAATCATGTAGTTAAACAAGAAATATTCTTTATATTTTAGATTCCTCAATGAAGCCATTTCTTTACCTTGATGATAACTCTGCACACTGTTGGCTTTATGAGGTCGTCACCTGGAATGGTTTTCAATTAACAGGTGTGGTGCCGTGTCAAAATATAACTGATGGAATTTCTAGCCTCTTTAATGCATTTCAGATTAGTTGAGTTGTGTCGATGTAGTGTTGGTATATAAGAAATAGCTCTATTCAGTCATATATAGCACAGTAGCAATCCATATTACGGCAAGCAACGCTCCACGAATTAAAGAGGAATGACAGTCCATCATTACTTCAAGTTATGAAGGTCAATCAACCTGGACTATTTCAAGAACTTTGTAGATTCGTCCAGTTCAGTTAAAGGAAAAAAAAAAAACATCAAACGCTGTGATGAAACTGACTCTTACGAGGACCGCCTCAGGAAATGAAGACCAAGAGTTACCTCTGCTGCAGAGGATACGTTCATTACAGTTAGCAGCCTCAGAAATCGCCAATTAACAGCACCTCAGATTACCACATCAATGCCTCCCAGAGTTCAAGTAGCAGACGCACGTCAACATCGACTCGAGGACACTGCCTACGTGAATCAGGCCTTCATGGTTGAACTGCTGCAAAGAACCATTGCTGAGGGAGACCAGTAACAAAATAATTGCTCGGGTTAAGAAACACAAGGAATGAACATTAGAATTTGGTGTCATGAGTCCAAAGTAGATTTTTGGTTTCAGCTGCCGTGTCTTCATGAGAAGGTCATTGGATGGTATCTGCATGTGTAGGAGGTGTGATACTTTGCTCGTGAGTGACACTGTTGGGCATTTATTCAGAATTCAAAGCACGCATAACCAGCATGGCAACAACAACAACACATCATCCCATCTGGTTTGTGCTTACTGAGACAATCATTTGTTGTTCAAGAGGACAACGACCCTAAACACACCTCCAGGCTGTGTAAGGGCTATTGGACCAAGAAGTACAGAGTAATACAGTGCTGCATCAGATGAGCTGGCCTCCACAATCACCCAGCCTAAAAGCAATTGAAAGGGTTTGAGACAAGTTGAAGTGCAGAGTGGAGGAAAAAAAGCAAACAAGTGCTCAGCATTTGTGTTCCAGATGACCTGAAGAAGCTGGTTGAGAGAACAGCAGTAGTGTGAAAAGCTGTCATCAAAGTCAACAGTGGCTATTTTGAAGAATTTGACATTTAAAACATATTTAGCTTTGTCTCCATTTTTCTCACTTATTACATAATTCAATCCATTATTTCATAGATTTGATGTATTCAAAATTGTAAAGTGAGAAGTTGTGTCCATACTGTTGACTGGTGTTGACTGGTACTATGTAAACACTAATGAAAATATTGGGGCTGTCAAAGTTAATAATGTGGGCTATGAAACACCAAGTTAATAACGTGTTATTATGATTGATGTGTTATTCTGATAGTTTCAATAATAATAAATATACATTTACTGAATAATAAATAATGAATAAATAAATGAATAATAATACGTTTGCCACTTTTCACTTGACATGTATTTGCTTATGCCTAAATAAACATGATTTAAGTGTTCTTTATCATAGTGTAGGTGTAAAGGTACAGTCATGCTGACACAGTCATTTCTATGGTCTTTGGTTTTGTTGTATATTATTATGTTTAGACTTGAAACCTTACACTGTGTAATATGATATGACAATGCACTAGATGGATGAAGGGTTGCTGGCAAATAACTTTATAGAAGTATTGCAGCGAAAGTAAAAAACCAGTAACTCATCTGAATCAGCTGTAGTATCTTTATATATTATATAGTATCTTTATGTAATCTCTTCACAAGTCTTTTTTTTTCAGTTTCATCACATTGACCTAGATACTGTATCTTGAAACTCAAAGTTCAGAAGAAGAACACTTCATCTTCAATAGGTGCATTTGTTTTTCGTATGGTAGTGGTCTTGTTTTCATTGATGGCGGGTGGGTTTAATATACTGTAGCGTGCATAAGTGTCCTTTGATGAGTATAATATATATTCTACATTAAGAACAAACATCTGATCTTTTATTTGCCCTCCAGGAACTATTTAGTTTAAGTGCGTTTAAATATGTTCATGTATGCCTGTGTACATAAAAGAAATGTATTATAATATAACCCTAACCCTTTTTACATGTCATATAATGGAGTGTACTAAGATCAGAAAGGAGCAATGGAGGCAGTGCACTTTTTTTTAGATGAACCACAGCCCCTTAAAAGAGGCTTTGCATGTCCCTGACATTCATGTACAAATGCACAATCATCCCATTTTTGTTGACATGTTATAATCATTAATTCATTTTGAAAATCCTGATGTGCTCAGTCAAACATCTTCAGTCAGCCACATATTTTACTGCTTTGTGGGTCCCTATAGGCTGTCAGACCTCTCAGTAAACAGTGGGTGTCCTGAAAACCCCACTCTAACTCATCAGTGATGGGATTATCAGCTGCTGCAGTCTTTGGTTAATCTCTCACTCATCAGAGCAGTATAGGATGCTATAGGTTGTGTGATCCTAGCTAGCGCTCCTGGTGTCTGAGCTGTGTTTGCACGGTAGCGTACAGAGTTGAGCTAATCACTTAACAGGTCCACTGAGGGAGTGTGCTCGCTGGGAGCCTGCACTCAACACGGCAGAGTGAGAGCCAAGTTTGTGTGTGTGTGTGTGTGTGTGTGTGTGTGTGCGTGTGTGTGCGTGTGTGTGCGTGTGTGTGCGTGTGTGTGCGTGCGCCACACTGAGGATGACTGAAGGGTTTTGGCAGAACGAGGTCACTCTGTTCTACCAGGTGAATTTGTGTGGGGGTGGACAAGATAAGGAGTTATGTTTGTGTGTGTGTGTGTGTGTGTGTGTGTGTGTGTGTGTGTGTGGAGATCTATTTGTGTGGCAAGTGTGTGAATATGTATATATGACTGCACTGTAAGGCATGTAGCTTAAAAGTTCTTTGCGAAATTGTTTTTTCATGAATGCAGCACTGCTACATTTGAATCAGCATTTGAAAGCTATGTTTAGTTTTAATGAAATGAGCAGAAATCAACAAAATCTGCATTAGCTACCTATATAATGTGATAATATGGAATCATCGTCATACTGGAGAGTATTTTCCTGCAGGAGCTAAACATACTGTGGGTCAAATTTGATCACTCAGCCATTATTTTCTTTACAGTGTGATGTTCAGGCTCTGTGTCTGCTAGATCTTGTTTGTTTTCTCCTTCCAGTCTGGCAGGTTCAGCCAGGAGAGCCACTGAGTTGCAGCTGATTAAAGATAAAAGTTTGGGTACAATTTAATCTTATACCAGCTCAGAACTTCCCGAACCCTCCATGGTCTGACAGTGCTTATTTTATCTCCATGACAAGACTATTTAGGCATCTGCTTTTGAGCCCCACAAAGCAAATACTTGCATGAGCATGCTATGAAATATAAATAAGCAGCTAATGTAACCCTCTGTGGGACCCATGCAGGGATGAGATGTGATGTGAACACTGTGCTGCTTAATGAGTGTCTCAGGAGAAGGCTGGTAGATGTCTTCTGTCCCTCTAGCCACCCCAGAGCAGTGCCCTTCTCTCTCAGCATCATTAACTCCTACAGTAATGATGACAAAAACACACACTCATGTAAGTTAAGTGACACTTGTATGTATTGAGACTAAAATAAATGTGTAGCTTCACAGTGTAGTCAATCCAAAAAGTCTTCATTATGAAGTTTACTAGAAAACTCACAACAGGTCTAATTCATTTAAATGAGGTATTTTGAGAAAATGTCAGCACTGCAAAACAATAATTAATACAAGGCAAAATACCAAACGGCTCACATTTTGGAAGGTGATTTTGTGGTATTTAATCATATTGTTAATGAGTGACTAATTGAGGGGTTGCTTTCATACTACCATCCTGGCTGGATCTCAGGAGAACAGCTTTTAGTGTTTGTTTAATCCAGTTCAAGATGTCTTGGAGCCCTGTTTGTATTTGTTGCCCTAAAGGGTGTGCTTTATTTTCTGCTTCACACAAACAGCCTTTCATTTATCACATCCGGGGCTGAAAAGACACCTGTCGCAAAGCTGGCACCAGAGCGAGAGATTGAGAGAGAAAAAGGAAAGCCTGAGGGAAAACTAATGTTCAGTGTGCTTTGTCCTAAATATTAACCAGCCGCTTCCTGCTCTAAACCTGCTGATGGTAGCCACTTCTGGATAGACGGAGGGGAGGATGCACCCACAATCCTCCATGGACAACAGTGCCCTACTTGTACAGAGGTGACCCCCGCAGCCCTAACATTCACCATTGTTATTTATGAGCTTGCAAAGGTGTCCTATTGCAGGGAGACCATGTGCCACCTGTTTTAGCAGCGGGGTTAAAGTACAGCGCAATGTGTTCTACAAAGGTGAAACAGGAGGTGCTTGGCTGTAGCTAATCTACTGGGTAAAATGGGATGGGAAGTTTTAAACTAGGCTGCAAGCTCTAAAGTCAGCAGCTACCAGTTCAACTAAAACAGATTTTGGATTTGACTTATTCAGCTGCTTTGTGGAGCACTCTCTAAAACACTACTGTCAGACTAACTGCTGTGCTGATAACATTAGTAAGTAACAGTATAGATGGGGGAGCGGCTTGCTTGGTTCACTCTGAAGGTAACAAAATATGCCTGGAGGCTCCTCTAAAGCTCACTAATTTACACATTTAATCCGTACAAAGACTTAAGCGTAAAAACACTCCAGCTACGTATTGATCTTTTCATCCAACTGCTGGCCAGAAAGCCAACAAGACTATTCCCCAAAAATCTCAAACTATTGCTTCAAAGACCAAAAATATGGAGGAAAAAAAAAAAAGCTCCATAACAAGAACTCATAACATAAACCAATATGTGCAAACTGCCCACTAAATTAAACCTGGTGCATGAAAATGTGTTTAAAAAAAAAAAAAAGGCTGCCAAGTGTGGTCTTGTTTGTTTACTGTAATTAAAATTATGGCTCCGATTTAATGCGGTATACCACGTTCTGATTCAGACATTAGTGTAAGAAACAACATTTGATGGTTTGAGGCCAATTTGCATTTAAAATTTCCCAAAATGGTAGCACACGACAGGGAGCAAAGTGTGTTCACTGTCCTCACAAAGTTGTTCACCTGTTTTCTCTTATAAAGTGCTCATGTATAAAAATAAAATTAAAAAAACGATGCTGTAAGACTTTATGCAGCTCTGGCTTTATAAAACCAGGTGGGCTTTAGTGTGGGATTCAGGTGCAGGAAAGAACAGAGATCGTCTCAGTGACACCTTGAGAAACCTTTTTACTGCTGATTCCTTTATTTTCTTTTTGTGAGGGAAGGTTCCCATTTAGCCTAGCAGTCAAGCAGGGAATTAAGGATGTAATCAGAACTGAAGATAGTCATCTGGACTATATTTGTGATTAAATGTAGAGGACATAGGTCGGCAATTTTCTTATTAAGTGCTGTTGTGCTGAATAAGGGCCCTTGGGGTTTATTATCTGTTCTTTAAAATTCATGACATTGAGGAGGACTACCACAAAGACCTACATCAGTCAGCACCAGCAGCTCTCAGTATAGCCAAGGATGCACCAGGGTGGAGCCTATTACTGAGTTTATTCTCATGGAAGTTGAGGCAGGAAATATTTTCTTCTTGTTACTCCCCATTTAATGATACTGAGGTGCATTTATTCATGCAGTGTACACACAGTGTCACAAGAAAAGTCCAGATGTGCACTATTATACTGGCTGGATATCTACATGCAGACGCTATGTGCATGTGTATGAGGACACACACACACACACACACACACACACACACACACACACACACACAAAGGAAGCAGACATGGCCTTTGGACTGAGTGAACTTTATCACCACTTCAAAGCATCAAGGTTGAACAGAGGACTCGGTTTCCTATAATGAAGAGGAGATAGTTAATCTAGCATTAACGCCTGGCTTCCCATGAGGAAACACCATGATTCAGGGAGGTGTGAAGGCGTCTTCAGTATGCGCAGACATACTCTCTCTCTTTCTCTCTATCTCTGTCTGACCATCTTCTTTTTTTCTTTCTTTCTCCATGGTGATACAGACCCACCACAAAGAGCGCTCGAATGAAAGGGGCGTCAAACGGACATCGATTTCTAATAGGGAACTTTCTGGATCAGCATGGGACTGGGCCTAAGTCACGACTGTGCTTCGGTCAAGGACACCATGTGTGGGAGCATCAACCGCACCTGTCTCTCTCCGCCAGGCACCAAATGAACCGCCACAGCAGGACACAGGGATCAGAGAGCAGTGGGAGTCTTCTTTCATCTCAGGGGGATTAGCGCTCCCATAGGCGAGAAGTATACGTGTGTATGTGCGCAGTGTTAACACTCTAGCAGAAGTATCTACCTTTTAGCCACAGGCAACACACTTCCTGTTTCTGCTGCATGCTGAGGTTTCCCCCAAGGCCACAAATATATGAGGCTCCATAGGCAAGAGAAGGATGAAGGTGAAGACATCCTCCTTGGGCGAGTTTTTTCTTAAAATAAACATGAAACTGTGTTTGTGCACTCTTTCCTCATGTGTAACAGTGACGGTTAAAGGTTGAACTACAACACTGTTGGTTGATTATATCTAAAATATTCAGCTTGTAAAAACACTGTTCAAAGCTCCCTGTTATGTTTAAGAGGAATCCCATTTGTATGAAGCAGGCGACACAGTGATGGTAACAAGAAAAATGTTGACATATGGTGGAGAGTGCCATCCGTGGTAATTCTAGTGCAGGCATTAAACATGCATGGAAACAGTGAAAGCTTCAGTGGACTGTATCCACTCAGTTCTACTGAAGTGACAGTGCCATTGGGGAAAAGGTGGGGCAAAGAGCAAAACCATCTGGGAAACAGAATTGCGTGACAATTTATGGTATGCTGGATCATCAGCCACTTCACACTAAGCAACACCTTTAGCTCTGTTCCTGCACACGAGCTTTTAGCAGAGGTAAGAGAATATAGGTGCTACATGGATACTTTTTATTCTGTCCCTCAATCCCGATCTTCTTTCTCCTCACACATACATTATGTCCAGACACATGTGTACACAGCCCTTCCTTAATTTCTGCCACACAGCCAGACACTGATGGTAACTCTTCACATACTGTCAAGAGAGTGTCTATGTGTCTCACCTTGTGCAGCCTTTCTCTTTTATTGATGCCACCACTAAGAATAAGAATGACTCCTGCTGCGCTCTGTGTCCTGGATACTAGAAACAGCCACTCAGCTCGAACTCTTCAAAGCCGGCTGTCTGCACACATTGAGGTACTTAGTCTCACCATGGAGGCAATTTCGCAAGATTTATGTTCAGTTACAGCAGTCCAAATGTGAATACATCATATGATATTGCCCATTTACTGAATAAAAATTGGACAGCTCGTATTTGGTCTTATGTGAATGAGTGATTCTTTTCGTTTTGATGACACAGGTGTTTTCTAATTGTGTTTCCCTGTTTTATATATATATATATATATATCACCGACTATCAATATGACACAATATTCACAAAGGCCTACCTCTCCAGTTACGCCAGCGTCCAATTTCAGACAGTCAAACATCACCACCCTCCCAACAGACCTGCTCTCCAAACCATTTTCCTTTTAAAAACAGACCTGGCCCTATCACAGCTGAATGCCCTGGCACGGCCATCCACCTGCAATATGCCCACTATGCCAGCCTATGCCTGGACACCAGATTCTGGGCAGCGAGCAGCGGGCAGCTCATAAATGAGTAATGGCAGTCACATTAACATTTGGTGGTAGGGCAGGCTAAGGGCAAGAAGGAGGGGCACCCAGGGACTGCAGGCGCTCCCTCTGTCTTATAAAACAGTAGCTGATTAATGTTTGATTCGAGCTGGCCTCATTCTTCCACCAGCACTGTGCAGAGCTAATCTGCAGACTGGCTATGTATGAGAGTGATGGAGCTCTAATGGTGAGGCAGAGAAAAACAGTTTGTACAGGTGCTGTTTGGAAAGGTTGAGCCAGCAGTACGCTGTCTTTCCTCTGCTTGTAAAATGAAAAATATCACGGTGCAGAACAGTTGAATCAATTCAAAATGAACTGGGGCATTAATAGGATAAGGCACAGAGACGATGATAAACGATGAGAACAGGACTACAACGGGGTCACTTTGGGTGAGTCTAATCTTCAAAGAAAACCAACTTTCAAAACTTACAGGTGATGAATTTATATCTATTTTTTTCTTGATTATGTACTCTTTAAAAAATGTCTGCACATTATGTGACAGGGATGTTTAAACAAAGAGTCTTAAGTCACAGTGAGGCTGTACTGTAGACACAGCTGTGCTGAGTTAAGCTTCCTAACATTTGCTACTTAAAACAAACAAAAAATGATTCTTAACACACATTAGCTGAGGCCTGAAACTTCAGGGGAGCTTTGGGATTCATCCTTTGCACCATGAATATCAGTCAGTATAAAATTTCAAAGTAATTCATTCAGTTATTGTCGAATTTCAGCCTGGACGAAACAGGTGGACCAACACTGTAACCGTAACCCTGGTGACACCACTAGCTTGGGTACAAAAAACAACACTTAAAAACAAATAATGAATTAATTAATGAATATCAACAGACTGTAATGAAAAAAGTTTGCTAAATCAGGTCAAACAAATATGTTTCTACAGTATGTGATGGCTTCAACATGTGATGAAATACTATATACAGTAAATATCCAGGACAGGCTGCTTTCCTATACTGTAGTACTGAGGAACTTTTTAAGGAGCACCAAGCTGCTGTGTACATGCATCCATCTTAAACATAATCTTAAATATAATATAAACGTAGATGGAGAGGCATATAGCAGATAAGTGGGTAAAATAAAAGCACAACCTACTACTTCCTACCATCAAAAGAAGTGCATACTGTATGAAACATCTAGTGAAATAGTAACTCGGCACACAGTCCTATCCTTTGCTATTCAATTCAAAATTGACAACAGTGAATCACGCAGATCCACAGCAACAGAACTTTACCTTTCATTCTTTTATTCATAAAATGTCAACAGTCGTATCCTGCTCCGTGTGTCTGACTCACAGGTGGATGGTGAATGTGCTGTTTTGGATGATGAGGGAGAAAATTGTAACAGCAAAGTGGTTCTGACAAGTTGCGTGACTGGGGAGCAGAGGAAATTAGAATTTGTCATAGGTGAGAAATACGCCTCTTCGTACTTCACAGAAAAAAACACTCATTTCATTTTCCTTTTTCCAGAGAGAATACTTTACAGTGTTTCACATTTCTCCCTCTGTTTCCATAAAAATGAGTGGTTGCATTACATTGTAGTCCTGGAGCTATTTCAGTGTCTAATCCCTCAAGATTAAAAAAGGAACATCCTGTGTTGCCGGCTTTACTACTATAACAAAAGGGAATTTACTTACATAAACATTCAGTACTGACTCTCACAGCCAGAAAATTATAAATTTAGAAACTAAACATCTCCAGTGTATTTTCTTGGGTGGAGGTACATTTCACTTTTTTTTAAAGTTTAAATTTTCACCACAATTTTCCTTCTTTTTTTCCGGGAACGTTTTTACACCTTATAACTGTTCATGTTAACAGAACAACTAGACCAAACATAACTATAGCAATATCATCAGTGAATTCTTCAGCTTTTAGTGCTATTTGCTTTCAAGTGGAGATGAACAATAATTACACAACAGTGTTATGTTGTTAATGGAAAAAGGCCCAGTGAGACTGGATGTGCTCTACATACCAAATTTGCTGCTAAATGGGAAACATTTCTGTGGCGCAGTGAAGAATTCAGAGAGAGTTTAAATGATATTAATGTGTCAAGTTAAGGTCGATTAAAGTAATTTGGTAACATAGAGGGAAGTGCAGTGAGAATAAACGTCAAGGGAAACAGGAACTCAGCAGGTTCTGTCAGCTGGGATGTTGACATATGCCGCAGGAAGTCAGCTCCAGCAGTAATCTTATAGAAATGACAGATTAGTGCTTATAACATAAAATGTCTGGAATGCATACACACGTACACACCCATCCACCCACATGAACACACAAACACGCATACACACACATAGATGCATGCAAACATGTACGCTCATTTGCACACACACACAACATTGCATTGAGTGCATCCTCTGAGTAGCAAAGTAATCTGCATGTGCAAGGAACACTGAGAGGTAGTGTTGATTGACAGGCAAATCGTTGCTGCTGAAATACCCATTTGACAGAGAAAAGCACCAAATGCATGAGTTAAAAGCCAGCCACAGAAATCGCCTCAAAATACTTCACATGAAAGCAAACTTGAGTATTTTGTGCGTCTTTCAGAACCGTCTGAGGTAAAACGTGCAGAAAATATCAGGGCCGCCTCCCCTCCCCCCCAAATGAAGAAATGTAATGCTCTTTGTGCAAACCAGGGATGTCAATCATAAGCGCTCCTCTTTGAGGGCCAGGCCTCATGCGAATGTCAGCTCAGTAGTACATTATAATTCCACCCCAGATCTTGAAGAATGACACAGTTCGGAAGCTGCACTTGGCTCCACCGTGCAGCTCTGCCACAGAGGGGAAAAGGGGATAATAAAAACTGCTTGCCTTTTTGTTCAAGAGACATTGTAATTTAACTGGTGGTAGAAGGCAGCGGCAATTGGTTTTAATAATGGTCTCTACACTCTAATTTGTGTAGGGATTTGCCTGGGCCAGCCTTGTCTCAGAGGCCCTTAATGCTACTGTGCCATGCGGCCTTGTAGCTGAGAGAAGGGGAGGACGTGTCTGAAAGTACTGAGCTGAGGAGAGCAGGGGAGATATACAGTTAAAAAAAAGAGTTGGAAGGAGAGCTGGGGAGGAGAAAGACTCCCATAGTGGGAGAGGATGAGGAAAGGGAGAGGTACTAATGTGTGCTGTGCCATTTCTTGTTACTCATAATGTCATATAATGTTGGTGTAATTAACCTGAGGAAATGTGGCTCCATTAGTCCCAGTCCAGGTGTTAAAATGAAGTGTGAATTAATTGGTCAAGTATACACCATGACTGAAATAATAATGCCAAATTAAGATGGGAGAAGGTGCCTAAGAGTAGATAGAAATCACTGCAAATTATCTTTTTTAATTACAGATTCATCTACCAATTATTTTCTTGATTGATAATTTAATCATTTTGTCTCTAAATATCAGAAAGTTCCTATTATATTTTTAAAGGCCATGATGATGTGTTCAAATGTCTTATTTTGTCAGTCAAAATCCCATAGATTTTCAGTTGACTATTATGTATGATACATGAAAGTTTGAAATCCTGACATTTAAGAAGTTGCACCCAGCTAATGTTCGAATATTTTTATTTTTAAAAATCACAAAAATCATTGCTGAATCATTTTCCGTCATTGATTAACTGACTAATCGTTGCAGGTCTGGTTGGCAGCGTTTGCTCTTTCAGCCGAAACAGGCAGGACTGAAGGAGGAGATGCCCGCATGTAATGTAGAAACTCACGACACGGTAAAGTGGCGTGACCCTGAACACATGCTCGCATTGTGCGCACTCTCTATTTTCTCGTTTGTATGCTCTGAACCTCGGCACAAAGCCTTAGACGCCATTGATTCCAGAAACTTCCCTGTCTGCTTTCATCTGCATCACAAAAGAGGCTTTTTTTCCCTCTAAAAATACTGATCAAGCTTTATCTTTCTGAAACATGTAATCCAGTGGGGGAAAGCTGGACTTGTAGCCATTAGGCGCTGTCCTCTGGTGCCTTGACTCTGTGCTGTCTCAGCCTTTGTAGGGAAAGGCCGGAGCAAAGCTTGTTTCCATTGAGCTGGGAGAGCTGGTCAAAGCCTTGAGATCAAGCAGCTTCCAGCACTTTTTTTCTTTTCAATAGCTTTGGAGGATGGTTGCAAAAATTCTCCACAGAAAAAAAAAGATCTTATGTTTCCCCTTGTCTCACGCAGGTTTGACAACATTTTTGAGGAAAAGTTTGAACATTTGGAAATGGTAAGTCTTAAATTGGGTAGGGTAAGAAAAAAAAAAAAAAAAAAAAAAGGAGCTCCTCGCTGGAGATGGGCTGCCATTTTTGTGCTTGTTTGTTTCCTTCTTCTCTGCTATCTCTCTTTGCACATAACTTTTGCACAAACCATCTGCCACACAGGTCCTGTGCGACTTTACTTCAAGAGCTCTTAGTGGCTGTCTTCATCAGCTCAAGATCTGCTGCAGAAAAACAGCTTTAATTGGTACTGAGGGGGAAGAGAAGCAGAAGGAGCCACATGCTTCACCACATTTTAGAGAAAAACGTGTGTGAATGATCAAGAATTGCAGCCTCTTTTTGGCAGACGCATTTAATGCATCAACTCACTGTTGTGTTTTTTTTTTCAACATGATCCCCCTTTGTAAAATCAAACATACAAATTAAAAGGATGCTCGAATTATTAAGTAAAGCACTCTTCAAATGAACACATGTTCACATTAGCAACACTAAGGCAAGCTGTTAAATTCCAGCCCTTAATTCACTTGGAGCAATAGCTCTCCAGATCCACGCAGGTAAATCAACTTGTCTGGCTAAAATTGCTAACTGTAATATATCACATTGGCCTGTCAATATCCCTGAGCCCTGAATTTGCCCTACTAAGCACTGAGCTAGAAAGATTGAAACAGCAAATGTCAGAACAGTGTGGAGCTGCTTTCAGGATCTTGCGTTACACGGGGAAGGAAGGAAACCTCACAGAGTGCAGCCAGCAGTGCAGTCCGATCCATTCCAGCAGGCAATTACGCTGTTTCACCAGGGCCACTAGCTTCACTACAATTAGGCTGACAGAAATGGCCTCTCTGACACATTAGAAGAAACCAGGGATGTTTTCTTCCCCCCTTCTCTTCTCTTTGCGCTGTCAGGGTTCTTCGCCGCTTGTGTTGTTTCAGAAGAGCTTTGAGACATTAGCTTCTGTTGTTGCTCTAGCTTTGGAGACATTTCGCAGCCCATTAGCTGCTCTTTCAGCCCCAACCCCTACTCAAAAGCAGGGGAGAAAGAGGGAGGGGTGGGGGAGACACAGACAGACTGAGAGAGAGACTGTACACAAAGCACTTCTGTAGGTGTATCTGGTTCAGAGTTAGTGATTTCAGATGCAGACTATTAGAATATCATTTAAATATAATCTATTGTGAAGATATTTAAGTGTTATAGGAATATTTATTAGGGGTCGACAGATAATGTTTTTTAAGGGCAGATACTGTTCATTACTAATCAAGGAGACTGATATTAAAAACTGATATATGCTTGCAGTAAAAATGAAAATTTTAGTGTCAAAATTAAGAACGCAAGCTTTTAATGCAGTTATGTTTCATTTATTACAGCATAACAGCTTTAAAGCCTTAAGCTTATACATTACAACACACTGTTAAAGATTAAACCAAAGGTTCCCTGTTAGCTTGTAGCCCCTTACAAAGAGTGTACATCTGTGTCTCTTTGTTGTTCCACCAAAGAGAAATAAATGTAACTGTTTAAGGTCCAAAGAGGTTACATTCTACAATATGTCACCAAGAAAAGCAAAGAATAAAGAAACATTCTGAAAGATTAATACACATTCAATTATATGTAGCAGAATTATGTTTTTTCTTCTTTCTGACTCAATCTGTCATCTCAGCACTCCTCAGGTTTATCTCATGACCCTCACCAACGGTTCAACCTGCCTCCACCTCCAGCAGCTACAACAATGAAATGCTGCTTATTCATAGACTTATCAGTATTAATAATGAACTTTGTTAAACTCATTTAACAGGTCAGTCACAACCCTGTCACTCATTTCTGCTAAATGAGTACTTAGCTGGTATAACTTCTGTACTCATACATTGTGGTATTGAAACTTTTACATAAACGATCTGAGTACTTCTTCCATCACAGTTTAAATGTTATATATTAACAACATGTGAATGTAGGGAACCTGTCATTCAAAACGTGGCTACTTCTTTACTAATGATTAGCTGATTGTGTACAATAGAAGTGACTATTCAACTCTGACATCAGTCCTATGCCATCCATGTATGGATTAACATGGATCTTTGATGCAGATCCATTGTGTCTAAAGTCTCTAACAACAATCCAGCTCCTCTCTAACAGTTACAAAAAACAGAGTCAGAGACAGCTTAAGGACCCACTTCAATAATGTTACTAGTAGTTGTGAGTTGAGAGTGATTAACTGGTGATAATAATGTTATAGCCTATCAATGTTTTGCTGTACTCAGCTGGCTAAATTATGGCTCAAAAAATTAACTTGTTGATGTTTGCTATCACTTTCAAATGAGTTCAACGAGACTTAACGAGACTCAACATTAGCTTAACTTACATTATGTCACTGAAACAAATTGCATCATTTGGGTATTTGCACAGTGTAACTAGAAAGCTGGGCATGTTTGTTATCATAGAAATAGATCATAAGATTGTGGTGTTTTTAAAACTTTTCAAACTTAAAACGAATATAGTGATGTTTGTTGTAACTTTGCCAATAATGTGCTACCTCACCTTCTAAACACAGCTATGCTCTCTAATCTGAGCTGCTCCAGTCTACAGATGTTTCTCTGTGTCATCTGTGGTACAGCACCATGTACAGTCTTCAGTGCTGATAGGCTATTACTCCTGATGTGTACCCAAGCAGATAGCGCTGTGGGCGGAGCATCGATTGACAACACAGAGTGGTGACTACAAACAGAGGGAGGAGGCTGCACCACAGTCAAATAAGTGAATATTGGCAATCGGATAAAAAACAGACAAACATTGCGATAATGGTAAAAATGCTGAATATTGGATCCAATAATGAGCCAGGCTGATGATCAGTCAACTCCTTATATTCATTTCTAAAATGAGATTGCTGACATGACAGGATCTGCAGGGAGAGGTAGAGTTGTTTATTTGACCATAAAAAGACATTCATGTAGTACATCAGATATCTAACTGTCTCAATATAATCACTGTTGCCTTTAGCCAAAAAAAAAGAGGAAACCATATATCAGTTTATGAGCTCACACAATCAGCAGCGATCAGAAGTGAAAGCCGATGGTCAGGATATTGTAGCCTAATCAGCAGTACATGCACCGTGCGGTTTATATAGTTTGCTGATGTGCAGTGCGGTTTGGCCGAGATGGAGTTAAGGTGGTTTCCAGCACACTTGATGGGGCTGAACAATTTGCACGGCTGGCAGAAAAACCATAATCAATCCGGAGATTATAGATAAGGGCACTAAAACCAGCCAAGCACAGCGTTTTCTCTTATCGCAATTACACCTTGCCCTCCTGCCTCAGGTACAGCCAATTAAACTGGGAGAGGATGCGCCAGCAGCCACTTCACATTGAGAAGACCTATCAGACAACTCTAAACACACTCCATCACTACAGAAGGGGCGGAGGAGAGCTTGTTAAGCACTGGAAGACACATGATGAAAGCACAAGTGTGCACCTCAGGTGTATATGCTGTATGTTTATGTCAGTCAAAAAAACACACATGCACGTATTTTATTATGAAAACAGTTATTGAATGGCCTGAATGATAAATGCTCTGGTGAGTGATAAGCAGTCTACTGGATGGTTGCCTGCTGGCTGCGTTTCATAAACGGACCAAGGGCACACAGACCTTGCCCTAACACAGCCTCCCTCTCACTCTCTCATCTGCTTTTTAATCCATTCATTACTTCCCTCTTCTTTTTCTGCCTTTCACTGTGGAATATCACTCACATTATGTGACTACTCAGCAGTACAGAAAAGGAAAGTAGGTGTGGGAGAGGAGGCAACTCATGCGCGGGTTTTAATGTGAGAGCAGCAGGGTGGTTAAGAAAGGCAGCGGTGAGGTCAAAATCAAGGATAACACTTAGAATGAATACAAATCTTTGCTTATTGTGACTTTCTATTCCCTCCTTATTGTTCAAAACTAACACACAGAAAAGAGTGGCATACATACTGTTGCTAGGTCGGCGATGAAAAATTGATCACACAAAGTTCTCTGTGCTGCGCATCACTGCTGTGTTAAGTTAACCAGGCACACAAACACAAACCTCACGGGCTTGATCTGAACCACAACTTTACACTTCTCTACCCTCTCACCACTTTGAGGTTTCAAAGCCTAGATGCACAGCATGTGGTGTTTAGTCTACACTGTGTGATTCCACCACACCCATTTAGCTCGACAATTTCACCCTGTAGCACCATCCCTTTCGCGGGGCGGAGAGAGAGCGAGTTAAGCGAGATCACTTCTTGTCTCAGCGCCACGCCGAAACTCGACATGTACAGCGGGAGAAGAACATGAAGCTGTGTGACAGAAGAAGAGAGGCTGACACAGGTGGTCTCGTTTTGCTTACAGGGCAGACCAGATGTCCGGCCTGAGTATGCACGCACGCACACACACACGCACTCACACACACACACACTAACAAACACACACACATATACACACACATGCAGACATGCAAAGTAAGACATAAACAAAGCTGGCACATTGCATCTTTCTACCTGCTTGATGAAATAATTAAATTGCTCCTTTGAGCACTGGAAGCCATTAATAACAGCAAGACAGGAGGGAGTCAAAAACAAATTCAAATGAAAAGAGGCCGCCACAGTGGGGGAATCCATCTACTCTCTATTTAGACTACATGGAGATGCGTTCCACTAATGCTGGAATGAGACAAAGTGAAAAAGATACTCCTTATTGGCTTCTTATTAAATACTACTGGAGTCAAAAGGGGGTAAATTGACTAAGTAGGTCGACGCAAAAATGCGTGTGGGGAAAATATGCTAAATTCAAATTCTGATTGGCCACATGGGTCTGTGGATGCTGCTTCCATAATTGCCTTTGCTTGATGTTTTTGTCCTCGTTTCAACATTTGCCGTGACATGCAATGTGCTGGAGAGGAAAATAACTTCCTGGTGATGCAAATGATGTTTGTGGCTCGGCGCTTCCCCACCGAGACCAACACATCTGAGAATGGTTCCTTCCACATCAACACAAACAGCCAATCGGCACTAGCTTGGCACAGTCCGCGCACAGATGGCTCCAAATCAAGCTAGTGTGCGGCTTCAGTACTTACCACGTTCGCTGGACAGGGTGGTGTCTGTCAACCGGGGGGAGAAAGAGAGGAAAGGGGGGGTACGGGGAGGGGGAGAGAGAGGAAAAAGGGGCACGGGGAGAGGAGAAGGAGAGAGAAGATGATGATTAGAACATAATAGGTTTCAGTAAAAGTGGCACTGCGATACTAAAGTCACCGTTAAACAAGAGAACAAAACAGATCAATGAGGAGGGTTAATGGAAAGTCAGGCAATAGCTGGACAGTGACATATAAAGAACGCAGGGATGCTATTGGACTAAATTTGCTGTCACATCAGCGTAGTGGCTCACATTTGTCTCTGTCTATTATCCAGGCAGCACCATTTAACCAGAATACAGTTTGTTTTCTCTGTTATACTTCTTGTCATTGCCTCAAGCTGTGGGATTCATCATTATCTTCAAAAGCTTGTAGTGATGTCTATATTGCTCTTGTGCTCACTCATTGAAACACAGGAGAATTGCGGGATATTGCTCATGCACATTGCACACAGTTATGTACAATCGTCGTGGGCGATATTTATTCAGACCTTGGCACCACAGCTGCGTGACAGAGAGAGTGGAGAGGCAGCCAGTGGAGGTTCTTGATGTCTTTCTCCTGGTTGCCTGCCCTTCGCATGTCCTCCAGCGCCAGCATAGTTGTTTCGTGAGATTTGATCAGAAGTAATCTCCATGGCTCCTTTTTTTTTTTTTTTTTTTTTTCCATGTGTGCATTTATTACTCTCATTTTTTTAAATCTGGAAAGCCTTAAAGCTGACTGAAACTTTTTTTTTAAACACCAGCTCTGATCACACACACTTGGTCACTAAGTTTGAGGACATTACAATTCCCAGGCCTGTGATTTAAAAAAAAAAAAAAAAGTTTGAATAAAAACACTAGGTAATGGCTCTCTGTTGGTTCCAGACATGCACAATTTCATATTAGTAAGTTGCTCTTTGCTTACTTGCAAAAAGTTAGCAAGAAAAATTAAACTTGTGGTGTGGCTGTAGACTCTTACTGGGGATATTTACTGTCGCAAATTACTGTAAGGGGAAAAAACTTTTGCGATAACCCTATTTTTTAATTTAGCAGTGCATTTACTAAGACTATACATTTAAATGAGCTCAGCCATAGTTAGTCTGATTTTGCAGTCTGCTCAGGGCTGTTTTGTTGTGCATGTCTGAAAAGGAAAGGAGCAACAAAAGTGTTTTCTGCTGTTGAACTCTAATAAGTGATTGAAGAGAAGACAGCTGGAACTGCAAGCGTTATATTGAGAAGAACGCTTTATGAGAGAAAATATTGGTTAAATATTCGCTCAACAAGGTCAGTGATTGAATGGGTTTTGAAAAATCTGTGGGTGATTTTTAGTAGAACTCCTTTGACAAGATTGTTTTTCTACAGATAATACAACAGTTAATTACTATGTTATCGCTATGAGACATTCAATGCCTTAGTTAGTGAATCAACCCTAGTTTAGCTTTCACTCCAAGCACAGAGGTGATTTCAGTCTGTTGTCAGATGATGTTTATAAGATGATGTTTCTCACACATGGCAACCTTTAAATACAGGTGTGTGCAGGTTGTTTATCTGACATAACTCCAACATACCAAATTAACCCTGACATTTATTTCAAGCCTAAAGCATCTATTGTGGATGGAGTTGTGCTAACCAACATTTTCCTCCTCCAGTCTGCCTCTGTCAGTTTGTTGTGTCCCTGAAATCTTGAGATAATGTAGAGCTTTAAAAGTGTCCTATAACTGTAAGAGATTGTAAGCTGCTCCTTTTGTTGAGTTTATTGAGAGCTGGTCTGGATCAGTGCCTGCTAAATTAAAATTTAAACATGAAATGCATACCACATTTGAATGAACGCCTTTTCTAAATTGTTTAAGTCACGCAGACTTCCCTTCAGACACTCTTTAGTCTTCAGTAAGTATGTTTAGTTTCTTGGTTATTTGTGAGCTTGCGGTACAAACTTGCAGAATGGATGACAGCTTTTGGTCTCTTTGGCTATAGTTGTTATGATCAAAATGCATGAATGCCAATGAGTCACACTTTTTTCTACTCACGTCTCACCACGAATCCATTGAAGTTCATCGTAAAATCTTTGCAACTTTTTGACTTGTTTACAAAAAGCGCACACATCACTATCTAAATGAGAGTTTTCTTGTAGACAGCAAGACTGTCTCCATTCCCCCTCTCCATGTATAAAAGCACCCCACTCTATCCCAACAGAACTTCGCTCCGCACATGTTCAATTATTCATCTCCCTCTGTCAAGAATTCAGCCTTGCTAGCACTTGCCAGTATCCCCCACAAATTGGCAGGCAGGCTCATATTTGGCATATGGTGCAGAGCAGTGCTGCTTTTCCTCCTCTCTTCAGTTGGCCTGCTAGCGTTCCTGAGGGGCACAGTAACACACATTGGTATGCACACACGCACGCAAACACACACACACGCACACACACACATACAAACATACTTACACACACCAATGATGCACCATGTCTATCAGTTTTGTAAGTGAGACCCCCCCCCCCATTGAGTTGCTGGGCATTCATCCACAACCTCTGTGCAACAGGTTTCAAGATTTCCAACAACAACACTGTACATGCTGGAACAGCCAAATCAGCAACAGCCCGCTACTCACAATACTGGAAGCAGACATCTAACATCACTCAACAGTCAAGAATATCTGACTATCAATTAAGACCAATAACAGCCCTGCACACCAGCACAGGGGCTTTGAGGTAATCTGCCTGATCAAACCTCTTTTCAGGTCGAAGTTAGATGGAGATACCACCAGTACACCAAACTAATCCAAAAGAAATCAAATCAATCATATAGGTGGAACATTTTACCCACCTTAAAAAGGTGCAAAACAAGAGAGTCAAGGAAAACCAACAATCTATCCTGAGAAGAAGTCCCATCAGGCAGAATAACCACTCAGTGTTGCTCATACAGTATAGGCATTTTTCACTGAGGACATTTTAACAGCTCGCCGTTAGAAGAGGTGTAAATGATTACATTAAATATGGTTGAGTTGCATTTAGCTGTTTCAGTTTCAGGATGCTGATAGTGTTCATGCTCACTCAGTGTCACACAGTGCTTTTCCTACAATGTCATGTATCCGCTGTGAAAAAGCAGATATTTGTTTTGTAAGGTGTAAGATCTCACTAGTATAAATGTGACCTGCTCAGAAATGGGCTAATTTACATGACCGATAGTACACTGCCCTAACTGAAACCAAGAATTTCCATCATAATGACAACACATGACATATGGTTATTATGTTATAATATAGATATAGATAGATATCACATAGATTATAGCATACAAACCTAATGAGCACTAGGCTGTAGAAACACTCACAGATCACAGTATAAGCTAAAAACTGCAGAGCAACACTTAAACTTACTAGAGTGGAGGACAGAGGTTTGATGTGTTTTTTAAGCTTTTACCTTTAACATTAAAACTATCATCAGGAGCCGGTAGAGGTACCAGGAAACAACTGACAGCCCATTTCGAAGTTGCATCAATTATACTGATGATGTCACAGGTCTGCACTGTTTGTAAGATTTAACACATGGGTGTAGAAAGCATTGAAAATCTATATTTCCTTTGTTGAATTCTAGTGCTTTTAAACAGGTGGTTTGTTACTTTTATCTGATAATACTAGCATGAGATAATTATGGGTACATTTTGTAATTTCATTCATAGAAAGTGTTTGGTCCCAGGTCACATATTTGAAGATATTAAAAAGCTACGAGTACAGAAATTGATTGGATGATTAATTCAGAGCCATCTTAATAATAACCACTCATAGTTTATTTAAAACTGAGGATCTCTTCATGCATGCATTCAATTGTAATTTCAGTTAATTTGTTATCAGATGATTGAGTAAAGTGGAGAGGACGACTGTGGTCACATTCATCTTCCAATCATTTCTACTATTGTGAAAAATCACCAGGACCTGAGGCTTGATTATTATGTTTGTTGGGAAGTTGGTGGTGGCTTTGTTTACACACACTTTTTTGTTTTACACACATAACACTTCCATGCCACTTAAATATTTAGGGCAGCATTTCATTACAAAAGGCATCAATATAACAGCCATCTGCCCCCTTTCATGAAAAGCGATAGTCTTGAAATCATAAGTGGCATAAGTCTGAGGAGTGGGTGTGAGCAAATCAATCAACTTAAGTGGATCACATCATAATAGCTTTGTGGCCTCTGGGGCTAAAAATACACATTTCAAACAGTTCAAATAGCAAATAACTTAAAATCCAACATATAAAATGCAAAAATCTCATGAAATATTGAAATGAATGTGACACAATGACTCTACTGTCACACAGAATGACACTCAGGGCTGAAAAAATAGAGAAAAAACTACATATTTGGAGAAGCTGCTGAAATGTCAGGGCTACAAAAACCCAAGTGTTCAGCCTGACTTATTGCTTACGACCCTCTACTCTTCTTGTTGCATTTGTTTAATGGTAGACTACGAGTACGCCTTACCACATAATGAAATGTAATTGTTCACTAGCATTAGCCATTTTCACAATCTCAAACATGTGCTTTTAAAAAATAATCTCTTAGACAGCTGACTGGTATACTCCCAGGAAGCAGAAAAAAGCCTGTATGTGGTTGTTCCACCATCCATGAATACATGTATATGAGTGAAACCTGTTATTCTGCGGTTAGCTAAAAGATACACACTGTAGAAACTTGGTTGAGTATTTACAGTATGACACAGGGAATGCACAGCAGGTTTACTCTTCATGTCCTTTTATAAGTTGCTCAGGTGTTGAGCATTGAGAAATGAACAAGTACCATCAAAAGGCTTTCATTCTTTTATCCAGCAATATATTCTTTTCATATTTTAAGTATAGTTCATTAAAAAAATGCGAGAAAGCACTGACGCAGGTATTTAAGCCTGACACGATGCTGTTTCTTTCATCCTTGCTCTCCGATGAATAAATGACATTTTCAGATATACATCCTGTATTCTTTTATGGACCAGTTTTTCCTGTTAAATTCATCCACAAAACATTTGAACAGGTTCTTTACAAAGCCAAGTACAGCTGTGAAAAGAATTAGTCAAAACAAGTAATAATGCGGAATCCCACACATTTTAAACTCACCCAAAAAGGTCATGGTTAGTCATTTCCTTCATCAAAGGTATGAAGAAAATATTTAAAGCTCTCACAAAGCACCAAATTACATCCGTATTGTCTGTGTGCTAACCTTTCTTTCAATTCATGTACGGATCTAATTAATCTAATGAATCCGGGATGAAAAAAATCTTCAGTAACTTCTCAAAGTATATGCGAGTGTAAATGACTTTCACTAGCGACATGCTGAAAGGCAGCCAAAAATTTTCACAACATCCCAACAACGTGTTAAATCACACGCGTGCCGCCACCTGTCATGTGAGCGAGCGTGGATTGATGTGAGCACGTCTGTTTGTATGCAGATGAATCCTTATGCCAAATCTTCTTGTTGCCCTTGTGATGACTAATAACCAGAGAGCATTTTCAGCTAATAAATAATACATTTAACAGTCTAATCAAATTGAACAAATGAGTATGTCTAGAAAACTATTAATCAGAGAGTAAACATGTATTTACAAATATAACACTGGCAAAAACAATCAATTATTCATAAAGTGAATGCTGGGTAAGTGGGCTTCTTCCCGGGTGAGATGCTGCCATAATTGGAGTGGGACTACAGGAGTTCCGGCTGGTGTGTGTGTGTGTGTGTGTGTGTGTGTGTGTGTGTGTGTGTGTGTCTGTGTTGGGGGGGGGGGGGGTTGTACTCACACATATACACACAAACGGAGACACGCACAAACACTTCTCCCCATGCGCCAAACTTCCCCCAAACACGACAAGAGCAGGCAGAGTCGGCTCATTACTGCCTAATGAGTTGTCTGATTAGTGCCGAATATAAAAGCCTTATTGTCAAGCGCTGTATGTTTATTTTGATTAATTATTGTACTAAAGTGACAGAATGGAAGCACAATGACATGGAGCATTAACGTTTTGTGGTAATAGGGCCCTAGTGAAGAGGGCAATTGTATACTCATCCCTCAATACAGCGCACCAACCACAGCCACTGCCTGAAGAGGTTTTATATTGGGACTAACAGACACGTATGTTGCCTCTTCCTAACATGCAATTCAACCTTTAACTCCATATGGTAAGATGAGGACTGCGTAATCCAACAGACCTGTAGACACTAATGCTCAGTAATGACCAGCCTCTCTCCAAGCAGGTGGCTGGCATTGAGAGGGTTAGTCCTTGTACACTGTGTACCAATCAGTGATTCTTCCCTTTTCTAGTGTTTTTTTTGTTCTCAAAGTAATAAGAAACAAACCAAAATGTGCAAAACTCTCATCTGAGGTGTGTATTTACTTACTCTACATACTTTTTCCATCTTATATGGTGACATCACCCTGCACAGGTGGGCGTAAATTAAAATTTAAACCGATAAAACCTCCATAAATCTTTCAACATCCTCTCTTGTGCACCTACCCCTTAAAATAAAAATGTGTTTCTCTCCCTAACTGACATCTTATTGGGTTTACACTTGCAAATGATCCCTCTCTGCACTATGTTTCCACCCCAACCTCCTGTTTCAAAAGGAAATATATCAAATCAAGGAAGTAAGAGTGTCATTTGTGGAACCACATTGTATAAATACTCCATCACAGTCTACTTAAACTGAAGTTGTCTCATCAATGCTTTTTGTAACAATTAAGGGTCAAATTAGTAGATGTACTGTAAATTGGGAGGGGGCACTTATAGTGACAAGCACAGAGATAATTATCAATAGACTCTGCAGGTCATTGGGCTGTTGGTAGCGTTTTACCATCTTCTAGCTCATTGTTTTGGTTTTACAGTTTAAAGCCCACCAATTCAATCCCACCATTCACAACCTGCTCAGCACCAAATAGGACACAAAGTAGATGACTAGTTGGAACATAGTGGAGCATTTATCAACTAAACAGTCAGATATTTGCCTCACAACTTAGTGAACAAAAAAAGAACAAAAGATTGAATATATAAAAAAAGAGTGAATATCGGACTATTATCAGGTGGACACAAAGAAAACCACAAATAAATGAAAGTATTGGTCCTGTCCTTGTCACCTGGATGTGTGAAAGAGCAACTGTTTGCTAACACTCACATGTCAGCTTTATAAGAAGATATTATGTCAGTCTTAACAGTTTGTTGTGCTGGCCAAAATAGTGAAGGTTTGAGTAAAGGTTTAAATAAAAGTGCATTATCAGCAGAGTGCATCAACATCAGTATTTTATTAGCTGATCATATGATTTGTTTGAAATATTTGAGTCTGCTGTGTGACCACTAACTAAAGCTTGTATTGTAATAAAAGGTATTTTCCTCTGTAAAAAAGTGCAGTTCTGTGATGTTACATAAAATGGAAATCCAAGTCAAGTGAAAATATGTGCTCAAAGTACTCAAAGCACAGACCCTCGAGTAAACAAACTCAATTATTTTCTATCATTGCCACTGGAAAAATGACAAAGGCCAAGACTTGAAATCTAAAATAGAAGTGTTGATTATGAGAAAAGAAAATATGCCAGATGCACAAACACTTGTTCTGCAGTGAGTCATGACTCCCTCTTGGCCAGCAAGAAATCACATGTTGAGAGATTAGCCTCAAATCACTGATTAGCAGAATGTTTCTAGAGTGCTTTTATTTACAATTCAAACAGGTAAAAAAATACTTTGAGAGATGTTACCTTGGCAAGCCAGCACAACCTGAGTGTGTTCAGCTGCAGAATATAATTAATATCAGCCAGCCTTTCTCTCTTCAATGTCCTGAGGTATAGGAAGGTGTAGTAACGGTAAAAATCCCAGCACCACATTTAACTGTGACCTTTTATCATAATTACTCCCTTTGATCAGTCAGTTAAATATGTTTCCAGTTCAAATAAATACATTAAATGTGTTCCATTTAGTGTGGTTGACATACGCTGAAAGACATTTTCTTGTTAACCTGAGGTCAGTAGACCTAGATTTGCATGAATAAACATGTACGTAGTTGATGCAGAAGGCTTTTCAGTGTATCCTGTCTAAGGCACGTCTCAGTAAATGTAGATTTTGATCTATGCAGGTAAGATAAATGGATGAATGCCAAAATCGTATTAATGTGAGAAGATCTGACTTTATGCCTGTGAATAAGACCCATTTCCTTTCCCATAATTTATCTCTTTTCCTCTCCGTGCAGCAGGCCTCTCCGTGAGCAGAATGCTATTTGTATCGTCAGAGGAGGGACTGTGTTGCTTGCCCTGTTGCTCTGTACACACTTTAAATCAGAGGTAATGGGGCACTTCAGGAGACCGCTGTTACACACACCCAACTGCCAATACACTGTAATCACTAAAGGCCTCTTTTCTTCAGAGATAAGAATTGTGAACGTGCATTGCACTCAAAATTACGCGGATACACTGGGGATGAATTGATGATAACTTAGTGAACAGGACTCTATGATTTATAGTGTTTTGACATCACTGCCTTGGTTACAGGAAAGCAGTCACGCCAAGTGAGATTTCATCCAGTTAACAAAGAAAAAACATGTAGCACCCGTTCATATGGTCACTCAAAACAGATGTCTCAACAAATTATTAGAAAAACAGATTGAGAGGTTGATTCAGTTTACATCATACATGCTAATTTGTAAAAGTTGTCCATCAGAAAGCCATCAGCAGCTGATCCACTAATTTTCCCATTTGTGTACAAGTCAAGAATAAAGTCTATACGGTGTTACAGGCACGGGAATCAATCCTGCCAATAATCTGGACAACAAGCAAATAGAATCCATTCAAATGTGCAGCAGCTGCTTAGATGCTTCTCTAACTCTTGGTTTTGAAGAATTTCTCAACATGTAAGGGTTAGGGTTAGTAAGGTGATGATCCACACTGGAAATGTTTTTTAAAAAGAAAAAAAAATCAGCTCTTGTGTTTGAGGAGACAAAAGTCAGTAACTGAATAATTCAATCAAATAAACAGCGGAAACATTAACAACATAAAATGAACAACTGAGTCCTAATTAATCTGAAGTGACAGAAATATATTACAGATAGTGGATGATGGCAACATACAGTTTTTGGGTTTCACTCTAATACTTAAAGGTAACTGATGCAAAAATGAAGTGTAAGTGTTTTTTGATTTGTGGCATCAATAAATACAGATATAGCTCATTTGTTACAATACTTTTTACTCTGAGAACTAATAGAATAGCTGTAAAATAATACAGAGTGAAACAAAACACTGAACATGACTCATCTTTAATGAAAATGACCCTCTCATTGCTGGTGAAATATCCCACCTGGCCTGAGTTTAATTATTAGACGGCTCCACAGACATACCTTCTCATTTCTCTGTGCAGTGTCAGGTCACTATACTGTACATCTATTTTCATAACCCTCATTGTTAACAACCTCATGGGCCAAATCAGTCATGTTGTGCAGAGTGCCCCCATTAATGTATACTGTATACAGCTATTTGTACTTTCTCTCAGCCAACATTAAAGCACTTTCCCTGGAGGCTTAACACATTTAATGGGGTGTCTCAACCTTAATGTTAATGCACTGTAGGTAGCAGCTGATAAGCCCAGTAGGTGGTTTCATTCCAGCATGTAAACATCTTATGTGTAAGGATATTTGGCCTTTGTGGGTGTACATTGGCATGCATTTATATGCTTGACACTTGTACATGTTTGTCCAGTCAAAGCTAACATTTTCTACCTCTGCCTTCTGATTAAATTCAAATGAATATGCATGGAATACACTCACTTATAAATAGCTACTTCTCAAACGAATATGCATCACAATATGTGATGCACAGAGTTTTCTCTGAACGCAGCCTCCCAACATGTAGAGACAGAGGCAAAGAGGGAGGTGGGCGGGGGGTCCCTGCTGTGATGAACTGGTGCTGACACAGCCAGATGTTTAGTTAAAATGCAGAGCCCCGATGTGGGATGGAGGGAGGAGTTGACATGCGCTTCGGGGGCTTTAGGCAGCCAAGTGCTCCTCTGTAGCTGCCTCGTATCTCTGTAGGCAGACTGTGTGTATGCTTTATCTCACACATTTGCATTCAGCTGAGTGTGCACGTTTGTGTGCGTGTGTGTGTGCATGTGTGTACACAATCACCTAGCAATTTGGACTACATGTAAGAACTATCAGAATTAATGGCATGTGTATGTGTGCTCCTGTACATGCACTTGGGTGTGGGTGTGTAAAGAATGCTACATTGAGCATGTGTCTAAACCAAGGTCTACTGTCGCAGTATCCTCTCTGTGGACTGTGTCAGAGCTGGAGGGCGATAGACTGCACAAGCTCGCACAGAGTCAAGTGGAAAACACATGCACAAACACACTCTCTCTCATACACATACACACACACACACACTGCTGACTCAATCCTTCCACTAACATGCGGAGTCTGACACTGCTCTTTGGTGGAGAGCAATATCCCAACGGCAGAGCTTCTGCTGATATAATGAGGTAGGAGGTGGCGTTGAAGAAGCAATCAGTGACGTCTTTTAGATGTGATCACATTACCAACTGACAGCATCAACAGCCTGTCATCATCATCACTACTATCATCGTCTTCATCAACATCATCAACATCATCGTCTTCCTGCTGGCTCGTTAGGGCACGCTGCAGTGAGACAAGATGGAGCCTGTGACAGAATGGCAAGGGATGGACTGTAATGTTATTAAAGGACCAGTATGTAGGATTTAATGGCATCTGGCAGTGAGGTTGCAGATTATAGCCAACTGAATATCCTTCCCGTTCCGAACATGTAGGACAATCTAAGGTGGCCATGAAACTTGTGAAAAATGCAAAATGGCCTCTCTAAAGACAGTGATTGGTTTGTCCATTCTGGGCTACTGTAGAAGAATGGTGGTGTACCATGGTGTACCTCCATAGAAGAGGATCCGCTCCCTATGTACTGTAGATATAAAAGGCTCATTCTAAGGTAACAAAAACACAATGATTCTTGGTGATTATACATTAATTAAAACATACTCATCAATATTACATTTAATTATTTACAGCTAGATTTCACTGAATTCTACACACTGCACCTTTAAACGTGCTCGTTCTGTAATAACTAGCACTTGCAGCTGGGGAGGTAGGCAGGTGGCAGATGACAGGCTATGACACACACATTTTCTTTTTCTTTCTCCCTCTCCTGCTCTCCTCTCTGTCCCCCATGTCCTCCTCTGTCGAAACTAATCTCATTTCCCAGTAGCTCGAATTAAATAAATGTCTGTCATTAAGACCAGTGAAGGATGGCGGAGGGCCTGGGGAGATCAAGAGTTGGGTAGGCTGGGGAGGACAGAAGGTGCTTAGTTAGACCCCGTGGATCCACAGAGGGTGGGAAGGAGATGATGAGGGTGGAAGACAAAAAAGTAGACACTAAAGCAGAGGTTTCACAGCTTCTTTCACAGCTGCTCCCTTTTCCATTTTAGTGACATGTTGCATGAATAGGAGACCATTTTAGAAATAACAAGAGAAGATAACTAATATACTGTTATGATGAGACAAGGGGAAAGACTTCACCTCTGGAGCAGCCAGGCAGGCTCTTTCCATTTGCTCTGTGACAGGTTTTCACCCTCTACACCCTCAACTACACCTCCCTGCAACCCCATTTAACCATTAAGCCAACAAAGAGCACCACTGCCTGCTCACCAAGTATCATCCCACCTCAGCTCTCTTCTATCCTCTGGCTTCTATTGACAACCAGGAGCTAACGGTTACTGTGAAGTATTTCACATCCACTGGGGACTCATCCTCGCAGTCATATCTGTCCAATGTGTGTCTATTAGGACGCGGCTAAAACCTGCCATCAATCCCTGAGGTGTCTATTTGATTATCCCCACATGGGAATACTTCACTGCCAGTCTTAGGTAACCTGCCACACTATTTTAACAGTCTCCCTTGGGTCTGTTAGGGGTCTATTATATGTCTGCTGGAGGAGGTGCACAGTACATTATGAAATGCATGTCGGCATGCAGACACTGCTTCATCAGTGTCTCTGGAGTCTGCTGAAGAAGGGTGTTGAGCCCTGACTCTCAAGTAAAACGTGCAAAACAGCAGTTTACCAAAACAAGAAGTAGTATAACAAAATCAGTGAGAAAAGCTGAACCTGAAACCCATTATATGACTGTGGAGTGTCTTTGATGTTGAACCAAGAGAATAAAGTGTACGAGGCACTTACTGCAGGAAGATGTGTCTTTAAGTGGACATGGCATTTATGGAGATGTTCAAAGCAAGCCTTTATATTGGAATGTAGTGCCTTTCTTTCTCCTCCTAAAGCTTTCATTTAAAGGGTTTTGTGGTTAACGGGGACCACAGAAGTCTCTAACTGACCCTGTGTGGCGATTTGCTTCCTGGATACATCAAAAGAACAACTTTTGTCAGACTGATCTATACTATTGTCCTATGAAAGGGCGTATGAGTGTATTTTGACAAGGGAAGGTGCAAAAACAGCTGTCATCAAGCCTTTTTTCCTGAAAAAACGGGAAAATGAAATCAGACTTTGAAATGCAGCACAACATCAGGCGCACTCTTTCAGACTGACCTGACTAAGCTTCTAAAATGTCAATGGTCGATAAATGTCACAGCTCTATAAATACATCATTAATGCCATTGATGCTGTATTTATGGAACTAAACACCATGTTTATGGTAATGAACACCTATAAATTGGTTCGATTTTTTTTCAATTTATGTATCAATGCAACAAACATGGACTACAAACTAACTTTTCGATTGGACCTTTTGCAAACTAATAGTTATGTTAGTTCTGTTGTTCTTCAAAAGTCTGGACCAGCATGTGAAACCAACAGACATAGAGCCTAAATTTGGCTTTAGTATCAATGTGCTTCAAACATTGATTGTATAGAAATATAGAAGTCATGATATCTCTCCATAAGTGAAGCCAAAACATCTGGATTGCCCCCTGGTGGCTGGCTGCAATATAGGTTATAAATCCTGCTTCTTCCATTTTTCTAATCTTTTTGTTTTTAAATAGTTAGCTATAGTCAGCTGCTCTGGATAGGATATCTTTTGGCTTCACTTTTGCATAGCAGAAGGAATTAGAGACATGTAGTCTATGTTTATAGTCAATGGTTTCAAATGTTTACACAGACACTGTTTTAGAGTTCACTCCACTGTCTTTAGCTGGTTATAGTTCAAGGAAAATGGCAGCAAGAAGGCCTGAGAGTGGGTCACATAAGAGGTGATGAGCTCAGTTCTGGGCGCTGAGACAGTGAGAAGGTCAAAGAGAGCACTCAGATATGTGAACACATTAAGTGGACAGAGAACACACTTCAAACCCCTCTTGTGAAGGACCAAGGTAGCACTTGGGGCCACTTGCTTTTTAGCACTTTCTGTGGCTTGCCCGAATGTTGCAACAATATTATAGTGTATGTGTGAGAATGTGTGCATGTGTATGTGTTGTTCTTGAAGCATTAACTGCATCTTAATGTGTGAGACAGTAGTCACGCAACCCTGGGGGCTTTTATTTCAGCTATGGAGGGAGAATTTGGGTTGTAGGTTCAGCACCAACTGAAATTATCCAAACCGCTGATCTCGCAAACCGTGACAATGTATCCAAACCGTGACAATGTATCCAAACTGTGACAATGTATCCAAACTGTGACAATGTATCCAAACTGGACGTGTTTTATCCCAACATTAGCAATGCCCAGTAGAACTAGGCCAATTTTCTGCTACTGAATGGGCTTGACATTCAATCCAAAGCATGTACTTGTACTCATCAATGCAAAGAGGTTGTTGATTCTTGATGGATTTCTTTCAGTGCTTATATTTGAGGAAATCTTCCAACATGGCATCTAGGCTCATCAACATAAAAAAAACAAAAAAACAATCAAAACAATAAAACTGTATTTTTTTCTACTAGATGAATCAAGCAATCAGCAATTGAAAGTCACTCCTATTTCTAACCCAAAACATCAGTTTAAGAAAGTAACATTCTCTGAAGTGTGTGTAATATTTCATATGGGGTTTTTAACCTTAAGGCTACCATGTGAAATGATGTCTATATTCAATGTTTTTAACCAGAGGGCTTTATGTGTATCCTTGAGACCTGACTAATATTTTGAGCTCATTTTATTCTATATAGAAAGTCAATTTTTGATCTTGAAAACTGTGTTGTTTATACCCTTGTTTATGTCTTCCTCGTTCCCACCTTTTACTAATGCATCGCTACGATTCTCAGAACATTAGCACAACTGTCTGTCTGTGGAATAGTTTGAATGTATTACACTTTTACATTTCCACAAGATAAAATCATAACATTGTTCATAACATGTCATGCTAATTTGTGCTAAGCAGTACTCTAACCCCTTCCTGTTGCATTAGTGTGACTCTACAAGAGGCTTCCTCACAGTTAGAAACGCAGCATTAGGGGGTCTCTGAACAGGCTGATGTCTGATTCATATTGTTACATATCTTTATTTCTTTCTCTTTCTTTTTTAAACTCCGCCAATTTCCCAACATCCTGTAACCTTGCTGTCTCAGTCGTGTTCCATATGTGCAGTATTTGCATTTTTATGAGATGACAATTGACTTGAACAACAAACACAATAAAAGTACTATGCAATTATGCCTTCTACTAAAGCCCACATAGGGAGCAGATGGTTGAATTCGTATGTCATGCTGTCATTTGTCTGCATAACCTCTGTGAGAAGAGCTTTTCAATAAAACCAAAATCTGTGGAGCAAACACAAATGCGATGCATTATGGGTGGCAGAAAAGCAGTAAAATCCCATCATCTCTCCAATTCAGCTGTGTATAGTACCAATAAACTAGAATCTGATCTATTCCAATACAACTGCAGAAACATGGACCAATATTTTGCCATTAGGGGAAATACAGTTGCCGTCATACGACTCTGGAGTGACACTTAGGTACAGATATAAAAGCCCTACTTTTTATTTGATACACATCTTTATTTGATGCACGACATGCAGCAGGAGTACACCATTACTCTGCCCCTCGGAGGATTTGTAGGAAAAATCCAACTTTTCGCTTTCTTTTCTGTGTACAGGAGTTACAACAAAGATAGGAAAGCAACCGAGCGAATGAGAGCTAGAGTTTGTCTGCTCCCATGACTATTTAATTCTGCTGTTCTACATTTCAGAAAACACTAAGTAGACTGCAGCAAAGAGTATTGTGGGGTTTCTCCAGTAGCTACAAGTGTCAAATATTTTATTTATTCTTAAAAAGTTTGAGTTTAGCAAACTTGAATCATCTGACTTTGCATATCTGCGAATGAATTAGTAGTTATGCAGGGTCGTGCATTTCCTCTAGATTGGTGGCTATGTGTACACAAGCATTTATGCATCAGCACAGGACAAACTAAGGCAGACAAACAACAGCTCCAGCCCATCTAATAACAGTGGGGCTTATCAGCCGCCTCTGCCTCCTCTAATTTTCATCAGTTTTGACAAGCCCATTAAATGAATCTGGGACCAAAAATAAACATGTTTGTGTTTAGCTGAAGTGACAAGCAGTGATCACACCTCCCAATGTTGGCGAGAGAGATACGACGACTTTTAATTAAAAATGCGGCCCCCATGCACAACAGCCTGGACATGATAAACAGGACTTTCGCCTCCAGCACACAAACTCATGCGAGGATACTAGGACAAAGTGTGATCTAAGACCCAGCACATTACTGGTGTTGATGATCATTAACACAGAAGCTGAATATTCTGGAAGATTGATGGTGCGAGTGTTGGTAGAGGGATTACGGAGCAATCCTTTCTCTAATCCTGATCTAATAGTAATGAGTTGTATTATCCTTCTCCTCGAGTATATTAGTTATGTGGTTACAAGGACTGAATTGATGATAAGAGGACAGTTGACTTTCTATCTATCTAACCCTAACCGTCCCACTCAGTCATTCCGCATCCTACACTCATCATCAAATATGAAAGGCAGAACTCTATCTTTTCACCAGAGTTCCTAACATGTCACATCTCCAGTGTTGCAGTATGTTATCTTAAACAGGCCCTGTGGGAAGCGCTCTTCAAATTCAAATAAAAAAGAGATACACAAGAAAAGCCTTTAGAATCCTCGGCGGACAGCCCAGGACAATACGGCTTTGGCAGAGGCGATGTCAGCACTCAGGGCCATTGACGGCCAACACCTATTTTTTCTCGGGATGACATCTTTATCGGTGGGCATTGTCATCCACTGGAAAAACACAAAGAGACCCAGAGACCCCAGCACCCCCCCCCCCCCCCCACCCCCCTTCTGTCAGTAGCACAAAAATCAGTTTCCATGACAACGCCAGTCTCCAAACTTCCAAGTCATTTCTGTCACAGAGGCTGACATAAGGTGAGCTATCATTACTCCCCCCCCCCCCCCCCCCAAATCTCCATCTTGCTTTGCTGCCTTCAATTCAACTTCTCTGCCTCCCGTTGAGTTGTCTTGTACTATTACTGTCCCTATCATTCTTCTCAAGCTTTGTCTCCTCCGCTCTCTCATTTTCCTTTCTTTGATAGCTATTTATTTCCCAAAGCAGCACCCCTGGGTTAAGATGGGAAACGTAAGTGAAGAAATAAAGACACTGACACAAGTTAAGTTTGTATTTTCCCAAAGGCATTAAATCCTGTGTAGCAGGTTCACGACTTGAGATGTTTCCTCTGGGTTACTGAGTGCCGGGTAATGAACAGAATGGTTATTATACAAACATATTTTCCCATATGACCACCACTTTGTTCTGGACTCTGTATCCCTGAGATGTTTCGGAGAGGTCTATAAGATCATTTCTCTTCATCTGCTTGCCAGAGGTGTTTTATGCGGGGGGCAGAGCAGGTGAACCTACGTGCAGACACACTAGGACAAGGTTTTTATTAAAGCAGGAGAGAAGAAACTAGTACAGGTGGCTGGAAACCAGGAGCTGAGGTGGGTTGGGGCAAGGGGAGCAGGCCCAGAGCGGAATCCGTGGAAGCTGGGTAGGGGGGTAGTAGGGGTCCAGGGCAGAAGACTGAGATGAAGACGAGATGAGGGACAGGAGACAGGGACTGGAGACGAAGCAGATGCAGTAGATGCAAAAAAGAAACAAAATACCTGAGAGGTAAAAAGTGTGAGTGTGAAAATATATGAATAGAGGAAGGGGGGGTGGGGGGGGTGGGTAATAAGCGAGTTCAAGGTCCTCAGGCAAATATTGCTTTATTTTCTTTCCCCCTCTATCCTTATTTGCCTGGCTCTGAGTAAATGTCAGACTCTGCTGGGAGATGGCAGGAACATCTTTTTTTTCTTCTTCTAAAATCTGAACCTCAAGCATCATTTCTCCCTGTATGCCAAAAGCATCAGATGTAAAATATGGAAAATAAGCTTGAGTCAGATATGAATGATCTGCCGTGCTTTAAGAGCCTATTCCACTCTTTGTCGTGACAGTCTATATGACCATGAACAGGGCAGAGGCTGCTACCCACCAAAAATGAAATTACAGTCACTTCTGTCCTGTGCAATGAAATGAATCATTACCACTGCAGCATGAAAGAACATAATCTGGCCCGCCCCCAGCTATTCCCCTATGGGGACTGATTTGCGATCGCATCTGAAGAAGCTGTGCATTCAATCAACAATGCAGCTTTCAGCTTTCAGGCCACCCTGCTGAAAGGCTTGAGGGATACAAGAGATCAATAGAGATAAATTAATTACTACACTGCCAAATGGGAATACTGTGTGGCCAGAGTTACTATAGAAACACAAAACGACATGGCAGCCTACATAAATGATACTGAGGGTGATATCTGCACTGCTACAAAAGGGGTCCAGAGGAGGTCTTGGAGTCGCCTGTGGCATGCCATGATCATTTCTGCACCGCTGACATTAAGAAATACCCACTGGTTTGATGCAGAGGAGCAGCTGGTTGCATGAGAGGCATAAATGAAGTGTTTGAACAGCAATGCCTGGATATTGAAGCCAATCGAGCAAAAAATAATGCCGGCTTGCCAGGGAGGTTTGTGTCTCATTAATGTGAGTGCGACTCATACAAATTCATGATATGAAAGCAATTAAGACAAGAAGTAGGCGCGATGAAAACAAGAATAAAGGGCAGATATGAGGCGCGGCTGTGGCACTTATCACCAGCGTCCACTCCCCCTCAGCTGGTTCCACAGCGAGTCCACAGTGGGGCCGGGCTGCAAACACACTTCCTCCTGGCACGCTCATCTATAAAGAGTAGCAGTGTGCCTGCCTGGGGGCTACATTTGCTACAACACTAATACCATACAGGCAACCAATGAATTCCTAAAGAGTACAATCAAGAGGGAAACAGTCCTTGCCGCTAACATCGCATGGCACTCGCACTCCCTTCCTGCTACTTACACAAGCAATATTCCAAGTGTTGTTTTGTTTCCATCAAATTTTCCATTAAAAGTGACATTTCATCTAAATCAAGCCCTGGGGTGGAAAACCCAGACAAAAACTAAAAAGGAGGCGAGGGATGGGGGGAATTCTCACGTACAAGCAGCGGAGACTGTGCACACAAGGCCTGTGTTTGTGTGTGTGTGTGTGTGTGTGTGTGTGTGTGTGCATGTGTGTGTGTGTATGCCTCCAGCACCTGACTCCATAATCACGGAGAGTGCCATTATTTGTAGCCATCAAAGCAAGATCAAAGCAATTACTTGTGTCTCTGCATTCACAGCAGTTATTAAAGCAAACAGCACGGTCATTTATCTGAGATATGTAAACATCACAGCTTTCGCTCCCTCTCTGCCTCCTCAAATGCTTCCGGCTTCACTGATTCACAAGTATCTGAAAGCAAGGTGTGTGTGAATGTTACAGGATGGGATGTGTGGTGGCAGGGCTGCTTGGTGACATCTGCGGGGCTCACAAGACAAGTGAAATAGGCTCCATTCCTCTCACTGCATATGAATCATTGTTCGCTTGTCATATTGCCACTGGAGTGAGAGACTGAGAGAGACCAAAGAAGAGAGGAAATGAGCGCAGGCAAGGAGGTAGGGGAATAAAATGAGTAACAGCTCTTGACCAAACACTCCTCTTTTAGGAGGATTGAGTCTGGGAAATATTCGTCCCCTTAGGCATCCAGTTCGCTGGGACTTATCGAGGTCTGGGGTCTTTTAACAGCAGAGAACACGCCGAACTCCCCTGAGACTTCATTGCATTTTCCGCCAGAAATGGAAAAAATAAGACATAATATCAATACTCGGTGTATAGCCACAGACTTCAAAAAAGTGAAAAGCAGTATTGCCTTGAAGCGAAGCGGCTTCATTTAAGTGCCGGCTCCTGCTAGTTCCCCATGTTTCCCAAGTCCCTGCAGTATCTCAACAACTGATGAAACAGTTAAGAAGAGTGGGTGACGCATTCTCCTTGGAAAAAAAAATATCACTGCTTGACAAATGTGGCTTTGTGGCAATCAGTCTGACTTATTTTTGGTCTATCTATTCTCTATATAGTACAACTTATTCATTTCATCAGGTTCATTTGTTAGCACACATTTATAAAAAGAGAGGAGAATAATCATCAGTGTATCACAGACAGACAAACACCCACCCACACACCCACACACACACACACACACATACACACGTGATCTTGTATTGCTTATTGCTCATTTCACTGATGATGAGAGGGAAACAGAAAAAAACACTTCCATCCTGATAAAAATGGCTCACAATATTTCTACTCAATATATAAAATTGATTATGTATGCTATGAGTGAATTATTATGCTGTGCCAAAAACTGTGATGGTGCAGCAGTGGGTAAGTATTACATCTTTCTCAGTCAACTCCATCTTGTACAGAATTGGAAGATCGAAGTGAAGTAACACAAAGTTTATGTCACTACACGGTCTGCAGTGTACAAGTCACCTGTGCGTCTTTGAAACTATATAGAGGATGTGTAAAAAACCGCTGGGGCGTTCATTTACACATCTGCTGTGACCTTTACCATCTACTTTAATGAGATTTCCATCGATTCACTTTCCCAGAGAAAATAAATCAATCGGAAACTCTATCAAAAATTGACACAACACCCCTGAATGCATCAACGGTCATGTCTCCAACAAGTCAACTGCAGGTATAATGAGACATCTTATAAAACAGTCAGGTGATTATGTGCATGTGTGTATGTGTGTGTGTGTGTGTGTGTGTTTGGGTGTTAACATTAGGATGCTGTCTCCATGTGTGCTCTGCCAGGAGATGATATAGAGGAAATTTGCAGGTTGAACTCTTCACCTGACATGGTCCAATTAGCCTAATCTTCACACTGGTTCATTGCCGTTTGGGTGGATTACAGGTGGAGGATGAAGTGGATCAATAAGAGTTCAAGTTCAAGTCAATTTTGTTTATTTATATAAAGACGTTTATCACCACCCCTCGCTTAAAGTGAACGTAGTATTTCCAGTAGGTGAGGACGTGTCTCTCCTGTTGTGTGCTACATGTGTGAAAGGGCAACTCCGGACATTGTCTGGAGTTCGTATGAGATAAAGGCTTGAGATGAAGCAAATAGTGGAGATTGAGCGTGAGGTAGTCTTGTAATAACAGACAATCCAGGATATCTACTTAGTGAAGTGTGAGGATCTCTAAATGCGATGTAGTTGCTTGAATGATAGACAGGACAGCTGCTAACAATCCTAAGCCCCTTATATTTTGTCAAGGTTACGCCTTACCGGAAAATCATGCTTTTCTCCATTCTCCACCGTAGCGGACTGCATATCACCACCCCAATATGAGGGGCCACCCGACTTTGGATTGGTTTCTCAAATCCAGATTTTTTTTTTTTTTAAACTCTCCATCCAGTTTTAACAATGAATCCTGGGGCAGTGTCTTCAGTCTTTATGAGTGAAGCGTTTAGAGGTGACCTGTGAGTCTACGGTGAAGAGGCTCTTTATAGTCTATGGCTCAGGAGGTTCTTTATTGAGCCTTTTATCAATTAAAGCAGGTGTCAGCATATTCACAGCTGTATGAAAAATGTTCTTCATCAATTACTTCACATTCTGCCAAAACAGAAGTATACATTTGCTTTTACTTTAATATGTCCCCATCATACAGCATATTGTATCTCAGAAAGTGACCCATCATTATGCAGTGAGGTGCTTGTGTCTGTGTGTGTGTGTGTGTGTGTGTGTGTCTGTGTGTGTGTGTGTGTGTGTCAGAATGAGAGAGCATCTGATTAGACAAACAAAGGAATGTTTTCGAAGGCAAACGAGTGGGAGCTCGGCAATTAGGTGTTTCAATTCCACTGATTGGGGATGACAGGGGCAACACACTGCGTTGAGCCTCACAGTTAGACATACACGCATATACACAGCCTTTCTCGTGCACGCAGCACAGAATACTTTGCTTCATTTACTGCAATTCCAAATTGGATCTGATAAGCAATTAATGGTGTAATTGGCCGTTGGAGAGGTTGTCTTCTCCCTGGAGTCTCGCTGGTTCCGCTGGGCGTCCTAGTGGAGAGGGAGGGATGTGTAACTGTAATAGAAATGCACCATATACATATAATCCAGTTAATATTTACATTGACCTAGTTTAAAAATATGCTCCAACAGCCGAACACAGGAAATATGACTAATATATTTTCACATTTCCTCTATCAACGATGTAGTATTTATGGGTTCTTGCTTAATAAAAATCAAATCAGACTTCTTAGAAAACAATTGTCTTTATGAACCACCCACTGCTTCACATTTTCTTCTACGGGTACAATGTTATAGGCACACGTGGGTATTTATTGTATAGAACTCCTGCAGTTTGCATTACCAGCCTCACCAAGAGCCAATTTGGGAATCAGGTTTCATCACACACGGAAGCAGACACTGCATTATCTGCTCTCGAATCATGAACACACTCAAACTACAGGAGTACAGAATCGCTGTGGCCTTTGCTCTGCACATTATTATTAAAACTGTCTCTACTGCAGAAGTAGCCATCACCTAAAGCACACATGGGTTCACCTCTCGATCCCTCTCTCCCTCCCTCTAACACCAGCACACTAGCTGTGTCTCTCTATCGCTTTCTCACAATAAACACCTGCTACTGCTTATGTAGTCCATTACAACCTACCTCATCAATGGTAAATATGCAGTGTTTAATGTATATATATAGTATATGTAAATGGGGCAGATATACAGTTCATTTGCTATATACTGTATAAAACACTACACTGAATAAATACTGTAAAATCTGTCTTTATATAACATTTAACTATTCGTTCTTGTGATTAATTAAAATACACAGAGGATGAAAGAGAGTGTCATTAAAAGAGCTCAACCAACAATGTTTTACTGCTTGTTCTTAATGCTTTCTTTTCAAAGAGGAGCTCACAGTATACAGTTAGAACATTTTTAAAAACTAAATAATCTCCAAAAACCAGTTGAGGAATATTTTTAGTTGTGGATGAATACATATGCAGTACTCTGGTGATTTACAGCAGCAAGATGATGTACTTCATGTGGTATTGACTCAAAATAAACTACAGTGTCCTTGTTCATAGTGTGACTCATTGTTGTAAAACAAAAACTATTTAAATGCACCAGTGAAGGTTTATGGCACAGAAGGATGAGCTAAATTAGATACAGAGTCAATACACTGTTTGCTCTGGTCTTCTCGTGGGATTTATTGACATTATGAAACATCCAAAATATTAGCTTTGTCATCAGCCTCACCTTTTCGACTAAAAACGGTGTGCCCAAAAATACACCCACCAATAATATTAATGTTCAATACTTTATATCACTCTGAGAAATGTCTATACTGTATATAAAATATTTAACTGTGTGTTGACATTGTGAACATTAAAACCTTAAGCAAAGATCCATCCTGTGAATGCTTTTGTGGGCACTTCTTTCCAAAACTGTCTGTCACCAGCGTCTTTCAGAAATATGGCGATAATCAAATGAACTCCCCCTCTGCTCCCTGTGTCATGGCCGAAACATAAGAGCTGGTGATTGATGAACAAGCCCGGCAGCTTTGGGCCATACATTTATCCCGAGGCATTCGTAATGGAATTGACCTTGTAATAACCCCACCCCCTCTTCCTATTTTTTTTCTTTTATTACTTCTGTCTCCACCTCCTCTTATCCACCCAGAAAAAAAAGTATTTTCCCAAATAGCAAAAAAAAAAAAAAATACAAATGACTAAAACCACAGATGTTACCCCCTGCTGCAGCCGTACTTGATTTCAATGAGTCAGCGGAATTATAAATGCACTGTTCATTATTAAGTGGACAAATGTTTCTTCCCAACACATAGTGGAGCCATTAGGTTATCACATGCTCCTCTCTCTATAATTAGGTGCTCACCACCCCCCCCCCCCCTTTCAAATCTCTTACACACACAAACGTGGACACGTACGCTCACATAATAGAATATACACCCTGCTGTGAAGATACACATTTGACAAGGCCTGGCAAATTCAGTCCCAGGTAAGTAAATACAGTACAAATAGATGGTTGTTACTGGTTGTGCCTGGGTGTATATGGGTGGTATTTCAGACATCTGAGTGTGCTGACTACATGAGCCTGTGTCTTATTGCTCTGTTAGTGCAGTCACCGGACGTTTATTTGTCCAACAAAACCAATGGCACAACAAATTGATCAGAGAGCTACTCATCCTGCTCAATCCAATAACCAGATGTGTGGAACACTGTATGTCCTGACTTCCCACGCCTCAAACAGGCAGAATAGCCACACTGGAATAAGTCGAACATGTGATTTTCTCTCTGTTTCACATTTTGTGTGGCGGTGCTGTCCACAGAAACAGCATCATGATGCATACTTGATGTGCAGAACAAATTCCCTTTAGCCCGCGGCATGTCAACCGTATCTCCCTGGAGAAAAGAGGAAAGGGGAACGCCAGAGAGAGAGAGAGAATAAACAAGAGAGAGAGAGTAAGAGAGAGAGAGAGAGAGAGAGAATAAACAAGAGAGAGAGAGAGAGTAAGAGAGAGAGAGAGAGAGAGAGAGAGAGAGAGAGAGAGAGAGAGAGAGAGAAAGAAAGAGAGAGAGAGAATAAACAAGAGAGAGAGAGAAAAAGAGAGCGAGAGAGAGAGAGAGAGATTGAGAGAGATTGAGAGAGAGAGAGGGAGAGAGGGAGAGTGAGAGAGAGAGAGAGAGAGAGAGAGAGAGAGAGAGAGAGAGAGAGAGAGAGAGAGAGAGAGAGAGAGAGAGAGAATAAACAAGAGAGAGAGAGAAAAAGAGAGCGGGGGAGAGAGAGAGAGAGAGAGAGATTGAGAGAGATTGAGAGAGAGAGAGGGATAGAGAGAGAGAGAGAGAGAGAGAGAGAGAAAGGCAGAGCTGTGCTTTCCGGAGCAGACATTTGACCACTTTGCTTTGACGTCTTCAATACGTTTTTTTTTTCTTATATAGAATTCCCTGCTGCATGTTTTCTACAAGCTGAAACACCCACAGGTGAGCTTGCCTGCATGTAAACCATACACAATGGGACATCTTCAAAGCTCAGCTGAATTTGCTTTTCACATTTAGTAAACGTAACAAAATATATCTCCCCGGGAGAGTGTTGGTGAGCTTGTATTACACTATAAGCTACAACAGGGAGGATGCTGAGCTATGGAGTGGTGGAATATATTTCAAAATGTGATTTTTAATGGCTGAATATTCAGCTGCTCTGTGTTGTGAAAAATCCTTGGTATGCTTGGCTGGGGAGCAACCAGGACTGGAAATGGGCTGGAACGCATCCTAACATCATTCCAGGAATAAAATCTTTGAGGGGAAACCAGTTTATTCGGGGATGTTCTTGCTTGAAAACGACTTATTTGGCAGCTGATTTTGATATTAGTCTCAGTGATTAAGGTTACCTGAGAGGCTCAACTGTCTACCTTGAATATAACCAACTGTAAATATGAATGACTTGGGTGAGTGTTTTTCAGGCTAAAATCTCAAAGTTGTTTATTTTGATTAAAGCAGCTATCAGAAATATTTCTGGGTTATTTAACAGGCTAGAAAGGGTCAGGAAGGAAAGAAAGAACCAGGCTGTAAGACAAGTATATTCACTTGTAGCCATCAAATTAAAACACATTGTTTTCCACTGAGAAAATGGAAAAATCACGCATAATTGTGTGAAACATGTTAAACGGATAATTACCTTACAGAGACCTGTGCTGTTATGCTTATGTGAAGTTTATGTTTGTGTGCTGTATGTTATAATCAGGAACAAACTGAAAAGGGCACCAAGAGCAATAGCAATGCCAAGTAAAGAAAAGACAACCAAACAAACCAATGGCATTTCTGATTTGAAGAAAACCAGCTAGATTATTTTAAAGTGTCATACTTCCATTGTTTTTTTTAAAGAACACATTCAAATACATTTCACTACACAAAAATATTCACTTTCAGAAACAGCGATATATAAGCCTTAAACGTATTCCATCTTATTCTTTTACAGAACTGTACTTTCATCATTATGTTTGTGTGTATGTAATTCCCAGAAATGAAACAGAAAAAGTGCTGTGTGTGTGTGTGTGTGTGTGTGTGTGTGTGTGTGTGTGTGTGTGTGTGTGTGTGTGTGTGTGTGTGTGTGTGTGTGTGTGTGTGTGTGTGTAGCTCTTCAGTATTCTTTGACATTGCTGTATTTATGCTCTAAAAATCTCATTGCTGCTGTCCTATGAAAACCTTGTATTTCCACAATGTCAGCTTTTCATGAGCTACAAATAAAAAGCTTAGCTTTGTGCTCATGCATTTTTCAGATAAAACGATGGCTTTTTTATGTTTATTAATCTTAACAAGTAGGAAAAGGTTCTCAATCTACTGTATAAAGGAACACTTAGTCATTCAGGGCACCTGCAAAATTCACAATAAACCAAAGATGGAGATGCACGGTTTTAATTTCCGACTGTATCACCTTGGTAGGATCTGGTTGACTTGTGAAGACGTGCACATGATATTGCTTTGACACATCCTCATTAAATTTGCCAATCAATCTACTGGTGATAATTCAAAGAACAAGTATTTAACACAGGATTGATGCTAGTACAACCCATTTTAGATCTACTTTATAGAATGATGCTGTACACAAAGTCAGTTTGTTCACTGTCATTTCTGATTTCCTAGACAGTGTTCATGGAAAACTGACAGGACCTATTTTGCAAGGATTGCCAGATTCAAAGCTACGATGTCATGACTACGCTGCAAGCACTTAATCCCTCTGAGCAACCGGATTCCTCCTCTCCTCCGCTCACTGATAATAGTTAAATTTGAGGTAGGAATGCTGATGAGGTATCCCACTGAGGAGGATCTGAGGATGAGCCTGCCACAGACACCACCTGCTTACATGGCACTGATGCCCAGCTTCCTTTCTTTCATCCTACATTTTCCCTTCTCTCTCTGTTGTTCTCCCTTTCAAGTCCTATCATAGATTTGCAGAAGCCTCACACTTTTTCCTGCATTTTCTCTCTGTTCACCCCTGCCCATCCCTCTCTCGCTATCTCCCGTCCGACTGTCTCTTTCCCTGTCCATCTGCTTCTTCCTTTATTTCTCTTTCTGCATCCCCTTCTCTCTCTCTCTCTCTCTCTCCTTTTTTTCCTTGTTTCCCAACCCCTCCCTCCTACCAGACATCTGAGCCAACAATCAATGCCATTTCATTCCGGTGAGGGAACAAATGGAATTCCAGCTGAGAGTGCAGCAGCAGCCAGCGAACAAAGGCTTTTCTGTGACGCTGACTGCCCCCCCCCCCCCCCCCCCCCGCCCCCCCTTCCCCACTCTGCAGCACAGAATCCATCCTGCACCAGGTCCCTATCACCTCTTTATACATATACAGGAAAACCTGTCGTACAGGGAGGAGTACACTTTAGCCAGCTGTGCTTGCTAATTAACTAGAGGATGGTGTAGACAGAGAAGGAACTCATTCTGTTGTCGATAATGATTTCTTCTCTGCAATTAAATTCATTATTGAATTATATTATTTTACCAGATAATGTTTTGTTGACACAGCAGCCAATGAGAGACAGAAATATATATAAATGTGTATATATAGTTTCCTGTGTGTCCATGTTACCTTAAGAGACCACGTCCAAATTCATGTCTTGACCTCCATCAGCTATTTCACTGCAACTGGACACACTCCAGCTGCTGATGAAAATCATGTTGTAAAGATCGAAAAGCTTCAGACCTAGCTACTAAACTGACCTCATGGTGAGATTTTTGCTGTTGCTTTTATACTATTTTAACTTTGACGATATAAAATCCGACCCAAAATATGTAACACCACTAGTATGATTGCATGGTGAGAAAGTTTCATCATGTTCTGGAAGATCAGACTGCTGAAGACATTCATTTAGGCTGCGAGTTTGAAAATGCCTGCCTCTCTATTGACTGCACCACCACTAGAGCTTGCCCTTTTTTATTATCTCTTTGACTTTAATGTTCTCTGTCTATGTAAAGCAACATCAATTACCTTGTGTACTGTATGAAATGTGCTCGGCAGATAAACCTGCATTGCCCCCTGTCTTTATTTTCCCCTCTTCCCTTTTCTTTCTGTGTGTTTGATGAGGAGACTCAGACTGAGGAGAGAAACACTATAGGACAAAATGAGTGACATAATAGCAATGAACACTAACTGTAGCTCAAAAGAAAAAAAGCAAACAGGAAGTTGCAAATGATCACTTTCTGTAATATATTTGTAAAATATAACTTTTGTGAACATTCAGATGTTCCAGAATAATAAAAACTGCTGTTTTTCACTGAAGCTGTAGCCACCATAATCTACATGTATATCTATGAAATCCCTTGGAGAAAAATCTTGGTTATTCAAAATAAGCTTTTATATGAAAGAGCAATTTACCGACATGGCAAGAATAGTCATTTCTGCACTGCAGTGATTTGATATTGACTGCTACTTCTACAGTAGCTGTTACTGTCAGTGTTGTTTCTGCAAGTCGGTTCGATTGACTGGCCTGTTTCTCTGTCTGACAATAGAGGATCAGAATGGATAAAATAACATATTAATAGCTGCCTCCCTGCCTCACAGCTCAAAGATGTGTTTCATTAAACCCAACTGAGATGTGCCAACTAGAAATAGCACTAAATCGAAGCAGGAGAGGAGAGAACATGCCTGACAGAAACAGCATTGTTACAGCTCTCAGCATTGTCATAAGAAATTATATGAGAAAATACAATCAGCCTTCTGCATCTGGCTTACACTGTCTGTCAAGTAATTTATCCTCTTTTCTTTTTAACCACAGTGGATTGATTATTCTATTTATATAGAACATACAACTTTATATAACACACCTAAAATGCACAAATTCATCTAAGTCTTTCCAAAACAACCCCTTGAGATTATGCTAATCTAAAGTCCCTATCAGCCACATAAGCATTTGAGCAGACAACCAGTGCTGTAGTTTCTTGATGAAACAGGTTAAGTGTTGCACACCAACATTTAAAATTGCACAATTTTGCAGCAAAATCAGTTCACTTCAATGGAATCACTGCATTGAGTGGATTCACTCATGGAGGCAAAGTACATCTGCACAAATTAGTTCAACTTTGGTGAATTCTCACATTGTCATATTCTGTAACATGGACTAATAGCAACCTGTCTTCACTGTCCTCACAGCTGACCTTTTTGGGGGAGTGGAGAGGCAAAGAGTCCAAAATCGAGGACACTTAAAAGGTGTGCTGTACTATTCACTTTTATTTAACTCTCCTCCTTTTGAATAAATATGAACATATTGTCCTGTTAATAACTGAGCTAAAAGGCTTTTGCTAACTATCAGTTGGCTCAAGCCTTTTCTCCCCTCTCAGTAATCGTGAATAATGATGTACAATCCCACACACGACACGTCAAGGCGGAGTGAGCGGCCCAGTGCAGAGAAAATAGGAAGAAGTTATGGCAGTTGACCAAAGTGACTGACTAGTGCTAGTATATTCCCAGATGCCTAACGTCCCCATTTAGAGTATTTCACCAACTAGATCTCCCATGTCACCTAGAGCCACATGTTTGGTCAAGACAGATAAATGTTGGTTTCACACTTTCATATTGTCAAACCATCAAAAACAAGAAAATATGAGGTTTCTACTAAAACAATCATGTTTTTCAAATCAACGGTACTACATGAATCCCACGCACTGTCCCCACCCCTCGCCTCACCCTAACATCCACTACTGCACCTCACTATCTCCCAGCTGAGGCTCCCTCAGGCATAGCCCTGCCTGAATGTCTGGCCAGCTGTGGCCATCCCCATAAGCAATAGAGAAATAATGGTGAGGAGTGTAGGAGGGGGAAAAAAAGAGGCCCGGAGGAGAAAGGGAGTCTAAGAGAGAGAGAGAGAGTGACTGACCAGCTGTGAGAAGCTATTTCCCTCTCATGTAATGCAGCACAATCTATTGAGAGTAAACCCATAAAAATAAGAGCAAGGAAGGAAGTGAGAGGTTCAACACACTCAAACAAACAGTGTTTGTGCACACACTCAAATAAAACCTACACTAATGCAGGAGAGTGCCATGTGATGTGAAAATTGAACAATTTCAAGATGCCCGATATGACTGAATAAGCACAGCAAGCACAGCAGCACTCAGTGGAATTATTAATGAATGCACTGACATTTCTTTTAATCACCATGCCCTGTTAGATGCTGTCCAGCACCGTGAGAGGTGTGAATGAGTGAGTGAGTGCGAGCAAGTGAGAGAAAGAGAGAGAGAGAGAGAGAGAGAGAGAGAGAGAGAGAGAGAGAGAGAGAGAGAGAGAGAGAGAGAGAGAGAGAGAGAGAGAGAGGCAGAAAGACAGAGAGAGAAGTGGTAACAGATAATGAAAAACATAATGCATCAGCATACGGTGGATTGTGCAAAGGATGGCAGAAATAAGCTGGTGATCCCTGAGGGAAAATTCAGCCCCATGCAAGAGCAGCCCAGGAGGTCCGGCTAACATTAACACACATTATACGCTAGGCCAGACTTACAGCAGGACACCCATCACATGCTGTTAGCATCTCTGCTCCTTTTACTCTGTTGATTTGAATTTATAATAAGCTGGATAAGGTTTAGGACTAGCTCCATGTCAATATAAAGCTGGTCATTTGCTCAATGCATGTTAGTGCCACTCATCCAAAAGGGGAAAAGGACATCTACTCACACAGGTTTGTAATAAACTGGATTATGATTCATGCTACTGTACATATGTGCAACTGAAGCATGGGAATATGTTAAAACTTACATAAAAGATGTGTAAATGGCCACAGGCAGACACATTTTCTTTGCTTAACTGCTCCGTCTACCTTCATGTGACAGCAGCTTCCTTGAGATCGCATTATTAAAAGCTTTTAATGACATATGCTTCAAATATTTGCATAATATATTACAATGGCTGAGGATTAATCTGCTCCTTGATTTAAATTAGTTAGCATTCAGAGATTTGATTAAATCACCATCACTTTCCAAGTAGAATTAAGCGCAATCAGTGAGGGCAATGGGAAATTACATTTCCTTTAACAAAATTTGCATATTACATTGGCACTGTTAATGTATCCTTGGCAAAGAATGTGCTTACTTAGTTCCAACTGCTACAGACAACGGATAAAACTGTTCCTCTGTGTTTCTAGCTGTGTTTTTCTTGACAATACATAATCCAAACACAGTATTCGAATGGCAGACACATCGAGTGATTGTGTTCCTGAATTGCAACACGTCTATTAAATATAGTAGCCAACGTTGACATGTCATGTCTGATGACATAAGTTGAGCCCTCTGCCTCTACACTCACACACACGCGCTTTCCTGTAGGCGTGCACATCAACAAGTGCACACTTTAAAAGCTGTTCGCAAAAACACATTGACACATGACTCATACACAAGTGATGAGGAGATGCGTCACCTCTTTAAAAGTTCTGGCACGTTCACCATAAGCTCTCTAATACAGTTATGATGACAAGCTGACAAATTCCTATTCCTGTTCCTTGAGTGCAGGATTGAGGCGAGACACAGCATCTCCAATTACCACCGCCACACCTGTGCTTCTCAACTCGCCTATAAGCCACGCAATCAGTTAAACTGCACCTACTGTATCTCTGTGCCAAAACTCGACTTTCCTTTCCTCCGCCTCCTCTCCTCTCACCTCTCGCTGTCAGCTTGAGTCCACTCTTCACTAACATCACCATCCATACTCACTATACTCCATAGACAGCCGAGCTGACATTAAGGCAGATGGATTTTCCCTCAATCCGCTTAAGACATCAGACGCTGAGTGACTTTGTTCCATTTTTTTTAAAGAAGCATTTTAATACTGCTGCTTTCATGTTTGAGTGCTTCCCCACTGTTACAGATATTGAGTCTGTAGACTGCTGCATGACAGGCAGGCTGGCAGTTGGACATTGTTGAATGCGAGCGATGAAGCGCTTCTAAACTCAGCCCAAGTGCTTTAGTGTTCTAGTCCTAATATTAGAATGACATATGGTGATAGCAGGTAGGAGGTTGCATGTATAATATTTGAGTAGTAGAAATAAATCTAATGAGGTCTAATTTAAAAATGCGTTTCAGACACCCGTGACCACATCCAGGTAGCAGGCTCATATGGTGGATGCTTTTCAAAAATTCAATATTTGCATTATATGAATATTTGTATTCACCAGAGGGAACCATTCTGTATGTTAACTATGCCAGAAAGTTAATGGAAAAAAAATTCTCCTCAAGCAGTTTGTGGTGGTGTTCAAATTCACAAAAGGCTCCTCTTCATCCCTCAAACCTTATCTGTCCAGACAAAGGGACTTTCTCTTCTCTTCCAGAACTTGAATTTCCTCCAACCTAATTCCAACACAGACACACAGGCTCGCAAATCCAAGCTTGTCACTTTCTGACTGTTTTTTTTTTTTTTTTTTTCAAAGGAAGTAGAGGAGAGGAGGAGAGCAGATAGTGGGAGGCCAGGGACGAGGCAGTTTGTCTGATGTGAATGTGTTTTCTGTGTTATCACTCTGAGTGGGTGAGTTCCTATGCTGGCCTGATAACACACTGACTCCTTTCGGCTTTTTCTCGCTGTCTGCCAGAATGGGTAAGTCATTTTGTGTCAACACAGCTCAGCTCTGGAGTGAACAAAAGTCATATGCTGTCCACACTGCACAGTCAGAGGCTGTGACTTCTTTTCCCTACCGTGCCATCTTGTCTACAGCAATCGTATGTTTAAGACTTATGCTGGCATCACCTCAAGAGCATGACCGCTGTGGAAATCCAGAGTGACAAGACAATACAGTTAAACACAGGCATGATGTATCTTGTGGGGAAAATTCAGCAATGTTTGCAAAGAAAGGGTGATTTCTTTTTTGTCTTCCTGCTTCCTGCTCTGCAGTCTGCATTTTGTCAAAGATCCATGCCTCCAGGGCCTAGTGGTGTAGTTGCTGGCTTCATTGATATAAATGAAACCCCCTGAGGGAAGGAGTAGAGCATGTTTCATATGAGGACAGCTCCATTACTTCAATACATGTAACATAAGTTGGAATCGCAGAGTGATGTATAACTCTAGCCCGTGACATTCATCACTCTGTGTGACGGCTGCAAATCACATGCATGACTTACCCAAATCTGACCTTTGCTGATATTTATACAATTTCTAAAAATGTAATACAATAGAAGATGTGGAAAAGGAAATGAAACATCAAAAACACAGGAAATAGTTAACAGTGTCTTTAGCCTTTAAGTTCCTCCTTGTAGTGGAGGAAAAAAATGCAGGGAATAATGCAGGGATTAGGCTCATAATCAATCAAATAGATTAGAACCACTGACAACAGTGCAAGCAGCGGTACCACATAGGGTCCGCAGTCAGCCTGGGTAGGAAGTGTTGAGTGTTTTGGCTGTGATTGGCTACAGAGGGGGGTCTGCAGGAGAGGAGCAGCACTGCAGTCAGTCCTACATCGTAAATCATGCTCCCTACTCCTTAAGATTGGTTTAAATCAAGCTTCTCTTTTGGGCCTTGACTGGGTCCCTGGGCTTATTAGAGCCTCACGCAGAGAGAATAACCAAGCTTGCTATTCATCAGAAAAGCCTTACTAAAAAAAAAAAAAGGCCAGGCCAGGCCCATTCATTTGGATCATCCATTTAGATGGGCTCCCTCACAAGAGAATCTTAAAATACATATGTAACACTCAACACAGGTGCTGCAAACCATCTTTATACTGGACGATCACAGTGACACTTCTCAGGAAGGAATTCACTCTAGATTTGATATTAAACATAATTCAATCTCTTATATTGTCGCAACAAGCCAAAGGTGCCATCTCAGGTGTTTAATGAATCCACTTATTTCACACACACAGTAAGCCACATGTGGCCTCACACAACCTCCGTGCACCACACAAGAGTACAAGAGAGTTCATATGTTAAGACTCAGTTGTATATTTTTGCTCTACAAAAGAAGAAGAAGAAAAAAAAGATATAATCAATGAATACACCAACACAAACTGAAAATTGTGGTGAACAATTACCAAGCTAATAACATTTCTTAAGAATGAACATCAGGCAGACTCGGGCAAGAAAATAGTAGCGAGCAATTGTTGCAAAACTACACCTACACATATTTTCAGAGAAACAACAAAAGATTGAAGCAGAACACAGAAGCTTGGAGGAAAACAACTGTAACTATCTGCACTGTGAACACTAAACCTGCACGGGTCCAACAAAAGCAACAACAAAAAATCCAATGCTTTTTGAATAGAGTTTTTTTTTTTATATGGATCAATACATATGATGCTTTGAACCAACTGGATGGCCACATAAAGACACAATCCTAAAGGGGGTGGGGGTGGGGGGTCCTGAATTCTGGACATTTCTTACCATTATTACTGGTGAGAGACACAACATCTAAGAGATTATGCTCTCAAATCACTGGGAACATCTCCATCATGTCACATGGCTATTTTACATCTGATTAGCCTGACTGCTGTTTAAAAAAATAATAATTCATTATAATTCTACGCTGCCTGGCCGTTCGATATTGGTCAATACATTAAGCCATAAAGCTTGGCAGGGTTTGATAGTAACACAGAAAATTGCTTGCTTTTTATCAGTGGTGAAATCCCAAAGCCTTAAATATCTGATAGCTCATCATGTAAATGCGGCAACTTGGCTTATCACGACGAGGCGGCCTTGAGAGCCATACATAAACACTGGCAGCTTTACATCACTGACAGCCTGATTCTGCCCTGTCAGCAAAACCCGGAGGACTACAACCAGGATGTTCCACACTGAGAGTCAAACTCTGAAAGGGAGCGAGCGAGCGAGAGAGAGAGAGAGAGAGAGAGAGAGAGAGAGAGAGAGAGAGAGAGAGAGAGAGAGAGAGAGAGAGACAGAGAGAGAAGACTGACAGAATAAAAGTGATAAAGTTGGTTGAAAGTGTCCTTCTGCCTACTGTATTTGCATTGCTGACTTACAGTTATTTTAAGACGTTATATCAGTTTCTTACCACCTTGATGACATCAGCTGAATCCTGCAGATATAGTGGGCTTAGTATTCATTGTCCTATTCACATAAGAGACATTGTGCTTGTCACTACACGGCAAAGCGCATCATGGAGAACTGCCTACATTAAACCCTCCTGATCGAACCCACTGATGACTAATCTTGTCATGATTTTTTTAACAACTACACATAATCTGGTGAGATATTGTGCTGAATAAACCTGTTTCTTAAAGTGTGTGGGCCCCATTGATGCAGCTCATATTGATTTTTCCTGTCTATGTATTTCTCTCTCATGCAGAGTCTCCTCCAGCCTAACCTGCGCTGGCTGATAAACACGGGGCCATCAATGCAGAGCGAGGTGCCGGGGATTAGACGGGGGACATCCTTCAAAAGGTCTCTGTCTCGTTCACAGGGTAAGGGTCAACGGGAGCACCGGGGAACGGCCTGAATCTGAGACAAGGTGACAGGTAAGGAGTGGCAGGTGATAAGCAGACCCGGGAAGGGTTGTACATGCCTCTGGCGTTGTCAGAGATAATGGGTTCAAAGTCAGGCCAAAGGTCTAACAAGAGACGTGCATGTGCGTAGATGCTGTGCTAATCACGGTCACACACACACACACACACACAAACATGGAGACAGCACAGCAACACATGAGAACAAAGAGATATTCTCTTAATTGAAGTGATGCCTGCAAGCTAGTTCAGTTAGGCGGACACGTGCTGCTGCTCCACTCGCATGCCATACTCCCCTCATTGGGACATATATCTAACGCACCCCTATAATCATTGTGGCAAACTTAAGTCATCAGTGCTCTGCTCACATGCTTGCTTGCCACTACGGCCATTCATACAGCGTTTCAAAGCCCCACCTCCACCTCAGCATCCGCTTAAGAGTCCATCTTCTCAGAAGGGGTGGGTGGGGGGTGGGGGTTAGGATCATCACTCTCCACTCCCTGCTGTGTGAGGTCAACAATTCCTTGTAGGGAATGGCAAGGTCAGGGTCTAGACGCCAAATGCTAATGTTGTATATATTCTATATTTAAATAATAATGTACTCCACATGAGTTGGCTGGTTGAAATACATACTAAGAAAGACACGCACAATGCATGTAATTGCACTTAGAGCATGACCTTGCATGTCAAATGAAAGCAAAACATATAAACATCCTTCTCAGGTGCGTTAAGCCCACTCTACCTCTACCACACTCTGCTTCAGCGACTAATAGGTTATTCATATCTCACTGCTAACCCCCCATTAGCAATGCTAACGCTGCTAGAACTGCTGACAGCCATTTCAGCTGAGCCACTTCCATGTTTACTTGTGATGTCAGAGGTGAGAGCAGGCTATATCACTTCAGTGTTCCTATTGGTGGTGTCAATGCAAACACAAAAAAAGCCCTTGAAGGTATGTGGTACTCAGGGGAGCTCCAGAGTGGGCTGTTCCTTTAACGAAGTCCCTGGAACAGTTTGGTCCGAAAACTAGTATTAACATTTGAGTGATGACACCCTACTATGGCCCCGCAGCCATAGTAATTGGTGGCATTGTTATAAAAAGACAAAGTCCTTGTAGGGAGGAGGTCGTGTTAGATGGACGGGTCAAAAACACATCAGACCTGACACGGGAGATCAATGTTTGTTTTCCATGTCCAGCTGTGACTCATTATAGTGTTTTAGCTTGTCATTATTGTCACCCAACCTTAAGTAGCAACTGTGGCCATGACAACATCATAATCATAACCCTAAATATATGTAACCAAGTCCTATTTGTGCCAAAACTATACCAAACAATAACCCTAGCATTGTCAAACGATAAAAGCTATTTATTTTTCAGCTGTGTGAATGTTTTCAAAAATCTTTGGAAGACACAGAGAAGCGCTGTCATCCTGCCGATGCTGCAGAAAATGTTTGTATGTGTCATTCTGGATTGACGATGCATTTCGTTGTTCCATTTGCAGGACTTGTTATGGGACACAGTATGTGATTCTCTTAATACAACCATGGAGAGCCTACCATGGACCACCAACCCATTAAACTGTCTGCTTCTTTTAAAAAGGGATGAGACGAGCCGGTGTAATTGGACATCATTAAAAGCCGCTTGACAGGATGGCCTTAAATAATGCTGCTGATACGGTGCTTCTTCTACTCATAATCTATCCCTCCTGCTCCAGCCTCTTCTCCACCTTGTTCCACATGGCGTCAGGATTGCACTTGTGCGTCTGGAAACTGAAATTGTAATAATTATTTGGTCACACCCGTGCGCCGTGAGTTTGAGCCAGTGAATGCATTTGCAGATTTTAATTTTAGAGACCTATCTGTGAATTGAATCCATTAACCAAACAAACCTGTTACTGTCAGCATGCCCCCCCCAACACCACCACCACTGATAGAGAGGTAAACAGAGCAGATTGTATTTCCAAGGAAAGAGCTTTACAGACATCAATGCAGGGGTTTAATGCAGCATGCCAATCTGCTGATGTTTTTCAATTAAAGCTGGTTGATATGGTATAGGCAGTGGGGCTGCCTGGTTGACAGGCCAGTAATTATGGGTGGTCCATTTGAGCTATCACTCTCAGGTAATGGCAGACCTGTCACACTCACAGCTCTGATGATACATACATTCATCACCACAACTGTCTGGACACTCAAACTGCACAGCATACCCACAACTTTGCAACCGCACTGCACCCGAATTATAAAGTGCAGACGGAAAAAAAAGTGGGTGCCGAAAAACGCCGTTTGAAGCCGTCTGAGTCTCTAGCTGAGCTCCCGGTGACTGAACAGCATGAGACGCTGTGACAGGTGAATGTGACAAATTCATTTGCGTGTGCCAATTATCATTACGCATCTGCAAAAACCATAGTTTGCAGTGACAAATGCTTGTTTCTCTCTGATCTCTCCCTCTGAGCATATTTTAGGCAGATGTCTTACGTTTTATCTAAAATGCTAAACAGTTACTCTGACGGCTAACATCACCCAACACAGTAAGTGAGAAAAAGATGAAAACCAGATGTTTCCTCATCTCTGGGTATTTTATTACTTAATGTAGTAAAATACACAGATTGTATGGAATATCATCACTATCACTATCTTACCCATGTGTGTTTGATATATATATTCACATTAAACCACATGCAGTGTTTTAACTCATTCATGTAATAATTTCATACCACAAATAGTTTTACTGAGCCACAGCAGAAATTTCAGTGGATGAGAGAGAATTTTTGCCAGAGCACAAAATCATTCAGAGGATGAAAAAGCAGTTTTCACTGTTTAAGTGGTCATAGCTTTTTATGAGATTGTTCAGACAATAGTTTTCGCGTTGGATTGGGTAATTGAGCCTTGAGCATTGAGCCTATAGCTGCAGCTCTCAGATGTGAATGGCACCAATATTATGAACATGTAATGTGATGGAAAAGAAAAAAAGGGGGTTCTTAATAATATTTTGGAAAGAGCACACAGAGATAGCAAACATTTTTTCCTCATTTTTCCCCCCTCAGCAAAATGACTTCAGCGGACTGTGATGAATTCAGCCTAAGATGGATGACGCCTCAGAACGCAGACTCCTCTGCACTGCTCCTCTCCTCTCCTCTCCGCTCTGCTTTGTTTTTCTTGAGCTGCACAGCCAATATTCCAGCACTGCACTCATTCTCTCACCCTAAAAATCAAAGCGGGGTGGAGGGAGGGAGGCAAGGAGGAAGGGAGGGGGTTGAAAAATGAAAAATCGGCGAGAGTCAGAGATGCTTGTCCCAGCGGAATCAGAGGCACTTTAAAGCATCAAACAGAAGAGGTGATTCTCCCAGCCGGGCAATTTAAGAACAATCAGTGTGAATTGTTGAGGTCCTCCTCCTTCTAGCAACACCAAGGCATTGGTGCCATTGTTCATGTGAGCAGCGCTAAACATGCTACTACAGAGGGGAGGGAATGAGTGCACAGGGGCCTGATGGAGAACAGGTGGAGAGCAGTGTCAGGAACAGTGTTGAATAATCCAAAAAACCTTTTGTCTCCATATTAAGCGTCTCACATTTAAATTGACCACAGAGCTTTCGGTCGATTGCTTCAATGATCTGCTCTGTTACCCGTGTTCTCAGCTCCCCTCTGAACACTTACATTTCTACTGGCTGCCCCTCAAGTAATCCATCACGATCAATCAAGTCACAAATAGCCATCTGACATCACACCAAAGCCAATAAGCTGTTCAAAGCATTCAGCCACTGTACTATATGTATAATATACAGGCTCAGTTTTTTTTTTATACAAAAGAAAAAATCTTGTCATCTCATCATCAAAATTATGAGAATACCAAATATACTGTTACTACAACCATAGAGCTTTGTTTTCTACGTTAAGTAGACGCTGCCATCATCACATAATTGAAACGAGAGGCCAAACCCATGGAGAATAGTAGCAGGGGAAGCTCCACTATCTCCCGATACCTCATTTATTACACTGACCGGGGCATTAGAACCTGTCAGAGTGAGTTTAACTTGGGCAGGTATCCATCCACACAGCACAGGATACTTCATTTCATCCATGAGTGAATGGGCAACGGCATAAAAAGAAACCTAGTGGCAGAGAGGAGAGAGGGGCTGAGTGCTGTGTGTGTGTGTGTGTGTGTGTGTGTGTGTGAGTGTGAGTGTGAGTGTGAGTGTGAGTGTGAGTGTGAGAGAGAGAGAGAGAGAGAGAGAGAGAGAGAGAGAGAGAGAGAGAGAGAGAGAGAGAGAGAGAGAGAGAGAGAGTGAGTGTGTGTGTGTGTGTGTGTAAATGTTTTTGTTGGCATTAGTCTTAATTAAGCATTAGGCATACTGTAAACTCATTTCTGAGGTTTTAGATAAGGTTAGAGTTAAGGTTAGGTTATCTACAATGAATGGAAGTCAATGCAATGTCCTTCACAATGTGTGTGCTTGTGTGTGTGTGTGTGTGTGTGTGTGTGTGTGTGTGTGTGTGTGTGTGTGTGTGTGTGTGTGTGTGTGTGTCTGTCTCATAAGAGTGTGTAGGTGTATCACGACTGTTTTTCCAGTCAAAAGAGAGCCTTCAGGTTAAGGTAGGAGGTTGGTCTTTGGTTTTTAATTTGAATTCAGCTGAACACCAGAGAGCTAAATGACCATGTAAAGCCTCAGGCGAGCTTAAAGACATTATTGCATGTATGCATAGCGTATGTAAAAATCACAGTCTAACTCCTCACGGCTCTGGTCTCTGATAATGTCTCTGAAACCATCTTCTCCTAAACACTCAAGGGTGTAACGGCTTAAGCAAGTAGGATTATATAAGAAGTCATTCAACTTCATACACTGAACATGCAACAAATTACATGTAGGAGCCTCAATTTAAAATGTTGTGGTATTGGTATGGAAGAAGCATCCTTTACACAGCAGCCTACATGAAGCTCATATAAGCCTTCAATGTGAAATTTCTTGATAAACAAATATCAAACTATAAAAACAGGCAGACTGAGGTGAATATGATTAATATATACATATATATATATATATATATATATATATATATAAATATTTTATATTTGTGAGCGCTCTGTTCAGGTAATATTCTCAGGCACTGACTCAAAGCAGTGTTAAGGTTAAGTCGGGGGAGTTTAATGAATAAAGAAGAATGTGAATCCATGTTTCTCATACCTGTGCTACAGCGAATAACCTTCAATGACCAGAAAACAGAAGGGTGTGAAGAAACTAATTAAACACTAATTCACAGATACTAAATTGATTATTTTAACCACATTTAAATGTATTAACAACATTTCTTAAAGGCACTTCACAGGTTTATCTTTGCAGTGTTTTGCAACCTCACATCACTGAAAAAGCAGCCACTCATTAAAAGTGTTATGTAACTGTATCATCCACCTTTACTTTTATGTTAACTAACCTGTTTTTGATTTTTAGAACAATTACCTACAAGTGGTAGTTGTCACTTCATACCATGAACCAAGGCTAAACTTTAAATTATAACAATCAGAACAGTGATAAAAATACATGCATAGGTTAGACTCAGCTACTCCCACTTCTATGTTTACATCTTCTCGTCTTCTATAAGCAAAGAACAGACACGTGCAGTTCCTCCAGTGCTGTGAAAGCCATGACAGCATTCTTCATTTTGGACGTACTTTAGGAGGTTGGTAGCCTTTCATTTCTGTCAGTGCTATAAGCTATGAATTTTGCATCTGGTATTGAACTGCAGGTCCAACTGTAAAGAGCTACAGGGTGGCGGTTGTGAGATCTCCCACAACTAAATGTAAAGGTAAATATATTTTACTATATGTCCTGAAAATGAATATGTTTTGCTGCATACAATGATTTTATTGTCTGTGGTGTGTATACCATTGTGCTGCCAGTACTTGACTGGTATTGTCAACATTAGGTGTGTGTGTATGAGTGTGTGTATTTGTATTACTCACGCTGTGCGGACACGTTCACATTGTGGGAACTTGCCTCCCTTTTGGGGGCAAAAAGCCAATCCTCATAACTTTTGGAGTGAAGACAGGATTTAAAGGATCAGTGTGTAGAATTTACTGGCATCTAGTGGTGAGGTTACAGAATGCATCCATATTAATATCCCTCCCCTATGGTGACCGAGAAAGTCGTTTGGTTTGTCCTTTTTTGGGCTACTGTAGAAAAATGGTGGTGCAACATGGCGCCTCTGTGGAAGAGGACCTGCTCCCTTTGTAGCTATATAGGGCTCATTCTAAGCTAACAAAAACACAACGATGCAAACATTCTCTTAAATATTATATTCCATTTCTATCAAGTCTGTTTCACTAGATGCCACTAAATTCTTTACGCTGTACCTTTAAAGGGTAAGTTAAGGTTAGTGTTCATTTAAGGTTAAGGTTAGGGCAGGGGCAAGTTATAGTAATGGGTTAGGCTACTGTAAATCAATGTAATGTCTTCTGAAGTGACAGGAACAAGCCTGCGTGTGTGTGTGTGTGTGTGATGTGTAATTGTAAGTAACCTTTGTGTTTCATATTGTCCTCTCCACTCCATAGCTCACGCAGATTTATTAGGATATTTTTTCTTTTGTTGTAAGTTAGTTGTGCTGTTTCATGTGTTCGTTGAAAGTGGTATACTCTATGATAATTTATTTACTTAATTTATTTTGAGTCACTCAAAAAGGTCAGTTTTGAATTTGAAGCTTTATTGTATACATTTTGCATTATTTGGGAGGAGTTTGTGTCTCTGCTCTTCATCGGTTGCTCTACAGTATGAACTATATTTAGAAAGTCATGGGGATGTACAACAGATTTAAAATTGTTTCTTTATGGGATTATTGACAAAACCAAACAATAAAAAATCAATACATGGCCTCATCACAGCAGGTCCCACATCCATTGTGTGCCAGCATTTATGAACCCAAATAAATATTTTTGATGCACCTTGAGCTCTTCAAACAGACATAAAACAAGCTTTATAATACACACAAGTTATAGGTATCATTCTCCATAAACCAGCTATTGCAGCTACAGAATCAAATCTTACTACATTCTGAAAATGACATTTTAGTGTGGATGAATCTTGAATAATACTTCTTTTAAGATCCAACTGTTGTGTTTGTCATTTCAGTGAGGTTTATTTCACTGGTTCTTGTGAATCTGAAGAACATTCAGGTGGTTTGGTGTTATTGTGCTCACGGTGCTTTTCTTACAGTGAAGGTTTTCAGTCTCTGTAAGTCATCCATGTGCACATGGTGAAAGAGAGGTCTGAAACACTTTTAAAGTTTCAATGACTCTCTGAATCTCCTGAAAACTTGGCTTCTATATAAACACACCTCTGCTGTCTTTTATCGCATTGATCAAAATGTTTGGAGCTCAACAAGCTTCACTGAACACACCGAGGTGAGGGGTCAACTCCGATTTCTCTGTGTCTGGATGAAGTTCTGTCTAGACTGGTGCAATCTCTTTCTCTATTCATGTGTGCCATCATCAGAGACACCATCTTTTTTCACTTGCTGGAAGCTCTTGGAGGAGAATCGATGTGCTATGCATCTGATGCAATGCTCACTGACATCCAGGTAGTGTAGTTTGTGTAAAAACCAAAGCTACCCACCACAGCGTTTCACCTGAACAACCAGCTCCCTATGATACAGCCTATACTCCTGCCAACACTGTGTGGCATCTCATTTATCATCAATCACTTCAAGTAAATGTCTCCCAGCCACTGATCAGTCTCTTGGATCTCCCTTCAGGGATTTTTTTCCAACCTCACTGTGCTGAACTCCTAAAGCTCTCTTTGCATGAGCAGTCCGCTCATACCACAGCATCTCAGTTTGAGTTTGGTCAGGAATTTAGCTTATCTAATCCAGAACTTCTTCATAAGCCTTTTTAGTCAGCTTGCTTGAATACTAAGGATCATTGCCTTGTTGGAACACATTCAACCTTTATTATCAGAGGAATGAGCGTTTATTTTCTTTAAGACTTCTCATGTTTCTCTCAGAATGCATTTACTGTAATTCCACAGACAAAAAAAACTTTCGATAGCGTCTCTCCCACAACCATGCCTGACTGTTGATATAAAGATTTTCTGGATTTATTCCAAATATGTCTTCTTTTTATATTCTAACCACCCACTTACATTTTTGGACTGATCTCTTCAAACAGAAGGCCCCCACAAGTTTTCAGGTTTGTTCAGGTGCTCTCAAACTTTTTTTCGACTGCATAAATTCCACATCTATTCAGTGTTCTGTTTATCATTGATGGATGCACAATGGCAACAGATGCAGCAGGGAAGGCTTGGAGATCTCTAAAGCATATTTTGTATTCTTTGACTAGCTTTAACACTTGACTTTTGGCTCTCTGATGCTTTTAAAGAAGGACTTTGAAACAGATAAATTGCCTCCATTTGTGTATTATTTGTCTCAGTAGACTGTTGAGGCCCAAAACTTTTTAGATTTAGACATCTCACTTCATGTTTTTCTTTGAAGTGCAAGTGAAACACAAAACTCGTCAGGTTTCCCCATCTGTATTCACAGGACTTCCACACAAACTGCTCCTCAAATACAAAATGACTTGGTTGACTTCTCATCCATTTTTACCCCTTTCTGATTATACTTACTGTTTTCTAACCTGCACCCTACATTTACAATCTCATTAGGAAAGCTCACTGCATTCATTACAATTATCATTTATATACTATTGACTAAGTCATTTGGTCTTATATTGAATAAATTCAATAGTGAGAATGAATTAGGTCAATTCATTAGCAAGCCATTTCACTTATATTATAAAATGTCAGAAATTACAATGTTAAAGACAGTCTCAACTAAAACTACTAAAAATGTAAAAAAAAAAAAATTAAATTAAAAAAAAAGCTATTAAACCCTATTAAAATAAAATTAATGAATAGAGTTGATTTAAAAGTCAAATTAGTTGGCAGAACTTTCCACTTCTTTAACGAAACATCAGCCTGTAGATATTTATATATATATAATCTTATAGATGCTTATTTAAAAGGTCATAATTTCTGAAAATGTCCAATGAATGATGGAAGACAAAAATGCCAATCATAACATCAATGCATGATATTTTGATTCCCGTCAGGCTTGAGTTGCTGATTTTGCAGACCGGTGCTGGCGTGTCCTCGTCCTCTTCCTCCACTCCCTGGTCCGCCACAGACATCAACATGACAGCCACTTAAACTATAACCTATTCTGCCTCCGCCAGGGAGGCTACAGGCAGGTCACACCCAGGTGATAAGTCTTAGTGCTCCATCTGATTCTCTCTTCATTTTTCTGCCTGTGTGCACTTCACATTTACTGACCTTCCCGGTCCATCCCTTCCAGCCTCTGAGCCCGCTTTACAAAGGCGCTGAGGGGAAACCACTGTGTCAGGCTCAGGTCAGCGAACACTGCAACAAATAATTTAATTGCTTTCCTAATCACTGACCAGATGCAATGAAATAGTTTTTATAAAGTTGTAAATGCTACAGTACACCATGCAGAAATTGTGCAATAACATCTCGTTTTTTCTACTTATATGGTTCCTTTTTTTAGCATACACAGACGGCACAGTCAGGTTTTTGCACTTCCCAAGTTTTAAAGATTTTGTTTTGATTAACCAATCCATTTCCTGGTGTAGGATGGACTCTTCCATTTCCCTCTCTCAAAAAGAAAAGAAATTGGTCCATTAGAGAGGACATGTTTCCTCTTTCCGTCTCTCTCTCTCTCTGTCTCCATTTTACAAGTTGTCTGAGGGGAATATGTGTCTATTAATGACGGAGGCGCGCAGGAAATAAATGGCTGCATGTAGGTGGAGAGAACAAAGCAGAACAGGGAACAGAACAAACAGATGAACTGAGGGAGAAACAACCATGTCACATGTGTGAGAGTACTAGTCCGCTTCTCAGCAGCCAGCCAGCCAACGGCAGGCTAACGTGATCTGCATCTCAACAGCACTTGTCCTCTGGCACACTGGCAGCTCGCTACCTCCTTCAGACCGAGCTGCCAGGAGAAAGAATGAGATTCACAAGGCTTCAAGGTCAGATATCAGATCTAGATGAGGAATAATAAACATGTTTGAATTGGCAGTCTTGTGCCTGGACTGGACAACCATTCAATTACAGATTGACAGTGTGTTAATTCAATGCTAGATCTGAGCGGCTGATTGAGTTTGAATTGTTGCTGCTTGTGGGATTATGAAACATGACAGGCTTTTTATAAGGTGTAATTAACGCTCTGATTTTAATGGGGACATGACAGATATTAAATTGGTTTCAGATCTCAGTGTCGAGACTGTCAGGGATGCTCTTTAGTGTGTGTGTATGTGTGTGTAAGCCATAAGTCACAAATGCATTTGTGAGCATTTCATAATAACACAAGAACAAATCTTTGTATATGGCTGCACTGTGTATGAAACACTAGAGAGCTTTTTAATTTGAAATAAGGGCTTTTAATTTGAAATGGATACAGGAAGTGGCAGCATTCAGCCAACTAATGGTGTAACTTTGTCACACAGTCAGTCATTCTAAGCCTGTCCCCGCTGTTGCAGTCCAGCCAAAAATCAACAAGTAAGTTCTCTCCTTAAAAGCACTGAAACTTTAAAACATCTTTCCTCAGCCTTAATGATGTCTCTAGGTACCTAAACTTTTGTGTTCATGTTCAACTGAACAGCTTGCAACAGGGCCCAACCATATGGTTCAAATGCAAAAACAGCTTCGACAAAAAAAATTCCAAGGAAAAGGAAACACTGGGTCTGTTCTTTCTGGCATATGAGTCAGGAAAACAAATTCTAATGAGCTCTGACTGTAAAATATAATACTGTACTCATCAACATTAAAAGTCCATAAACTTTTACTGTAGGTATAAGACCTCTTTGGATATGATACGCAGCAATGACCATGACTATGATTATTGAGCATGCTGGAGATGTCACATTGGACAACTGGATCATCCGCTCCGTCTATCATGTTTGGACTCTCTCTCTTCCAATGTGAACCCCTGCTGTAATTCGACGGCAACACCTGAAACGGCACTTATGTGCAATCTTCCGAGACACATACCCGTTCTTGTCCCATCTCTGTGAGCACCGGCTGTAGCTATCTCTCTGTCTTCTGTGCCATAAACACTGCCAAATGGAGTGTACGATAGCCAGTAAAAACCAACAATTAGTAAACCCATCTCCCTGAGGGACAGGCTGTCAGACATATTCATGACCATCGACCAGATCTTCTTTGGCTATTTAGTTAAGCAAATAGAGATAAGCGGGAGCACTGATGTACAGTATGTGTAAATGTGTCTGTGTGATGGGTTGCATTAGGGCCAATAATTGACATGAAGGAAAATAAATTACATGTTGTAAAGTAGTATGGGGAAAACTTTTTTTCCCTTAATCCCTGTCCCTCTAAACTGCTCCCATGAACCATCATCATTATTATTACCATTATGTGTACTTACTTATATATTCTTTTCATTTCTAATTATATATAATTATCATCAATAATATTGTTGTTATTGTCATTATTTGTATCATAATCATTGTTATTATTATTACTGTTGTTGGTGGTGATGGTGGTAGTAGTGTTATAGTATGGTTTTTTTTCACTTTCATGTATAATTATTTTCAATTTCTCTTTTATTCTTTTATTGATATTATTTTTTATAACAATAATAATAATTGTTTCCCTTTCTCCACCCACTGCAGGCTGGCAAGCTTAGTTTAGCTCTGTCCAAAGCTACAAAAATGAATGTGTTCACTAATTAACACATTGGATTTTTTTATTATTGAAATTATTAATTGTAATTTGGTTTGGTAACTGGCATGTTCCCACAAATGTTATTTACCACGGTACTCTCTGATGCACAAGTATTCTGTGACTAAGAGGTCAATGTCATTATCATCAGGACTTTCCATATACTGCATGTACAGTTCTTAGATTCTGAGCCTTATATACAAACACTGTGTTTTTTAAATATCTCAGCTCACTCGCTTAATACACATTCAAATGGCCATGAATATTTACAGAACTTTAATTTGACAAGAAAAAAGGGTCAGAGCTAGGCTAGCTGTCTCCCTCTGTTGCTGGCTGTATGCATATTCATATATTTACCATACAGATTGTGAGATGTATATCTTCATCTAACAAGGAAACCCAATTTTGAGCCGGTCTCTGTTTACTCTATATTTTAGGTTTTAATTCAGCTAAAATGCTGCCAAAACAGCATTTGAAAATGTTTTTTTCCTTCAAGTGAAGTGTGATAGTTAGGCAACAGGAACATTTAAACCTGCTCTCTCAAATGAAAATGTATTCACAGGAACAGTCCTGACAATTTATTTGCTTCACTGCATCTGTCTAATGCATAAACATGTCAGGAAAATTAAAGGTAATTTTCCATTTTGTTCCTCATGAATTGTTAAGTCAGACATCACTACACTGCAAAAATAGCACTTTGCATTTAAAGCTGCTTCAGTCAAGTAGCAAGAAGAGCCAATAACATTATCAAGTAGATATTTGAGAGTACTTCTTTCACAAAGGCTGCATTTGTTGGCCCGGTGTGCTCAACAAGAAACCCACATTTAAAGACACATTGATTTTCAGTTCTTCCTTTTTTATCACATCATTCCTCTCTTTAACTGTCTAACTAAGTATAACGTTTATAGAAATGTTGAACTGCCATACAGACTTTCTGAAATCTAAAAAGTCAACTGAATCCATGCTATGTCATGACAACCTAACTGATCTGATACCACATTAGATCACATGCTTGGGAAAAGAAACTCATCTACATCTTTGTGACGGTCCCATAGATGAAACAGATTAACCTTAATACCAACCCACTGGAATGTAAGGAGGGGAGCCGTGTCACTAGTCGCCCCCACTCAGCCTTCACCCTCCACTTTCACCCATGTGAAGATTTGCATCCATTTCCTCTCTGGAGGGTTCGTGGCTGCGGGGCTGCGCCTTGTCAAAAACAATTACATCCCTTGGTCTCTGGGAGGGCCTCCTCTTAATTTGCACTGATAAGCATCTCCTTGCATATTAGCAGTGAGGCCCAGCGGTCATTCTGCTCCCCACAGATAATGGACTGGGCTGGCAAACAGCATTTGTCAGGGACAGCCACTTACCTGGGCCATGCACGACATACTGAGCAATGCTAATAATAGCCACTCAGCCAGACTAGCAGTTAGCAGGCCACGAACCCCAACCCTGCGGCTAGCCAATCGATAGTCATTTACTCTCACTCTCCTTTCAACTCTACAGAGAAAAAGATGTATTACTGAACCCCCTTTCTGTTGCTTTAAGGCCTGGATGGTGAAAAAAGACTTTTTTTTTTTGCTCCTGTCTGCTTGATTGAGTTTCACAGTTGCCAACTGTTGTATCACAGCAGTTGCTCTCAAATATGAATCTTGATTTGAAACTTGCATGTTCCTAATCAATCTATGGCATACAATGGAAATCCAATACATATTTACAGGAGTATAATGGTTAAATTGCATTACAGACCTTGGAGGGAACTCTAATAATAAAACAGTATATATATTTGTGAACCATGGGTGTCCTAAGGCTTATAATATCCCATTTTTAATATAGCTGATGTGTTTTCACCTAATCTCTCCATCCTTAAGTAAAAGGCACAATGTTATTACATGGGAAATGTGGTTTATTTTGAAGGATGGACACATAGATTGACAGATTAGTGAAGACAGAGAGAGATTGCAAACACAAATGGAAGAAAAAATGCAGGAAGACTGACTGGCTAACTAATAGTTAGATGGATATCTAGCCAGAGAGATGGCGACGACAGCAGTGAACGTCAAGATTAGAAGGGTGTGTGAGACAGCCAGAGAGGGGTGGGTGGGGGAAATACTGAAAACACAAACAGAGAAGACAGTGTGATTAATTCCTGTTCATCATCTCCACTCATGCAGCAACCGAGCAATAATGGCGTTCATTTGGCTGGCGAGTCCGCCTGAGTGGGACACTGTTTCCTTATGGCTGCAGGTTGGCATTAGCCCAGCACACTTATATCATTAAATCACTCATTAGTGGCGGAATAAACGACATAATTTGATTTACACAGCCAGTATCACTCCCCGAGCAAACAGGTGAGTTGCACAAATACAATTACATGGCAACAATGACTTCAGGCGGCGGAAATTATCAACGGCACCCGCCAGCTTTCTTGAAGCATAAATGCACATTGACATTTACAGGAGGATCCAGAGCAATCCAACTCACACACATTTGTATTCAAATCTTTTCTCTTATTTGTACAATCTGAGACCACGTTGTGAACACATTTGAAAAAAAAAGGCACAGCTACAGATGTCTATATTGAACTGTATTATTCTCTACAGGCCAAAGACTGGCTGTTAAAATATTTGCACAGCTTATATACATAAATTACAAATCAAAACAACTACAAAAGGTTGCAAAGGCCGGCTGTTTTACCGCATTGTTGTGATGACAGAACAAAGAAGCTGAAAACGGTACAAACTTGATGTATGTGTTTGGGCGAGTCCCTGACAGTCCCTTTTTCACATTAAATGTGTTAAATTTCACTGCTGCGCCTCGGAAAAAGCCATTTGCCAGAGACAGTTAGATCAAAGCGAACGGTGTTGATGTCAAAAGCAGTTAGAGCCATGATACAGCAGACAGTCTATGAGCCATCACTTCCTTTAAAGAAAGACAGCGGGTGGAGAAAAAAAAAATAGACGGAGGGAGACAATGCAGTGAAGGAGAGAAGGACACCGATGCTGGATTTTTGTGTTTGCACAGTGTTAAGCTTCTTAAGTGGAATCTGTTGTGTCATTCTTTTTGTCTTCCACTAAATGCATGCGTGTCTAAATATGTCACTGAGAATGAATAACGTGCACCCACTGCTGCCTTTGTGCAGTAGAATATTAGTACAGCAAAGTATCATATTTGGGTTAGGATACATATTCAAACTAAGTGATTGAGGAATCCAATGCAGTGTAAATGCGAGAGGGGGGGGGGGGGGGGGGATTTGGACACATTCCAAACAGCCTTTGCTCATTTGCATCTGAATGATCACTGCCATTAGTATGGTAAATATGCTGTAACACATGATAAGTACATTTAAGAGGGAACACGCACCAAATTAGGATCAAGAATAGTTGCACAAAAGTAAAAACACAAAGAAAGTTGCTCTCTCCCACACAAGCACACAGATACACAAACCAAGTAAAGCTTGCAGAAGCCTTTTGTACCTGTATTTCATCCTTGTCCTGAGGGGCATTTGCTTCCCCTCTGTGTAAGCAAAACTGACATCCTTTATAAAAGATTTATGAGCCAAAGATGCAAACGATAGAGCGTGAACTCCCTTGGGTGCAACCTCTTCCATCTGTGAAGGATCACCTGTTCTTAGGTGGGCTAAAACGCTTGTTCCCTGCCAGTGTACTAACAGGCGTCCAGGCCATAGGGAGCAGGCAGGGGGCTGCAGTAGGATGCCGCGCACAGTGCACAGTGCACAGTGCACAGTGTACAGCCTCCTGGCACTGGCTGCGGCCCCGCTGAATGATGCAGCAACAGCAGCAGATATTATGGAGTTCTCAACCAGCTGACAGAACTTTCTACCAGCTGTGGTGTTGCTTAAACACATGGCCGAAGGCGACTGGAAAGCAACTGATAAAAATCTGCCTTTGATGTGAGCAAACTCGAAGAGATTAATTCAGCAGTCTTCACCTGCGTTTTTAACTACACATCGACCGGGGAATCGGTGCCGCTTTCATTTTTTTTTTTTTTTGCAAGAGATTTTTTAAAATGCTACAAATCAGCTAAATTAGATCTTCCAATAAAATAAAAGTGGGATCACAGGGGAGGATAACACGTGGTATGTGAGTGTAGCTTGTCTTTAACATCTCCAATATTAGCACGAGGTAGGTACGTGGAGCAAGTCAAAACACAGGTGCACCCACCAAAGCACAAACAGATTCTGCTTCAAGCTTACTGTACAAGTTAGGATGGCCACCGAGACGCTCTCCAAAGCCAAGAGGCTAAAACAATTTGCAACATGAACAGGATCTACAGTGGAGGAAGAGCGTGTAAAAGGAAGCTATTACATCAAATCCCAGGGAGCACCAACAGGATTACAGCTGGATGCCTATTTCTAACAGTCCAACCCCACAACTGGTCTGAGTGAGATACTGGTTTAACTTCATCACCCAACACTGACACATGTACAGCTGATGAGTGAAGCATCTTCTGTTGAATTTTACTAGTCAGTATCAACCCTGAGGCACAGTTTTGCTCACCTGCACTCATTCTGCTTCTTTTTCTGCCTCATTCCACTTGTTATTCAGATAAATGAATAGCTAAGCGTTGTTGCCTTGACTGAGTTGTGCTCCTGGAGAGGAGTATTCAGCCCAGTCTCCCACAGGAGAGGGGGGCCACTAAAATAATGCCGGGCTTTGTGTGAGGATCCTGCTTGACCCCCCCCCCCCCCCTTTTGCTTATTCGCCATCTCTCTCCCTCTCTGTCTCTCTCTGTGGGCCTCCCTGGGCACCTCTTCGTACCTTCTTCCATCAGTCTGAAAGATAAACGCTCCCTGGTTCAAAGTGGGGTCACACTTGTTGCTTTTATCAAATTTTCTATTCATTCGCTGTATGAACTTGATATGCCTCACCCCCCTCCACCCCCACCCCCAACGCTCCTACCCCCACAAGGCTTCTGTGAGCTTAAACAATGAGTGTGGCTGTCTCCCACAGCTACTCGCTAATATGGAGGGCATGTATTGAGTCTGTTCAGACACATTTAATTGCCAAGCTTGTTTACGAACCACGCAACTAGTGCTGTTTTTTCTTACTGGTTTATCTCGGTTGTTCTGAGCGAGGCTAACAGGAAATACTAAGGCAACTACAAAATACTGACCTGAAATTCAACATGTCTCATCATATGAAGTCTTAGGGCATTTCTACATAAAGAGAGACAAAAGTAATATATTGAGGTCACTTCTCTGTTCGCACCAAAACTAATAAACTATTGGAAAATGACTACATTTGTTTTTCTTCCTTTTCTGCTGGGGCAAACAAAACTGTATATTACACCTAGTAAATATGACAACTCAGTGACTGTACTGAGTCTCTGCAGGTTAAATCTCTGTTCACTCACCTCCTGCTCTCCATAGTCTTATATTATGATTTAGTATAGCTGACACAACCTAAAGTGTGTGATTCTGGTATTCAAAATGAGCGATGGCATGGAGAGCTGGAGGTGTCACAAAATGTACCACTTAATATCTCTGCTACATAGCAACCGATTGTGTACGTCATTATTTTTTTTTAAAAGAAGAAGCTTTTTTTCCCCCATTAACACTACACAATGACATTTCCACAATCCTTCAGTTTGTAAAATGATTTATTTTTTATTTTTTTTAAGAAAAAGCTGTTTGAGGTTGTGAAAAACATCAACTTAATGTGGTTGGCAGAGAAAAAAAGATGTGTTTTAAAATGTAGTCAGGTCGAGTGGGAACACAGCCTTAAATTACACCCCACAAGGAGACATTTTTACCTTCAGGAGACATTTTGATTCGCAGACAAATAGGGAGCGTAGGCCTTATAAAAGAGAGAAAATTGGCCAAATGGTCATTATCAGCTGAAAGAAATTCCCACTGTGGCCTGAATGAAACTAGTGTCATTACCAGGCTTTGCTTTGCAAAGCTATCAGAGGAGGAGGAAGGTGGGAGATGGGAGCCATTATCCGTTTGTTAATTGTGCCGACCAGTCATTACTCATCCACCTTTGACCTTATAGGTTTCTAGAAGAATTTACTGTCAGTCCGTGACAGGGTGGAATTGCTTTGAATTGAAAAGCAATGGAGTCAATAAACCTATTCAAACTACATATTCCCCTAAGTTCCTCCCATCTGTCTGCTTTCCTTCTAATCACAACCTTTATTCCCATCTTTCCCTCCTCTTTCTTATACTCTTTTCACCACTGACCCCTGTCATTTGTTAAAGGGGCACAGCAACGTTTTTACACATCACATTCAGTTTACTCATCATGAGGAGTGCTGCTCAGCCTGTGAAAACCATTTCATAGTGTCTTCTGTGGTAGGCGAGGGGAGCCCTCCAAAGCCTGAAAGAATAACCGTGATGATCAGACTTGGCCTCGGAGGCTCCAAATTTATAACAGAAATCCTCACAGAAACTGGAGGCGTGGAGATGAAGGGACGTGGGTGTTCTCTAGGAAGAGACCCCGCTGTAATGACAGATGCTATCAAGTTGCATTACAGGAAAAAGGATACATAACACATTCAGGTCTCTTTCCTTTTTCCACTCCTTCAGACTTAATAAACTACCTGTTCTTTATTTCCCTGGCATTCCTCTCTCTCTCTCGTACTACAACTGCCGCCTGTATCTGACCAGAGTAGGGAAAGACAGAAGCTGAGAGTAATAGCGAGCCAGGTGAGTGATGCCCAAGGTAAAGAAACATCATCTTGCAGCTCATCCCCATTCCCTTAACTCTTCTACTACTACTCTCCTATCTCTCTGTTCTTTCCCTGGGGGGCTTCTGACTCAATAGACCAGTCCACCAGTGTCCCACGCTGAATCCTGAGGGTCGTCCCTTCCCATTGGTGCTACACTTCTTCAGAAATAGGCATCACTACGCATCACAGCGGCCCTTTCTCACGCTGTAACACCAATTTGTGTAAATAACATACACACACACACACACACACACACACATACACATACAAAAACATTGCTGCACACCTCATCACAGATGCAGAGCCCTTTAAAGGGCAGCCAACAGTCCTGTTATGTCATTTCTTCACAGAATTAAATTTGCATGTGTGTGTCATGTTTGTGTGAGTGCGTGAGTGTGTGTGTGTATGTGGGCCCAGATACAGTAGCAGATTCATGTATATGAAATTAATTATCACTGCTGGCTCCATTACAGTATGTCTCCATTAGGCCTCCTGCTTTATTGTGCATCAAAGGGATAAATATTAGATTAGCCACATTTAAATATTTGTGTCCTTTGCCATTTGCATTTCCATTGCTTACTCATTGCCCCAATGTTCACATTTATTCTCGTTCTGATCCCATTTAATGACTCCTCTGATTTAATGAGTCAAATCAGAACTTTATGAATCTCATCTAACTTTAAAGAATAAATTGTGCCCCTGAGCCTTCACATCACCTATGAGAGAATGTAATAGTGAGTGTTACATTGTGGGCAGAGGAGACATGCAGTGGGGGAACAGGTGCTACAGGGTAATTACAAACACAGCAAGCTTTTAATTATGCTCTCTAGTATGAACTGTTAATGAATGTGAACCTCATGCAAATAACGATGTGTTCCCACCGTGTCTACACACATGTGCAATCACCCACACGTACACATACACACACATACATACACACACACACACATATTAAGTGTTAAAGAGGGGGATTGGCACTAGATAGCTCCAGTGCAGTGCCTCCTCATGGCTTGGAGTAAAGCTCCTCTCACAAGCCACACTGTTATTTCTCCAGAGTTCCACTCTTAACACAAACACTGACAGCTGGAAACTTGCGGGACTCAGCTTGGGCTCATTCACCTGGTGTTATCAAAGGAGGTACCACCGTGCAACATAACAGGACGTGAACAGGTTATAAGGTGTTGCGACTTTGTTGGTACAGCCTCGACAAAATAAGCCAGCATGTTGTTTTATGGTCCAAAGCTTTCTCTCTTCAAAGCCTGACCTGTCTAAAAACTCTTCCTTTGAGGGCCTGGACATCTTCCTTCCTTTGTGGCTTTCTTGTTCCTCCTGCTCCTCACTGTGGGCTCTAATCCCCGCAACCTCCCATCTTTTCAACTCACCTCGTAGCATGATCCTGCCTGACACGGATGGGAGCACTGATAATTGATTCGCCGCACAATCCCCTCATATCATTCCACTGTAATCTTTCCTGTTTCTGTTTTCCTGTGTTTGTGTACGCTTGTGTGTTTACCATGTGTGTTATTGTCTGTTGGCATGTGTTCCGTTTTTCATATGAATGGTAGATAAATTATTGCTTAAGCTATTCGGCTTAAGCTCCTCAGTCTGGGAGAAAAGCAGCAGTGTAGAGACTGTGAAGCCTGCACAGTGGCTGTGTGTCCTCCTGTCTACATGCTGGTTTGTCTCTCTTGCTCGGCGTGGCTGCCTCGCTGCGTTACATTCTGTCCCTCCATGTCTTCATCCCTCTTCCTCTATCTCTCTGCTCCACTTTCTCTCCCTGTCCTCATGTCGTCTCTGTCTCACAGGTCTGTGATGTAAAAACAAAAAAAAACAAAAAAAGACTAGCCAAGCCAAGCGGCAGACTTAAAGGCTTTTATAAGGCATACAAATAGGCTGCAAATCGGATTAGGGCAGAGGGGAGGGAGCCTTTTCTATTGAAAATCCATTTTGTGATAGGGTGGACATTGTATGTACAATGACAGGCAGGACATACACTTGTCTCAAACAGTGTGAGGATGACTAGCAGAGAGAATGCCACTAATCTACATGAAAGAGAAAAGCTTTCATATTGAATGCCACAGTGGATGATGCTGCTGCATTTGGTGTTTGCACTGAGAAATTTCCCAGATTCTTTGTGGTCCACTGTTATTATCCAAAAGAAGAAGAGAGACACAAAGGAATAGAGTCCAGCAAACACTTTTATACAGACCAGTACTCTGTATGAACACAGCATCACTGATGTAGGAGTATCAAACAGGTTGTGATTAGTCTGATTAAAGGAATGAGGCTGGCAAGATCGCATATTTTTTTGTTATTGTCAATGAATACATCCATTTTTTACTAACGGCTCATTTAAGAAAAAAAAACACTAAATCATTTCCTACAACAGATGCATTCTGTACTTGTTTATCAAATGTTATACAAACAGGAGTGAATAGTTAATTTCTTGTAAATTATATTTAGACAGACTTGATGTGCTGGTGTTTACAGCAGCCAAACAGTGTATGTGAGATAGACTTATAAATACTTTACAGTGTGCGTCTTCATGGTAATGAGACAACAGGTCACTCAGTGCACAGTTGTGTCTCGTTAAAGTGCGTCTTTTAATCTGTCTCTGGGTGACAATGGAGCTCTATGGAATAAGGAATATATAAGGATACACATACAGTACATTGTATCATGCTTCAGACAGATGATACCTTTTAGTAGGATCAATTCCTTATTGGTTTTTATATTTCAGTTTGATTTATAATAAGAAAAATACAGAATATAACCATATCTTACCCTATGATAAAAATGAGGAATAAAACAGTTTGACTCATCAAAGGTCGCGAATGCACGTGTAGCCACAGTAAGTGGTTTGTTATTGTGGACTCTCACGCTACATGTGACACAGTGGCCTGCTGAGATACACACTTTCCATAAAGACAAGCACTGGAGGGTATGGACCCCCATTGGTCTCCATTTCTAGTGTTCCCTGTCCCTTGGCCATGAATGTCTGTCTGTTCAAACAGAGAGTGAAAAACACCCAATATGAGGCTTCAAAGCACACACTGTTCTCCACGCAATGTGGCCCATTATCACCATGGTGTTCCTACTAACAATATAGAATACAGTCGCCTGCATTCAGACTATTACATAAAATGTAATTATGCATGGTATTTCAAATGTTGTACAGCAGAAATGTCAGAGAAATGTCAATGGATCATGTGTGCAGAGAACAAGCACATTACAGAGAATCTATGGAAAAACAGGAAGTCTGTAACTTGTCAAAAATTCAGACAGTTGATATTTTGGAAGCTGGCTGAGATGCTCCAGTGCTCCGCTGAAGCTGAGCAGGCTCCAGTTGATAATCATCTGCTTTGTGGCGGGAAGCAAGGGGAGATGGAGCAGATGGCACTAGTTTTATTTTGCCGCGGATGCTTTCTCTGAATAAGGAACGCTCTACTGAATGCCAAGCTCTGTGGGAGAAGAGAAGCAAATTGAAGCCCTCCTGCACTGCACTCCTCATCAGGGGAAGGGCTATTGTTGTGTGCGTGCTCCAATTCCAGAGTGACAGGCCAGTTCTGCTCATTCATTAATGTGCCGAGCTCGGGGATGGACAAGCCACACGGGAATTTCATTACCTCATTCACTCATCCACATTTTTCTTTTTCTCTCTCACCTTCTCCCCCCTTCTCTCTCACTAACTCACTCTCTCATGCCCGAGCTGATGAGAAGTGATTCTGTTGTTCCAGCAAATAAGCAGGAAAAATAGTACAACTCCAATTCAATTAAAGAGTAATGATTTAGTGTTTTCAGTTGCCGGCTTTCACCCTGAAGAGGAATTGGCATTCCGCTCCCAGTATAGCCCTGATTCAACGCTTTCTGAATAGATAGCGTACAATAACAGGCCTAATACGTGCACCGGGAATGACTACCACATTTTAATCATGTAAAATCCAAAGCCTTTTTTACAGAAATGAAACATTTCTTCGGATGGTCTAAATGTCACATTTGGTGGCATTTCAGTGAACAACGATAATGAGAAACTAGACGGAATTTGTATCATATGGCAATAAGACCCCCCCCCCCCCATCCCCTCTCCCCCAAAACCCATTTGAATGTAATTATGAAAAAAAAAATGGCATAAGTATAATTCAAGCCAACCTTAACAGGCTGCAACTGAATTATCTAAATGAAGTAACTCAGTGTTAATGGAATGTGTCGATGCGGGAAAGAGGCCAGTGGGGCGAGAGGTTAAAGGGCGTCACTGAACAATGGAAACAAGAGCAGAGAGAGGCATGAGAGAGCAAGTGAGGAGGAGGGGGGTGGGGGGGGGTGGAGGTAAACCCAGAGGGAGAGCAATAGGGAAGGCAAGCAAGAGACTAGAGCACTAACTAGTTTCTGATGATGTGTTCAGGACAATGATGTCTTGTTGCTGCGTCTCAGGACAGTTAGTGCACCTCTCACTCTCTACCCAAATGTCTCCCTCTCTGCGCCGCCCGCTTGTCCCTGCTCATCGCTCCCTGCTGTACAGTACAACGCCGTGCACACTCTGAACGCTCCATCGTTGCGGCCCGACACGTCACAGTAATCTGTGGAATGAGCCAACCATTTCGCTCAGACATCCTTCTGAGATCTCACTGTTATCTTTGGTTATCAATGGAGTCCTCTGTGTAAATGGAAGCAAACTGTGGTGCGGTTTGGATCGTATTTCACACATGTAGCAAAATCAAACAGAGGTAATTGGAGGCAGCTTCATCTTTTGTAATGACACTGAGAGAGGAGTCTGTCGAACAAATATCGGCTGATTAAGAGTGGCTGTGGAAACTCTATAGACAAAATGTACATACAGTCCTTCATTACAATATGTGATTTATTTAGCTCTGTGGTGATTTGTACAATTTCACTGAGGCCATCTGAGGAGCAGGCTGCCACCTCCTGCCCATGTGCCATCTTTCTGTGCTGGACATGGACATTGGCACCGGCCAGCATAAATGATTGAGTTGGATGTCAGAAGCAGAGTTCTTGCCAAGGGTCCACAGCATCCATGCTAATGGGCTGATGGAGCCTAATCTAAATAAGTGTGAATAAAAGGGCTTTTACTGTGAGTGTTCGCATCTAAAGCAGAGAAACGTGCTGGAAATTGCTTCATCTTAATCAAACAGTAGACAAGACAGGAATTCAATTCGTTAAACTTTTGCCATTTAGCTTTTTTCCTCGAAATAAGCTTTAGCTGGGAGAAGAGTGTCGGTGCGGTGCGAGGTGTTTTCACACGCATCTTGTGTGTGCTCAGTTTGTTTGTTTTGTTAGTCCTTAGTCTCCCGAAGCCCATCTGAGATCAATCACTGGGCCGAGCATGATGGAGAGGCCTGCCAGAGCTCACTGTTGTGGCCTTGATTCACTAAAACAAATAAAATAGGCAGAGGCATTACAGAAAGGTTCAGCGCAAGCTAGACAAGCGACCACACCAAAGAGTGTTCAGAGAGGAGGGGTGAATAATGAGGAAAGGGATAAATGTCAAAGAGCAAAGCAGGAAGAAAAATGATGATATAGGAGAGATAGAGAGAGGCGCAAGTACAGAAGACGACTGGGAGAGACTGGAACAGAGGCAGATATAGACAGTGCAGCAGGCACAGCGGTGTTGTCTGCCTACGTTAGTCCTGCTCATCTCCTCACCCTGTTTCTCCCTGACAGCGTGTCATCAGTGCAGCTCTCCTCTGTTTAGACCCTGCTGTGGATGGTGCAGTGCATGCCCATGTGATGAAAGGAAGGTATGTTTAATGCAACTTCCTTCACACGTTCTGTAAATTCTATTATGTCAGAGCGCATCAGCATCGTGCTGGCCTGAGTAATACCTCCCCTCTGATGATTATGTTGGCCGTGTAACCTGAGCACTGCAGCACTCAGCTCGGCTCAGCTGGATTTGATTCAGCTGCATTTACCAGACTACGTACGACAACGCAACACAGTTCTTTCTCTCAACATAAAATAACCCAAGGAAGCCATTATACACCCCTGTCAGCACTTAACCTTCCCCCCCTGCACTTCAAAGAGACATTCAGGAGCAAGTAGTGCCGAGGTGAAGCCCCCCCTGGGAGCCCCCTGCCAGACCCAAGCCCCCGCACTCAGCACTGTCAGATACACCACCAAGCTAACACATCAAACTACTTCCTATGGTTCCATTCGGTTTCGTTTGTTCTGTGGGTTCTTCAATAACGACACCGTAGTCTAACTTGAAAGAGACTGTTCTTTATATACATTACTTCAGATAGTCACGTAGTTACAGGAGACACCATACACGTGCAGTTCATGGAACCCCTCTCTGCACATGCCCCATCTGATAGGCATACAAATGAGACTAGGCACTGTTTGCTCTTATCACTGCATTTCCCTTTCCTCGAATAAAGTAGTCTGCTTTTATGAGAGTAACTTTCAACTATTACAAACTCAACTTTAAACTCTTAACTAATCACCATCAATGCAAGTTACTCTTATCTTACTCTGTTCAACTCCAGTGCGCAACTATATTATTATAACACCATAAACTTTCAACTAAGCCAAGTGTCCTTAAATCTGTTCAATGAGTCTCTCAGATGGTTATACATGTGTTGAAGATCTTTTGACAGTTTGTTCTTGAACTGGAGTTGGTGCCTCAGGTGATGGATTTTCTAGTGAGTGCTGAGGTTGTTGGGCAGTATCAGTCCTCTGATCTGCTCTGGCTGGTCCCATGAGAAGATCTCGACCAATCTCTCTCAGAACAGCACAGTGTTCTGTCTGAATGGAAGGTGACCTTGGCTGGATTTTGCTGAGAATGGTTGCTTTCTGTGCCCGTGTACACAATTTGGCTCTGGTAGACGTTACTGTCCATTACCTTGTGCATCAGCCTCTTCACTGTCTAGACTGACTTTTCCATTATTCCATTAGACTGTGTGGTAGTGAGGACTTGACGTTATGTGCGCAAAGTTCTGTACTTTAGCAAAGTGTTGGAAACTGATGTTAGAAAATTTCGGACCGTTGTCTATGAAGACCTCGCTTGGGACACCATGTTTGTGGTAGTGTTCATGCATACAGGGAATAGTAGTCTGTAACTACAATGTAGTCTCTCTCCCTTCAGAAAGAAACAGGTCAGTTACCTTCTGATTCGGAGTGCCTGGCACTTGTTGTGGCTTTAGTGGTTCAGCAGGATTTCTTGCTTGAAATTTCAGACATGTTGTGCAATTGGACACCTTATTTGTCACATCCTGATTGATCCGCAACCAGTACATCACCTCACATGCTCCTTTCCTGCATTTCTCAATCACAAGATGTTCTTCATGGATCTTGTTGAGCATTTCATTTCACAGACTCATGATTCACTTCCCTTGTAAATTATCTCTTCCACCGCTCTGCAGTTCCAGTACTCTTTGATGTCAGGTGGGCAGGTGGGCAGTGCTTCATGTAGGGCCATCCACCTATGATGATTTTACTGAGTTTTCTTAGAGTTTCATCTCTGTTTGCCTTAATTATTATGAGCTCCATCTTCACATCTGCCATGGGTAACCCACTTGTGATCATGGCCACATAAGCATTCGTCGTGTCGTCATTCTTCTTGGTGTTTACCTGTGAGTATCCTCTTACTTTCACTTTTACTGCATGCAGTTCAGGTCTGGGTCTTGAACTCAGTATATATCATAATATATTAGCTTTGAGCCCCGGTCTCCATTTTGTTTTGTCACTACATCCACATAGAATTCCTCAGTGTCTCTCTTGTCTGCTGTATAAATTTCGCATTTTTGGGTTTGATTTTTACAGCATCGGGCATAGCAGTTATTCTTGTTGCATTTGTTAGATGTTTTGCCATATGCTGGACATCTTTTAGGATGATGCTACATGCCACATTGACCATATGTCTTTCCTTGTTTGTCTCTGCTTGCTGGTTTTGTTCCATTTTTCACCTCAAGGGTGGCGCTCTGTGGGTGGGTGTAATCCTTCTATTTTCACCTTGTTAGGTCCTCTCTCTCCCACAGTAGGCTAACAATGTCCTCTGCTGACTCGATGATATATATAGGGTGGCTTACTTTTGCTAGTATGATCAAGCAAGATTGAGATGAGTCTTTTTTGCTAACTTTGAAATTTGTTCATGCTCTTCAAGTGCATCCTCTGACACCATGTTCTGTTTGTTCTGTGGGTTCTTCAGTAATGACATTGTAGCCAAACTGAAAGAGGCTGTTCTTTATACATTACTCCTGTTAGTCAGAGTCAAGAGACACTGTCATGCTCCATCTGATAGGCAAAAAAATGAGACTTAGCAAATCAGTGTTTGGTCTTACTGTTACTCTACTTCATACTGGGTGTGTAGAGGAGATGATGGCAGCACCCTGTTGGCCTTACAGATCAAAGAGAGGCAGAGATTGGAGGTCTGCTGTGTACCTGATGCGTAAAAGTGAACATTCAGTTGAAACATATTCCCTCTCTTGAATACAGTGCACGGACAGGAAAGATCAGGAAGCTTTAGACAAACTGCTGTAGCGTCATGTAAGTGCCATTAGAAGAATACATCTCTCATAGCAAAGAAATGTTCTTTTTCTTTCTTTTTTATCATCTAACAGAGATTTTAATGTATTAAACTATTAATCTTAATTATATGTATCTATTTGCAGTAAACAAATCTTGTTGGGTGGTATGTAATTATAAAAGCTTCTTTACTCTTGATAATGAGAGATAACACAGAAGTATCCAGAAAAAAGAGAGGATGAAAATCTCATTATAATGAGAAAAGGAGGTTTTTGGGTGGCAACAATGTGCTGCCATAGAGCTACAGCTGCACACAAGTTTACTCTTTCTTTGTGTGGGAGGGCATCTCTGACTTTTGTCTCTTTGCGCCCTCTGAAACTTTTCTGGTTTCTGGGTTTCCATGCAAGAGAAAGCAATTTATGCTCAATTTTTGTGTTTTTTCTTCCTCAGAGCACTTTGCATGTCATTTAACAACAGAATTGACTTCTGATCTTGCATTCGAAATATGACTTCCCGATCAAGATTTTGGCAGGTGAAAGACAATTTGTAAATTCCCAGCTGTTAGCATGTTTAGCCTGTGTGCATTTGCATTTCTATTGAATTCACGTGCCATACAGTGTGTGAATAAATGCATATTTAAATCAAATGATGTCCATCACACCACAAAGACTCACTGAGCCACAGTAATGTTATCCTCTACCAGTGTTTAAAATGCATGTGTGTGCAAAGGCAGCTTCTTGCACCTTTATGGTAAATGAATAACAGCTCCTCAATAATCATACATTTTAGCATCAAACAAAGTGTATGTGCCTGACTGGCGGTGTTTACAGAGAAAGCCTGTATAACACAGTACAATGCATGTGCATTTATTAGCCCTAAGGGCTCCATTCATTTACTGATTCAGTCCTGATACAAAACCCTCACATTGCTATCAGTGTTATCAGGCACATGCTGCACCCCTGGCAGTCACTTTGGAGGATCCTGCTGTAGTGTAACGGCCCTCCTGCTGTATCCTCCATCACCGCAGTGTTAGTCTTTCTGTTGTCTCTCACACAGCAGCTGACCACACACACACACACACACTGCTCATCAGAGTGGATGAATGGCAGTGTAAAGAAAGCTTAAATTCAGATAGCGGGAATGGCAGTGTCATCTCATTTACCTTGATTTACATTTCATCTGTGTGTGCTATTTGTGTAGGTCACACACTCTGCGCTTCAGTTATACATTTGCTGTTAGCTTTTTATTAAGGTGCCATGTTTGATGTGTGCTGTACCATTAATGATCCAAGGCAGGGTTTCATAAATGCATAATGATGTTTACCATGAGATTGGGAAGATTTTTCATCAAAACATCATAATAAAACCAAGGTTGTTGGTTCATGAGGTTTAGATTGATATTTAATCACACCCTTAAGATCTGTTAATGGAAACTGCAACAGAATTACAGTAACCGTCAACATGTTGCGATACACATGCAGACACAGACACAGCAACGGTGGGAGCGTGTTGTCACCCCACCATGATGAGCTCCATGTGAATGGATGGAGGTTTGGTTCATCTGCAGTGCGTCGGAGTCTCACGGGCTGGCAGGGCTCCAGTGCTCTGCTCGCTTATTCATCTCTTTCTCCCACAGCCAACATCGTCTGACACACACACACACACACAAACACATACATTTGGCACACACACTCATCCACCGGAGCGATACCACTTGATTCGCACAATGTCATTAATCTAAAACAAAGCCAAATTCAGGGGGCCGTGTGATAGCCACAAAACAAATCATGCTAATTGACATTTTAAAAATCAATCTCATCATGAAGATAAGTGCAGTGAAATGAGGAATCAAAGTCCATCAGAATTACAGCACTGCGCAAAGTCAAAGTCCACTTAGCTGACTCCCACAGGTGCACAGAGAAGAGACTAAACTTGACATCCTAAAGAAAATATTCAGTCGTGAGAGTAAATTATGCATACAAATGTGCCACAGGTTCGAAAAAATGCTATGTAGATTTGCCAGTTAGGTGGTTCAGGGTGCGGAGGAAGTAAATAAATAATCCTGTTTAATAATTCATTGAAATTCATGTTGCTTTGCCTCCAGCCTTGAGAGTATTTAGAATGCAGCCTGCAAGGGCCCTGCCTCTGACTAGTGGTGGTGTGTGGTAAGATTATTGAAAATGGGAGGAAGCTCAAGTATGCGTGCACTCACACACACACACACAGAAATAAATACATATTTGTACCATGTATCATATATTCTATAAGATACTGGTAAAAAGGACAGCCACCGTCAACGTCTTATCCCCTGTTTGCTCCATTTCTCCCTGGCACGACAGATACAATCTCCAGAGTGTGAAGAGAAGTTCACACAGAGCTTCAGGCTGGTGAATACACTAAAGCTGAGAAAGATGGCGAGGCAGGAACAGGGAGGACTGCAAATTGGATCTAAAAGAAGAAGCTGAAAACAGGGAGCATAGAGAGTAGGGAGTAGGAGAAGGAGACAAGAGGAAAGGAAAGGAAATGAAAGGAAAGGAAAGGAAAGGAAAGGAAAGGAAAGGAGGGGGAGAGAAGAGGAGAGGAGATGGGGGAGAGAAGAGAGGAGACAAGACGTGAGGAGACGAGGGGAGAGGAGAGGAAGGGGGAGGAAGAGGCTTAAGGCTAGTGATCCATGTGTGACCTATTCCTGATGATATCTTTGCTTGATAGAATTACACCACCAAATAAAATGATCTCTTGTTTCTGTCAGTCTGTGTGTGTGAGTGTATGTTTGCGTTTGTGTGTGTGTGTGTAGATTCAGTGTAGATGGTTACTCACATATTTAATTTCCTTATACTAAGCCTTAATGAGGTGAATATTGTTTCTGCATAATAAACCCATCAGTTCTCATTCCCAGGTCATCAAATATCACCGCTTTGTCACGCCCCCTCTGTGTTTGACAACGAATCACAAGGCATCCTTTAATGCATGAGAGGCACCAGGCTTACTCCAATATAAACCGATCTGAGTCATCATTAGACACATGCAGCATCACAGCAGTTCATGGAATTTAATCTATAGAATATATTTCAATTGGACATAGGCATGGGATGATAACCGTGTTCAAGGTATACCGCGATATGAAAAAGCCACGATAACCGAAACCGCCAAATTTTCTGTCATACCGTTCCTAAGGTATGAGCTGTTTATTGTCTGGTCAAAGACAGAAAGTGCTGGTCAGAAATCCCTCAGGTGGTGCAGCTGTAGAGTATCGCGACCCCTCACACTGTCATCACAGATTCAGATTAAATGAACACGTCTGTCTTTATTTTTCTTCCTTTTAGGAACATTTTAGAGCTGTAATCACAATACCGCCATACCGTGAAACCGTGATATTTTTGCTTATGGTTATCATACCGCCAGAATCTCATACCGGCCCATGCCTAATTGGACATATCTTTCATGCTTGCACCAACTGTTACAAATCACTTTCAAGTCAAATCATCACTGTGGTCAAGGTCTGGTTCAATTTAGGCACAAAAACCACTTAGTTAGGGACAGATCAGGATTTTGGGTTAAAATGCTCACTTGCAATATGGTTGGACACAGGAAGTGAACACTGTGGTCTCCTATCACAAAGTCCAGCTAAGTCTACTTTTTGTCATGAACTTTTGGATAACCATGAGCAATAAAAAATGAAGTTAAGAGGTATTGAAAGAGGTGCATTAAAAAAGTGACGCCGAGGGGTGTGACAAAGTGTCAGCATTTGATGAGTTGGGAGTGAAAACAGACTGAATAAACATGTAAATGACTTGAGGGGAGTTGATGATTAAGAGAATATTTTGAAAACAGCATCCGTGCTACATTTGCAGGGTAGAGCTAACATTTTGGCACCACTACCAGGCTGTCTTAATGCTTATTAACGAGACAAAGTTAGCAATTCTTTTGCATTTCCCCCTCTGTTGGCAGCTGAGAAATCAACGCTAAGATTAAATTATAATGAAAGTACACGCTGTGAATTAGAGGCAAAGCACAAATCTTGAGATATTTAATGGGATTTCACAGAAACCCTTTTAGCACGTGTGCACCTGTGTGGCTGTGTGCACGACTGTCTGAAACCAAGCTGCATTAACAACTGGCTTAAATATGACAATAGGGCCTGGAAATGCAGTCATTAAATTAATAAAATTGGCTCAACTTTTCAGTCCGCAGCTGTTTCTCTTAATTGCCTTTCCTGCTAATGGCAGCTCACAGTTCACCACATTATAAACGTTTGTCAGGATAAATGTTAAAGAAGTAGAGTGCAAAATCTGTGAACGACTGATAAAATATGCAGGTGGCTTTATTGCATGGAAGCCTGCATCCTCAAAACCACATTGCAGAGGGGGCATTCAACTGGTGGAGCACTGAGTACAGAAAACAGTTCTCACGTTGCAACAACATGTCGTATGGCAACAAGGGTGTGAATAAAAGACCTTGTTTTATAACTTTTACATATCTTTTAAATGATATTGCTAAAAACAATCTGATGGATATTAAAGAATGACCACAACATTTCATTTCTGATCAATATTCTGCAGTATCTCTAAAAAGAGTGATATCTTGGTGGAAAAGTAATAATACATGTAGCTACAAGGAAAAAAAACTTAAGTGTGGACGTTAAAGCAAGAGACAGTCGAGAATCATCTACATTTAGCCCCACTGTGGACAATACAAAAGTCAATCAACTATAATAATAAAATAACTATCTGTGATAAGGACTCCATTTTATTCTGTATTTCAATTAGGTTCATTCAGCCATTAAGTGTTTAATGTAATGAGTTTTTAAACTGCACTGGGATATTTCAGTTAAAGGTGCAGTCTGTAGATTTAGAGCATCTAGCTGAATAGACTTGTTTTAATTTTAATTACTGTAACGCACCTGAAAATAGCAATCATAGTGTTTTAGTAACTTTAGAATGAGCCCTTTATATCTACATGAAGAGTGGGTCTTCTTCCATGGAGGCTGCCATGTACTGTAGCACAACCATGTTTCTACAGTAGCCCAGAATGGACAAACCAAACACTGACTCCAGAGAAGGCCTTTCATGCCACTGTAGGTTCTCCTACATACTTGAAAGGGAGGGGAGGGGTTATCAGTTGGTTGCAGTCCGTAAACCTCATCGATAAAAGCCAATAAAACCTACACACTGGTCCTTTAAAGAGGCTTCTATTATTGTAACAATGCCGTCAATACAGTATATTGTTTCATCTTTACAATGTCTCGACATCACAGATACTATGGAAATGAACTCTGTACATGCCAAGCATCCCAATATCCACTACATATTTAATGCATCTGTAACTGTACTATAAGTTCATTGTTTACCCTTTACACAGATTTCTATACAGCTGGCTCTTTTGATCAGATATACTGTGGGACTGCGCTGATGTTCATGCCTTCTTCCAACTCCTCCTCGCATTTCATCTAACATGCTGCGGGGCCTGAAGGTGGAAATGGGTTCTGTATTGTTGCCAACAACCACCCCAGCTCTACGATAATGAGCTCTACAGGCCCTGAACCTGACCCAAGCATGAAAAGCTATCAGTTAAAAATAACAGGCAGAACCATCGCTATGGTCAAAGAATTGTATGGTGATTCAATGGGTTAATAGAATCTTGGAAAGGCATAACAGAAATGCAAATCAAGCTGTGAATCACCACATGAAATCAGGAAACCCACCAGATAACTACGGATGGTGGATGTTTATTCATGACAGGTGAGTTATACGCGGTAGGCCTATGGCCCTGCAGGGCACTAGTGCTTATTCAACCAGGACGTTTAACTCTCAGTTTCATAATGATACTTTTAGAGAGCTGCTCAAAGCTTTCCATCTCCTCTGGTCAGAATGCAGCTTAGAAATGACTACAGCATGTTCAGCCCGTCACCTGTGAGCTGCAAATCAAAAGGCAACATTCCTAAGCACAGACACAAGCTGTCGTGAGAAAATACCATCTCGAATGCAGGCACGGCAATGCAGAAGAGCAACAAACTGGGATTAGCCTTGATGTTAGATGGTTTGCGTGGCTATAAATTTGACGCTGGATTTAAATAGGTGTCTGGATGTTACAGCTATCAATCACTTTGCCACAGCCCTGTGGTGGCTGTAATCATGATGACACAGTAATATGGCTGCATCCGTTTGTCTTTTACCCAGGCTAAATTGCTGTTTATGGCAATAAGAAGGCTTCTATTCCCAGAGGCCTCAGTTAGTCAGACTGCCTCTTATTGTCTTACTGCTGGGTTGTGGTGCAGAGCACAAACACTGTCACCAACACCACTACCCCCCCCCCCCACCTCCTCCTCTATGCCTCTCTTCTCTGTTGGTTCTCAGAGCTATTATTTTTATCTGAAAACCTATACGAGTCTACAGAGAAAAAAAGAGACAAGAGAAAGAGAACAAGAGGGGAAGAGGCACACAGAGAGACAGAGCAGGGCGGGAGAGGAAAACTGTGATTCTTCTGAAGCTGTGATCGATGCTAGCAGCGTGTGTCTGCATCGCACCTTGCCAGCAAAAAAGGAGGGCTCTATCGATTTGCTCCCAATTTCAATCAAAAAAAGTGGATTCTGAACCCCAGATTTTCCTCTGTAAGTCTACACATTACCAGGTTCTTGCTAAAAAGATGCCAAACGTCAAGCTTAAGCATATTTTCAAAAAACTCCATATTGTCGTTATGTAGAGACAACAAAAGGCACCTTGTTGTGTCTGCGACCGGGACGACTTTGGCATAGTAATATGATATTTTAGGTGGATTTCTGATTGATGCCAGACGATGGCTATAATCTTCTCATCAAGATTTGCAGTGCATCTCACATCACGCCCCAATATGTCAAGAAGTGAATAAGCAGTACCAAAAGGTATAATCAGATTTAGAAATTAATCTTATTTTTTTCCTGGCAGTTTTACTCAGCGCTTGTCCGGCAAACATCAGGAGCATACAAGTCTGCAGGTGGATTATTATAATGTTGAAGAAACCCATCTGGAGGTCAAAGCTAATAGTGTAATGGCACATTTAACATTTGTCCAGATACCTACAGGGGCCTGTGCTACAATGAATTAACCTTTACTGTAAGTGTTTAAGTGTGTGTCAGTGTGTGCATGTGCGTGGGATACAAGTTGTGTGTGACCTGTTCCTGTGTGAGTGCTGCTGTAAATAGAAATCAGGCAAGACGTGTCGCACTTTGTTTGGTGTCTCAGTTGGGGTTTTTTTTTAAGGGAAATGGATTCATAAGGTAGCTGGTGATTGCATGATGAGGTCCAAACAGATGGACAGACGTGCGGACAAAGAGAAAGCTGATAAAAACATAAAAAGATTCAATTCTTTACTGACATCGGAGCTGACGATAAGAGGGAGCAGGAGACAGAAATGGATTAAGTTGTATTACAATTCTACACCAGAGTATCGTCTGTTTATTCTTGTCAGCAAAATATATTTGCAGATTTGTCGGGCTCCCGCAGACAAATCTGCATCATGACCGGACGGAGTGTGCTTCCGTATTGTGATTTCCAATCAGCCATCTGAATCCTGGCCAGAGTGCTCTCTTTCAAAACAACCTGTTAGTAGAAAGTATAACTGAGTCCTCTCTGCTGTTGCAACAATTGTATTTATTTTTTTTTAATAAGCAAGTCAATCATTGCTCTAGAGGTAATAACTGCCGCTAATTTAGAAGAAATACACCTAGAAAGCTTGTCTATAACATGACAACATGATTAAAAAGCAATGGTTTCCTCTAAATCATAATTGGAAAGTTTGATGGGAGGGAAAAAAAACAGTGAAAACAGACCCAATAAAAAAGCAGTTTGTTTCAAATGAAATGAGATGAGCTGCATGAGAAGTGGGCATCCACAAGTCACTGTGTATGAGCAAATAAGCCTGCACACAGCCAGCTTTTTCAGGTTAAAATAGACAGCAAATTGATACAATCAAATTCGAAAAGCATCACCGCCATAGGGGATGCAATTCCCCCCCCCCCCCCCCCTTTTTTTTCTTATGATGGAGTCAGGATTTGTGTTTCTATTTTCTTTTATGGTGCCATCGTTTCCCGAACTGTTTCTTTTATGTGCCTCAGAGCCTGGTGAAAAATGGCAGAGACGTTGTATATCTTTCAGTACCAAGGCTAATCTGCAGCACACACACACTGTTTACATATACAGTACATCACTGCAGTTGCACTCATTCGTTCATTCATTTAAAACTGTAAATATAAGCGACTGTGAACCCAAGCCCATATAAATTCTGGTATCACTTGGCATATGACTTTTTACTATTAGGAGGTACAATAAAAATATGAGTCCCTTAACTGGTTTCTAATGTAAGGCATCAAGCTCCATATACTCAACCTAAACGTTTCCTTTTCTAACAGCAAGACTGTGGAGAGTGCAAATCATCACATTGTGAATAGAAATAATAAGAAATCTCAAACCCTCATGTTGCTTTCAATGTGCAAATTTAACAAAATTATTATTTAAACAGTCTCAATCAAACTGAATTTTAACTGTTACATCCTCACTGCTAAGATGAAATTGATGCCTCTATTTTAGTCATGGAAGTTGTTAATTAATATGGGAATTCAAAACCTTCCTTTCTGTTTGATTGACAAGTTTACACCTTTACCGCTCTTTCTCTCTCTCTCTCTCTCTCTCTCTCTCTCTCTCTCTCTCTCTCTCCCTCAGTGTGTTGTATATCTCTCTCTCCCCCACATCCCTCTCCTTTGCTTACTAATGAGCCGTGAGATTGACAGCTGGATTACTGGGCTGCTTTTTAATCCTTTAATTTCTCCATTTAAAATAATCACCCTCTGGATGAAGCACTGCCTACCAACACATACGCACACATATACACACAATGCACAAAATATACTTTGCTCCAAAAATAAATAAATAAATGTGCACGTTTTTTTTTTTTCTCGCAATTTAACAAAAATGCACAAGAGAATATGGTTAGAGCGAGAGCACGCGGGCGCCCTGATCAAATATAGATTCCAGGCTGAATTAATCCAAAGGACAAAGTGGAGCACAAACCCCTCTCTGGCAAGGGACCTTTTTGATATTAGAATTTGTAGAACAAAGGCATCTTGACAGTATAGTCTTTTAATTAAGGCGATAGAATAGCAAAAGCCCTGTGGTTTCAGAAATGGCTGTACAGTACAATACAGCAAGGCCCTCTGGAGATACATTTAGCAGCAGCTTAGAAGGATCTATGTGTTGAGTCGAGCCAAACGTAAATCATTTTGATTGGGCCATGTTTTTCATCTCCTCCAGTGCTGCAGACTGAGGATATGAGTGCTGGAGAACATGTGAGGTCAAGTGGCAGTACAAGGTCAAACCGCTTGGCCATAATTCATCAATAAAGTGTGAAGCAGTGTGTCACTTTGAGCCCCTGACTCAGGCATGAGGGTGGAGAGGTGGGGGTGCTAGTTAGGTAGAGGTGGAGGTAGAGTGCAGTAAGTCTGGAAGCAATAGACAGATGTCCTTCTAAAATATACATGTCTGTCTGACATTGTGGACTTACGGGAAAATGTCACGGTGGGCTTCACAAGTACAGGAGAAGGATTTGGAAAGCTCACGTTCAAGAATGCCTTCTATCCGTGTTGTTCTACCTCCATCTAATCCTGTCTTTAGTCTCCAACTCCTGCTCCTCCTTCTCCTGTGTTTAGAAAGAGGTCTGAGTGGTCTGAGGACTTGTGAATCCTCCCCAACTGCCTGAGCTGATAGAGATCCACTCCAGACTAATTACAACATGTCCAGAAGTGGTACATAAGACTAAACATTCAGGCCAAGCTCGACGGAGGCTGGAAAAGAAAAACTAAGAGGTGAAAAACCACAAACTGTCAGTGATGAACAAAAGAAGAATAATTGCAATCTCTACAGTAAGCGAATTATTGCTTTTGATTCCCTTGTGTACTGGAAGAAGAAAGCTTGACGTGATTCAAAGCCAATGAAAAGACGCTGCACTGAAAAGCCACAATTTCAGACTGATGAAAAAAATTGGTTCAAGCTGAGCTTTTTCCACATTATTTTCGAAGCAACGAGGTTCGCACTGAGCTCTGACGCATTTCTTTTCAGTTTATGTTGCAGGGTTACTGTAGTTAAACCTCTTTCTTTTGTCTATTAATTGTAATCTGTAATAAATCTATCCAATAATCCACCTAAATGACACCGAAGTGAACAGTGTTGTGACAATACATGCAGACAAGATAACGTGTCAGTGAATAATACAAGCTGAAGAAACCCCACTTATACACTGTAAGGCCTGATTGGTATTCAGATGCATGTAAATCCTGGAGCATAGAGGAGGGGGTAAAAACCTTTGTAATGAACTGATAGATTGCCGGGTTACACTTACAGCTGAAAGGTGAAACAGAGGTCTCCTGGTGGGAAAAGTGTTCCTTTCTGCACTGCAACAAAACGCCAATAGAGTCTTAATCAAGGCCACCGATCATTAAAGTGCACCGAGATGCAAAGCACTAATACACATCGATTGAGAGAAAAGAGAAGGGGGGGGGGGGGGGGGGGGTCAATTAAAAAAAGGTTTTCGATAACAAATGCAAATAGTATTCACAAAATACAAGGTCATCAATGGTACACAAGGTATTGGTTTGTAAAGAGAGGCATCCATCAGGAGGGCTAACTGATAACTAATTTGTTTCCAAAAAATATCAAAGAAACTTTACTTTATACTTTATCCATGCATATTTTCTTTCTAAATCTGTCCTTGTCTTAACTCCTGAAATACAGTAGTAAGTCTCCAGTTCCCCGTCCAACACAGTCCTCTTTCTTATCCGTTAATCCCTTGCCAAGGACTCTCTTTTTGGCTAACACCATCAGAAGTGCCTCATTCTTCTTCTTCTTTTTTCATATAATCACTTTATGATTCCACCCTGAGCCGCCAGCTCTTGCAGATACAATCTAAAAAGGTCTGATAATATCGCGATTACCTCTGTTTGAAGGTCAGAATTCAGGGCACAATTAGCTCACCCCTATTTTGTCAGGAAATGTAGATCTACTGCATAATCTCACTCGGCGGAGTGCGAGCAGAGAGCGTGCACGGCAGCAGGAGTCTCGGGAAGTTGGGCCTCTGACAGCTTCTCGACGTCTAAATGGGAAGAGGTTGGAATGAATCATTGCTGTCTTTCAACGGGCTCCAGATGGGCAAGTAGTGAAACTATATGTGTCGTAGTGAAATTCCACGAGAGTACATGCCATGACCCAACGACCAGCCATCAGACTAAAGCTAATACGAGTATACAGCGAGGGGAGCTCAGTGGAGATCAGTGCACTAGAACTAATAAAATTCACATGGAAGCCCTGACAAGAGGCAATAATATTTCTGCTGACAGCCGATTTCCCATCTATCAAAACCCGTTTTTTAAGCTTACTACCTCCACAAATGACTACAAAACACGATGAAAAGCATTGTGCGGTGGCATGTACTATATCTTGGGTGGCTTGCTGGATGGAATTGGTTCAGCGTGTATGTCATGTTGTGGGGAGCTTGAGGGATCTAGGAGCGTAGCTTGGTTTGGTAAGAAGGCAGGCGAGATAAAGAGAAATGATGTGGCTCATCTTCTGTACCTGTATTCTATCAGCTCGCCACAGACTGCAGGTCCTGGCTGCAGAGATGAAAGACTCTCTGGAGGACAAGAGAGACGTTCGTGAGTCAGAAGGAAAATGGCATCCCGCTTATCAAATGCCTGGAAACGTAATCCCACCCACCTCCCCAACCTCCCCCCCCTACATCCACCCACCTTTCAGTTCTTGGGTCTGGACGTACTTATGAAAGCCCTGTCACTTTGGATGCTGGGTTAGGAGTCAGAAGTTCTCTACAGCACAGCGCATACTGAGCTGGCTGCTTCAAAGCAGATATGGCTCCTTGCCAGATTTTTCCTGCCGCAGTCTAATTGGGGTCATGTAACAAGTCATTTTGTATGTGTAACTTTTAGAGATGGAATTAAACAATAGGAAATCCATGCCGAAAGCATATGCTGATGGAGGCATGATCCTCCTTAAATTAATCTTTCAGATTAAAGTACAGTGTGTGTATTTTTTTTTCTTTGCACAAGCTGCAGTAGTTATAATATAACTGCAAAAAAGACCCAATTTTAAATATAAAATCTTGGGATGAAGGAAGCAAGGAAAGGCACCCAAATGTGGATTTAAAAAAAAACAATTTCAAAGAGCAAGGTCATCACTTGTGATTCAAGGAAAAACAGAAGGACTGAAACTGAGCATATTCTCTTTGAAAGGGCAGAGTAGGGTTGAGACGACAAAGTGGCAGCTGTAAGAAAAGAAAAGATACTGAATGCGTGTTTAAAGAATAGGCACATCTCTTTTGTTACTGTCTGACAGAAGACATTAAGTTATCATCATTGTTTTTGTTTGGGATTTTTTTTTTCCATTTTCCCATATCATAGTGGCCCTTTACTGCGTTTCTGAAATGCTTCCACTGAAAAACTGAAATTGATTTTTCTCCAAAGATGAGGCTTCTGCAATGCAGTAAATCCATCAAAGTCATTTTCTTTGTCACAAAATCTTAGCAACATAAAGTAAAGTATGCAGTGAGACAGGCATCCAAATCACACAGAGCTGTCTTTTCTCCTGTGTTAAGAACTGGTGAAGGGGCAAAGGGTGAAACTCATCACTGCTGTCTTTCCAAATATGCATTGACAGTGACTTAAAGAGACACTATCCTGACTGAAATGTATTTCAAGTCTTTTCTTTTTTTTTTCTTGTGCTAAGGCCACATCCCCTTGTCCGTGTTCCTAGGTGTCTGTTCCGGCTCTTGGAGCGAGGTGATGGTTTACACAGCGATGTGCAATCACTGGAATATTTCTTTTCATGGCTTATCTGCCCACAGCGGGAATCTGCACGGACCGCGACTCAAGCCCGGCTGTCTGCTTGCCTGTGTGCCACAGCCTCCCCCTCCAATCCTGACCCAGCTCTCAGACAAACAAGTCCATGGAAGAATGGGATGATTTATTCAGCACAACTTAGCAGCAGCAGCACAGAGATTCGTGAGTTAGTTAAACAAAGGTCTTTTATGGTCAACCACAAACCCATAACAGCCTTTTTAACCTATAAAGCCAGCAAAGAATGACCGAAGGGGGCACTGAATGATGCATTACAATTCAAAAATGACCTTTCAAGTCTTGACCAGACACTTTACTTTGTCTACAGAGAGAACGAGAGAAAAAGAAGAAAGGTTAAAGGTCCATACCACTGTTTTAGCATACTGTAGTGTATTGACTATAAGTCATGTATCATTTAAATCACTGCTGGCCATTTTCAAAGCCATGCTGTTGTGTTTGTTTCTAGTTTGTCATTGTCCAGTGAAAAACATCTCCAAGTTTATGCTTTCAGGGAGGGTAAAGCAGAGTTTCCCAACATGAAGTTTTACCTCTTCAAGACTCTAAAAACACATTGTAGCATTTATCATGAGACAATCTGTGATAAGGGGGTTGCAACTGGGCATCTTTTTGCTATGAAGGGTCACAGAACAAACTGGTTGGGAACCACTGCTACTGATCCTTTATGGGTTGAGAAAATTCCCCTCCTCCATCAAATCATTAAAACATTTAAAGCTGTTTTTGTTCGCAATCTGATCCTTTAAGCACAGACAAAACACATAGCATGACAACCAGGCATAAACAACCAGACCATCGAGAGAAATATATACAGCCCATTCAATTAACACAGATTGTTGTTAATGAATTTGATATCAAAAGTACAGCGTAGTCACTGCTAAACAACCACACACCAAAACAAAACAAGAAAATTGAGGCAAAACGACTGCCACTTCCCCCTCAGCATGAAAAGAGCTGCAGTCCCAACATTGTTCAGCTACTGGAAACGGGAGCCGGGTTCACACTGCACCTGCTGGGCCACAGCTCTCTGCTCTATCCACCATCGCTCACTATCCATCTCTCCAGAGAGACAACAGCCACGGCCCACAGTGGTCCAGCAACCCCCTAGCCAGCATCCCAGACCCTCCCACATCTTATCCCTGGCCCATTCATTTTCTTGGAAAGTGACAGTTTCAGGTTATACATAGTGTTGCGTTAGTATTAAAGGCGTCCTCCCGCTTTGTGTCCCACTGTATAGAAAAACAGACCTTCAGTAAGGCTAGCCTCTGCACATTAATCATTGCATGAGGACTTAAGGTGCTGCAGCCCATATCCCTTTGAGTGGCCAGTTGGGAGGACAGCATGGCTCTCAGATTGATTTTCACAAAGAACAAACACAGAGACAGAGAAAATGAAAGAGAGAGAGAGACGCAGACTGGAAGCCGATGTGGAATGAGATCAAAGCTGAGCTGATGCACCACATCACCAAAATCAGATGGATACAGTTGAGCTTTGCCGTAACCTGTGTCAGCAACCAATATGTGCACCAGGACATGTGTGTGCACCAACATCCCCCTGAGACACACACATACACACACACACACACATAAAAGATGCTAAAGCACATAACCACTGAGCAGGAGAAAGCAACATACGTCATCTGTCTAGTAGATACATCATACTGTGTTAATGTTGTTTGGGTCAGTAAGGACGCCTCAGTCCATTTCCAAACAGGCAGAAACCTTGAGCCCAGAGCCCCTTCAGGCAAACACGCTCCCCGCTGACCGGCTGCACTGTCCTTGTCAGCCTCCTAAATAACAAAATAACCTCCAGAATAATTCAATTGTTTTGCTCTGAGCCGGAAAATGCTCAAACAGCTGTTACAATGAGAATGCCATTTCCTCCTGGCAAATAGCATTTCACGTAACAATAGACAAATATTTGGCTATAAAAGCAAAGTGTCAGGGGAGAGCTAAGCTTATTGTACACTGTTGCTGAGCTGTTACCCGGAGTGTGAGTAACAGCCTAGAGTACGCTACAGGGAAGAAGTAGGAGGAAATGTATAAACCCAAATGTTACCAAAACCTAGCCCCCCCCCCCCCAAACCTACAGCGTAGATCATCACCTTGCAGTTCTCGGGTTCTAGGAGTTTAAAGCTTTAGTTATAACATGGTCCATGTTATAGAAACTCATTTTGCACATATCAAAGATTTTGTTTATCTGTCAATTATGCAAATTGAGAGTCTAGGATGTGACTTAGAGGGATTTTTTCCATTATGGCAAAGATTCACCAGCAAATAGAAGAGACACACTGAAAAAGCCACAGCATAATTTCACATGGCAGGAGATGAACCTCACAGTAGAGGCAGTACGCTGCCTGCGCTGAAAAGAAATGGAGCGAATAAAAACAGAATTGAATTCCTCTGAAAAGCAGAATAAAGAATAAAAAAGGCTGGAAATGTATAACAATGAACACTGGTAATAAAATAAAAGTTTTTTGAGCTTCCAGCTACAAACATGCAATGTAGGCAACAAGCCATTTAAATGAGTCTGCTCTGCAAGCCTGCTGTCTAGTCAATCAAAAAAAAAAAGAAGGAGCATATTGTTGCTTTTGTACTGCAATTGCTGGCATTTAGGTGTTCATCCATCAATGAAGCTCCACATCAAATGACAACCCTTGAACAGAGTGCGTTACACATTCTGCTGTCACGTCATGTTTAATCACTCTGCAAGATTTATTTCTACTCAAGTTGCATCCCAACTCTGAATCTTTCTGCTTGAACGTATGCAAGCCTGCGCGCAAGACAAGCTGCTTATGTTGCACAGCCACAGCCAGAGTCTGTTCTGACCTTCTTTAGGAGTGATGGAGAGCCCCCACGCCATAATATAAGTCTCTCTTCCCACCCACCCCATCCACCGCACACACACACATAGACACACACTTTCTCACTCAATCACACTGTGAGGTTGGGGTCACATACGGGCAGAGAAAAGAAAATATCATCAGTGGGTAAATGAGATCCAGCAGCAGTAGTCTTACCTTTGAGAATGCTCTGGCCGCGCAGTACGTCTCTCGAGACAATCACTGTGTAGAAGTTCTGGGAGAAGCCTGGTCTGCATGGAGGTTTAAGGGGCTGACCTGCCTTACTCCCCTGAGGAATAAAACAAGACGGCCTGTTAAGCATTGGCAAATTGACTTGCGGCCACAGGGTCACAAGGCTGATCTCACAGCCTTTTCAGACTGATATTGAACCATGCAGTCTCTCTGGCTACAGTGAGTGATTTGCTTTACACTACAGTATGGTGCACTTGGACCGTCACAGTGAGGAAAATCCACATCTGGGGCTAAGGACACCTGCTCCAGATAACTGTCACGACAGGCACTATAGAAATACTGAACAAAAGGGCGAGTAAATGGTTTCTATGATGGTGATCGTCATCATCATTATGACGGACGCTGTAATAGTGATCACCATGAAAATGATGACACATCATGCTAATGGCAATAATGATGATGACCATTATACCAGCGATGACTAAAGCTAAGAGGAGATGTTTAACTCAAACATTCAGTACATGTTACATGCTGATGGGATCGTTAGAGCAACAGACACTCAAGAGAAAGTGTGTGTGTGTATATGTGAGAGAGACGCCAATGAAACAAGCCAAATGTTTGTATTAAATTACAAGCATTTGATATATAAGCATAGTTGCAGGCACACAGTACTATATATCCAGCAGGCATTTAATTCCCCACAGAATGCACTTGCAGCATCCACCTCATACATCATATCAATTTATGGCTTTTATAAAGAAAATATATTGTGCTTTTCTGCTGCGTAATATAAGCAACTCAATATTCCCCTGACTGCATATCAACAGAACCCAACAAACTACAGCTGCATTGGAGGAATAGGGGTGATTGCAGCTGAAGTTTGAGGAATAAAGTATGGTAAGCTCTTCATTGATCATTTGCTTCTTAAATCACCCCCTTAAAACAGCCACCTAACATGATAACCAAGTCGCCTAATTAGACATTAATCCCAGAAATGTGGAAAAGGAGAAATGACAGTGCGTAAACGTGCGTAAACGAAGTTGATCGCAGCCAACAGAAGGAGAAGCCCCTCTTGGAAACCACTGTCCTCTGCAACAAGGCACTGCAGTTTATTTAAGCAGAGAGGGATGGGGATGCTAGCGAACATAGTTGTTAGTTACTTTTTTCCCCTCAAATTTAGGCTCAAATATTCCTGACCTTAAACACTGCCGTAATAAGCTCGGTTACACGCATCATGTTGCCTTTAGCGCAACACTGCGGGGGACAGTGAACCTTTCACAGCCACTCTCGAGGGCTCTCACATCGCGCTGCAAAGCCCGAGTAAGCAGTACTACAGCAGTGCAGCACTTCCACAGTACTGTGTTAATCGAAAAAAGACCGGAAGAAATTAACTCATCTTACCGAGGATGCACCCACAAGTAAGGAGCAAGCCAGAATGACGCAGCCAACGCTCATCTTTGCAACAAAAAAAAAAAAATCGCGTGTTAGGAAAGAGAAAAAAGGGGAGGAAAGAGATGCGTCTTCTTCGCCAAATACCCCCTTCAGTAATTCCCGGAGTCCTGTATCTTCTTCTCGGGTGCTGAGTGAGAGACAGTCCTTACTTGTCTGGCGCAAAAGTGCCGCTGAGACAGAGATGCTGCGCTCCCATCCAAAGGAAGCCGGTGCCCATTGGATAACAGCGTCACTACAACCCCTCCTACCACACGGCGGAGCAGGATCGGCAGTGAGCTCTGTCTGCGCTCCAGCTGACTTCCTGTGATGCCCCGTACATATCTGGGATATATTGGTTACAAAAATGCATTTTCCAGGCTATTTAGATTCATATTTTTTGACTTCAGATGGAGCAAAGGCGGGTCTGCTGGTGTGAGTGACAAGCAACCATCCGAGTCCTTTCATGTGTCCATCAGCTAACTGGAGTCTATTTCACACCCCAGTTACCCCCTCTGCCCCTGATCCGTGGTATAAGTATGGCATGAGCTGCCCAGTTATTAGCTTTTTATTAAAGCTGCTGTAATAGACCACTACAAGATAGACTTTGATGGTGAATATAAGGTTCAAAATGAAATAAAGTCAAATCAATCAGAGACCTGAGTGATGATCCATAAGAAGTATAAGTGAGGTTTTTTTTTAACTAAACTATATTCAGTCAGTTCATCTCTTATTTTAACAGATGTGGACTGTTGCACTGATGTGGGATTTTCTGACATGAATTATCGATTACAATGCTCTGACTGAAAGACTGTGGTGTTATATGTACAGTTCTACAGCCGCCTGAAATCATTTCAATATCGCCATAATGAAATAATAATAGTAAATGTGTGAACTGTGCCTTTAACTGGTCTCACAATTTAATAATGTTGACATTTCTAAAGCCTCTGATCAGTGCCTCAATTTCCATATCTGAGAGGTCATGACAATTTAATCCCCTCAAAAGGAATAGGACAGTATTGCAGTGTCAATCAACGCAGCCCAGTGTCTGCTCCTGTCACTGCCACTCACTTCTTCTGCTTTATTTTCTCTACCAACTCCTTCAGTAGTGGGGAAAAAGATATCTTAAGTTTTTTTGGGGGAGAGGTTTCTGTTTCTTTCCTTTAAATGGTATCTTCAAAAACAAACTGCTTGAGGCTGATAATTAAGAAGTACTCCTAGTCTAGTTGACTACAGCTCAGTGGGTGTTTCTGTCCAGAGGGCAGGATTTTTAAGGTCAGAGATATCAGAAATACACTCCACTCATCTCTCTTCGGGGCAATGTGCCTCTGCTTTTATTACACCATCGAAAAGTTGGCAGAGAAACAGCACGTAAAGGATTTAAAACCTCCGCCTTGTACAACAAACAATGCCTCTAATAAATAACTTCACATTTTTTGTATCAGTCACTGTCATTTCCTTATATATGGGTCAAGATGTTGACAGGAAGGAGGGGTTAAAAAGGAAAAGAGTTCCTGGAAGGAAAATGCCTGAGTGTGCTAAAAAATGGCACGCAGACCCTTGCCAGCAATAGTGTAACTATATTACCCTGTGTTCATGAGTTAGAGAAGACCACACACACAGTTTTAACTTCTAACCTAACAGAAACACATAGTGACCATTTTCAGACTTGTCAGCTCATCTCGCTTCATGCTTCATATTATCTTCTCGATCATACAACCCCCCGACCCCCCCCCTCGCCTGCTTCCGTCTGCACAAACATGATGATATTCATGACATTATTGTTTTGCTGGGGAGAAAAAAAAAATCCTCCTTCTCAGTAAATTCTGCGTGGCTCGGAGGTACCCTGCCAGTTTCGGAACGCAAGTAAATTATTCCTCTCAAGTATTGAGCATTTGCCTAATAAAAATACCATCTGGGCACTTGAAGTGAATTGGTTTAGGGCCTTGCTGAATTATTAAACAAATCTCTCAAAAATGGCTCCCAGTTCCCTTTTTATAAATGGGAGGGGGTGGGAGGGGGGGTTACTGTATGAACACCTTACTGTTGATTATTCGGGCTGACAAATTCTATTCTCCATTTGTTATTTTGGTGAATTGCTTTCCCTCCTCTAGTGCAGCCGTTTGTGAGGAGTTATGTGTCTCTCCGAGCACCTTCCGATTTCTTGGTTCCTTTTCTGCATCCTTCCATTTACCTAAAGATTTAATCGCACAAATGCTATCACTGTTTGTTTGTGTGATTAGAGAACACAAGCCAAATTTATTAGCACACAATATCATATGTCATAAATTGTGTTTCAAGAAGCGCATATTTACTACAGCGAGCTTTTCTGTACTGCTACATCTATATTGCCGAGTGCCAAAATGTGTATGTGCTTCCACTGAAAGGCTCATTGGGAATTTAATGATCCTGCCTGCATAAATTAGGGACAACCAGTACATGATTACTTGGGTCTGATACCAATATAATAATTAGGGAAGCAATTTAACTTACTGATGATTTATTTTATATGATGCAGTGGATGCTCAGGTTTAATAATATTTCTAATTTCTCTGAAATCTCTGAAACAAATTCATACAGGAGACTAAACTTTTATAAGCAACTTTTTTTTTTTAACATATTCATGTCAGCGCTATCACAAAGAGGCAGGTGCAGTTCACTTTCACTGCTCTGCACCTCTGAGTTATAATGTGTCTAATTAGTCAAATTATATAAAGGGTGTGTTTTTGTAGCTCTTTTTAGTGAATCTTCACACTTCATCACTGTGAAAATTCACACAGTAAAAGATACTTCCTCCATTTTTTGTCTTCATTAGCCAAAATGGACTGCTGTCAAACAGTCATGTATGATATTGTCTCAGTTTCTCAACCGTTTAGTCTAGTAATATTAATAATGTTGGCTTTTTTTTTTTTAAAGCCTATTGTATAAGTGCAAGACAATTAATGATAAGTCAGCCAGCTCATTACTCATTACTATCATTAAAGTTGTCAAGCAGATTAATGATTAAACAGGAACTCAAGGAACTGATATCATGCTTGAACGAATAATTGTTAGGTCTACTGTACACATCATGTCATCTCCATGGATGCGAATTTGAACGTGTGAACTTTGCATTGAACGCATGTACTCACAAGGTGTAAAAGCCACCCAGAGTTTCTCACCTCTGCATTTGCACGCCGATGATGCAACCGTTGCAACGTTATCAGCTGTGTGTGGAAGCATCACACTGTGCCATCCATTTGAAACCTCCTCACCGCGGACCAGGGAGAGAACTCCACAGATGTTTCCAGAGCTGTGTGTGAAAATGAACAAACTAACTTACGCTGTCAGATAGAGGAGAATAGCGTTTCAAAAATGTGTAATGGTATAAAGCATTTCTAAAATATTTGGAGGGTTTTCAGGTTTTTAATCAATGTCAGGTGTGAAAGAGAGCTACAGCTGCTGGGAGTGTGTATCTAATAAAGCCTCTTAAATGATTCTGATGACTGTGTGCAGCAGAAAGTCTTTTTCTCAAGTGTTTCATTGATTGTAAAACTATCACTCTATGCAGCTGTGCTGGAGTGATGTTTTTCTGTCATTACAATGTAAGTGGAATATACTGATGGAATATATATGTATTTTATGGCAACACATACAACACATTAAGTTTTTTGAAAAGCCAACATCAGTACAACTTGCTCTCACATATAGTAACAGTAACATCTTTTCCTGAGTAGCATCTTATAACAACAATTTATGTGTCTTTCCCTAAAGATTGAGGTCGACGCAGTTTTCAGAGTATGAATATCAAATTGATGCACGTGGAGAAACTGAAAAGCATCGAGAGAAAGCTCCATTAAGCAGCAACACAAATTCTGCACTGCAAACTCTCCACCACACTGAGTCCTTTCAGACTACCAGGAGCTGATGTTTTGTTTTTACCTGCTCTTCACGAATGAATGAAATACGCGCTCGACAGAATTGCCTGAAGACCACGAGAAGCAAATGATCTGTCAGTAAAGGACCAAAGCAAACATTTGCTCAACACCTTGAGAAAAGGAAGAGATGTAAAATGAATATAAAGCAATTTCACCCATGATCTGATTTTTTAATTTAGCCCTGATTAAATAATATAGCTGTGCGCTGTTCCGATGGGCTTGGCACGTTTTTCAGCGGTACAAACGCAGATCTTTCTTCCTCCGCAGGGATTTGACTGTATAATCCAAACAACAGGGAGAAATCAATGGGTCAGTTTTTATCAGAGACTATAAAACTGAGGCTCAAAAGTAATAACACAAGGCTGTGGGGCTGTTCTTCATATTTAACACAAGAGAGGATAAGCCCCTGCAGATGCATTTATCCATAACCTTCTGACTGCCATTCCAGTATATACCATGATTGCCTAATAGATGCACAGAGTGGCTCGACAGTGATGGATGATGGTGGATGTCATTTGATTTTCATTTGAACCAGAACATCACAATCTACTCCGCCTAATTAACCTCTCTGTCTGCTTCCACTTGGAAGACTTCCACAGCCAGGTGGAGAAAGAAAACAGACTGAACAGACCACGTCCAACATACAGTACCTCACACACAAATGATATATATTTTTTGTAGCCATATGTCATGTAAGAAGATTTATTTATTTACTCTGTGCTATCAAATCTATCTCCTTAAAATTACATTATATAAACCTAATTTGTTTTTCAAACTATGGATTGTGTGTGCCTACCTTTAAGTATGTTCCCTAACAATGTTTCTTTGTTTCTTTTTATTTTGTGGGTAGCACTTAATTATCGTAGGGAGGTGGTCGTGATGGATGTTGGGCAAATAAGACTTAAAAGGACTTTTACACTGTAGACTATGGTAGGTTCAGGCCAAATAAACTTGGTTAAGCTTATAGAAGAATTATGGCAGAATGTCCTAGTTTTATCAGTGCTTAAACACAACCATAATAGAGCTCAATCAAGGGTTAACTGCTTAGAGGGAATAATGTACTGAATACATGTTAAATAGGTTATTAAATAGGTTATCAGTCAACATTTAGCAACTTGACATTGTTAATTGATGTTAATCAATTAACATTAATCAACAGTTTTCCTCTTTATATCGATAGAAGCAGTAATCCTGATGGTGTTCAGTTTATTTTGAAACATATGTACTAATGTAAATCAGTGTTATATAAGTGTAATTTGTAGCAGACACAGTTGATGGAACAGTGTTGGAAGTCTTTGAAGCCGCATGAGCTTTAAATCCCTTTAGGTGAAACTATTCAGACTATTCAAGTGAGAAGCAAAGACTGTACAGTGTGGTATATGGATGTGCTGCATGTTTTCACTCTATGTTGTTTTGTGTTGTGTGTGTGTTTGTGTGTGTGTACACTAATGTTGCAGTGTTTAAGAAATTTCTAGGAAAACCGGTGTACTCTCTAGAGGCAACATAATTACTCTTATTACACACTGTATAGTTGCATTAAGCAAATTCATACTTGCTTAAGCAAAAAGATGCAAGCACAGCTTTTACATGACTGCATTGTGTATTCCTGCGTGGTGGATTGGGGGGGTGTTAATTAATAAAAGAAGCAATCTGGAGGGGAGTTCTATTCAATAACGGCAACTCTACAAGTTCTGTCTCAGGAAAAAAAAAATGCAATAACACATAAAACTGCAGTGTGAATAATTCAGAAGCAGAATGCATAAATAGTGGATTAGGCTTGATTTAATTATGTCTGTGTGAAAGCAGAGCCTGGCGTTAAACAAACAAACACAGGCAACCGGAATGAAGCAGTTCAGCACCCAAGTGGCAAGGCCTTGCAAAGGAGCCAAAAGCACGCTTCTGTAGAGATCAAACACAACCAGCAGCATTTAACTGGGGCCAGACACAACGACAGGTACAATAGACTCAGCTCCTCTTTTCATTGTTGCGTAGAGAATTGGATGTGATTCTCTCACAGGAGTGTATCCAACATCATTTTCATTGGAGGATCATTGTTTTGTTTACTTCATAACACTGTCCTCTGTATTCTCATTTGCACGCATCAGGTGATATTTATTTCACTTTGATAGAAAACCCCTATGGTACGCAGCGGTCAGCTTATGATGGAGCACTGTTTCACTGAAAATGTCTATAATGTCATATCTATGGTGGTCATGGCATGCATGCTTACTGCACACATTTTCCAACATACCTTTAACTGGTGCAGAAGGCAGTCAGCACATTGGCCTTTATTGATTTTCTGTAAGCAAATATTAGAAATAGCTTATGAATAACTGCATTACCATAGAAATAAGTCTGCATGGGGAATACATTCACAACATCACACACATAACATCTTCATGAGCACTCATCATTCTCTGGCTAAAACCGATCACATCACATCATTCAGAGTTATAATTCCAACCCTGATAAGACTAGTTCATTTGTGAGTGGCACAGGCCTGACTGAGAGCAGATGTAACCAACCTGAGAGGGACATGGGGAGAAATGTGAGCTGATTCCAGAGTTATTCTCTGGGTGATGGAAACCAATATGAGGAGCCAACAGTCAGCTCCGTCTACATGGGCTGAATGGCTGATTGAGTTCAGGTGGAAGAATGGGACTTGGCAGCGATGAAGGGAACACCCCTTTCATCCACAGCCATCCACTTTCATTACAACACACCTTTGAAACCGGTAGCATATAATCACAGCTGAAACCTGATCGAGGGGGGTGGGGGGGGGGGGGGTTGCTACTATTCACAAGTGGCATTATTCAAAACTTCCAGCCATGTCCGCATTATGTGTTACAATGCATCCAAAGATGGAAAAGTTTGATTTATGCTAATGTGACTTCACTTTTATTGTTGTCCTTGCATTCAATTTTCCTATTTCTATAGCGCAAGCGTTGCCATCTTTTTTTATAAACCATGTTCTATTTGCAAATGTTAGAATTAATGGATTCCTTATGTCGGGAGCCAACAGCCACGTAGCCGTCTGCAGCGTGTCCCATTGGCGAGGTGGTTAAAACTGTGTATGGGTGTCGTACATCTTACCCTATTTGAATTTGCACTGCCCTCTATGTCTCCTTCCAGGTAGAGATATGAAATATTGACTGTTCTCATCTGGGGCTGCAGCCCACACAACCCCCCCACCACATTAAACTACCACCCCCAGCTACTCTGCTATCAAAGTGCTGGCACAGCAAACTGGAGAGAGGAAAGAGTGAAGGAGCAAAGAGGCAGATATATGGAGGGGTGGGGGTTTAAGCAGGAAAGGGAGGCACATGAAAAAAATATGCAAAAGGAAGGATAGAGGAGCAGTCACAAATTATCTGTAAACAAAAAATCATGAGGGGTGCTATTAAATAAATAAGACCTATAATAAGTGAGAGAATGGGAAAATATGGGTTGAAATATAGAATGAATGCCAAAAAAAAGTTAGAAATGTGTGAAAAGAAACTCTCACAGACTCTTTTCAGCAATTTGAATGTGAATCTAAAGAGTTCTGGCACTGAGGGTGTGACAAGACAGCTGATTGTGCAGTAAGGGGTAATTATACACCCCAGTCTGCAGTCTACTGCTGAGTGACAAATAGTCTTCTTGCAGCATACTTGCCTATCTTACCATGTCTAAAGCTCAGGAGGGAAGCAACAGTGGTAAGGCTGCGGCTGTATGACCATTTTCGGGGGGAGAAAAAAAAAATATGCTGGGTCTGTCATTAAGATGTTCTCAGTACTGTAAATCCAGCAGCAGGGACAAAAGCAGTTGTTAGTAGCCGAGACAATTATCTGTGGCAAGGTTTTGTTTCCAGCTGAAAATTAAAGGGGACAAAGGTAGAGCTCCTGTGGCACGCCAAATGATGATGACAGGATATTACACATAAACAGCAGCTTAGTGTGCAAATAGATGAACATGAATGGAGCAGAAAAAGAAAAGTTGTCTCACAGTACATCAGACGTGTCTCCCTGGGAAAGAGACAGAAGAAGTGAAGAAAGCACAAACTTTAATGGTGGCTTCACTTCTGTCAGACATTTTTGTATTTAGGACAGTTTTTATTCATTATCCCGACATGACGAAATCGTGGAGAGGTGAGACCATGAATTAATCCTGTCTGTCAAATAAACTGCCATAATTGGAACGCTATAAATTTCAAATAAATCATTTTAGCTTCAACTGCTAAAATATAAAGTTTGAGGCATAACTGCATAACCCAAAGGAGTTTGTTTTGCTTATAATTGAAGTTTTAATTTGATTTAATCTTTTTGGTCCTTAATTTAACATTGTTACAAAAGAATGTACAATTATACATAGCTACATTAACACCTTTAACACGTAGACATGTATTCTTTATATTTGCCCTAGTTCTTGTTTTTTTAAACATACATATTCCCTGAAGTCCATACTGTCCATACTGTCTTGCTCTGGTTTTGTACAGTTTTTAATTTGTACATTATTTGTGCAGTTTTAATGAGAATCACATCACTGAATTTTAATGCACAAGTTAATAAATAGTGCATTGGTTGATTCATTATAAATCATTTGGCTTACAGTTCTTATAGCTCTTTTCTGTAATATGAAAACTGGCCTTGTGTTGGTTTTATACATTTCCTCATAACTCCACAGAGTAAGTAATGAATGGAAGTATAAAGAAAAGAATACAGTATATAGAACAAGTCCTGGTTCAAGATATCTGCAGTGGAGTTAGACATTTTTGGCTTAACATGATTTATGTGTGGTTTCCAACAGAGTTTATGATCTATTATCACTCCATACACTCCTTCAGCTTTAATATCATTGCTCTTGATGCTTCATGGCTCTTATAGATGGGAAAATGGCTCTATTGTTTTGTTCAAGAACATTTTATCATGAAAAACAACTATTTGCATGGCGTTCATATTTGGAAATCATCGGCACCCGCTTGTGCGGAGCACTGTTTGCTTCTGTAATGTGTTTATTATTAATTCAGCAGATGAACAATTCATCACTAGTGGAGTTCAAATTAGGCAGGAGGGTGTATGACAACTGTATTCATTCCGGTGCCGCCAAGATTTTTACTGCCACACAATTTTAAGAAAGAAATTGGTTTATTTATTTTAATGGTTTCTTTCAGAATAAATCACATGACAAGGACTAAAGATTCCCAAGATTAACACCTGTCAGCAGTTCATCATCTGAGATAAAATCCTGGTGACTCCGGGTTCACTGAGTGAAATGTGAAAGAACAATAGTTAATCAGCTAAGCAGCAATAGCTGTCATTTCAAATGAACACTGTGTGCGTGTGTGTGTGTGACACATTTCAGACCAAAGACCAGTTAATTAGAGAACTAATGCTGTGCCCCCCTGCTGGGAAAAAGCTGATTTTTGGGTCAGTGGTTAAGGTTGGAGTTAGGGTAAGACTCCAAGAAATGTATATGTCTATATAATGTCCCAAATGTGACCTAAGTAAACTTGTGTGTGTGCGTCTGTAAGTCTACCTGTCTTTGCCTGTACATATACTGTAAAGCATGACTGAGAATGAACACCTCATGTGTGTCTTCAGTCATTAAGGTAAAGTTAGTAAAAGCAGCAAAGAGTCTTATCTTCAGCCACTGTTTTTCTGTCTAGGGTGTCGAATCCAAAATGCTTCCACACATTACTTCTCAGATGATTTGGAGTCATAATCATCAACACAGCTTGCTTAAGTTTCATTCATTTTACAGCAGCAAAGACAACAAGAGACAAATGAACCACTCAGTGTTAAGAAGTCTAATCAGTAATTAAAAACACCTGTGTGGGTGTTCATTGGGTGTGTAGTTAGTCGTGCCTTTAGATGTGGTTTAATTTAATTAAAATGCAGTTCAATAAATGGAAACTTCACAAACAAACAAATGAACATTTTCCCTCTAAAAAAAGAATGAGTATTAAGTATTCAGCTTTCATCTGAATAATGGAGAGACTAATGTTATGGCAGTGTTTGGTTTTTATGGATCTTTATCAGAGTTAGGGATGTTTAACTGAGACACTATTGACATCATTCTGTAGTCATCTTTGAAGCCTTTTCTCTTCTGAATATGAAATACAATACATCAAATAAAGCATATTTTACCTTGTCATAGGACAGCCAACAGTGTTTCTGGCTGCAGTCTGTTTTTCAGTCACATACTCTTGTCAAGCTGTAGGAAGCAGTTGGTTTGAACAATCACATATATGTTTTCTGACTGTTAACATTTTTTAGGCTCACCATGAGCTACCATGACACTCTCACTCTGTGACACCATCATTTCGGCCTCTTGACAGGTGAATCTGCCCAGATCATTTCTGTAGTCAATATGTCAGAAGAGTATTTTTATTTGGTTGCTCTTGTTAGGAATTTATTTCCTCCTTGGCAGGAAAACGTAACAAGCATCAGAAGGTTAAACAAAACTTACAGACACTTTAAAGGACTGACTAACTCCAGCAGGAACACTGTGTAAACACACAGAGTGACTAGCATGGCACCTTTGAGGCTACGAACATCAGTGTCTTAGAACAAGCTGTGGGTAATGATTGTCAATGGCAGCTATGACCTGCATATAATCACCAGGTGAGAGTGCTGTGACTGTCAGAAACAGCCGCAGGCATCATAGGCCAGTTTGCTAGTAGCCTTGCTAGTTTGTCTTTTTGTAGAACAACAAGGTAAACTTGTTAACGTGCACCCATACATAGCACAACATTTTTTAACCCAAACTGTCCTTGGAAAATGAGTAAAAAGACGAACAGCCTAGAAGGAGATGCTTGTTAATCAACTTGTCATTTTATTTTCTCTGCTGCTTAGTTATGACGAATAAGGACTCCAACAATGCTAACATCTTCAAATGTAAAAATGATGATTACTTGAGTGTAGCACCAAACCCATGTAGCTATTTAATTAGCAAAGGTGATGGTGCCTCCACTTAGCAGGACTGTACAATATGAATCACTAGTTTTGAATCCCACTAAGAAATGTTTTTTTAAGTACTATTCCCATTTTAAACTCAAATTACATCTTAATGAGATGTAAATATGACACATACACACAGTACTTTACTGAAAATAATGAATTAAGTTAACAAATATTTCCACCAAGAATAAACAGCAGGCATAAATATTGAACAGTCTTGTTTACCAAGCAAAGCTCTTAACTAAAGGGCCCACATATCTCTCTCTTAAACCAAAAACAAAATGGTGCACGACGAATTTGTTGCTAAAACAAATGTTTGCTTCACTTGGTAATGCCTACCTAATACCTAATAAAATAGCAGGTGCACTGATTAGTGGTTACTCACAGCTGAAACATGGTTGAAGGATGACGAACGAGGCTGAGTGAGGTCACAGGCTGGCGGCAAAAACAGCAACAACAGCGATTTCATTTAGATCATTAAACTAGTTCACAACATTAACACCGTATCAACATACAACATTAGCTGCTACTACAGTGAAATACATGCTAATATAACTAGAGCGCTAATGTGCTAACCGCGGTTAGCATTTGCCTTTTATACACTCCGTCATGATTAAGCAACACAAAAAACACACAGACAGAGATATTTACCTTCTGTTAGTAGCAGTATTCCTGTTTCTTCTTGGCAAGACTCTGAAGCCAACAAAGAAATGAACAGAAACACTCTCCAGCAGTGTATACAACTTTCACACAGCTCTTCTTGTTTACCTTCTAATGGGGTGGATTCAGACTACTGGGGGTCACCTGTACATCCCGCCCCTCTAGCGTTCCTATTGGCTGACATGTTGGTAACAACCAATGCAATTAAACACATATTAAGATAGACAATCTCATGCCCTCAGGGACTACGTTGTGAGATAAACATGCTGCTCTAATATGTACAGCAAACAAACTACTTGAATTACAATGAACTTCAACACAATGACAAAGATGTATCTGCCTGTAGCGCTTTTTAATTCACTATGTACTGTATTAAACATTGAAATTAACAACTTTCTCAATGAAATACCTTTTTTAAATAATACTTTTGAACATTCATTCCTTAACTATTTACATGTGTGTGAAGTGAAACATTTTAGACAGGGCTATATGAGAAAGAAAGACTAATATTCCTACAAAATATCACATTGTGTGTGTGTTATATATTATGAATATTCATGCAAACATTAAATGTAGTTACATTTTGAAGAGGTTAGCTTACTTTCCAGTTTCTGTATCATGTTTGTTTTTGTTAGAATTTGTCCTGTTAATATGAGTCTAGTAAAAAGACAAGTTATATTCAGTAATAAAGCCATACTAAAATGTGTCCATTCTAACATTTCTTTTTAAATGCAAGAAAAACCCTCATAACACGACCCACAGTCAGTGTTGTCCATTAGATAAAGCTGAAATCATGCTAACAGATTAGCTGGCTAGTGGTAGTGCCAGCTCAGCTTCCCCTGTCAGTCACGTGACCTTTGCCTTGAACGTTTGTACCATTTCAGCGAGGGTCTCCCTGTGGGTAATAGCTTTGTCACTGCCGACATTTTGACTTGCCATAGAGGGCGAGGCACATGTGTAATCAATACAGCTAACAATGGCTCTGTTCTGTTTAATAAGAACAGGAGAAACACACAGAAAACAAGAACTCTGAAACTGCCTCACCTATGTTGAACATCGTCATTAATTTCATTAATTACACCCATAACTTTCCTTTGATGTCAAAATGTCTGCCATGACAAAGATCTATCACTGCACTACAAGGGAACATCTGCTGTTTAAATACATAAATGTCTAAATGTCTAGTCTTATGAGCTAACCCTCTCTTTCTCCAAATTTAATTTCATGCTAAAAATAAAACATTGTTGTCTATCAGGCCAGTACAATATTTTGTCTTCTGTGTTGTGTAATGTATTCATTGAGAACTTAATGTGCGTTTGTAGTGTTAATCATATCTCTGCTCATTTGTTGTTATTAATGCACAGCCCAAACTCTGCTTATTAGTATGTGAGAGAGCGCGGGTGCAGCAGTAGGCAGCGCAGTCCTTATTGGTAGGGGTATTACTTGGAACAACAAGGAACTGGGAGCATTTTCTCCGCTCAGTGCAGCCAGAGATTGGCCATCTTCATATCCAGGCCAGTTTGACCCACTGTCAGGTGCTTATAGAGACATCACTTCATTAGCTGTGGATGATGCCGGACACACATAAGGGTCCACCATCTGCTCCCTGAGCCTCGCCAAGGTTAAATATTCTCTTGGTGAGATAGAAAGGGAGGCGGTGGTGATATGTGTAGGCAACAATGGATGGAAAAGGTTGAGTTAGAGAGAAGTAATGGAAGAAAAAAAGGCAATATTTCATATACCCCTTAATGGACTGAGGGCTACTGAATAATAAAGACAGTTCTACTTAAACAGAAAAGCATTACTGCTATAATCACTCACTGGAGGGAATGTTAGAAAACACTAGAGTGATTTTTATACTAGTGTGATACATATATACAAATAAGAGGAATTATAAGAGTGCATAATTAAAATGCTAGAAAAAGATCATTAAGTGTTTTTTGTGTGCAGTTTAGCTTTCAGCCTTGACCACTGCATTTTGTTTTATATTTCTTTCTTTTTTTAAGGCCATTACTCAGCCAAGTAACAGGAATGCATTAAAAGATGACATTAATTTTATCTGTCAAAGCATTAACATTGTTTAATGCATCAGGATGTCATGACATCCACCTCGATCTACAAAGTTGTTCAGCCTCATTTCATTCCGACAGTCTGGAATAAACAAAGCATTAAGGCCAACAGGTACGGCCCCGCTGGAAGTCACTAATTGCGGCGGAGATTCTCTGCACGTCAAATGTTCACCCCGACACTGGGGTCACCTCAGAGATGAGGGGATTGGCTAATTCGGCTAATTACCCTGGCAGATACTGATGAGTTCTTCCATTAGCAGGGTCACCCTGTAGGAACCCTGTCCCAGTGTAGGAATGCAATTAGAGATAGTTCTGAAATCAAATTCTTTACTTCATTTCTGGTTTTAGAGAATGCGCTGCAATAACAGGACTAAGTGGGAAGTGGTGTGGGAGAGGGGTTGAACTGTATGTGCTGTGTTATTTTATAATCCTGAAATATGGATATGTTGTCAAAAGGTGCTTTCAAAACAGATATATTTGAACGGTGCTTTGGGGGGATAAAAAGACATCTCTCTTCCTCTGAGGAGCCAACTGCAGCACCACATCCATCTTGTTCATTGCTGTGTGAATGTTCCTGCTAACAGCACACCTTTGTACAGACTGAGCCGTCAAGATACTTTCATCATGCTCTGAATGGACGGGATCACATATTAAAGGCCATTATGCTTTAGGGGTGTGGAAGATCAAACATCAAATTAAGGCTGATTTAGGGCCATTTAACTGTCTCTCTCAGACACAAAGGAGCCAACCAGGTTTTTTCTCTCTTGAAATGGAACAATTTCCTGGGATGTCTACTGTGATGCATTATAATGTCTGAATTTCAACTGTCATCTCAGCCCTCATTAGGGAAAATTCCATGGCAACAGTCTAATCGCGCTCTGATAATATGCGTATAGCCTATAAGTGTGTAGGAGACGGACTGTGTCTCTTTGTGTGTATTTGTATGCATATGTACCTGTGTGTTTGCCAGTATGAGCGAGACATGCAGAGGTAATCTGCTGATCTCCTGACCAATCTCAATTTACATGAAAACCAATTACAGCTGAGGCTGATGTGTCTCGTTCCAGAGCAAAAAACAAAAGCGATGCAGAGGAACGTATCATAGTGAAAAGGCAGAATTGAATGGATGAGTGCTGAGATACAGAGCAGTGGATCATCTGAGGGCTTGTTCGCTTTGATGAGACTAACAGTCTCCATTTAGACAAACCATAGCTTCTGCATAAGAAGGACTCTTTTCTGTGGGGAGAGATCACAGTTTGAAAATGAAATTCTTTTTCTCACTCATAATGATTCTGCTGCTATGAGTCACCGTTACAAGAGCGGTTTCTCTTTTAGGATGCACAGATTTCCATTTTTGATAAATGTCATAATTTAATCACAGATAGTAAACAATCTTCTAAAAAGAGCAGTACCTTAGAGATATCAGGATGCAAGAAACAGCATTCAGTCTGGCACAGTTCACCACAAATATATTATAATCCTTCATAAAAATAAAAAAAGCTCCTCGACAAAGAAAATAAGAGGCACTGGCGAGACATTTTCACAGATCTCTTGAACATGAAATAGCACCTTTTATCCTTATACCTTGAGAGATTTTCCTCTACAGTTTGTTATTCCATAATTCAGTTTTCACCTCCTGCACAAACACATACATTAAAAGGAAACCAGACGGCGGAGAGGAAAGCCTTGGCTTAAACAGCTTTTCTATAAAAAGGAAGCCTCCATGTTTGGCATGATGTTCCCCAGCAGGAAGGCGGGTGGAGTGGGCTGAGGTTTGGAGCGGTGGGGTTCAGGTCAGGGAGCAGAGAGGAGGAAATGAGTGGAGACAGGCACTGCTCTCTGCGGTGAGCCTGTGACACTGCCTGGCCACCTGTCAGGCCCGGTTTGCTGCCTGTCAGGCAGCAGCCTGGGATGGGACAGGCAGGCAGGGGCTCAAACATGGAGACGAGGGATGGGGAGGGTGAGCGGAATGTATGAGAGACAGATGAACTGGTGTCTGCATTTCTATGTCAGGTCAGGTGGAGGCGATTACTGGGACTTCAGAGGACACATGATTTTTACACAAACCATAGCAGCTGGTGTTGTGTTGTATTAGTGACAGGTGAGAGGAAGAACATGCATAATGGAGCTTAAAATATTTTGCTGGATTTACAACAAACTGTTTTTTCTTCTCAACAGTGATGAGACAGTGAATAAGAAGATGTATGACCTCTACCAGCAAGCAGGTTGCGTACAAATATTATCTGTTTTATCCTTTAAAGATGTGATCTTGAGGTGAAGATTTACAACACACTTAATTCTGTTACTGCACATTCAAATTCAGTTTGTTCTACACAAGAGTATAAATAGAAAAAAGAGCAACAAAAGCATCTTGTTGATTAACCTTTATCTCCATAAAATGTAAGAAAACTGTTCAAAATGACAATCACAGGTCACCAGAACGCCAGGTGGCATCTTCACAGTTATCCAAACAACAGTTCAAAACACAAATATATTCCATTTACCATCATTTAAAACAAAGAAGCTTGAAATTCTAACATTTGAAAGACTGAAACCCACATTTTTTGTTGCAGATATATTTTTTTGTCACCCAACTAATCAGTAAATCATCTGATTGTTGCTGCTACAGACTACAACTAGAACTACAGAATTGTAAATGTCTATACAGTGTATGTAATTGAAATAATTAATAAGGTGAGAAACAACATTTGTGACCCAAAATTCTCAGGAAGTGTGGTAATCAGCTGTTTGAAAGAGAAGGTTGTCGTATGCTTACATAACAATCAATGTCCGGTATTATAAGATGCATGTAAAGGCTGATTATTTTAAACCAGTTCAATCAGGAGAGACAAGTGAATGAAGCAAAAAGAGGTGTTTATTACATAGATGATATTAATGATTAAGTCTTGTCAAAAATCGTTGGCTCTTAGACTCTACAGGGAGAGCAGAACAGCAAGATAAATCCCCCCATGGAGTCCAGACACTGCTGGTGGTGTGTTTGATGACTTCTGCTGAGACTGATCAGGCTGATGAGACTGATGATGTGATGCTGACACTGATGAATCTGCCAAGACTGGAGGTGGTGATGGGGAGGTGCTGGGGGGCGCCAAACAACAGCAAAAAAAATGCACAAGAGCAGAGAGGGAGAAAACATATTTTTAAAAAGGCACCTGCAATATGATAGGCTGACAATGAAGGTGTGCCACCGTGCTATTGGTTAGATGTGAACAGCTGACGTCTTAATTGATGGCCGGGGAATGAAAGCAAGGCAATTATGAGTGAGTTGTATGAGATCTGAGCATGAAAACACATAATGTTTCTGACTGAACATTAGCTAAGCTTCACCACAGAAAAATAATTATTTCATCACAAAAAATAAAAGAAAACCCTTTTAAAAGATGTTCTCATCATGAAAGGGGATTTTTCTATACACTGCTCTTTTCATTAGGACAAATTAAATGCTGCCCTTTTTGTTTTACAGGAGCTATACAGCATTAGGAAACAAAGATGGTCTGTTTTAACCTTCCATTACTAAATACACAGATGATTTTTTGTATATTTTAAAATCACTTTTGAAAGCATTACTTCTTACAGCCTTACTGGCATTATGTGAAGGAAAGGAAACCTAGGAGATGTGTTCAGGGTCGACCCAAAAAAGAACTTGCTATGTATGTGAGTGAACTGCAGCCAGCAGTCCTTCTTTGGGTTCGGGGTCGATATATACTGTATATTCACATCCCTCATGAAAACCATCCCATCTGATCACCAGGGGGGAGGAGATGGTGTGAAAATCTGACATGTTGTATTCTGTTTGAGAATTGCATTAATACTCAAGTCGTCCTCAAGTCGGTCTTCTCCACATATAGAAGATAAATATGGAACACTCAAAACAATACGGAGCAGGGAAAAAGACACAAACACACACACAAACACAAACACACACGCATGCATATAAACACAGAGAAAAGAGCAAACTTGTTATACTCGAGTGAGCACGTGCATACACTCCTCACACACTTGTACCATGGATGAAAGCTGATATCAGGCCCTGTTTGCAGCAAGGTGAGGTAGGGGACATACTGTCTGAGTTCTTTAACACCACAAACTTGACAACAGCACTGCCGGAGAAGGAAGACAGCTTCTCCCCATACACGCTCCGGCTCTTTTTCTCTCCTCCTTGCACACTATACTACTCCCCACACACACACACACACACACACACGCAGCACACAGAGTCCCTGACCTCTGTGGTGTGAAATGGAGGGCTAGGGAGGGAGGTGGGGGTGCAAAGTAAAGCAAGAGAGCTGTCAGAAGAATGCATCCAACACACCCTTGACAGGATGGAAGTTCAGAAGCTAGCCCTCATCATGCAGGCAGAGCACAAGGGGTGAACATCTCAATTCAAGCGATTCAGCAAGCAGAGCACAAATCAAGGCACATTCTCCATATGTCCGCTGTCTGAACTCAGCCGGCTGCTCACTCTGTAAACATGAAAATCTGCTCATCAGCGCTGATTGTGGTATATTCTGACATTTGCTATTGTCCCATCCTGTTTTCATATTTTAATTTTGACGGCGAGAGGACGAGAGAATATTGTTTTGAAGTTAACTCCGAATAAATCCTTGGCTGTGGGGGTTTGTTTGTGCATAAGTGTTGGAAAAAATGGACTACAGCAACGATAGACTGTTTAGTCATGATTAATGGTATCCAATCAGATCGCTGTGCAGTAGCCTTTCACCACCCAGGGGTGTCTATGGAAATCATTTTCATATCCTGAAATTGATACCCACTCTCTTCTGTGCCTGCCTCTCTCTGTACATCTGACCTAATCAAGTATACAAGATGAATCTGGGGTGGTCATGTGATTGTCTTGTCTCTTTCTGCATTGCAAAAGATTGCTAATCGGCAGTGAGTTATGGCAATAATAACCAAGCTTCCTTATAATAAGGTAATCAATTCAATCTACTGTCAATTGGCTCAGATTAATGCTCCATCTTTGTTTCCTATAGGGGGGGCATAATTGAAGGTTTCTGAGACTATTGACTTAGGTTGAGTAAACATCTGTTCTTTAATATTCTTCCTTGAGTGCATCCATTAATTATAATTGTGCCCAATTAACACAGTACACATTCAGTGGAATATATCGGGATTCAGTTTGTTCTGTGATGAATGAGGTGTCATCTTTCCTTTCAACATCAATCGCAATAATTTCTTTTTTTTTTTCGACCACGCTCCTTCCCACCAACGCTTCTTAATATTCTTCTTTTTTAAGAATCCAGTAAAAAAAAAAAACTCTGAAGCAAGTGACCTCTGATCTCACAGCAAAGGATGAAATTTTATTGCCAAAACAATCACACAAACCACCTCTGACATTTACACAACAGATGCCTATTGTTAAGCCCAAAGGAAACTTTGGGAGGAGGATTTTCATTGAACACCCACATGCTTGGCCTTTTCTCTCCATAGAAATGCTGCAATGCTGACCCTTCAAAGACCCTCTGTGGTTCTGTGGGTAAGGGTTGAGAAGACTTTGTAAAAGAGAGAAGAGGGAGAGAGATTAGAGCCTCTCTCTTTCTTTCAGAGTAATGCATCTCTCTCTGAGGGGAAGAAATCAGAGAGAGGGGTCAAGGAAGGATATTGAACAGGGCTTCAGACAAGTCTGAATTTCAGGATATCTATGCTGACATGAAACCACCAAATTAAATTCAGTGCAATTGAATCCCCCTTTTCTCCACTCTAAAACTCCCTCTCTTTCAAAGCAGGCAGAGGGGAAAAATCAATAGCGTATGTATTGATATTAATGTTCAGCATTATGCGTCTAAATGAAATCATAGCAGCAGAGAGGAGCATAAGGCCTTTATTAACAACATGTGCTGAAATCAAATTACACTCTAGTTCTATCTCTCAGGTGGCTTTCCTCCAGGTAAACCAAACTGCTGCTGCCGTGTATTGTTTACCTCCCTCTAAACTGGGCTCTACTGGAAAGAAGAACCTACTGCAGTTAACCTGTAGCAGATGGTAAAAAAATAAAATAAATCACCCTGTGTGTTACTTTCATTCATGTCCTTCTGGCTCCTTTTTTTTAAATAGCAGGCCCACAATGCAATACTATGGGAAGAGTGCATGAGGTCATCTGAAAGAAGCAAGGAGCTAAGCAGCTCAGTACTTGGTGTTTTTGTGCTCTCTTCATAACCTCATCCAGGTTGGAGTCTTTCATAGGTAGTTATATGCAAAGTAGAATTGACAGTGTGACTTTCTGCACAGAATCAATAGTCTAATTCACACAATACAACAATCAGTTTAGAGGACATATTCCTCAAGCATTTTCAAACACAGCCTGCATATCATAGTCACTCGCTCTAAATTAGTGAACTTCAGCAAGAACAAGCAAATTCTCATTTGCATATTTTTCTGTTCCACATATCTTGCAAAAATGAATCTTTTTACAGCACTTAGACAGCAAAGTGTCACTGAGATGACAAAACATGCATTGCAAATGTAGCTTTTAGATTATCGTTGTAGCTCTCCTTGAAACGCCACTAGTGCACAAGCTGCCAGTTATGTAGAAAGCGTGATAGGAGCTCAGGAGGTGTATTTAGTTAAAACAGGATGAAAGGAATGAAAATTTAACTAAATGGTAATTTAAGCAAAAAAAAATTTAAAAAGAGGTGGGCAACTTGGAATCGTGTTTCTCTTTTCATGCCCTGGAATAGTGACACTAAATAATCCAGCTCCTACTATGTGAATGGGATAAATGCAATCTGCTCTGCATGAATACAAATCAATACATTTACTGCATAAAAATAGCGCCTGCTTGGCTAATTACATTTCAGGAAAGCATTGTTTAATTGAGGAGGCATTATGTTGGGGTCACGTCTGCTTGACTGACAGCTGGCTGACAGCAGACTTAGCTGTGAAACACTGTTTACAATTGTTGAAAGTCAGATACATTTTTTATAAACTGGCATTTCAATCATATAGAAATCCAGTGTAAACGCTATTTCTTTACTAAAATGCTTCCTCATAATTGTATTCTTTAAGAAGCAAAACTGGACCTTGATTAAAAATGTTAAGATGAATCAATGTAATTTATGCAGTGGCAGATGAAGAGGTCTCTGCATCTTCCCTCAGATGGCCGGCAGATTCAGTACTTGGATCAGTATTTGGTGCTTATGAAGGAGGCTTTTCAATATTCAAATCAAATCAGTATAAAAGCATGAACTTGTCACGCCTGGATGCATTTAAATATTGAGTAGCCTTCCATCATTTCTTTCCTGGGGCCAGCTCTTGAGATGAAAGGTAAGAGAGTGGAAAGGCCATGCCTGGTCAAGCGATTTGAAAGTGCTGATATCTGCATCCCTTTGAAAATCAAATGCATTGCCTTTGTCATCGGGGGCTTCGTCTTTGATATTTCTTTCTTTTTGTCACCATGATGCCCAGCCTTCAGCTGTTTTATGGGTAAACGGCTCCCATATTAATGGTAACTGACTATATTTTCAAATCCATTTGATCCTAAGAGGCAGATGCAAGACAGATACAGCATCCTGCTGTGCTCCTACAGAAAAGAAAATCTACTGTATGATAACATAGGAAGAAAAAGTGAAAGTGACACTCACAGTGTAGTGCAGTCATGGCTGTGATGTCTCATGCTGCATCTCCCAGCATTCAAGAGCAACTGTATAAACAAATACAACTATTTATTTACATCTCTCCAGTTTTGAATATTAATGCAGTAGACATATAAATGGGTGCAAGAAGAATAAACCAACATTGAGTGTTTCAGTTGTTTGGGGCCACTATGACCCTCCAGAACAGCTTCTTTTCTATTTGAGTATTTGGGGGACGTTTTATACCTCTCACAGTCATTAGAGTGTTGGAAAGAAATAAAGGATGAACATGATTCTTCTGAGAGATATTCCCTCATTATGTGTTTTGATGGTAGTAGTTTAGAGCGCTGTCTAACACATCTCCCATATGTGTTCAGTTAGGCTGAGTACTTGTGAAGACTATACTATACGATTCACATCATCTTCACACTGATCAAAGCATTCAGTATGGAAACATCTGTATTTGTGAACAAGTATTTCCTTTATTTCTGTGTGTATATTTAGTGCTTACATATTTTGCAATAGATCTTACAAGCACATGTTCTTGCTATCTAAATCATAAAAGAATCACTTGTTCTGGGGCAGGCCTAACTGTCCTGAAGAAAGGAACCATCTGTTTAGCATGTTTTAGTCATTTCATGTTATTATTAATGATGCATATGTTACATTTTCCAAAGCATGCTATTGTGTTTTATAGTTTCTGATTAGAGTTCAGATTTGATTAGATTTCAGATCTTTTTAAGGTGTTTTTCTACCATCATGGTAATAAACTGGTGACTGTGGTGCTGGGCAGGTGGTGTTCAGTGGGTGTATCAGAGCTTTGCAGGCTGGAAAACTAAAACAACCATCCACATTAGACTAAAAGGCTGAGAAGAGCTGCGGGGAACTGCAGAGCTGGGACGTAACTCTCTGTGGCTTCAGCACTGTGAGCGACTCCTCTCACATTCACTATCATTTGATCCATGATTGATATTTAAATATTTATTAGTGCAACTTCAAGCTACAGCGCATTTATGAAAATCATTTCTGAAAATGATTAGAAAAACCATGAAGCTATTTGGCACATATTGGTTCAACTGCTTTATAAGACCAAAATGTTACTTGCCAAATATATAAGCCAAATTGAAGGTTTTGTATTTTTTGACTGAGATGAGTAGTATTTACCCGAAAGTGTGATTCTTTTACCTAACAAATTCCTCTTCAATTTATTTCAATGTGTTATTAGGGATGTGCAGAGAGACCAATATTTGTATTTGTATCTGAATTTGTTAAGGCAGCAAAATCGATTGTATTTGTACTGTATGTGAATACAGTAAAAGTGGAAATATGTGGTGTACTTCCAAGTCTGAGACTGCCTTGTAGACTCTAAAAAAAAAAAATCCAATTTGGGATAATTTCAATGATTTTTTGAGCACGGACGCCTTTATTTAACTGTAGACAGACAGGAAACAAGGGGGGGGGGGGGGCGGGGGGGGGGGGGGGGTGTAACATGCAGCAAAGGACCTCCAGCCGGGACTCAAACCGGGATCGGCTGCTCTACTCTAATCACCCGACCACCTGCGCTCCCCATCCCAAATTGTTTATATTTTTGTTTATTATGTACACATTACCAGCGACACACATACACACTTGTCACATCAGCACAATGAGGTGGAGAACAAATTTCCACCAGTCACATAAAGAGAAGCAGCTATTTGACATGTTTTTTTTCTCTTCCCGAAAACAAATACTTTAAAAAATATTTGCTTGAAATAAATATTCAGAAAAAACAACTATTTGTCCTTTGCCAAACAGCGTAATCGGATTCAGATACACCCCTAGTGTGTACCTTCGATACACTGCAGGCTTTCTAAACAACAGCATTGCTTTGGGCTGTTTTCAGGACTCAAACGAGTCATTTTGAGTTCAGTTGGGGAGGAAAATTTGAAAAAGACTTTTTGTTTTGTGGCTGCTTTCAGAAGATAAATGACAACCAGCATAATTACCACAAACAGAGAGAGTCACTTGTGTAAAACAGCTTATGAAGAAGTTATCTAGAATTTGAAACGTTTAAACCAAACAATATTTCCTGCTACTGGAGCATCGTTTTAGGATTGCCTGGAATACTGTTGCAGATGAGGATCAAGCGTGACTCAGACCTTCCAGGGAGACTGTTCCATAATCAGAGGGCTTGCCAGTAATCGTAGCACACCATCTGGGATCTGGGTGCAATGATTTCCTTAATGGGGATGAAAAGGCTAACAGGGACAAGAAGCAATGGGTCTCCATGCCAGGACACAGGTCCAAAGAAGGTCTTACCAAGTGCCAGTCCAGATCCATCAACTACCATGAATAATGCTGGTCAGCTGCCTGGGGCCATTCTCATGGCAGGGATGAACAGTGAATTGTGTGTGCAGAAGTGCCTTTACTGTATGTGCGTGTGTGTGTGTGTGTGTGTGTGTGTGTGTGTGTGTGTGTGTGTGTGTGTGTGTGTGTGTGTGTGTGTGTGTGTGTGTGTGTACATGTAAGTGTATGCACTATATCAGCAGGTGTGAATATAGCCTGCATGTGTGTATTAGGTGTGAGGAGTGGTTAATTGGGGCCCCAGGTGACACTGAACACTGTGACATATTGTCAAAGCTGTGAATCCTCACTGGAACAGACAAGACAACAGCTATTCTGAGCCATCAAAATGGACATGTCATGACTGACCATGCCACCGGGACTGGTCAGACACTGAGAAGACCGTCTCTGTGCATTTTGGGGCACAGCGTGGGCAGACTCTCACTGGGCCTGTTTCCTCTGTGGTGGTATATTGATGCCCGCCATCAAAACAGCTATTCCTCCTGAGCTGTGGATTTGGCAGATCACTCCCCACGGCACTCAATGATCTAGAGAGGCTTTGTCAAGCTGTAGCCTGCACTTTAGACACGCTGTCACAACTTCATAGCTTAGCACCTCTCAGATGCTTTAGTGAAGTTAATAATCAGATTTTGCATGAGTTCAAGTGAAGTGTGATGTGGTTTCCTAGAATCGTACATTAAAGTTTAACAAGAAACGATTGACGAATTTTTTATTCACTTGAAAAATGAACACATTTGCATTTGAGGGACTTCCAAGACCTTGAAATTGATAAGGTCTCTTCTAAGAATCATTAAGCAGTTTTCAAGAATTGTGAGCATGTCTGAGCAGAGACGTCCAGTGAAAAATATCAAAGAAACATTCCCTCTTTCCCATAGCTTATACATGAAGTTTTCATTAAAATGGTGTCTTTTAAAGTGCATGTATATAATATTTGAATGTTTTATCAATATATGTGATTCCAAGCTGAAATGTGTTGGAAAGAAGGCAAAAACTATTTTTAAAAAGGAAGTTGATGCTCTCAAAATGAAGCAGAAGCTTTAATCACTCATAATACGCTAGACAATTGTTTGTTTTTTCATTTAATTACTATGAGATGGTATAAATAACCAAGTGCAGTGATGAAAAGAAGAAAAAAAAAGAATAAAACATTAACTGTGCCCAACTGATGAAAGTAGCTTGTCACATTATGACAATCTTTAATTCATCAAAATCCTCCAAGTAAAGAGAACATAATAGTCTGTGTTCCTACAGGGACTGCTGTGCAACATAACCACCACTGACTCCATTTAACTGACTCAGAAGTATAAAGTAACCCTGCATTCACTCCCAATAGGATTGAAACAGTGCATAAAAATCTTCTGGTGCAATGCTGGCTTGCTGGCAGAATTAAAGTGTCTGAGTACAGGAGACCTCATGGACACTTTAGAGGGCCAGTGTGCAGGATTTAATGGCATCTTGCTGTGAGGTTGTAGATGGTAACCCGCTGAATACCCCCCCAACCCACACCTCCTTCCAAGCATGTACTGTAAGTGAACCTGCAGTGGCCACTTACCTCACAAAAAAGACATGAAAGTTCCTCTCTAGAGCCAGTGTTTGTCCGTTCTGGGCCATGGTAGAAACATGGCAGCGCAACATGGTGGCTCCATGGAAGAGGACCTGCTCCCAATGTAGATATAAAGGACTCTTTCTAATGGAACGAAAACACAATGATTCTTATTTTCATGTGATAAAACACTATGGTACATTATTGATTATACACAATAGGCTGCAGATAGACTGAATTTATAAAGCTCTTTTCTAGTATAATCAACCATCCAAAGTGCTTTATAAAACAATTCACCCATTTCTCCACTGATGCCAGTAGCTTCCATGCAAGGTGCCTGCTCATCTGGAGCGATACTACACTTCCTTCAAAGTGCTTTACAATGTTTCTATGCTCCCACACACACACACACACACGTACTCACAATACAATTGTACAGCCATTAGGAGCAATTTGGGATTCGGTGTCTTGCCCAAGGACACCTTCTGATAGACGACCCGTTCTACCTCCTGAGCCACAGTCGCCCCAAATTAAAACATACTTATGAATATTATATTCCCATTTCTGCTGAGTTTGTTCCGCTAGATCACACTGCACCTTTGATTCAGTGGGCGGTGAGATCATAGGTTACAGTTCACGGGAATTGAGGGCCAGTGCTTACGTAGAGTCGACCGATTGGGAGTTCTCTATGTCATGAAATTTATATTAATGGTAGAATGTTAATGTTCCCCTCCCCCCAGCCTTGTGCTCATTTTCAAATATATGCTGATCGAGAGAGTTTTAGCTTCAGAGGCTGACAGCAGAACTGACCTGCTGGAAGAAATCTCTCCGTCTTTGACTGTCCATGGGAGGGAACGCTGCCGGCAGTCACAAAAACAGCAGAAATCCTCTTTGCATTTCATCCTGTAGCTCTTCAACTCTCTGACTGCGTGTTCCTGCGGTTATCAGCTAGTAAAATCTAGTTTTAAAACATCATTACTGAACCTGTCTGCTGTGGAGCAGAGCTGCGGCGCATATTTCCTCCAGCAGGTCAGTGCTGCTGTTAGCTCCTGAAGCTAAACCTGTCTTCATGTGAAAATAAAGCAAGTTAAACAAAGACAGGTTTATTTAAACATAACATATGGCTTGTTTAAATGCTACATATGTGCATTTTCTTGTGTGTAAATTCATTCTGGTTTTGGCAATAGCAAAATCTGATATTTATCGATAATGTGTATCAGCTGGTTGTTAATCACCGGCAGGTCCCTGGCTGCTGTTTAATAGGGGTCACAATCACATATGCCTCAGAAATACTGAAGAAAGCCTTAGGCTGAAACACTTCACTTTCCTTCTGCCGCTGTGCATTATTGTAAGTGTTACATACTTATTTGCAAGCACTGACAACTTCATTTGCTATTTTTGGAAACATTCAGCACACATTGTACTCTAGCCGTATGAGGAGACAATCGATATGCCGCCGGCTCCGCGAGCAGGATTTAACTCCATTTAGATTCAATTTCCAGGTGTCATGCTTAAGATTATTTCATTTTGACAGAGTTTGGGTTGGGAGAATGTCATAAGCAGAGATATAAAGTGAAGGAGCTGGACAACACAGGGCACAGCCTTGGTATTATCTCCCGCAGTAACTGGATTGAGAATCTTGGCTGAAATTTGAGCTTGTTGAGATTGATTTCGTCCTCTGGAGAAAAGTTCAAGGAAGGGACAAGTTTTCTTTTCATTTAAGACAAACCACAGTGTTTGAGGGGAAAATGGTGGTATCTGCGCGTGTAAAGCAAACTATTTGCGCTGACAGCTGATGATTTTATGTCTTCACATCTCACTCACACTCCATCCATCGCACCACCACACAGTTTCCATTAGCGTTCCTCTCTCCAGGCACTTGTGCTTTCACTTGCTATCGCCTGCGCAGAAACGGCAGAATACAATCATTCAATTTCTTTCTTTCTTTTCTTTCTTTTTTTTTTTTGCCTTGGGTGAACACTCCAATTCCCTGTATGGATGGAGACCATTACAGATCAGACAGCGCACGGGGGAATGTGTCACGCCGGATCGTCAGCACTGAAAGTCACAGGTGGGCACATGACAAGTCATTAAGTGTCAGCTCTTTCCCCATGTAGGAGGGAGTGCCCTGGGTCAAATGGAGACAGTGACTGTAGAAGTGTAGCGGAGACAGACAGCGATCATAACAGGCCTAATGGGCAGGACTAATGGTGCAATGGGCTCCAATTACAGGCCTCTCTGACAGCTGCTCACCAGCACCCCGGCTTCACCTGCACTGGGAGCGCCCAGTAACCAATAGCAGACCAGTTGAGGACATTGTTAGCTCGTATAGAGTTACCTCCCCGGACTCCCTCCAGGACACAGTGGTCCACTGCACACAACTTAAGGGTCTCACTGTGCATGGAAGAATTTTGCTTTATGGGCAAAGGGACTGTATTCTTAATCAGCAGTTGACAAAAATTGAAAAAAAAAATTGAACCTTTAGATTTGTGTACATGGACACGAATTTTCTTCTTTTTTTCATGACGCTCAGCATAACTATCAAACTAATGTATTTCCATGGGAAGTATCTTTTGTGCCTTTGTGCCTGTTCTTCACTATCACTGGGTGTAATTAAAATAATTGAAAGAGGTCATAACAGTAATTTATCATACTGTTGAGATTTTGTGTTGAGAAATGTTAATTATTAAAAGAACACATGGAAAGTAACATTAAGTCAAATACTTATCGGTGGTGAGTCCTCCAGTTTGCCCACTGGACTGGTGCTCACAGCATCAGAGATACTTCCAAGATACCTGAGATACTTTTTAAAAACCCAATAACGTGGAACATTTCTGTCCATGTTTTTGTGGCTATTTCACCAACTGATGTGATAATGAAATGAATATTTGGTCACTTTTTCTCTTCGGCTGTTTAAATTTTGTGTATTTTTAAAGGAGGACCATATTGTTTCCTGCCCCTTTTCATCCCTACCTAACGATGCTGAATTTAATGGCATGTCATTATTTAGCTTATCACTAATGTCAGCTGAGTTTGGAGCCATCAGTTGACAGCAGCAATGCATCACTGGATATAATTTTCACAGAGTTCTAATCAAAATATTAATTGTGCTGCTGTGCCGGGCTTCACGGCTTCAATCCATCTGCAAGGAGTATATTAAATAAAGAGTAGGTCCTTCCTCAGGAAACCCCGCCCGCTAATGTTCCCCAGCATTATGCACACACATTTGTCTTCGAGGAGGGCAGCTTGTCCTGCTAGTGAATTACTCTCCAGCGCTTAAAGAATATTCATTCACTTACCGCCGGAGCAACCTGTCTGCTTCCTGCCCTTCTAAATGGCTGCGGATCATTATCAGTGATAGAGAGGCTTTTTTTCCCCTCTCTGTGTGTTGGCAAGCGCTTTGCTTACAGTATCCAAACTGCCTAGCTCAGCATTTGTGTTGATGGATTAAAGCTTGTTACGGCAGAAGCATTTTTGACCATCAGTGAGACATGTCACTCTTTAAGCCATTAATCATTTATTTTGGTGAGAGGCACAATTGTTAACCGGCTACAGTGTTGTTGCAATACTTCTGCAGCAAAGTGTGATGGGTGAAGAACCAGAGGCAGTCAGAGAACAGGCTGAGCAGCAGGGTTTTGACCAGTACAACAATGCAATAACATGAAAGATGACAGTATTATGATTCTGGGTTCAGTATAGAAAAAATTTCAGAAAAAGCTGCATCCAACTTAGGGGGAAATCATGCTTTTTGCGATTTGATTTTATTTTTATACTATTATGATATCCGATATTTACTGTAGGTTAAACATGGTCAAAGTTCCAAAACTTTATGTAAACCACGTTCAGTCTTCCTAGAGTCAGCTTGCGGGAGCTGGCCAATCAGAACACAGGGGACCTTAGAGAGGTAGGAGCTAACACAGCCTGTTTCAGACAGAGGCTGAACTGAGGAGCTGCATAAAGAGCCAGTGTGGGATAAATAAGGACTGTAAATCATGCAAAGATATTCCAGTAGTGCCGCAGAATATAAATATACACCTGGACATGTGCATGATACATCTACTTTAATTAATCACTGATTTAATGCAGCACCCAGTGAGCACACTAAGTGACCCAAATCAAATACACCAACAATGCTGCATGGTAAACAGGTGCATGCTGGCTCTGGCAAAAATGCTCATGATGGATTATCAAGCAGTGACTCCTACATTCCTTGAGATGTCCATTGCTTTTGACTATTTGTGCCAAGTGTTATTTTTCAGCAAAAACTATTTTAAACTATATTTATGGAGCAGACTGGGAGGAGAGAGGAAGAGCAGACTGGTCATATTACATGCTGATGATGCTGCTGAACAAGAAAAGAAGTTGGACGTTGGACAGACTGTTGAGGTCGTCGTAGAGTTCAGGGTTCATATGGCTCGACAGGTGAGTGCGACAACCAAATCACTGATTGGTTGCAACCTTCCAGAAGTCAACAAGGTTGTTGACGTTCTGTTCTGGCATAAGAAGCACAGCGCTATCTTGTTTATGTAGCCTATTAATGCATGCAGCATCCGCCTCAGTGTCCACAGCACAGTCTATTTATTTCCTGTCATTTTTGTTTTTGCCTGAGGTTTGTCCTCTTCTCTGGTTAGTTAGGAAATATTGAGAAAAGCAGCTGTTTATCTATAATTGGCAGTCAGTTGGTTGTAGAAGTTGAAAAAGTGTCAGTGTATAGAAAAAGAAAAGGAAAAGATTTGGACGTAGGGACTCATCTCTGCAGTGTGGCCCCCACCCACGCCTAGAGTGAGGTTGTTCCTCTGTTGCGTCAGACAATCATACAGGTTGTGAAAACTGGGGTGAAAAAAAGCTGAAAGTGAAAACTCTTATAATGTTGGTGATAATTCTTACCTCGTGAATTCTTTTTAGCAACTCGATGAGCACAGTGTTATTATTACCAATTGAAATAATGGCCAACACCGTGAAAAAGCACAAATGTCAAAGCAGAATTATCCTTTAAAATGAAAACTCTCCAAAAACACTTAAATAAAGTCGTGACCATGATATTGATATGCATTATACTCAACCCAAACACTGCAGTAGAGTCTACACCTGCATATATTTATTTTCATATGCAGCCTTCGCAACTGTAAATCTGTGCGTGCTGACCTGACACCTCCAGCTCAGCATTCCCCACCACAAACTAGACCTCTGCATGCCAATTACTCAACAGATAATACCTGTGGTGACTATGCGACTGGAAGGTTCATTACCACACTGAACCCGAACCAGCATTAGCCTCTCCCAAGTAAGGTTATATACATACTCAATATTGCATTTCAATGGGCTGACCTCAGCAGTTGCAGTTTAACTCTCAGAGCGCCAAAGAAGACTTCACAGCTCTATTATAAAAGTCAGTGGGTCACACACACGGAACAGACATTATTCTCATATTAAACAGTGATCTGCTCTCACACCACATCTTACCCAGACCATTTGTTATTCTGCAGGCAACCCAACGCTCCAACACAGGGAGTCTGGTGAATCAGACACACACTTTCTTCATTCTTTTTTTTTTTAACCATCCTTAAATTTCATTCTTAATCCTGTGTGGCCACGCTGGTGTGAAGTGTAAGTGGGCAGGGCAGCATGCAGCGCTCAATTAAATCCCCATTGTGTTATAACAGCGCCAACGCTTCGTTTTGTATAAGTACCTGTGTTACAGCATGTTATATAAAAGGCTCTCTGTTGTCCAGTAATATGTGTACTCAAATGAACATGATAGCTCACAGATGTGTTATTGTTGCTGTTTTGAGGTGGAAGCCTGTTTGCCATGTTGTTTTGGCTCTTTTTCCATCCTCTGTGTCAATCATCTGATCCAAAACACCACTGGATCCATTCCCTGTAGAGGCCTGAGGAAAAGAGAGCAGAGAAAAATATATTTCTCAGTCCTCTTTCCCTCTTAAAACTAGTGTTTTTACATGAGGGACCTCTCCTCCCATGTTGCATAGCTTTTGTCTGATAGAGAGGGAAATAGACTAGTAAGTCTCTTCTTCCCTCCTCCAAGCTGTATCTGTTTTATAGGGAGTCTCCAGAACTCAATTTCCATGTCATTTAAGGCCTGGCCTAGGGAATAGTGGTAGTCAGAGGTGTAAAATGTGCCCTTATCTACCCTTCACACACACACAAAGACATAGACACACACACACACACTTATCCCCTCACGTCTTTAGAACACACACTGCTGGCATTTACTGCCACATCAGCTTATAATGTTGACACATTGTATTTCAAAAATATATTGAGCAGAAAAAGGATCTTTTAAGGTTGTTTGTTTAAACACAGAGCTGAATTGAATGTGTGTACCTGTGGAAACTATGTGGACGGATACTGTCGGGCACAAGAAAACATCCTTTTAATCCAGATAATGGTGTTTTATACTGTATACGGCTGCTTGTGCCCATCAGTGAGTACAGTGCTCCCACAGTCGAGAATAAAACAACAACTTTATTTCACTTTCCACCTACTGGCTCAAGCATAGAAACACAGAGATGCAGTTAAAGTGAGCTTCATCTCCTGTTTGTGCAGCTTTTATGTATAGAACATGTACCATACCGTACCCATTTCTTTTACTCAGGTTTGGACAACTACTTGCTTCCAGCAGCGCAGTCAATCTTAAAAGCTTTACCTTTCTCCTCATGCTGTTGAGTCAGTGCAACAGCTCCACATGCAGAATGTTATCTTGTTGTATCCACATAAAATATGAATGTTGTATTCATATTTTATTCTTATATGAAATACGAAGCAAATATTTGTTAATTATATATTGAACTAGTATCTCTTTATTTATTCATAAAAGCTTCTTCACTCTCAATGCCAACTGAATTGAGCATATTCTATTAAATGCAGCTGAAAGGCCAGGGAGAAAATTAGTAAGTAGACCTCAAATTAAGATTTTCAGACTACTTTTTCTAAGCTCAACATGTATTTTTCAGTTTTGAATTCATTTATAAATACTTCTCAAATTCATATAAAAGGGGACATACTGTATCATGCACATTTCCTAGTCTATATTTTTAATTTGGGGCTCTACTGGAACACCTTTGGAAGATTCACAGTTGAATTAGTATTGCATCTTATACTGACCCTACGCAGCCCATCCGTTCAGCATCTGTCTGAAACAAGCCATTTGCATCTGCTCTGTTCTGATTGGTTGGCTTCTGGATGCTGCGTCACAGCCAACTTCCAGCCGTTCAGATGTTCGAGCCAAAATTGGATCTGAAATAGAGGGGACAATGTGAACAACACATGGCCAAACCTTAGGAACATTCATCAACCATTTATGGGCAATGTTTTTTTTTCTACCTTTCAAACTAAGTAATTTAAATTATTGGCAAATACATTAATAAATACATACATTTCATTATCTGCTTACATTATATAACACATAATTGATCATGTTTTTATATATTTTAAATAGAGGAGGTTATTGACCAAGTAGTTTAAGTTGCAGACAAGGTTCAATATCAGCTACAAATGTACAGTAACTAGAAAGCACTGCCTGGAAAAAAAACACCAAGACCCAATAATGTACTGTATGGTTATAGTGTCACCAGAATCAATATGTTTCTCCCTATTTGGAGTGTGAAACTGTACAGTATATATTTCATGTAAATATACTACAGCAATCACAACCTCCAATCCCAGGCGGAGTTAATTAGGTATAATGTGTCGTACTGTGGGCTTTAATAGAGCAATGATATACTTAACTAGTTAGTGTCAACAAGATTAAAGAGACTGCTGTATATAGCATGCTAGCTACAAAGAGCACCTGTAGGTGTAAGAAGGCAATCAAGGAAAAAGCTGCCAACCTGTACTAACAGCAAGTTTCCTCTTAAACACTCATGCAGCTGTCATTTCCTGTCCGAGTTTCTTCTACAAATCACCAGCTAAACTGGCTGACGTGCGCTCGACCTGCACACGGTGGTTGTTGCTGCGCCGTTACTTTCTCTACGCTCCTGAAGCCGCTCTCGGAAATATGAGCTTGACCGAGCTGAGGAGGAAGGGGGAGGGGGCTGTGTGCGTGAGCAGTGATTGACAGCTGTCAGACACTCCATCAAACATAATCCTGGCTCTGATTGGTTCTTTTGGTCCGGTCGCGGTGGATTCTGGCAATTTGCAGTAGGAGCAGTAGGTGGGGCTAAATGAGCCTGTTTTTTTTACAGATTACTAGTTTCATGTAATGCTGTCTTTACATAGTGACAGTCTTAGCAAATTTGACAAAAAGTTACTTTATAAGACTTACCAACTGCAGCTTTAATGTATGACTGTGAGAGTCATGTTTTTTGTCATTTCCCTGCACACATTAGTGATTATTTATACTGTGTGCTGGAGCTGCAGCAGCGTGATGTAGAACACAGTGTTCTCATTATGATCATTAGAAATAATCTGAGCTGCCATCCATCCATCCATTTATCTGTCCAGCCATGTAATAAACACGTCGTCTGCGGGGGGGGGGGGGGGGGGGGGGTTGTGCACATCCAAGCATGCACTGGTTAACAGGCAAGGATTTAGGTAAGTCTACTTTTTCACTTTTGCGTTTTCACATCTATTATAAAAGACAAGACCGCAGGAAAAATGTCTAAAGCATACATTCAAAAACAGGTCTTTGAATTATCAAAGTTTAAATATATATTTCAAAACAAGAAAGAGTTAAGATATTTTTTTCAGCCAAAGAAAGAGACTAAAAGGAAGCAAGAGAAACTCTTAAAGTGAGCAGCTGTGACTGAAATAATGAGCCACAATACCTTGTTAAAAAACAAACAAATCACAGTGTATTAATATCAACTCATAGTTAGCAGTTTCACACTTGTAAATAACTTGGTATTGTTATAACTGGTAAACATGTTTTTCTGATTGCTTCAATTTGTCCATTCGTAATACAGAAGTAACTGAGAAACCAAACATATGCTTGACATTAGCCATGCCAATTAAACACTATGTTTTATTCATATAGCACTACACTGATGATACAGTGAGTGTTTAAACCATTTCAACAACAACTCTGCATTAAAAAAAAACCTGTGTTGAGTTGTCCAATGATATGAAAGTTTAAAAGTTTGAAAACATGGGAATCTTCCTCATGTTTACCATCTATCCAATATGATGCAAAAGCAGTATCTGAAGAGAGAGATAGCATTACAGACTGGGGGTGTGGTGTGATATGGGGATTTACCAAGCAGGGATGGTCTAACAACAGATACCATCAAGTTGCATTGTGGGAAGTGCAGGATCCATGTTTTTCTGTGTTTGTCCAATTCCAGGATAAAAATCAGGATATTTTTTCTTCATCTGTTATTAAATCTGTCTCCTGTGAGTCTTCCTGACTTTAACAGATTAGATCCTTTAAAGAGAGAATCTGCCCTGTATAATTAGTGCTATACAAGTTATTTGGATTGATCACATGAGGGACCCACAATATAAACGTAAATATAACCACAAAATAATGATTGTCTTTGATTCTATGTGAGAGGAGTGCTGACTGCTGACTGCTGGATGCAAGTTTACCTTAGGAAGAAAAGGGTGGTGGTGGTGGTGGGGGGTGGGGGGGCATGTTCCAGACGTGCTGGGCTGCAGTGATGGATATTGGTAATTACTTTTAGTGATCCCATTTAACCCTACACACACGCACACATTTAATTGCCTGGAACAGAAAAACACAAATCGAGTTAATCTGGTATAAGAGGATCCCATGTGGAGAGAGTTTTAAAGAGTGACTGGAGTGGGTTGCCCCTTGTTCTCTGCAGACAGGGTGTGGCTGTGGACTCCTACGGATTTTCCCTAGAGAGAAGATTAATAACGACTCTGATCGCTATCCGGCAGTAGGTATCATCACAGTTAGGAAGCCAGAATATTAACAGTGCTTGTATTTATAACTACATCATGATGATTGGTATGATGATACATGTTTCAGTATATTGATTTATGGGTTTTATTTCTCTGCCAACTGTAACGAGTGAGCCTACCTGTCTGCATGCAGTGAAACAGGTGAGCTGAGTGACAGATGGGGAGCAGATCAATCAATGATATGGTAAATAATTTAAAAACACATACAGTGGGAAATTTAATACCCCACACGGGCCTTCAGGATAAACAGCTGTCGGTGCAGATTTCACTTCCTGATTGGCTGACGCATCCCTTTTCTGCCACATAGTATGCATATTGTGTGTGAAAATACTCATGATAAAAACAACAGTTCATATTGATGTGTGAATGAATTGTACAGGGAAAAAACCATAAGTGTGTAAAAGCCTGCAGGGTAAGTGTGTGTAAGTGTGTGTAAGTGTGTTTGTGCGTGTGTGTGTGTGTGTGTGTGTTTGAGAGAGAGACAGAGAGAGTGTGAGTGTGTAAATGTGAAAATTGTTTTGTATTACAGAGACATACTGCAAAGCTACCATCTGTATCTGTTTGTCATAAAACTATCTCTTTGTATTCATTATTTATAGTGGAGGTGGATGATATGCTGTATACTGGAAGTTATTCTTCTATATGTTGAGGTGTGGTTTCCAGCTAAATATACAAAATAACACAATATTTTAACCGTGTACAAATCTTAATTTGCTTTCTAACCCTGGTCAGAAAACGTACATGTGTCTTTTGTCACTCAATTTGGAGGACGTGTTGGTTAACTTGTTTTTATATAATGTAAACCACTACAAAATGTGAATTCTGTTGATTTTAGCTGTGAGTGTGATGTTGAGTTATGACACTAAGAATAGTGTGAAATTTAAATTGTGTCCATTGGGTGATGGGTGAGTCAGGGGGAGTTTGGGTGAGGGGGACAAATATTAAAGTAGAAATTCAGATGCAATAACAGAACATGTTTAAAAAATAAAGAAATAAATGAAAAGCATGCTAATGCTGTTCATATTTCCTCCAAACAAATTACTGGTTCATATCAGGATGATGTATTTGTTTACATCCCGCTATGTTTTCAATCACATTTTAAATTACTTTTTTAAAAATTTGACTTGAAACACTTTGTGTATCTGATTGTGTGTATTCTGTCAGTATGTGTAACAGATCAAGGCCCACACTCATCTGTGATCAGTGTAATTGATTTTTGCATGTACATAATCTCTGCAGCCTGTGTTTTGCTCCATATTGTCTGTGCCTGATGCAGACATCATCTCTGATTATCTACAAACCTGTCTTTGTTGTTATGGACATGTATGTCTCACATCTAATCAATTATTGATCAATGAACATGTGCAATCCTTTTATGATTAAACAGACCAATTAACACTCAGCGCTGTATCAATATGACAAACATGACAGCCGCGTCTCTTGATAGCTGAAACTCATCAATACTTCATGAACTGATAAATACTGTATTTGTGCCCAGTCTGATCGTATCTCTACTACGAGGATGGCATCTTTCTTCTTTTTTCTCATCAGCCGATCTAACAGCACAGGAAATTAAGAGAAACAAGAGCCAGATAGAGATTCCTATCGCGCCAGCATTTTATTTGCAGTGTTTGAAAGCGGGATGAGAGTTGACATAGGTTCTCCTGCTCTTTAGGTTCTTTTCATGTATTTTTCACCGCTCATAAAGTAGCTTTGACATACTTTGTAGATGAAGATGATGCAAAGAGCATATAGGGTAAAAGTGTCGCTCTCACTTCCCTTTTGATACACACAAAAAAAAAACAACACACAAATAAGCAGAGCGGCTTAGGCAGTGAGACTGTTGCTGCGTTTCACAAAGACAGGGACAAGTGAAGTTTGCTGACAGCCAATTTAGAGCAAGTGGTAGAAAACCTCACAGCCCTGCCACAGACTGGACAAGAAAATTTCTGTTCTTTGATAAGCTTCATCCACTGCCTATCCAGCTGTGACTCTTTATTTCATCACATACCTTTTCTGTTACTGTTTTTTTTTTCCTTCCTTTTATGCTATTTCAAGCTCTCAATTTTCTCCCAGCCATAACAGTTGAATGCAATAACCATGATTCCCCCCCTCGAGATGTTCTTTACAGGTAATATGATGATTAAAATGTCTTTACAGATTCACATGAAGTGGAATGTCTAACCCTTAAAGCTTGTTGGCATTATTTAATTGGGTATATCCTGCTATTATCAAACCTAACAGCTACTATTACTCTACCGACCTTTGGATAAACAAACTTTCATCTCCTTAAACAGAGACAAGGGAATAATTTAAGGCCTCGTGCTTTTTGGACTGGGAAAATGGTGTAACCTCCACTCAGCTGTGATTGCTCCTTCAGATCCATTACAACTAGAGAAGGGTTTGTCAGCAATATAGAAAAGAGAGAACCTGACATTTTCCAAATGTTTCTGCATCCATAAGCATCATTGGAATGGGCTGTAATAATGCATATTTAATTACATTCTTCGAATCATGAATGTCACTGCTGGTGAACTCTTTCCATTGATCAATGTGCTTGCATGACCTGGCAAGTTAATACCATCGCACTCCCACTGCTGAATTTCTCATTGCGCGCTGATCGTCATGATTTCTGATGATTCTCTTTCATTATTGGTCATCTGCCACTAATAAAACCATCACACAGCTTGCAAACTTCTACCGGAAAAAGACTGCGGATGAAAGTTGGATGGAACTTTAATGGAAGTTGATAGATTTATCATATTTTTCTCCTCTTTTTCCATGAGCATTCTCAGCTAGAGGTTGTAAGCTGGACTTTGTAGTGATGCTGACACCTCAGTGATATGGGTCCACATATTGCGCTGATTCCTTGAGACGTCTCAGAATAAATTCAGCAAAGTTCTTCCTTTGTAGGTTGTACAGCACAGCTGCCATCACTCATGGGCTGCCTCATTTTCTTTACTGCAGGCTAAAAATGACCTGACTGCTCTGTTATGAGAGATGGTGGTTGTTCCTCCTTTCAATTCAGTGATGAATGATTCCTGAGCAGAGTGGGCATGTGTTACGTATAGACTATAGGAGGGATCAATACTGCAGCTAGCCGAGCTTGCATCCAAAGTATAAATCTCCGGGACATCTGAAGAATGGAGCAGCAGCACTCTGTCGGAGCACTGACTCCCTCCTCATCACCTGTGATTCTCCAACCCACCCTCCCCCCACACACACACACACACACACACACAACACTGTGATCACCGCTCCCATCACACCACCCTCCTTTGACACGGAGGGGGAAATAAGATCCAGTGCACTCCCAAGGTCACCGTCACAGTCTCTCAGGCTCCTGTGATGATACGATACACTTCACACTGTCTAGGAGAGTTAAATGAATCTTCAAGTGCAGGCGTACAAGGGAGAGATCCAGCGATGTTCCAGACTTGACAATAAACAACATATCAGATGGTGAAAGAAGTCGAAGATATTGATAGCTCTGTTTGTCGAGGCTCCGTGCTGGAGCTGCCGGCGGGGGCCTGCCAGTTTTCTGATTCCCAACAGCACAGCGTGTGCTTTTAAAACAGAAAGTAAACTTTGGAGTTTTTCATGTCAACAGTGTTCAGCGAGGCCTTGAGGATGAACGTCACCCAAGCTCAAACTAAATTATGAACCAGCAAAGAGGGGAAAGCATCTGCTCGAAGAAAGTGTTTAAAAGAACACCAATGCAGACTGGTTTCCATGAATATTTGATGGCTTAGTCCTTGAGTGCCAGAGTGCAGCATATTATTTAATGTTCTTAATGGTGTTAACTCCTCCTATGCTGATGTGAATGTGAGCCGCTCGTCTTGCTAACTCTCAGAAATCTCTCGCTCCGCATTGTATCGGACAACCAAAGCATTGTCTCTTTGTTAGTTTTCTGCTGAAAAATGAACAGCTCATTTCTCAGCATCGGTTAGGGATGTCTCACTACCTGAGCACACTTTTTCTTCCTTTAATTAAAACATTCGGTGCTAGGCGGCAGGTTGAAATGGCTTCTGAAAAGCGGAGGCATACGTCACAGGGAGGATTATGAGAGTCTAACTGGGGAAAGGAAAAGGTGCTTAACTGTGGAATTACAGCTGAAATGAGTTTTTAATCGTGCAGTTAATGTTGGGGAAATGTGAAGCCCAGAGACAGTGCAAATTGCCTCCATGAGGGATAAGACCGCATCAGGGGAGCCAAGTGGACAGATAACTTTATATCAGATTGCATCTTAGTGGAGACTATAGAATTGAGTGTGCCTTTGTAGACACTTTCACCTCCATTATTTCCTCTACACTCATATAATTAGTGTTTGAGATATTCAACGTGCATAATAAATGTATTGATGAAGTTTGCAAGTTAGCAGGCTCAAACTCAGGACCTGCTTAAGTTGCAACTTCTACCTTTGTGGAATATTAAAGCCAAAGGTCACCTGGACTCATTAGCTACAGCTAATCCTGTTTTAGTCTTTAATGCTTGCATGGCTTCATTGCAACAAAAAAGTGACTCTCGCTTATTTTTTTCACCCTCACTGGGAAAGCAGGGGAGCTGAATGTGCTCCTGTTAATGAGATACTGGTTATCTCTATCACACACTGCCTCCCACCTTCTCCCAGCTCTGCATTATTGTGCATCAGAGAGGAACTCTCAGTGTCATTAGTGTTGAAAGAGGGTAATGGAACAGACCTACCAAGTTTCATCAGGGGTTACCATGACCCAGTAGGAGTAATACGCCTGGATGGATAGGTCTGATTATGTGGGATCTAGTATGTAAAATAAAATGGAGACTTTCTGTGCCCACCGCTCCCTCAGGTTGTTCTAGGGCTCCGTGCCCTGTTTTATCCAACACCTAAATGAATGGATCACAGTGAGCTCTTATGAAAATTATCCTACTTGTCATTGGCTTTGGAAAATTCTGCAAAAAAAAAAAGTCAACCTGAGAAATTTTATGGATCATTTGCAGCATAATGTGAGTCCATCTCTCTCAGGAGCACGCCTTGCGTCTGCATAAATGGATGATGAATACTGCAATGATTATAGATTCATCTTTCATTGCTCTGGCCATAGACACCAAAGTTCCCGAGAGCAACAAGTCAAATGGCTTGTGTAATCTTCAGCATGGAGGGCTTGTTTCCTTTTAATTCAGCAGGAGTGAGCCAGAGAAAAAGGGAGCCCGGTGATTGTAATTCCCCAAAGCATTTCATTATTTCAGTCTGTGTGATAACATCTTTAATTCCATTTTAAATAGGTTTATATGTCCATCATAAAATACTCCCTAGTGGGTTTAATTATTGCTCTAAGATAAGAGACGCTATGGGAAGAGAGCAGGGACAAAAAGGAAGAAAGTCATTTCTAAAGATGGAGACACAAATTATGTAGCTCCATGTCTGATGGTGTCCTTGTTATTGCTTATCGCTTGTGACATCACTTCCTGTAGCTTTCATTTGTTTGGCTTTATCTTGTCATCTATTCAACACAGACAATGGACCTGCAGCATCTGCTATGAGCCTGACACAAAGAGGCTTATTATGGCAAGATTAAGTGTAATCTAAAATTTGCCTCATTCAAGGGGCTTTTGACACAGTCACAACACTGTGAATCTTACCAGTGCCCCATTTTAACTATGAATACATTCACCTATGCTTATTGTCCTGTGTTCTTGGACTGTTTGAAGGGATTTTAGACATCTAGTGCAGAAATGCTTTTACCTACTCTTTTTTTTCTTGCTATCTCAATCTAGAAAAAAAGAGACCTATTCACATTATTTGCATGCACTCAGCTTCACATGTATACATGTATACATGTACACATACACACACACACACACACGCAAGCATCCATATATGACCAACAGCAGATCCTCTGAGTTTCTTTCTGAGGCTCTGTCACCTTCAAACCAGACACGAGCCAGCCAGAAATTGCAATGTCAACCATAAAATAACCTTAATTTGAAATTCACTTCAAATACTTAGAAATTCCATTTCATCCAGCTCATTTCAGTGATGTAGCTAAATTTTATATGCTACCTTTTTTTACCCTAAAACAACTGGTTTTGAAGCCTGAAAAATGTGCCGCATGGTAAAATGGTAATCTCTTAATCTGTCTTCTTATCCGCCCATGATATTTTTCTGAACTATTCTCTCTTGACTCACGGTAACCTCCATCACTCCCACGTACTCTCTAGCAGTTAGGTAAGCTGCATTTACCACTTCATCTGCTGCAGGAAATTATCACCTCTGAGAATCTGCCCGAAGAGACAGAACTGAGATACTTCTCAAACTAAAATAAAGCTTCTGTTTTGAGAGGAAAAGACAAAGAAGTCGACACAGAACACAGTTCCTCTGTGAAACAATACCGGCTGTGACTGCAGTTCATCCTGTCTGACTCTCTTAATCAGCACCACCTGAAGTTTAAACTAGACGTTAAGAGTGGGAGAGATTCACTCAGTTAGGAACTTAATACCTATGTATAAATGATATTCCCTACTTGGAAAAGATAACAATTTGCAGTGAATATTCTTTGAAGTTTGAATTCCCCTGACTGCTATATTGATTAGTGGTCAGTTGAAGTCAACAGTACTGATGGGAGCTTTATTACTCCACTTTATGAATGATGTTTTATTAATGACCATGTAATAAGATTACCTTTATCTCAATGAAAGGCATCAATCTTTCTCTCCCACTGAGCAACGCTGTGAACACTCATTAAGCTCTGTATAGATCTTGTTCTCTAAACCTATGGTAGACCTACAGTGCCTCACATTGACTGCCTCACATTGACTGGTATTAAATTCAACTAAACTATAAATCATGTCACGTTAATGAAAGCTTTATAAATTAGTAACTTTGTCTATCTTTAGATGAGTCATTTATCAATTGACTAAAAGGAAAAATAATTAATGAATTCATTAATAAAAGATATAACATAAATTAAAAAGATAAATGTTTAGAGAAATGTAAAGTTTAAGCATCATCAATATTATAATACTCAACACTTGTAGCATGTTATTGTAGCTTCACAAAATACAATTATAGGCGTTAAGTGTCACTTTTTGTGTTGTAAAATATAGACATTTCATCCTTGTAGCCTAATTATTACATCATTGTAAGTAATTATTTGACATTGGTTCCTCATGTGTAATGAAGGTCTATTTCATGACTATCTTACAACCATTTCATGCACCAAACCCCTTTCAAATATCACAGCAGTTCTGTGTATTTACTTGCTCTCCCAGGAAAGATTGCCATAGCTTGAAAACTTGTTTCTCATTATGTGTTTAACTTTAATGGCAACAATTTTGGCAGTAAAGTGAAAACATGAAGCACTGAAGTATTGTGTGCTGTACGCTGTGGAAATTACAGTTGCTATTCAATTGCAACAGCAAAAATGTTTTGAAGGTTAATGTATCCGCCGACATGATTTTGTCTTATTAACATAATGAGGAAATGTTGTTGATTAACATATCTGCCAGAAGTTCACTAACAACATTTTGTCTACTCTTGCAATACAGTATCTGCTCATAGTGATTAAAGCATTATTGTAAAGTTTTTATGTGTATGCACTCACAGCACTTGGTTAAGGTTATGGAAAGATTAAATATTTATAACTATAACAACATTGCTTTTGTTGGAAACAGGATGTGTTTACAAGAACAGGAAAGAGAAAAAAAAAGAAAATGAGTTTTCCCCAAAACATATTGGTAGTATAAGTGTAAATTGTTATTATATGTTATTTCTAGGAGACAGGGTTGTGTGCAGGGTTGCAGTGATACACAGCATGAGGAGGATTAATAAGGGCCAATCAAAACAAACAATTTCGCTTGATCAAAAGCCATGTGACCATAAACATATACAGTAAATTTTAGTCACTGCAGGGACACAAACAAAACCATTCTGTGATTTACTCTCAGTACACCACAAACACATGAAACTGTTGCTTCATCATGACCTTTAACCTCTACAAAAATAAAAATCATTGTTGTAGAGGTTGAGAAAATATAATCCAGTGTTTCCCAAATCCCCCAGGTATGGTGACAAGTCTTGGATTGGTTGAAAGTGATGGTTGACAGCTCTGCTGAGGTTTGTTTTCTGCATCCAGCCTTGCATAGTGGCAGCTAGTGGACTTAGTCTCTGAGGTAAAACCATCTTAAACAATGACAGCCTCCCCCTCTCCTGCTTCATCTATCAGAGGCTTGACACAGGTCAGAGAGATTGATCTCTCTTTCACGTGGGCCTGACACCCGCAGAGCTCTGGCGAGGCTTGTTTAACAAGCACCATCCTCTCTGCCAATAAAAGGCACCTTTTTCCCCCCTAAGGCATCTCACAGGGCAGCGCTCAGCATATATATTAGCCATAACTTTTTTTAAGAGCAGGATTTATAGACCCCACAGTGGGAATATTTGACAGACCATGGTGAATTAATTATTCCAAAACAATTTGATATATCTGATTATTAATTCTGGGACACAAGCTCGCTTAGAGCAGAGACTGCTTGTAAAGGTTGGATTTATCATGTTGACATTTTGCTACAGCCAATGCTCCTCTCTCTCTCACACACACACACACACACACACACACACACACACACACACACACACACACACACACACACACACACACACACACACACACACACACACACACACACACACACACACACACACACACACACACACACACACACACACACACAATCTCTCTCTCACTCTCTCTCTCCCTCTCTCTCATGCAATGCAGTTGTTCAAAGCTCTGCCCTACAGTTTTTTTCCCCTGCTGCACAAAGTGGCAGAACACAAATATGCCCTTTTCGTCTGTCTTCTGCTTCTTTCTCAATGAGAAAGCTACGGATGTTTTAGTAAGAGATTACAGTGAGCACACAAACATATTGCTCGCACACACCGGCTGTTGACAAGCGTTCTCTCTACTGATGTGCCATGCATGGTGGAGCACGCAAATGAAAGGTCAGGCCCATCAACATCCATCTCCCCCCTCAAATGGCGGCAGAGACACCAGCCTAATCCAGCTGTACGAACAAAACAACAAAGATGCGAGAAAGGGAGAACTCTAGTAGATGCATCAATCTGAAAGCATTAGAGAAGGTTAAGCCCCTCAGTTTGTTCAGCAAGCACTCCACAGCAGCTATGTACTCCCGGCTAAAATGCATGCAAATGAACAAAGGGAGAGTGTTACTGTTTAGGTTGTGCTTTTGCTACAGTGCATTTAGAGGGTTGCATTGACTGTGTGTTACACCATCTATTGCTGTAAGCTCTATGGTGGTAACCTGCAGCCTGGGAGTACCTACTGACCTGCTGAGCCATCGAAAATGAAGAGCTGATCTCACCAAACCTTTGACATTGACTAAAAGCCAGGCCCGAGCCTTAGACCAAACCTTATGAGCCTAGCAGATATCAAACCACAGTTGCAGTGGAGGAAGGTACAACAGAGGACGTCCGGTGAAGTGTTGCCTGCACAGACACGCTCCTACATGATGAGTAACCTTGAAAATGAATTTAAGCCTTTCCTAGTATAACATTAAAGCAAGCCAAAACACACACTATAGTGATTTCCCCAAGCACTGAGTTTCATTACACTTTGGTTACCTCAGTTCTATTTTGGCAGGCTCTGTGTGTGCCCTTGATGTGATGAGAAATGTGAATTTCTCTATAGCCTATAACACTGTGCCGCTCTCTCAGACCCACTGCCTCATAGTCATAATTTACATCCCACTTGAAACGTTTCTCTCGGTCCTCTCTGCAGCTTGTTTTTCACACACTCCCTTGCACATGAGCAAGCTAAAAGCACTGTCATTACTCCATCACGCTCTTAAAGCGGTGTATCTGACCCATTAGAGTGGGCTGGTGGGAGTAGGGCTGTGAAATAATGATCACTGAGAATTCTATAAAAAGAAAACTGTTGCGAGCATTTGTTAGTCACAGCGGAGCAACGATTAAGGAGACTGATTGAAAGTGTCCCGTGTGAGCGGACGTGTCAGACTCCAAGAAAGTTTGCGATCGACGTAATGGGCCAAATATCTGCTCCGCTTGGCTCCTCTCTCCCCCTCTCTCTCTCTCTCTCTCTCCCCTCCACTCCGCAACGCTCTGCTCAATTAATCCAGAGCCTCTTAATGACCCTCGAAGGTGACTCGCTAGATAAGTGCAATTACACTGGAAACAAGGGTGCTGCCAATTAGTCCTCAAGTCTCCCTCCATCTTTGCAGCAGAGGCTGGGCACGTCCCACCGGGTCAGCCTGTTTGTGACTTCATTAGCAGACTTCTAAAAGGGGAAAATGAACGCCTGGCCTAGATCACACTTCTGTGCACAGGGATCAACACCGCTTTCGATGTGTTTGTCCTTAGATGTGCAGGAATGACAGAAGAGGTACAGGAACGGCAACACATTTCCTCACACCTTGACATCTCTGACTGTCTGGACAGATAAGTGGCGTTTCTGCAGTTTGCTTGCTTTTTGTTATTTTAGGTAAGGAGACCCAGGGGAAGTCATATTGATCTCGTCTGAGTGTTTTATCATGCCCGAGAGTGGTGGTGATGATGGTGATGATGGTGATGATGGTGATGGTGATAATGATGATGATGATGCTGCATCCAGTGACAGCAGAGAGGAGGTCTGACTCCTCATCCTTCCTCTCTCTCACTCTGATGCCTCTTTGCTCATGTCTAATTGCTCCCCCATTGTTCCTTCCTGTGCAAATTGTTAATGAGAATTTCCTGCTATGTAGACGTCAGGGGCACAGTCACTTGTTGTCTGCCAGCACAGAGTCTGTGAGTAATGGGTGTGACTAATGCTGCTTGGCAGCTTCCACTCTCGTCCCTCCCTGCCATCTGTCCCCTGCCACCCCTCTGGGTGCACTGGGGTGCTCTCAGCAGGTCTCGGTAATCATACACACATACACTCAATACACACACACACACACACGCAAGCAATTCGAGCCATTTGACAACATTTTAGAAATTGTGTTTTTCAAATCTATGAGTTGCACACATACTGTGCCACTGCATGATATGAGTCACCTTCACAACTTGGAGTCACCCACTAATTAATTTCCTTTAAAATCACTGAAACGGAGAGTCAGTGTTATAAAACTCTTTTTCATCTTTCTTACTTTATCAGTTTTAAATTCATCTAAGGAGAACTGACTTCTCCCTTTATGATGACATAACAAATCCTCTTCACATTTATAGCAGAGAGGATTGACAGTTTTTAGCTGAATATGTGCTTGCTTTTACATTTAACCTTCATCTAGAGATGCAACGGCAAATGAGATGTGTGAGTAAGTTTAGAGGATAAATGTATCCAGGATGTCAGTGCTGGCTTAAGATTGGGAGAAGCAGCATGAATCTCATTACGTCAGCCCCTGGACCTGCCCCTGCAGCCAAGTGAATCAATCTGAGTGACTTTAAATTGGTGTCCAATGAAGTAGGAATTGATCCTTGGCCCTGTTCTGGTTCTCTAAGGCGGTTTGGACTGTAATCTTCTGAAGCTGCAGCTCAGATGGATTTAGAGGTACAGTGTTAACCCGTTTACGTTGCCTTTACTTACTAAACTTAAGGCAACTGATTACCTTGGAAAAATTAAGTAATCAATAATGAAGAAACAGTACACTAAAACTAAATGATTTGCACTTAAAGGAGGATTTATATATTATATATATATATACATATATATATATATATATATAAACTGTTACCATATATATATGTATATATATGGTAACAGTTTTTTGATTTTTCAATTTTGGGTGTCTGCTCACATAAACCCAGGCTCAGCATCACCTGTTGAATAAAGTTAAAATATGTATGATGAACTTTGGATACTCCAGATGCAGGTCATAAATTGGGCCCAACAGGAGGCACACAGCCTGAGACGGTTACAGTTCATTCATGACAACATTACCTTCCAAGATGCTCCCTGCTTTTGATGTGTTGAGTTGAGGCGAAGCTACATCTTCCTGAAGGCAGAGGACTCCAACTGGAACGTCTTTGAAAGGTTTTGCATCATCAGTATCCTAACAGGGTGTGAGAGAAAATAAAAAGAGAGGACATAATATAGCCAGGTAACATTTATAGGTAGAACTACTATTTTACTAGTAAACCATGATTTTGTTTAAAGGACCAGTGTGTAGGATTTAGTGCCATCTTGTGATGAGGTTGAAGATTGCAACTGACTGAAAACCTACAGTGGCTGTGAAACTTGTGAAAAGCGGACAAGGTCCTCTCTAGAGCCAGTATTTGTCCATTCTGGGACGCATGGCGTTGCTACATGATGGACTCTGTGGAAGAGAACTTTATTTCCATGGTATTATACACGAAATAATACATACTCGTGAATATTATATTCCATATCTGCCTAGACTGTTCCTCCAGATGTTGCTACACACGAGACCTTAATACACCACACACATAGCAAAAATGAAATTATGATATCTCAGTCTTCTAAAGAACAACAAATATGTACCTACCTTCTGTCAAGTAGCCAAACAATTGACCAGTGAAGATTTCCATCTTCACAAGTGCCTAAAATGCATTAAACTACTTAAATATGTTGATAATAATTGTGGAATGTCACACACTACATTTCAAGCTGAAACAAGTTGACAATATAAGCCTGAACTTACCAAATTTCATGATATGAAAGGAGAAATGAACAGAGAAATTGCAGCCAGTGGTCAAAGTGGTCCGTATTTACCCAATAACAGTGGGAGAAAAAAGAGAAAATCACAGTGTTTTTTTTCCTAGACAACATTCACGGCTGAGCAGAAGGTGCCTTGAGTGAGATACAGATAAAACAGTGAAGTGAGCATCAAGGCTGTTTTCTTTATCATTAACCAAGCCGTGAACAGACAGACTGGACTAGGTGAGTGAATTAGCCAATAAGAAGCTGGATTAAATCGGATTATATTTACTTAAACTCATTAGGAACACCTGCACAATCTAATGCAATCCAATACAACAGCTCTGCCACAAATTCTACATTTACCAAGCTTAAATGCTCATCAGTTTTTGTTAAGATGCCATAATATCTTATCCACTCCATTAACATACATGAGGGGGGAAAGATATTAGGAACATAACATCACCATCTACTACACTTCAATAATAAACATTAAGTAGAATGATCACCTTACTACCAATGTCAACAGAAACTAAAAATGTATATGCTTCATGAATGTAGAATCTATTGAAGAGCTGTTGTATTGGATAGCTTTAAATTACACCGGTGTACTTAGGTTGAGTACAATTAAGTCTATTCAACTCAAAGATGCTAGTGAAAACAATGACGCTTCCCTGACATGCTAAGAATTGTTTTGCTATACATTCAGACCCAATATGTTCAAGTAATATTGATTTAAACTGTTCAAGTTTAGCTTCCATACAGCTGAAGTAGTTTTAAATTGGAAAGCAATCTGTGTGCAGTGCTCAGGAGGAAATAAATTCCTCTCCAGTGATTCTAGAGATGTTAACCTTGACTGAGAATTCTTTTTATGCCATTTTGAATGTTTGTGTGGCAAATTACAGTAAAATCAAATACCAGTGTGTTCTTTTTCAGTGTGTTCAGGTTGTGAGTGGTCATTTTAACTGAAATTAAAAAAACATGTTCATACCATGTACAATAATATGAGTTGGAGCCTGAGGTATTGGCTCTGCACTCTTGGCACTTGAGTAACAGAGGTATCACTGGGACTTGAGTTTGCTCAGTTGCCGGTATGGTGGGAGTGTTTTTCACTCACTGAATAGCCAGAGGCATAGTCACTCTCATTCTGTCTGCCAGTCATTAAATGAAAGCAGCTTTGGCAGGGAAACCACTGCCCCAAAAATTACCTCTCAGCTGTTGCATGCACTTTTAGATAGAATGGTTCCTCCAAATCTCTCCAAGCATTATAACATATAACAATATATTCATTTTTAGGGCAGCATCGTGCTGTAGTTGTAAGGATGTGGTTGCGAGTAATGCTCATTATTCTGTGTAATTTTACAGGGTAAAAGAAATCATTAATTAGTTAAAACCAAAATGGGTAACAGCTGCTAAAGCCACAGCCAGTTTACACAAGCAAGACTGACTCTATTGGGTTTCAATAGGATATTGATATCAGGTAGAGACTTTGTTCAACCTTAATGCAGTCACCAAACCATGACAACTCATGATGACTTGCTGGCAGGCAGATGAACGAATTCACACCAGCACATAAAAGAAGAAAAAACATGTAAATAGGGGATTATGTTCATTACTTGACATAACGTTGAACCTGTAATCCTGTAAATGCTCTGGTTCATTCTTATTGAGTAATAAACGTTTGTCCTCACAGTGAAATACAGTATATAGACTGCTTTTATGCCCCACCTTATGAGCAAAGCACGGCCTCTGCCATGCATCAAGAAATGGATTTGCCATGGATATTTTCAGGGTCACTCTGTTGGTCCATAATCTCATTTGGAGTGAATGAAATAAACATATCCGCGGGAATTGGTCACAGTTAATTCTAAGGGCTGCAAATTGATTATCTGAGGGGCTGGGTATGGAGAGCAGTTGTGCAGCATTAACACAGTCCAGTGATGAAAACCTCTATCTGGATTTGTCTTGATCATGCTGCTTACAGTAGGGAACAGCAGGAATTGTAGATATATCAAAGAAATGAAAGAATGTGTTCTCTCTCTCTCTCGCTCTCTCTCTCTCTCTGCTTTGACTTTCTTACGAGATGAAAGGGTGACAAAGTTTGAAATGTGTCATTACATTTTGAAGTAGTGACACAGCATTTATGTTTCTGCTGATCTTGGCTCCAGCCTTGCATTAGTGCAGTAAAAATGTCACTCAAGAATATATATACTTTTGAGAGTATCCTGTACGTGTTCAGCAGCTGAAGGGGACAAATCAATGTGACCAAATCAAATACTCTGTTGCTGAATTGGCTCTGCAGTAATGTCTAAAAGTGAAGCCAGTTGAATGGCTCTATGTGATTCTGTGATTTGTAGCACTGAAGTCGTCTTTGTGAGTTGTTTTCAAATGGAGCCCACTCATGCTCAGTCTCAATCACCTGTCATTGAAAAAGCCCCCCAGGCCACCATCTACTGAGCAACCAGGGACGTGCAAAGGATGTTAGAGAAGCAGGGGCCCAAATTCATGAAAGGCCATTTTCAATGGAAGCCAGCAACAGGAAGCTATAAACTGATGTGCTACAAATCAAAACTGAGCTGGCCTCAACTTTTTCAGTGTCCAATGATGCAATGAAGCGTCAACCAATCATATTTTTTTCACTCCCCTTGTCTGTCCCCAGAAATTCCTGTTCCATTCCATCCACACACAAAAAAGAAAGAAACACTGATTCTTGCCATTAGCCAGTTCTCTGTCCTATGTAACCCTCCTCTTTTCATTTGTTATAGCACTAACAAAAACAATGCAATTTGGCGTGAGTGTGGCAGCTATTCCAGGAGTACCAGGTGTACATTTTAAACACACAATGGCTAGCTTTGGTAGTATTTTAATAACAATAAATCATGACAAAACACTTCATCACCAACTTGGCAAAAATGTAGCTGGTGATGACTGGCTGTTTTGCTCATAATGTGAACACCCCATGAGTTTGTGCAAATCTTTCTCCAGAAATCTCCAAAAATGTCCAAAACATACAAGAATCTCCTGGCAGCATCCAACGCCATCATAATGCTTTCTGATGTCAACAGCGTAATTGATAACCATGGCAATGAATGCCAAAAAAGCCTTTCTTATCCAGATATTTTCAGCTCTATTCCTTTTCTGCTTCTGTTCCTTGCACTCAGCAACTATCTTGTTTTTGTTGGGGTTTTTTTGCACTCTCTTACCAGCTTCAGTGTAAGACAAACCCATTTCTGCTCTGGTCTTACTCGATTTCACTTCTTTAATCCTTTTTGGTACTTCCTATTGCTGTGCAGGCACTTTGCTTGTTCTTTACAATCCTCCATTTTGCAGTTGTCCTTCCCACATCTCCCACATCTTCTGCCTCCTCTACACGCACTGCAGCAACATGTCCATACTCCTGACAGCACAAACATCTGAGAGGAGCCTTCTCATATGGCTGCACTTTGTAGCATACATAATCCAGGCACACTCTTTCCGGTACTTCTCCCTTAAAGGTCAAACATATTGACTTACTGTCCTCTTTTTTTCTTACTTCAAAAACATCTTCAGCCTCCTCAAACGACTCAGCATCTATTGACAGTGGCACACCATTATTACTCCTTTCTTCATTGCATTTGGTCCAAGTCGGAAGCATTCCACGCAGCTGTGATCTTTATATGTACTAATATGCAGGGCTTTCAATCCCTGTCACTGAGATTCACAATCAATTATGACCATCGCGCTTATACTTACCGACTTAACAGCACTCACCTTTTCCTTCAACAAACTTTCCAATCTCATCTGAATTCTTGAAAATACCATTTGTTCTTATTACTGCTATCATTCCAACAAGATACGATCCCTTTTTCCTCAATTGCTCTCTGGAATCACTTGAAACCCTTGCAATCTCCTTGGGTTTCTTTTTATTTTCAAAACCTCTCGTAGCCTCATTTTCAAATTTGCTCTCTGGTTTCTGTTCCAACACCACTTCCGCCATCTCTCTGCTATCTACTAATATATTGTCAGTCAGCTACACTCAGAAACAAGATGAGGTACTGAGTACATGTAGCAGGAATAACAGAAATGCATTTATCTATTTAAAAACATCCCAGAAAAGGTGCACTTTCTCTCTACGAGGCCAAACAGGCAGGTTCTTGAGCCCCCTTTGAGGTCATTCTCTGCACATGCCTAAAAGAAACCAACACTCTATTAATTTCACTTCTCTTGACAATATGAAGATACATTCCCTCACCATCAGCACTGCATTTCAAACTTATCAGCCATTATTAGAATCATTGAAGGGAGGCTGCTATGGCAACTAGTGGAGTGGAAATGCACTTCTCTCATCACAAAGGCAACAGCTCTCATGCTGCTTTACCTTCTCTATAACATGCAGTTTCTTTGTAAGGGTGTAAATGTGTATGGTAAGATGTGAAGTGCAATGTCTTTGTGTTTTGTTATAAGAGGATTTTTTGCAGTTTGTTTCCATGGTTACTAATCATGTTTATGGGAGCATTAAAATGTAGTGACCCAAAGATTAGACTGAAGAGCTGCAGTACTGTGTATTTAATGACTGGTTACATCTCTATCTACAGTACCTATCTATGAGCTACATGATCCTCTATTAAAATAAGCTTTATGAAACTCGTCCCATTCATATTTTTTTTTTCTTAGCTCCACTGAAATCATCTATGAATAGTTTTATGTACACATTAGGCTTTAGTCTTGAGATTGTGAGGCTGAAAAAATACAAACCATGAGTTTATGACTTTATAATCTCTCTGCATACATCTTGCAGAGAAAAGCTTAGGCTGGTTCCTAAGTTGTTGGAATCAATAGTAATTCAGCAGAAGCCAGAGGGAAGAGAGTTAATTATCTCGAGGTTCTCAGATATAATTGAACAGATGTGTTTTGAAATTGGTCAGCTCACCATTGCAACGCCAGTGGTAATATCCTCCCACACCGGTATGGTCTGCAATGCAGAAAGCAAGCGTGAGAGAGGAGAGAAACAGAGACAGAATTACTGTACGGTCTTCATGAAATACAATTCAGTTGCAGCACACAACAGTCCACCCGAGAGACTGCTGGAAAGGCAATTAACCTATCACCTCTCTGAAACACTAGCCATACGCTGCCTTAGACTAGCTAGCTTAAAACTTTTAACCTTACAGGACCTTGATTTGCAGCAGTTTGAGCCTGTTTTGAATTGAGTTAGCACAGCTCTGTCATACATCATTCATACCCTGAGCGTGCTTTGTTGGATACCCTGTGGTTTCAGCACCACCACAGTTCTCATCTGTGTGGGGCCCTCCAGCCACAGGCTGCTGCTGGTGATAAGAAGATGGCGGGGCCAGGCCTGACGAGTGGCATCTTCCCTCCATCACTTCTCTCATTTCATTTCCCTGCTTTAAAGAGGAGACATCAGGATGCGCTGGCCTCAGGCTGCTATCTCTACTCTGCTTCCATGATTCAGTCTCTCTCTCTCTCCCTCTCTCTCTCTCTCTGTCTCTCTCTCTATCTATCCCTCTCTCCTTTCCTTTGTTAGTCAACATTAAAAATACTGCCTCTCTCCAGCACAAACAGATGAGGGCTGCTCAGAAATCTGTAGATTTATATGAGCAAATAAAACTTGTTCCCCTTTCTCACTCAAATACCCACAACACCTATGAGTCATGGGCCACTAATGAAAACTCAATCAATAAGGCAGCCCACAGGTCACACAATACCAAGAGACAATCTGAGCACCATTCTTGGCTATTCTCATCGTTTGGATTTTCTTTGGATTCTACCACAGTGAAAATAAGAAGGCTACATCATTTCCATATAATATTGAAAAATGATTGTAAAGTAAATTAAAAATGTATAGAAATATGGAAAATTATCAAGACCAGAATGTAGAAAAATTGAATTACAATTAAAAGTACTGCAATCCTAATCCTACTTATGTAAACTTATAGAAGTATTATCATGGTACTTTGGGGGGTGGGGGTGGGGGGGGGGGGGTAGTGAGCAAGCATGGTGGATCCAGGAAGAAGTTTTTCAGCATCTTGCTATAGACGGGAGGCTGTAGCTAGATGGATGCGTTTTTCTTAAGTAATAGTTTTAAAATGCATGTTTCAAACAGAGCTTAACAAATATCACCAAACGCACAAACTGCTTCATGTGCAACTTGGTTAACTGTATTGGTAGCTACAAGTATGGCAGATGATACTTTGGATAATGTTAACCATTTCTGCAAACTAGCTTAACTTGAGTGGCATTGGGTCCTGCACAAAAATGGAGCTACAGCACGTATGTGAATTTTCCAGATTTTCTGACCTGATGACCTACATAAATCATGCAGATCCTTTAATTTGTTTTCAAATTTTGTGGGTGTGTGTGGGCAGGAATGGGAGTGACGAAAGTTAATAAATAGTCCCAATTTGTATTGCTATCAGTGTCAACCATTACCAAGAGTTTTAAGCTGTAACTGGCAGTAAATAAGAAGCCATATGTGTGGATGGTGAAGCTGGTGAATAGATTTGTGGAGTGTGTTGGTTACAGCAGTGGCTGTTAGCAGTTAGCTCCACTTGTTAGCTACTGAAATGAAGCAACAGCATGCATGCAGAGTGAGCAGCCACCAGACTTCACATCTATCGCTCCCAGCAGGACGCCACTTAGATCTGTACTGTCTAGAGAAGGTTTATGCTTTGTTTGCTGTTTGAAAGGCAGGTAGGAGGCTCGGTTATCTGTGATCTCACCTTTGGCAAAGTACTGCACTCCAGTGTTACATGTGCAGATATACTTTTTTTTTTTTCAAAAGACTTGTGAGATGCATTAATGGCAAGCATAAAGTCTACAAAGGTCAAAACTCACCATTATCATTGATGAAAGCACTGTTTCGAGAAATCTTGCCTGGTTGTATACCTGAGGTGCTCAATAATTCTGAGACAACTATCTATATTTGGACTCAATGGAATTTGGATCAACTAATGCAGAAAGCATTACAAAGTCTCTGTTTAAAAAGTCATGGCCTCGATGATGCCTTTATAAACAAGTGTTTGGTTGGGTTTTGCTCTGATGGAGCTGCGGTGATGTTGGGGAGCAAGACTGGAGTCTTTGCCAAGCTGAATAGCAAGTTCCCACATCCAGTCGACAGGCACAGGCTGCAGCTGTCTGTTGGGGATGCTGTCGAGCACTGCACTGAAATTAATCCTTTTCCAGGTTTTATGGACAAATTAAATTGTCTGTACCACCAGTCCCCCAAAGATGTGAGATATCTGAGCTCTGCAGCCTGAGAAATAAGCATTCTAGTTAAAAAGATTGGTTGATTCCTATGTGTGAGATTGGCAGCCTCATTATCTAGAGCAGTGAATGCCGTTTGGACAATGAATGGTGCCCTTTATTCTCATTGTTGTAGAGCTAGTGAAGATACAGAACTTAACTCAAATGACAGATGCATGTTTGAGGGACTTGCTACAAAGCATCCTTCAGGTGACTTCATAAAGAATATGGGTCTTATGTTTGATGCACTTGAGGTGCTCAAAGGTTTTTCTGAAAATTCACAGTCAAAGAACATGACATTATGTTGTGCTATGAACATGATTAATAGGCAAACTGATGTTCAGCATTCACTAAAAGCATATGCACACAAATGGTGACTGAGAATGAAACATTACTTTTTGACCAAGTGCTCTCATGTCAGAAGCATGGCCATCACCTTTACCAATGTTTTTGGGGAGGAGGACATAAGACAGAGGTGTGGCCTTTTTGACATAGGCTTTTCTGGTGTCAGACAGAGAAGAAGAGATTTTAAAGAGCATCCAGAAATCCCTATGACTATAGCAACCAATAAAGTCACTTGCTGTTAGCAGTGCTGACTATAAAATAGGATTCTCTGGAATGAACAATAATGCCAAAAACAACTACAGGTTTCAGCACTCATGGTCATTTCTTAGGCTGGGCCAGAAAATATAAAGAAATGGGTGCTGAAAAGAAGGTCTGCTGATCACATAGCCAGTCCACAACTGGACGCCCAGGACCCACAATACAAAATCAATCTGGGAGTTATTGTGAGGTGATTGAGTCATTTTGTGCATGAGCAGCAGAGTGTAATTCAGTTCTGTGTTACTATGTCGTGGAACACTTTGTGCTCTGAGCAAATTTCTAGTTGGGATCTGAACGGACTGTGCTCCTCAGAAACACTTTACTCTAAAATGTCTAGCATTTAATATGCTGTGTACATTTTAATAAAGTTTCTAACACACTATTGTCAGCTCATAAGGACATTTTAAAGTACAGTAATTGTCAACAACTCCTATAGAAACATTATATATTATTACAAATGTGTTTTACTATAGTGTCATTCATTGATTGGTATGGTATCTTTCCAAGTTTGCTCCCACAATTTAAAACATAACCAGGCACCTGTGTTTGCACATTGTCTTTGTTTCTTGTGGGTGGTGGGTGGCTCGTGGATTTGATTGTCATGTTAACTTGACAGGTATATAATGGTCATTTGTCTAATTTTATCAATTTGTTGGGTGTTAGTAGTTGTAAGTTAGTTGATGTGAGTTAGTCTACATGACTGGGTCTAGGATTTATTATGGACAAAACAGGAACAAATCTCACTCCAAGCTGAACTCCAAAGTTGGCAGGCCTGTGATGAGAAATCAGGTCCCTCTTCAGGATTTAAGGTGAGGTCCTAATTATGAATTACAGGGACTCATCAGAATTAAAGTTGGTCTTAAGATGCTTAACAAATGTAACCTTTGAAACCTATGTTTGTATGTATCTTATTCATCAGTGTGGATTAAGGGAGAAGCAGTTGGACCTTTGGGGCTTCAGGTGAGTCTTAAAATGATACTACAATTAAATATATGCTTTTAAGGATTAATTAAAATTAACCAACTTACATCTAATGTAATCATAGTGTACCTGTATTGCTGTTACCTTAGTTATTATACTTGAAGTTATTATGACACAGGATACAAAACAATAATTTGCTAATGTAGATTAATTTTCTCTGTAGGCGACAGTCAATGTAACTGGCTCTGATCCTGAAGCAAGTCAGTGTAAATCCTGATCTAAAAATATCACAAGGACAACTTCTAAATAACATGTAGCTGTTTCAGGTGAAGTGATGCAGTCAGTATCAATGGCTTCACTATAGCCCAACACTGAAAAGGGTTCTTTGTTTTGAGTGTTTCAAAGCATAAACCAAATTAATAAAAACACTTAGAAAAGATGGAACAACCTCGTCTTCTGCACAACTTGTTTCTATAATTGGAAGAATGCTACAGGTAGCTTTAGTCCCCACCAAACAGTTACAATTAATGCAAAGGACCAAACCCCAAACATAAACAAGTGTGTGTGCTAAAATGCATTGAGAAGTAAGGAACTGTCTGGAGAAAATAATGGGTGATGTAAGGTAGCTTGCTAGGCAGGGAGTGGCATTTCAAGGACATGAGGCAAATGAAGAGAATGTGTACCACCTTATGAAGCTATTTGCAAATGATGACAATGTTCTTTCTTCTTGGCTCACCTGTTGCCATGATTATGCCAGTCCACAGTGCCAAAATGTGTACTTAACTTGCTTGGTAACACAATTGTCAGAGGCACTGCAGCAACAATCAGTGGTTCAGTTTTCAGTTATAGTGGATGGCACTCAGGATTTATTGCTGAAAGAGCACACTTCCATTAGGCATGTGGACCATGACCTGATGCCACAGGAAGTCTTTGTGGAATTGTATGAGGTGCCAGTGACAAATGGTGAACAGATAGCCAAACTAGCTATATATGTGCTATTGGGATTGAATATTCAAATTTTAGGCTTACAAGGTCAGACACGATGTCTGAGGTCTGATATATATGATGACATATCCTATGACACTAGGACATGGTGCTGCTAATATGGCAGGGGGCATGCAGTGTTGAAAAGAGGACAATTCGTTCATTGGCTCTGTATGAGCATTTTGATTAATATTGTGTAAATCTTATAACACAGTGTGCTTGCAGTGCTATCCACTAGTGCGTGACACTGCAGTGGGTCCATGAACTTCAAATTCATAGCAACCAATTAAGGAAAATTCAAGGGGCTACTGGCTGGAGAGGCAAAATCAGAGGGGCATACCAAAATAGCAAAAACTCTGTGTCAGACTAGGTGGACGGTGCATAGACAAGCTGTTGATAAAGTTCTTAGTCAGTATGAGGCTGTGTTGTCCAGTTTGGAGGAAAAGGCCTTAATTGGTTCAAGTTCTGGCAAAGGCAAATAGTCTCCTAGATCACTTCCAAAAGGGCAAGGCTGTTCTTGGAGTGTTAGTAGCATCTGAGGTGTTGGGAGAGCTAGAGTGCACAAACAAATAATTGCAAAAACATCGCAAATAATTGAAGGCCAGCAGACTGTTTGAAAAAAGAGGAATGAGGCAAAGTTTGAAAAGAAATGTTTTAGAAGGCAATGTTAATGAAAGACTACCTGGGTATTAAGCTGACTCAAATGCCTCAAAGAAACCCCTCTCCCCCAAAAAAGATGAACTGGTAGGGCTGATCAGCATAAGTAAAAAACACCAGGGGAATACTATAGGATAGAAGTTTTCAAGATGCTGGACAGTTGGGATGTTCAATTCAAAGACAGATTTAACCAACTAGACTCACAGATCTTGAGAAAAAGTTGAGAATCATCTCCTTACTGGGCAAAAGATAGTTTGAAGGTTCAGCTGCCAATGTTTCTCTCAAAGAACCCCTTCATCTCAAGTAGTGAAGCTACAGATATCCTAAGAGGAATTTTAAGTGAGGTAAGGCTTATTTGATGAGGTTGAGAAGCTTGTTAGGGTGTTGTTGGTCATCCCTGTGGCCTCAGCTGAGGCTGAATGAAGCTTTATTTCACTCAAAAGACCTGGATAAGTACTACCATGTCTCAGCAGTGCCTTAAGAAAGTAAATGCATGTCATGGACATCAAGAGCAAGTAGATCTTCAAGATGTTTGCCATCTGTTTCTATCTCTAAACCACTGTCGTGGGCATCTGTTAGGATTGTTTAACAGACACCAGGGACCATCATGAAAACATACTACAATATAGAAAAGGAAATAAGGTAATCTTCTAAATATAAAAATGTTGATGTTGGATGAAAAAAATGCAGAAATAGTTGTATGTTTTTTCTTTGTTGAGTCATTGTATAAAGTTTACTTTCTTTTAGTCTTTACACTTCTAAATAAAAACTACATTACTGTGTATTAAATAGTTCTTAATTTTTATTATTTAATGTTAATTGCAGACTGATATAATTCAGAAATAAATCATCCTTCAAAATACTGTTCTTGTAATCTTCACATTTACTATAATTAATTGAAAAAAATGTATTAATTGTTTTATGTAACATAGGACCATGTCATAGAGTGATTTTGAAAATTATATTTCCAAAAGTGTAAAAACTAAAGAATAGCCTCTGCTCTCTGATCAGCCATTTCTCTGTGACTGATGAGATATTTATGAATGATTTCTGTTTCAGAAATGTAGTATAGAGGCTGATTATGAGGGGATATTGGGAATAGTTTATGTATCTATAGAAAAATAGCAAAAATAACAAAAATACTGGCTGAGATGCCCGTGCCTATAGCTTAGCTGTTGTTTCAGAACCATGGACAGCCATAGCTCTCAAATAACATTTAACAGCCAACCACTGATTCTTTGATTTTGACACAGTAGCTCTAGGGCTTGTATCTATATAGAGTTTTTCTCTCTCTCCACACAAGCACTTCATCTCAGTGCTCCCGAGCACCCTGCCAGTGCTTCTCTGTTAAAAAACTGCTATATGAACATATATTTAGCCTTCTGAGGTTATTGCATGCTTGAATCAATTAATTCTTATCTCATGAAAAAAATTGGGAGACCAAATCAAAACTAACAGGAAAGTGGATATTGGACCTACAGTCACCAGGTCAGAAACAAAATCTAAAATGATGAAATGTGTGTCTGAATTTGCTGGATGTGTAAATAGGCAACCACCAACTAACAAGTTCATCATATTAACTTTATAAATATTCTATTTGCTGTGGCCAAAAAAAATCTGCTTTTGCAGGTTTAGAGAAAGTACAGGTGGAATATATTGATATATATCGATATTTAGCCACTTGCATATTGTAACTAGAGTTCAATTACCCCACCATGACAAAGATCCAGAAGAGTCTTCCCTAAATTCACCCTTTTACCCTCTGCCACTTCCACACATTTGTGAAGGCAGCCAGCCGTTAACCTTTACCTTTCCTTCCAAACAGAAAGGAAGCAGAATTACTATCCAGTGAACTGTGCTGCAGTGAGGGCTTTTCATAATTTGAAAGTGAAGCAGCTGCAGCCTCTTCTTCACTCCATCCTCTTCTATATTACCTGTCTGAAGTGCACATTCTCCTTCATGTTCCTTGTATATTATCCATTTCAAGCTGTTCCTGAAATAGTTTACATTGTGAGTTGCTCTCAAGCTCAAAGCACGATGGTGCTTGGTATATATATCAATGCTTCATTTCTCCTTTTGGAGGGTCACTACAATGTAAACCCCAATCCTTCCACAAAATCCTAGTGTAGAGCCTACACACATGTTCACCACTGTTCTATTGACATTGTTATATTGACCTCTCTTTTTTTTTTTTTTGCTTTTGTAACATAAAACTGCCTCAATTTTCTGTTTTGTTTTACTAATTTATTATTTTCTAGTACATATATACTAAAAGATTTGTCAATGCAATTTTACAGGTTACTTTGTGTAACATGAAATATTTGTATAGAAACAAAACAAATGTATGTTGCAACGTCAATACAACTTTGATAAATAAAATTAGTTAAAATTTTGGTTGGTAAACTTTTGTAGTTGTTTGTATTTCTATTGTGTTAAGGTAGGCCACCCCAGCCTGTTGTCTGACCTCACCATGATGACCAGAAAGCAGCTAAGGTTAACAACACTGCCGCCATATCCCCCACTTCTTACCCCGGCAAGTGGGTTGCTAGGCAAAGGCTAGGCAAGGTTTCAGTCTCTCACTTAGGTAGGGTGTGCACTCCGTAAAAAAAAAAAAAACACTCACCTGCAGGTTGTCTCATCTAAAAAGACGAGGCTCTGTGAGGAGGCCTGCTGTGAAATTTTCGGAGGGAGTTTTGGAGGACGGCTGAGGAGGCAGCAGGGTTGCCATCCTGTTGGCTGAGCTGTGCAGGTTGTCCAGGGGATGGCGGTGGGCTGCCGGTGTGTCATCATCTTTAAAGAGGGAAGCAGAATCATTCTCTTCAGACAGACCACCTTCTTAACAATGTGTCTCACTGAAACCTGATTAAATTGTGTATCAAAGACAGCTTTCACCGTATCTCAGATTTAATTAGCTTACATATGAAGGAAAACATTTGCACATTACCATGATTGTCAACACAAACAAGTGTGACATTTAGCTTTAACATACCATTTGTGGGCCATGACTAATACTCATACATGACTCAAGCAAGCTCATATAACTAAAACATTAAAGCATCACTCGTGAAAAATCATGAAATTAGTCAAGTAAAGTATTGTATCCTATTTCACTGTAGCACTAGGACACAATGTTAGAATTATATAAGACTGTTCGGTAGTATTGACATATATGGTCAAGACAAGCCATTTGGTGAATGAAAGCAAAGTTATATGTGACATATGATAATACAATGTGATGTGAATCAAGAGGCATACTATATTGTTTATAGTCTATAAAAGCTAACATGCTGGTGATGCCGACGATTTATGTTGACTGTGGGCTGAATATGATGAGACCATGTTGAGCAGCACACACTAATAATAACTTTATTTTGTATAGCGCCTTTCATGAAACCCAAGGTCGCTTCACTGCATGATATCATTCTATTATCCTTCAAGGAATAACACATATAGATACAGTATGGTCAGATTTGACGTAGTTGATGATGTCTATATGTATGAAGTTGTTTTTTTTAACTCCACCCTATTAAATATTATCCACATATCTTTTTCCTCTGTGCCGTAGACCTCCATTCTCCCAAAAGAACTGCTACATATCAATATCTCTTGACTTGATATGTAAGGTCTTTCTTGTAAACTTGTTGAAAATATTGCAGCAACTGGAACAACTTCCAGCTCCAAATGTTGGTGGTTTGTGTTATTTTTTTTACTGTGTGCTGCAATGTTGGCAAAATCATTCAAAAAGATGGAACTATTGGTCAAGGCTTTTAGATTGAAAACTAAATAGTAACGTATGTTATTGTTAAGCCATTTGAAGATGCTGAGCTGTTACCATCGTAATTTATGCCTTAATATCTTTCACTGAACTGTCTCGATGGGGTTTGCAGTTTGCACAATCAAAGAGACACACTTTTAAACTTGTTTATGTTCATAATTTGCCTGAGGGTCATGTGTGTTTGTGTCAGGTATACTTAAAATGTTCATGTTACTCTACTGGACTAAAGTAAAAGTCTTATGCACAAGCCATTTCCAATAAACCTTCAAGTAGAATGAGTGAATTCAGCTTCCAACATGTAACATAATACACATGAATGTATCCTACTGAAATGTTTGTTTTGATCTAAGATTTTTAAAAGGAGCATCAGTTCCGGTCCCTTCTAAAACCACAAAGTCCCTCTCCACTGCTGCCACTTTAAACTTCTTTAGGATCAAGTGACATTGATAAAAGCTTTCAGTGAAGGACTGGGTATGTGTGGGCTGAGAGGACTGAGTGCAGATCGAAAGCATGAGTTGATGCACCGTTAATGTACATTCTGATGTTTGAATGCACAGCGCCGCTGATAGGAGAACATTTTAAAGTTGGCCCTCAAGGTCATCATATTTTCATGGCAAACATCTCTTTTCATTAATACATTTTTTTTTTCAGTTGGAAGAAAACTTGTGCTTGGAGATACATCATTAAAACGTGGTGTAGGAACATGTTCTATCAGTTCATTTATTGCAATGACTTGAGCCAACCTTGAAATGCTAGGACCTTGGAAACTAAAACCAGCCTGGTGTTATAAAGGTTATCATTATTATTATTATCGATAATACATGTCTAAAGTGTGTTGTGGGAATTTATTCTTGTCATGAGTTTCTATCTTCAGCTGATTTGCTCCTTCAGTGCCTTGCTTTGATCTTCCTCCATCTCTGTAAGATACTTTCATACTTTGTAATACTCATTAGTAATTTGGCCCAATTAATTCCCAATGACCTCGGCAACTTATGCAGTGGAGCGGGCGACTCCTGGTGTTAAGCGCAATAATTTAATTACTTTGTATGTGTTTTTCATGTTTCAGCCACGAGGGACCTTTTAATGGCAGAGTTCTCTTCATTGATTTCTTTCTTCTTTTACCCAGTACTATCTGATTCCATAGGGTGTGAAAGTCTGGGCTAGAAATAGACAGCAGACGTTTGTGTGTGTGTGTGTGTGTGTGCGCGTGTGTGCGTGTGTGTGTGTGTGTGTGTGTGTGTGTGTGTGTGTGTGTGTGTGTGTGCGTTTAATGTGCATGTGTCAGTGTATGTCTGGTGCCAAGTGTAATTATCTGAGGATTCTCATGTATCACTTGCTTCCCTGCTAATTGCTAATACAAAACAAAATCAAACAGAATCCACAAGATGGATTCAGGGTATCCTACATCCAGACCAAAATCGGCCACAAGCAGCAGAATGAAAAACATACGCTCTGTGAACAAAGTCTCTATTTTTCTTCCTCCTCTGTCTCTCCTTTTTCTTAGTTCCTAATAAGGGTGATCAGAGCTGAATGGCCTAACAGCCTGACCCTCATTATAACCAAAAGTAATAAGGATAAGACACCAGTGAACCAGGCCTCATTAGGCCTATAGCTGGAATACTCGTCGGGGGTCATCACCCTGGACATCTTGCACTGCTCATGACTCTTCTGCTTTTGCATTGTCTCACAGCTACCCAGAAACCTTTGTTCTCCAGCCAACAGCATCTGAATTAAAAGGACTGAATTACTAAGACATCTGTAGTTTGTTATATCCTGAGCTCTTCACCGCTACTGATACAGTATTTCTCATTCTACATTCACCACGTAGTTTCTGTTATATGTTGTGTGCTCAAAAGTCCTTTTGATTTTAACCATATTCTCCACCAGCATGACAAGCAGAGCCATCTTACTATTAGACAGTGACGTGATGGTTCTCTGCTTGACTGTAACACACAAAGTAATCCAATAATATCCAGTCACTTTTCATTTTTCGACCATTTATACACACATTTTATTGATTTCATTTTAAATAAAAACTGCATGCCATGTTGCCTGCAGGTCAGACACAAGGAGAGAACTACTTTTTAATTAATGCACCCTCAGCAGGGAACAGTTGTACAACAATCAGCTGTAGAGCAGATAGGAGAAGTTGAGGGTTTTTTTTTAATGATTTTCCGAAAACAATAATTTTCCTCAAGCAGTCACTACTCAAGCGAATAGCTGCCATTCAGAGATTGGGTTTTGTGACAAAAACCAATTCATTTAATTGGTGTAACATAATTTTACAAGAAAATGACCTTGAATATTGAAAAAGCAGGAAAACATCCCATGAATATAATTACAGGGCTCTCTGCAGACTCATTCGTCTGACTGGGAGCAGAGAGGTATTTTAATAAACTAGTCTGCACAGGGTGGATGTGTGAGCAGCCACCTGACCAGAGTACTCACAAGTTTCTATCAGTAGAGCTCACAGGTGGACGTGGTTTTACAATTCTGTATTTTCATCTGCAATCATATGCTTAACTTTATTCATGCTGAATGTTACCACAAGACGATATCCTTGGAATAATAACACAGTCTACTAAGGTTCCAGCAGTCTGATCACAGGTCAGAGATGACCCGAGGGGCTTTAGTTTTAAACCCATTGCCCTGCATTATGTAGGATAAGCATTACTCCAGCTACCTACATGGCGTTTTAATGTGCTGGACAAACACATAATAGATCCCTATGGTGTGTGTATGTGTGTGTGTGTCTGGTGGTATCTATTAGTCTTCTGAGCGATATAAAAGACCATATACTGTATATATGTGTGTGAGATCATGAATATATCTAAAAAATCAATTATGTACCATTATACTAACTTGCATGAGCCAGTTTTCTAACTGAGCAGGGAAAATCATGACTGTGAGGTCAAGGTAATAAAGGTCAGTCAATGTTTTATTAATTCTATGGTAATAAAAAGGAAATCCTTCTTTTGAATGATGTCTTTTAACAAGAATTCAAAATTTAATTTCTGCCAAAACCTGTAGGCCTGTTGGGAGTGTGATTCAGTGGTCTGCATTTCTGATTTGAGATTTTTAGAGTTATGTTCAGATCAACAGAACACATAAGTTCAGTCTCAAGGACCTGTCCATGGTGCTGAAGTTAATACCGCTCTAGTTGTGTAACATTGATGCTGCTGGCTGGCTGCCGAGGACTACAGGTTCACGGAGCTCCCTGATTAAAAGCTCCCATGTGAACTAACAAATAAATACAACAAATAAAAACCATGAAAATGCAGCCTTCTCATATTCTACCATCTTCACCTGATTACGGTCCAAGGAAAGAAATGTAATTTATAAAGAGTCTGCAAGTGATCGGCAGTGTGCAGGATTCTGCAGTTCCTGCTTACCGTCACAGAGACACTCAGCCCATATAAATTCTGCATGAGTGCTCATGTTGGCAAGATGTACGCTTCGCTGGGTAAGCTAAATAATCAACCGAGTGGATCTCAACACACTCCTGGAGGAGTGAAGCCAATCCTGATGTGACAGAAGTCAATGCAAGTGCTCAGTGTTGACATGTACTGTCCAATCAAAAGCAGCCTTTCAATAATCTTTTTCAAAGACACAAACATACACACACAAACAAGTTGTAGGGACTTACAATCGATTATCCAGCCCTTGCCCTACCACTCAAATAAAAAGAACTGTACATTTGTAATATCACTGACAATATACACAACCACTCTACCCTCCTTATCTTAACAGGATGTCTATTTTTAGGCTTTTATGCAACAACATTACAGCTTCTTTAGTTTTTTTCATTGACACAGAATAAGCTATCACCTTATACTGCGTTGGCTGCCGCAAGTGCTTCCCCAACAACTGGGTCTTTTCTTAACTAAGGAGCACCAGGAAGTAAACTCAACAATTAAATTAGAGACTTACATAATTGTTTTAGATTTAGAATAACTACAGTCACTCTCAGCTCTTTCGTTAGCCACATGCATATTTAGGCTGAAGTTTACTGCCACAAACATTACTGCTATGTACAGTTCACAGATGTTCTGTTACTGGCCACAGATGGTCCTCATCTCTCTTCAATACCCCCCCTCCTAGCAAAGCTGCTGTCCCACAAAAATCACTCTTGTACCTGTCAATGTTTCCTTGATTGCTTCCTGTACTTCTGAGTTTGGCCTTAGGGATAGCATCGATTAGGAGAAGACCACACTCGATTTATTATTATTCCCTTTTTATTTATTTTTTATTTTGGCCTCAGCCATACTCTGTTCCCGAAACCTATTCCTAAACTACTGGAGCCAATTATGTCCAAACAGATGTGCAATGCCGAGAGCTAAGCCTTGCCGCAGGGTCAAGCAGCCTAATCTCCTCAACAGAATTACATTTCCGTCATCGCAGCCTCCATACCTGCTGACCTGCTCTCGGGCCGCAAGAGGGCTGGCGGCTTTTGCGTAATCATGTTGTCATTTTATTTATTGGAGTAACTGTACATGACCTGAGAAGAGTGCAGAGTTGGTCACTGGTCACTATACAGGACTGAGCTGTGCAGGATGAGCTGCCACAAAATGGAAAGCATGCAACATTTTAATGAAGAGAGGAGCCTCAGTTTTATTTGATTCTTAATATGTCATATGATCATGTCTTTGATGTGCATTTTCATGTCTTTCCTCTCCTCATTTTATTCTGATTTGTGTTTGTGGAGAATGGAGAGCGAGATACAAACAGAGAGAAATGAAATACCTGAGGCAAAAGTGGGACTTTACACTTGAAAGTGGAAAGCATTACTTATGCATTAGGTATGTCTTTGAAGAACCCAAAACATGCATATTTCACTATTCCTTCCCCCCAAATAATACAGATAAAATCAATTATTCATTTGTAAATGTTTATTTCACTTCAAAAACAAGTATGACAGAGGCCTTGATGTTGGAAAAACTGTTCCTTCAGTAACCCCCACACACAATGCCCTCATTGGAAGTTTGTACTTCGGTTTTGAAGTTATACAGAACTGTCCTACAGCGTGAATTAAATAAGAAGTGATTACTAACAAATACATACAGTCTGCCCATGGTTTTAATGTTATCGACCAATACTTTAATGTGAGCAAAATGACCCCTGAAAAGAGGACATCAGTTCTTTTTTTCATTTCATTTTCACAATTCAGATAAAAAAACAATCAACATACTGGACAAACTCTACACTCAATTAGCAGAGAATTACTTCAGGATTTAATACTTTAAACTAATTAAATTCAAAGTGTTAATTTTAAAAGCTGAACACAATAATCATCAGGTGAACTTTTTGGATGAGCCACAGAAGTATTATGCTAATTCATTTTAAAAACAACATCACACAATGGAAGCTCCTGATGAGGTCCTGATGGCCTGCACAGATAAATGAAAATATCTGTTGTTGAAAATGAGGTTGAAAGCCCTGATGGTGTCTGTAGTTACATTTTCATTACTTCAGATGCTCTTGGCGCTGCAGTGCTTCCTGATTAGTGAGATTTTTAATTTGCAATTTTCAGCACTGAGGGAAAGGAAGAGAGGGGAATTCTGTGGCTCAGGCCCATAATTAAGCTTGATGCCTACCACAGTGGATGTAGCAGACACAAGCTGAATTCAAGTTTAGCTTCTTGTAGATGGAATGTGTAATACCCACTGAATGAATGTATGTCCAAAACTTTGTAACAGTCTTCACAGAGCTGGCTCTAGATTTAGTCACTTAGACAGTCAGGATCCATCTATATACACAGGTGGTACCACTCCTGAGCCAACTGACCTATCAGCTGATCACCACTGAGTGATCCAAGTGGTTTGGGCGGGGAGGGCTTACACGAATACAAACACACGTATAGGAAGATAAAAGAAAGGTTATGCTTTGTAACCCAAAGCTCTATGCGCATTATCAATACTGAGTTAATGTCATCAAGTCATTAAAATATGAAAAATTAAAATAACGCTCATCACAATTTCAGTGTCCACTGTGACGTAAACAGTTCAAAAGTTAAAAGTATTCAGTTTACAACAATATAAAACCAAGAAAAACTCTTCCACATATATTACCATTTAAGACTGTTTGTAGCTTAAAGTAATGTATAATGACTTCATCTCTTGTTGGAAATGTTCTATTAATTGACTATAATTAATTACTCAACAGTTCTATATTCAAGCTTCATGACAACCACATACATTATGTATCGAGATATACTCCTATTAAAAACACATAATCAGTATCATGCAGTCCAAGGCAACACATCAAAACCTTGTAATATTATTATTCAAGCTCCACAGAGTAATTGTAGGGCAGCTGGATTGTGTTTGATAGTTCAGATGTGCCTAATGAAGTGCTAACTCGATGTAGGGCTGGTGCCATAAAGGAAAAGCCTGAGTGATTGAGAGGGTACCTGCAAAACCCACCTCTGCTTATACAAGCAGGGTTTGCAGAAGCAGCTCTGACGTACAGCTTGTATTGATTATAACAACATGGTCACATACTGGCGTCACTTGTACACATCCAGCTCACTTCAAATCATCAACCACTGGCCTATCTATTATTTATTATCATTAAAATAACAAGCATGGTCCAAAGGAGAACAGCACCTAAATATCAGTGATGGAAAATAGCAGATAAAGTGACACAGTTGGATATAACAAGGCTATTTCAGTTGGCAAGACAGTTCATTTTCCCCGTAAATGTTTCATTCCACAATTCATCTCTGACACATAAATTGTATTTGAGCCGGATCTTCCGAGGGCTAAAGTGAAGTCCCTCCTCTGCAATGTTAAATGACCTCTGGAACAATTTGATTATGATGTCTTGCTGACAGACAGATTTATCACAGGAGTGGAGCCGTGTAATGGATATGAGCACAGCTCTGGTGACAGGAGAGAAGACAGTGGGAGTGAGGGATGAAGGATAGAGGAATAGAAGAAGGAGAGAATGGACTCTAAAGCCCGGCTAAGTAATCCATTTGCATGTGTGTCATATGATAAATAAATGACAAATGACTCCTCTTTCTGTAGCCCTAGTAAACGTGAATTATGGTCTTAAAGTAGCAGAGGCATGTTAACTTCACTCAGAGCAAATGGATCCTGAAGGAGCAGTTTTACCACAAAACCATAAACACTGATTACATTTATGATCTCGTTTGAAGCCAGAGCGCTAGACATCAGTCCGGGCAAGTTCCTTACCAGTTATATTCCCACTCCGCAGGTCTAATGAAGCTAGATGTGTTTTCTTTAGCCCTGGCCTGTAAGCTTGACACATTGTTAACAGTGTTGACATCTCTGCAGACACAGCACGGGGGTCTTAAAGGCTGGATGCGCCGTAATTCAACACTGCAGGCCAACAACAAAACAAGAATTTTCAAAATGTCACCACTGAGGCTTCCTGTTTTCTCCGATTGTCTGTCAGCACTTGGCTGAACTCCATAACACAGCGCACAATGGAAATACAAGGAAGACTGACTCCTGTGACATTTGTTTAGAGACCTGCGTGATGTCTGGAGTCTTTCTACGATGGATGGAGGACCTATGTTAACTGTGCCACTGATGGAGACCTCTGCCAAGCAACAAGTGCTGACATTATTCTTCAGCCTGCACTTTTCTATCAATCACGTTTTCTGAGTGTTTCCACAGGGACTGAGGAGGACAGAGGTGAGCTGAGGAGGGGGAGTGTGTGAGGACAGCTTATCTGTCAGAGAGTGCATCAGGACAGGAGAAATTATTTGACTGGCCCTGACAGACCTTTCACTTTGCCTTTCTCTGACATGGGCTGCTGTCAAACTGACAATGCAGCAGATTTGTTTCTGTGTGTCGGGCCAAGCAAAGTCACTGTCAGACCACTGGCATACAGAACTGAAACAGGAACTGGCAAAACTGCTGTGAATGTGCTAATAGGTAGGTGATAATCTGATTTATCAGCTTCCTATGTGTCAGAACAAGGAGTGACATCTTGTATTAGAAACTGCAGCAAACTTTTTTTCTATATATAGATGCACACATCAAAGAACAGCTAAACACTAAAATAATCTATTCCACGGCCCCAAACAGCAATATGTCTAAATGTCTTAAAATACTAAAGATAAGTAACAGAGGAATCTCACAGTCATAAACTATACACTGTATGTAACATATGAAAATACTACAGTTTGACCAAGTTCAACCTAATAAGAGTATAGAGAAGAAGAGAGGGAGGAGTTAACTTAACAAGCCCAACAGGCTGTTTAAAGTTACATGTCTGCTCAATAAAGCTGTACAATACAGTAACTAAACTCAACTGTTTCTTTATCACTTGGAATAAGCTTGCTGTAATTATCATTGTAACAAAGTCAGTCAAATGTACAGTATATACTTGTCTTGTAGTAATAACTAATAACTATCTCTTAAAAGAAGTCAGAAAATCATCTTCTGTCAGCATTAATCAGACAGTATTAGCAGTGTTTGGATCTTTTTTTTTCTCTGTGTAACCGAGACCATGAAATAAAGATGACATTAGATTAAATACAGAGCTATTTTTATTTATATTAAGAATGGAAGAATTATAGAGACGTAATGTGAAAATAGCTGCTTGTAGTGACCACACCACACATCACAAACGTAGCAACAACTCAGGTAAACATAAAAGCTAAAGAGCCAAATATCTGAAAAAGGGATAAAAAAGAGGGACTATTGGACTTAAATTCACCAAGCGGCCAAAAACACAACTCCAAATGAATACTGATGATATTGTGATTGTGATTAATTAATGTGTAGCACGTTTGCCAACACATTTCACAAAAGTGATCAAATGTCCATGTTGTGATTAGAGTTGATTCTGCTGCCCCAAAGAGGCAAAAAACATCCATTAATACAGGTTAACGTTCCTACATGTCCACCCTGCTGTAACTGTGAAATATGTTTAACAGTTCACTATTTAGGGGAAAGAAAGAAAAAAAAAACAAGCAACCAAAATGAAGCCCATATGTTCAGCAGAATCAGCAAGTCACCTTCTGTCAACACTAATGACTAGCGGCTGTCAATCAGTCATTAAACAAGACGCCCAGGTGACCAAACCCTGCCGAGCTCTTATAAAATCCAGTGTCTGAATCAGAAACAAAGATGATTAAAAATTGAAGTGAAATAACAACATGGGAGCAAGTACCAGCAATGCAAGCCCACCAACACAATCCACTATGAATTATTAATATTTAGAAAGAGAAAACTACATCAAAATAACCGACTTTAATGTTGTATTTAATCTTGTTTTCCATGTTTACTCCAAAGTACACACTGCAACTCACATGGTGAAAAAGTATAAAATAAAAAATGTGAATTAAAAAATGACTCAGCACTGTCACGTGACCGGGCTCAATATGAACAGGATCATCCATCCTGATAGATTTTGACAGGACGTTTCACTGCAATAGAAGGAAAATCAGTGAGCGAATGAGTCGGAAATGTAAAATTATAGTTTTAATGGACATATTTTTAGATGGTTGAATCAGTGTAATTTCATGTATTTCGATGGCATCAGTGATAATCTAAATACTTGAAGTAATCAGCCACACATTGACGTGATGTAATACTCTCTACTACATGAACATCATCATGCTTTCTAAGGAAATGCCTCGAGTTTGTGCACAGCATCCCATTACAATTTAATGCTAATGAAATGTTAAATTTTAAGTGGGAAATCTTCTTACATGGGTTTCTGTTGTTACCTTAATAAATCATCGTCATTAATCTTCTATTGAGGAAGACTGCAGACTGCATTTGAGATGATGGTAATGACTTCAACTGAGAAAAATGTTGCTGTCATCAATACGCGGAGCCCATGAGGAGTAAACACACACACGCACACACTCGCGCATAAGTGATGGATTTTCTCCCTTCAAACAACTTTTCAGTCTTTTTATGTATATTGACCAAGTATTTTAGCGGGTTTATTTACTCCTTCAAAACCGCTGCCGCTGCTCTGGCATATTCACTTAAAACATGAAAACAGCCTTCTCATGAAACACACATCTCAGCAAAATTAATGACTGGTATGATGCAAGTGTTTTGCCTCCTTTGCACAACACGTCTCTTTTGCATTGACAGTTTTGTGGGCTTTCGGATAAATGTGATGGAATGACTTAACCGGTGAAGAGAAATTTACGGTTCACACGCCGCGGTAACTGTTAATAATTGCATGTTTGTTATATGGCTCTAGTGACATTTCAGCATGTCATCGTGAGCCTTCGTCTGGAAACATGTTATCAGAGACCACACATTTACTTTTACTACTGTCTTTCGCAAACACTTTTTTTACAATCCATTGCTTGATAAACAGGGATCAGCTAATTACCTCAAATAATTTAATTAACGTATGCTCTCTGAAGTCTAAAATACGGCGATAAAAATCACCCTTGAAGATCTTGCATCAACACTTCAAACTATTCAAAAAATCAGATAAAGCAACCGTTTTAAGTCAAACTCTTGTTGATGTTTCCCTCATTGTTTCTCCGTTGTATTCCCTCAATGTTTTTTTCCTTCTAAGAGCCAACAGAGAGACTGCTGATAAGGCAGCTGGCCCAGATTTGGCTACCCCCATGCAGCAGTATGATCAATAGATTGCGATTCATGAGGACCTGGGAAAGGCAGTGTGAAACTGCACCCACTTCACCCTCCCAGAATTGCCCGTCTAGGGAAAAATCAGTCAATTAAGTTCAAAAGAAAATGTACAAGAGATTGATTAAGCAAGCAGAAACGGGCCTTTCAGCACTATCACAGGTCACACCGCCATACTCCAGACACTGGGGTCAGTGCAGCAGAGCGGGGGGCCACAACATTCAATCTTGCAACAGCGAGACTCAAAAAAATAAAAAAAGATGTGGGGATGTGGCAGTGTTCACAAAAGGCAATTGAACTGCTGTGGAATAAGGAGCTGCCAGCAAAATCCAACAGGCTGACTGTAGCTCAGACAGAGGAGGCTGTGGGGTGTTGTGAACAACCACCGACTTGTACTTCCTCTTAACACAAATTGGACTTATTATTGTCAGGTTCATGTTGAGTTTTTTGTTTTGTTTTTTAAGACTGCCATACTGTTTCCCCTCCCCTCTGTGTGTCTCCCCCAGGAACTAAGCATTGAACATGAATGACTAAATTGTAGACGACAGGTTTGAGAAACTGGCACAGGTTATCACTGTGTGAGAATCCCAGACTCACGCTAATCTGTTTCTACTCCCTACAGCCATACGTGTTTTCATCAACAATAAATATAAACAGTGAGCTGGGGCAATTATTTATGGTTCTGGGGGCATTAGAACCACGATGGAAGAGTGAATCTTTAAAAGCGCCTTTATGTGAAATACGCTTCCGAAATACAATCTGTCTCCAGCGTCAGAAAACACGACACAAACTCTGAACTAAAAATACTTACAGTTTTAAATGCAACCACGGCTCATTATTGCATTTTTATCTTGAACTATTGCACTAGTGCTCCCTGAGTCAAAACAAAATGCTGCATCTGAGGTGACGCAAAAACAAGAAAATTTGATTAGCTCTGCTAACTGGGAGCGTTGTTTTGTTTCTGCCCGGCCGCTAGCAGCCTGCTCGCTGTGTCGGCTATTATTGAGCAGAGGTAGATCCCGTAGTGGAAACCACACATCAGAAATAATTCCTGCACAGGCATTGACTGTGCCTGGTCCAACGTTTCTTTGGCTCTGCCTCTCCGCGTGTGTGTGTATGTATGTGTGTGTGTGTGCTTCATCCACTGCTGAGGCAGACGGCAAATTGGGAGAAGTTGCTTTATCTAATTAAGAGAGTGTATCATTAACAGGCAGCCCCCTTTGGCAGTGAGCTCCTGATTTATGTGTCTAAGAAGAACAGAGACTTATGCCAATGATATCTGACAGCAACAAAAGCAGCTGTGAAGCAAGATGATACGAGAATAATAAAATGAATGATGTTGTTGATATGAACGGTTCATTGGGTATGTGATGTGTGCTGTTTTTAAACCAGCCCATTTGGCCTGCAGTGAAATATGTCAACAACTATAAAATGAATTGGTCTAAAATTTTGACTGACATGCATCTAGAGGAGGAATCGTATGACTTTGGTGATCTGCTGACTTTTCTAAAACGTGCATTTATCAGGTTCAAATGTGTAATTTGTCCAATACCTGCTAGACTAATGGGATTACCATCAGTCTAAACTGTAATGTAGTGTTTAGTATTAACCACAAATGCTTGCAGGCTAATACGTCAAACCAAAATTGTGAACATCATAAACAGAATCTCCTAAACATGAGCATGTTAGCATTGGTATTATGGGCATGTTAACGCTCACATTTAGCTCCAACTCCAGCTGTGTCCATAACCCTCACAGAGCTGCTAGCATGGCTGAAGACTCTTAATCTTCTTTCACAATGTACTCCATTCTAACTTAAGCATCTCTTCACTACAGCTTACAGAGCAAGGGGCCGGATTGATGTTGATGGGTTTCAGGTAGAAGAAAGCTATCACAGTAATACACTGTATATTTTATCCTCCATATTGACGATTGTGAGATCAATAGTGTTGCCTTCCAACAAGGGTTGAGTTGAAATTCAGCAGTCAGAACAGCTGCTTCCCATCCAAAATCCCCAAAGGACCAAACTCCACTCCAGCAGCTTAACCTGCTAGTCCAAAAAAAGATACCATTATCCTTTACAGTAATACATAGGCTGTACTTTTGGAGATGACTAATATGAAATATATAGGCAACCAAGCACCATATTTCAGCTGAAGTTTTGCCTTTTTCCTGTTATAAGTTACCGTGGTCTGTGTTTACTGCCTGCTTGTCCACTATTAATAAGCTCTACTGGCAACACCAATCACGGGGAAGGCAAAAAGTCGACATCAGTGAAAAATGTAAAAGTTTAAATGTGAAAAGTTTGCATTCCCCCACAACCTGCACTGGCTTCAGGCTGCTCACACAAGAGCTGGTTCAGGCAGCCTCTCTTATCTCTGCTTAGAGGAAATGATGCAGGGTGGGTGATGCCTTTTGGGTTGTTTTGGCTGGCACACGGGGATGATTCATGGACTCACTCAGCTGCTTCTCATTCGCCTGAACTAACATGATTTGAAGATGTCCTGTATTTCATTTAAACCGTGATGTATATAACAAAAACCCAAAACCATGGCACCCAAGAGAGACTGTTCTATTTTGATCTGTTTTTCTGTACTTATCATGAAATGAAATGGCACCTTGTGAAATAGAAACCAAAATTTTGGAGGAATCTGATCAATTAAAACATGTTATCCAAGACAATGTTCCATTAACATTCAATCTACACATGAATACCCCTCCGTCATGTGTTTTGACGTCACAAATCAGCTCAAAGATAGGAGCATGTGCCCCCCCTTGGCTCAGAAAGGGGCCCAGTGGGAGCTCATTGTGGGAGTTGTAGTGTGCAGAGCCTCTTGTGAACCAAAACTGGGAGGTTTGAGATGAAAGGTCAGCAGATTGCAGGAGGTTGCAGCATGAAAGAAAGAGCTAGAGATATCTCAGGCCCATTCTATATACTACTATAAACTTCCACTGCAGATTGTTGCCGAGCAGTGCACTGGCAACGCCAATCGGGAAATTTGTCAGAAATTATCTTTATATCCACTTATTTTTAGTATCTCCAGACAGGATCCGGTTGTATCGTAGATTCATGTCTTTACAGGAGTCATTTGTCTGGTTTAATGGCCTAATGGCAGTATAGGATATGTTCTGTATGCCCAAGTAAGTCAAAGGCACAAATTATGTCACAAACTATATTTCATCATAATGAATATGACGTAATATTAAACTGGACCAGAAAAACCTACAAGGTCTTAAATCTAGTCTGTTTTTTTGGGTTTATATGGATATCATCTCTGCTTTTCCCTTTTCCCCACTGACACTACTGCATTCAAATCACAGGCTGGTTTTCTTTATATAGTCAGTAAGAATGAATAAATTAAACACATTTTGACAATAGCTGAAGGAAACAAGACATGTTTGTAGGATGATTCGATGCTGGAGATAGGTTCAAAAGTGATGTGATGCCAGATTTGGAGGCATCAGAACAGCCATTATTATTATTTAATCAATTATACACATGAAGATGTATTCATTTTCATTCAATTGTAGGTTGTAAGTTTAACATCTGCACTGCAGCCTGGAATGTAGATATTCTTGATTTATAGATAAAATGTTAAGATTTACTAATGTAATCATATACCAATCTGTTATAAGTGGTTATATCATTGATAACTAAGCACTTAATTAATTCAACATTTCTGAGAGCTTATATTACTAATACAGTCAAGCATGTGTTGACACTGTTGTAATCAAGTACATTTTCTCTCATTTCAGTATACTGTAGTTCATCAAAATACCTTATAAAACACACTGCTTAGTATTCACTTTGAAAAAGTATTGGACCAACAGTACACCCACACAGCTGTTTGTTCAGACCTCTTCTCAGGGCTGGACTGGGACAGGACAACTTTACACCTTTACCTTCCTTATACACTATTGTCATTGTGGACATTGTAACACGTTGTAGCAGGAAAAGCACATGCACAGTTTCTTTTTAAACACATAATACATGTTAGAAAATACATGCTGAAAACATGTGAACTATAGGCTATAGCACAATTGTGGAGTTAGAGCGTTTCTGTGTTCAGGACTTTTTTGGGCAGGCCTGAAATGTTGGCTCCATTATGTAGAAGGGTTACAAGTGTAGCATCCGGTAGCATCCCAACTCTCTATTGGAAGCCAATAACAACTAACGTTAGAGCAGAATGATGCAGTGTCTGGGTTTAGTTTCCTAATGTAGCTACCATGTAGAGTCACTACAAAATAAAGACAGTCAAACTTACTGTTTGCAGGTGAAGTCAGTTCAGTCCAGGAGCAGCAGTTTATAATCCAAAGGATGAAACCAGGCAGCGGAAGTGAAGTTCCCATCAGAAAACACACACTACAGTCTTTTCCTGTCAGCAATGGCATCCGTGGTCGAGACTTAGCTGACTTTAGCTTAACATAAACACACTTGAACGAAACAGTCGCCCTAAACAACTGTGATAAAGCGAGAAATGTGCATTATTGTCCACTGCTAGACTTATCTTCAGTTTGCTTAAACATACACCAGGCTGGCTACCACAGCGTTTCTCCACAATTCTACTGCTTCATCTTTTTCCCTCCTTTTTCCCGCTAGTCTCTCTCGTGTTAGTTCTCTCTAAGCCCCGCCCTCTGCCGCTAATTAACACAGGTAACACTGACTGATATCTCCAGCAACCAATCAAACAAGAAAGCCAAAAACAAAAGGTACATTCTGTGTTTTCCTTTTTTATTGTCTTCCACTGTTTGCTTTCAATAATGTTAACAACTTTATTTTAAACTACTTATTTAGTTATTAACATTCTAGCCTAGGGAATTCTAGGGAATTTTGTTCTCTTACTTTTACACCATTCACATTCCCACTATATAAACACTAGAGCACACATAGTTATAGTTATTATTTTTTACACCAGGTAGTTTTACAGATTTTCAAAGGAAACAACTGGGATTCATTATGTTACTGGTGAATGGATGGTGATTTGCTGGAAGAGTCAACGGATGTGGCACCAGCCATGGCCAACACCAGCTGCCACCCACCTCTTTGGCTTCAGCAGCGGGTGTGGCAGGTCCCTGGCCAGAGGGAGAGCATTTCAAAGGCATCACTTCACTGAAAAGCATGAGAGGCAATTGCTCCAAGGGTGACAACCACAATGAAGCTGTCAAGGATTTTTCCAGAAGAGAAATTAAATGCACCGAACTCGAAAATGACAATTTAACACGACAATGCTTGGTGATGGATCACTTGTTAAATGGTCATTTAAGTTACAGTTTTACTGAAATAAGTCCACATTTACCTACTGTATATAATATGTAACAAATTAAAACAGTGGCTCTTAATGTTACTTAAAAATAGCATTCATCTGGCTTGCTTTACACATACACATAGTTATTTTTCCATGATTTTGAAACCTAATTTTATCTACTTGGCAATCAAAATTTAGCCAGGTTTTTATGCACATGTTTCAGGGTCGTATAGTGTTGTGCACGCTGGCTCCTTGTCAAGGCTTCCTGCAACCCTTGAATATGTCCTTAATTTGAGTAGTAACACCTGTGCCTTTCCTGCTTTGACAAGTAAAAAAGGTGAATGGTAAATGAACTGTACTTATATAGCGCTTTTACACTACATGTCTCATTGACCCATCCACACACATTCATACACTGATGACAGGGGCTACCACATAGGGTGCCAACCTGCTCATCAGGAGGAAACTAGCCATTCATACACATTTACACACCATAACACAGCAACACAGCAACGGGAGCAATTTGGGGTTAAGTATCTTGCCCAAGGACACATCGACATGTGGATTGGAGGAGCCGCCAATCTTCCAATTGGTGGACGACCACTCGACCTCCTGAGCCACATTATTAACTCTGTAATATGTAAAGGTGTGCTTTGAAAAATGACCTTTTGTTGACCTCATATAATTCCCAGCATAGCTTCTCCCATCCTCAACCTCAGCAATGATCACCTGTTTGGATGCACAAGAATTTTAATTAAATTATTGTACACCCACACAGGTGTTTTTAATTTATGTACAGTATTTGGCCTGGTTCAGTTCCACCTGTTTTGATGTGTAGAAACCAGGTTTGACTGAAATTTCTCCATATATCATGTTAGTTGTGTTGCACTTGTTAGGTCAGGAATACTTGTTTTTGTGTTGTTTGGGGTACATGGAGCATCAGCCAGAATAACTGAAAATATCAACTGGTATACATCCCATTTATTCAGAATCACTTTTTAATACATTTCATGTAAATCTGGTTTATATCACCAGGATGTGCCAATGCCTTAAAGAACTCAAGTTATATTGTGAAACCTTATTTTATGACTTGAAGAAGAGATGTTGCAGCAGTGTGTGGACCAGTTTGCTTGTAATAGCATGTGCAGCATTGTTTCAACTGTATCTGTAAGTTTTGAGTGTGCAGAGATGTGATACTACATGAAGGTCCACTTTTGTATCTTTAACATATTCATTTGTTCATTTAATATTCTCTATCGTATCACAACGTCTCTTTTGTCTAAAAGGGAAAGAAAACAGATCTTTACCAGTCAATGTACGAACAGTATATTCCCCTCTGTGTGTTTCCCTTCAGTATGTCTCTGCGCCGAGCCACAGGCCCTCAGAGAGTTCAGCTGCTTTCAATTCCAAAGCCTCCAGACAGGCTTTTGCTTTACATTTTCTGTCAGTTCTCACCCGTGCTCTCAGTTGCCTCGTCTTTCTGTGTGAGTAAATGAATTCCCCCCTGATGGTATGGGATGTGATATGAGAGCACTGATCTTTAATCTCAGAGATCCATCCTGGAGGTTTGTGCCCCGCCTCAGCGCTCTCTGTTCAAACACTGAACTTCCCCACCAAGACGACAAGGATTACAGCACAACCATTCACTCTCTCCTTCTTGTCTTACACCATATCCCCCCAAAACTTTTCATGCTCTAGCTCTCTCCATCTCCTCATATCTCTCCATTTTTTTACAACACAAGCACACAAAAGCTTCCAATTTTATGTGAATGTCTACAATTCAGGCACAAAGGTTAACATAGAACAAATCTGCTGTAGGTAAAGAAAGACCTCCTTCCTGATGCTCAGATATATACTCATCACATACAGCCATGATGAGCACATTTCACCAACTGTAGCAAACAATACAAACAACAGGAGCTGTGATTATCAGAAAGGAGAACAAAATGCTGTTTTGATGTCATCTTGAAAAATGAAATAAGTGAGAACCATGACAAACGAGGTAACACGAGTGCTATACTCAAATAAAACTCCATGAGCTGTGAAATTATGTTTTCAGACATCTGTACCATCTAAATGAGACAGATAAACTGGAATAAGTTACTACAATTTATGTAAAACTCCTGTGTTGCTTTGTGTGTCTATGCTTCAGTGTGTTGAACTTGAAGTATGTTAAGCGTGAATATGAATATTCACACATGATTTGAGAAGTGTAAAATAGGAATAGGAAACATAAAGAGGAAAATACAAATCATACAGTGGAACCAGGCACAATAAACAAACAATGAAAGCATGTGCACTTAACTGTTTAATCCTGTGGGTATTCACTAAGGTGCCTTGGTACTTTCCATTTTTCCCATTTGCATTTCTTACTTTGTGCCACCTCTTTCTTTTGAATATTGGTAAGCATATCACAGTTGGCTATTTCAAGCATTTGACTGGTCCTTTTTTCCCCCAAACAAGCTTGAAGAGGACATCAAAAGGTGCCTCTCTTCTCCATCTGCCTGACAGATGCAATGTAAGGTTAATCCAACTGAATTTACTTTACTCAGAACTGGCTGATGGGTTTTTAGAATCATTATTACAATATTTGCAAAAATCAGTATCTGTAGATGTTTCATTATATTTTAAGCCAAAATTAAACAATTCAATATTTCTGTGCCAGGATTCAATTTCAGTATGGTGGCAGTGTGAAAACATCTTCACCTGTACAGCTTTCAGACAAAAATACTGGACACTATTGTTTTGAATGAACACGAGTAACCTCATTCTTGTCTAATCTTAGCTCTCCATTTCTCGTCCAATCAGAATACCTAATGTCATGAGTTCCCGCCCTCCAAATGACTTCAGTGACCATGTTCTCGTCCAATGAGATCAACCTATGACTCCTCCAATCAGAAGAAAGAAGAAATCCTGATGAACTCAAGTAACATGACGTCATCTGATCAGAAGGCTGACATCTGATAAACAGTGAGAGGAGCTTGCAGTGGTTAAAAACGTCTACAGCTAAGGTGAAAAATGGCCAAATGAACCTGTGATTCCAAGATAGTCTGCTACAGGAGAGACGTGAAGAATCTGCAGCAGTGTGGAGGAAGCTGTATACAGCTAGAAGATCCAACCAGACCACAGGAATCAGTGAGGTACAGCACCCAGGAAGCATACCACGCATCTATGTCAGATACAGATGCCTCCAAGCACCCCACTTCATGAGGTATTGAAATTAGAAACATGGTGTGCATTGGAGTACATATTCAACTATACTGTAGCAGTCATTAGCTGTGTTTTTATCACCTGGAGAAAGGGGAGACTTTTGAGCACCTCGCTGCAAAAGCAACACTCACCTCAACAGACTGATCTGTGCTGTGTTAACTTCCTGGGATTAAACAACTTCACAGCAGATGTCATAAGAAAAGTAAAAAATGACAAGGGAGCAAAAATTCCTTCTATACAAGTGTGCAGGTGTCCTTGCAGGAAAAGAAGTCCATGGATGAATTTGTCTTGGAGTTTAACATTTAACATTGAATGTGGTGTATTTCAGACATCATTTACTCTCATGTCTTGGTTGAAAATGATGGAGGAACATGCAGTAAAGATTAAAGGAGGAGCACCTCCTTCCGGTGGTCAAATCTGCCCTCATGCACCGCCTTGTACCACACATCATATTCACACTTTCCATTCTTATTCATTCATTCAGTATCATAAGCCTGAGAGGGGAAGGGACCTTCATAGTTCAAATGATTCTCTGAACTAAAATCATACAAATAATATCCTTTGCTTTTATCAGCAAGTCTAAAGCTTTGGCATGGCTTCTAAAGGCATGGTGAGAAAGCTGAGCGAGCCTATGTATTTATGTCAGTAATCTGAATCTGTGAAACAAATGACTTTGTGAATTTTTGGTCCATAGGTGTCCTGACATGCATGATAAACTCTTTGGCATCGTCAAACATCTTTGGCATTTCACCTTTGTACAAACCAATACTGGAATGTGTACACCTTTTTTGATTTGTAAAAGTTTCAAAAATCAAATTATTTTCGCTTATGTTCTGTTTCCAGCCATAAATGTGGTATGTAGCACAGGTGAGCCTCATTCTCTTCAGTGTCAAAAGGTTTTCCCACAGATTTTACATTTCAGTGTCTGAAGACTGCTTGGTACTCCTCCTAACTACATGCAGGATCTAAGCAAACGAAGCAATGACCTTGACAATAATGACTCAACATGTTGATATTTGCCATATAATAATACTCAAACATGCCTTGAAAGGATTTCAGATGTTTTTTATGCCATTGTGAAGATTCTGGGTATCAGACTGAAATTTAGAGAGGGTGCATTTGCCTTTGACTCTGTAAAACAAAATATTTTATAATCCAAAAGCCTTTCAAATTTTGGAATCATCTTTGGGGTCACCTCCATCTGATGATTCAAACCTGCCTCAGTCTGAATATCTCTACCCTGCAATGCTGCATCTCACAAATATTGAAATAAAGCAGTATGACATACATAAACCGTTTGGTTTTTTGGTTTTTTTGTTTTTCTGTTTTTCTGTCTAGTGTTTTATTCAGGATTCTCTTATTGCCACTTCATAGGTTAAGAGCGACTTGAATGACTAATTCAGAGTACTGTCTACCATAATAGACGTGTTTGTACAAGTTTGTCCAGGAGAGTTTGAAAACCAGAGAGATTCATGTCACTGTAGAATTGAAATGTTCCTTATGCAGACAATCACCTTTAAACTGCAATTCTATCATGTCTTGAGGTCTTGCTTGTGAGAAGACCTTTTCAGACAGCTTGTGAGCACTCCCCAACACACTTCCATGAAAATGACCTGTAATCAGATACAAGTGTTGGGGCAAGTACTGGGGTACATTGGTACATCAACAACAGCTGGGATTAGGAGGGACTTAGGCTTCTGATTGGTTCATTAGGACGGTACTTACTGATGATGATGCACAATATGATTGGACGAGAAATGAAGCGATCTCATTAGAGGGTACCGAGTTCATTTGTAGGGGGGAACTTTGTGATGGTGTCATGCATTCTGAATAATAGCCAGGGTCACCAAAGGTCTGGCCTGTGAACTTGGCGGTAAGTACTGCATTGTTCTGTCTAATATATAGAAAACACGTATAATTTGTATCATGCTTTATCCTGTGCCATGCCATGCCATGTCATGGAGAATGTAATTCAATGAGCCACAACCCATGACAGCAACTTGTACACACCTTTATTTTGTAACTCAACATTTGTAACATTCCTGTACGTGTGTGTGCTACATTTTCAGCCCGTTTTGTTATGCTGTACTGTCAAATGAGTGAGTATGTGTTCTACATTTGCTTGTAATGTATGTGTGTTTTAGTTGCAGTACACTAAGTCTCAGGGCCACCAGGATGGAGAATGATTTCAAAGAACATTTTAATTAAACGACCAGGTAAGGAAAGATATTGCTATCTTTAAACTACTTACATTCATTGAAAACATAATGAAAAAAATGCAAATTAACCAGTGACAAAAACACCTGCCTGTGGACTGTGCTCGGGGTGAATACACAAACATGCCATTATATTTGAAACAAACTCTTGAGGCTACTGGGAGTGGGTGGATGTTGTGATAATAATTTGGTGAGAGAGGACAGGAGAGGAAAGATTTCCATTTTCCAAAAAAAATAATTCAATAACCCAATGAGAAGCAGTAAAACCAGATATGAGTTTATTGTGCATCTTTAAATCTCTCAGCCTCCTCTACGCCTCTCCTCATCCTCTGTTTGGTCACGTAGTGGTGTCCTCACAGTAGGACAGTAATATCTGATTAATGTGCAGCTGAAACAGCTCTAGAAGTCAGGGAGCTAAGAATAAGAATCATGCACCTACATCTTATGTTATTATAATTTTTGCTTGAGGGCAAGTACGCTATTAACACAGAATCCATCAACATACTGTACGTGCATTGTACTGCAAGATAACAGTTGGCTTTCAACTCTGTTTTGACACTTTACATAATGCAGCCTCTGATTCAGGACATAATTGTTTTTGTTAGCTGTTTGTTTTTTTTTGTTCTTTTTTTTTTAACCATGCCATGTATTTACATAATAACAAAATTTACATATAATTAGATAAATCAGCCATTATGAAACCAAGTGAACAACATTTCAGTACCTTTCAGAGGATGAGAGAGCAGCATTAATTAAGATACACTTAATTATATTGGGCATGGCCTCGCATTTAACTGCTGCCATGAGTAATGCAGACAGATAATGAATAAACCCCTAAAAGCACTTTAGTTCTCAGAGCGCCTGTTATCAGAAAATGAAGCCCAGATCTGTTTATAGCAACCTGTTGACAAGGTCTGTCACAGCAGGGGAGGCGGGTTGTATGTATCTATGTGTCATTAGAGGAGGAAAATCAAACTGTGTGAAGAAGAAGACTGCTAACTTTGCTTAGGTGGTTTATTCCTCCTATCATTCTTTGGAGGAAAGCTTCTTAATCTCATACTGTTGGCCCCTAAGACCCCATCAAAGAGTTGATGGTAGAAGACGTTTTGTTCTTTTTAAACTGAGGAATGCTTTTGAACAGCTGGTCTGATGTCCTTGGAGACATGGGAGGAGAATCAGCCTAGAAAAGCCAGGAGGACTTCCCTCTCCTATGAAGAGGAAGCCCAGTGTCTCAACTAAAAATACTCCTGTCTCCCCCACTTGCAAATTACGCCATGACTGCTGGGTGAAGTTTTTTGAATGAGTGAGGGGTTGGGATATCAGAACAGGTCTTTTATTAATTAATTGAATCAAATCAGTCATTTTTCAATCAAAAATGCCAAATATTTTCTGTTCAAGTAAGTAACTCATATGTGATGATTTGCTGTTTTGCTGTCTTTGTCATATATGTCAGATATCACAGTGACCTTTAAGAAATTGTGAAATGTTTCACTTTTTTTAACATTTCATTGTTCATTGTTGTTCATTGTCAATGAAAATCATTTTTAGTTGCAGCCTTGCTCCAAAGCCTTTCAGTACATGGAACGACTCCATGACGTAGCTGGTGTTTTTGTCTGTGTGTGTATACTATTTCTGGTACTAGTTCTGATTTCATTTTCATTGACACTGTATTGTTGCAACAATATTGCTTTATTGTTGGTTTATAAAAATACAGATTTATGTCCTCTAAAATTGAGGGAGAGTGGTGATGAAAAAAGTCACAATAACTGAATAAAAAATGAATAAGGAGAATAGAATCAACCTGATTTAAGTGATTATTGAGATATAAAGATTCAGTGTGGAGATGAGTGAGCCTAAGGAGTCCCATTATAGAGGAATCTCAGTGTGAAACAGAACAGTAAAGTGTCTTATTATCCCAATGAAGTATTCAGTGTCATTATCTTCAACTCCAAGTTAACTCCCAGTCTAGATGCAACATGGCTGAGATTATTACAGCAATGATGGCTCTCTGTAGTGATCACCAAATTCACAAATATTGAAAGCCATAACTCATTTATAAAAGAAAGAAAGAAAGAATAGTGTCATTTTCATGGAGGAGTATTGTTAGAGATTTACACATTGTCACATTTACTGGGGCTGAAATCGCTGCCTATGAACTCTATCTTTTTAGGTGACATTGCCAGTAAAATCTGTTCAAACCACCGCTGTCATGCATTTTCTATTATTTGGGGTTTTTTCCATATTGAAATCAACTGCAGTGGGTTAACTCACTTTAGTTGCATTTCCTCATGTCCTGTCCTCTCTTTGCTGTCAAATTTTTAATAAAGTCATAATGTCCCAGAAAGATATTGGAAAGATATGGGAATCTGGTACAAGCTAATGATTAATGCATATTGCTGTTAAGATACAGAATAAACTAAATGTACCTCCGAACACCTATATATCAATCAATTAATCAATCAGACTTTATTGATATAGTAATTTCCATCCACATTAAATGTAGCACAAAGTGTTTCACATAATAAAAGCAAGCAGGAACAAAGCATAGCAAAACCAGAAATAAACAATCACACCTACACACACACACACATGCACACACACAACTGAAGACTGAGGAGGCGCTATCCCACTCTCATCAATTTGCAGTGAGGAAACACCAGAGACTGATAAAACCAATTATATGACAGGAACTAAAAATAAATAAATGAATAAATAGTTTAAAAAAAAATAAAAGTTCATTTTCAAAAATTCAAAGATGGCAATTTAAAAAAAATACATTTAAACTATAGAATTAAAGAACATTATCCAGACAGCAAATAGAAAGCCTTTAACTTTTTTTTAAATGTATGAAATATTAGGGTGTTACTTTTCACTATAAAATGCAGTTGTGTGTATTAAATATTGTTCATTTGTTATGTGATTGGATGGTTTGTTTAGTAGTTTGTTGTGTAGTTACTTTAAAATACAGATTCATTTATAAAGATTTTAAGTACAAGGCACCTCCAGGCTGTAATATTGTTTCAACAACTTTCATACAGAATCCAAGGTAGAAGAAATATCCTTTACAAGGCTTACACCAATATGAGGAAGATGAAAAAAGGAATTTTTCTGTTTTTACAGAGCCGTCTTCTCATCCAAACTCAATTCTTCCCAATAATGACGAAGTTCATATTATCATGACAGCAGTATCATATTCATCAAATGAGCATCACTCAGCCAGTTCATCGTTGTACTGACGCAAACAGAGGAGGGGGAGAAAAACAATAATGTTTCCGAGCTCTAAATTGTGTTTGCTGATAGCGCTACTGCTTGGCTGGCTGTTGATGGATATTACTTTCCGTGCTGTTCCCCAGGCCGTTGTGTGAGCAGTGCTTTTTTGAAATGAGCGACTGTGTGATGATGCTTCTCTTAAACTAGTTCAGCATGGCATCATTCATCATCTGCGGCATTGCCAGCGGGGAGCAGCAGCATCCCCATGTCTGCCAGTCACAATGGGGTTACAGGAAGAATCGTTGTCTGCAACCTCACAATGCTGCGCTATGCACTGGGCCACTGAGACAGCACTACTGTACCTTCACATTTCACACATAACTAAAACAACTGAACCACAATGGTAGTTATTTTAGAAGCTATTTTAGAAGTACCACCACACTGCATCTATCCTATATTAACACCAAAAGATTTGCCACAGAATTTTCTCTGGAGGCTGGAGAGCAATGCGACAGCGATGTATCATCTAATGCAGAAACTGGGACTTCAACATCTTGGTTTTTTTGGTAAACTTATTTTATAGATTTCTGAGTCCATATTGAATTTTGCCCAAGTCTATATAATCAAATTTCAGGCTTTTGCATAATTCTTTCCCCTCATTTATACCTGTTGTCTGTCAGTTTGTTAATGCTCCAGTTTCAGACTGTGCTTACTTTGCAGCTCTGTTTCTGCAGTGCATCTAAAATGCACACCTGTCAATGCTTCTCTCTCTCTCTCTCTCTCTCTCGCTCTCTCTCTCTCTCTCTCCCTGTGTGTGTGTGTGTGTGTGTGTGTGTGTGGGCAGAGGAAATTGCTTGCATACTGTAGGGAGTAAACATATTGTTAGAAGCTAATTCAAGGCTGACTTGCTACTTTTGGGAAACATTAGGCTGCATTCAAACCAAATCCTACAATGTCGGAAAAACAGCAGCCCTCCATTTATTCTAACGAGGATAGTGTGTTTATAGTGTGCATGGCCATAGGGGAAGAAGTTCCAGAAGAACCAGAATCAACTTTTGGTGAAATGCAACCTGTCTTCATGCTGTGGTGGCCAATCATGTAAGCCAGCATTCAGACCAAAGATGTCCACAAGAAAAGGAACCTTGTTTATCCTGTATTCCTGCCTTGAGGGAGTACAAAGTCATTTCTCTTCATATGATAATGTTAAAAGTAAAACTGTACTTTATTGACTTTGCATTTTTCATTGTTCCTCTTCTAAACCACTCCTTGATTTGTTTTTGTTTTTAACTTTTAGTCTGTAACATAATGCATTTTGTTTGTTGCAAGGAATAAGACTAATTGCTGGCACAGTCATAAGATTCCCTGATTATGGTGTTTATAGCTCAGTGTCTTTGGTCATTAGTCACAGTTAATCATGATGCTTTAAGGTCTTTCACTAATTGTAATACATGTCTGACTCCACCCTGCTGTGTGTTGGGTGAATTTCTATTTACTCATTCATTGCCCTTTTTTTTTACTGCATTTGTATGAGTCAGACTTGTGGAGCTCAATATAATGTGGGAGCCAAGAATCGTGTGTGCTGTTTCCAAAGTTGAGGGAAAAAAATGTTTGATCTCTTGAATGCCAAGTGGAACAACTTAAAACTGAAGAACTATGATACAATATTCGCTTGCTTTAGCCCATTTCATACTTACACCGTCAACTTATACACTGCCAACACTTTGTCAAAGCATTTGTCTGTAATACCACACGCAATAATGTAAACCAATATAACTTTGAGAAAATAACTGATTGTTGGGGGGTCGGTTGCTGTTGATTGGGGTGATTGATATATCTCAAGCCACATATAGCCACAATGACGTCAACCATTGCTTCGTGGACTCCCATTTTGAAGCCTCAAGTTCAGTATTTTGACTGTTTCCATCTTGCATTTTTGGAGCCAAAAGTGGCCATATTTTGGACAAGAAGGTTGAGCTGACATTAATGCTAGCTGCTAGCTTACTTAGCACTGTGAATTTATAGTATGGATGCATTACAAGAAGTGGATACCAGACTGAAATGGTGCCCATTAAGAACTGCTTGGCTGGCACATACGACCAAAAGCATTTCTAGTTTCTGGGTTCATTTCTGCATTTTGTGGCCCATCCAATTTTTTGCATAAGTATCTTGAGTGGCCACTGGGAAAAATTGGCTGCATGGTTGAGCAGCTCTTGTGACACATCCATGATTTACGGTCTATGATTAACTGTGGTCATGCTAATGCTGATGTTGAGTAGCAAAAAACAGGTTTAAATTAAAATGTACTTACCAGACTGATCAGCCAACTGCTTAGAGGATCCTCTAGTTAGTACAACCAAATGACAAGACTGGACAAGAACAAGACTTTTTAGGCAACCATAATGTAACAGTTAACTTTCATGAACGCACTAAAATAGTGACAGCCACACCTATAATCCTATTCTAATCTGGGGTTATGATACGTAGCAACAACTTGTCAATTGCAACCTAGCCATTCCCTAAAGCATATCCTGCTTTATCGTCAATTTTGCTCTAAATGGAACCATAATTTACAGTGAACATCATGCTGCATTGAAGAGAACTTGAAACCAGTGACTGAGACCATAAACTCAATAGGAAAGTATGAAGTAGGGTCTTTCTCTTATAGACATCTATCAATCTATCGTACTTATTTTTTGCAATCCATGGAGTCGTCCCCTGCTGGCCATTAAAGAGAATGAAGGTTTAAGGCACTTCCATATTGGCTTCAAGTTTCAGACCCATAGCTACCTGCTTGGACATAAAGGAGAAACTACAGGGCTTAAAGTAATAAATCTAATGATGGTCAAGAGAGAAACTAGAAAATGGATTAGTCATTAGTTAGTGGGACGTTTTTCAAGGCCCCTACTCAATTTTCCCACAAACCAGCAATGGAAGGAGCAGCTGCATGTATAGTTATAGCTAATAGTTCATGAAACAATGTTCTAAAGGGTTTTGTTTTTGTTTGGAAGTTTGGGGAGATATCCAGCAAAAACTGCATTTGTATATATTCAGCACCAGTTGTAAATTTGTTAGATAAAAGCCAACAACATCTTGTCTAAAGGTCTGCATGCAGCACACAGCCACTTAATATTGTTAGCGCACACTTCTCTTCTCCTTCAGATGGCATTGGTCAGCAGGAAACATTTGATCAGAGGGTGTAAGTGGTCTTCAGCATGTCTATCCATTAAACTCATAAGGAAAATGTCTCCTTTTATCAGATCCACAGTAAAAACTGTATATCTCAGAATGGAGCAAAGCCATCAGAATCTGCCTGTAAAAACAGTTTTACAGCTAAATTTATGTGAACAGTCTTCTGTGCAGAATGTAATTAATCTTGGTAAAAATGTAGAATCCTGTGTTTTGTAAATGAATGTGTTCCAGAGTTTTACTTGCTGTGGATGTGATTTGAATTTTAACTAAGACAACACAAAACTAGTAGTTGAACATTGATTCTTGTGGGCTGATGCAGTCTTAACCCCAGGTCTCAAAGCTTATTTAGAGGCATTCAGTATCATTTGTCGACTATTTTCACGAACATAGTGTAATTGAAATACATTTTCTTTTCTCATTCACTCTGGGAAAATTCCCCCTAAAAATACATACTAAAAAAATAAAAGCAATTAGTTCATATTGTGTAACATTCAGTGTAATTACAAAACCATGCTGCAGAGTCATAGGTTACTCATTTATAACTTTCATTTTTTTTTTAAATTTAAAACTGTTTTATTTCATATTTCATTTCACTTTACTGCTGCTTCAAATTTGATTACATCCAATCTGATGTTCAATTGCATATGAGAGCCTGCGTCTGACAGCTGTTCCATAAAGGAACAAACACATGCACTCCATGTCCCCATAAATCACACAGGAAAAAAAAAGGGACTAATGACTTTAATCAGTTGTAATCACCTCTTTGCATCATCAGTCCCAAAGATGATACGTATAGCATCTTCCAGGAGCAGACATCACCAAGGCCTTCTTAAGTGAACTTCATAAAAAAACACTAGTAACACAAAGAGCCATAAAACAACCGCAAACTACACACTCAACCAAACTTGTTCTAAAGGGAGTCTTAGCAAGGGGGTCGTGAGCTGTTTTTTTAAAGGTATCCACAGGTTTCTAGACCAGTGGGAGTGAGCTCCAAAGACTGGAAGCCACAACCTCAGAGTAGTGATTGCCTTCTGGAGAAAGATACACAAAACAAATCTCGTTGACCTGCTGGCAGAATACAGAGCTGTAGTAGCTCAGTGAAGTGAGAGGAAGAGAGACCATGTTTGTCACTGATCTTCAAGTGATAACAAGGATGCTGAATTGATTTCTGAATTTGATGAGGCGCCAGTGAAAAGGCATCAATATGTAGGATCAAGTAAACCAAGCTGCAATTGTCCAGGCAGACTATTCGGTAACACTTTGTAATACAGGCAGTGTTTTACAGTGTAGCTTCCTGTCATTTCATTTGTCAAGACTTACAGTGTAACTTCCTTATATGAATGCATACACATAAAATATGACTGACTGTGCCAGCAACTAGTCTAAAATACTGAACGGTGTCTTCTGGCACTCTAGTGTAAGTAAAGAAAACAAGACGAGGAACGAGAAAGTAAAAATTGGAGATTTAGGGTGTAACTTCCCGACATTTACCATGTAAACTTGTGTAACTTCCTCATAAGAATCAGTATATACATATATGGATGAAGTGCAATAAAAACAAATGCTGGTTGCACTAATGCGTTTGCCCTTTGCTCATGGCTATTGTAACAATCATTTTTTATGCATGTGAGTTTGGCAGGCAAGCTTCACCCACACTCTCGGGATTTATTATTATGTTTATGTCTTCTGCTTCATTGCATGAATTAGAATAAGAACAAGTCGAGAAATGAGTCTATACTTTTGAACATTAGTTCCTAGCAGGCATGTTGGTCCAGCACTGCAGCAGTTCATAACAAGCAGGCTGGAGCAGAAGCAAAGCTTACAAGTGCACAGCTATGGACGGCTTGTATCGTCATCCGTTCATCATCTGGCCTAACCCCCCTTTCTTACTCTCGAAGTACACAGAACCAACAATGTATGTGCTGTTTTCCTGTATTTACTGAATCATTTTTCAGTAAAAACAAATTCAACAAATCACAGTAAACACTGTTAAACATTACAGGACCAATGTCCATCTGATGTTACAATAAAGGACCAAAGACTAGCTGTTTGCTTCAGGTACCTTTCATGTTACAACACCATGTCATTCTTGACCTGTCAGTCTTGACCTACATTTTGAACAATGAGAGAACATTAGTGAATATAATTAAAAAGAACATGTTTTATTCATAACATATTAATCATATAAACTATATTTAAATTGTAAATGTAACAAAAAAAACAACACGATTTTCAGGAATGTTGTTCTTATGTTGTAAATCACCACTTCAGAGTTTACCACTTATTCTCAGTCTATTTATTTTGTCCTTCACCTCAGAGCAGGACTACACAAATCCAACACAAAATATTTTAGGGTTGTCCCTTTAGTGTGTGTGGGGGGGGGGGGCACTAAAGTTTTCCCCTTTTGAAGCTATATCCACCTGCAATCACAATTATTCAAGTGTAATCTGTGAAGTCTCAAAACACATGCACACACTTGTTACATAACAGCATTCATTACATTTCTTGACTTGTTCTTATTCTAATTCATACAATGAAGCAGGCGACATGAGCATAATAAATCCCTAGAGTGTAGGTGAAGCTTGCCTGCCAAACTCACATGCATAAAAAATGATGGTCACAACTGCCATGGGCAAAGGGCAAACGCATTAGAGCGACCAGCATTTGCTTTTATTGCACTTCATCCATATATGTATATACTGATTCATACAAAGAAGTTATACTATAAGTTCCAGGAAATTACATGGCAAATGACAGGAAGTTACGCTCTAAAATATGTTTTATGAATTGTTATCGATTATATTATTCCATCTTCAGATCAGTTAACTTAGTAATATCCCTCAAATGTGTTATCATTTTGCTGTAGTCCATATTGAAGTTCCCTGCTGGTAATAAACATGATATTTTAGACCAGACAGTAGTACTATAGGTAGTATGTAGGACGTGAGGTTGATATTAAGCAGCACGGTAACATACGTATTCTGCTGGACTCCAACAGAGACGGACCTTTGGCTCTCAACTCTTTGTTTAATCACCTCTCCAAGGGATACATACCTCCACTGAGCCAGGTTAGCTGCAGGCATGACACATTTGCGTGCACACACACACACACACACACACACACACACACACACACACACACACACACACACACACACACACACAAACGTCAGTAACGACACCTTTTGATTTGCATATTTTCCAATACCTATGCAGCCTGTGCATTCCTGTTCTAGATGTTCTGTGTGCACTTATACAGATAGGATGGTTGAAGTGTTTTACTCATACCATAAAATTAACCTAAACACAAATGAATGATTATTTCACCTGGTGATACAACTACAATTACTGGCTTTTCAAACCACTCTTAACAAGTTAAACGCTACTAGATATGGGTTCAGTTTTAGAAAAAACCTTCTCCTCAACCTCCTGAATGCAGTGCTATAAAACATTATGGTCTCAAGCTAAAGTAGCAACAAAGGACACTTATTCCATATTTTTGCATCATGCTATGATTCCTCTCTACCAGGTACTTAGTTTGGATTTCTACTCTTTGCTTCTTGTTTTGTTGTGAAAATGTGTCATTTTGCTGTCCACTTCATCTGCTGATGTTACATTACTTATGGCACTGTTGGATGTTGATAAAAGTCATGAATGAAACACCTGTTATGATGCTCGTGATGCACTCCATATTCCTATTATGTCTGATTTGAATCACAGAGTTTGATTTCACACTTTAGCTCTGAAGATATTGCAACAGAACCGGAATACACTCTATGGCACTTAAATGACTGCCGATCACTGACTTTTAAACAGTAAGTGTCTTTTTTTAAAGGACTGGTATGTAGGATTTAGTTACATCTAGCAGTGAAGTTGCAACCATACATGTAAAAACTTGAATACATGTATTTGTATGGCATATTTCATACAAGAAATGCAGCTTGTAAAGAGATACAGCATCGGAGGCGGGGCCTGTTCATCCCTATGGAAGTTGCTCAGTGGTGCATGAGGCCAAAAAGCCAATTCTTGCTGTAAAGAAATTATCCAGATGAAAACACACTGTGCATGCTCTTTGGGCCCCATGTGCCCATAGAGCATGCACACTAGAGACTTCCACCAGCTAAGATAGCTAACTTCCAACTAGCTTGAATAGAGGTAAAACAATTCAATCCTGCAGCTCCTCTACAACTTCAAAACACAACAATACTCAGTAGATTATTCACTAATTAAAACATACTTAGTTACGTTCCATTGTTTCCAAGTGTGTTCTGTTAGATGTCATTAAATCTTACACACTGGACCTTTGAAGGAATGGGATTTTGGTATGCAATAAAACAACTTGGTAGGTAATTTAATGTTTGAATATGTGTGGGCTATCACACAAGGATGTTAATTTTCTGCATTAATCTAGAATTGTGGATTTTCTGACCTGAAAATGTAATTCACATGAATCATGCAGATCTTTAAAAAGTATGTTTTTTGAGGTTGGGGATTGAACTTGAAGCGATAACAGGTTGGTTAAAGCCAGGATGATTTGCTAACCTCCTGAACACTCACACTGAAGCAGTGTCAGCCATTAGCCTAAGTTTTTTAATGTAATTCAGCAGTAAATAAGCAGCCATATGTGTCTGACTGTGGATGGTGAAGCTGTTGAATGGATTTGTGGAGTGTGTTGGTTACAGCAATGGCTGTTAGCAGTTAGCTCCACTTGTTAGCTACTGAAATGAAGCAGCAGCATGCATGCAGAGTGAGCAGCCACCAGACTTCACATCTATCGCTCCCAGCAGGACGCCACTTAGATCTTTACTGTCTAGAGAAGGTTTATGGTTTGTTTGCTGTTTGAAAGGCAGGTAGGAGGCTCGGTTATCTGTGAGTATAGCTGTGTTGTAAGTAAACAGTCTGAACTCAGTGGAGTTTTCTCTGACAGAGCTGAAAGTCTAATTTTCAAGCTGTTATATCTCCCAGTGTTAATCACTGACACTGTGAGAGGACAATGTGGCAGATTTAGAAACAATTCAGACTGAAATAAAGTTATTTTTGTGCTTCTAACGTGATAAGTCAGAGTTTACAGTGAATCGATGGATACACATAGCTTATGTAGTTGTCTCAAACATTTGAGATTTTGAACTTTTCAAATGATGATCAGTAAGTGTGTGCTCATAAATCATCCTTTAAATCTGTCAAATACTAATAAATTACATCTGAATGAAATTGTGTGCACAAATTATATCAACAAGGAGGTTTCACAAATATTCTCAGTTGAGTAAGCAATAAGTTGATTGACAGAAAATTATTCGGCAATTAGTTTGATTATCAAGTTATTTTATGTGTACCTGTATAAGAATGACAATTAAAGTGAAATTGAAGAAGAAATGCCTAAAGTCATGTCTCCCATAAATAATCACTTGTAATTTATTAATTTTCCATATTTATAATTCTGAGATAAATCAGCAGTTACATAGATTCAAATGATGTTTAGTGCGTCTTTATGCAACACACAATGAACTTCTCAACAAAGGAGCAAAACCAACCAAGGTCTGCTTGTCTTTCTTTTTTAGTTCCTTGTTGTTTGAAAGTGTAAAATATTTTTCACTTAATGCGTTGCTGCAAGTGAACAACAGGTATGCAGATGTTTTGCAGTCCTGTAGTATCAATGGGGTTATTATACAATGGGAATGTTTCCATTACAGTTAAGGTATCTTTGTTGTTTTCCCCTGACACATTCACATTTAAAAATCACTTTCCCACACATTTAAATACATCAAGTCAGCATCATCAGGCAGTAAATATCACAAACCCAACTTTCTTGTGTTTCTTGTGTTTTCCACAACAGTCTTGTTAGAGAGAGTGAGTTAGACAGTCTCTGCAGGTGGTGAGGCTGTTTGGGGATGATGAGCGATGGTGTGTCTTTGGGCCCATCTTTAATTCAAATGTCTCCCGCTTCTGTGGTGGAGACAAAACAAGAGACTTAAGATACAAGATTGATGCTCAAGTGGGAGGCGTGCACAACCAGTGTGAGTCACACAGCTGAGGCATCATGCAACAAAACATGCAGTAGATTTACAGTTAGTATGTCATGTCATATCTATTCTAACTGGGCTGTCTGGTTCTGTTCTTTTATTCATAAATTACATCAGATGTTGCCTTTAGATGTGTTTTGATGTAATGAATTATTGCTGAAATATTAACAGGAAATGCAGATGCAATTATTTTTTGAAGGAGACTTTGAATATAGAATACACATGGACGAATAGACCTAATGGAAGGCCATGGGGCAAAAATTGGGGCTGTGGTCCCCCTGTCAATCCCCCTCTTAATCACTGTGCATCATGTCCCCTTTAAACTACATTCAAATACATGGCAGCTTAATTCAGAGCCCAAGAAATCCACATGTGTTCCTATGCTGGAATACTATGAGTTTGCTGTGCATCAGATACAGATCAAATCATTTGAGAATATTTACCATATAAAAACTGATAAACCAAAATAACAAATGTCTTGAGCAGGGCTGACCCAAAATCAAAATGTTGCTTCTTTACTTTATAAAGCAATTAGAGTTTGCTTGAGGTCCTCACATCACAAATTCTTTCAGTAATTGTAAATGTTCCCATGGTGAACTGTGTCTGTTCAAAACTGTTTCATATTTATGTAGCTTACTATACTGCCTGCTGCGGCCCTGTTTTTGCTCCTGATAACCCACACAGTCTGGAAAGATTAGAGTAAACTGAGTGCACCAATTTCTTCAGCAATCTATCCTGTGTAATTGTAGTAATAATTGTTATTAGTGTCTGTATATTTCTTAGTATTCCCCATTGTTCATTTACTTAGTTGTGAGTCAGTGATTTGTGCCTGATGAAAAATGAAGCTTTGCTCTCTGCTGTGTTCACAAGTTAGAGAATGTAATTAATATTTTCCTCATTAATCTGTTATTAATCAGAGTGTTAATTTTTATGACCCGACCCGCCCGATCCGCAGATTAACCACAGTGCCTGCAGATATCACTGCAATCCATCATCACTGCTGTCCACATACAAACTATGTTTAATAAGTGTTATGACTTAGATTATAAAAAAGACTAAATGTATGATTTAGTAGCTAATACACACAGCAGGGCAGCAATGTGTTTTGCTTCATCAGCACAACTTATTTGTGAGGTCCTGCTAGCAAGCTGTTTGTGACTGAGGGGATAGATGGACCGGGACCACAGGAACATTTCAGGTCTCGCACCGAGTATCCAGCCAGTTACAGTTACTATAGCAACAGCATGAGACTACGTTCTCCATTGTAGTCAGTGCTGAGTTAATTTTGTCATTTGCTAAGTGATAGTTTAAAATAAATTTTAAAAATATTATATAGGATCCTTTCCATCTCAGGGAAGAACTCTGTTCATCCCAAACACATTTTCTACCGTCCCTGGGGCAACTAGACACCTTTAGTCTGGAGCCCTGGTCTTAAGATTATAGTTTAGGAAACTCTTCCAAATCAGGGCCTCCAGATGAGATAATGATACAGGACCCACTTTAAGCCCTTTATCATTTCAGTTCTTTACTGGTGCATACTCAAAGCCACTAAAGGCTGAAATGTCAGCTACACCACACAATATGAAAATGTTGGATAGAATTATGAATATACTGACAACACACACACGACCTCGCTGGTGTTACAGGAAGAAGAAGAAAATGTTTTCTTGAATTATTAGCTCATGCTCTCAAATTAGAAATGTGTACTCTTGAATTACTACATGTATACTTCTTTTTTTTTGTGCTGTGATCTTGTTAGCAAACTGATTGTTTTTGCTCCATTTGGATTTGTGTTTCCGGCCACCTGACAATTAAAAGTCTAATATGAACTGTTCTTTTATATCTGTTTGGGTCTCCACCTGCTCCTGAGGGAAATATCTGACTCTTTGAGCTTTTAAATGCTTCACTGTGTTCACCAGCATGGGATGTCAGAGAGAACACAACAGTGTTTAAAAGGGCAGAATCTAAAATGTTCATTTACATTTCTCTGTCCAAAACAAAACTGCATTAAACCAAACAACTAATTTAGATTCAGGTCGTCCATGACCTGACAATTTTCTGCCATTTATTTTTGATGGCATTATTATTATGATACATAATGATATACTGCATGTTATGTGCATCTAAACAGCCAATTTAACTCAAAAGACTTTTATCTACTGGAAGCAAGAATTTGCAAAGTAAATCTAATGAAACTCCTGTCACTCTATAATGAGATATGCTGTGTGAAAAGTTAACATTTCTCCATCTGCATGTGTGGACTCATTAGGAGGCCCAACTTTGAAACATATGTCTTTGTAAACAGTATACAGTGGGGTTACATCACATATTCTGTAATTATTTATACTTTACATTTCTTCCATGCCAAAACCTCTGGAGCTTTACCTATACAACAATGTATATTTGCAGATCATCATCAGTAATCTCTCCTAATTTAACAGTCAAAACAATAGCATTCATTTCGAGGATAAAGAAATATGTGAAGAGTAGTATGAATGTAGTAAGACTACAGGCGCTTGAATTAGCTGTACGTACCACAGCTCCCTGAGACAGCACACCTCAAAGAATCAAAGGCAAAGGAATCACGTAAGACACACAAATCAGAACAAAAGAGTTTTATCATTTGCCCGCCAAACTGCCAGCATCACATCAGGAAATCACATATATTCACATACTGGCAGCCTCCTACGTGCCTTTTAAACTTTTTCAAAGCAAAGCGAGACGATTCCATTTACAGATTTTGTAGAACAGAAAAAGGAGCAATCTAGCTTTTATAACTGCTGAGATGTTTTCACAGGGCTTTCTTTCCAGAGATCACATGTTAATGACAGTACCGACAGTGTCAACCACCATGTCTTCACCACCACTTATCCTCTGTTATTCTATATAACTCACTGCTGCTGCTGTAATCTAATCAGAGACTGGATTAAATAACTACTATGAAATTAACCAGTAATAACTGTTCATAGGATTTCTGTTCATAAGCCAAACATGATGGACACAATAAACTGATTTTGTGATGTACAATACTTGGAAGTTTCAGAGGTAAAGCCTGAAAGAGGGAGAGTCTGGGAAGTCGTGTCAAAATGTGACATTTACATTTATTCTCTTCATATCAGAACTATTCTGTTAATTGGATAAGTTGTACCTGTAACAGACACAGCATACTGTAAAGAAAGCAATTATACAGAGTAATTATATTCAGTTTGTTCTTATGTGAAGACAGCTGCCTGCAACTAAGGCTGAAAATAACCTGCAGGCTACATCTGCTGTTAAAGTGTCAAAGTGGGAATGATGTGTTTGTTGTATGGTACAGTATGAGTGCTGAAAACACTGACATTTTTAAATGTGTAAATATCAAGATGGTATGTGTGATTGTGTGCATGTGCTTCCTGTGGGTGATTTACACCGACGGTGAGGATATGTTGCATAGCTGTTAAAGGTGTGGTCGGGATATTGCCAGTGCTATAGTCAGAAATACAAGGTTTGCTAATGTATATCTACTTGTGTGTGTGTGTGTATATCCACCTCTTTTGTTTAGTTAAGCCACTCCATACACAGCACACTCCCTTATCACATTCCATATGTTAGGATCTGATTATAACGGACAACAATTGCTGCCCCATATTTGGCTCTTGCCATCACAATTTAACGTCCACTGCCAAACTCATTTACTCCTGGCACCAGCGCTCCACATAGTTGCTTTGGAAAGAAAACTTGTGGTAGTTTTTCTGTTTAGTAAAAGTGAAGTAATTGATGCATTATATGCTAATCAGAAATAACAGTGTTGGTAGGATGATGTGGATGTTCACCCAGTTGGCATACCAAGCAGATGCAGATGAGTGAAAAGCTGTCTGTTTCCTGGGCAGACATTTGATGATGAATGCCAGGCGCAGCTCTGCTGATGGAAACGTCTGCTTCCTGCTCAGCAGACCAGCAAAGACACAGTCAATGGAATATTAAAATCATTATATCTGAGAATGAAAAAAAGAAATAGAGTGTAGGAGGCAGGACGTGGCAGTGCGATAAACCGCTGTGATTGTTCAAAAGGAACCATTTCAGTCGACTGGAATTTCTTAGACGCTACTGTGGTCAGCACTGATATTTCCAGTGCAGGTAAAATGTCTCTATTTGTAGTGTACAATGAAGCTTAACTGCTTTGACTGCATGTGCAACAGAAATAGATGATAACTGTGAGTGGCTATCATCCATTTCATGCTATATATACTTAGATAGATAGATATATCACAGTAAATTGCATCACTTTTATTTTTTGCAGATGATTGCTTAAATGGTGAAAGTTAAAATTACTTTTCTCTTGTTTCTCTTTGTATCTATCGCCTATTTTCAACAGGCTGTTCCTAATGAGCATGACTGTACAGTATGAGGAAAAATACAGCAGTGCCAAATGATATAGTGGCAATGATTTGGTATCCTGACAGTTGACAGGGAGACAAAAGATATAAATGGAATAAAACTGAAGTGCAGTATGTTGAATTATTTAGTGCACGAGCTGTAGCAAAGATCTGCTCATTTAGGAAGATTAACAGATGTGGCAAATCACTCTGTTGTCAATCTTTTTACAGTTTGCAGCTGAAGAATTATGAATAAATGGAGTTTCATATCTCCAACAGGGAACTATTCTTTATGAGGGTCCTCTTTTCCTCTCTTCTCTGGACAGGACGTCTAAAAATAACAAAAGGATGCATTTGTTATCCTACAGCACTGGGAGCCATTGTGTTGCATTTTTCTCCCTGGTCTTATCTCACTCATTCAAATTCCGCCCCGACAGCAACCTCTGAATCGGTCTTTTCTTACAGTAGGAAACACATTTGTACAAGTTCTATGTAGAGCTGCAGATAATGAGAAAAATATGGCGCTGCTGGACAGGAGATAAGTGTGACCTGCGACACACCAAGAGGCTACCAGTCATCGATTTTGTAGAATAGACAAATATCCTCGCCTCACAATGATGTATCCCTTTACTGTGTATTAAATGTTGTTCTACATTGCTGAGACTCCATTACATTTGTGATAAGCTTTTGACTTAGTCCCACCTCACTTCTTATATAGACATTCTTTACAACCTGTCAACCAGAGGCACACAAAGACCCAATGAAGACACTTTCACAGAGACATTATTTTGCCACTGGCCACAGCTTCACTTCATGGCCACATATACAGCATATTGTCGAGGGAGAATAAGAACCTCACTACCACCTCTTCTCTTCTCTTCACTTCTCTTCTCTTCTCTTCTCGCTCTCTCTTTCTCTGTCTCCCATCTCTCGCTCCATCTTCAAGCTGCTATTTGGACAGGAAGCCCTGTGCTCAGAGATGCTGTTGTCTTGTTAAATGGTACAACTGAGGAGGAAATGAATAACAGCCAACCTTGATCATTTTACATCATATGCCTCAGACAAGAAACTGAATCACTGGCAATTACTCAAAGGCTATTCTACTTTTATGCTGCTTTATTAGTTGGTGCTGTCGTGCCTTGTACAGCTTTACAATTTACCACAAATCCCCCCTCATTATGTGAGAAGCAATACCAATAGTCTACAGCCATGTTAGCAGCAGTCAAAGCTGTATTAACAACTGTACTTTTAGCTAAATGCTAACATCAGAATGCTAACATGCTAACGTTAACTGGTATAATGTTTTCTCTGTTCACACTGAGTTTAGCGTGTTAGCGTGCTAACATTTGCTAAATAGCACTTAACACATTGCAGCCGAAGTTGATGGCAACATCATTCATTTCGCAGGTTTTGGTTCAAAAACTAAAGTATTTGACAAATACAGCATAGTCAAATGTTTAGACACACCTTCCCATTGTCTTGAACGAGAAAGTGTCCAAACTTTTGGTGCTGTACATTTTTAACAGATGATGGTGCTAGATGAGAAATTAAGGTTTAATCAGACTTATTAGAATTTATTGTCTAGGAGTTTTTTGTAGCAAAACATGCAATAGTTATCTCACTCTGTACCACAGTGAACTGACCAACCGACAAACCCACACTGGCACCCCAAATTGTCCATTTGACTCAAAGCTGTTGCCTGTAAAACACTTTCTATTACAGCAGGACATGAGTTCAGTCGATCATTTTGCATTAAAATGTAAAGAGGAGGGATGTTTGACACTGTCAGCAAGTTCAAACACTTACTAAGCCACTCAATGAGACTACTGGAAAGCTCAGGTCTACTAGCTTTGGTGATGTGGGCATTGAGAGCAAACACAGAACTGTATTATTCTTGCTGGCCATTTTACTTGGATGTCAGGTTTTGGTGTCTATATTACAGAGATGTGGGCCTGTTGATTAAAGGGTACTTAAAACTCTCCTTTATGACTTAATTTAAACTGCAATTAATCAAACAGGATGATCTTTCTGACAAAGAATGACAGAGACGCTGTGTCAAACACAGCGTCTGATTGGAGGAGACAACCACAGAGTAAAAACAGCCTTTTCACACTGTTCGACACAAGCAGCAAATTGGCTGGAAATTAAAACTAATGAGCAATTACCCTGCCACTGAACTTCTAAATGTCTGTTTTCTCAATGCTCTCTGACTGAATCCTAATTTCTACTTATTTAATCAATCTGAATAAATATGACACTTGTTTTTAGTGCATTAATCTCTCATTGTGTTCACTGTGAGCCACATAGAAATGCACGTCTGCATTCTGTTGTGCATCCAAGAAAATAACTCGTAATCTCCCAGCTCCCCTTGAAAGACTGTGAATACAGTGTACACAGATAAACATATTTATCCAAAATCAAAACATAGCAACCACTATTGGTTCAGTTCATAAATGCTTTATTTGCATGCAGCTTCTATTACAAACCTCCCGCCCATATTTCTGCCACATTAAAGCTATTTACCCTTTAGGAAGAGCCCAGTTGCACTCTGCTTGAACTGAAGGCTTGTTTCCGATTTAATCTTTTATCCCCTACCCTGCCTCTGCACATGAAAGACCGCTCAACACGGGACAGTAATGACTTAACAGAGTGTGTTCACAAAGAGAAATATCTAACAGTGTAATCAATTATTCACCCCCTCTCTCAGTCCAGGACAACGATGGTACATCAGAGAATGAGCATGTGTACTTTGCTTTGATGATTTAAGTCAACACTGTAATCAATGTACACTGGGGTAAATAAAAGGTTATAGTTGTTTTTTAATTAACTAAAGCATTGTGGTGTTAGCATTAACATTTTGAATCACAAGTTCATAAATTTCTCTCCAACAGAACTGAGCGTAATGTTCAGTAAACTTAATTTTGGCTGTTTAGAGAAGTTGCATAAGAACTCATTATTACAAAACTACAAATAAATGAAATATATGGACTTTCCACAGAACTCCATTTTCATAAATGTGAACAGATGTGAAAATGTGAGCATATGCACAAGAGTGTCCATGGAAACTAGATTCACCTGAGGTACTCTGCATTCACAAAAATCTGTATTTTTAAGAAGATCACTATCACCACCTGCAGCTCAATACCTGTAATAACATCAATGATATGACCAGAAATTACTACATTACCTTTCTTATCGTCTTCATAGAAAATAGCCCAATGGGTTGTGGCTCACTGAGCGACACAAAAAACTTGAAAAAGAGTTCTAGCTGGGTGCCCCTCTTCAGCACAGTCATGCGTGAGGTAACACAGGAAGGCAGGAAATCATCATACAAAGGTCTTTGTGTAGGAGTAAAGCTACCCATTCTGCATGTCCTATTCATTTTATACCATCATTTGCCTTTCCTGCGTCATGGTATTCAATCAGCGGTGTGTGCAGATAGTATTGAGGAGGCATGTGAGGCATCCTAACAGAATAAAGTGAAGCGCTGTCTGCAATATTAATGGGGTAATTATGCAAATTAGATGCCAGCCTTCATCACTCACAAAACTGTGATGTTGTTATGCCACATAGACATGAGGCTCATTGTTCAGACCTCTCCTTTCTGCTGGTTCACTAATATCTCTCTAAATCTGATACATGTCTGTACGCTTGACTGAAAAGCTTGTGCTCACTTATCAAATCTTTCTATTCCTGCAGAAGTAATCTGCATCATAATTCAGGGTGTCAGAGGAAAACTATTTTCTACTGTCATCCTTTAATATCACATACAATTCTGATGGTGCATAAAGTATTGACAAAGTTTAAGCAGTGTTGTCTCCTGTGCTGTTAAGGTCTAGCTTACATGGAGAATAGTTGTTTTTATGTTAGTGTCATTCTTAAGAGTCATTGTAACAGAAAAAAAGAAAAAAGAAAACTTTACCATGTCAGGATCTCAGCAGATATGACTCCTTGAGTTGCAGAGGCACAGAACTCAGCATTAGTTTTTCATGGATTAATGCTGCTCCCTAGTGTTAGAAAATGGGAACAAGGAGAAATTAAATGCAAGTCACTGCAAGTTCCCATTAGAGGCTCCCGATAATAATATAAAATAATATAAAACTCCAGTTGACCTTTCACAGGGAGGTCAAAGTGCAAGTCATTTACAGATTACTGAAATATTAACAAGAGAAGATAAAAATTGTAAATTTACATGAAGTCATCGTGGGAAGGTGACTTTTTCTGATTCAAAGTTAGCTACAGAGTAGTTTTCCTGGAGCTGGAGAGGCATTTCTCTGTGGTGTTCAGCAGGGTGGGTGTTTGCTTTGCATGAATATAGCTCATATCCTGCACACAGTTATGAGTACTTAAGTCACATAAGGTGCAAATTGTCTCTGATTTCAGTGCTAGAATAAAAGCTAGTAGGATTGCAGGAACTGAGTTCAAGAATTTGAGAACAGCTGCTCTCATTTTGTCTTTTCCTGCTGTTCAATAGTAGAAAAAGTAGAAAAAGACATACATATAAACCATTTTTAAATATCATTATACAGATCTGAGATCAGTTTACTATAAAAAACATGCTTCTCATTTTTATGATTAATTTAGCCTTTAGATTAAACAATAAAACAATTAGTACATTTATTTTCTACATTAAACATAGCATTTCAATATTTAGCAAGCAGGAATGAAGACCCTTCCTTTTTCGGGTTAAACATTCAATTCTAACACGCAAATAAGGCAGGCGATCAAACACTGATTTGGAAAAATTTCTAATCGCCACTATTACAATGCATCTGCTCATATTTCATTCTTTTCTGACACACTCGTTCATCACAGAGGACACGGTCTGGAACTGAGTTTTGACTGGATGCTGACTTAAGACAATCACTGCTCACTGTACTGTATGTGTTCATCTGCAGTTTTCCACTGCACTAAGCGCAGGGGATGGAAACGTTACCTAGGGAACCAGCCAGAGCGACGGACTGTACGTTCCTATTAGAAGACACTGATGATTACTGAGTGGAAATAACTAAGGTCACAGGTGACAACTCTGCAGAACGTCTGACACCTTAAATATTCACCCAGATAATTCCCACCTCTCTCAGTCACATGTCAGAGCTTGCTGGTCATACTCTTCCTTTAGATAGCTTGTATAAAATATGCATTTGGACAGTGATTGTGAGATTTCACATACTTTAATTGTTTGTTTGTTTGTTTTGATATATTCTCAGTTTAGTAATCACTTGTAATGTAGAAAAATAACATTATAAACTATACATGATTTTTATGATATGCTACATTTCATCTGATTACAAGCAATGCTACATTCATGACTAGGAAAGCACAGAGCAATTTGTTCCACCACACAGAAATTTAGAGGGCTTCATCTCTTTTGTGTGTGTACAAAAAGTCCAAAATAAAGCCCATTTTAACTTGTAGGTCAAAAGCTCAGAGAGTTACAATGACTTTCTCCTGGTGTGAAGACTGTTCTTGCCCAGGCAGAGAGTTGCACTGCTGGGTGATGCCTGTGATGACACGGTGCAGGAGCTGCTTGAGGCCTGGTCTATCCTGTAGGAGATGGAGTTGTAAAAGACAGGGTTGCTGTGGCCGCCTTCCTGTTCACAGTGAGATGAAGATGGGCTATCGTCAATGTCCTGGTCACTGCACATGCAAGAGAGCAATGCTTTGAATCTGCTGGTTTCAGGGAGCTTGGGGTGCTCTTCCTGCTCAGATATAACAAGCCTGCGCTCCTCTACAGGAGAGGGGAGGAGGTTGATACAGCTAGTGCCCCCTTCCATGGGTAGGCTCAGGTTGCACCGGCTGCTGTGACCGTCCTCACCGTTTTTATATTCCACGTCCAAAGTTTCTGCCTCCCTGTCCTCCTGAGTGTCCTTAGGCTCTGTACCCTGCTCCTCTCCCTGTACTTCAGGCCTTCCATCAGGCTCCTCAGCACTAACAGTGAGGAACCTGAGGACAACCAGGTTAAGAAAAGCTCCAATGACTGTCAGCCCAACCAGGATGTACATGAAGCAGAAAGCTACATACGGGGGTCGCTTCTGGAGTGCATCTTTCTTCTGTAGGGCCACAAAATCCCCAAAGCCGATGGTGGTGAGCGTGATGAAGCAGAAGTAGTAAGCGTTGAAGAAGGTCCAGCCCTCAAAGTGAGAGAAGGCTGAAGCTCCGATACACAGTGTGCTCATGCAGGACAGCAAACCCACCAGGACCATGTTCCCCATGGACACCTCTGTCTTCTGTAAGCCCAGGCCCTGCTTGGCTCTGCGGAGGAGGTAGTGGACGAAAGTGTTGATCCTCTCACCCAGGCTCTGGAACATGACCAGTGTCAGAGGAATGCCCATGACAGCGTAAAACATACAGAAGGCCTTTCCAGCGTCAGTGCGTGGAGCAGCATGGCCATAACCTACAGAATCAGGTCACATAATGTAAAGGACTATTATTTTATGTCTATAGAGACTCTCAGTCAGCAAGATATACCACTGCTGTACACACTACAAGGCTAGGATACTCACACGTCACCAAGTGAAGAACCAAGACTCTTTTGCTCTGAGTTTAAATTACTTTTATACTTAAACCATAACAAAATGAATACAACTACATCCTTTTCTGTCTAATTTCACTGTTTATGTGGTTAAACTTCACCAAATATGCAGCTCTGCAGCTTTTTTATCCTTTTTTAAATATTTTCTTCTGATTTTCCAGCTGCTCATTTTCTCTATGGTGGAGCTGTTGTCATCAACTCACAAATGTAGCTGTTTCCAGAAAATGCTGTGATGAACCTGCTGTAAGGTACCTGCCCATGACCATGCAGCATACATGTTACTGTAGCTTGTTAGAAACTAGCAGCTAAATCATTTTTACTTTTCCTCAGGACTTGATCAAAGACTAAACCGCATTTATAGGAGAGGAAATACTGGTCTCCACATAAATGGCAATGTTGCTCTGTGTCTACTGGAAATGAAAGCAGACAACTGGAGGCTAACACATTAGCAATAAAAGGTTTATGAGTTGTGGATTTTGTGATGGTTGTTTGCAGCTAAGCTGGTTTTAATGTTGTTTTTTGCTCTCTAATGGCTATAAATCGATGTATGCAGCTTTAAAGAAAATTGTAAGGTGGGTATGTTGGTAAACTACAGATAGACTGCACATGTAATACTATAAGCTTTAAAAAAAATGAAAATTCTGCTTGTAAATGATTAAAATCAGCTGGAAAACATGAAACTCTGTTGATGGCAGAAACAGAACAAAGAAGAACCTAAATCAGTCTTTTCTTTTTAGCCTCCAACCCTCCTTTGTTGTGATGCACTCATTACTTTTGGCTTGTGGTGGGTAATGTTGTAGCAGGCCATGCTGAGTCTGAGCTCAAATATATAAGGTTAAAATGTCTAATGACTTTGATCCAGCATCTTTTATTCTGTTGCTGCAGACTGGGCCAAACACAATTGTTGTATTGGGTCAATTTTAGCCACATATTATAAAAGACACATCTGCTGCTGTTTTGTGTTCCAGCAAATTATGCAAGGGTATATGTAAAATAGAAAATATAAACATTTAAACATTTATGAAATACTCCACTCTAATGACTTATATTCACAAGTGTGACAGGTTTGTGTATGAGGATTAAGATGGGAGGAGTGAAACATGATGACAAACATCACATAGATGGATATGAATAGGGGGCAATTATATGGATTATACTACATCACAAGTTGGGAGATGTTTCTGGATTTTGAATCATTTTTACCCAGAGTGAAAACTAATCACTGTGGGAACTCTGTGTAAGTGTTGTGAATCTTTCTGGTCCTTCGTTGTAACTTTGTGCAGTACAACCTTACAGATGATGATGATTTACAATGACAACATAGATTTAGTATCTCTTTAAGTAATCAACAATTAGCTGTTTATTGTTGCTATTCGGTGGTAGCCTATTTCATTAAATGACAGTCACCAACTTCAGTCCTGCTGTAGCCTATATGTGTTCACAGTGTCTAACACTGTTCACAGCCTTGTGTGGCTTTACAGTTCAACCTGTTCCTCACCTTTTTACCTAAGACAGAAAAACACACAAGTGTTTTCCTTGAGTTTTTAGATAATAAGAGGCTTTGTGTAAAGTATTTACTTGCCAATTGTGGTGATAACAGTGATGGCAAAATAAAACGAGCCGGCGAACTTCCACTGTCTGCCTGCGCGGTGCGGCTCCGACTGAAGGACCACTCTCTCAATCTCCCTGTAGTCATCCTCCGCGAAGCCGTACTTCATCTTCAGCTCCGTCAGTTTCTGCTCCAGCGCCGTTTTCCTTGAACTCTCACTTTCCGACTCTAGTGCGCCGAAGACGGCGGCTCCTATGAGCAGGTAGAAAACCATGGAGAGGATGAGTGAGAGGGTCCTGATGTTCTGCGTCTTCATCCTCAACTCCGGAGTGCGCGCGGAGCGCAGGGAGGGAGGGTGCTGCTGCTGCTGCTCACAGGGACACACGCACAGGGTACACGGGAGCATCCTTATGGGCTCCATTCATCTTGAGAGGCTTGATGCATTGAGGTCCCTTTGGTCTGCTAGGATTACACTAGAAACCTACATAGGTTGAAATTGTAGCCTGCTGTATGGAGCATGTCTGCAAGTTACCTGAGCTCAGCTGGCATCACCTTAGCTTTCCACAGGATATTAGAGTCTAACCTCTTTAATGGTGCTAGCATGGCCTCATTTACAGCACCTTGAAAGTGTCTTTGTAAGTATCAGGTGCACTCAGTCACATGCATTCACTTTGAGTCAGTAGAGCTCCCCTGACTCAAAAATGTGTTTTGCTGATTATTACACATCACTTAGATGTTTGTAGCCTACTTCACTCTGCAGACTGGTATAGACTATTGTATGCAGTTTGATACTAGACTCTGCTAAAGAATGAAAGTTCATCTTTCCATTTAAAGTGGCTTGAGAGACATTGCCACTAGTTTGGAAGCCAATCAGGTTCAATGTGCAACATGTGATGTGGAAGCTGTCCTTCCAGTGAAAATACACTGAGAATGGACTTTGAGGTATTTGTCTTAAAACTAAGGGGATTTGTTATATAATTATTTGCTGACGGCATACAGAAATATATTAAAAGAAATCATTGAGGGTTGGCCCTCATACTAAAACAAAACAATTAAATGGATACAAACAGAAGTTGAGTGGTTTGTCATCATAGATTTAAATTGACCAAGGGTTAGTGTTAATTTTTAGAGTGCTTTGTAAAGAGTCCCAGGTGCTGAGCATGGAAACAAAAAGCAGATCTTCCGAGCTCTGTATAAACTTGAGGCACTCGAAGGACTTGCAGTGAAAGCCGTTCTTTAGACTGAGTATTATGTGCTCCAGAGGACCAATCAAGCATAGATGTGATATAAGATGGTAGCTTCCAAATTAAGGCAATAAAGTAGATAAACAAATACATATGCATATCACGACCACCCAACTTTTTCATACAGGATGCAATGATGAGTGCTATAAACATCACCAGTAATAAACCTAAGGGCAGAATGATAAACAGCATCCAAGGGCTTAGAAGTAGAGGCAGAGGCATGCCTGTAAATCACATCACCATAATCCATACAGTAACTGAGAGAAAAATAAGGTTCAACAATCCCTTTTCTACAAAACATAGAAAAGTGATTTTTATTTCTATATTTCTTAAAAATATATATTTGTTGTAATTGTTCACAGGATTGTCCAAATGAACTGTGTATGTGAATTTGTCATCTCTCCAATTACCAATGTACTCTTTAACTCTCTCAATAATGGAACCTTGTCCAAATAGGTATTGTTACCTCTAGCTCTGAAGAATAACATGAATTTAGTCATATATGCAATCAAGACAAGAACATCAAATGAATATTGCAGGTTCTTCACAGCTAGCTGAGCAGAGTCTACAATACAATACAAGTTGTAATTCTCTGATCACTGATCCTGTGTTTGGAGAGGTTTGGGATACACATGTGTCTGTGTGTGTGTTGATGTCTGCAGCCACCACAGAGATGCACATTAGAAACAGCTGGCCTTTCCAGACTCTACTCTTTTGATTATTTTGCCCTGTGAAGCGTTCATGTGCGGAGTATTCACAATACGCTTGGCTACAGTATTACTCTGAGCGATGAAGCATTAGCCGGTGGCAGCACTGACCTTTATCAAGCACACTTAGTCGCTGAGTGATCCACCAAAGCCTTCATCATTAACTAAGTCCAACACACTGAATGAGTGAGAGAAACAGTAGAGATGATTTATGTGAGTGTGTGTGTGTGTGTGTGTGTGTGTGTGTGTGTGTGTGTGTGTGTGTGTGTGTGTGTGTGTGTGTGTGTGTGTATCAGTTCAGCCACACAGAGGCCTCAATGAGGTTTTCAGTGGCATCTGTTGGGTTTTTACTCAGTGTCATGCTAATTGGGTTCACAGCAGAGCAACCAGAAAATAGGAAGACTGCTGTAGCTCCATGCTGGAAGTTATTTCAGTTTCATATCCTGCTTGAAGTTCCCATCTATTTCAGGAAGGCATTCCAATTTGTGGGGCCTATTCATGCACTAAACCAGGCCATAAAGAGCCTGAGATCTGTCATTAAAATCCACATTTATTGCTGCCATTCCATATAGAACATATGGCTATCTCCACGCTGTGTTTTTATCTTCCAGAGACAGCACAGGGCTGTATCCTGCTTTAGTAAGCACAAATGAAATCTATTGGCGAGCAGATGTTAACAGTGTAGCATGCAGACACGTCTTGATTTTCTCCACTGGCAGTAAGAGCAATTATCTCCTTTTGAAAGGAGTCCCTGAGAGATAATAGCCTCACCAGAGTCCACTCAATGAGAGCACACAGTGCTTACATTAGTTTTATTCAGGATCAATTTGTCATGTAAATTCCACCTTGCATGTAGAAAACAATAACCTGCAGAAGAATTTTACAGAGTCACAAATAGACACATCAATTCAACAATATTGTGCAAAAGCTCAGACAGACGAGTGATTTTTTTAATAAGCTCCCTGTGGTTTAACGACTGCATCCATGAAGTAATGATAGTGTATTATCAGATGTACTGATCTCATATCTCTCTGTTCTACAGGATGGTTCATGCGTCCCTTTATCTTCCACAGGAAGACATTAAGAGCAGGATGTCCACTCACTGGAGTCAAGACACTCATCTGTCCAAGTACCATCCTTGTAGAAAATGAGACAAGGAAAAATATTGCCACCATGATGCTATCTTTACAATGATAACAGCAGGTGACGGCAACAGATATAAAGTCAGTATAATGATCATATAGTACAGAGACACTGTGTATTTCTGTCATAAAACTAAGATGGTGCCTCCTTTTAAAACCTGTTTAATACAAATCAGATGCTTTACATAAACCTGCAGGTAAATGTCTCGTTGGTGATGAGTCATCAGGGGGAAACAGGTTTGAACTTTTCAGCTGATGTGAACCAAGTCCTTTGAGCCTTATTAGCCAAAAGGGCAGGGACGTGGTCTTTAATTCCTCTGCAGTATCACTTTCAGGGAACGGTGCCTCTTTCTGTTTGAGGCAACTGGTCTGAGGATGAATGTGACAACAGAAAAAAGTGCTGCATTTTTTTTCCATTATAAGGATGACTGTTTTCCCAAATGACAGCAAATTGCAGCTGACAGCAGTCTTTGTGTTTTGTGTTAAAATTATAGTCATTGTGTAATTTTCTGTATAAAGATCACAGATTTAAAATAAAAATCTGCCTATTTTTTGGCACCAGTGTAATTTCCTCCCTCGTGTTTGTTGAACCCACATTTTAGGAGACCAAATAAAACTGACACAAAGGCAACAAAGGAGTAAATCAAAAAATAATTTATATATAAAATGTCATCTGGCAGATTAATTATTTTGATATCAGTAGTCTTGGAATGTCACGTTTCTATCTAACTTGGGAATTGTTGAATGGATGATGTGACAGTTTAACACTGATGCCAAAATAAAAACCCTTTATGAAAAGAAACACAGTTCTGTGCTCACGTTTAATAAAAAAATATATAATCACTAACCAAAAAGGACAGAAAGCTCACATAACTGTTGCATATGTGAAGGAGAACACAGACTAGGATAGCACTCATCACTAAATACATCAGGTCATATTTTCTTTAGTTAACTTTTAAGTGGGTTTAGATGTATTCAAAAAATGATTTGAACAATAATACTAATATTAATAGATTTCAGTTGTGATTTCTCTGACACCATTTCACTATTTGACAATACATTACACACTATGAAACAAGGCCTTAAAATACCCTTAATTGACTGGAGTGTGACCATGTGGACTAAAAATCAGGATATCTGGGCCACTGCTGCATCAATTTTAATCACTGACTTGTTCAATCACTGACTTCTCAGTCCTCAAATTAATTACTAGAGTACTTCTTTATGACATTTAAGAAGTTCATTCATAACTGTCTAAGTGACGAATTGAGTAATTAATTTGCACATTCATTTGAAATATTTCACAAATTCATTAATCATCAGGTTAGGGGTCTGGATTTCAGTTTGTGTTAGGGGACTTAAATACTTTACGTTACAAGATACAATGTAAAGACACAGTGAAGTGTAGGATACAGTTCCATTCTTTGATGGCTTTTAAAGTCTGAATGGGCAAAAGACTACATTCTGCCATTATGTTAATTACAGATCTAGGCTAATGATCGTGAAAAGAAATTATGAACCTTTTTGCTGGGGGCCCCCCTGGAACTCTCTCAAGGACCTCTGAGGGTCCCAGGACCCCATTTTGAAAAACCACTGACCTACAGTTGTTAAGAAATTTAATTTTGAGATGGAATAAGATGATCTCATGTCGGTGCTATGTTGATGTGTTAAACTTTGGCAAAAATCCATAAAACTTCATACAGTTAAATACTCAAATCATACCCCAGCAACGTGATGCATAAAATGGGAGTTAGTTGTGTGCATAGTTTCGGTTTTGTGTAGTGAACTTATAAGGAAGTGAAAGTGAAACTCTGACACATGACGCACAGATGAGGTCTGTGTCCTTGCTGTGTTATCTCATTAGAAACGTTGTAACAACCATGGCTTGGTGTTACCATCGTGCTTGCTCTTTGCTCGGTTGGTTGAGGTCGCGAATGGTTTTTATTTTTCGCAGTATTGGAAATTATGCCCCAATACTCGGATTTGCACTCTTGGCGCTACGCTTCAGCGGTGGTCGCAGAGGTAAAGATGAGCCTGAGACAAGCGCTGAAAACAAACCTTTGGAGACAAGTTCCCCAGAGAAGCTCCAGGAGGTTTACTGCGAGGATCTACCTCAGGCCACCGCAGGGAGCATCGAGGTCTCCCACCAGGAGTCAGAGAGTAAAGAACATGAGGATGAGGAAGAAGAGTATCGAGTGAAGACCACAGACGAGTTTTACTGTGACTACGATTCAACCTGGGAGACTGAGGAGAGTCAGGAGGGTTCATCCAAGAGGATCAACCGTCCAGCACAGTCCAGACATGTGAGTACAGTACACCATAAAGCAACATTTACAGCTCAGGGCCTGTAGGACTTTGCTCTGCTGTGTGATTCATTTTGAGGCCTGCACTGTCATCATGTATCACTAGGGTGTGCCCTCCCTCCCATGAGTTTGAAGTGACATACTAGTTTATTTTTTTTTGCATGTTTACTGCTTTTCCTGCTATTGTCTCTCAATGTCTTGAATAAAAAATGAACATAATTTCCATTTGTTGTCTTTGAAACAGTACAAATTCAACAGATTTAGAGATGCAGCAAGAGACATGCAGAACTACAGGCATGACTACCCTGTAAGTTATTCACACACACACACACACACACACACACACACACACAGTACACAGTGATACACAATCATCTCATGTTGTCTTCTATATTTCCCCCTCACCAACAGAACACAGGACAAAGCAGGAGGAAGTCCACACCTGTAAGAAAACATGTTGACTATTTGCATGGATTGTGTGGATGAATCTATATGACATAACATGTATTTGCACATTTGTTATATTATGTTCCTGCTTTTTTCTGTTGAAGGGGAATGGCATGCCTAACTTGGAATTCTATCTGGGACAGAGGGCCTCATCACCTGACGGTACTAACACACAGTACAAAGTCCATGGGCGTGCTGGTTAAACATGGCTTACACCTAGTTATAGTTTGTGGTTTGTTTTTCATTGTAAATCTACATATTAAATGAAAGGTTAGAATGAATCTTTACCCATCTGTGCTGCTCCCTTCAACTGCATTTCTGTTTGTTAACAGGTGCCTTGATAAGCGATTTCCACGACCACTGGAAAGAAGATTATGACACACTGGAGTTTGTACACACTTATATTCAGTGGTAAGTTACTGTGTGATGTAGCATGTTCAGTTCCTGTTTGTGCAACCTCTAATTGTTTTATTCTTTCAAAGGTTGTTCCCACTTGAAGAGCCAGGATTGAACTATGATGCCAAGACACTGACAAAGGCAGAAGTTATGGTAAACTGCTAAAAACCTAATTAAAAGTTACTGTTTAAAAAGAAAGTGCTTCACATGTTCTCATAAAACCTTCTACCTTTTTTTTATCAGGAGTTTCGCCAAAACCCAATTGCAAAGGAAAATCTGCTGAAGTCGTACAAGCTCATGTTGGACTTTTACGGTATCGAGTTGTGTGATGAGAATACAGGAAAGGTCAGGAGATCGGCCAACTGGAGAGACAGATTCCAGAACCTGAACAGGTGAACTATCTCAGAATATTAATAAAACATAAATTGATCATTCAAATTAACGAAAACCATTCAAGTCATAATTTCTTTGCCATTTTTACTGATCGTCGTCAACCAGTCACACCCACAACAACCTGCGCATCACCCGCATCCTGAAGTGCATGGGGACCCTGGGGTTCCCTCACTACCAAGCCCCCCTGGTCCACTTCTTCCTGAATGAGACTCTCTTCCATGGAGAACTCCCAAGAGTCAAGGACAGTGCCCTCAGCTACTTTCTGTTTGCTGTCCGGGATAAGAAACAACGCAGGGAACTCATCAAGTTTGCTTATTTGCACTATGACCATAGAGATGATTTTGTGTGGTGCCCAAAGAAAATTCAGATGAAGTGGTCCAAGGAAATGCATAGCAACAAAAAGGTTGATATGAATCCCTCTATTGGGAACAGAAAAGCTGAAGACAAACCTCATATCTGGTCACAATGAAGAAATTCTCTAACTGGACTTTGACTGCCACCATAGAGCAACAGTTACCATAGATGTCTGCCTTACACACTGGTGGAGGAGGTGACCCCAAAGCTTTATAGTTTTATGCAACTTTGCCACGTGAATGCAGTTCTAATATCCAGCTCTAAAGAGGATGTCAGAGAGGGTCAAAGCAGCAAAGACAGGGACAGTGATGATGAGTTTATCCAGTGACACAGAGGAAGATACACTCCAGATTCTGCAGGTGATCGGAGCATCTTTGAAATGTACTTTGCCTCTATGGTTGGTTTCTGTACTCTGTGCACCAAGTTGAATATAGTAATTATGTTGTTGTTTTAGTAGTAACAGTTTCTCCTAGTTGCCTTATTCCTGTACTCAGGCTTTTATATAATAATGTGCAATCTTCTGAACTAAAGGAATGTTATACACAATGGTTGCTTTTGCAGCACATGAAAATAATTTTAAGAACTGCTCATCAGTTTGTAGTTGATAAACACCAAAAAAGCCACACTAAAGCCACTGTCTACAGCCTATGACTATCTCATTCTTTGTGTTCACAGCCTGTTTGGTTATCTATGCATCTTTTGTGCCTGCATTTCAAAATATTCCATTAATTCCTAACTGTAGTCTGAGTAACTAATATTTTTGGAGTGGCATGGTTGAAACTAAGGCCTGGTCACTCTTGAGAAGGAAAGATTAATGTTTGATAGTACTTCAACTGCCTCATAACAAATCTCAAGGTCTGTTTGTACTTATGTTTCTTACAAATAAAAAAAAGTGTGATTTGGTTTCCCTGACACTTATTGCGCCTTTCCTTCACCAGGTCTCTGGACTTCTTGTAGTATCTCACAGATGTAAAGCTACATACATCCTGTAAGGTTGAAATACATGTTCTGTACTAACATAATGTGGAAATTAACTGCAATTTAAAAAAAAAAAATCCTATAATGACAAAAATCAGCTTTCACTGGCATCGATCTACCTGGCTTATAGTTAGATATGATACATTTGAGATCAAGACTTAAATCGAAATACATGCCAAAACAACTTTGTGTATCTACAATAATAGACACAAACACAAATATCATCAAACAGGTTTAATTGGTTGAGCTGAAACAGATTCAGGACATGTCATGAACAACCACTGATGGGGTATACTATACTGTAGATAAATGGAGACTTTTAGTTCAAAGATGCTGAACATTTTAACACCTTGTACTGTGCAGTGACCACAGTTCTAAGCAGTGTCGCCTTAACTTTCACATTATCCATCTCAGATACGTATATGGCTTTAATTTTCTGTACTTAGAAAAGTATTAAAAACATCAGTATATACACAAATACATTCATATTTACATATTGCAAATGGTGTGTTAATCAGTTACATTATTGTTTTCTTTAAAAAAAAAAAAAAATGCTTTGACAAGAGAAAGGTACATGTAATAGGACTCAGTAGCCTTCTTAAAACGTCTTGTACACAAGCAACTTAGATGGCCTTCAGGTTCAGTTTTTTTTTTCAAATGTGATAAAACAAATTTAGAAACCTTTGAGTGACAAAGAGAATACAAACATTGTCAAACTTTTTTTTTTTCCAGAAAGAACACAACTGTGGAAATTTAGCGAAATACTGCTCCTACATTGACAGTGATGATTTTAAGTGGTGAAAGATTAAAGTGTCTCTCATAACTGTGTGGAGTGTCCATGAGACAGAGACTAGGACGTGTTTTTGTCTTTTTCTGAAGTTTTATCGCTCTCCTTGGGTGTGTCATGTTTACTGTCCTTTTTATCTTCTCGCTTTTCTCGGCTTCTGCTCCTTTCGCGACGATCCCTGTCTTTGTCCCTGTCCCTGTCCCTGTCCCTATCCCTGTCTCTGTCCCTCTCCCTCTCCCTGTCTTTATCTCTGTCTCTCTCCCTGTCTTTGTCTCTGTCCCTGCCCCTGTCTTTCCCGCGGTCCTTGTCGCGCTCTCGCTCTCTGCTTCGGGACCTTTCCCGCCTCCTGTCACGCTCTCGCTCCCGCTCACGTTCTCGCTCGCGGTTTCTTCCTCTGTCCCGATCGTGGTCCCTCCTATCAGAATCTCTGTCCCTGGTTCTGTCCCTTTCCCTTTCCCTTTCTCTGTCTCTGTCTCTGTCCCGGTCTCTCCTCCTGTCTGTGTCTTGTTCCCGGTGTCGTTGTTCTCCCTCCGTCTCCCTGTGCCTCTCACCCTCCCTCCCTCTGCTGCGGTCTCTTTCTCTGTTGCGTTCTTGATCCCGGTCCCTCTCTCTACTTCTGTCCCACTCTCGCTCTCTGCTCCATCGCTTGCCCTGGCCCCTGTCCCATGACGGCCTGCCAGGGTGGGGAACTTCCCGCTCTCTTTCCCTCCTGCGGTCCTCAGACAGCTCCCTCTGTCTGTCTTCAGAGGACTGTGAGGGTCCGAGAGCAGGTTCTCGGTGCCCGCCTTCAAAACGACTAAAGCGATCTCCGCCGCGGGGCTCCGAGTCCTCTCGAGTGGTGCTGCTCCTCCGCCTCATTTCAGGAGAGTGGCGGCGCCAGTGGTCGTCCCTGTGCAGATCTGGACTGTGGCCTCCTATACGACCGGGAGGACCTATGGGAGCCTCTGTGGGAGTTGGCAGCAGGGGCCCGCTGTGGCGAACAGGTCTAGCCTCATCTGAGTGCCTATCAAAGCGGTACCTCTCTGATCCACCAAAAGGTTGAGATGGGTGAGCTCGATTCTCCTGAGGGGGACCTCGGTGCTCATCAAAAGGTCGATGTGGTGGTGAGGAGTGTGGTCTGGAGTCCCCATACTGGTTATGTGGATTAAAGTGTTGTCCGCTCAACTCCCCACTAGGAGCTCTTCTGTCTTCATACTGGTTAGGTGGAGGTCCCCTGTAAGCTGGACCTGACGGAGGGCCCTGATTGTCTTTATAAATACGGAGATGGTTTGGATTCTGATGTTGGTCCACATTTAGCTTGAAAGAGTTTGTGTCTTTGTTATACTGTTCTGCAGGGCCTCGAGGTTGCTCCACCATCGGGGGTTGGGTCCCCAAAGGAGGTTGGGTTCCATGGTCACCGTACTGAGATGGTGGGGGACCCCTGGGCCCTGGGAAGTGGGACGGAGGAGGGAGCCTATTATCAAAATGTCCAGGAGGTGGCCCTGTAAAGGGTGGAAGAGGTCCTCTGTTTCCAGGGAAGTTAAATGGTGGTGGCAGACCAGCAAATCTTGGAGGAGGCAAACTGTTCTGTCCTTCAAAATTAGGAGGTGGGGGAAGGCCTGGAGGTGGGCCTTGTTGTCCAATGTGCTGAGGGGGGATGGAGGGATCAAAAATTTGAGGAGGAGGACCTCTCTGGCCCATTGGTGCGAAAGGTGGTGGTGGTGGTCCTCTGGGTGGCATAATATTCTGAGGAAGTGGTCCAGGAGGCAACTGCTGCTGTGGCGGCGGCTTACTGCCTGGCCACTGGTTCTGATATGGAGGGTATCCTGCTGGAGGTGGGGCATATTGCTGGTTGCTGTCAGCTTGCATGGGTGGAGGACCACGTACAGGGGGAGCAACATGGATGGGTGGAGGGGGTCCCTGCATAGGAAGGGGGGGACCTGACATTGGAGGAAGACCTTGCATGGGTGGAGGCATAGACATTGGTGGAGGCCTCATCATCAGGTTCTGCCCCTGCATCGGATGGGACGGGGGGAAGTTGGAGGGTGGGGGTATGTCAGCGGGGGGTCTGTACTCGCTGTTCAAGCCTGATGCCGACATGTGATGCGACATGTGATGGGACTGAGTGTCACCCATTGTTGTGCTCTGAGTGAGGACCGGGATCGTGGACGTTATAGCGGAGGTGTCTGCAGGCTCATTATAATAGCTTGAAGTTGTCGTATCTTGGCTATTCTCCTCATACTCTGAATCATCACCAGCTTTTAAAATACTGGCAGCATTTGGCCAAATACTGTACTTATCTGTCTCTATTTCAGTCTTGATTGGCTCAGCTTCCTCAGTTTTCACTTCCATCTCATCCATGTAGTTGACCTCCATATCAGGTTCCACCTCCTCTCCTAATAAAGGAATTGACACCTCTGCTTTGTCGGACTCCATGAAGGGTAGTGTCTCAATTTTCAGTTCCTCTACAGGCAGTGACGCCTCTGGGGCTTGTGAGGAGTCAGGGAGTTCAACTACATTAGGCAACTTTGGCTCTTGAGCCACTGGCTGTGAAGGAGGAGTAGAATCTGCCAAGAGAGCAGATGTCTCATCTCCCTCCTCAGGTTCGTCAGTCGGTTTCCTGCTGGCTGCAGCCTGGCGAGGATCCCTGCTCTGTCGGGGGTCTCTCTTCTGGTTGATCAAGGGAGTGACCGATGAAGACTTTACCAGCTCTTCAACCTTTTTGCCAAGTTGCAGCAGCTGGCTATTGGCCAAAATAGATTTTGTGGGTTGAGTTAAGAGCGTGTCTGCAATAGTCAGTGAAGCCCCGGATGTGCCTGTGGACGATGTTTGCTGTTCTCCTGGTTTCTGGAATGTCTGATCCCCGATCTGTTTAAGGCTCTCCAGGATCTTTTGAGGATTAGTTACACATTCACTAGCTTTACTTTGACTTGGTGCTACAGTTTTTACATCATCAAAAATAGAGTCATCCTCTGGGTCATATGCCACATCATCACCTTCACTTGTTTCAGGCTGCTTAGAGATCTCAGGTTTGCTTATTACCTCAACAGGCTTTTTAGGCACACTGTAGCCTCTACTAGGGTCATACTCTTCTTCTGGGTCATATGGTCGGTCATCTTCATCCTCCTCTATCAGTTTCTCTTTAGAAATCTGTGCAAACTGCTGCACAATAGGGTCTAGCATTGTGGCGGGTGGGACGGAGAGTTCCCCACCCTGATCAGATGGAGAGTTGGAAGCTTCCGAGTCGTGCTTTTTCTTCCCGAAAAGAGTGTTGAGGATGGTCTGAAGAGGAGTGGCAGAGGAAGCAACAGAGCTGGATGAAGATGGTGAGTCTTTGCCAGTGGATGTGGCAGGCGCTTTAACAGAGGACAAAAGGGACAGGACAGAGGAGGCGGTGGCAGTGCTGCTTGCTGTCTCAGAGGAACTGGGTGGAGGTGATCCCGGAGGAGTTGTGCTGAAGGGAATTTCCAGACTCTGCCGCGCGCTTCTTTCGGCTTTGACAGAGGCAGATGGCTTTGGAACACCAGTGTCATCGGCATCTTTGGTTTGAGTCTTGGACCGTTTCTCCTCGGTTTCCAGCGGAGCACCGGCACGCTTCCTGTCCTTCTGGCAGATCAGCAGCCCCAGGAGGAGGTTGGGACGAGCTGGTTCAAGCCCTGTAACGATGTACAAAACAAAAATCTTTGTAAAACACTTGCATGTGAATTATCATAAAATTCTACAAAATAAGTCTGCCATTCTGTCTATAAAGCTGCTAAAACAAAACTAATTGCAGTATGAGCATTACTGGCGTACAACACACTGCAATAAAGACACAAATCAACCAGGTGAAATGAGAGCTTCCAAACATTTTCCATGATTCACACTCAAAGCAGTACTTGAACCAGTAGCACATAACATTTTATCACATATAAAACCAAAGTGCTCTCAACTCTGGAGCACATAATTTGATATGACTAATTATGATGTAGTAATATGAGTTATTGTTAAACCCATTGGTAATTTAAATTAATCATTAGTAAATAATTGCCAGCTACAGAGAAACATTTGTTGACTGTAGGCTTGTGTTGGCAATTAAAAAGATTTGTAGATGTTCTGCCAGATGTAACCAAACAATAAAATAAAACCACTCTAAATCTTTGACTGACTGCAGCTGTAAAACTGGCAAGAAAGACTGCAACAGATGGTAAACTATAACTTTCTTTTTATTGATCCAGTCAGGTGCATGAATTAAGTTGTATTGAAATTCAGATTTTTAAATCATTACAAACTCGTTCAAAGAAACATCTGAACAATTCAAGGTGTAATTAGATTTTTTTAATCTACTCAATTAATGAGGGAACACCCTCAGTATTTATGTAGGAGTTGATCAATTGCTGTTTGAGACCCTACAAGACAGCCTCCTACACCCTATTTACTTACCACAGCTGCTTTGTGGTTGCTGTTAACAGTGTTGTATAATCACTGATTGCAAAACTGAAATAAAGCGCTGATTCTTCAGTCAGGAACACGCGTTTAAGAAGATTTTTGGTTATTCCAGTGGTGCAGCATGTTACCATATGAACACCTGCGTGGTAAAAAATGACTCAACTTCACAGTAATTTATTGGTTACACAAACGTTGAATGTTCATGTATGAGTCAAGTCTTAAAAAACAACAGACTGGACTCAATTGGCACCAACCTGCGATGCAAACTTCTTTTATTAGAAATGTGTCATACATAGTCAGATACACAGCAGAGAAGACAGCAGCTGTTACATGCACAGAGGTGTTTTCCAGGGCAGACTTAGCAAGGAGTGTGAGTGCCCCCTACAGTTCAAACCCATGAATGAAAAAAAGCTCTCATTTCAACCTGAGTTCAATATACTCACCGCATGTACGAAGACAATATGAAACAACACAACTAAACAGGGAAACATGACCATGTATACAATTAAATTCAAGTCACCACAGAAGTATATTTGTATATCCCTTTGTAAATGCTTACCTGGCCCATCAAACGGTAAGAGTTTGGAGGGTAATGGGTCCTTTGAGCTCAGTGGGATGAGATAGAGGTCTTTGATCCGTCGGTTGTTGTTAGCCACCACACCGAATCGTTTTCTGCTGCTGAAGTAAGAGAAGAGAGAAACATATGCCACCTCCTCTTCCTCTGTAGCTGGGTGGAAACGGATCAGACACAGCTCCTACAAACAGAGTCAAGAGAGAGCGAAAAAGCAGTGTGTAAGTGATGCAAAGCCTTTAAAAGAAAAGAAGAAGAAAGTGTTTTACATTTTCAATGCCCAAACAAACCTTGGAGAGGGAGGTTTTCAGCTTCCCTACATAGTCCCACACTGTGTTTGGCGATATCCGTCCTCCAACATGAATGGTGTCTGGCAAATCCTACACAACATAGATAAAACCCAAGATAAGAGTTTTGCATTAATCTATCAGTGTTTTCTATGACATGAATCTGAAAAAGCAACAAACTACAGGACCAGAAAGTGAATCTTAATAGGAAATATTACCAACCTCCTTGAGGTGCTCAAAAGATCCTGACACCAGGTAAGCCTTGGTCACAAACTTAGCCACCGACTGCATGTTGATAAAGCCTTTCCATATCTTCTCTTGACCATGGAGGAAGATTGCCGTCTCACCTTCAGGAGGAGGCTCAGATGTGCTGTAAAACCAAAACCATTGTCCTTTCAGAGAGGTTTGCAAAAACGCATCCAGGGATTTCCTAAGATTACTTGCTAAAAATATCAAGCATGTTGCTTCCATTTCAAAATTAATGTCTACTTTTGTATAGAACAGCCTTGTCATATCATATTCTCCACTATTCCGGTTATAAAATAGCAACATAGACATAACAGCAATAGAAAACATAAAAAGCATATTGGCTGTACGCTAATGTTAACACATCAAGAATTTTAGGTCTGAGTTAATTAAAAGAACCATGATCAGATTGAGCACCTTGTCTTAGCTGATTTGGACACAGCCACTGCAGGTGGTGGAGCTGGGGGCATCGGCAGAGGTGCCTTGGGACCAACTTCCACTGGAACAGTAACAGGAACTGTGTGTGTCTCTGCTGCGTTGTTCATGGGTTTTTCTGGAGCAGTGTAGGTGACAGCTACACTGGCGCTGTGCCTGGCCATGCGTGGGTCTCTGCGGGTGATGCTGACAGAGGAGACAGTAGGAACGATGGGTGCTGGGACCTGGGGTGGAGGTACCATAATCTTGGGGTCTTCCTGGTAAAGCTGCTGTTGGGATTCTGGGACAGTTGCCTCCATGTTGGACTGGTAGGACGTTGGCTGTTGGTAGCCCATAGTGTCTTGGTGCTGGTAGGCTGTGGTAATCTGTGGTTGGCCGACAGGAGAGACGTCCCCTGACCTGGATGAATGTAGCTCTTGTCTGGGTGGCTTAATCTCAGGCTTCTTGGACAGTTTGGCTTTCTTTGCTGCTGGCTCATCTTCCATCTTCTGACCTACATTGGAGGATAAAAAAAAAAAAAAGTAAATCAGTTGTCTGTTGTAGAACAAATTATTCACTGGATGAATATTGCCCTGGCATTCTAAGTCAGCCTCTCATTTACCTGTGCATATTTTACAGTTGAGGTCAAACAGATGGGTCCTGTGCTCTGCAGTGGTGTCTTTGAGCATGGTACTGAAGATATCTGGCATTCCACTGCTCCCCTCTACAGCAGATGGCTGGGCAGTTACAGAGGGAGTGGAGCCAGATTCATCTTGGTCCTGTGGACACGGAAAAGATTGCCATCAAATCTCAAATGAAGAACAGATAATCACTCACGTAACACTCATAATTATGGATGATTGCTGCACAAGGTAGGTGCAAGTAGGTTTAGTGCCTACTGAAAGATAAAGCATCAGAAAGCAAGAACAAAAGCACAGTTTGGAGGGTTAACTAATCTTGGCTACTGTCTATATTCAACTAAATTCTAGTTTGTGCAGTAAGAAAGACATCCCATGCAAAAGTGAAAGGAAAGTATTGAAAGCTTTAGAAAGACAGCATGCCACCACTTACTGCAGCAGAAGTCATGCGAGCAGATGAAGTGGTGGCAGATATACATACATCTGCATCAGATGTTGGTGGAGCATCCTCCATATCCAAGCTATGTGAGCCAGAGTCATGCCTATTGCCAAGTTTTGACTGTCCTGAGTGGGATCTTGTACCAGGAGAATGGCCCTATGGGAGAAAACCATATACACTGTTGAAACTTAATTGAATCTACACATCATTACACTGTAATTGAAGGAAAGTTAGTTTTACCTCAGAGGGGTCAGGTTTCCTCCACTCTGATATCTCCTTGGAAAGCAACTCTTCAGCACTGAGTCTGACTAGTCTGAAGGGACTGACTTCACCACCTACCACCCTGTAGAACAAGCCCTGAGACAAACATAGCGCAGATATTTATTAACTTTTAAACTTGAGGGAAATCAAATAAAGCCATACACAAGATGCTTTCAACACAAAAACTACATTACTTGTTATTAAATGAATACCTTTCCATACATACATATATAATTTCATGTTTGTGTGGACTCACTTTGTTTTTAGGGTCCTTGAGGTTGAACATGAGGGACCTGTACTTATTCTTGTACTTGCTGTCAGTGCTAAGGCACAGGTTAAACATCTCCTTCTCAATGGCAACTGCCAGCCTTCCCACCTCACTCTCAGTCATCTTCAGATCATCACTGTCGCTCACCCTGAAGGTCAGAAAATATTAATACAGATATTTGTTGTTTCAACGTTTTAAACCAATAATTCACTCCAAGTAAACTCTAAATATCCTGAAATTTGTGAGACACTTACCTCTTATAGAGGATGTCTGTAAGCGAGCGGCGGATGTTCTGTCTCATCTGGTTGTTGGGTGGGGGTGGCATGGGGGTGACTGAGGAAGCTGGATGTGGAGGCCTGGAGGATGAAGAGTGGCTGGAGCTCGCTGAAGAAGCTGGAGATGATGGGACTCTGGAGGATGATGAGGACTGACTGTGGGATGGAGTGTCCTTTTGTTGGGGCTGCTTCTTGGGAATGGTGAAGTTTGACTTGGTGACCCTCAGTGCTCCAGTGACATGGATGGGACCCGGAGGGAAAGAAGACTGGGCGTGGGCGGTCTTTGCTTGTTTCTTGGACTTTACTGAAGTTTTGCTTGGGGGTGTCACAGGTTTCTTGGAAGCTTTCGAGTTGGTGGACTGAGAAGGTTTCTTGCCCTTTGGGGAACCCTTGCCCCCTTTAGTGGACGGGGACTTCTTGTTTCCTTTCACTGGCGTCGTGGACACAGACGAAGACTTCTCGGAAACCACGGCTGGTTCCCTCTCTTTGTGTTCTTTCTCATTCTGCTTCTCTTCTTTGGGAGGGGCTGGAAATCAAGCACAAGATCAAACCATTTAAAATATGCCGTCATGCAATATGTAGTGTGTGACAGTATTTAACTAACACTTTAGATAACCATCATTTTTGGGTATAATTCAGAGGCTATAAAAGCTGCTGGAGATTACAGTAATTTGTTTCACAGCTGATAAAAGTCAAATCATTCAAATGTTAAACATAGTAAAACTTGAAACCTTCAATCAACTGAAAATAAATGACATTCACATGGTTATGTGAGCACACACTGAAATAAACAATAAGAAATAACACAAAGTTGACCACTGGGGAGATAAACAAACAGTCCCTCTTTATTTGTGGCAGTGGCAGCAGATACAGAGCGCTGTTAATGCAGTAAAAAAGTATTTTCTTCCCAATGTGGTGGTGGTGGTGATCTTCAAAAAGAATAATACAGATCCATGTAGATTTAATGGAGTTGAGCCTCTTGAATCTTGTTTAAATGCTTACTATAAACTTGCAATCAGCAGTTGCTTGAGAGAAAGGACTACAACTATCAGGTTCTGTCACTTGAACATGAGACACAAGCAGCATCTACCAGTTATTCACATGCTCAGGTGTTTACTCCACCTATATCACTGCCTACTAGAAGCAGAAATGATCCATAACACTGCATACACAGAATAAAAGGCAAACATTTGAATTTTAAAATATAAAGCTGATAAATAATCAGCAATAAAACTAACTCTTTCATTCATATCATGAGCTTAGCTACCAACACTAATCACTATCTGGTGCCCATAAATGCATGCACTCCGCCCACACAAGACCTGGATATAAGCCTCATTAAGTCACTTGCATGAATTCTGCAGGTACACAAACACATTTCTTCAAAAGTACAAAAATCCTTTGATAGTGTGAAAAAAATATGCAAGTCAATGTCTAACTACATTCATTTCGCAATGCACTTCATACATTTGTCTTGAAACTAATCTGCAGATACTGATTCAACCATCATGCCAATGATTTAAGATGCTTAATAAATCCACTCAAAGTTAAAGCCACGAGAAATTAAAGCCGAGCAACAGGATTAATACCCAAAGCAACCAAAATCAGTTTTATCAGCAAAATATTGGCCATGATGCCTCATTTTATATTACACTATCATTACTGATCCAACCTGTTGCATGTACTCAATATCAACACTCAGCATATAAATGCCTTGCAGTACCTTCAACATCCTATAAAAGAGAAAAAATTGAAAATGTCCACATTGCATTGCAACAAGTTCCACTCAACATATATCAATCAGGTGCAAATTGTGTGAAGCGTAGCACTGGTTTTCATGTCCCATCGTCCGTTGTGGCCTTTCTGGACTTCACTGCTGGATCTTCTCCTGGTCTGGTCTCTCACTGTACCATGGGCCAAAAGGTTTCTTCTCCTCCAACTGGTCATCTGGGGGCTCTTGAGCTTCATGTCTCCATAGTGTGTGTAGGATTATCAGTTGTAAATGCTTGTTTGAGCTGAACTGGACAGGATATCCTACAGCAAGCCAACACTGCTCACATAATCAATCGAGGCATCCAAAATACTGTCACATCACCTTTTATTTTCAAGCCAGTTTCCCAGGAGTACTAATGCATTATATTCAATATGAATTAAAACTTTAAAAAAGATCAGCCTTTTACCCCAAAGATTGAGGGTAAAAAAAAAAACACATGGTTGTGCTCAACAGGTTCATGCCTGATATTATCAGCTCAATATGAGCTACATTAGCTTCACTGGTCCACATAAACATGAGGGGATTCTGAAACACCTACCTGCTGGAGAAAGGGAGGGAGGGACCTTTGTGAGATCAACAGCTGAGATGATGAACCCAGGTAGTGGATAGACTTGTACAGTCAAATAAAGCAGGTAGTTTAAACTACCCTCCACACATAAATCTATATATACATATATATCTCATGGTAAAGCAGCCTAATCTGCTGAGAGCACCAAGTTTAAGATTACTGCCCTCTTTCCATACCACATTCTTTTTTTAAGTTGTCATTAACAGTCCCACATTTCAAATATGAGGTATACAAAAAAAGGTACTCCAGTGATTCAGTATTGCACTATCAAAATGTTTGGGGACAAAATGTATGAAACAGGCTGAAATATTTCTGAGTTTCAGTCCAAAGTCAAAAATTGTTAGATCCTACAATTTCCATTTCCGTTAGCATTATTCTACTCCTGGCAGGTAAATGCCTACGTCTTTCATTCTCCTGCCTCTAGTTTGTAAAACAGAATTTAGTCTCCAGTCCTATGTGGAGGTGACCCTGGTGACATGAGCAGGGTTACTTTCTCAGACTGAGACCTTCAGAGCTGCAGGAGCTATTATACAACTGTCAGCACAGGCTGAATAGCACTCCTGTGTTAACTGACCTCGATGTATAAAATCTCTGGAGTGCCCCTTCAAAAATAAATCTGTTATTATTATTTAATACTTACCTGAAAGCCACATTTACCACTTACCTTTTCAACAGCTGCCAATATTTCATTGAGTAACAAAATCTTTACATTATCAAAATCACAACACTTCAAATCATTTTAAAAGTCTAGTGTACAGATGAGTTCATCTCCAGAGCACTCATGTTTCTCCCCAAATGTATGGATCATTTCTAGATTATGCTAGCATGACAGGAACCACATTAATAAAATGAAAACCCACAACGTGGTTTCAACAACATCCCAAAACCTTCTAAAAGATACATACACTTTTTGTTTAACACTGTTGGTGATATGGGTGTAGTCTTTTCTGGTGTTACTGCAATGTAATTATGGTCGCTGGACCAGGATGCAGTGGCCGGCGGGGGCGGGTGCTCCTCAGCATGGTCATCTTCGTCATCCTCATCTGGATCAGGACTGTAGTCTTCGTCGCTCTCCGAATCCTCCCTGCTTTTCTTCTGTGTCTTCTTCCCACCAGCGGCACTCCTCTGGATGAACAGGAAGAGACGCACACATTCAGGCAGTTCAGTAACATAACTGAGCACATCTTGTTTGAGAAACATAACAATAAAGATATACAAGTGTTTGACTTTGTCCATGTTGCCTTAATATACAAACTCCCTTCATAACGGTCTACAAAATGCCAGGAAAATCTGCCTTCACTCTACAAAATCACAGACCATCAGTCTTTAGTCTGCCTGCTCTCAGTCTTCTTCCTTTAGGGTACATTTTACTGGTCTGGTCAGGTAAGTGAACCACAAACTTAATTTGAGATGCTGCCTTCAGATGGCATGTGTCATGAATCAAGTTCAATATAGTCAAGCAGTAGCTCTTCAAGTTTAAACCCCTTAAAAAGGTTGTTTCTCTAAAACCTAAACATTGTTTGAAATGATGAGCCACATCCACAGCTGCACACTATTGTTGTCTCCCTTCCACAGCCATTTATGGGTCAAGCGGACATAAATCTACAAGGTTTATAGCTTGCTACATATCAAGAGAGGAGTATATAACCTGACATAAGACTATTAACTGCTGTTGGAGAATTTTCATTGCAACTAGAACACAGCAAATAGCTCATGATTATTGACAGTAAATGTGATAACATTTTGTAATTATATAGGCCCTAACAATAATGACTTTATATTCATAAAAGTCTCAACATGTTCACAAAGGCTGTAAAATATTTCTACACCACAATATATTCAATCAGTGACATATAAATTAGACCACAAGGCAAAGTGATTCTGGATGCCTGAACACACAGCTCCACACTTAATTAAATATTTAAATCATTTTTGTCCATGTCATCCCGTGGTAGTGATGCCTCCATTGATCCTGTGAGCTGATTTGTCACGACACTCTCATTTTGATCTAATCAACTGGAACATAACCTGCTCAATACCATCATGATGTGACCCTCTTTAATGTTTTATAATACTGGACAACCTATGTTAAGAACTACTTACAGTTGATCACACTCTGCATTTGCTCTTTGAGACAGGCACTTAAAACACTGAGACTCTAAGATGTTAAACAGTAGCAGCTGCCAGTGACCATTTAAGTAAATTGCACTTCCAAGTACTTCTTTTAAGAGTAAAAGTCTGCCTGAACCATTTTAATAAGGCCACAGTTTAAATTCTTTTGACATTATTAGAATGCAGAGGGTTCAGCCACAGTAAGAAAACTTTGACACAATTAACACAAATCTCTAAATGTTTATACACTTTTTAAAATCCCAATCTATGTCTGTAGTAAACACCAGGTTGAGCAAATATTAGGTGATGAATGAGTTTTTTCTAATGCTAATCAACCGTGAAACTAAATGTTCATCAAAGTCACACCAATGCAGCTATTTATGTATGTATGTATGTATAAATAAGAGCATGTATATGTTATCATTAAATTCATTTAGAGACAAGGTAACCAAGTGATTCTTCAGTAGTCACAACTCACTCAAGGAATCCAAGTGACACAGTCCCAGCCAAGCTAACAATAAAGCAAAACATTCAGCAAACAAACGAAAAACACACTTTGGGAAATAATTTCTCAAATGTGGTAAAGACAGGAGACAGAAGCCATATATCTACATAACAACAGATTGTATGGCAGTCATACACAACTACTAAGAAGGTGCTTTCCACTGCTGTTACTCATGTTATTAGCTCATATCATGTCTGGCAAAGGTCATCATCTCAGGTGGCCAAAGTTACCTTTGGTGTAGACTTGGTTTTCTGAGCCTTGGGCTTCTCCTTCTGCTTGGGCTCTTTGACGTCTGTGATGGATTTCATGGTGGCGGCAGCGTGTCTCAGGATACAGTCGTTTCCACAGTACACAGAGTCCGGCTGGGCATTTTTCTCACAGCCAGGCCCGATACATTTGGGAAGTGAAGAGTCCTCCTCAGCCTTTTGCCCCGTCTTGTCCTCCGTTGTTGGTGTAGTGTTCACCTCTATGTTTGACGCCACCTTCTGCTCTGGGTCTGGTAGTGTTTTCTGCTCTGCCTTCTTTTCAACGGTCAGTGCTGCCTTCTGGTCTGCTTTCAGTTGGGCTGGCTGCTGTATGGACTGCTCCAAGTCAGTACACAAGACAATCAACAGCTAATAGTATGCAAAGTCATTTTGTATTGTCACATTACTATCTAATTAGTTTTAGCAGTGAACTCATACAGAATTAGTTTTTTTCAAACAACAACGCATTCAATTTCATGGTGTGGTGGGCTGCTTGATGCCATTGCCACCTTTGTCAAGCATCTTTTTCTCCATTATTTATTTTACTATCAAAACTTGAACTAAGTTGCTACTTTTTGGGTCTGCTGTCTCTAAGCATGCAAACTGAAAACACAGTAGCACATGGAAGTTATGGGGCTCTGCACACTAATCAGATTAGGAGATTCAAAATTGAAAACAAACATTTCACCCACATATTTAAACCCATTTGACAGTGACTGCAGTCAAATGAAATTTAACCAGCTTAATGCAACACCTATAAATAATTAAATATAGAATTGAACAGTTTAAGGTAGCATCAGTATTGTAGCATTGTACTTCAGACATGGATTTAATGGCTGTACTCACAAAAAACAGTTATTTAAAGCATTTAAGATATATATTTGCAGGGACCTACCGGCTGAAAGATCTTTATCTTCTTTTTCCCAGTCGGATTAATAGCTTTCTCTATCCTGCCTTTGATGCCTAGGTCTTCTGTTGCCTTCTCTTCAGTTCCAGCAGACGTGGAGGTAAGAGGTACTGCTGCAGCTTGGCTAGCTAAGGGACTGGACTCTGCTCCTCTGATGTTGGTTTTGTCAGCAGCTAAAGAAGAAACAGTGGGAGCAGACGTCTGAGGAGCAACATCAGCTTTGGGCTCTCCAGTTCCTGTGCTGGTAGACAGGACAGATGTGGCAGGCCTGACCACCTGGTTCTTCTTGGCGGTGCAGTTGGGGCAGATGTAGTCTTCCCCGTTTCTCTCCATCAGGCGCCCGCGGGCCTCAGTGATGCCCACACAGTCTCCGTGGAACCACTCCTCACAGCGGTCACAGCAGATCATGAACCTATAGGTGAGCAAGGGACATTTGTAGTGGTACTTTCCATAAAAGTAATACTCAACAAAACTCAATCCTCAATCTTTCAGGTAATGCATCAATATGACACAACACTGTGGACCATAAGTGTAGCTACTAGTTTGACAGGAAGGAAGTGAGATTACAAAAAGCTTAAATGTGCCATGTTTTAAGTACAATCAAGAGTCAATGCTAATATGATACGCTTGCAATACATCATTTACATCAATAGACATAAAAATGTAAACAGACATTTCTCATTTGTTTGATAACGTTAGATGTGAAGTTAGACTGTTGGCTTCATGAATTGTAGTGAAGAAGACGAAAGAAAAACGTAGCACATGAGAGTGGTGGTGGCAAAGAGAGCAAGCGATGGTAGCAAGAACAAATAAACATCAAAACACTCAACTGATGATTTACAGGTGATAGGGATTTACTCCTTTTCATTCATTCATTCATTCCAGTTCAGCGCAATCAGAGTGAACACACACACAAACAAATGCTATTATGTGCTTTCTCTCATTGTTCTATCTTAATGGATACATATCTTCACATCTCACAGCATTGTTCCACTTCTTGACAAAACAGTTAATTATCAACGTCATCAACACTCAATGAAATGTGGCTAATTTTATATTTTGCATATCTGTGTAATATATCAATACATGAACAACCAAATCCCAAATCTAAAGGTGACTTCACTGTTACTGATACAATGAACAAATCAAAATTATGGGGGGGGGGGGGGGAAATGCTCTGTTGGACACTGAATACCCACCTAATGAAGCAACAATAGATGAAACATACCTTTTGTTGTGTTTCTGGCGACAGATGCAGTAAAGTGCATTGGGGTCATATCCTCCATCATCAGACTCGATGGATGATGACGATGTGGAAGAAGAGTCATTCTCATCATCCTCTTCCTCTTCCTCGTCCTCTTCTTCTTCATCGTCGTCATCATCATCTTCATCATCATCACCATCATCGTCGTCGGCAGCCTTGCATGTCTTGCCGGGACCTTGTATAGCTATATTTTTATTGTCCCTCAAGACAGGAGTGGTGCCCTTGTTGGTGGCAGTGGAGGCTTTAGGGGTAGTGTTCTTATCGACCACCTTCTTTTTATTGATATATGTTCTTATTGGTCCACGCTTTACTAACACAGCAGGCTTTTCTGTGCTCTCCTCGTCGCTCTCTTTTTCAGTCTCCTCTGCTTCCCCTTTGTCACTAATATCTCCGTCCTCTTTCTTCTCATCGCCAACCTCTTTCTTCTCAGAGTCCAGCTCGGGTTGAGGCTGCGCTGCGTTAGTGCTGGCTACATCTTCAGGACCTAGATCGTCCTTTTCATCTTTTTTCTCCTGGTCTTCGTCCTGTAACTGGGGTTTCTTGGAAGAGTCTCTGCTGTCCTCATTCTCAGAGCTCCCGTCGTCTCTGACCATCGCTCTGCCGCCACCTCGGGTCTGTTTGCCACCTCGAGTTCTCCTCTGGGTCGGCCTCCTTGCTCCACTTCTCGTCCTCCTCTCTGGGGACTCGACCTTGTCCTCGGCCATCTTTGTGTCGGCGTTGCCATCGAAGCTGGCCTCTGAAGCAGTTTCTGCGTCCGTTGGAGTTTGGGAAGGAGGATCTCCACTTTCCAGGCTGGGAGGGGCGCTTTTTCTTGACCCTCTTTTGGCAGTGGAGAGGAATTCCTCTAGTTTGTCAGTACGTTTGGACTGCCTGCCACTGCGCCGTACAGGACAGCGGTTTTCAGGGCTATCTGTAGCTGCCTCTACTGGCATCTCTCTTTTTGCAACAGTGGACTGACGGAAACCCCAAGTTTTCTTGATTTCACTGTTGGCCTTGGTACATTTATCTGGCTCCTCTAGTGTCTCTTTGGCCGCATTCTCGCTTTCAGTTTGACACTGCACGTTATCCCCTTCACCTGAGAACAGAAATGTCAGAGGAGGCTTTGAGCAAAACATCATGGCATACAATAACCAGAGTTCAACGCTGCAACATTGCTAAGAAACTACTGATTGGTTTATGATCTACTATGCATATATAATTAAATTGATTGAGGATTTCAGAAGGAATGCTGACTTGGATATGACCCTTACTTACACTGACTATTAACCCAAATTTAAATCATTCAAAAATTAGAGACCCTGACTCTACAACATGCCCACCCCTCATTGATAAGGGAATAGAAGCTCATCCGAGGTACCTTCAGAGCAGCTTTCCATACGGTCCTGGCTCTGCTCTGGCTCAGGAGCTAGAGAGAGCTCAGGGCTCACATTCTCCTCCATAGATGATGGAGTCAATCACTACTTTCAAACTGAATGTCTACAGTTAAGAGAAGAGCACAAAAGAGCAGCTGTGAGTCACTCTTTCAGTCTATAATGTATGATGACAAATACTGAAAGCTGCCAGGTTTTCATTTATTAGGCATTGACCGGACTACTGTGATATTTTAACGATAGCTTTATTTCTAATTACATTGTCACTCAAAAGAAAATAAACACGCACAATGTTAGTTCAACTCATTATGTATTTAAATTGTCTATAATTTTCAATAACAGCTCTATAGAGGATATGCACTGACATCACTTTCTCATCATAACACACATCACTGAATAGCAAGACAGCATCTGTTTGGTTGCTTTGTGTGGCAATAATGAGGAAAAACCAACAAATATCAAATGTGACAAACATGAAGGCCATCAGTATCAACAATCACCCACACAATTTCTTCAATGGTCAGTGGTCTCTGGGTATAGAGATCGGTCAGAAATCAGAGTTTCCTGACACCTCTACATAAATGTATCAAGAAGCAGAAGAGTATTTTATTTTGTTAGCCTGAAGCACATAAATACCTGCAACTACTATGCCCTACTTCACATTAGTAAGCTGGATCATAACCATAACATGTTTATAAAAATATTAAGATTTTTATTACATTTAATTCAGGAAGCAGTGTAGTGAAGAATCACTTCACATCTCTTTAGCCTTCTGCCATCTGTAAAAACGTATGCTAGATTTTTCTCATGTATAATTGATTGCATCACAGCTCTTAAAAACAATAGCATTGCTTTACATGTGAAAGCATTATGACAGATGCTGACTGTTGTATGATTGCCACTCATGGGGGAGTGACTGTGGCAACTTCTGAGTGAATCACATCATGTGCATACCCTCTATTGTTCAATGCTGCAAATTAGGGTTGTCCGCAATGGTGAAGTTACCACCTTGACAAAATTTAAGGCAGCATTTGTAAACTTAACACAGACATCGTTTGCTGTTCAAATAATTTGAAATTTGATTTTCAGGGAAAAAATTGGGAGCCTTGTTTAGTAATTACAGGGAACATGTCTAAAACGGAATATATTATGGCCTTATAATTTAGAAATAGTTCATGTTGGTCATAAATCGTATAGACGATCATAGCTTAAAATTCTCCAAATAAACAAATAAAACTTCATACGACTTAATTTAACAACATATTGTGAAAACTGTCAATGTCTGTACCTGCAGTTCAGCAGAGATGGGTGACAGAGTGCTTCCTCAAACAAAACAAAGGCTTCAACGCAGTAACCATCAGTCTTGGTGCAGCGTTTAAGGATCTGCCAGAGAGAAGAAAATTAGTTAAGCTCAAGACACCCCACATTTCCCAAACAAGCTAAGCTACAATAACAGCATGGCCTCAATAACTCAATTTAGATACTAAAATAGACACAACATGTGGTTTAGTAAGTGGAGTCTCCATCAATCTGAAATTACCCTAAGGCTCAACTTTATATGATAAATAAACAAAACATCAATCACTGGTAAATGTTGACATAATGGCTTAAAAAATGTTACACAGAATTATACGTCACTGCAAAAAAAGTGCAACTGCCCCGCACACTAGTAGGACTTGTTATGCATGAGGGGAATTATTTGCATTTTTCACAAGAATCACCCCTCCCCCCCTTGATTTTAAAAGGTTGATTGATATAATGCACACGATTATATTATAAATCCATAATCATTACATCTGCTTTGAAACACAGCTCAAAACATCCAACCAGAAGTCTAACTGTGATTGAACAAGATTCCTCCAATAGTGTGCTGGTGGTCACGACACCATGCCACGTGAATGAAGGGGAAGCTGTTGCCAAGAGAAGGTGGGAGGGGCCCGGAGTGAAAATCAATTTAAACACTTTCTGGACAAAGCTCGACTTTGTAAGATATATGCATATTCTGGCACATGTCAACAGCGATGCTACGTTAGATACCGATACTGTAACTGTAGCAGTATCCTGTAGTAGCTGCAGCTCGACACCGAAAGGGAAGCAGCACACGGCCTTGACGCGCATGATGGAGCGACTCTAGATTCCCAGACAGTATCATGCATACATTTATCACATGCCGATTGTCAAATGTGACCTGAATTGTGTGGGAGGTTTGCTAGTTTTGCTTTGGCTATGTTGGAGAGAGTACAAACACAAGCTAATCTACGACATGAGACTACACCCCCTGCACGCCCGACCCAGTCAATGACGGCCGCAGAGCCAGCCCTCCGTCTGACTACTAGCTAACGTGAGTGTTAAAGCTAACATAACGGTAAGCACCACACTCTCTAGGTTATCAAGATAATGGGTCAGGTGATTCTCGGTATAATGTTAAGTAAGTCCATGCACGTTTAGACTATACCTCATCACCTTATAAACAGACAACTGTGCGTTTCGAAACGGGAACGCACACACGCCATTAGCCACCACGAGCATGGGTATGCTAACAGAAACCTTTAGCTTAGATATTAGCCATTTGAGTAACCCTTTAACAATAAAACACACAAGTACCAAGTCAGACATTCCTTCTGCAGCAAGACTCAGACATAACCAGCCTGAGGCACCCGAGTGACATTAAATAACGTTAACATTAGTTTGACTGTAGCTGTTAGCTAAGTTAACGTCGTGTCCAATCTTGCCTCGGTTACCTTCACAACTGTTCAAACCCTGCAAGAGCAACTCGGCGAAGATTCAACAACACACTGGTAAATGCTCAAAAGGTTGTATTCCACCCACCTACACGCTAGAAATACCGATGATATGCTCTCGCTCTTTCTTCGGTCAATCCTCCATTTTCCATTCCCGCTGGAGCTTACTGACTGCGGCAGATGGCTGACGGTTTACAGAGTGCGCTCTGTGTGTCTGCAGCGCCGCCACTGGCCAGGAGGAGAAACGCAACTATGTTTGTTTGACTTTTAGGCCTACTGCATGTAGGCCAGTTTAAAGGGAGATTTCGACAGGTTTTATGTGGCTATACAATTAATGTTGATGGTAAGAGTAGCCAGTCAAAGCGATAAACTACTCACTACGTACTGTATTGACCGAGAAAGCTTAGTTTTCCTGCTTGCAGAGTCATACTGTCAGTGCCTACATATACCAGGATGCATTGCACATTCAACCCCCGCCCAAACCCTTCCGAAACCGAGTAACCCGCCCAGCTCATGAAGGTGGGCGTTTCAAACGTGGCTCCGCATACAAAAAGCTTCTTAAATACTATATTCTTCAATTAAAAAAAACAAATAAACAACATAAATTGAATTTGTTTTGTTTTGTTGACACTAACATGCCTTCTCATTGTATGTTGCCTGGATGCGACAACTAGGGTGATATCAGCTAAATTGGGCCACTTTTTGGTTAATGGCATGGGAAACTAACAAAAGAACAATATATGACATTTATTTGTGTTCTTATGATTAAAAAGGTTTGTTTTCAATATTTTTGTGTGGAATTTATGTAAGAAAATATAATTGTTTAGACCCTACAGCTATTGAAAGATGAGCTACCCCACATTTTTTAGTTAAGATAAAATGGGCCGTCTGATCAGTAAAAATGGGCCACTAAAATTGCAAAGGAAACAGAGTAATTTCTAATAAAACAATCTCATAAACTTTAATTTCAAAACACATCTATGCACTATAACAATAAAATATTAAAGTTAAATTGCATCAAAACAACTATTTCATAAGAAATAGCCTACAGAAAAACTAGGAGGGAATAAGCGATTACCAACAGGTGTTGAACAGTGCAAATAATGTCTCCAAATATGACAAGAACGCTGCAATATCACTGGCCTACATGTATATATATTTTTACATTATATTCAGCTAGCTTGGAAACCCTTCACCCACTGTCTTTGTGGTTATCAGCATTTAAATCTGCCGCTGATGGTTAGAGGTAGTTTGCAAGTAGGTTCCTGTTGTTACCTGATGCTTCCTCAACAAATGAATGGATGTACGATTGTCTATCTATGCAACCTCCATGCAGCATTGTTCACCTCCCAATTACTTGCTGGGGGTTCAGTGGACATTATACAGTATGGAAAGTTAGGGGGATTGGGGATCGGTATCTCCTGCCACATATTGATTGCTATGTTATGTTACAGTATGGTATGCTTTTTATTGTAAGTTGTCACTATTGGTCATTCATTATTGAAGCCTGAGGTTTTCAAATTTCAATTGTTGTTTCTCTCAACATAATGATTATCCTGACGTCAACATGCCTGGGTATTCCTCTAAGTATTGCCCTACACTTTCCTATTGCATTTCTTATCTTTAACCTACATCTTTCTTTCTTTTGGTTTCTTATATACATCAATGAAGTCTCTGGCTCTCTCACCATGGAACCCAAGGGCTTTTAGCATGGACTGGAGGAGCCCCTGGATTTAGGGCTTGAGGTGGACTACAGACCACACTCCATTCATATGAAAGATGATGAGGGAGGAGTACTGACAATTCAAACATCAGTTTGATGTGTGGCATACCTCAAGAGGTATTTTGAAGTTCTGTTTTTAGAAACATAACTATAAATATGTATAGTGTTATCCATCTGTTATAGTTTGGAATAATAATAATTGAAAAGAGGAAGGGTATTTGTGGTGTGGTGGTTTGTTAGTATATTTTGATATAGTTACTATTAAGATGACTGTGTCAATGTGAACATTACATTATCACCTATGTCCTAAGTTGTTTTCCTGAACACTAAACTCTAACCACTTTAAAGGATGGTGATGAAAATAGGATATTGATATAAATATTTTGTCTCCCTCAATATCTTATTTGTCATATGAAGTGCAAAGGAAGCTTGTTTACTGCTGGAGGACCAAGCAATAGGTTGTGAAAACAGATCAGGAACCTCAACACACAACTTCACAGCATGAAGATGGGACCCCACTGTTAATAAACCACATGTTGGGTTTTTGGGTCAAATCTAAATCTATATGGACACTACGAAACTGGCAACTGAAACTTTGAACTAGGTACCTTTAAAAACAATATACTAAATATTAGAATTGGCTCACTTTCTTTATACTGTATTCTATTGACAGTTAAGACAAAACTGCACTCATAAGTGTGTATTAAGGCTCTTATACCTCTTCTTAAATGTGGCACCCCTGTAACAGTTATAACAGTGTTGACAAAATACAGTCTTAAATTTACACATACCAAAACAATCCAACACATCAACAAGTTCCTCTGACATAACTATTGAATGAAACCTAAATTGGCACTGTTTATGAGCACACCTTTAGACAATAGAATTTACTTGAGTTTGAGAAAAGTTCTCTGTTTAAAACCTACTTACAGACTAAATCTACAGCTGAAATTAGGCTAATTGATTGCAAACTCCTCTGCAACTAATCAGAGTACAGTGTAATCATAGAAACAGCTTGTTTAAAATGTTTGTATTTGTTATTTTCTTTGCAGTATACAGCAGGCAACATTAAAATAACAAATAAATTAACATAGAATACAAAATAAGTAATTTACAGACATTTCTGTCAACAGTCCTCTAATCTAAAAGTGAGGTGGTCCATTAAAAGAGGTTACATTTTTGCAGTCTTGAACTGTTTAACTGTTGTCCTTTTACTGTGTACGTTTTTTGACAGTCAGGCATGCTCTTATGAACTTTATACTGACAGCTCTCTATAGACTGCAAAGGAGTGCACATATATTATTATACATTTTAAACTGCCCCCTCTAGTGGTTACTAACTATCCACTGTCAGTCTTGCTTCCACATTTAAAATGTTTTAAATATCACTGTGCACAGGGGGCATTAGTGAGCCCTGAAAGGCAAACAAAAAAATATAAATAATTTGGATTGCTCCCTGAACAGCCACTGGAACAGAACAACTGATATAGACATATTATCCATGTAGTGAAAAAACAATCTATACATTTACATTTTCAAGTCTGGTAAGCACAGTTATGACAGAGTGACAGCAACGTTATCAGTGCTCTTCTCCATGTCACAGTCTTTGTCTAGTGGTGCAGAGACTGGCGTGTCTCTGAGTGTGTTTGGGCCACTGCTAGACTGCCCTAATGTTTTGTTTGGGGGATCTGTTGCCGACTCAGCCTCAGGTTCTTGCTGTGGGGCTGTGGCTACAAATAGAACAAAAGTAATCAAATGTTAGTGGTACTGTGGTGGGTAATCATGCAGGTCAGCAAAGGATTAAGGACTTATAAACAGGGTTAAGAATTGCCTTGTATGTGTGAATGGCATCAATAAAGTGTTGATGCTAGGAATCGCTGTTACCTGACTGCGTGCAGGATTTCATGTGTTCTGGCCAGTGGGCTTGCTGACACGGATAATCACAGTAGCTGGTGTTCCAGCAGCAGTAGAAGATGGCCTCTTTTCTGCAGTTGGCACACCACTGTTTCTTCTTTGTTTCATCCACTGCTTGCTGTTTCTCCAGCTCCATCTGTTTCTTCACCTCCGTCACCAACCTCTCTCTTTCCTGCTCCAGGCTTTGCCTCATCTCTGCCATTGTCAGCTCTAAATTGAAGTACACAAAGTGATCAAACGCAAGTAGAACTCATTACACTTCAAGTCTATATGCGTAATATTTTGGTGATTCTTAAAGCTCTCACCAAGATTGTGCTTCATTTCTGACAATTCTTGTTGATGCAACCACTGTAATTTTTCTATTTCGATTCTCAGTCGTCTTATCTGAATGAAGGGTCAAATGCAAACAACTGTTATGATCTTAATAGTACTCCAATAGTCAGTGAAGGAAAGAGGGCAAACACCTACCTCTGCTATTGTATTGCCTGAAGTACTTTTAGAAAGGTCATTGTAGATTTCGGTCATTGTACCTTTGATTGCATCCATTATCTAAAGGAGAGAAGACCATAATATTCTGATGTCTCATTCAAGAAAAACATATTTAATGTATGGATAAGATAAATATATAAACTAGTGACACATTTTTTTCTAAAGTCCTGCAGGTCCTATGCAATGTGGCAGGGGAAAAAACTGTGTAGTTTAACAGAGATACACATCTATTTTCTTACTGTATGTAAGTGAATAGAGCTTAGTATATTCTCCATGATTTTCATAATCAGTATCACCTTCATATGTACATAATACAAATATCTAAAATTTGCTCTCAGGGCTTGTTTTCATAGCAATATAATTATCCAGAAAATGATCAAACAGTGACGATATCCATCAACAAGTGACCAGTGGAAATGGAACGTTACAAAAGACTAGTAAATTAAAAATGATACTAACTTTGTTGGTGTACTTGGCAATGTCTGCAGCAACATCTGCTGAGGCAGTGGGGATATAAAGGTCTGTCGCCACCGGAGAAGAAGAAGAAGCAGCAGCTGTGCCTAAACTTGATGCTGCTACCATGGCAACAGAAGCTGGACTACTGGACACCAGGGTGACAGCTGATGTGGATGTGCTGAGTGGAGTGTCTTTTTGTTGAACAGCTTTGATTTAAAAAAACAAAACACATTTAGTCAGAAACATCAATATGGTGAAATATTCAGCATGCCCATTTGCCGCTGTGGATTATAAATTGATGATACCCCTGTTTATGATTAATTTATCATGTTTACTAAACATCTGTTCTCCCTCCCACATTTTCTTGTTATTATTACGTGAGGAAATGTTGACATATAAAGTTATACAAAGTTGTGACCAAACCATGTTATCTACCTTTAACAGCCTGTCTGGTCTGATAGCGTGTGCTTTGTGAAGACTGCTGTGCTGAAGACGAGGATACAGATGTTGAGCTGTTTCCAGTTGCCTGTGTCTGGGTCAGCACCTGTGCCTGACCTTGCCTGGGCGATGAAGCCTGCATTTGCGTGGTCGCCGCAGGTTGCTGGTTCTGCTGCTGACGCTGTACTTTCTGCATGTGCCACTTCTGAGAGGAGGTCTGAAACTTGGCGCTGGGATTCCATACCACAGCTCTCTGCACCACTGGTACCGTCTCTCGGGGCAGCAGAGGGCGCTGTTTCTTCAAAGCTGGTGTGGTGGAGGCTGAGGACGAGGAGGAAGAGGGTGGTGTTGCGGTAGCGCTGGACACAGTTGCTAGGCTGATGGTTGCAGGGGAGGGTGTAGTGAAGGAGACCATGGTGACAGGAATGGCCATAGGGGACTGTGACGAAACACTGGAGGGTGTGGAGGGGGCTGTGCTGTTTTGAGATGGTAGTGTCGAAGGCGTCAGGGCTTTACCTGCAGGAAAAAAGTACATATGTCATTAACCTGTTCCACCTGAGCAAAGTTGCTGATGTTTCAATATTAAAAAGTTCATAAGATTAAAATGTAAAAAGTGGACATCAATCTCACTTTCAGGTTTACCAGCAGATGACTCTTTGACTATGGCATTGTCTTTTCTGCTTCTCTTTCTGTCCTTGCCTCCCTGATCCTCTCCAAGGTCAATAACCAGCTCCCTCTCTGAGTCAGAGTCCTCCACTGGCACAGGCTGCTTTGCCTCATCTTTCACCTGAGCCTTTTCTCGCGGGACAGGTGATGCTGGAGATGCTTTGGTCTTCTCGGGACTCTCTTTTTCCAAATCTGTGCTTACTTTCTCTTTAGCTGGAGTGTCTGATGCTGTTGTGCTGGCATCTCCTGCTGTGGACTCAGATGCCACAGGTGCATCAGGTTTGCCCTCTTTGTCTTGGCTTGGAGATGGTTGGTCTTTGACTCGACTTTTGGAAGGCTCCTTGTGGTCTTCCTCATTGGGTGCTGTGTCATGGCCATCCTTGGTCTTTTGCTCCTCATCACTGGCATACTCACTGTCACTAGAGTCAGATTTATCAGAGTCTTCTGAGTCACTGTGTTCCACACCTTTGTACACATCAACAGAGATCTCGTCGATACCTGCAAAGCAAAGGAAGAAGACATCAGCAAAGGATATCACACAGTGTCAGTATGACACAGGAAGACGCTAAGGAAGTAACTGGATTAAACTGATTCAATAGAAAAAAACAGATCAGGGCATATCTCCAAAATGTGTTTCATTATACAAACTTTGTTTTATTAGTGCACTGGCATTGCTGAATATCAACGACTTTGAGAAGAAATACTTCAGGAATTATTAATTGTTTTTCTACACAAACTGCACTGACCCAGCTGTGCCTTGCAACTCTCAATGGTTTTATCCAAGTTTAGCTGGAAACGGCTCTTGATCTGTCTCTTTGGAGAAGTGAGGACTGGTGTGGCTCCCTGCTTCTGCTGCACCGTTTCACTAAGCTCCTTTAGGTCCATTTCTGCTTTACTCCGATCTGGAAGAATTTGTAACAGTAACAGTATTTAGACATTACATCAAATTTCACGTATATTACATAATCAGAATGAGAGATTCACCTAGATTGAGGTTCAGAATGCTTCCTGTCGGAGGTGTCTTCTCCTGCTTGGGGACACCAGCAGCCTGGGAGTGGAATGGTTTAGGGCTGTCCAAGGAACTGCCAGCAGGACCAGGTCGAGGATGGGCAGGTGATGCTGAACAGAGATTTTTACAGTTAAATGGGAGCCAATAAGAGGAAAAGTCTTTCCTAAATATTGATATGCTAAATTGGATCTGGTGGAATACCTGCACAGTCTATGGACTCTTCTCCCATACTGTACTGGCTGTTTGAAGCTTTCGTCTGGGACTTGTCTGCTGCCTCCTGTTCCCCATCTGAGCCTGTATGGGCCGAGGAGTTGGTGCTCATGGGGGAGCGAGGCATATCACTGAGGGGGAGCCGCCGCCCTGCCGTTGTCCCTCCCACCCCAGCCCCAGACAACATGGTCCTGGACAGGGGGATCTTGGGTGATGCCGTCATATCAAAGCTCAGCTTGATCTTTTCCTGTTTCTCAGATTTGATGGGAGTGGATAAGGGGTTGGAGGGATCCTGCAGCATCTGGAAGTTGTTGTCTGGAGTGTAGGGTGTCCTAAAGGGGGCATAGTTAAAGACCCCAAACTTCTTCCTCATGTTCTCCACATAGACCTCCATCTCTTGCATGGCACTGTTGAAGATGCTTTTGGTCTTCTTCACAGAGAATGGAATCTCTTTGGACATGAGGTAGCAATTGTTTAAAGGGACCCAAGCCCTGAAGGATAAAGATTCACATCATAATGTGCCCTATGTTACAATGAAGCTTGAAATGTGACTCCAAGCTCAAGTAACTGAAGCACAAAGGGCAGATACCTGTCATGCTGACCAAAGAAACGAGCATCCACCTGTCCATCTTTGTCCCGCAGAGCTTTAGCAGGCCAGAAGGGAAATCCTTTCAGTTTGGCCCACACCAGAGGGTGCGGGTTACTCTGCAGACATACAGTAAAACACTGGAACTAAGTGCTTGTATTCCAGTGGTGTATGTTTGAATGGGTACACAATCTGAAAGAATCATCAACAGAAACCTCAAGTTACTCAGCTTACACATGGCTCACAGAACCAGTTGTCTCTCTTTTGGCAAGCAGAGAGATAACACTCAGGACAAACTTCAATCTCGTTCATCTGCAAAAAGAGATTCAAAAATCAAATTTCTTCAATCAATTGATCAAAATCTAGCTCAAATATAAAAAATCCTTTCTAACCTAAACCACATACTGACCTCATGTTCACAGATTTTTACTATAACTTTAGCTGTAGCTGTGAGTTTGTGATTGCCTGAAAAAAGGACATAAAACTATGTTAAACAATTTAAAAACAAAGTAAACACGGTGATAGATCCATATTATTGGTAATCATCTTTTAGTGGAGTTTTATCAGGAAGATGACATCATATTTTATCTAATAATTATGCAGAGCATTGTAATTAAATGCATAATTCTAATTAAAAACTGACAAAATATAAAATGAGTTAACAACACTGCAGGTATTCATCCAGATTATACTTCAGTATGATTACCAGATGATGCAACATACCTCCATTATATATAATACAGTTGTGCAAAATCCACTTCGCATCTGCCAAGAAGGCCTCTGTGCAGCCATACATTTTCTTTTTGATATTCTGCAAAAAGAAAAGATGGTGAATGACTGACAACTGTTCATCTTTAAATTGAAAACATCTAAATAATAATGTGTGGCAGTTTGTGTTTTACCTTCTCAAGTGTGCAAAGATCCATTGGATGAAAAATGTACTCTGCATAATCTGGATGTTGTTCAAGAGACACAGGTTTCTGGAAGGGCTCAGTCTATAAAATCAAGTAGACAGAAAAGAGAGTGAAGGTACCAAACTCTGGCCAAATTCACTGTACAACCTTCCCCTCTACCGCACATGAACATGCTACCACCATGCTACTAGTAAAAACTCTAAAAGCCGCTTCAAACAAAAGGTGGAAAACCAGTGGAGGAAGAAATCATGACGGGGTCTTGTTAGTGGTGTAATTGATTACCCAATTAAAAGTCTTTCTCTGCGTGGAAGCTGCATGGGGGGAGCGAGATGACAAGCGGGGATGATCCTGAAAGAGAGTGAGAGGGGCAGCTGTATCCTCACCACCAGCTAGCATGTTTACCTTCATGGTTTCCAGCCATGATAGGCCCATTATAGCACAATGACTGTGATTGTTAGTTCTGTTATAAGAGATTATTTGCACATGCAAATCAGTATTACATCATGCTGGACTGATTTGTGGATAGCTAGCACTTCTGGGTGCAGATAAGGTCTGTCACGACTGATGAGAATAAAATGACCAGAAAAAAAGCGTGTATTTTGCTTGCATAGGCACTCTAACAATCAAGACTGTCCAGAAAAGAACATTATAACCAGAAACTGCAGAAATTAAAATAATAAACAGAGTAGCCATCTATAATTAAGCTACCTGCCCCAATACTACATCATCAGTTTGGTAGCATGAATTACCTAAAAAGACAGAGGGACCAGAATACTTACACCTGGTTGTTTCATCTTCTGAAGAGCAAACTTTAGTAGGTAAGACAGCTGTTCTATATTTAGCATCATCATGGCTTTGCTCTGAGTCTCTATACACTCGGCAACTGTTATTTTCTAAAAGACATCAAGAAGAAAAGAGTTGATACCCCATTATTGCACATAATTCATGAAGGCTCATGTTTTTGTCACTTATGTCCAAACTTACTGAGAGGTCATCCATAACTGAACAAATATTACAAGAGGTTTTCACTACAGGCTTTGAATTATGGTAACACCCATACACTATACATTGCTGGGTGAGTACCTCACACTCCGGACAGAACCAGTCGCCATCGGGCTCGGCTGGTAGTTTGAGGCACTTGGCGTGGTACACCCTGGGGCAGAGCTCACAGCAGAGCACCTGGCCCTCGCGGTGGCACAGCCAGCAGTAGAAGTCATTCCTGCCGTCCTGCGGTACAACATCAACAGGGTCTGTGGTGAGTGCTGGCTGCTTCACATAGTAAAAGGGACCATGTCTTAGTTCTGACTGGAATGCAGGCAAAAGAAACACAAAGTTGGGGAAGGTCAAAATCAGGATTTAAGAAGTCACGCAGGCATGCACAGCATCACTATGAAGATATACTGGAGTCACTGCCCAAAACACAGACTACTGTGAGCACTGAAATACCACAATCATTGAGATTTAAGTTTGAATTAACATCATATTTTTTCAAATTCTTTGTGACTGAAATCACCCCAAAAGTCAACTGTCAACATGTGACACTCTCAGTCCTCTGATTTGAGTCTGTGTTTTAGAACAACGCCATCACCAGTGGGCAGAAGAGTCAACAGTATGAGTAACCTTGATAAAACTGGCAAAAGCTTAAATGGTTACAGTAGCAACTAATCATTCACAAAGGTCACTCTAATGCGCCATGACTAATATACTAACAATCATTAACCTATGGTGCATTTGTGACCTGCTTAAAACACACAGCTAACACACAGCAAGTAAAGCTTGCACATAATCACATGATTTCCTCAGCCTGCTGACACTTTTACTAAAATAGTTTATTATACTATACAACGCATTTAAAAATGAAAAACATTTAAAAGATACACAGATACCATCTTCTCATGACTGAATACTCTCATCTTGAGCAGACTATAAAACAACAAAAGGCCAAACTGAGGATCTGAATACTTTCATTGCTGTTAGTAGTGTCCAATGAGATTGAAATTTATATTTACAATGCTATTACATATGGCATGCCATTCTAAACATAGTACTGTAAAATAACTTAAATAATAATTTGATCTCAATGAACCAGACTAATGGTGGAAATCACATGATAAATAATTATAAATTATAAACACTATCAGAATATTTTGCCTCTAAATGAATCATTCATTCATTCATTGGCTCACTTATGAGGAACTTTCAGTTTTACACTTTTGCAGACAGCTGAGAGTAAATAATGTGTATCAGCATTCAAAAAGTCTCTGGAACATGATTCATCATTCAAATGTCAAACAGTCAAAATCTGGCAAAAGTCTTAGTACATGACAGAAAAGGTTAAATGCCAGCAAAAGCTAATACAGCTGCCTCAGTATTACAAGATATTATGGCATGATACTGTCAGTGTAGCAATATGGAAATGCAGGACATAATATCATGATATACTGCAATATTGATTATTTGTCCCAGCCAAAGAGTAGACTGAAGAGTACTGGTGAAAGTTGTGGAGGAAAGGGGAAAATTCAAGAGTAAAATTCACACTTATGTATAGAAATAAATACACAACATCTCATTTTTTATGGAAAACACATTTATTTTAATTGAAATAAACTCAACTCCACCTGCTCAGGTGGAGCCGGTCAGTGACCAACAGATCAACTGATCTGGGCAACTTCCAGATGTGATTGTGTGTGTGTGTGTGTGTGTGTGTGTGTGTGTGTGTGTGTGTGTGTGTGTGTGTGTGTGTGTGTGTGTGTGTGTGTGTGTGTGTGTGTGTGTGTGGAGCAAAGACATCCTGCATAAGAGCATTCATGCTCAGTGAAGCTATCCTGGATAAATTAAGGCTAATAAATATTGACAGAATATGAATTACTGTTCACCACGAAAGGCATTTTTTTCTAAGCACAAAAGATGTTTATTACATGTCTGTCACTGGAAGTATAGTCACAGTATTTCAAATAGATGAATATTTTGGCATTTTGGTATATGAGCAAGACTGCATCAGTGCACCAACAATTCAAATGTAATGTGAAGGGCTGAATGTGGCAGATTGTGATGTTTTGAATATTTCAGGTGTAAAATAACTAGAATTTATTTGTTGTCTACTGTAGTTTAGGTCTGAATATCAAAAGACAATCAATTTGGTAATGATAGCAGGTTTGAATCCCATTTCTTGGTGGTGGGGTTGTTTACATTTGGATGACGGGTTGTGCCTTGGTTGTTACCTGGTCTTTGCAGCTGCTAACAGCCCCCGGTTTCTTCTTCTTTTTCATTGGACAGGGGGAGGTTTCAGCAGAGGAGTGACCATTGGATGAGTGAGAGGGGCTTGGCATCTTTCGTTTTTGAGCCATCCGCTCTGTGTCTGAAACTGCAGATAAAGGTCAGAGATCACGCAAACCAAGGAGGGCATACTGATAGCCTCCTCCAAGCATAAGAAAATACCAAATATGACACAGCTTAGTTTCCCTGCACTTACAGTTAGGTGAAACCAGTAAAGATAGATTGTACACATCACATTGTGTACAATAATGTGTGGCACTAGGTTATTTCATAGGTATAGACCCTGGTATAGAGATATAGCTTTGCTGACCTATATACAAACAGTATAAATAATATAGTATGTTCTTACCTTTGGATCGTGTTGAGATCTCCATTCCCTCTGTTGAAGTGTCAGTCTTCCCCTCTTCCTCTGCCACACTGATACAGAAAAAAGACATTGTCAAAGATATGGAAGTCATACACAGCATACAGCTGAGGATTTCTCCTACGCAACAATTATATTTCACACAATTCACACACTGACCCATCATTTCCTGTCAGCTATCTACAGCATTCTATCTAATAAAGGCAGACTGTTCCCAAAATAAGACACACTGCAGTGTGTAGCGAATATAAGACACACTATAGTGTGTAAATAACATTATGTCCTTGGTGCAAACATCATCACTGCTCAAGTCTAGTAACCTCCCAAGCTAAACTGTCCTTGAAAACCAAATGAAAGATGAAAGATTAGTTTCTTGATTTTATCCAGTTGAATCAGAGCTTTATATCACCAAACACAACTGCTCGGCTCAGAGGCCCAACACTAACAAGATCAAAATAATCTTAGTGACTTCCATTTGTCAGCTACATTAGTTGATGTAGAAATGGTCACATTTTCAGTTGTACAATTGTAAGTTTGTTATAAAGTACCTTACCTACCAGTTAATGTGTTTCCCTTCATCCTACTGCAGTGGACTTATTCTAGACAAGAAAGGTCAAATGTGCCAAAAGACTGTCTGTTTAGACTTATATAATTCTGACTAGATTTGAGACACTGGTTTGAGAACAGAAGTATTATAAAGTTTACCATGTTCATGTGTCAGATTAAATTTAAGATTAAATGAATTAAATGATTAAATTAATATTCAAACCTTAACTTCTATAGCAATGTACTGTACTAAAAACATATGTTTCAGAACTCTAGAATAATATGAATATTTAAGACAGGAAATTGAGTTTTGACTGATTTCCCTTTGTTTGGTGTGGTAGAATACTGAAAAATGGTTTATGAATTCTCCTTCCACCAACACAAACATGTCTTTATAATAATGCCCTGCTGAGGTTTACCTGATTTTAAATCAACCCATAAAAACTATTATTATGAAACAAACTAATGCACAGCTGAACACTGTAAGATACATATCTTGGGGCTTCTTCAGAACTTTCAAGACACATCACAACTGAAAATAACGACATTGTAACCATTATATCACACAAAACACCTTAAAGACACATAAAAAAGAATGTTGAGCTTTTCTTTGTCTAAAACTCAGCTAAAGCAAATATTAAACATTAAAGGAGCGATTGCAGCTAAATGTATATTCTCCAATTATAAATAGCAGTCACCTTTCTTCACTGACCACAGATCTATAAATAGAAAACATGAAAACACAAACAAGCATCATCTGCAGCATCTGCAACTTCTGACATCCAACAAGTAAAAACCATGTAAACAGACTATTAGTTATATTCACTGATCAAGTGAAGTATCAACAGACAGAACATCATAATGATTGCACAATAATAGCCCCCGGTTCTGTTAAGAAACATTTCCTTGAAACGCAAGCCACAGTCTGATGTGATTCACTTCATTATCAAAATCTGCCCAACAGGTTTTTTCTCAGCATCATGATTCACCTTGGTGTGCAGGCGCCCTGTTGTCGATCCTATTATTGCTTCCATTCTCTCTGACGGCACAACAGATGCACTGGCCTCACCATTCTGATGGCTTCAATTTGGCCAATAATTATGTCACTTATTCCTGAAGGAAGCCCTATTTGAATTTTACATGTGAAAAACAGACAGTCATACACTGAAAACAAAAATACTGCTTCAGTTTCAGTGATCTTGTTCACCAAGCCTCACACCCCTCCTCCTCCTCCTCCTCCTCCTCCTCCATCATCACTAAAGATACATGAAATGACGGGCAGGAACACAGCACATCTGCAGAGGCAGACAGGAGTGCAGTGAAATGGCTTTACTGGCCTCCTCATCTAACCTGTCTGGACAGCCTCAGACAGTCTACCCCAGCAACATCCTGTCCTGTCCAGGTCAGGAATATAGCAACAAGAGACAAAGACAACGACAGTCACAGGGACAAGAAAGAAAACCAAACCCTCCTACCCTGACCAAAACACATTACTAAATGAAAGCTCATAGAGAACACAATACAGCCTATTGTAACCTACTGATACAAGTCTTTCCACACCCACCACTGCCATAACATCCATGCTTCAATGTAGGAAATCAACAGCATACCTTTTTCCTTACTTACATACAGATTCTTCAGCCTATTCTTTAATCTTTTTTCAATTATTGAGGGCGTTGGGGGAAGAGGGAAACGATGGGTCCAGGTTTCCCAGAAGGCCTTCTCTCCCTGCTGCTCTCTCCTGCAATTGTCAATCTTTAACCTCAGCTGCAAGCTGCTGATTGGCTCAAGCACACACAGAGATGGCTGATTGGGTGCTAAGCTCCGTGTGCCACACGGGCTCTCTTCTCCCCGCTCTCTTCAGCCACAGTGCTGCAATGCAGAGAGGACTGCTCCTCACTGGCTGCTAAAACCTTCTGAAAAACCAAGTCCCTCACTCCTCTGAAACCCCGTACAGGCATAAACTGGCCGTGGGCCTTTTATCAGACGTGAGAGATGCGGCTCTACAGGCTTGACAGTGAGCGGATCAGATTCCCTCCCTTGCTGTGCTCTCAGCCAGTGTATGTGTATGGCATCCATTTTGAAGAAGCTCTCTCTCTCTCTCTCCCCCTCTCTCTCTCTCTCTCTGTCTCTGACCGCTGCGCGTACCGCACACACAGCGAGCACACGCCGCACCAGTCGGATTCTGCTGTAAAGGACCACATGCAGCTTATTATGTGCCCCAGCATGTTGATATTCAGCGTGGGCCCTAATAGTGAACACAAAAGAGAGGACTGAAAATGTCACAGGCCTCCCAGACAGCACGGAAGGCATAACCCCCCCTTCTCCCCCACCCCCATGCTTCTTAGGCTCTGTCATAATCAATATCTGCCTGGAGTCATATGCAACAATAAAATGAATAAAGCTTTATATTTTCCCATCTTTGTGTGTGACCAAACATTTTCATTTAATTTCATTAATATAGAACACAATAGCCTAAATACAAATTATACATATGATTCATAAATACTGGTACAGTTGTATAAATATCCTACAAAACAGAACCATGTCCGAGACAGATGACATCATCTAGACAGATCCAAGGTCAGTTGATAGATGTGTTAGAGGCAGAGACCAAACTATATAGGCAATGATGGTGTAATGCAGATTAAAGTGTGCCTACAGCAATCCTAACACCAGAGTGGAATGAAGGGATTAGACACATTACCAAGCAACATTCACAAAACACTGAGAGAGGGGGGGTGGTTTGCTGTTTCAGTCCATGCAGACTGCCTCTGAACCCTGGTCAAGCAACACTATGTGTGCCATTATATCCAGGCCATGGTTAATAAAACATTATACATCATGCATACCACCTGGAATATATCAGATGCTCAAGAATACAATAACAATATTGATAAACTGGTAGAAATAGATGCCATCACTAACTAAACTGAACCATTTTCACCTGACTCATGCACACAGAAAACCAACACCATTACATATAAACAGAATTCAAATCAAACCTGGTCGACTTCAAACAGGTTTTCAAGCCTCTTTGGATGAGATGAGATTTTCCTATGCAATGCCTTTTTCAGAGGAAGTCCTTTCCTTCTTCTTTCCTTCTCTCTTACATACAAATACCCAGTGTGCTTGGAGCAGAGGGACAGAAAGGGGAAGCTCTCTAAAATGGCTGACACTCGGAAGCAGAGAGAACAACACTGGGAGGCAGTGCACACCATTAGGCTGAGGCAATTCCTCCAACTCTGTGATAAATAAGCTGCTATGGCACATTCAATCCGTAGATATTTGATCTTTTAGAAAAGGAGGTGAGCAGATTACAGTTATTAGGCCTGCTAAAAGCATGTTTTATTCACCAATGAAAAAGGGGCATCATGGTGAGGTGAACTGTGTTTTGGGTGAAGTGGAGATAAATTAGGTAACTAGATAATTTACAGTCTGTACTTGGTTGTATTTTTTTTTTGTTTTTTTGTCTGTGGTACAATTAGCAACGGTGCCCTTCTCCTTTGCTCTCATGCCAGTTTGAGGCCTAAATTAAAGTTGCTGTGCTGTCAGTTTACCATCTGTTAATTCCTCTGGGGACTCCCCTTTGCACTGCTCCCTGTCTCTCCCATCCTGCCTGGTTCCCTCACCAGGCCTGCCATCTTGACAGCAGGCCAGGAGCAGCCACAACAACTCAGTCCTCTTCTGGTCTTGACAAAAAAGAAAGCAGGTTTTCTCAGTCAGTATACTCTGAATACACAATGACCTTACACTTGACCTATTGCCCCCAACCGTACGTGTTAGGACAGACTGTCTGCTGTACTGTACCCATGCTAGGCTCTTCCTCCAAGCTCAAGTCCTGTGCTCTGGGGTGACAAAATACTCTTCCCCCTCCCCCAGTCTATCAGACAAACCTGTATTATTACTCAGGCATGGATCATACACAGTGGCTGATGCCTTACCTACAGAGTAGTATATGTGAAAGAATGAAAATAAGGCTTACCTCTGTGGATGCATGGCTAAAAAACTCTGTGTGATATGTCAATGCTTATTAAAACATGGAGGACAGCCCTGTCAGCCCTCACCCTGCTCAGAGCACAGCCACGGCTTTCCAAGCTGTCCGACTCACTGCTCTGATATAAGGCACACTGAGACTGGCCGCCTTTGCTGGTAAAATGTAAGGCGGCTGCCGATTGGCTGATGCATTTCCTGGCTGCTTGTCTTTTGTTCAGCACAGGCAGGCTGAAACGCAGTGCTCACAGCAAGAGGAGCTAGGCCCAGATCTAAATAATAAGCCACTGCACACATATCAGTTACCAAGAGGTCTGCATACAGCTGCTGTGGTTTCATAAAGCTACTACACAGAGGGTCTTTGGTGCAGTTGTCGAATGCAGTCAGCACATGTGCGTATAAAGGACAGGCCTGGGGCTGTATACTTCAGGAGGAATTTATCTCACTATTCTCCTCAAAGTTAAACTTTGAAAAGATTAAAAACTGCTATATAAATAAAAAAAATAGGTAAGCAGGGAATCGTTGAAATGTACTCCATTGCTATCAAAGTTTAACAACAATGCTAAAAATGCAGACTACAGTCATGTGATCTGCTGGCCTTTGAACGGGTGTGATTGCATGTTAACCATGTGATTCCAGGCCAAGATTATACTGTAAAGAACAATGACTTTTAGTTTCTGTCATGTGGTTCTATAATGAATATTTTCACAAGATTTACAATGATGTGATTATGTGAAAATGTGTGTCCCTCACAACTACTGCTGCAACAACTAGTCGATTGATACATTAATTGATTAAAATTAAATAATTACTGACTATTTTGACAATTATTATTTCATTTTTCAAAGAAAAATAACAAACATTTGCTGATTCCAGCTTCTCAAATGAGTTTCTTTGTTGTTTAGGACACCCAGTAAAATATTTTTTATTAGACTGTAGGTCCAAACATCACTTTGTTTTAACTATGTTTTGAAATTGTTTAATCATAGCTTTATATATATCATACCATTACACATGTGAATGTTTTTTAATACAGTTTATAATATGGCACTAGCACCTACTGTATATAGAGGAGATGAAAGCAGTCATAGGCTCATTGTTCCCTGTCAATACTTAGATGCAACTGGTGACTAAGTGAATGGAAAAGCTGTCTATTCAGCCATTACTGCAACATTCAATTGCAGTAATGGCTGTCCAACACATGTGGATATAAATAATTTTCTTGTAAATCCACAGCATCCATTATAGTATGCAGCATTACACCAAAATATGAGGCTGGATCGCTTTAGGGGGAAACAGACCATTGCCTCTCTGTAGGCAAACTTTACATGCTGAAATTCAGTCTGTTCGTTTATTTGGTTGTTTCAATATGAGATTGTTGACCATAATGCCACATGCACTCTTGATTGATGATTAATATCAGACTACGGGGAAGCACCTGTCTGAATTGTTGACTTCACTATGGTCTATCTTCAAACTGGAAGAACAGCAGTGACCTCTAGTGGGAAAACTGTTTTGATCACACCATCGACTGGCTCAGATACTCTCAAACTTATACATGTATTGGGACCAACAAATAAATAAGGAGTAAAGTAAGCAGCCCAGTTGAAAATGTTTTTTTCAAAGATCCCAACAGAAATATTTTGTTACCTTGATAAAGTATAGAACCACACATGAGCAGGTTATAGTACAAGTGGGAAGATAGAGGCATACATCAATACAGTCAGTCAGCATATATTCGGGTTTCTAGGTATACAATAAACAACTAACTCATCTATTGACTCCTGGACTGACCTATCATAGCACATACTGTATGTACCCTGTCACCTTGAGTGCACACTCAGCAGGCTACATAGTGCAGCTTATTATATTCAGCCATATCCTGGTCTACTACCTGCCGTCACAGTGTTGTAATTTGATCAACCACAAATCTATTTTGAAATATGGCCCATGGAAGCACAATGTAAATTGACATGATAAATGTCTTCAAACCGGATTAGCCCACTATAGGCTACCAAATATTAATGCAAGTGTAACAATTAAACAATAAACTAATAATGTAGGCTTTAGCAGCAAGGTCACACAATTAACTGCTGAAGATGTGTTCACTTGAGACGAAATTAAGTTATATTACATGGACTCAAACTAAGGTTTTATGAGATTGGAATTGTGTCCAACGCATCCCTTGCTGGTTAATATTTGCATTATTGGCTTATGTTTAACGTAAACTAGCCACCGAGATAATACAATTAATGTGACCTTTAAGTTAGCTAGCGTTAATTAACTAATTAGCCGTGAGCTTGTGCCTAAGACACAATAACTTAACTCAACAGAGAAGACATACAAAACACCTCGCCTGTCTACTTACCAGATATGTTAATTCTATTAAATTATTCAGGTATCACTCGCATAAAACGGTGACTAGTGATATATAACATTTTATATATGCTGTCACGTTTGTTGGTCACTGAACCGTGTGCTAGTTTTTTTTTTCCTAGGATGGCCAAACCATGACCCGCCCTACCGTGTCTCTGATTGGTTTACCGTGATGTTCTAACCGTAATCCTGACCAATCTCACTCCTCGGTCTTAAATTGAACCAATCCAACCAACGAAGGCAACGAGCATTAGCCAATCGTAGGCAGAGTAGGGCGGATCAAGACTTCGCTATCCTGGAGGGAAAAAAGTGGATACAGGTAACGATCCCTGAATACCTCAAGATGGCGCCCTGAAGCTAACCATTCACTGCAGAGGCCAACTCCTTCAAAAGCCTTCAAGCCCTCCTTGGATTCAAGGCCTTGAATGTCAGTGTGGTTTTAGAAGACTTCTTTCTTATCTTTTTCCTTAGTTTGTACATTGTAGGGTAAAATACGTCTCCGTGGTTGTGTTTGCTTTAATGTATTTGAATTCATTTAGGCTACTTTGTCTACTTTTCACCAATTGTTGCCATGAGAAGTATCTGAACTTTCATCAAAAGGGTCTTATAAAGTGTTAACTTTAAGAAAACTTGTTACCAGCCAGTAAAAGTAATGTAAAACAAATTGCTGCTTGACATTTATACTCTTTGTATCTCTTTTGAATTGTTAATCATTGAGCATTGTGGTTAACAGGGACACAATGTTGAAAACTATTTCAGACACATTATCTTTATGTTGTAATTTAGATTTTTAAAGAAAATGGTCAGCTTTTCAGAACAGTTTATTAGTTAGGTTACACTCAAACTATGTGTTTGCATTGTGTTTTCTTACTGCAAATTATTCTAACATTTATTCTATACTGCTTTCCTGAACTTTACCAGAAATAACAAAGTTACACTAAGAACTGATGAGGCATCAGTTCTTTATTGAACTTTATTGAACTTATTAACTTATTTAATTTCAGTAAATCTGTCCACAGTTTTAGACACATAATATCATGGAATCATGCAGTTTGTTTAGCTGCATGTTATTAAATGTGAGTGAGAATTTATGATGCCTGGAAATGAGATCTAAAAACATAGCTTTTTTCACTCTTTATTGTTCAACATGTTCAGTTATAATAGTGTTATAGCTGGTAATAGATTGGTGAGATCTTGGTCTTGAGGTTTCATTGGATCTGCATAGTGTTGAGAAGTTGGGGGAAGGGAATGGGTCTGGAGCAAAGAAAGGCATGCTGTTAGCTGTTTGCAGGTAAACCAATCTGAATACATTAATGATTATGGGGCTATCTCCTGTCCTTTCAAACTGTTATCTCCTGTCCTTTCAAAGTAGAGAGGCCGAATGGGGAGGGGGGATGGAATAAAGTATCTCACACTCACTGAGGGGGGAGGTCAGTTTTCCATGTTTTGTGGGGGATGGGGCACAAACAGAGGGCCACGGGGCCCCTCTTTGGGTCTCCGTGGAATGTAATTGAGGTTCCCTCACCCAGGCAGATATACAAACAGACCAAAAAGCACACACAACAAAAAAGCACAAAGCTTTATACTTGAGGGGATTTTTTTGTTTTACTTATGGTGATTTGATCATGTAATGAATCATTAACATTGGCAAACAAATCTGCATACACATGGATTAATCTATATGCAATCATGTATGCTTCAAGTCACACATAAGATGTTATTGTGAATAATTATGTAAACAACTTAATTCATATTTACTACTAACATGTCAGGAAATCATGTATGTCTTGCCAACAATACTTAAGTCTCAGTACATATTGTGACTGGATAATGGTAATGAACTTCATTGCCAAAATCAAAATCAGCATCATTGCTTTGAAACAACCTTTTCAAACGGTTTAGTTAAATAAACTGTATGTAGATTTCCACCATACCACTGCCTTTTTCCACCTTCAAGCTTCAGACAGAATTATGTCCAGACAGAGTAAGTGCAGGGCTAATTACCCAGTACTTACAACTGCCTCTTCTTCACTCCCCTCACCCCCCATCCTGCTGCTCTCCCTCCATCTTTGGCCTTCATTCCCTTCTTAGTAGTAAAATTTGAAGAGTAGTGTGCCTAAGAGATCACCACTGAGACTACTCATTGCACATAACATATTGGCATATTTATATGTGCCTTTATAAGGTTCAAAAGGGCCAAGTGTTGTCTAATGGAGAATATAGAGCACATAAATCATCATTGGGAATTAATATTTGGAAGCTATATTTAAATCTACTTCATTCAAATTAGGTTACACATCAGACTGTATCCAGTCAAATTGTCTGATGGTTCGTAATGTCACAGAGAAACAATATTAACCCTGCACTGCATCAGAAGTTGAAAAAAAACACCTTATTTGAATGCCCTATTGTGTTTCCTTGAATATTTAAAAACAATCTTTGGTTATTGTGAAAAAAATATTTATTGTAATTATGAATATACTGGATAACATAATAATGTGATACTCTACGGGGATAAGTCATTTGCATAAAGCTGCTTCTCTGCCAGCCTATAAATAAATGTTTAAATCTCTCCCCTAATAATATCAGTGACTCCTGTTCATATCACCTATGGGTATTGTGTACGTGTAGTTCATTCTCAGTACGTGTCGTTCACTCTAAATGCGGCTGGTGAGGGAAAACAACTACATTACCCAGAGCGCCTTTCGGTCATCTACAAGCTGGCTCCCTCCGCTCTGGGAGTGTTTCCCATTTAAACAAACACGGTCGTGCCGAAGATGGCGGAGAGTTTGTAGAGGCGTTAAAGAAACTGCTCTAGTCAATGAAAGCGTCGAAGCCGGTGAGTTTTCTGCAATTGGTTTATGATTCTGTTATAAGCAAGTTTTGAACAACGATGCTAGCGTGTGTTTGAAGGCGCAAATTTGTCACAGAGGCAGTTGGTGTTGCTCCGCTTCCGAGCAGGCTGTGGTTTTTAAGCTGCCGTGATACAACGAGCCACCTTACCACTATCTATTTGTTAGGGAATGTTTGTTATGATATTGTTTAGCTTTAACCGTGAATACGATGGTGATTCGCGATACACACGGCTCGATATCCTGCCATTACTATCGACCGTGGTGTTTGTTGGTGTTTTCATTATCCGCTAGCTGCAAACTTTACGAGATACAGCCTTTCTGATTCGCTGCTGTGCGATAGCCTCGCTGTTAATACTCAGCACTGCTTATGTGTGAAGTCGTGTTTCGGTAAAATAAATGTTAACTTTGTCGCGCCACTAGGCTGTGTTCATTGTCCACAACACAGCCGAAGAGCTTTGGGCACTATATTTTTGACCAGACAGTCCGACTTGCCTCACAGTGTCGGCTCAAACAGGACTGCAGGAACTGTCTGTGTCCACAGCCAGCTACAGCACAGTAGTTCAAACACAAAATGAAAATAAAAATGCTTTATTGCTGGTTTGTTACGGTTGCCTAGCCTACGACATGAAGATAAAGGAGGGTTAACTTAAATTCAGCGTATTCGTGGTTTGTTTGTGGAATTTTGTTATACTGTTTAACATACTGAACTAAATACAGCAGCACTTATTTTAAAAAAAGTGTGACTCTTAAATCAAAATAACACAAATTACCCTTTTAAAAGGGGAAAAACGTGTGTGTTTTTTTTAGTTAAGCTACAGATCATAATCAACCATCCCTGTGTTCACCAGCACATCACTGATCCTCATTGCTGACAACCAAACTTGAACTGACTAGCTGAGCGTGGCTACTATTGAGAATCCATCTGTTATTTATTCGCATGGCTATAGTGAGATTACATATCCCTGATTGTAATGGCGAATATAATGGCCCATCACACTATGATAAATGTTGGTTTTCAGTGCCAATAAATCATATTCAGCTGCATGTGTATGTGAGCTGGGGACGGACAGACTGGCAGAGGGAGATGGATGGGTTTCGGTGGAGGAGGAGGAGGGGGATAAACGCTCACTGGGTTCAGGTAGAGTCCAGGTATGCTATCTCTGCGCAGGAAGAGCTTTATGCTGAGCACACAGTCTTTGAGCTGGTAAGAGGACATTCTTGGAGAGCGTGTTCATGTGTAGTCAGACAGCGAGGAGGCAGGTTAGTCATTCCACTGAAACCGTTGAGGTCTAGGTGTACTGTCACTGTCTTTGCTTGGGGCCATCCCTGCCAATACTTGCAGGCATTTGCACACGTGCTTATTTGCACACGAGAGTCTCTGAAACATGTAGGTGTTATCTATACATTGTGACAAAATTAAAGGAAAAGCCATCATAAAGTATCTCAAGCTGGGCTCAGACCTAATGTGTTTTAAAATCCTAATCAATTTTGAAATCATGGTTGCCTCATGCACATGAGGAGAAACTTCACAGATGTTCTTCTCTCTAATCTCAAACATGCACACAAAAAATAATGGCGCATCAGACACTACAGGATATTATTAAGATTATCGTGCCAGAGGGAGCAATGCACCACCTCATGTGATCTCACGTGATCTTGTGGGGAAGCAGATGTAAGCAAAATGCTTTGCAATGTGAAAAAAACAAAAGCACAAGGCTAATTGAGTCTGGGTGAAAAAATGGTCGGGGGGATGCGGTCAACACACGCCACTCCTCAGCGAGAGCTGGAGGTGAGATTTTAACTGTCAGTTTTAATATCTGTCAACAGTAAGATGCTAGCTAATGTGAGCCTCAAAAGCTAGAATGTTTAATGTTACTTGGTAACACCGTCACCTCTCTCTCACTGGCTATTGTGGTCCGGCTCTGAAATTAGTGATTAGATTTAACTCCTGTTTGAATGACATGTTTGATCAAAGTGTAAGGGTAAGTCTGTTAGGAATTCTAGAGGGTTAAGATTGGATCAAGTGAAACAGGGATACATTGGCCCATAGTCACGGCCCATTTTTAGCGAGTTGTTGAACCACCAGAACAGCTTAAGTGCACCATATTATTGATTCTACAGTCTTTGAACTCTACTGGAGGATGAACACCATTCTTCCTAAGGATGTTTTGATGATGGTGGTGGCGAGTGATATTTAACACGTCAGTCCAAAATCTCCCATAGGTCTTCAATCAGGTGGAGATGTGGTGACTGTGAAGGCCACAGCAAATGATTCACATCATTTTCATACTAAACAAACCATTCATTGACCCCTTGATGGGGGCATAGACATCCTGGAAGAGACCACTCCTGGATAGAAATGCTTCATCATAGGATAAAGGTGATCACTCATAACAACTTTGTATTGATTTGCAGTGACTATTCACTCTAAGGGGACACGTGGACCTAAAACATACAAGCAAAATCCTCCCACAGCATTATAGAGCCCATGGAGGCCCTCACTGAAGGGGTCAACTATTTAGACCTGTAGGGAAGAACGGGGTTGGTAGTCACACTTTTTACTTTCCTTTGAATTCCTCATAAACTGAATAGATTCCCTTTTAATTTGTAATGAAAGCCTAAAGTGTCAGGTAGGAACAGAGTGGTCTTACTCTCCTTCAGCTGATTCTGTTCAAAAGATAAACATGAAAAATCATTCCTTTAAGTGCCTTTTTTGTCCTTACATGACAATATTGTTAATTTTCACCTCTCTGACTGCTCTGAGCATCATATCTGGAGGAGTCTGACCCTTGTTTGTCTTCCTGACAAAGTTCCTGATCATTTTGCGATCTTAAAAGAAAGACAGAACTAGATATATAACACCATATATGTATATACCAACATGTGACAACCAACCCTGAAGTGAATGTGACAAGCATCCCCAACTGGGAGTTTTTGCTACCAGCAAAGCTAACAACCACATGTTTTGGCGTAGCTCAAAGGAAAACCTACCTAACTATCGCTCTCTCTTCATATTTTTTAATGGTAACTATTGTTTTATTATAAACTCATTGTGTAAAAGCCCAGACGAGAAACACTGAAGAGTTGGATATCCCTACTGTTCTGTATGCCACACATCCACTTGCCCACTTGATGAGAAAAAGGTGAAAGATCATATCACCATATTTCACACATCTCTGCAGACAGGTATTTGTGGTTTTTGCACCACTGAACTATCAAATGAGCATTCAATGTGTAATGAGGGGTTTATAGGGCTGGGCGATAAAACAATAGCAATATATATTGCGATAGACACGTAATCAATATCAATAAAAAATATGTTCGGTAGAAAGTTTGATAATTTCACTGAAGTACAAAAAAAAAGGCAAAGCAATGTTGGTTGCATGAACAAACTCACTCACTCCCTGGTAACCTAGCAACGTATAACTGTAAAGATAATGATGCGAGCGTCCACAGTATTTCAGTATTTACATACCAAACTGAGAAGTGCGACTCGGGTGCAGTAGTCTATTTGTGCACAGCGACCGCTCTGATGAAGAGTTTTTGGGACTCAGTGAGCACACAGCTACAGACTATATTAAATATGTAAAGTTACTGTGTACTGCTTTAATTGAAACTCAGCCTAACGCGAACACAGTCTGAGTTAATATACTGGTCCAGTTCAGTTAAATAATTACCGGACCATTAACCCCACACACTGTTTCAGGTGTAATCTGTGTGTTTTAATTGTCTTTCTAATAAAAGTAAATTGAGAAAGTTTTGGAGTATAAACACATGTGTTTATAAATGAATAACTACTGGTGCATTCAAATGAACCAGTCTTTAATAGAAAAGCATTTTTCCAGCATGACACCCCCCAAAATGAACTATGACAGTGGTTTTTACAGTATGTGTACATTTATTTATGTTTTCAGCCATATCGCCCAGCCCTAGTTTATGCACAGCCACCCTGCTATAATACCACTTTCTATGTAATTGTTGATAGATTGGTGTTGCTGACAGTCTGATCACGTCCTGTGTTGACATTCTGAATCACCTGATGCTCTTCTGTTTTTCCTGACATATCGCACTAAAGCACAAACATCACAGTCATCAAGCGTGTGTTGTTGACCACAGTTACTCACCTTATTAACTGATGTCTTTCCCATAGATCTAAATGCAGATGTCACTTTGGTCACTTCCTGTTTGAAACAGCAGCCAGTTGACTAGTATTTGTGACCGAAGCTCCTGCCTCTTTTAAACTCACTTAGATCTTTTTTCCATCTTGATACATCAAGATCAGCTGGGTCTGCTCAACATTTTTATGTCACAGAACATGATTGGATGATAATTGCTTAATTGTTCCAGGCAGTGCACCTGTTTGAAAGCATCTGCATTCGTTATCTTTTCTGCACTCATTAAATTTGTCACCTGTCTGTACCTGCATGATATTGCAAGATTGTCGCCCACTGATAAACATTTTTGCTTAATATAAACCGGTGCAGGCCGATCATTAAGAAGGCTGCAATATCTCAGTAATGTGGCCATTTGAATGACTGAGAAATGAACAAGTGAGAATGGTGCCACTGGCAGTCGTCCACCGTCAGATGAGCCAACATGTCTTTATTTTGAGTCTGATGGAATGCCATTACTCAAGCCCACGTATGTGGTATTTTTGTAAGTGGTAGAATGACCATTGTGGGAACCTGTCCAACGAACCGCTTCTGCTCATATTCTTGGCAAATGGAGCCGCCTGTCCCCCCCATTCTCCGTCCCTTTATCTACCACTCTCTTTCTCCCCTCACACAGGGTGTCAGGCTGCGTTAACAATGAATCAATCTTTGGGGGGGATTCTTTGACTGCAGATGGGGTGAAGAAGTGACTGGGATGCATGGCTTTCGCTCTTTGTCTGTCGGCCCCTGCGCTCTCAATAATTCATTAACTTATCACTTTTTCTCATGGGACTGGGAGAAGTCCCTCTGCGGTGGCACATTCTGTGGTTACATGAGGTCACCAGATTGATGCTTAAATTTTAGTTGCTGAAAAGGAGCTAATACTGATATATGTCTCCTTTTTTTTATTTGTGTTTCATTATTTAAGAGTCTTGTCATCACCACATTAAAATGTTAACTATTTTTTGGGAAATAGTTACTAATTAGACTTTTTGAACGGATAATAAATCTATGTGAAAATAAACTGGGTTGTTTTGAAGGCAATTTAACTATAGGGTTGGTTAATGTTGAGACTTTGTTGATTATGATTAGGCGTATTGATTCCTGTTCTCCCACTGAGCTCTTACTCTTGCCCCACTGTATATAGTTAAAAGATACATATGTGTAACCAAAGTATAGATGGAAGGACAACAGGTTTACTGTACTATCTGGTGTCAGTCTGAATTGAAATGAATGTTTCTTTGTTAATAAATTGTATTTGTGTTAATGTTTTAAATGCTTTAGGATGAACATTTTTCCTCAGGATGATCTCGGGTAAACATTTCTACTATGGCAGCTTTAGCTTCTAAATACTGGCTGGAAAAATGAGTGGACAGCTTGCCACTTTGTATGGCAGAGGCACTTTTTGATAACAGTCTCTAATCTGTCTTTGTCAAGCTGCATTTTTTGCATCACTGATGTCTGAATAGATGGCATTCTTTTGGACTTTCGTCACTCTGTGCGCCTTTCAGAGAGGCAGAGATAATAAGTTTCGTTTCGACTAGCTGCCAATCAGTCATGTGGTACGTGTTACATTTAAGATTAATAGCTGTATAGATGAGCAGAGCTTCTGAGAGGACTCTCGATGTCAACACAGAGCCGAAAGGAAAGCCTGGTTGTTTCCCCCTAATTGAAACATGACTCCTTGGTCCTAGTAGCTTTTTGTCAGATAGCAGCACAGGGAGTGCTGGGTTAGTCAAGGAAAACAACAGAGTGGCTGTCTGTGACTCATACCTCGCACCAAGTACCTGTCATTCAGAAAACATGCATCTTTAAACTTTCTGTAATCACTGTGATAAGTCAGGTTCCAGTAATTCTCAAATCATTTAGAACTTGTGCAGGATTGTCTGAAACATCACTCTATAGCAGGTAGACTTTGACTTGTAATCGGAGGCTGTTTTATAACCAAGGTTTAAGAATACAAACATTTCCTGTGGTCACTTGAAGCTGTGTAAAACATCCTGTATAACCCCCCCCACACACACACACACACACATCTCAAGGTCTACAGTGACAGTGATCTGTATTTGTGTTTGTTAAAGCGCAGTGTGTGTGTGTGTGTGTGTGTGTGTGTGTGTGTGTGTGGTAGGACTCAACAGGTAGGTTTGCTTTTTCTCTGCCTACCTCTGTCGATCTAAATATAGAAGACTCTGCTCAACAAGACAGGCGTGTTTCCACTGCTGAAATATTTACAGCTACTTCGCCCAAACAAGTGAGAGTATGAGACGAGAGCCACTGAAACCCGATTGTTGTTCACTATTCAGTTTTTTTCTTTTTTTTAAAGAAGCCAAACAGCCGGTTCTAAGTCAAGCGGCACAGTTTGCACTCTGCCTCTATTTGAAGTCACATCTCATTCATCCCCTCGGTCCCCTCTTCTTCAACTCTGAGGTAATACCCAAGTGTTACGCTAGCCGAGCCATATGTGAGCCATGCACACTTCTAAAAAGCCTAACAGGCAGCCTGAAGCAATCATTGCACCCAATTCCAGTTTATAACCAGCAAGGATTTGGAACAGTTCACCCTCTGTAGTCTTCGTTGATTGGACGAAGGCAAGAGTTTATTAGGGAAGGGGGTGCCAAGAGCTTTGTCCCCCCCTCCTCCTCCTCCTCCTCTCCTTGCCCTTCCTCTTTAACTTCAACTCCCCCTTTAACTTTCTCTCCCCCAGCTGAAGAATGCTCGTAAAACGGGTTCACCTGAACAAGCCAGTGGGAGGGTAGCTCCCCGGCCTAGTTTTGTTACCATTGTAAAATGTTAGCAAGACCTTGTTTGTGTTTTGTTTAGGGCCCCCTTTTATAAAAAAAAAAAAAAAAAACTGCTATGGGGGGAGAGACAGCAAGGGTGAAAAAAAGTTTGGTTTGTGAGATAACTGCTACCAGATGCTCTCTTTCTGTCTGTTAGGCAGTGTAAAGAGAGGGAGAGAGAAAGAGGCTCGAGAAGAGAGACTGTCATTTCTGGATGAACTTCTCAACTGCTGCATGGACACACTCCATCTACTTCCTGCCTGAAATGTTCCTGTCCTCATTAGTGTGGCCGGCATACTGATAAAAAAAAAAGGTATTGCAATATGATATAATGCCATTGAAAAACAGTGATCTGCCCCTCTTTTATTACCCTTTATTAGTACCGCTTCTTTAAGAATGACAGTGTTTTAATAAGAGCCGTGTTTCCTATGAGTTGTGTTGATTTGCGACAGCGGGGCAGTGTGTGTGTGTGTGCGTGTGTGTGTGTGTGTATGTGTATAAGTGTGTACACTCTGCTTTCACTCCCTGCAGGCATAGTGGGCGTGCCAACCTTCTTTTTTTCCCTCTCACATGCACGCCGCAGCTTTCATGGTGACTGAACGAGAGGCACGGCTCATGAGCGCTCTCGCCGACCGTCCGCAGCTTGTTGACAAAGCAGGCGCTCAGAGCGAATATTGCATTGTTTCGCTTACGTAGCTGAGAGTCAGGTCCAAGCCCACGCACACCACGAAGCCCATCTGTTAAAGATGTTTTAAACCCACCCCAGATCAAGAGAGCTAGCATGTCCAACTCAGCGAAGCATCTCGCCAACCTGTTCTGCAATTTAGCAAATATAAGTCTGTTACTTTTCCTTATGTTTTAGATTTTCTTTTCTGATGTATCATTTCAGTTTGTACAGCGAGATATTTAGGCAGGTATCAAACTCATGATTTTGGTATTGTAACACTAGTCCTCATTTATACTTTCATGCCCCGCACAGACAAAATAGTTTGCAGCCCAAACACCAAGTGACTTCACCAGTAGAAGTTGGTTGCACTTATGTCCTTTCATTAACATAGTGTATCTCCTTCTCTCTGTACACATCCAGGATCAAACAGTTTGATGATTATGTGGCACACTGGTTCAGTTTCTGGGCATTTCTGGATTGAGAGGAAGCCCGGGCTGCCGTGGTGCTCCATGCTCCAGTTGTAAGAAGATATGCGCACGTATGTGACCACGCAAGCAGGGACACTGAGCGTCTCCCATCTCTTAGTTCACCTGCAATTAAAAAAAAAAAGCCCCTTTCATTTAAGGAAATTACCACAAGTTGCAGTCAGCACGTAGACATTTGCTCACAGCACTGTGCGAGACAGCATTTTGATTTTCCACAAGTGCGATTTCTCCTTTTTATTGCAGCTTAAAGTTCAAAGGGGAGTCGAGCCATGAATGACAGAGTTCCACGCCATCGTTAAGGGCTCCAGACTTACTACAGCATGTCAACACTGGCAAGGCATGTGTCAGATGATTTATTATTATCCTTCTTTGTACAACACTCGTGCTTCTTAATTGGGCTGATTTTTAAATTTTTTTTTTTATTTCTTTCCCCTCCTCTCCTTTGGAAAATGTTCCTTTCACCATTACAGCTCTTCACTCTGCCTGGTGACGTCACTCCTGTTTATGTGGCTTGTCGTTAAGGCAACACTCCAATCAAAAGGTTGCTGCTCTGGAGCTTACCGTTGTCCCCAGAATAGCCGAGCCAACACTTTGCCTCCTGACATTGCCACATCACTTTGCACAAGTTTATATATCAAACAACACATACACAGGAAATACTGAGAATTGCCCATTTGTCCAATCTAGTGTGTTGTACGGACGCGTTTCTGCTTTTGGCCACCGATCACCATGTTTCGACTAAAATAGTAGTAAAGATCCCCGTTCAATTAGCAGCGACCTACCACTCTGATATTATCCTGTTCCATGCGGCCACCCTTGACATTGAACGAAGGCAAAACATCATTTAAGGCCTTTTATGAGTGTGGTTTACAGTAGAAATGGAGTTTTGACTGTTGTGGGCCAGAGACAAAGTCAGTGGGTCAGGGCACCACGTATGTGTGTGTTGGCACAATGTGGGTGAAGTCAGGTCGTAAAAGCTAGCAAGCCACAATAAATTTCTTTTTGACAGACGAGCAAGGATAGTAATCACAAATAGCGTAATGATACACAGGGTTCAGTTCGCTGCCCACTGTTTTTTAACAATGTTTGGATAAAAACAGACTTGCTCAAAGATTCCTTATTAGCAAAAACGTGCAATAGGGTTGTCTTGTAAAAAAAAATAGGATCAGTGCCTGTTGTAGTGCATGTTTCAGGATATAGCTCTCATGTAAAGTTGTTTTTCAATCCTATATAATCATCAGTAAGAAGTCTATCATCATGGTCAAATTTCACACATTAGTTTGCATGTAGATAAGACACAATCTGATGGGGCCGCTGTAATCATTTTACCTTGGTAGATGCAGGTTTGGTGTAAATATGAAGTTTTCTTCCTCCTGCAGTAAAGATTTTGTTTTCATGGATTCAGTTTAAATGAACCATAAGAAGTGAGGTAATTCTACTACAGATACTCGATGGAAAATGCGTTCATAGTTCCAAGGCAATGCTACAGACGTGTGCTGACATGTTGCTGTGAAGCTTTTCTACTCAGACATGGACACGTCTAACAGGGACCAGGTCTGACTTCTTCTGACTGGGAGATGAGAGAGCTGCAGTCAAAAGTTCTACAAATGCTGCACAGTTAGTTGTGTTGTAATTGAACTTGATCCACAGAGTTCATTTCCCACACACACACATACACACATACACATACAGAGCGAGGACTTCCTGTGATTTCTGGTCATCTGGTTATTCTGGTGAAAAGCTTAAAAACACAAAATTATATATGAGAGTTCATATGAGAAAAGGGCTTAGGCTTGATGACATGCAGCGTGGATGCATGTTCAGGTTCAAACACATTTTCACCCCAAATTTGAAGAATAATGATGATAGTGAAAATCTTAATCCTGCACAAAATAACTGTGATAAATGATCTCATTAGAAACAGCTGTACACATGCTGAGCTGCCAAAAAGTTGACAGTAATGCAGCGTTATCAAGATACTCAAAGCGTTTCAGGCAAAATCCAATAGAACTTGTCCTTCAAAGCCCAAGAACGACTCAGCAGGACTTCTTCATTCTGTTGCTGGTCCGGATGTTCAAGATTATGGTGCCGCTTATCGATATTGATACTTATTGGTAGTCTCTCTGCTGGGTTTTGGCAGAGACAGTACACGTCTGTAAGGGTTTGTTGCCGCTTTACTGTAAATAAATGAAATCTTAATGAGAATATAGAAGAGCTATAGTCACTAGGATTCAAACAACAGCAGATACAAAACATTGACCTGGCTCCGGACCGCCACCATTTAGGTGTGTTTTTTGACTATGTGGGGGTCTCAACACCAACTGTGACACAGATTAACCTTGACCACACAGAGAACCTCTGATTTGAAGTTCAACACACACAGCTCACAGACTCCATTATAAAGACTTAATTTTATGAATGAAAAAGGAGTGCACTGGCTTTTTTCTGTTCGGTTGAGGGCTGAACATTTAACAACATTTTTATTGAAATTGCAATATGCCCTATTGCAAAATTTCAAAAGGCAGAATGCACAATATTTGTTGAAGGTAAAATGTGTCTCAAAGTACCATTCTCGATGAAATATTGTTGTACTGCAGATGTTCTGGCTTGCACACCATATTCTATAGACTTTTAAAACATCTGTGTTTAGTAGGGATCCCTGCAAAAACACATTTTAATGTTTGTCAATGAAAATAAGATCATTGATGTAAAAATTCAATCATTCCTTGTAATATTGCAGAAATGCCATAGCAAATTTAATATCAACCAAAATATTCCCAGTTAGCCTAGATATTTAATGAAAATCTGTCTTATTAGTTCTGTTGTGTTTGACAGTTAGTTTCATTTCATGTCTGACTGTGCGTCTGTGTGAATGCTAGAGCGTTGACCCTGAAATTTTTTCTTGGTGTGTGTGTGAAAAAAACCCCCCAAAAAACAATATGAAGCGGAGATCGTGTCACGTGTCAGCTACATCAGCATGTGTGTCGTCCTTCGCCTGCTCCCTTACAGTGTCAGGGACTTGATTAGCAGTGCAGGCTTAATCACTCAGCAGATGGGAACAGAGTGCAGTGTCACCAAGACAAAAACAAACCCACAGTTGGATTATGCCTCAGCCTGTGTGTACGTGTGTGTGTGTGTCCTGTCAGACTGAGCAACTATGAATTGGATTTAAATCCTGAACAGATTCTTGATTGTTGTGATACAAAATCCAGCAAAGCGCTTCCTTTCTTTTTTTTTCCCATTTTCCCCCCATTTGCTTTATTTCAACACTTGGTCCTTGTGACCTCTGTATGCAGCTTTTTACACACACGCCTCAGTGTTTCCTCTCTAATTGTTTTGTAGCAGCGGTGGCACGGAGTAATATTTGGTATTTGTTCCCTGTCTAGTCTATAGGTGGTTACAGCACTAATATTGTTCATATTTAGCTTCTTAATGACGATTTAAAGGGCTATTCTGTATCATATTGCTCTGAGTGTAAAAGGATCCTCATGTGACTCTCCAATTTTTAGGTAAATTGTGTTACTGTATTTTATTTTATTTTTAAAACTTTGCCAAACTTAGAAGTTCATTACCCAGGGAGATAAAAAAAAAAAAAAAAAAAGAGTATTGATAGTCTTGCATCCCTGTGAGGATTTAAAAAAACAAAAAAAGACTTCTTCTTCAGCTCTCTCTGTTACCCCTCGTACCTCATTTCTGGAATCTTTTTCACCTAGGCTCTGTCAACACATGAAACTGGCCAGTTGAAAGAAAGGAAAGGGAGATGGGAGGGGGGGGGCAGTTGTGAAACTGGCGTCAGACCATCTTTTGAGAGGAATTCTTTGCAGGGGTCAGAGTTCAGGCGCTGCAGTGTGGTGCTGTGATTGGCTGAGGAAAGGTGAAATGAAAACCACAGTAAACTTTTGACCCCAGCGCAGGAGCTCTGCAGGAACGCCCAGCCCCAGCTCTGGCGTGGTGGAACAGAGCCCGCTCTCTTCCTGTGTTTACTCCACCAATCCAACAGGGACGGTGGGGAGAGGAGGAGGAGGGAGAGAGAGAGAGGGAAGAAGGGAGGGAGGGAGGGGGAGGGAGCACAGAGAGGGAGGAGAGAAAGACACAAGAGCGAACGAACGAGCGAGCGAGAGGAGGGAGGAAGGGAAGAGGGAATCGTCAGTACTGCGCTGCGGTCTGAAAATGAATATCTGCTTTTTTCCGGAGTGGCACAGTTGAAACGTGTACACAAACACACACACACACACACACACACATACACACACACACACACACACACACACACACACACACGCACAGCTTCTGTAAAGCACAGCTGAACGTAAGCACAGTCTTTCTGTATCGACATCAGGTCATTTAAAAATACTGCCAAAAGTAATTATAATGGTTGACATGCCTTCACACTGAATTATCTACGGCTTCACGAGATTCACATCCTCTCACTGCATCTGCATCAGTTGCCTGTGTGTGTGTGTGTGTGTGTGTGTTATCGGAGCGGACAGCATGGAGGCTGATCAGGCCCCAGTGTTCTGGCTCTCCAGATAAAAGGCTGTTTAGCTATTGATTAATGAACTAATTTCCATAATATTAGCCGTGTGCGATCACAGCAGCCCACATTTTGTTTGGTCACTGTGGTTCCCTTTTGAACGCCGCCACGTCCTTGTCCTTATCACGTCTCCTATATAAACCAACATGTCAAGCTTGTAGAAATTGAAGGGACTTGGTAGAGCGTTACAGTGGTGCTATGCGATGGGTTAGCCGGTCGAATCGGCGGCTGCGTGGGTCCTTTTCCGTTCCTTTCTGCTCTTTGTCCTTATTAATGATGGATAGTTGTAGGAGATGCATGGGTGATACACACACACACACACACACACACACACACACACACACACACACACACATAGTGGAAACTGCCATCTCTTTGTTTCCACCTTCATTTATTTTCCCTGGTTTTTCTACACGTTGCAGTTTGTGTGAGAAAAATGGGGAGATGCACACACACACACACACACACATACACACACACACATAGCCCGCCTGAGCTCTGTGTGTGTTGTGAGCGCCGGGCGAGGGTGGGGGATGTTTTTTCTAGGGGAAAAAACACTCCTATGAAGGCAGTTTTCTTCTGCTTTGAAATACCTTCTCTCCCTCACCACCTTCATCTGTGGACTTCATGTACACTGCGAGTGTGAGGGAAGAGCAACCGGGACAAAAGCAGTTTTTTTTTTTTGTGTTTTTCTATCATTGAATGTTGTTAATGTGCACTTGTGAATTTCTTTTTATGGGGACATTTCTAATATAATGTACGCAGTGTGTTTTGTTTTCTTGCAGTCAGCGTAAATGAGTTGCAGATGGGTTAAGAAGGGTTTAATTTATTGATAATTCAGCCCACATTTATTTTCAATTGCAAAATTTGTGTCTGACTTAGATTATTGGGTTTGGGAACTGTTCAAATATATAGTGTAGCTGACTTTTCTTACACATCTGTGTTTTTTTTCTACCCCCTTTAAGACTTCATTTGGTAAATCAAATTCAAGAAAAAGTCTGAGGCTTCATTTTTTTACTGAAGCTTTCTGGAACACATCTCAAACTCCAATAAGCTTGTGTAAAGGTGCATTTCTGTCTGCTTTCCACACATTTGCGTCACCGCCGCAGTTTTGAAAGGTGCACTTTATTCCTCTGTGAACAGGTCTTTGTGCAACTTTAATATTAACTCCAAATTGGCGCGTTTTGTCACGCTTGTTGCAGCTTGTCTGTGTGAGTGACTTTGATAAACAGCAACCAAACAGATTTAGCTTTGTATTTGTTTTTATTTTTGGCAGTGTCTGCTCACAACCCAGATCATGAGCACGCTTTGAATGGACCTACACATCAAAAAGTACGCAGCAGGGACATCTCGATCCACCAGCAGCCACACTACAGACAAAAGAAAATGACTTTGCTTCCAGTCTGGTTTTTTTTTTTTTTTTTTTTTTTTTAGACTTGCTGGAATTTCACAGCTGCCTCTGCACTTAAATGGAGGCTTTCTCTGAACAATTTACAGCTTCACTTTTTTTTTCTAAAATCCGCACTTGTACACACATGCTTGACATATGTCCTCCTCATCCTGGTCCGTGAATCTCATTGTGTGGCAGCATTCTCCATCTTGCCATTAAACCCTCTGGCTCCAGTTTAGTCCCACTATGTTTCATTAAAATCATGTGTAATGTCAGCTCCAAAACAGCTAATAAGCAATATCCACCAACACACAGGGGTGCATTGGACTTAGTGAAAAAATTTTGCCTCTGGAAGACATCTTCCCTCGAAATTAGGTGGGGAATCCCCGAAACGTCGGGATGATAGATTGCCGCTTAACAAAGTGACATTCAGTTCTAAATTATATGAAGCAAGAGCGGTAATGTTTTCCCTCGCTCCCTTGGTTTTGCTGCTCTGTAGCAAGGGTCACTTTTGTGCCACTCCATGCTTTGATTCACTCCAAGTAAAGTTTATAACGGCAACTTTTTTCTTTTAATATGATGGCCGTTTGATTTCAGCATAATTCGATTCCTTGTCCTCGATCGCTTGCTGAGGAACAGAAGGGCGTCCTTTTGGTTCGTCAGTAGAGGGCTCACAGAGTTGATGACATCAAGCAGGAACATTGCAGGAACATTTCTGTGTCATTAAATCAATTTGCTTAACTTTTTTCTGTGAAGCTTTCTGTGAGTTGTCAAGTCAAACCCAAACTCTCTTAGCTGCACAAGCTTGTCGTAAATCACGCGTTTTCATGAAGTCAATGCTAGCATGCCTGGCTAACTACCTTACTGTTTACCCTACTTAACCTACTGTACTACCAAGGACAAAGACTAGCATAATATTACCATGTCACAGAATCTCATTTCCAAAATAGTCCAACGTGCATTTGGTAAAATAGCATCAAGTGTCCCATGAGTGCAGACTTTCCTCTACAGACTTTGATGCAGTGTGCGAAGGCCCAAAGTTGTACATTGCTACCAATTAATTAACATTAGGTTAAATTGGATTAGTTATTGAGTAGCCAACAAATTCCACAAGGTTCACCTTTTTAACTGGACTTTCTGTTGTGGACAGTTTTTTATTTAATGCAAAATTATAACAGTTGGGTCAAAAGAGACAAGACAGTCCAGTCTGTTACACATCAAATGAGTTATATATGAGAGCTCACCTGTACCTCACATTACACTGTACACCAAAAAACATTTCAGTTCTCCCAGTTTCACCTGACAGAACCTGTGCAAAGCTGATGAAATTCAGTGACATTAACGCTTAAACACTCAGCGATCCACCTTTTTAGAATTTAACTTGTTTCCTTTTTAAAGGAAGGACAAATCACACTAGAGATGCAAAAAGTATACTTCAAACATCTCTGTGTTATAAAATATTTATAATGTCATCTTTTTATCATTCTTGTTTTCATCAGTGACTGCAAGCAGTGAGGGTGAAGTTTGACATTTGGATTCAGCAAAACCTGATTTTTAAAAATGACCCATAAAGACAATGTAAAGTCTGGAGTTGGTGTGAGATCCAGTCGCACCAAACCCAGTGTATAGCTGGTTGTATGCTTGGCAGGAGGTGGAAAAGTCCTTTGAAGAAAAACAGGAAGTCATTCTGTCCTTTTGTTTCCTTTTTGCACTTGATGTCCTAAACTCTGGAGGACACCTTTTGTTGCTTTATTACCTCGCCTCTGTGGTGTGTCTGTTGTCTGTGTGCGTATATGTTTTAATGATGCTAAATGCTTCTCGTAACCTGTATATCTGCCTTAGTTTTAAAAAAAGGACACAAAATAATATCTTTACAGTCATTTTCTTCTCAGTCTTGGAGCTTTTTTCTTTGGGCACATGTGTGTTTGGGTGTGTTTTTTTTGTGGGGGCTGTAACTCTGTATGTGTGCCCCAGTTTGTCTGATCTTTGTTTTGGGTGGGTCAGTGTTTATTGTTGGGCCTGCTAGTCATTAGTCTCTTTTACCCATGCACCGCAAACCCTGAACTTATCTAGACATCAGCCGGAGGAGCTGTATGTGAGGACACAAATGTCTGAATCAGTTGGACTTTAAATGGACTTTAACCTACCAGCTCTCTAGTACAGTACGGTGTGTGAATACAGCACATCATTGTCTGGAGTTTCTACCATGCAACTACCATGAAACTTGAAGAATACAAAGGGTCAGTTACACAAAGACGCAGGCAAAAATGTCAAGCTGGAGATATTCCAGAATTCAGGATCTTCTGTCATGTCCTAGGTGCCACCCTTCACCCAAACCAAATGTATTTCCAGTAGGTGAGAACATGACAAACATGTGAGAGGGCAACTCTAAACAATGTACCTGATTCTCTGGACATTGTCTGTGTTCACATGAGAAAACGTCTATTGTCTTAGGGAGCTCAGATTGCAGGCTTTATTTCAGGCTGAGCAGGAATGTCCTCCTTACTATTCTGGTCCCGACCGACCGACTGACTGACTGACTGACACTTCTGCTGTTCTGACCTTTTAGTCAAGCTGCTGTGTATCAAAATCATGTGTTTTTATGATACTGGCTACAAGTCCATAAGGGTGGTTGGCTTTCTAGGTTTTTACCTGGTAGGCAAGCAGGAAAAAAACTGGAACAAGCAGAGAGTTGTGATCACAAAAAGACCACCGAGTCGTCATAGCCAGCCATTAGCTAACAATGGATGCCTTGAATGTTTGTATAACTCCCTAATCACTTACTAGTCTGCAGAGTTTGTGAAACGATTCAAATTAGATCACTCTCTGGCAGAACACGAAAAACCCAAGCTGCTCAACATGCTCCCATTATCTACTCAGTACAAATGGAGTTACCCGGTGGCTTCGAGGGGTCCAACGCTTGTGAGATAATCACGCCACTGATAATGTTTAAATACTTGTTTCGTAACACATGATTGGCAACGGGAGTGGTTGTAAAGCTGGCGGGTTGTTCTGATTTAAGATATGAATAAGGGAAACTCCTGACAGTCAGACAGGTTTGGAGTACAAGAAATTGTCCTTCCACTGGCCACAACCAAAACTCACTGTGAAGACGCGTTAACTCCCCACTTGAAAGAATTGCTACTGTTCATTTCAACTCACTTTAAAGTCCCTCCATACTTTAATATTTCACCAGAGAAACAAAAACTTTTGATCACACATAAAACCTACAAGTCCATTCATCTATATCTTATTAACTTAATTACAGTCGGTCTTTCAGTGCACAGCGCCAACCTCAAAACTTTCTGTGAGCAGTGTGATAATATTAACCATTTTACCGCATTGAGACCAACTTTTTTTTTTTTAGGTCAATTATGTGTTTATGTTACAACACTGATTTAATCTACTGGAGACTCATCTGCTGTAAATGTGCTACTTTTGAACATTTAGCAGTAAGGTCGGTTGGAAAGCCTAATGTACCAAACACTACACTGCATACACTCAGCTAACAGATACCAGCTAGCCTTGCAGCTGTGTGTGTGTGTGTGTGTGTGTGTGTGTGTGTGTGTGTGTGTGTGTGTGTGTGTGTGTGTGTGTGTGTGTGTGTGTGTGTGTGTGTGTGTGTGTGTGTGTGTGTGTGTGTGTGTGTGTGTGTGTGCCCCTCTGCAAAGTATTTGACTACCAAAGACTGTTCCTTGTGCTCCAGCTAGATACAACAGGTAGCATTACACACACACACACACACACACACACACACACACACACAGCTTTCTGTTTAATACTAACCTATTTGAACATTTAATTCCCCCCCCCCTTTTTTGAATTCCAATTGTGTTATAAGTGACACTATTGAAACTGAGAACTTACAGTTTTTGTTTGCCAGATTTTCTGTTTTAAAATAAGGAAATGAAATGAAACAAGTATCATTTAGTAAAGCACTAACAGGTCTCAAAGTCTGACCTTTTTCTTTTCTTTTTTTTTAAAATAACTCCCCAGCACTTCTTAGCTCAGTTTCTTCTGTCTTCCCCTCCCCCGCCCTGTCCCCACACCTCCTCCCCCTCTTTATTCTACTCAGTCTGCCCTGACTCCTCCTCCTCCCCCTCCTCCTGCAGTCCACATTCATGCAGTTGCTTACTTTCCCTGGTCTAAATTACATTTGGCTTCAAGTTTGTCGTGCGTGCCTGCTTTGTTTACTGTAACAGGTACAAACACACAAAGACAGAAAGCAGAGGAATAAACACAGTTTAACAAAGTGAACATTAGTAAGAATTGAGGATTTAAGGCTCTAAACCACTTCAACATGAGAAGAAGATGCTCCAAAAAAACTTGACATGTTGTTCTCTTGCTTTGGTTTCAATGAAACTGTGTTTTGGTGTCGGTCAAAGTTGATTCAGAATTATTAAACGGTGTTTGGACAGTTGACAGAAGGAGAGCGCTTTTCTCTCTTACTCTGTGTTAAATAATTCAGCTGCAGCATTAGCTCAGCAGAAGCCCCACGTTTAGGACTGATGTGATCAGTGATCTGTGGCGAAGGATCTCGCATACACGCACACACATTCACACACTGGGCTGTAGGTAGCAGACTGGTATACTGCCTGTGTGAAACTCATTGTGATGGTAATTGTGAGTCATATCCTATATTAATATAACTCATAATACATTTTCTTTCTGTTTCAGTATTTGAAAAATGTATTAAATTGGAAGTTTTCCATGAAATCAGTCATTTTTACTCAGTATGTCCTCAGTCATACTGCCAGCTGTGCAGAAGTTTTTAGTCTTAATTTAATTACTACTAAAGTCACACTCTTTTGTAGCCGTATTGTGATGAATTTGTGTTGAGAGCAGTATAAGTATTATTAGATTTCATAAAGGAAAGAACATCCGATAGGCTTATCTGCGGCAGTGGGATGATGGTGCTAAAGGTCAGCGGTTTTGGGAGCAATTTGTACCCAAACACTGCAGACCGAGGCCTCTTAGTATTTGGGTCAGGAGCCTATGACGGGTCCCTTGATATTAAAATTTGTCTCAAAAAAATCTTCCGCAAACTAAAAAGTTATTAAATGAGTGTAAACTATTTTGAAATAGCACAACTGTACACAGACATCAGTCGCTTGTTCAAGAGCGATTCATTTCTGTTGCTTTGATGAAAGATTATCCAACTGCTATGAGGAAAGGGCACAAAATCCCAGAGGTCCTTCTTTACTATGATTATGAATATGAAAGTGTTGGTAAGTACTGAAGGCTAGGGGAACTTTGACAGAATACTCACCAGCACATGTGAAGTGTCTAAAAACTTCTCTGAGGGTAGTGAAAACATTGTATGTATCCCCTTTGACCAATCAGAGTCTCAGCTCAGTGTGAGCCACCGTGTGAGTAACACGTGCAGGAATTTTCTGACTGTCTTGGTGCCTTTGTGCTGAGTTAGCTAAGCTCGTGATGGCCAGAAGCAATCATACAAGGTGCGAGTAGAAACCAGAACGACAGGGAAGCAGCCTGATAAACAGAATATGTAAATAGGGTGGATGAGTGGCCACATTTCCAGGAAAGGGAAGTGATGACGCAGTGGAACAGGCTGAGGGAGGACGCAAACAGGATGCAATCTACTGTGGCTTCCTGTGCAATTTTAGAAATCAGTTTTTCCCATGAATTTTTGGCGAAAGCAAAACATACAAAGAGCTCATGCTACTCTCATAGTAAAGTGCGAGAGTGGCATTACATTGAGTCATTCTGAGACATCCAGACATTCAGAGAGCACAGTTCATGACCTCTTTGTTCTCTCTTTCTGCTTTCAGGAGATGTTAAGACATTGAAGCGACAGTAGACCCTGAATGGAGCTTGACTGGGGCTTGTTCTGGCCAAGGTGAGCTTGTGGTGTCTATGTAGAAAAACACACACACACACACACACACACACACACACACACACGGTCACACCAACGCACACACACCACAGGTGGGCAACCCATAAAAGGTTGAGAGCATTTTATTTTTAACTGTTTAACTATGAGATGTTGTATTTCTCACGCTGGCAGCTGCTGTGCAACTTATCATGTCCTGTCCCTGAGCAAGTTTCACATAGTCAAATGAAGCTGATTCAGATCAGTGGCATACTGCCAGGCCTGTTAAAACTCATCTGTGGTTTGGTGGGCTGCCGTTCATAATCTCTCACTCTGCACTAGAGGTGTTGTCTGCTTGGGTTTTTCTTGTTTTCAGCTCGACAGATTTTCAGAATGAACTAATGGAGCCTACTATAGTGAACACAGAAAGCATTGTGTGTTGCAGTTATCTCAATCCCCTTTTTGTTAAAGTTACATCTATAAGAAAGATCCAGAAGTTTGAGACAATTGCATTTCCGTGTTAAAACTTGTTTACATTCACTCAAGTTTTTAGCATCAGCCTCCTCATAACCAGAATAGAAACGGTTCCACCCTGCTATGTATTCCCTGTTCTCAGAAAGGGTCCCAGCAGCCCCCCAAAGCTCTACTGTTTGTCTGTTTCAGGATGTGAGACTGGCTGAGGGCTGATGTCATCTTTCTCCACTGCTGCAGAGGTGAGCCTTAGGACAGAAACCAGGGAGGAAGGAAGGAAGAACGAGAGCAGGGAGTGCAGTGACAGGCACAGACTCACAGCAGGAGCAGGACAGGCAGATTTAGAGAAGGCTGCTGAAAGGTAGACAGACGAGAAGCATGCGATGCAGATTTATAGCGCCGAGTGCGCATCTGAGACCGCGCGCTCTTCTAGTAGTCGTAGTAGTTGGTGGGTGACTGAGCTACATGTCCTAGCCTGCAGTTTCGGAGCTAGAGTTGCATAATGGTTCCCATCCGTTCTACACTTTTCCACTCTGGAATGAGCTCACTCTTCTGTGTTTTAAGACCGCTTGTGTGTGTCAGCGTTCGTTCACACTCTCTCACACACACACACACACACACACACAGACACAAAGTGGAGGACAGCCTTGTAGTTGTACAGCAGCTTTGTGTGTGTTTCTGGGTGGGAATAGGAAAGAGCAGTGACCTTAGAGGCTGGCTACAGAAGGTTTCCTCCATGGTGAACTCTGAGGGGGTCAGACACAGGGCAATGCCAGAGCAAGAAAACAAGGGCAGGGTCCCCAGCCTAGAGCAGCTACACCCAGGGAGGAAGGGAGAGAAAGGGAGGGGTCTTTTTGAGGATGGTATTGGGTGGGTGGGGTGAGGGGGGGGGGGCAGTTAAAACCTATTGGAAGAAAGAACGGCTATAACCCAGTATGGAGAATGCAGAGTAAAGGGAATGCGGAAGAGGGAGAATTCTTACTAGTCCCTGGAATACAGTGTAGAGCCTCGCCTGGATTGTTTTCTAGGCTTCACAAGCTTGAGCAGTATGTGTTTTTTTGGGGGGGTTTTTGCTAATGCAGTTCCAGGCAGTCAGACAAAGGGGCAGGCTGGTGAATATGCGCCTTGCTGGGACAGTACAGTAGCTGCTAGCGCTCCTCATCTCCTTTACCAACTGTGCCGGGACATGCCTGAGCATGTAAGTGTACTGAAAAACGGTTTGTATATGCAGTGTGTACGGGTGTTACGGCTGCTAGCAAGAGTGGTATGGTTCGAGCGGGCAGGCTGGCTGAACGCAGGATGACCCATCTCCCCCGAGGCTCCAAATCACTACATCATCATCAGTCGCTCCTCACAGTGGAACAGATGAGATTTCACTCCCATCAAACACTAAGCAGGAACCAAGGCTGCTTTACTAACTGGATAGTTTTCCCTCATAAATCTGTAGGAATCTACAATCTACTCTTCCTCTAGATGTCACTTCATTTATAACCCCAACTGCTTGGGGGATTTAGTTGATTTTTATTTTTCCATAACTTGACACTAAGCTTTTAAGGTTTGCCTCAATTTGGTGTAATTTTTGGCAGACAGTTGAGGGCATTTTCCTATCCACACTTATCCTTTGATTAGATTGCACTGCACACATATGAGCGTATAAAAACCACACTCTCAGTTCATTCCTGCTGATCATGTTGCACTGTTTGTATGTGTGTGTACATGTATATATGACATGTGGGCGTGTGGTTCCAGGTGCTGATATGCGCTGAAGATGAGTGGCGTAGGAGACAACTCGCTGGAGCCGCTGTGCCCCGACCGCAAACGTAAACTGTCCACCTGTGACACGCCAGGCTTAGGGTGAGTACTGGAACTTGTGTTAAATGTAAATCAAATCTCAGTTCACTGTGTCTACTGCTGTTTTTTGGGTGTGAATGTCAGCAAGTGCATGAGGTCACCTCCTTCTTCTTGGCCTCACTTCACGTCAACACCCATACACCCCCCCCCAATCCTCATCCCCACGCCCCCTGGTTCAAACGTGTGTCTGCTGCTAGCAACCATCTAAAGCATCTGAGCCCCGGCCGTATGGCCTGCATACGGAGGGGGGCATGCGGAGGTGAGGTTGTCATGGCAACATGTCTAATCCCCTTGGCGCCCCGGCAGGTGTGACAAGCGTCGGAGGGAACAGGAGAGCAAGTACATCGAAGAGCTGGCTGAGCTCATCTCTGCCAACCTCTCCAACATCGACAGCTTCAACGTCAAGCCTGACAAATGTGCCATCCTCAAGGAGACCGTCAGGCAGATCAGACAAATCAAAGAGCAAGGTACCACCTCTGTGCAAATTTACACACATACACTCCACATACAAGAGGATCTCATTTATCTTTCCCTTATTTGTATCTGGGGAGTAAACAGTGAATAAAGTTAGAGCAGATCTTGTCAAGTACCCTGCTGCAGGACAGATGATGCCAGTGATGAAGTGGTGCGTTTGGTTCATGGCCAGGGTGCCGCAGACCGACAGGCAGTTTGGCTGTTTGTATCGCTAGGGGTAAATGAACACCAGTAATTGAGACCAATCCTTGGTGGTCATGGCTCAAGGCTGTCAGTGACAGTGTGTATCTGTTAGTGCCAAAGCCCGCTTCGCTCTGGGAGACTAATATCACCGGTGACTCAGAAATCAGACCTTATAGAGAGTCGCTCCTATCCGTAGGCCATTTTCCAATCATTCTGCAGATTTGACATGATTGGATAGGCAAAGTAGGATATTTCCTTCCACCTGTTTTAGCTCGGTTGAGATTAGATCTGCAAGGTTAAGTGGGTAAGGAAGAGAGAGAGAGAGCAATCATATTGGAATCTACCCAGAGGGTCACAGCTGGCTACTGCTGGCCCCGGCGTTGTGCAGCCAGGTTGCCATAGTTACAGGATGGGAATGATGGAGGGCCTCTCTTTTATTCTTCTCTTTTCTGTCTGTTGAGCATTTATCACACCTTTCCCCTCCCCAGTTTACACATCTTTTCTTTTTATGCAATCAGTTTTATCAAGTGTCTATCCATTTTTGTCTGTCACTGCCATGTCTAATCTGTTAGCTCGTACTGCTAGCTTGGTTTAAAATGGCATTAATTCCAGTGTCATACTATTTGTCGTCTTGCTTAGTGTCCACACCACAGATAACCCTGCTATATAGAGTGGTATCTAACAAAGCCTCAGACACATGCTGATTTTAAAAATAGAAAGGCATGCTAACCATGCATCCATGCCTCCTGCTGCCACCTGGTGACTAGAAGAAGTATTTTATTTCATTGTGTTAAAGAAGCAGCTCTCACAGCTAGATGGAAGTCACAGAATGGTTGCCTTGAAAATTAACTGTGGTCAAAAAACACTGTTCATGTGCATTTAAAATTCTTGCATGTTTCCTTTTGATAATAAGAGCTAGTTGAGACACATAATGGAAATAATTTGCAGTATGTACAGAACTGAATAAAAAAATACAGATGCATTGATAGCTTTTGTAAAATGACACTTTTCACGTTCTTCATCAGTAGTGTGTGATGTTCTTCATCTGTCCTCAGGAAAAAGCTCTTGCAGTGCTGACGATGTCCAGAAGGCAGATGTGTCCTCTACTGGTCAAGGGGTCATTGACAAGGACCATCTGGGACCGCTGCTCCTACAGGTCAGCTTGGGGACAATCACTCAGGGGCAAAAGACCAACACCTATTAGCTCCCTGTCCATATGCTGGACCGGTCATTGCTTACATGTTGTTGATAGAAAAGTGTCAGGTGGTTTCCAGAGGGGCAAAATTGTAACCAAATTAGGTGTATATAATTAAGTTATTTGTATTGATATCTCTCTCTTAACTCAAGTCTCCATTTATCTGCTGGTTTTTAGGCCCTGGACGGGTTTCTGTTTGTGGTGAACCGAGAGGGCAGCATTGTATTTGTGTCAGATAATGTGACACAGTACCTGCAGTACAAGCAGGAGGAGCTGATTAACACCAGTGTGTACAACATCATCCACGATGAGGACAGGGAGGAGTTTCACAAGAATCTGCCCAAGTCCAACGGTGAGACATTGGTTCATAAATGCACCTAAATCTACTTTTAAACATGGTCACATACTCACACACACACACACACACACCTGTCTAAAGAATGACTGAACATCTCCACATCTGAACATTTGTTTTTCTTTGTAGCACCAAATGGGCCATCGTGGGGTGGGGAGGCACCTCGGCAAAAGAGCCACACGTTCAACTGTCGTATGCTGGTGAACTTTGTCCATGGTCAAAGTCATGGGATGTCAGAAGAGAGGCCCGGGGTCCAGCGCTATGAGACCATGCAGTGTTTCGCCCTCACTCAGCCCCGGGCCATGATGGAGGAGGGAGAAGGTAAAAGTCCTAGATAGCAGTTTTAAATGGATCTTTTTCACATCAGAAATACATAATCTATATATGAAGTATTATGAAGTCTTTAACACTGTCTTCAAATAAAGACTTAACATTGTGTTGTATCTTTGCTCAGATTTGCAGTCATGTATGATCTGTGTGGCACGACGCATCACTGCAGTGGAGAGGACGGAGAGGTTTAGCACTCGCCATGAACTGTCTGGTAAGCTCCCACCTCCACCGAATAGATTCCACTACTTTCTAAGGGTGTATTAATTTTGCATACATGTGAAATTACCTTTTTAGAAATATTTATAGGCCCAGTACTTCAGAAAGACCTTGCTCAAACAAGCTATGGTTGTAAATGCTGTGTTATGTGGCATTGGTAGATACTGTTTACCTGTGCCTTTTAAAAAGATAACAAACATAACTTTTCACACCAAAAAAAATATTTGTACTGAGGTCTGTTATATACAGATGTACACATATGACACAGACTTTATATTCTTAATACACTTATTTCCTGGTTGACATGAACACACCCCTTCATCACCACTAGCCATTTGTCTATATAATCCTAACTTTGCATCTTCTGTTGTAGGTAAACTTATTGAAATTGAACAGCAGGGCTCTCTTCACACCACCATGCGCCCCGGTTGGGAGGACCTGGTGAGGCGCTGCATGCAGATGTTCCTCAATCGAAGCGAGGGACAACCCTGGTCTTACAAACGCCATTATCAAGACGGTGTGTAGTTTTGTGTCTTCCTACATGCTAACCTTCCTTGTGACCTTCATTTAGTGACTACCAGCATTTGACATTTGCATCTAGTAGTACATTAACAGGTGTATGTATTTGCAATGTTGTTACCCCACTCATTTTGCATTTGAATTGATTACTTATAAGTGAAACATTGTCACATACAGTGTGAAAAACATGATACATTATTATGGGTATCCGTGAGGCAGGTTTGATCTTTGCCAAGAAGGTGTCAATCACAAAAGTCACAAGTCACACACACTCACAAGTTGCTTCATCAAAACATTTGCTATGTGGATCAGAATGATGGTTAGATTGAGCTAGTGGCTCAAACTTTAATGAGTAATCTCCAACACAACAGGAGACATTACCACATTTGTAAGACACAACGAATAACTCTAGTAACCCTTTCAATTTAAATATGGACATGTCAGCATAATTTCAACATGGACATAAAAAACATAAACCTTTCCTTAAATGGCCTACTTGCCTATAGTACTCTGACATGCTGATGGTGTGCATGTTTTGCCCCTTAATGTCTCTTAATCAGTGACACTTGTTCTCCTGTTTTTCCGCTCCAGCTTTCCATAATGGCCATGCAGAGACCCCACTATACCGCTTCTCGCTCTCAGATGGCACCCCAGTCACAGCCCAGACCAGGAGTGACCTCTGCAGGAATCCCAACACCAATGAACCGCACTCTTTTCTCTCCACACACTTGCTTCAAAGGTGCAAATGCATTCAACAACTAGGAGAATACGCTTTCCCCAAAATTAGATGATTTACTGATTACTTAAACTTTGTTCTGTTCTTATTTTTATCTTTTTCTAGAGAACAGAATGGTTACCGTGGCAACCAAGGTGGAGGCATAAGACCCCAAAGCATGGGTGTGAACAACCCCAACCAGCAGATGAACATGGGCCCGGGAGGGGGCATGGGCATGAACAGGGGCTACGGCATGCCTGAGCAGGGAAACATGGCACAAAGAGGCGTGCCTCCTTATGCTGGGGGTAACCGCATGAATCCAATGAACCAGATGAATCAAATGAACCCCATGCACCAGATGAATCAGATGAATCAAATGAATTCCATGCATCAGATGAACAACATGGGTCAAATGAATTCCATGCATCCGATGAACTCCATGAACCAAATGGGGCCCATGAATCAGATGAATCAGATGAGCCACCATGGCATGCATCAACAGCAGCACCAGCATCAGCAAATGGGTCAGTTCCACGGAGGTGGAGGTGGACCTGGAGGCGGAGGGTACGGGATGGGAATGACCAGTCCACCGCAGGCAAGTCCGGGAATGAATGGCCCCCCACACAATGTCATGGGCTCACCCCGAGTCCGAGGAAGCCCTAAGATGGGTGCCAGCCCCTTCTCTCCAGGCGGTATGAACTAATTCTTATTAATTCCGTGTAGAAAATCACAACGTCTTAAATTACATGTATTCTGATAATTGTTTTATTAACTTCATGAATTGCTCACATGCCTGTGGTTGTGTTCTTTGCAGGTATGAACTCTCCAATGAGCTCCAGTCACCCCGGTAATTCTGGAGGTGGAGGAGGGACCACCACCTTCTCCAGCAGTTCTTTGAATGCCCTCCAAGCCATCAGCGAGGGAGTAGGCAATCCAATGCCCTCCCCACTTACTTCTCCTCCTGCACACAAGCCCGACAGCTCACCAAGCATCAACTCCACCAACCCGGCAGCAGGAGGACCCTGTAAACCAGGCCTCCCAGTCCACTGTGACTCCAAGAGCCCAGGCAGCTCATTGGGGCCTGGAGGAGAGCAGCAGCCTCAGCAGCATCCACACACCCCCACCAGCGAGGGCCCTCCTGACAAGCCAGACAGCCAGGCCAGCAGAGAGGCGGGCCCGGCTGGGGGAGAATCCAACCGACGAGTCCCTGACAACAAGTCCCACAAAAAGCTTCTGCAGCTCCTCACCTCCCCTACAGATGAGCTGGTGCCACCTAATCACACACCAAGCTCCGGGCCCAGCTCAACGCCTGAGGCTAAAGATGGAACAGCAGGCGTCACCAGCCCCTCCTCATCGACAGGAGTGTCTTCCTCGACAGGTGGGAGTCACGGTGGAGTGTCCTCCTCTGGTGCTGCAGGACATTTCACAAGTCAGTCACTACAGGAGAAGCACAAGATCCTCCACAAGCTCCTGCAGAATGGGAACACTCCCGACGAGGTGGCTCGCATCACAGCTGAGGCCACTGGGAAGAGCAGCATGGAGTCAGGGGGACCAGAGGCTGGGCCTGCAGCTACTGGAGGGGTTAGGGGATCAGATACAAAGCAGGAGCAGCACAGCCCTAAGAAGGAGAAACCCCATGCACTCCTCCACTACCTCCTCAATAAGGATGACTCTAAAGAGGCCGGTGATATCAAGCCAAAGCTGGAGGAGATCGAGGCGAGGGGATCTCAGGGGGCAGGGGTCACTAGCTCTGAGTCCCACCCCATGGATGGCAAGGTCAAGTTGGAGCCATCTGATGAGGTTAGGGGTTTACCAAAATGATGAAACATCTTCTTTTGTAAGCAAGTTGTTAGAGGTAGTTAAAAATACACCGCAGAACATTGTTTACTAATCATTGTTGTGTCTCAATGTTTTAGACGGAGACCCTGGAGACCATTCTGGGTGTTCCCAGGAACAGCGCTGGCTTCTATCCTGAACCAGACTCCAGAGCAGGGAAGGAAGTGGGAAACAAACAGGGAAATATGCCTGACAGTTTACACGGTAAGTCAGTCAGTCTATTTAGGGCAATATCATCTTGTTACCATTCTCTTGTTCTTCTACAATGTACATTCTTAATCTTAGAACCTAAATAAGTCGGGGTACGTAACCTAACTTTGTCTGTTTCATGTGTTTCAGATGCGGAGAGAGGCCCCATGCCTCCAGCTCAGCGAGGCGCGTATCAAAGAGCTTTGTCCATGGATGCCAAGCCCATGGGTGGAGAGGGAGCAGTGGGAGGCGGGCTAGCTGGGAGAAGGAACGTCCCCTGTCCCACACTTATCAAACAGGAGAACATGGATGCTCCAATCCGACCTGGGGGCGTACCCAATGGCTTTCCTGGAGGCATGGGTGTGTGTCCACCGCGAGGCAATCCAACAAGTAATTTAACTACTTATTTATTAGCATGCACCAAGCTTCAGCAGGCATCAGTCAGCCTGACTTTCTATGACAATCTGGGTCCCACTCAATAAATAGTTTAGAGATATTTGTTCCCACAATATGTCTTTCTTTCAAATTTTCAGTTAAACCTGTCTTTGAATATACAGAGGCTTATGAGCCAGTATTTGTTATGTTGTTAAGCTTGATTATTAAACACTATTTATGGTCTTTGTGTTGAGCAGGAGGCATGGGCAGAGGAATGGGAATGCCCCAGCGCCCTCCAATGGCAGGGCCAGGGGACTGGGGGATGCCAAGATCCAATGCTGGCCCTGTGGCCGGACCAGGCCACCCCAGTATGGGACGCTCTGGCCCAATGGGAGGACCCATGATCAACCGCTCCAACAGTGTGCCTGCTAACACCAGGTCTATGCTGCAGCAGCAGCTCATGGATATGGGTATGTCACATGTCTCAATTGTAGATGCATGATTGCATGTGCTTGTGGTTAAATAATAAATATTATAGTGTTTACATAATGTCAATTGCTAGTTAAATGCTAGTTAACACAGATGCATTACTGAAGAAGTAAAGATAACAAAAATGCATTTAGTCCTTCTGTTATCAAACTTCTTTAATCCAAACCCTCTCAATGAATCCTCAATGAATCAATCAAATCTTGTAGTGATAGTTTTTATAATTTTAATTAATTATTTTCATTAGCAGTTTATATCATATTAATATTATAATGCGGTTTAAATTATTTATTCAGATGTTAGCAGAGCATATAGCGCTTAATTAAAACTATTTAACTAAAACTAAGAGTCTTCATCCATACATTAAATAGAGAAAATCATGTCCTACATATTTGTGAAGCTGTAACAGGTGATTGTTCTGTATTTTTACTTAATAAGAGTAATGTGATAAAGTGTCAGTTACAACCATTTCCAGTTATTTGATTGATAATTTGATTAATTGTTTCTGCTCTGTTTTTATCTCATGCCACCTACTATCTCTTCTTTAGGTGCCAATGAAGGCAGTATGAGTATGAGCCCATTTGGTGGACATGGACCCCCACCTCAGTCACCCTCTTGGGCAGAATCTGCCATGGTAATGGACAGACCAAGGCCTAATACAAACAGGTAAAACTTTGCACTGGTCCCAACTGTCTGTCTTTTCTCGGTTGACCTAAGGCTGAATTCACAAGCTGACATTAATAGTGTGATTGCAGTGAGCTTTTCTTCACTTCTTAGCTTCAATAATGTATGAAAGTAACACACATGACCTAACACCTCTTGTGTCGTTTGTGTGTTAGGGAGCAGTTTGGGCATCCCCTGGATGAGCTCCTAGGGCCCCTGACCAACAGTGATGGCCCGGGTGATGAACGGGCACTTCTGGACCAGCTGGACTCTCTGCTCAACACAGCTGATGTCATTGCTCTGCAGGAGATAGACCGAGCCCTAGGCATCCCTGAAATTGTAGGCCAGGTACAGGACACCATCCTTGCTACATTAAGTATTGCTTGCACTAATTTTGTTAATGATCATGTATAACGTAATAACATCAAAGACAAGTTCAGTTTGAAAATGGTTATACAGAGATTGTGTTGACACTCAAGGGAGCATTAAGGGACCCAAATGAACTTCTGAATGAAGTTCTACTATTGTAATTAGACAGTTGTGAAGGCATGTGAATGTGACATCTTTGTAGATCATCAACTTGAATGTTTACTTACAGAAAATATTGCACACTCCTTCAGTATTTTCTAAGTTCATGTACTGCGGAGGGTCTGTAAACCTGTGATACTCGTTGTTCTCTTGCTGTTTTGTGTCTTTATGTGTTTCATGTCTTTGTATCGAGTGCACTTTCATGAAAAAACTGTTATCCATCTTTGTGTTGATAATGAACTTCTCTGTACTCCAGACCCACGGACCTGAGGGCCACCAGCAGGGTCAGGATCAAGGCCAAGGTCAGTGCCCGCCATCAGAGTCGTTCCCAGGCCCGGACTCCTCCATAGGCATGGACCAAAAACCCATGTATGGCCAAGGCTACCCTGGGCCTCCAGGGCCCCCCTCCATGGGCATGCAGCCTGGTTATGGTGGCAACACCATGCAGGGCCAGTCTCCTGCAGGATTCAACCCTATGATGAATCAAATGGGCCAGACAGGGGGCTTCCCTGGCATGGCAGGCATGGGCAGCATGGGCAACCCCCGGGCAAACATAAGACCTCGCATGATGACTGCCACCAAGCCTCTCAGACTGCAGCTACAGCAGAGACTGCAAGGACAACAGGTGATCTAACACACAGATAATGTTCATCCTAACGGCGACCTTCCATATCATTATGTTGATAATATAGCAGGCCAACTTGTTCTGAAGAGTGGGCGGCTTTTTGGATGCTAAGTTAATATTGAACATCAAAATGAACACGTCTTTTTCTTCTCTCATCTGGCAGTTTATGAACCAGACTCGACAAGGCATCAAGATGGAAAACGCCCCTGGAGGAAACCCTGCCATGCGTCCAGGCATGCAACCTGGTATGCAGCCTGGCATGCAGCCTACAGGCATGGGTGGTCAGGTGTGTAATCAGCACTTCCTCATATCCAAAGTAGTGTGCATTCACTTGCCACTTATTACTTACATTTATTTCTGTCAAGTCACCAATTGTACAAGAATTGAGGTCAAAGAATTGATGTTTGTCTGCAGTCTGGTTTCCTGAACGCCCAGATGATGGCTCAGAGGAGCAGGGAGATGATGACCATGCAGATGAGGAGGCAGCGGATGATGATGCTGATGCAACAGCAGCAGCAACAGCAGCAGCAAGCGCAGGGAGCAGCAGGAGGCTTCAGCCCTCCCCCAAATGTCACCGCTCCAGGGGGCATGGATAGCACTATGGGAGCCCCCCCCATGAACCAGCCTGGACAGCAGGGCTTCAACTATGGAGGTAACTATGGTGAGTTGACTGAACCAGAGCTGGTTGTCTGTACCATTTCCTTCCTGGGTTTGAAATTTTCACTCATGACTGCTCTCTTGTTGTTGCACTTGCAGGGATGAACCAGCAGGGGGACCCATCATTCATGGCTCCAGGTAGCAGCCCATCAGGAAACATGATGTCAGGGCGAATGGGAGTTCCTCCTCAGAGCAACATGATGCCAGCGATGCAAGGAAATCCACAGGGAGGGCCCATGTATGCGTCAGGAGAAATGAAGGGCTGGCCACAGGGCGGGATGCCACGTAACAAGTAATCAAGCTTCCTAGAGCTAATTTATTTAGATATACATTTTATTATTATTTAGCAGTTATTTAAGTCAACATGTAATTATCATTATTTTAACACCATACTCAAAAGAGGCTTAATCCCTATTTTTGTTGGTCTTCCAGTGCATACCCTCAGCAACAGTTCCCCCAGCAGGCCAGCCAGGGCCAGTTTGGACCCATGATGATGAACAACTCTATGGGCAGACCCGGGCCAGTCAGCGGAGCTGGTGCAGGCCAGATGGGCCAAATGCCAGGACAGATGCAAGGCCAGATGCAGGGCCAGATGCAAGGCCAGATGGGCATGAACCCCATGGGAATGGGCAGGATGCCAATGGGACCTGATCAGGTAGATAATACTGACACACAGAGGTTAAGTACTCTTACATGTGTTTCAGCTGATGTTTGATAAGACAGCTCATTGGTTTTTTTTCTGTCTCTGCAGAAGTATTGCTGATAACCTGTAGCTGACAGCAGAATCTGGAGCAGTCTAGGCCCTGAGAAAAGCTGTACCCACACACACATACACAGAGTTCTCCAGCACAACACACTGCTCATCCAGGAGGAAGTGGGCTATAAGGACAAACTTGCGGCGGGTTTCTTCTCCACCCAAACCCTCACATACTGTAACCCTGTTTAGGTGACACGCAAATACAAACATGTCAGTGTGCCTGTGCTTGTTTGTGTGTGTTCACGTGAACGACCTGGAACTGTCAAGCAGTATTCAGCATCACAGTCAGGCTGCAGAACGGGACTACGGTACAACTGGCTGTGGCTGCACTTTACCTGGAGGCTTCTGTATGGAAAAAGAAAGGATTGATGCAATATTTCCTCATCATTACAGCCTTACTAGAAATTCAATGCCTTTCACAACAATGGGTTTCTCTTTTCTTTTCTTATCCGTTGGATGCGCCTCATTCTTTAAAGTCATTGGAAGCTATAAGCACACAGTTTACTATGTTATGCAGATTGGAGCAATAACTCTTGCCTCTATGCTTTAGACTGTAACTGAGCATCGTAACCCCTGTTAAAAGCAAATGAATGGTACTGCAGTATTAGATGTCTCAAATGTCCTCTGTGAATATGAATTGTAAATATTCTACAAATTATATCAAACATGCTTTTTAAAGGCCCATATTGCACAAAGTATGAGACCTGGTTGTATTTTTGTGTCCAGTAGGTCAATACTGATTTGGTTGATTTGCTTCTTTTTTTTTTAAATGCCTTTATAAATATTGCAAGTGTGTTTGGGTTTTCCTTCCCTTGTTTGCCATTTTCTGAATGCTGTATTTTCTTTCTTTTTTCCCCCCCGAACAGTCATGTATTTCATGTTTTTAGCGAGGCACTTTTACTTGTGACAAGGATCTGATGAGTTGAAGGTTTGAGCTTTCACACAAAGTTTTATGGCAAGGCGGCGGAAGCGACTTCTGTCAGGACAGTTGATTTACAGAAGATTATTTTATTGGTTTGTGTGTGAGGTGGGCTGTGTGTGTATGTGTGCGTGCGCGCATGTGTGTGTTTGTGTCTCGCTGCAGTACAATGAAGACACACACTCCTCAGTTCACCAACAGGCCTGGTCCTCACAGTGTTCTCCCGCCCCTCGCACCAGCTCTGTCTGTCCAGTGTATTTTTTATTCACACCATCTTCTTTTGACTGTTATTCTCAACTCGCTGAATCTACCTTTTCAACATGCGCAATCCAAAGATATTTTTCCACATCTTTGTATAGTTTCTGAGGTTCTGGTGTACATTTTTTATGATATGCGTTATATTATTCTGATGGTAAATGGGTACATATCATGGATCTATAGAAGCATATGATGGTTATGTACTGTACACATAAGGCCATGGGGCTACGTTGTTCAACAGTGACAAGCTACCAGTGCAGTGCGTCAAGGACTGGAAACTCTCAAACCCCCCCACAGCAAGTTTTTACATCCAGGAAAAAAAAAAGATAGCGAAGCATGTTTGCTGTGAGAGAAATACCAATGGAATGATATCCATTTCAAGACATATCAATATCTCTTCTATTCTCTTCAGGAAACAACTTCATTTTATGTCCAGATTTTGTTACTTCAGGAAAAAGGAACTTTGTAGAGTTTGAATGAAGTGCAAAAAGAGGCAAGAGATCATTTGGTTGTTTTTTGTTTTTCTTTGTTTGGAGGTAAAATAAGCTGTCATTTTACAGGATGTATATTACAGATTTTTTCTGTTGATGTTGATATCAATGTAAATACAAATTTCTATTTAAACACTCTCGACTCTGGCTCTGTGATTATCAGCAAGTATACATCCACGAAATGTACTTGTTTCTGGCTATGGTAATGGTAATATCAGTCAATATATTGCATTGATAAAAATGAATTTAATTTTTTTCTCATTTTCACAGCCTATACTTTAAAGGATAGCCCCACAGTTTTTTCCTGTCTACATTAAAGCAATATTAACATTCTCAAATGTTTATTGAAAAGGGTTTTTGGTTGTTTTAATTGTTACTTCTGTCCTAAATGGCCGCAGGCAGATCGATCACCTTCTGTAGTAATCACTATGTAAATTATGGAAACCAACATTTGCTAAAATGCATTCTAAAGTTGAAGCAACATTCGTCATTATTAGTATGAATGTATCTCTTTGTGCTTCTTCAGACTGTATTTTCTTGCTCAGAGGCAGCAGATGAGTAATCACAATGTGGTAATTATGTACTAAAAAGACTAACTTTTGTAACTTTGGAAAATATCAATTTGAACTGCTGCAGCCTCATATGAGCTCAGCTCAACTTAAATGCATTTTTGCACAAGTAATGTTGGTTTTGTCCCCCATCACTTACGATGAAATTGCTTTAAGAAGGGATTTTTGCAGCCATAATAGACTAAAAGAAACAAACGTAAAGCAAAGCAGTAACTACTTTGGATATGTAAGAATTGCTTTAAAATTTAAAAAAAGAAAACTGTGAACCTATTCTTTAAAGCCCCCTTGAAGATGACTTTTAAGACAAAAATACTGTGCTTTTAATAATGATTTCTGTCCAATGTTTTATTCTGTCCTTACAGATATGTTGTAGTGCACTTATGCATTTAATGGACAGCTGAAATAGACAAGAAAACGAGAAGATAGAAGGCAATGACAACAAGGTTCCTGGCCTGAGTCGAGATGTTGCAGTTATGTGGTAACAAGGATGCTTTGTGTCTCAAATCCTTAAAATTCCATTTACTCACTCATTGAAAAATACAGAATATACAAATATGTAAACTGTTTCATTTCAAAAGTTAAACTGCTGAACTCAAAATGTCTCCAACTTAAGGTCCATTCTCAGTGTATGTGCACTAAAGGCTAAAGTTTCCACATCACTCTTGTGTAAACTGAATTCTGGACCACGATTGGTTTCAAAATAGACATGAACATATGATGCGTATATGTTCACGCTATAAAACTCAGGTTTAAGGTGAGCACAGAGACACTTTGCTCAGCAGAAAAAAGTGAAAACATTCTTCTAGTGTCAAACTTTGTATACATCATTCTGCAGCATGAAACTCAAACATACACAAACAATAACAAGCTAAACACATTTTAAAGTGGAAGGAGTTTTTTTTAAATCAGTAGTATTAATACTACAACATTTAAAATTAAATTTAAGTAAATGTACAGGTATTATCTAGAACATGTACACAATGTCAGTGTTATGTTACCATGTAACCTACATTATTACATATTTGTGTAAGCAGCATTTTAATGCAGTAGATGGCCATGATTAAAATAACCTTATCTACTTTATATGGTTGCTATGGATAGTTTAATTTACAGCCATGCATTATATTTTTTAAAAGATCACATCTTTTTAAAGAAAATCTGCAAAAATAACTATTGCTGTCATCCAAATGACCCCCACCCCACCCCACTCCCTCCAAAATGTATGTAGGAGGTTTTTAAGCCATCATTTAAAAAGTCTATATATAAAAGGGATAGAATTAACCAGAATATTACTCTACTACATTATTAGGAATAATCAGGCCATAAATAAACTTAAAAAGAAAACTGAAGTTAAAAAAGCAAATTAAACATTTTAAATGATCATTTGAAAATGTAAAGTTACAATGAAAAAGTGAAATTTAAAATAATGTATATTGATTCACTTTTCATTTTGTGTTAATTTTAATTAGAACCCAAAATATGCTCTATAGAAATGAAGTAGAGAATAGCACGATAACGTTGACTATTTTCAAGAACTGTATTTCCAGCAGGGGGAGCTGTTGTCTATTAAAATCACCAGCAAGCCATACCATGCACACAGTGAAATAGGCTGCATTAGACTGCAAGTCAAGGCAGGGTCGCTAGAGGGCGCTGATTACAAGAAAGAGTTGGAAGCAGGGACATTGGGTTTGATTCATGTTTACAAATTGACGGATTAAAATAAGAATAATCATAATAATTAAGAATGAAGCAAATCTAAAATCCACCATACAGACCTAATTTGATTTAATGGTAATAAAACACTGTACAGACTTATTATGGACGCCACAACAGCCTGGTCTTCACTCCTCCACAGCTCTACCAGATTACATAAAAGGGATTTGTATCTGCCATGTAGATAATTATATGTGATTAGAAATTCACACAGTAAATACATTAAATAATTTATCAGGACCATATCAAAGAAAACATTAAAGAATTTGTACGTGTTAAACAAATCTATTGAGCTACTAATGATCACCTCTCTTACAGCTCACAGTATATGTTTCTAAAAAAAAAAAATGACGTGTATATATTAATAGCAGACTTATAACATACGAGTGTACTGTGGGAATCTCTACCCGAGAACGCGCCTCTCTCTCTCTCTCTCTCTGAGTGTTGGCGTGGTTCCCGGCCCATCTGCGGCCTGGCCCGTGGATTACTGTTTGTTAATGTTTCAATCAGCTGTGTGTTGAGGAATGTGGAGCTATTTAACCTGAACTTCCCCAGGTGTGCCGAGGCGCCGCTCAGTCTGGGCCCCGCCGCCCTCCCCTGCCCTTGGCACAAAGCTATCACACAAACACAATCACACACTGGCCACGCCGGGGCTGCAGCTGTGCGCATCGCACCGCAGGGAAATGGGAAAAACATTGCACATGGGAGACAGAATAAATCTTATAACGAATCGCCTAGCCAAAGCCATTTTAACCCCTGCCGTGCCGAGAGAGACTCAAAATGCTGATTTACACAAGAACATATTGAAACACCATTTTTAAATGGATGTTTTATGAAGTGAAACTAACTTTTTTAAATGAATATATCCTTTTTTTTTAACTAATGCATCTTACATCACTTTATTTTGGTGGCTAATTGTTACATAGACGTTGAAAAAAAGTTTAATTATGTTGAAAAAAATATTGTTTAATTTCTTTCATTTTCTCTTCAGATGTGTCTCTCAGATTTTACCTCTTATTTGTCAAGACCTTTAGACTTGACGATTTAAAGTGAGACTTCCTCTTGTAATGTGATACGTTAATGACCCATACAGAGGCAAATTACCAATTTAACTGGCTATAAGCCATTATGTTGACCACCAGCTTTGGTTTTATGTTACCAGAGGCAACAGTGAATGACTTAACAGCTTCTCCTACGTGTAGCACTTTTTTTCCTGTTTCTTTTCTTTTTTTACTGGCAAACCACTTTAAACTCCCCCAAGTGCTCAGCAGCAAGATAAGCTATTCAGATGAATGTGTCGGCCTGCGATGAATCACAGTGATAATAAGGTTTTAACAGCCCATAATAACCACCCATGTGTTATTTTTCACGTCAGCTATTGACTTTATAAAGAATTCAATACTGAAAACCCCCCAGGTGTATGATGTAAAACTGCACTTCAGCTTCTCTCTCTCTCTCTCTCACACACAAACACAGTGACAAAGATGTTTTCTTGTTCAAAAATAATTGTCTTGTTTTAATAAAAACACCAATAAGGTACATTGTAAGAAAACAATATTTTCACATAATGTGGCATTGTAATATACAATACAGTTTGTCGCTCAGGAATCTGAGAAATTTACTTTTTTTCTTTTACAAAATGTTGAATTCTCTATATGGTTTACAGAAGATACAAGAGCGTAACAGAAACATTAGCTTTCTTTAGAAACTCTACAAGCAACAAGCGATGCTGGTTGCACTGAACTTTTCTTGGTCCCCCGGCTAACCCAGTCTATATCTGGACATCGCCGGTCTTCTTCTTCTCTCAGGGCCCTCTGATGAATCGAGAGCCTTGAGTGACAGAGATCCTCAGTGCCGGAGGATGTCCACGCAACGTTATTTTTCTAGCATTGGGAGTTTGAAACGTCCCTACACAGTTCAAGGTTTTGTCACTGGTGTGGTCGAGAAGTCACATCAGGTAGCCTTGTTCGTTCTTTGCGGTGCTCGCTGTGGGGTGATGGGGCGATGCTCCACGAGCTCTTAACGGCACATAATCCTATCGTCTGAGCATCCATTCTGTGAGGAGAGAGAAAAGGGAGGTTGATTAGTACATCTGTTTGTAAGGCTATAAAGCAGTCACGAGCAAACAGCTGCGCAATATGGAACTTTTACGCACTGACTAGTCAAACTTTACGCATGCACTCTGACACTCAAAACAGTTTCAAGCGATGGTGCAAGCGACTTAAGTACACACTGAATTGGACTTTAAGACTGTAACTAGATATTTACCTCAACTGCGATGCTGGCGAGCTCTGCGTTCAGGGTGGTCAGCGGTGTGCGCTGTACGCTGCCTGCGGAGTGCTGGCGGCTCTTCTCTGGCTCATCCAGCTCAACCTGCAGGTCCCAGATGTAGTCGATGACGTGCTGCAGGATCTCCACTTTGCTGGCTTTCTTGTTGGTGGGCAGGGTGGGCACGAGCTCCTTCAGCTTGCTGTAGCAGCTGTTCATGTCCTGAAGGAAGACGCTCATCTGCTCGTCCAGCAGCGGGATCTTGCATTTGGAGATGGTCAGGCTCTGATCGGACAGACAGCGAACCACATCGTCGCTGCCGACCTTGCTCTTCAGGGCGCAGGTAGATCCGACAACCTTCATGTTGATTAATGTAGTTTCCAAAGTTGACGAGGGGGAAAAAAGATAAAGTAGTTCGGCAATGAGGCTTCTCCTCCTCTTAGATGATAGCAAGGCAATGTTGACAGTTTGCAACATCCACATGGGCAAACCTCCTCGGCTTTATAGCAGAGCAGGAGCTGGGGGCGTACCCGAGTTGTGCTGTTTGAAGGCGGTGAGCCAATCAGGCGGCTGCGCTTGTATTGATGGGTCGGTTCACAACCGCACTCTCAGCCAATGACTGCGCTCGCCTGGTTATCGGGATTTACAATCTGTTTGAGGGATGGCGTTACAAATGGAAACAAATGTGTGTCTTTTATGGGTAATATGTGGGAATCCAGCTGTCCATAGCTTGGGGACTCTGCAGGTGTAGATTGCCTGGGGACAGTCAAGGGGTGGTGAATGCCTGTGTATGTACGGTGAGAATGTGTGTGGGATGGGACAGGATGAATGGGATGAATGGCTAATGATAATTAGGCTACCACAGTGCCCTAGATTTGCCTCTCACTATTGTTGATGGGGCTGCAGATGTGGATGACAATAGTACAGTGAAGTAACAGAATACATTACATAGAGTGGGCCAAAAATTCTGGGGAAAAAAAGGTTTACTTTTATAAAAAAAATTGAATTCGTTTAAGATGATGTTGCTTAGAGTAAAGTTTTGAGTAAAGTTTGTAAACTGTGTAAAATGTGGTGACTAAACAGATTTATCGGAATATTAGTTCAGTAACATTGCTATTAAAGGGCAGATTGTTGAATGTTGCAGAAAATATGCTGAGCAGTCATTCCCACACCACTGCTCCCTGGAAAACATGTCTCCTTTTTAGAAACTCAAAGCTTTCTTTCTTCTCTCAAACTGCACTTTTCTGGAAGCACAGAGTCTCCTTTTCTTGCCTCTGTGCGGTGAAGAAGGCTCAGTGTGAGCAGCAGCTTCACGGATTCCTTCACATGTTTCTGTAGTGTGTGCTCAGCCTTGTGTGCACACTCAGATCGCATCGCTCTGTTCTGAATCTTCCCCCCAGATTGTCCAAACAAGCCCGAGCAGACTGGCAGGCGCCAGCGCGGTGACGTCACCCATTCATCCGAGCCTTGACGCCTGTCAGCCTGGCGCCGCTCGGGCGGTCTCCATGGAGACGTCAAACAAGAGAGCTCGCACTCCGAACTCCTCCATTCACCTGCGTGGCGCGAGGAGCCCTGAGAACAAACCGGCTCTGGAGCTTTGTCGTTCATTTATCACCTCAAGCAGCGGGATGAGATTACCGCCCAGCGCACCTGCAGAGCCGCCTCTCAGCCGGTTAACAGCATAATGTTGTTAGCGTATTAACACAGAGTGACCGGTGCATTCCTTCACACAGCTTTCACTACTGTACCACTGTGATTCATATACAACTTTTTTCTTTTTCTTTTTTTAAAAAACATTTTTATTTGCAGGAATTCAGTTTATCCCCGTGAATAAAGACAGTTAGTTATGTCAAATAGTGCTGACTACATTATGCATCAAACTCATTTAGGTCAGACTATCCAAAGATAACTTCAGAGATGGTTGTACCCATATTTTTATTTTCCATAATGCTATTACAGCAAATTATTTTTGAGAGACTCTACAGTGCAAAGTATCTTCCTTGTTTTTTTCTTCTACTATTTTATTTAAACTATAATGTTTCCCAGAGCACTGATGTAACATAACACCAGTGGCAGAATAAGTATTTAGACCCTTTACTTAAGAAAAAGTGTCACCATATTATTATTTTTTTAATTCCATTATTAGTACAAGTCCTGCATTCAAATGCTTACCCAAGTGATGAAATACTTTTGGTCAGCAAAATGCACAAACATCAAAAATAAAAGTATTCATTATGCAGCTATTTCTCCTGTCAGTGTTGTTGGATTATCATTCCCCCTGCATTAAGCATGTTGCAGCCGGCCAATGTTTCTCTTACTTTTCATGCAATGCATTATATTTCATAAGATCATACAGTGGAGTATACTTTGTAAAATCAGAATCTGTAAAATAACTAGGAAACATAGCTGTGAAGTAAATGTAATAGTATTAAAAAGCACTAGGCTATCTGACATGCAATGAAGTCTAAAGTAGCTTAAAATAGAAATAATCAAACAAAGCACAAGTGTCTCAAATCAAGAGCATTACTTGAGTAAATGTTCTTAGTTGCATTTAACCACAGCATAATAGCCACATGTTATGCTTCTAAATTAATCTCATTTATTAGACTAGAATCAGCAATATATAATTGTGTTTTGATATGCATTCTTTTGCAAATAAAAGGTTTTGTTCAGACTATTATTGCTAGTATTATTTGCACGGATGGATGCAACACTTTAATCAAGTTTTTAATTAATGTGCAAAGTCTTGAAGGAACTTCACAAACAGCTTGTTCTCTTCTGGTTTCTTGTAGAAAAAAAAAGCTATTTAAAGAGCCACTGCTCGTATCTACACAGATGTTAAACCAGACCAAAGATAACGTCAGTATTGCTTTCTTGTAACAAAGTTAACTACCACCGGGACTGTTTCTTCTAGCTGTTGCAGTAGCCTGTAAAAACTTTTTTTCAAGAACTTTCTTTTTTTTTCCCTTTTCTTTTTTTTTTGCCCTCTGTCCTAGGTCGCAGCTGACAGGGCGAAGGGAGGGCCGGGTGGGCAGAACAATGGGAGTGCGGTGCAGGGATTGTGGGAGAGAATCTAGGCTGGAGCCACAGTGTCTGGAGCGCCCCTCCACTCCCCTCATCCAGCTTTTGTTCAGCTGCAAAAGCTATCAGCACTTCCTACTGACACCAACAATAACTCCACACAGCTGGGCCCTTTTTAGCCTGTTTACAGCACATCAAGGCAAGGGGAGAGAGAAGACAGAGGGAAGAGGCAGAGGAGGGGAAAGAAAAGTGAAACATATTAGCTCCTGATTTTAACTGACAGAATGGCAATGCCCTCTCCCAGCTCCCCACCACCCCCCACCCCCACCCTCTTCATCGCCGACACAGAATTCATTTCCCAGAGGACTCTTTATATGTGAACCTTATTATCACTCAGTATTTTATTTCTGTGACAGGCTACTGTTTGTGTCAGTGCTGTTGCAACATCATACATCCATCAAATAGCAGTAAGGCAACACTTGTCTTTTTTTTTTTCAGAACATTGTGTATCTTGGCTATATTTGTGCCAGCACATAAACTGTTTCCCAGTAGCGTTTTTCAGGATAAATTGTTCCATTTGGTGGAGGGGAAATGTATTAGCTAATACGCCCTCTTTATCGCAACGGCAAATAGATCTACAAAAGCACTCTTAGAGGAAGCCACCAGGGGAAAAGTTGGTGCAGGAATTCATTCAAAGGAAATAGGACATTCCAGCAATGCTTTCACACTTGTGCTCCTGTTATTATTGCTACGGGGACAATATGTATTACTCGTACTACTTCCTGAAACATGAAAGTGACCAAAACCACAATAGTAGCGGATGAGAGCATATGGTTTCTTAGACAGAGGATTTTACTTCAGTATGATTATTGAGATACACTGTTGAAAAGAAGTGGGAAGGAATTTGATTATGAGAGGAGAGCACCACATGTGAGTTTTCAACAATTTTTACTCACTCACTCACTCACTCACTCACTCACACACACACAAACACACACACACACACACATAGGCCATCTCCTCGCAGCTGTGGGATTAGTTTCCAGTTTCCAGTCAGGCTCTTCCTGTTTGCTTGATAATGATCACACCTGTGTGCAGGTGTGTGGAGAAGCTCATATGGGACTGGGAGGGGTGTGTGTATGGTGTCAGATACAAAAACTTTTAACCACACCACAATGTCACATCTTTCCTCGGCTGAGTGATGATTGACTTGTGGCTCATCAGTCAGGTCCAACTAGAGGAAGTCTGTGCTGAATGTGAGAGTTTATAAAACTGTGTGTCACTGCTTCTGTGGGCGTGTATTATGCATTTTTCTGCCTCTGTTTATGCAGTCGCTGGTGTGCCCCGGCGTGGCCTGGCACCTCCTTGGGCAGCCAAGCCTCTGTAATGACTGAGGACCCGTGGTTGGGAGTCACTTCCTGTGGGAGTCCTGGTTCAGAGATGTGTCATCAGCAGTGCAGACCGGCTGGAGCCTCGCCGCCTGTTGGGTGTTTTTTTTTCCTGTATGCATGCAGCAGACTGGGTGGGTGGATGGATGCCCTTTGCTGAGAGCCAGGGGCAGGTTACAGGAACACTATCTCCATCTGATAGCTGTTGTGCGGCAAAGCTTCAGAGATCCTTGAAGCCCAACAGGTGTCCTCTGCTCTGCGTCCTTGGCTTGGGAGGATGGCTGGGCAGTTCGCTTTCTCTCAGCCTAACAGGAACAGCTTGGTCTCTATCTCTGTCTCTCACTTGTGTACATGTGTATGTGTGTGTGCATTCACCGGACCCAAAGCTTACCCCTCCTTTACACCCCTGTGGCCATCTCCCTCCGCCTGGTTCCCACACACACTATCAAAGCTCTTTAATGGCTTCTAATTAGCTCCCCATCTGCTGGTGACAGCGCACTGGTGGCATGCTAAAGCACCCATTGAGAGCATAGGCATTGTGCTCTGGAATACTTTCCACTCCAGTGGCAATTGCCTGGAGAGAGAGCTTTAGTTGGGGGTGTGGGGGGTGCTGGGGTGGGGCTGGGTGAGAAGGAGGAGGAGGAGGGGATGCTGGGTAGTGTTCTCTACGGTCAGGGGCTTGGGGGAGGGCAGGGGTGGAGGGATACACAATGGGAGACAGTGTTACGGCTTGTTGCAAATCTAATAACGCCAAAGTCCCTTTTCCATCCGCTGGTCATTACCCCCCGCCACCGCCAGCAACTTTTTCACAACGCCACCTCACCCCTCCCTCTACCTCTTTCCCTTTAGCAACAGTTTGCTGCTGACATCACACGGTGGATGGTCAAGTGAGTTAACACTGACTTTGTACTGAAGCCACGGTGAAACTGGCAACACAACCTGATGAGGTTCTCCATTGTCCTAAAGAGCCCAATGGCTATAGCTCCCCCGAACAATAGATGCACCTCTATAGAAACTGTAAATGTAGCCTAATGAGGCCTCTTCATTAGCAGAACCTGTCTATGTGTGAATGCTGCCTGTTTGTCAGATCCTTTGCAGGACTTCCAGCAGGGCCCAGGTCCACTGGTAGCAGAAGGGGAGACCAGCTGTTCTCAGCTGGTAGCCAGAAGATGCCTATGGGGGACAGGCCTGATTGCTGCTGGCCAGCTGCCCCCTGCTGTAGGAGGGAGATGGAGAACAAACAAATAACTGCTGCCTCTGCTTCTGGGAAGTCATCAGATCAGCTCCAGTATCATGGACAACAATAATGGAGCTAGTCAGATGAGTCTCTTTTTATTGACATTTATGAATAAATATGCATACTGGAATTTAGGTGACTTATCTAGAGTTACTAGTAAAATTATAAAAAGGTCAAAGGTCAACAACAGATTGCCCTGGTATTATTTCTGTGGTTTGGTCAAACCACTAAGAAGATTAATACAATTAAAAGCTAAAAAGAAACTGGGGGTAAAAATGTACTCTATATTTCTAAATATATATTTCATATATCACACAGGAATATATTCACTTGATTCAACTGAACTAATGTATTCCAGAAAGGAACTTATTCTGGTGTTTTTGAGATTCCATGGCAACTGAATGCACCACTTTGAAATGACAAGACTCTATGTAAAGCCACGTATTTGTGTCTGTGTGTGTGTGAGACGAATGGTCTGTCACCTGACCTCTCTCTCCGTCCCACACACACACACACACACACACACACACACATACACACAAACTCGCACATCCCCACAGCTGCACAGAGGCGTCCAGTCAGCACGGCCAGGGGACATGGGAGCCAAAGCCCAAAGATGGAGCATGGACAGTGGCAGCTGGGGAGCTGACAAAGCCCCATTCAGAGGGCCCAGGCCTGGGGACAATGGCTGGGCCAGGCTGAGCCCTCTCCTCCACTCTTCCACCCAAAGATTAATACTTCAGATGGGCTTCCCAGTGGCAGGCAGGGCTAAAAGGAGAGCCCTCCTGTTTGTCACTGGGCATTGTGCGAGTCGCCTGAGAACCAACCTCTTGGATGGGCTTGACAAATGAGAGCCGCCATTGACAGTGAACAGATTGGGCCTGCCACTTTTGTTTTGATTGTGGAGCGGGTATAATCAAGTTATTTGGGCCTTGGGGAGTTTTTGTTTCTCTCTCCTGATGCTCTTGACACTAAAGTCCCACCTTAACAGTCTCTGCTGGCTCAGCTGTGATCTGCTCAAATTTCTCTTCTCGTTTGTTGTTTCTATTTATCAAAGCTGTATAGAGGGCGCAACAGCAAGAGGAAGTTAATTTACTTGGGTGTGGGAATCTGGATATCTATTCATGCGCCCTACAGAAGGCAGTGCAGGTGCAACAGGTGTAGGTGTGTGTATTCTTGTCATACTCAATAGGGCTAAAGAGCAGAGTTATTGTAATGTTTTCTATGCAGATGTCCCCTGAACACCTGACCTGAATAATGTGTTAAAAGAAGCAGCAGCTCGGGTGTACACCCCCCCCCCCCCCCCACACACACACACACACACACACTCCCTACCCTTTTCTGTAACCCGCTGAGTGCAGCGCAGGTGTTTAGCCCCCAGCAAGGCAGCATTTCAGGTTAAACTGTAGGAACGCTGCCCCACCTTAACACCGGGAACTGGAAGTGGCCACAGAGTACACAGCGTCACACCTGCACACCTGTGCTCCCAGTGTGTGTGTGTGTGTGTGTGTGTTTTGCAACTCTGATCACATGATTTTGGATCAGGAAATATTCTACCACAGAATCTTGTCAGAGAAGAAAACACACATTCAGTCAGCAGAGCGGTATGTAAATGTCCATTTAAGCTCCAAAGATAAACAAAACTGACCAAAAATTCATTTTTCCCCCACCACCCAATCTTTGGCTGATAAAGCAACAAGTGAGAGTTAGACATTTGTTTTCATGTGCTGTAGCTACAGTAAGGGAGACCGGGGGCCATCTGCTCGGTCTGTCCCTGTGTTATTGCTGTGCATCGACCAGCCATTCTCACGATAAAGGAATGTACCCTTCTTGTAAACATCTATCACCCCCCCGTCCTTACCCCCCCAAAGTAAAAGAAGCTTCACTCCATTTCCCTGGTCACTCCCATCCCTCCTCTCACGCCCGACTGTCTCCCAGTTCCCTTGGCTGCCCAGGAAAGTTCCTCCCCTGGTTCCCACGTAGAATTGAGAGACACGCAGCAAAGACAAGCGCCCTGCTTTTCACCCAGGGCCCACTTCCAGGAATCTGCTTGTGTGAAACTTCGATGCAGCAGAAGGTGCCCTACTTTTAAACTTCATTCTTCTCCCTGGGATTGTTTCAGGGGCTTTAACAAAAGGGGAAAGAGCCTGTGTGCGGGTCAGCAGGGGTGTGTGCGTATGTGCATCTAGGTTATACTCGTGTGCATGTGTTTGCGTGCACGCCTGTGTTTATGCGACAGTGTGTATGTGTGTGTGCACGTGAGGGGAGGGCTGAAGGATTATAAAGAGGAAGTGAATGGGAAGTACACACTCAGTGACAAAATAAGAGGGAGACATTCCTTTGCTGCCCCTCCCCTCCTCCTCCCTGCTCCCTCTTTCTCTCCTCTCCCTCCGCTGTGGCAGGGCCCTGGGAAAATCAAACAGGTGGTTTGGGCCTGGCAGGAAAGCTGGCTGGGCCCGGGGTGGGCAGTCCTACAGGCTGCTGGGGGCTATCAAAAGCTCTTAGGCCCAGCTTTAGGCCAGCACTCTGAATGGCCCCGGGCTTCATTATCATGTGAATTCTGGGAACTGCCCCGGGCCCCCAGTAACACCAGTGAGCTGCCCATATGGCGTTCGCTTGGCAACTAGGGAGACCCAGCAACCCCCCCGCTCCCTTCCTGTGCTACTCCTCCATTCCAACACTCCTGATATCAAAGGAGGACAAGGAGGAGAGGGAGGCAGAGGCCCAGAGCCCCCCTAGCCTCGGCCCTCTCCTGGGGGGGCTGGACCACACAGAGCAGTACTGGACAGTCCTTAGGGACCCTGGATAACACCGTTGCCCTACAGGGCACTATAGCTAGCCCTGCTCTGGGTGGATTTAACCATCGAATTAGCATTAAAGACAGATTCTAAAGCTGTCAATTTAGCATCAGAAGCCAAAGCTGCAGCAGATAAAGATGTCGGCAGCCTCTCCACTTCATAAGGGTGCTCCTAATCAGCTGCCGCCCTCCTCCCCTCCCCAGTATTTTCATGGATGAATTCTTTCTGAATGATCACTCTTAAGGTCCGGTCATACCAGAAAGTGGCAGAGAAAAATCCATCCACGTGTATTTGCATAATATTTAGTTTCAGAAGCTCAGTGATGTAGTGACTTATTTCAGGGCTGGTTGGTAAACTGCTGTAGCTGTCTATCATGAAAATGCCAGGGAAAATTATGGAAATAAGTCGAGGACTTTATCGTTCTGTCCTTGACATAGTCTGAAGTGTGTTTTGAAATACAAACGAGTGACAAATTAAAAGGGTACTTAAATGCTTGACCCCTACAGTGAAGGGATCTGGTGGCTCTGTTATGCTGTTGGGGGAATTTGGCTGGCATAGTTTAGGTCCACTTGTCCCCTTAGAGGGAAAGGTCACTGCAAATCAATACAAAGCTCTTCTGAGTGATCACCTTAACCTATGATGAAACATTTCTATCCTGATGGGAGTGGTCTCTTCCAGCATGACAATGTCCCATCCAGAGGGCCACTGAGGGACTGAGAAGGTCACTGAATGGTTTGTTGAGTATGAAAATGATGTGAATCATATGCTATGGCCTTCACAGTCACCAGATTTCAACCCAGTTGAACACCTATGGGAGATTTGGGACCGGTGTGTTAGACATTGCTCTCCACTGCCATCATCAAAACACCAAATGAATAAATATATTTTGGAAGAATGGTGTTCATCCTTGAGTAGAGTTCACAGACTGTAGAATCTGTAGCTGTTCTGGTGGCACATGGAGGCTCAACACCATACTTTGAAACTTTATGTTAGTTTTTCCTTTAATTTGTCACCCATCTGTATATTGCGATGTTGTCAATAAACCTAAACCTGAGCACTAGTCAGTCACAATCGCACTCAAAGAAAATCACTTATTTCTATTTCAATAAAGAGTTATTTATGGGAAATAAAAGCCCTTCTGACTAGCAAGCTTGCTCGGTTCATCAGATAGCTTTTCATCTTGGTTGCTCACAGGACAATATAGTTCACATCGTTTATTCATCATTTATTTTCACCATCAACTCCTGTCTCGTAATTGTCAGCAAACCATTCCTCTTTTGTGGAGCGTTTTATAATCCAACAGATGAGGGTTAAATAAAAGCAAATGTGCAACAAAGCTGATAAGCTACAATAGCTTCCTCCATTTCTGACTCTCCAGCTGTGTTCCCCAAAAGGTCAGCCCTGTCAACAAGGCTTGTGACAGCACAAATTTGTTTGTCAGAATAAACCAAAGTTGAACTCAGTCTGAAAAATGTGTGTAGATTTACTTTGCCCCTGTGAGTGAATCCACTGATCAAGTTAACTGATTTTAACTGATTAAATTTCAGCATTTTAATAGCAGCCAAAATGCTATATTATACTATACTATCTACAATGATCATGCTGTACATTTACAGCCCCCCAAAAAGCTTCCCGTAAGCATTCCTGTTATATTAGCATTCATACAGAAATACAAATGAAAGCCATCTGAGGTAAATAACCTTGTGAGTCATCTGATTTTCCTGGATGAGGATGAGGACACTTCTACAGAGGAGATGTCACTTAACAACAGAGCAAGAATGCTGCTCCGGCTGCTGCAGTTGGACGGCCACCTGCATTACAGTGTAGGAGGAGGAAGTGTGTGAGCGATGTGTGTTATATGTGCCACATGATCTCATGCTGATGAAGAGACGTTGGATGGCTCCGGCATTGTTCATTGTGATTACAGCGGGTGTGTGTGCAGTGTGTGTGTGTGTGTGTGTATGTGTGTGTGTGTGTGTGTGTGTCTGCACGTGTGTGAGATACTTATACAGCACATGTGGATGATCTAGTCAGCTTACTTCACCGCCTGCACCTGTGATGAAGAAGGCGAGGTATGGAAAACAGAAGAGAGCAAAAACAGGGAGGGAGGGAGGGAGGGAGAGAGAGAGGGAGGGAGAGAGAGGGAAGGAGAGAGAGGGAGGGAGAGAGGGGGAGGGAGAGAGGGGGGAGCGTTTGTGTGTGTGCCTGTGTGTGTGTGTGTGTGTGTGTAGAGAGAGAGAGACAGAGAGAAAGAGAGAGAAAGGTAGAGAGCTGGAAGTGTGATCTGACTTCTGAGGAACTCTACTGGTGATTCATGCTGTTACACATGGAGCGATTCACTCCCTCTGCAGCTGTGCGGGCCACATGCGCAATATGATTTCACAACATCTTCCCTGTCCTTGGAAATTCCTCTTTTTCATGCAGCCCTCTCACCCCCTCAACTCCTGTCAATGTGCTGGCGTTGTTATACTGACAGAGAGGCAGGTGCACTTCGATTTAGTCATTCTTCTCTTCCCCGAACTGCTCTGTGCTTCACTGAGTCTTGAGTCAGTTAGGAGGGCCTGACCAAAAATCAGACTCACATGTTTATCATACAGTAGACTTCACAGTGCTGCTGCTGGTGATGGTGTTGTTGTTATCACTCAGCTCATCACCGCTCCCTTTAGATGTCAAACAGCCAGCTGGGAGCAACACAGAGATTTCTCAGCCTGAGCAACTCCAGTGACTCAGCATTTCTAGGTTTCGGTCGCTGCATTTTGCCCTGCAGTGTATGTGTGTGTTTGTTTTTCCTTACAGCATCACGCTCTTTCTAGGATTCGATCTAGTTGTCCAGTTGTGACCCAAGGGAGCATCTTGGGATCCCACCCAGGATGATGTATGTGTGTTGGGGCTGTGATTCATCCCGCAGCTGCCCCCCTAACTAGCAGCAGCTCTGCAGCAGCATAGCCAGCTGAATGTTCAGACTGCTCTGTTTACAACAAACCCCAACCTCATAGCAGCAATAGAGAGTAAAGCTGCTTTCACACTTGGAAGCAGCAATAGCACCATGTTCAATTATCCAGGTAACATGATTATTCCAGATTGATTAGGCTGCAATTGCATGAGACTCGGCATGGTGTTTGCTGTCATTACATGATAAAATCAAACATCATAGAACATTAAAAAGTACATTGCTGTGTTTGTTTTGAGAATTTTCACTCCTGTCTTTACCAGAGAATCCACCCTGATTCCTGTGACCTCCTGACACCAACACTGAAAGCTTCTACAACAACAGGCTGTGATGTGTATGTATGAATAGGGCTAAGCTCTAAACCATGACCTGTTATATAGATGATTGTCACAAACCAGCAAATAGAAATGCACGTGGGTCACATACCCTGACTTTTCCACATCTGGAAAAAAAAGGCGGGTAAATGTGTGATTAGCACGGAGATGACTGACTACAAAGTCCAGCACATGAAAAAATAGTGGCGATAATGGAGCCTGTGATTAGACTTGTTATCGTCGCCTTGATACCCTTTCACACACATTGTGACCATTTTTATTACAAAAAAAAAAAAATAGAACAGATAAAAATTCAACGATAAAAACAAGAGACAAAACTTTGGATATTAAGATACTTGGATATTTACACATGTAGCAGATAGGTTGTAACCCCTTAACGCAATACTCACTGCTCTCAGAAGTAACATGTAAAGTCATGACCGATGCTGGCTGTCCAACGTCAATACTTTGACTGAGTTGTCTGTCAGAGTGTTGAAAGCTAACACTGAATGTTTGTGTTTTCATTAATCAGATAGCTCTTGATTTAAAATAACATATGACTATGTTTGTATTGGTCTGGTCTTGTTACCAGAACTTTTCATATTGGCATTAGATTGAAACATTTCTAGCCATATCGAGCTCTAATCGTGAAATGACTGTCTGACTGACTGACTGATATTTAAGATGATTATGTAAACTATAATGTCTTTTTGTTAACTTCAGTTTACATCTGCAGGGGATTTTTTTGTGGGGCTTGTTAGGATCAAGTATATCTTTATTTTCCCTGAGGGGCAATTTGTTGCACAGCTAGCAGTAAATAGAGGAATGAATAAAAAAGACAATAAACGAAAAATACTATAAAAAAACATTAAACAAAGCAGTGAACAATAAATATCAAGTAACAAATCACACAGAGTTCTTTAAAAGGCCAATTTCAGCAGGAACAAATTATCTTTTAAGTCTACAGATGTTGAATATCTTTATAAAATCTGCTTCACGTATCATGTGCCTGTTACAAACACTTCTGATGACTCAACAGTACCATTCAATAACAATAACAGCTGCATTTTTTTTCTCTGTTAAAAAAATATTATTCAGCAATTTGACCGGACTGATGAATAGAAACAAGTGAAGAGAGATGACAGCAGTCAACTTTGGAACAAAATGTAAAAAATAACAGAAACCACGACTCACATCGATAAACAAGCATCAGAGAGACAGGCTGCAGGAAACTTCTTAGGTGCATCCATTGGACAGGATCAGGTCAGATAAGATTTTGTATGTCAAATATCTTTACTGTGGATCCCATGCTAGTACCACTTAGGCAAGAAAACCCTTTTTTTGGGGGGTTCCGTCAGTTATCTTTAATCATGCATATTTGCCTTCAGTGAAAATAACCTGTTTGGTGTAGATAGTTAGCTTCTCTTAAGAGCTATATTCATTGTTTCATCAGGCATTTCAATTCCTAATCCCCTTCTCCACCCACCCACACACACACACACACATATACACATCTCTTATCCCTACTTCGCGCCAAAAGAGCCAGCAGGAGAAAGTGAAAGAAAAGAGAATGGGCCTTCGAATGGCGAGGAATGAGAGTTGAGTTGAAGAACAAGTGAGTGAGTTAGAGAATGAGAAAATGAGAGGGAGAGACAGCATGGATTCTTTTCTTTGGGGCCTTAAAGACATGTTTCCCTCAGATGTTGGCTCTTCTTCAGATGCTAATGGTTCACTCTTATTCCCAAGCTGGGCCTTAGCATAACAATGCAGTGGAAGTGAAAGAACTAAACCTCTGCTTTCTTTAAGAAGCCAAAGCTGGGCTTTTCTTGTGGACTAATGCCCCTCTCTCTCTTTGTGCTCCCACTGAAAGGCCTGTGGAACGCAAAGGCAAGGTGATCACAGAGTTTACTTGAAAATGAGACTGAAACAACACATGGGCTCAGGCTAAAATTGCGTTGGTGAAGTCATTGAAAGCCAGCAGAAATGACCAAATATAGAGCACTAAGTTAGCTGGCCCTGAGCCAGAGTACTCACTCTCTCGAGTATGATGACAGCAGTCATTTTGAATATTATCAGCTTTTGCTTTTAAAGCTGTGCTGAATTATGTCTGTTGGATGAATCCAACCCAAATGTTATGACTGTATGTCCCGTGCTGACTCCAAGACGCCAGAGTCCCATCTGAAAAGCAGTTGCGAGCCTGAAGGGTTTTTGGATGAACTGTGTTATGACCTTGATGGGGTCCTAGCAGATACTGTTGTAAGGCCCTGATAGCCTCTGATAGCAAACAGAGAACATATGGTTTTCTGCTTTATCATTTATCAGGGAAGAATGAGCAGGATCATTGGTAAAGGACATGCTGGAGGACACAAAGATACTGTACAGGTCAAACTAGCTGCGCCCAGACATGATGGCTTTGACTTATCCGTGTTTGTGTTAAGTCAAACTGTTCCTTCTTATTATATGTCATTCAATTTTCTGCCTTTCTGCAAAAGTGGTTCTTTAGAAATTTGGAGAGTTCTCAAAGGGCGCATTTTGAGATGTGGTTTCAAGGCTGGCTGGCATTTTACGACTGCATGTTTATGGCATAGACGATCATAAAAATACTGTATGCTGAAAATATATGTTACTTCAGACAGAATTCAGAGTTTTAAAGGAAAAATCTACAGTTTTAAACAATTAACATTCTTATGGAAGTATGATAAAAGATAAGATAAACTTAAGTAGGGAAAATGACACTGACGCAATTCAACATAAGAGTTGGGATGATGTGGAGATAAAAGAAATGTTTAGAGAACAAAACACAGTAACTGATATGCTGTAAGATAAAGTGACGTGTGAACTCTAAAAAATCCAAATGAGGCTTTATCCGTTGTCCCTCAGGCCTCACGATGACAATAGTTGACTAAATACCCCCCAATTACCAGGTTTTAACCCATTAACACCTCTGATGTTGCCCCTCTTTCTTTCCGTGCCTGAAGCCCTCCTCCGCTCCCCCCTCTCTTTATGCAGATGAGCAGTGAGTCCAGGTGCAACACAGAGGAAGTTAGCACCTCCTCAGCACAGCGACACAATCTATTTACATGCAAAACGCTGGGCTTAGTCAGTAAATGTGTGAACACAGGTGTGTGTGTGTGAATGGGACGTGGCGGGGTGATGTTGAGCCACTAATCTGTTTGTCCTGACATACTCTGTGTTTGCTCTGATACTGTTGAATCACAGTATTGTGTAAGTAGATGTTTTGTGTTGTAGCAGAAGGATAGAAGCAGCTCAGGGTTGAAAATATGCCTCTTACAAACACAAGCCTGCATTTACTTGTGCTGAATTGAGCTTTTTGTGCTCTTTCATTTGTATATGTGTGTGTAGATTTAGAGGAAGTCGGTGGTAGCACCCAATGTCATTTGAAGCAGAGCGCCTGGCGCCACAGCATCGGGCACATCACTCCCTGGTGCCAGGCTCATTTTTATAAGCGTTCACTAAATGACACACAGCTGGCGGCATGGAGACAGTTGTCAGTGCCGTCACTACGCCCTAATCTGTCTCTCTCTCTCTCTGTGTCTTTCCGTCTCTTTTCCGTCTCTCACACTCTGGTGTTCAGCTGGGCTGCCTCCCTTCCTCCTCCCTCCCTTCAGGGTCCAGACTTCGTGGAGCCGAAGCTGCAAAAAGTCACTTCCTGGAGCTGGTGCTTACTTCCTTTTCTTTTTGTGGGACTTCCTGTCCTGCCTCTGTGATCAGGCCGGTCAGAGCGGACTCTTTGGGAGAGACTTCCTGATGCACAGACAGCTGGGGAGATAATTCTCTCTTTCTGCTTTTGTCAGGAGTTTTTTTCTTTCTCTCTCTCTGTGTCTCCAGAGGTCTTTCTTTTCCCTCTGTAATGTTTTTCCATTTACTCTGCTAAGCTGCAGGTTTATTTTGCTACAACGCAAAGTGAATCTGATCCCCCAGAGATAGATCATCTTCTGAGAGAGTAGACCTATGAAGGACAGCATCACAGGAAAATGAGCCTAACAGATATCATGCAGCTTAACAATATCAGGCTGAGACACAAAGCGCACTTCATACCTGCTGATCTAGAGAGAATATTTTGCAATATCGCACCAGGCTGTCCCATCCATTAGGACTGATGTTCACCTCATCCAGCACCTCGCCCTCCCCTCTGGCTGCAAGTGGAGGAATGTAGTGGGTGTGGGTGTGTGGACCATGGTAGCGAGCAGAGACTGGCTCTAGTAGGTACGCCAAGCCCAGAGCAGGCTCTTGTGATGGGGCAGAGCACAGACAGCCTGCAAAGAGGAGGCCTCCGTGGGTGAGCAAACACAGGCCTGCTCTGAAAAAAGGAGCATGAGTCAAATGTAGGAACTGTAGGAGAAAATATAGTTACATTTTAGACGCCTCTCTGTCTGAGCTCTTGGTGATTCCCGTCCCCCAACACATCCCATGACCTGTGAATGTAATTTTATCACTGCAACATTTTTATCTCTCAAATTGTGTTGCTAAAGTAGGGCAAATAAACCTCTTGTCCTCCACTTCTTTTTTCACCAGCATATGTTCACCTTATGCTGCTCCTCTGCATGTCCATCTGGCCACCTGGTCGATTGGTGACAGCAGGGTGGCAGGTCTGGGGTCAGGCCAGAGGAGAGAGGGCAGCGGGGAGGTGGACTTGCCTGTGGATGGATGGTAGGATCCTGGTGTGCCGGCCAACCTAGCCTGAGGGTAGGCTACGGGCCGATGAGAGCCAGTATGCCACCTTAACGTCCCCCTGTGAGAGTCTCCTTTGAACCGGTGGGATGTGGCTCACACATGGGCTCCTCACAGACAGAGGACGTTGTGTGTCAGCAGGCTCTATGCTTTGTGCGACGGACAAATGGGTTTAGTGTGTTGCTCCTCTGTTTGCACGGCTGCACTCATATGTTTGAGGTGCTCTGAGGGGAACGACCTGGTGGGGGCAATAAATAGTTGGACTGGATAACTAGTGTTGTTTCACCTGAACACTCAATCTGTAGTCAAACAACCCCAAGGGGTACCTATTGAAGTCTTTTGCTGCCAGGGGTTTATATTGCCTCTACACAGATAGTATCAAGATGTCTAGAATCTGAACTATGCAAACAGAGCTGAAAACAGACAAGTCATACCGAACAAGTAAAGGTGCTTTGGAGAGATGGGTGTGTTTTGTAGCAACCTCTGGCAGTTTCACTTTCCTTACTCAACAAAAACAACAACAGGTGTGATACAATCTCATTCTCAATCCATCATAATTAAAGCTGTATAGTTTTTTTGGACTCATCCTCAGGGATGGGGGTGGAGAAGGGCGGGAGAGCCGAGTGCCCAGGATGAGGCCTGTGCTCTGGGCATGTTCTGACGGGATCCCCCTGCTCCGCCTGTGTGCTGGCCCTGGTCCGCCTGGCTCAGACTGGCTGGCAGTTCTGCTGAACGACAGGAGAACACGGCGGCCTCTCTACACGTCCTCTACTTCCTGAGCTACTGCTGGGCTCGGCAGCCCTCGGGAGCTCCGCATGGCAGCAGGCTAAGTACACACACAGGAAGAGCTGACATCTGAAACAGCAAATGCTGCAACAGTTTGTTTGTCATCACTTCAAACTGCAGGGTGAAAGTTTTGAGGGTGTGCATTGTATTCAAGGGCCATCTCATCACACTGAAGCATCTGCCCCGTATAGGAATATCCAACAGCAAAATGCAACACAAATGAACTTTTTAAAATTTTATTTCAATAAACTTAGCAATAACACTTGTGTGAATTTCTGTCTTTTCAGAAATTCTTTGACACAGCACAAGAGAATAGATTGCATTCTTGAAATAATGTGGCATTTCTTAATATAATATAAATTATCACCAGCTGGCCTAATTATCTCAAAAACAAAAACAGAGAAGAATGCATGGTAGAACTCATATTTTCAGCTGGGAAAACAATGATATCAACAAATTTCATGTAATACATGCTACATTTATCACAACAAAGTCATACAATTTGATTATCTGCCATGCAACACTTTTATTTTTTTCCTTCATAGAAAAAAGATACTTGTTTGATAATTCCATGAAATAATCTAATCATGAATTCAGACACTTCCAAGGTATTAACCAGATTAGCCCACAATCTATTGGAGTATGTTTTTTTCATATAAAAGGAGATGCTTTAGAAGAGCTCAGGGATGAATGTGTAATGAGCTCGAAATAACCTAAAGCCCTTTTTTTTCTCTCTTTTTCTCTTTTCTGTGTCCTCCCTCCCTCCTCCCCTCCCTGTCCTTTTTTTCTCCTCTTTTGGGAAACATGCCTTTCCCAGCTGCACAGCCCCCACAGCGCGAGGCCAGGCCAGGAGCACAGCTGGCCAGACTTGGTGGAGCCAGTCGACAGGCGCATGGAGCGCAGCCCGCCCAGGGCCCGCTTCCTCCGCAAACATGCCCAGGTGTGGGGCCTCCGAGCTGGGCTTCTGATCTCCACCAAACAGCAGTGTGTGTGTGTGTGTGTGTGTGTGTGTGTGTGTGTAGGGAGGGACGATGGGATGAGGGATCAAGAAGGCAAAAAGGGGGGAGGGGGAGGGGGGGGGTGTCATGGTGTAGAGGAGGAGGAGGGGGGGTGTCCCTGCTGAAGCTGTGTCAACATTGTGTGTTAATGTGTGTGAGTATGTGCATCTGTATCTGCATGTGTTTGTGTTTCGGGAAGTGAGGGTCACCCCCGGGGGAGACAGTGGGCAACAACAATTACTGCAGCATTGTAGCTAAATTGTGTCTGAATTGTTCGTCCCTGCCCACAACCAGCCGCTGCCAGGAGAGAAAAGCTTAGAGTGGCTACGTAATTACTGTGCAGTGGCTCATTTGAAAGATGCAACACTGGTTGTTAGCATATAATAGAAAATAAATGATCACCTGCAGGATGAGTACACACTCATGCAGAGCTCAGAGGGGCTGTTTGAAGAATGCAATTCAGTACAGATTACTGATTACTTCCCACATGTGGACTTTATCTGACTACTTTCTGCTAACTCTAGATTTGTGCTGTACACGTTGAGCTGTGGTCTTAACACACTTAAACAAAAACACACTCCTGATCGTATCCAGCTCAGGCCACAGAGCTCGCCTGACTAACTCTCCCATAAATCACTTCATAAATCACTGCACAAATGTACAGCTAAATGATTTCAGATTGCTTCGTAACAGTGACATTACCTGCGGTTGATTTGATATGCAACACTCAGCCCCCCAACCCCCACCCCCTTCAACTCTCTTGTTTTTTACTGTGTAACATCTGATGGTGACCTCACACTGGCCTGGTTGTCATCCAATTCAAGCATTTAACATTATAACCAGATTCCAAGACACTTTCAAACACATTCACGCAGTTGAATGCATGCACGCACACACACACACGGGAATCACTTCCACACGCCGCACCAGATGAAACTTAGTGTAACAGGAGGCGTATGAGCTGGGGTCAGATCAGATAAGGCGAGGCCAGACAGCCTGAGATAAGCTCTTTGAACGGCTCTATCTGCAGCGTCAGGGAGACGTTCTCCCCTCCAGCCGTTTCACATGATCACTGCTGGCCAGGCGGCTGCTGCTGGCCTGGTTGTGGCCTAGCCCTGCTACTAATTAACTGGGTGAGCCCAGGGCCCTCTGACTGACTGCCTTGTCTCTTGCAGTCCCCCCCCACTCAGGATTGCTCATGCATGCATACTAACAGACACTCACGCAAGCACACACATAGACACACAGAATCCTATCTGTTGTGGACCCCAGGAGGATCTTGGATGGTGTAGGTGGCCCTCTTGTGGTACAAAACGGTTGAGTATTATTAGAGATTCTCATCTCATGTGTTTCTCTTGGTTTTTTAAACATTTCCTTCTCTCTCTAAACCTGAAAAAGTAAATAATAAAAGGTCACTTTCAGATTCAAACATGGGTAGTGCTACATGTTGACAATGCTAACCAGGGCTGCAACTGTCATTATTTTCAATATTGATTGTTTCTCAAGTAGTATATTTGATTAATCAAATTATTGTTTTGACTCAATATCACCAAATGTTTCCTTGATGACTTCAAACTGCTTCTTTTGTCTGCTTAACAGTCTGAAAGCCAGTTTAATTCAGTTTAAAGACAGCCATTTCTCACTTATGACAAGCTGGAACCAGCATGTTTGACTCTTTTAGCCCCACTACTAGCCGTGGCTCTAGAGATGGCAGCAGATTGAAATATCTAAACAATAACATGGATAAGCATACAGTGAATACAACAAAATCATTGTTTGAAAATAAATTGCATGATGATAAATAATATTATTCCGAAAATTTATGATCGAATTCCTGCAAAACAAAGGACCAAACTGCAGCCTGGTAGCCGTTAGCATGACTGTGGACTGCTTAATAAATGACTGGGACAATGATTGCATTCTCTGTCAATTAATGTGTTGTTCATTCCCGTCTTCCGATAATTCATTTATTTCTCTTTATCTCTGGCTATCTGTTTCATCATGTGAAGGGATCCCACACTAATCCTATTGTTGAGTCTTGTACACTTCATTGTCTAATGTAAGCTTCTGATGACAGTCCAGTCGGAGGTCTGCACTGTGTTTTAGCAGTGCTTCCCTCCCACAGTGCAGAGGTTAAAGCCCAGTTAACCTCATATGTCCAGGAGAATTCCAGAGGCTGTCAGCTGTTTTTTCCTGCAGCGTCCCATCGAGGGTCAGGGCCTTGATGCTGTGATATCTCCATGTCTATCTCTGTGACAAGCATCAGGAAAATCAATGTGTTTGAACAACTACAAATTGCACACCCGCACACATAGATATAGGAGAGGGCTGTGTGAGCGCTGGTACAACTGGAATCTCACCATTTGCAAGCACAGGTACCGTATGCTTAGAAGGATCAGCTGGGATTTGTGTGAGTATGTGTGAGTGTCAATAGGCGTCTTTGTGTGTTTCATTTGCTGTGTTTGTGTCTACTGGTTGGACTAAAAATGGTGGCTTGCTCACCTGTTCACACACACACAGTGGACAGAAAGGGAAGCAGCCTCTTTTAACAGGGCCACAGTCACGGCTGAGTGTACGTGCACACACACACACACAAAGTACCTGACCTCCACATTTTTTCCCTGTGCTCACCTGTTTGTTCAGAGGATGTCTGCAGCCTGATCAACTTAAACACAGCTCCAATGTTTCCACGCTACCTGTTTGAACAGCTGAGTGAAGCGTTGACTTTAGCACTTTGCACAATAGCAAAGGATTGGTTTGGAGATACACACAGGCCTCCTCCTCCTCCTCTTCCCCCTCCTCCCCCTCCTCCTTCTCCTCCTCCTCCTCTGCTCTTCCAGCTCTTGTGGACTTGGATATGTTAAACGCTGCCCGCTGACCCACTGAAAGATTTTTTTCTCCCCCTTTTAAAATAGCTTACTCTGGTCTGATGGAGTACAATAAGAAATCTGGTTTTAAGTGCATGTTTGTGGTCTGCATTGCTTACTATATATGGGCCGGGCCTCCCAGTCCAACATCTAATTATGTGTTGAGCACTGATGGGAAAGGATTACACACACACACACACACACACACGCACACACACACACACACACACACGCTCACATCCAGCAGGAATCTGTAATTGTGTGAATGTGCTCTGTGGATGTTGGAGTGGATGTGAAGTATGGGAAGCAGTGTGCTATTGAAGGAATGCCCTGGTGCCAGTGAGACTAGGGAGCAGAGCGGCAGACGAGCTGTGGTGGAGCTAAATGAGGAGAGACGGCAGCGTTTATGACACCAAGCAGCATTCCTCTCTGATCTATAGGCAGCTGCACCCTGATGGGCACCATCTGCACTTGGAAGAACACCTACACATGCATGCAAACATGCACATAAAAAAAAAACATCAGGCAGAAAAAGGTGTACATGGAAAAGCATGGTAACACTTTAAAACTTGGAGATCATTCTATCTCACATAGGCAGTGAGAGAGACTATTACAGGCGGAGTGCGGCACAGCGGGCTCATCGGCGTCCGTCTGTCGCTGGCTGGCCCATTTAGGGGGTCCGGGCGGAGGGGTTTTGTGGCTGCGGTGCTGCCTGAGGCCTGGCTGGGCTGATTTACAGGCGGCGTGGGGACATGTGCCGGGGATACTCCCAGAGCAGCCTGGTGGGGGCCAAAACAGCCACACTGCTGCTGCCTGCACATCTGGAGTCTAGACTGAGTGGCTCTGCCGAGCGCCTCCCTCCCTTCTTCCCTCTCCACATCCACATCCATCCATCCATCCCTCTGCCTCAGCTGCTGTCCCTCCCTCCTCCCTCCCTCCTCCCTCCTCCCACCTTCATCCAACTGTTTGTGTAGCTGCCTGGGCTCAATTGAAATTTAAGATCAGCTCTCACTTTTTCCTCTCTCCCACTCACTTTTCCTTCACCCTTGTCTCTCTCTCTTTCTCGTCTCTCTCCTTCTTGCCCAGCCTCCAACACAATCTGATGAAGGACGAAACAGTCAGAAAAAAATAAGTGCATGTCATTGAGCGCATGTGGAAGACATCATAGAGGGGATTGTTATTCCTCCCCCTCTGAAAGCCCAAGCCTAAGTGTTCACAGGGGGACCCTCCAGTGATCTTTCAAGAAATTAAGGATCAGGCTCCTGAGCCAAAGAGCAGTCATATAAACATATTGGCTCTGACATACATAATAAACAGCAGTGCGATAAACATGATACCAAGCATACTCACACACACAGGCTTGTTTTACTGGTGGCTCCTGTTGGTTGCTGTCAGGACAAATGTTCCTTGTTCTGTTGAAGACCTTGTAAAGATGAAGGCCGTTGTCCGATCTGACACCCTTGCCCTTTATCCCCCTCTCTTTACAACCTAAACACACATGTCTTCTCTTACCATTTTCACCATCTCTTTATCTTTCACACACAAACAGATATATATATAATTATGCTGATGCTGTTTTTTTTTATCCCGTAAAGTGTAAACAGAGACATATGCGTTATCTCTCATTACACCAACATGATGGATGAAGCTTCATAAGATAAATATGTTTTGGTAGGGCGGATGGTCTTTGGCGGCAGTTAGGACTTCTACTTTTTAGCTGAGGCATGCATTGTTATGCAAATGAGAGAGAGAGAGAAAGACAGAGAGAGAACTGTGGCTTTTTTGAATTTCATAACTGCTTCTCCAGTAAACAGTGTGCATCAGGGTTTCCCCCTTGGTGCATGAGTACTATCACAATAGAGCCTCCATTTAAACAGTGGAAAGTTGTAGCAGAAACAAACTCTGTCAGTGGATCCAGAGAGGCCGGGAGGCGTCATGAACGTTATTGTAATTTACTGCAGACAAACAGGGACCTCTCTTTTTTTCCATGTAGCCTGATTTCCTCTCCCAATAATGAACATGAGTTTTTTCTTTTTTTTTCTTCCTTTTTTTATTGCTATGTTCACCCTATCGCATTCACACCGTGTCGCACACTGCGGAATAAATGGCTGCGTTCAGCTCTCTGGTGTTAAACAGGTCGTAAAAGGCAGCTACGTGATACTCTCCAACAAGGCCTGAACCTGTGCGGCTGCTCGCCTGACTGTCGCCTGCCTGCCGCCCCCCTCCCCTCAAATGGAACAAATTATCCAGCTACTTGGGTAAAACAAGGTAATATTCATTTTAAAAGGAAGTTAAGAGAGAAAGAAAGAAAACATCTGGATAGCACTGGTTGGTGTTTGCCTTCTCTGGAAGCCATTAGAACAAACAGGGTTCCTAGTTTGAATGTTCTTCTCTCACTCTCACGTTTCACTCTGCTTGAACCTCGCACATCCTCTCACCACCTGTATCAGCTCTGGTTCCCACCCTTGTTTTCTGTCGCAGCAGAGGAAAGACAGATATGGAGGGTTAGAGAAGGGAGAAAGACACCAGATACAACAGAGGGAGGGAGTTGGTTTGAAAGACAAAGAGAACATGTAGTCCCAAGTGCTAGAGGTGACCTCAGCTCTTCAGATTACAGGTGCGCACTGTCCGCACAGCTCTCACCTGTGTTGATGCCGCAGGGCTTAAGTATCACACGTAACAAAGGTCGGGGCCAACAGGTTTTTTCCCTGCTGTGCTGCTCTGTGAGAGTAATATGGCTCGAAAGTTCTCCACAATGGCGTCAGTTGCTAAGCTGACCCTGGTTGATTTGAGGACATCCTAAAATAACTCTTATTGGTCACTGACTAAAGCTAAAACACTTTATTTAGTGGAGAATCCTCAAGGCATTGTTTGACCTTTCCGAACAACACAGCAGTGGTTTAAACGGTGCTGACGCATCTATTTTTCCCCATTGACAGCCACAGATAGACCTTAATGCCAAGAGATTTACTGTAAACCAGACTGAGAGGCATTTGGACAGATTTTGTTATTTCAAGACTAAGTGCTGAATCATATTGTCCAAGTGAGACCCATATATTGCGCAATGAAATGTGTGTGCACTTGTTTTCTGCCCATGGGCCTGCTGAGCTGAAGAAAGTTTTTGGTCCTGTCATTGCACAATTAGCCACCGACTGGTTAGCTGGGCCTGTACTCTATTGGTGTTTGTTGAGACCCGCAGATTGGCACAACATTGTATGTGAATCATCAGGCTTACTGGGGCAACAGTACAGTCAACACAGGCCTGCCCAACGCCCCACTGGGTGAGGCTCAACAGCAGTGGTGTTGCAGCCGGACTGGTATTAGCCATGTTTGTGCTCAGAGTGTCAGGTAAACACAGGCTTAACATGTTATCCGGGAGCTTAGAATAAACTTGGCCAGGTGATAAAGTCAGGTATAAAAAACAGAAACCAGACTGCTGCAGGTAAAAAGTGCTGTGTATATGATTTGACAGCTGATAAAGTGGTGACAGTTACAAAGTGAGGTGTAGAGAAAAGCAATTACATAGCAACAGAAGGTGAGAATTCCTGTGTGTATCATCTGCCTGGTTTGATTACTGTTAACGCTTTAATATTCAAAACTGATGTTTCTACCACTCACCCTAAATTTTCCATTAAAGTGAGATGTCTTGCTTAATTCAGCACACAAAGTAGTATTGATGCTTCAGCCTGACTTGGTCTGGTATGATCAGTAGCTTATGATGGCTACTGTTAGCAAACCTAATGGCACTGACAGCTAGTGACTCAGTGGCAACCTTTGGCCTTATGTCAGTAGTTGAAAGACTCCCTGTCAACAAGGGTCGGTGCTAGATTGGATCAGCCAGAGGAAACACCCTAACTGCACTCATGAGACTTTGTCCCTCCAACCTACCATTTATCATCAACTAGGCAAATTTCACGGTTTGTTTTCATCACAGGTCAGCAGGTTTTCAACTACTGACCCGTCATGTCCCGCCATGTTGCACCACCATGTTCGTACAGTACCCCAAATTTCTTATTTTATTTTAAAGTAGGCATAATCCTAAACTTTTGGCAAATTACATTAAACTAATGAAAAACAAAAAAGATAGAACATGTTTGCGCAATAACCATCCTAAAACATACTTACGGCTGCTGACGTGTTATGAAAACAAACAGGAAATTTGGCCTCACCGTCACCCTGGTATAACCAGAGATGGCGCTGGTTAGCAAAAGTTACATAGTGTTGCTTTAATGTTAAACTTTTTCACATTGTTTTACAACATAACATTATACTAACTTCATATTCCAACACTTCAGTGAGGCCAAACATATCATATCATATATCTTACATCAAATGGAAAATTCTACTGGTGTTGTATGTCATTATGGATACCCTGTATCTGGCATCTAACAGTGGGAATAGAATTTAAATACAAATCTGTGGATTCAAACAGTGTTTTAAAGCAATACAGAATTGTACCAAAAGTGTCAGTGTTGTGTCTGTGTGGTTACAAAGTTATGTTTAAAATGTAGCTTTTAAAACTAGTCAAATTAATACAGTCTATTGAAGGTTGTGTTGGGACTGAATATTTGGAGCGAGATGAAAATCAAGTGTGGTATTAGGTGTCATGCCATGTCAGGTAGAACCAGACCAGAACTGTCTCAGTGACAGGTGACAGAAGGCATGTTATTATAGCACTCGCTCAACTGGATCATATCAAAATAAAGATCATTGTTTCAAAGTCTGTGTGTTCATGTGTGTGTGTGTGTGAGTGTGGGTGTGTGCGTGTGTGTGGTGGTATCTGCCAAACCAGTCAGTCTCAGTTACTGTGTAAAGTACTTTACTGTGCATCAGTTCCAGTTGTAAACTGCTTCAGTGTGTTAACCTGGTTTGTAACAAACTGCCTTAAGAGGGTTTTTTACGGCTGTGTTATGACGTCCCGAACGGTCTGCTGTCTGCAGGTGGTACTTAACCTTTTACTCAACTTCTCCTCTCCCCAACTGTATCTCCGTCTTTCTCTCACATTCATGGTTGGTATCATCTTACCTTTGATACACTCGATTCGACACATGAACTGGAACGATCAGTCTATCCATCTGTGTGTCATCTATCATCCAGCTATTGTTGCCATCAGTGATCTCACTGTGACTGTGACACTGCAGCAAACCATTGCCAAGTCATACTTGTCAAGCTCACAGTAATACCTGTAATAACAGCTTTATGGGTACTCACAACAACAATTCTCAGAGACATATTTAAACAGATTATGGGCTCCCCTCCCCGGGTGTAGTAGGTTGTTGTTTCATCTGTGAAGTTTGAGGTCTGTGAACCCTGAGAAAACACACAAACACAAAGAGCGAAGCTGTCATTTGGTCTTCATAGTTTGTTTTTTATTTTTTATTTCTGTAGGACTAAAAATAGGATTGTTAGGGCAGAGCTTGTAGTTTGGATGAGATGCTGTTATTCATGTGTATGAGGCCTCGCTCGGAGGAGCTCTGTGCCTCAGGGAAATAATGAAAACTAAACACAGACTCAGGGAGAAGTGATCCACAGGTTATTACTGCACTCCTCTCTCTGTTGCTCTCCCATGGTTCTAAAATGAGTTTATGTAATCTAAGCAGACCCCCCCCCACACACACACCCCTCCACACATACACTCTCTATAGCCTCGAGGGCAATAGATGTCAGATGCTGCTGTCATGTCTCATTTACACCTATTGCCTGAATGAATAGAACAACACTGTCTATGATACTAATGTAATTGATCTGAGGTTCTTCTCAAAAAGTTAACTGACTTAATCTGATTGGTACAAATCATTAGCTCTTGAGTGATGCGGCATCATTCATAATGATTATAAACTGGCAAAAATATACCATAAACAAAACAATTATACACACCAAAATCCTGCCCTATTTTTCTTGTGCAAGGTAGGTGAAGTTTGAGGCATTAAATTTTAATATTTAAAGGAGCATACGACTGGCTGTGTGAGCAGATTAAAGCAAATATTTACCACCTACAGCAACTAAATCCACAGATGATTAAAAGTGTTCTCTCCACAAAAAGATTTTCTGATTGATGTAACAGGATTAAGTTATTATGATGGATTAGCCCACACACCTCAAATATGTAAATTCACTCACCTTGTCAACTACAGCATAAAATATCTTTCATGTTATTCAGAACATCACAAATACATTCACACATCTTTCTCTGTCCTACCAGTTGAAACTAAACCAGTCAGTCTCATCCTGCCTGCTTGGACCTGCTACTGGTGAGAATAATATGAACTGGTGGCGCCCTCTTGTGTGTCAGAGGGGTTCATGTGAAAATGACCTGAAAAGTATCATCTGGACCAACATGGTGACCATTGTAGCCTATAAAGCCAGTTAAATACAATGGAATCAGTTTTGAGTGTTGCAGTGGGAAGAATGATGACATTAATTATGTTTATAGCTCAGTCATCGTGTTATCACTTGTGCTTATCCTGCTATGACTTAATGGTGAACATCGCTAGTCGAAGCACACCCCTGTGACCGAATAACAATAATATCATTACACTGACTCACTTTACATTAGCTCAACACTGTTTCTAAGGGAAACTACAGTATTTTTCAACCTGTACCACATTGAAATTAGTGCAGCTGTGAAACGGGCTGTAATATAATCTGATGGGGCAATAACGTCCTGTCAATGGACTCCTACCAAAAGTGCTGGTTTTTATTAGTATTAGTATTGCTGCTATACTCTTTGACAGAGTTGGAAAGAGGAGTGCCAGGAGGAGTTTTGTGTGTGTTGGAGTAAAGAAAGTAGAGCTCAATGTTATTTAAAGTCATGACTGAATATTTAGCTGATTTTAACAACAATTCAACTCAGAATGAGACTTAATTCTCCTAAGGCAAAGAAAATGTTTTATATCACTGTATGGTCCTTTCCATAATGTTGGCAGACACTTATAATAACATTCGAAGCCTGTCAGTGGCAAAAACAAGCACTTTTATTGGACGTGCATAGACGGGCCACTATTTCCCTGTCAAAAAACTCTTGTCCCTTTTAGTCACTTTAGTCACATAAAAAAAATAGTAAAATGTGGTCCAGATTGAAAAACACTGAAATTTCCCTTTAAATAAACTTAATTTAAGGTTTTCTGTAGTTAGTGAGTCACGTGTCATTATTGTCATTTTACCAGTGCATGAGAGAAAGTCAAATCCCAGTGAAATGGAAGTTAGGGTCTTTATATTGTTACGTGTTCCCAGTGAAACTGAATATTTGAGCAGTGTACAGTTACAAGAGGGATTTAAAGCCAATTTGACATAGTGGCCAAACCGTGTAATGACAACATCACGTGACACTATTGGGCCCAAAAAGACTTTTTCCCATAGACTAAGGCCTACATTGTAATAAAGATGTCTGTAAATCAGTGGATACATCTTTTGAGCGTCCCAACTCCTGTGAAATGATTTGTTTCACGATCACAATTTGATCCATTTGCTCCGATCAAATTTCAAAAGTCTAGAAGCCACACAAATTGAATCGTTTTATCTTCATTCAAGTCAGCTGGAGGGCGCAAGTGGCATTTTTTGGCTTCGTGCACAGGTTTCTGAATGAAGCCCTGCCTCCAACGCTGTATCCAGACATTCACTGCAGATCCAGTGGCTTACTCTTATATCAGTGACTCCTAATTAATACTGAATTGTTCTAATTCCTCTTATTATTGGAGGTTACTGCCTCTTCTATTTATTGGAATCCTATTGGAAAATTCAGCATTTAATTTTGAATAGCTTCCATGTCGTGTGACCCAGTGACTCTAAATCAATACCAGACATTATTATTACTACACTGGACAAATAAGACACACCTCTTTTTATTGGGTTGGATTAGTGTTTCCTTTATTATATTGTCACAATAGCAAAGAACCAACGAGAAGAAGCCATCACATCAAAGTGGCTATGTAAAAAAGAACACGTTTTCACATTTTTGAGAAGCACAATATCGGTACAAAATTATTATAAAATATATAAAAACGAAATTCAGGCTGACTGAAGTCCCGAGGAGCAGTAGGTGGCAGTAATACACCTGAATAGAGTTGACAAAGAAGAAGGGGGAAGTAGGAACGTTTTTAAATTTTCCATAAAAATATTAATATATAATAGAAGAAGGACTAAGCACTTCAAACAGTAATTTATTGATGGCCTAAGTGAAACCCCCTGTGGTTTAAAGCTGACCCTCTGACTGCCAACACTGAAGAAGCTGCTGGATCCGGAGTGAATGTAAAATATCCAGCTTAAAACTAACTTCACGGTGCTTTGCAAATCACATGGATCTCTTTACTCAACTGACCCCTGTGGGCATCCATAGAAATGATCTAAGTATGACTTTTGGCGCCACCTGGCCACCTGTTAGATCGAAGGAGAGAAGAGTAGATCTCAGCCCATCATATACATACTCTCCATATTGCTATGTTTGATGTCACGGTCCAAACGATGAAGTGTGGTTTTATATTTGTTTGGATGAACCTTTGTGAACGCATCAAACATTTAAAACATAGTTTACAGGAAGAGAAAGACAATAATTTAGATGTAAAAAAAAAAAAATACGCGGGAACTGATTTAATATGAATATATATTTGGTATATTATATTTGTAATAATGAACACAGGGACACAGGATTAAAAGTGGGGAAAATGTATTTGCTATTCTTTGACAACCAGAAGAGGGCGCTGCCGAACAACACCAGGCCCAGGAGAAGCACACACAGCAGGTGGAACATGGCACAGGTAAGTGTTATACATTTGTCTCTTTACTCTTTTTCTCCTCGTTTAATGAAACATGTTTATAGTGTTTTTAAAACAAAGGTCAAAGTATATTTTTGACACATATACTTATTTGAATTTTGAAATTCAGCACATCGAGACATACAAATATATCCCTCCCAAACGCCCTTGTCCCCGTCCACTATCTAGGAAGATAGATTGAATACTAGCGATAATGAAATAACATTAACAGACATTGTGTAGTAAACCAAATAAGTAGTTAACCCAAACCACAATGATTAATGTAGAATGTAATAAAATAAAAAAATAAACATCAGTCTTTTTTAATTAGGTGTAAATAAGAGGCAACTTGCATGTAAATTGGTCATTAAGTCTGGACATGACAATGAGTCATTAAGCTGGCACTAAGAAGAAGCTTTGTACTATCATATCTTTCATACTGAATCATCAAGGTCACATCTAGTTATCTTCTAGAAAATTTAAGAATTTCCCAAATATTTTATGAAAGGTATCAGGTTTTCTTTTCATTCTTTCTCCAAATCAAGACTTTGAGAGAGATTTTTCTGCCCTGATTGACTAACCTTAACCCTAACCCTAGCAAAAAACTTGTTTTTTTCTTGGTATTATTTAGCTTTGGGGTCTCTGGGAACAGAGCAAGAACACACAGGCTAAAGGTTATTCTAGGAAGCTAATGATTGATTATCACCTGTAAAAACAAGCCAATACTTCTACGATAACCTGTGTATCCATGACAGGTTTCCCAAGATATACCATTTTATCAGTGGCCAAGCTTATACTTCTTTAACTTGTGACCTAAATATAAAGGTTTATGAGGCTAATAAACATTATGAATTCTGTCTCTGGTTGCTGAGTCTTCTTGCATGCAGAGGAACAGTTACAGTAGACTGTAAGTCTGTGAATTTGATATTAATAGACTGTGAGCGATGTTTGGCGATTCAATAGACTGAATGAATTATAGATGATATGTCCTGGAAAATATGACTCTAATCTCTACACAAAACATTAGAGACCTCATGAGCTGTTTTAGCCCAAGCTTCTTCTAGTCTGCCTCAAAACACCCAGACGATGAGAGAGATGAGCTGGTGTCTGTCATTAAAAACTCCTGTGATCGTTTCTTTCACCGTGTCTCTCTCTCACACACACACACACAGGTCAGCGGTATGGTTGTTCGGTGTGTTTGGGACATCTGTGTCTCGTAGCGGCTGTCACAGTAGGGTCATTCACTCACTGAATTACAAATAGTCTGTCATCCTTTTTATAGATTTTTGTAGCAGCTCTGCCTGAAAGAGTCCTGAACCAGAGAGGGACAGTGCTGAGCTGCCATAGTCATGCACACAAGGTCAGCGATTGATTGTAAGAGCTTATGGAAGTATTTAGTGTCACAATTTGAAACGCCTCCTTTATAAGTAAGAATCATATTCAAAACTTTGAGTATTAGCAGTAAGATGTAGCAGTCATCATTATGGGGAATAGCCTCTTTCAGATTGTTAAAATCTGAGCAGCAGTTTAAAGGATCAAGCTGGCAGTTTCCTATATTTTTCTTATTGTCAACAAATCTCATGTGTAGAGCCAAACCAACAACTCATTGATCTATTTACGAGTATATTGTGTGTATCCAAAGTGTGATATTTTATATTCCAAAAACATACGGCACTGGGTGAGATGTGACTTCACCACAAAGGTTACTGTCATAGTAGTTTGTTTGAAAGTGGCCATAACTCTCATTAGAGATTCCTTGTACTAGAGACGCCACCATTGATTGTGATTTAATTTGCAATGATTCACTATCTTGTTGTGCTACATATTGACTTTAAACTGAAGTTCTTTTTTAGAAAATTTGTACGATAGCACAAAGTCAAGAGGTTGTGATATGTAGCGCAACAAGCCAGCAAAGCTCTGCAAACAGAACAGTGTTCCTGCAGAGACACAATGGGTTCTGCCCTACAAGGAACCTCTCTGCTGAGACTGAAAACATAATCGCTGTTATTAGTGTTTGGAGCCATTTCTAAACAAACTGCTGCAACAGTAATCTTTGTGGTGAAGGAACACGTCACCCACTGTGCGGTGTGACTCACTGACATGCTTTTAATAGTTTTTGGACAACAACAGAGCTGTATGGCACAGAAGAATACGATACATCAGCCTTTGGATACGCACACAATACATGTAAGTAGGATGAGTTCATTGTTTGGCTCAGTGCATGGGATTTGCTGACAATAGAAAAAAATATCGAAAATAAAATGTCATCAGCCTCATTTTTTGATATTGTGGCTGGTTCCAGATACTTTATATAAGGATTAATTTTAAGCAATGCATCCAAGTCTTTATCTGTAAACTAACCTGTAACTACAACAGATGGATCATTTTTTATTTAAAAAAAAAGAGAAATAGTAGATATATGAAGTCATTGAGTACAGTAGTTAAGTACTTTCCACATGTGCTTATTAACTGGCTTGTAACCTTTTGGATAATTGTTTGTTACTCTCAGTTGCTGACACATCTTCACCTTTCTCCCACTCTAACTAATTATTAGTTACAAATTAAATTATAATGTCAAGAGATGTGAAAAATCCTCTACAGATCCTTTTAAGGTATGTCAAATCTATGAGTAATGTGATTATTCCTCCACTCATTATAAGCCTACAGTATGTTGTTGCAGGTAGTGCAAATGATAATCAGATTACTATAATCTAATAATGTGTTGCACCTCGATCCTCAGCCATTTCATGTGCTTTATAAATTCACCTCGTCTCTGCAGTCGAATTCTCTAGTGCACGCTGAGCTGGCTGTGTATTGAACACAAGGTTGCTTCTCCTCTGTTGGTGTGCCTTTGTCTCCCTCCCGTTCTCTCCTATCCATCCATCTGTGCTCTCTCCCTGCCTGACTTTGTCTCTCCTCTGAGTGTGTTCCAGCCACATTGTGGTTTGAAGTGTTTCTGCTTCTAATGAGCCAATTGTTCTTGTGTTTTGTTCCCCTCGGGGAGTGTTGTGTAGCTAACAACATTCTGCTCACAACCATTTTAAAACATATTCACTGCACCCGGAGAGGGATTGAGGCCAACATAACAATAATGCCTCGGAGCATGTACAAAATGAAAAATGTGTTAATGACAGTCGAGCTAGCTAAGTGACAGCGCATCCTTTTCCTGTCAATTAGACCTTGGTTATTCAAAAGCATTTTGCAACTCCCTGCAGAGTAAAATGTGTGCCATCTCCCAGGCCTTACTCTGTGATTGTGCAAGTGATGTATTCATTCCTTTTCTCTGTGCGTGTCCTACTTTGAGATATTGAAATAATATTAAGGTTTGTGTTCTATCCACATAATTTTCTTCCCATGAAAACAGAGAAAAGTATCTGTCTATTTTGAGGTGTGTGTGTGTGTGTGTGTGTGTGTGTGTGTGTTTCTGCTCAACAGTACCCCTGACCGTGAACTCGGGGTATTGATACAGCTGGCATTCAAGGCCCCTGATTAATTGCCATGGCATTTGGCTTTTCTCTGTAAATGTCACATCCCATGCTGAGTACTTGTTTAATGGATGTCTGCCCATCTTATGTCCAGCATCAGCACTTCCTTCCTTTTTTTGTCTCCCGCTATCCTTCCCTTTTCTTCCTCCTACCCTCCTCTCCTGCACTGCTTCATTAAAAGGTTAGCCGTGCTTCATCAGCAAGACTAGACACGCGGGTTGACCGATCCTTTGCAGCTCAGACCACAGTCAACACTCTTGGCAGTTCTGTCCAGTGTGGGTGTTGCCGCACAGAGCCTCCTCTATTTCTGACAGCAGCAGTTCAAAGGGAGCTCGAGGTTACGTCCTCGCCTTTCTTCACTTTAATCTACAGTAAAAGTGTAACGATAAGACCCGGGGAAGAGTTCTACCTTCAAGTGTGTGTATATCCCCTAAGACCCAATTTCAGTTTGTCTATATATCTCTCAGAAGAACAAAAAGATATGAAGAATTAGCTTTCGTTCTCAAGTGAATTAGTTTGCTCTATCTTAATGAGGTTTGCCATGTCAGAGGGAACAGTTCAGAGCCTGCATGCAAAACAGACTGAAATTGGAATAGAGTATTAGCTCCTTAACTGCAAAAATACCTTCTCTCTCCAGCTCTAATTCCAACACAGCCATGCAATTACCCTTATACACAATTTTATCTTGTCACTTCCAAATGGGAATAGAAGACCAAGCAGAGGAAAAATCATCTTGTTTTTTTTTTTCTTTTTGGAAAACTAATTCCAAAATCTAATTAACTGCAGCAAAACATGTCACCAGTTTGGCTGGAAACATCGAGCCTAGTTATGCAAATGGGCTCAAGGATTGTAGAATGTGATTTGACAGAATCTCATTCTGGATGGTACGAGGCCAGATAGAAAGATTACTCAGCCGTATCTGAGTGGATGCAAACAGGAAGCGATGAGCCCGGTAATTTATTGTGTTGTTATTTCTCCTGTTAAACTTCAGACAGCTCATTAAGGAGCGAGGTGTCACCCGCACGGACGGAAAGACGGACAGGAGCATTTCTCTAATAGGCCCTCTTCTGCTCTGTCTGCATCAGCTCTTTTTTAGCCGTTTACTTTGCAGGCTTAATCTCTGACTTCTTTAATATAAGGTGCCAAATAAGATTTTACACAATTCATCATTCTGCTCCCTCGCGGGGAAGAGAGAGATGCCATTTCATCCTCCCACTTGTCTCCAGTCTGCTTACGGGGCTGTTTCAGGGCGGCCATGGAGAGATGGCCAGAGGGCTGAGATAAGAAGAGGAGGTCTATCTGACATTTTTTTTGGGACACGATGTAGAGAGCGATGTAGGCCGCTGTATTGTGTCAGTTTGATTTACAGCTGTAGCTCTGCTGTAGCTGGCTGCTGTTACTGTTGGCAGAGAGTGGTCCATATGCTCACAGAATGCTGAAACTCAATTAACAGTTGTCCCTGCTAATAGGTGTGCTTGCTCAAATACAAACACACACACACACACACACTCACACACACACACAATGAGGTCTTAACACAGACTTCCCTAGTGAAATTTTTCTCATCTACAAACCTAACCTGTTCCTAATCTGCCAAAGCTACACTTAAAACCCCTAAAACTAGCCTCTGGGAAATGTTCAGGCAAGCAAAACATGCTCAGTTTTGAGAGGTTTTCTGAGACTTCAGTATAAAAATATACTTACTAACACACTATGACAGCACCCCCCTGCAGCTGTGACCTTTTGTCCTGATGTCAGCCTGCTCGTCAGCAGCTCCTGATTGCATGCCAGTGAGTGTTTGTTTGCAGACATGGAGAGCAATACAAAAAAGAAGCCAGGTCCACTCCGGGACAAACAAGCAATTAATTATTGAAGACACCAAACATGACTGCTTGCTAATCTACATAGCCGTTTAAAGCCCCTTGATTTATAATTCAGACCCTTCTCTCACTTCACTGAGTCCTGAGACTGGAAAGCTGCTCTCGAGAGTGCTTGAAACTTCTTTGTCAGGGGTGCAAGGTGTGCATTTTGAGTGAGGGTACTGTGTGACTGTGTGCTGTGTGCATGCATATTTATGTGTGTTCGCAAGCATGCATATGGTGGTCAGTATTAAAATGAACAAAAAGTGAAATGAATTAATCGGGCAAGTTCACACCAAATGTTCATTGTGAAATGCACTCCTGTTGCAGGGTAATTGTACTCCTCTGTGTAGCCGCCCTCACAACGATTTAAAGTGATTACAAATGTATTTGTGCTAAAAACACTGGGGTGCCTTGTTAGACAAACCCACAAGCGCTTCTTGTTTTAATATGTGTGGCAGATTTTACACTCACTTGCTGTACATTAGGAATGCAAATAACACAGCGTCAAAAGAGGTTTTAGTTAATTAGCTGGAGATGCGATGCTGGCTCTAGCCCATAGCGGCTTGTGTTCCTCGGGACCGCAGACCTCGACGGGGGGCCGCTCTTTGATCTGTGGATCCCACGGTCTGTTAACGGTTCCTCAACCTCTGCAATGCCTGCCGCACATGGACAGATGGGAACGAGTATGTGTGGGACTGATCCGATCTGCTCTGAATTTCCCTTTTTTTCACTGTAACTTCCTTTACAGTTATGAACAGGCATATTGAGATGAATACACTTTTAAAGTCTGACCAGTTCATGTAAAAGATGCTTTGATGATTTGATCTCTTTAATAACATAGATAAACATTTGCTGGCACTATATTAGAAGGAATAAAATATTTCATTTTGGTTTCAGTTCTTTCAGCATTTCATCTTAAAATGTCACATTCTGCTCATGATTTGATTGAACTTGATTTGAATTTATTCCTCCAAACAGTGCAACAGCTCTACAAATGTGAACTGTAAAAGACAAATAAACTAATTCTTTCAACAACAACAACTAAAGACATGTTAACAATAGAACAAAGCATTATTTCAAAGGCTGACATTTATATCCAAGGCTAAAACAACAGCTTGGTGCATGAACAGAAAAAGAAACATGTCAGAGCAGGCTGGCAGGTTTCAGCATCAGTATTACAACAAAAATACATAGAATCAGACATATATCATAAATGAATCAACTTTAAAAATCACTGCAGTCGTATCTCCAACCTTAAAGCGATGCTTGCATGTTTTTTATATACACCCTTAAGGCTCGGTGGAAGATTTATTCCTCCTAGACTGGAATACACCTCCCCCTGCTGGCTGATGATCAAACAACATGGGCTCCTTCAGCAGGACTGACAGGGTGTCCCATTTCTAATTACTATGTACTAATGTACCATGTACTAATGTTGACGACACACTGTTTTGGCAGATGGATTACATAAGAAATCAATGTACTGTAGTGTTTTGTACAAACAAGGAATGAAACAAGCCATGCTGGATGTCAGTGAAGCTGTAGTTTGGGAATTTCAGACTTGAGGTTTAGAGTAGATGAATATTACTGCACTTCATTATTTTGTGAGCGACTCTCATGAGTAGATCTTTCTCACATTATGATGATCACAGTTTCAAAGGTTTAGCTAATATATTTACTAGCTGCTGCATTCAGTGCAGGTGTTTAATTTCCATGGTGCTGACATTGTGCGTAGTATATCACTGACATAGCTAAAAGGACACCTTAATGGATTGTAGCCCTTGTTATACCTCGTTAATGTGATTAGTAACACCTGTTCCTGTCCTGCTATGACAATCACAGTGTGTGTCGTTAGTGAAGTCTTTGTTTTCAGTTTTGTTGCAGCTGTCAGCAGCTCTTTTATTTCGGTTGTGAATTGCATTGTGGGACAACGTATCCATCTTAATCAAACTTGACACTTAAGTAGAAATTCTGACATTTTTCTCAGTTGGACATTTTTTCCAGTATTGACTGCACTACATACTCAAAATGCAGCTGGGATAAATATACATATGCAACTCGACACACACACACACACACACACACACACACACACACACACACACAGTGTTTTGGCAGTTTAAAAAAACAAAAGTCTTAGATTTGTGTCTGTGTACATGTCTGCCTGTGTTGTTATATGTCCCTCGTCTTTTCTAGAGTTACTTTACAAGAACAAGGAGAACTTAAACACATTGCAGGCAGTCTGAGGAATGTGCTGCAAGAATACCTACACTATGTAGTACAGTTAAAGAGTTAAGACTCTTTTACACTTGCTCTTTTGTAGATTTCACATCTTGTTGCAAAGCTTTTAGTCAGACACTTTTTATCCAGACTTTCTTCTGTCTGAAAAAAATGTCTGTGACCAAAAGCCTGGCAATTAAATTTGAAATCTGCAATGGAGGAAACTTTTGCTGAAGCCTCTATTCTCTTTAATTGTACCATTCAGAGTTGTGGGACACTCATAAATGAATTATCATATCACCTCAGGATACAGAACCAACTGCTGGAAAGCGATGGTCGCTCATAACTGACTTATTAACTATTTATATTTGCAGTGGGAGAGAGTGTGATTTGACGGTGACAGAAGGAATGAAATATATAAGCGGGAGACTACATTAGACATGACTGGATGGTGTGTGGTTTGCATCGTTGCAGGGATGTAATGATGTTGGGGTATTCAGCTAATCCCTGCCTGGCATTCTGACGACCTCCTGTACCACGGGACCTCGAGCGGAGTCCAGGAGCAATGAGCACAGCTGCAGAATGTGACTGATTTAAGTATTTGCATTTCTAATTAGCCAAGACTGCTGTCCTCTGGACATATGCTTAAACGTCTGATGTTTGTGTGTGTTGTCTGTTGTTTTAAAGACATCTTTATAATGTGGTTGAGCCCATAAGACGGAGCCATGCTTACAAGTTAGATGGCCCTCTTACTATTCTACCTGCAGTGCTGTTTTCAGGAGAATTGTTCCAAGATGCCAGGACGTCTCTCTCCCTCAGTGCTGTCAATCCTGTGTCCTTGAGCCCCTTCATTGTCAGCCCCTGGGTTCTTCTCCTCAGTTTCTCCCTCCCTGCTCCTCTCTCTGTCTTTGTTTCTGTCCATAATGTAGCTAGAGCAATATAGAGCTGTCACAAATGCACAGGATCCGCCGGCGCACACACACACACACACACACACACACACACACACACACACACACACACACACACAGATGTATTCATCCAGAGAATCACAGAATGGATGGAGGGCAGGGTGCAGGGGATCTGTGTGCATTGGTGGAGGGAAGTCAGCCTTGAACCAACTAGCCCTAACCGAGAGAATAATAGGAGGAGTGCTCTCAGAGATAGAGAGACCTAGAGAGGAGGAGAAGACAGCGAGGGGGTCTGCCTCATTTGCACTGAGTCCTCCCTTCTTCACGCAGCCAGCTGACAGGGGATATTTTTATCAGCCAGGCACACACAGTGCAAAAAAGGAACAAATTCATTTGTAACAGCACACTCCCAGCCAAGGACAATATCTCAGTGGGATAGAACATAGCTATCTTTCTGTGCTATCAGAATAGAAATCATTCATTCTTATTTATGCACCTGTCTGCGTGCTATCATGCATTGGTGGCCTCGCCTACTTTGTGTCCAATGAAGCAGAAAAGAGAAAACGCTACATGATATCCCCAAGGACTGAACCCTCTCTTTAGACATGCAGACATTTGTATTCATTTTTTGTTAGTCTTTCTTTGTCTCGTCTTACAATTTATCTATTTTGTTTATCTTGGGAATTTCCCTCAGGTTCCTACGTTAAAACCTGTGAAGTTGCAAGATATCAACCTGTAATGGTAGTTTAAATGAGGAAAGTTTTAACCCATTCATGTACACCGGATGGTTGGAAGATGCATCTGTTGATCTGCGCCAAACCCAATCAGAAGTCAGCGGGATGACACAGCTTAAGTGTGCGTGAGAGTGAGCAGAGAGAGAGAGAGTTGGAGCATGAATAAACCATGTGCTAAAGTGGTGTCACTGGGCTGCTGTGTTGGCATGTCGGCACCGCTCAGGAAAAACATGGCCGTCTCTGGGGCATTGTCTGTAATCCAGCACGTTAGAGCATCTAGATGCCTCCTTTATGTAAGCAGTCCCACAGTCTCAGACATCATCTGATATGCATACAGCAGAGAATGATAATCATAATGATAGTAATAATCATTTTCAGTTTGCAGTTTAGTTTGTTTGAAGATAATAATGAATAGTATTAGAACAGGCTAATCCATTTTTACAAAGGGCTCATGGTTACAATTGGCTTAAATGACAATGTTTGTTTTTTAACCAGGATTAACGTTGAATGCACCTGATGTTGAAACAGAAAATGTTCTTTATCCTCAAATGCGATGCAAATCCCCACCTCTGAATAGTTTCATTTATTTTTTGCATTTGCAAGGGACAGTCGTGGCCAGGAAAAATGCTGTTTGATTTTCTCAAGGCAGCATGATTTCATCTCTTTGCAATGACACAAATACTGTTGTCTGCCAAGCTGACAGATAGATGATCCATCGAAGGCATTGTAATTGAAAACACTGAGAGGGGGTGGACAATTAATCTCTCTTTCTCGCCATGCTTCAAATTTCCATGGAGAAATACCTCGAAATGCAGATAATAGATAAGAGCGTTATTGATTAGATGGGGTGGGAGGAGAGGCGAAGAGGTGCAGAGGTTCTCCATCACTAATCTCTCTCACTGTGACTGCATCTAAATAACCTGCAGAGAGGGATAAACAGGCGCATCCATCATGGGACGGCTGCTGCGGACAGTGATGGATGCCTCCACCCTCCGCCGCCCTCCCCCGCACCTCTTTCCCCTCCTAGTCAGGGATAGGAAGTGACACGGGCACTCAGGAGAAATACCTGGCTTAAACCAAGCAGGAAAAGCTTACTTTAGCTCTGTTGTGATGGAAGGATTCAGGGCAGGCTTTGTTTGTGCGTCTGTGTGAGTTTGTAGAATTGTCCCCTGTCCTCTGTCCCCACGTCTCCTTGAGTTTGTAGGATTATCCGTCTTGATAGATCCTGTTTGTTTTGTCAAAGAGGAAATTGCTTTTGTGGATTTGTGTGACAGTGTGTGTGTGTGTGAAGTCACCCATATATGCCTTTTGTGCGTCTGTGTATAAATTGATTTGGGTGTGCATTTCTTTTCTATCTGCATGCCCATGCACTGTGAGCCAAATCCCCTGTGCAGCCTGGACCCAGTGAGCAGGCGTGCCCACGCCAGCTCGCCTCAGAGGTGCCAGCCTGATAGATATGGTGTGTGTGCCAGGCTGTGCCTTCCCTCCCCACCCCTGCAGCATTAAGATTGATCCCTCGTTCCCTCCCATTCCTTTCTCTCTCACTCCTCTGTGTGCCTCTGCCTTTATGAGACTGTGAATAGGTGAAGCTCACAGGCTCCAACAGATGGCCGGAGCTGCCCTGTTTCACTGTCTCACACACATGCACGCATGCACACACACACACACACACACACACACACACACACACACACACACACACACACACACACACACACTAGTGCTCCATGAATGAGAGCCTAAAGAGAAAGAGAGGAAGAGGCAGAGGAAAATGTGAACGGGAGAAAGAGAAGAAACAGGAACAACACAGGAGAAGAAAAGCTAAAACTAGTGGAAACAGGGAGAGTAGATGGGAAATAACAGAGAGAGAGAGCGAGAGAGAAAGATGAAGAAAGAGCAGAGCGAGTGAGAGAATAACAGCCACAATATGCTAAATGAGGAGAGGAGAAGAGGACAGAAACACTGCTGAAAAAGGGAGTGAGGGCGAAATTGAATTGTAGATTGAGGGAGCCTCTCTCCTCCCTCTTTCCCTCCCTCTTTTATTTATCTCATGTGACACCACGCCTCCCTCCTTTCACTTGTCAGTGCATCTATAACAGTGAGCTGTCTGCACCGGGCTGCGTGGGGGGTGAGACGAGCTCCTCACTCTTCCAGCAAAAGAGACCAGATCTGAACGGACCGGACAAGACTGGATGGTACTAGACTGGCCAGAACAGGTGTGTTTTGTGTGGAATTTTTCTCGTGTGTGTGTGTGTGTGTGTGTGTGCATTTGTGATATATGACAGAGGGCAGCGTGCTTATCCCTCAGTGATCGCTTGTTCCTCCACAGGACTTGCTTTCCAGAGTAGCGTATGTAGAAGGTACAGTGCTGGAGCTTTGCCCTAGTTAACACTTGAATGCTCTGATCCGTTCTGTTCGCCTCTGAGATTTATGCATGGAGTTGCTAACGGCACTGCTCATCAGGGTAAGAGAGACTAGACCCCCTCATTCATCGGGCACACTGGACTCTTTTCTCAGAGTAAGAATCCGAGCAGCGTGGAGAGGTGCTGCTGTTAATGTGGTGGAACAAGTTGGTCGTTTTTAGGGCTTAGATGCTGTTGTCATGCACGGTGTCTACATTCGGTTTAAAAGTGTCTGTCTTTAAAGTGATGTTGATGTTTCTGCATGTCTTGTCTGCTGTTGTAGAACGCTTATTATATTGCTGTTGTGTATGTGTTGACAATCTGCAAGAATCCACTTTACTCCGTAAAACAAGTCGGCGGAGCTTTCACAGCTCTTTGGCGTTGAATCCAATTTGTGATTAGTTGTCTTCCTGATTCACAGTCTGTGGTGTTTTGAAATATGGAACATTCATTGTCTCAGCACTGCTTTGTATTTACTCAGCCGAATATAATCCTGCTGAATGTTGTGTGGGGGTTTAAAATTAGAGCAAAAATACCAACTACATCTGTGAAAAGATACGACTTTCTCCAGAGGCAGGACAGGTCCAGGTTTGGATTGTTTATCTTGTGGGGAACCTTTTTTTAGAAACCGTGGAGGTATCCACCACTCCAGCAATTCACATGACCAGTGTGTAAGATTTAATGTCATCTAGCAGAATGGAATATAATATCCATAGGTATCATTTAATTAGTGTATAATCCCATAGAAATAAGAATCATTGTGTTTTTGTTACCTTAAAATGAGCCCTTTATATCTACATAGAGAGCAGATCCTCTTCTACGGAGCCGCCATGTTGCACCGCCATGTTTCTACATGGCACAGAATGGACAAACCAATGACTGGCTCCAGAGAGGGCCTTTCACGTTTTTCGCGAGTTTACCATACATATTTAGAAAGGAAGGGTGAGGGCAGATGTATTCAGTTGGTCGCAATCTAAAACTTAACCACTAGATGCCACTAAATTTTACACACTGGTCCTTTAAGAGTTGCCGTTACAACAGTTGTGGCCGCTGCCATTCCTATAGAACCTTTCTCTGCTTTAGTCTACGTGACTAGTCCCAGTGAATGTACTCACTATCACTGTTTTGTCAATAGCTTTATGGGTCAAAAGGCTGTGTCATCACCAAGTGGTGGTGGTTAAGAGCAGCGGAGTGGAGTGGAGGGGGGGGGGGGGGTGTTGTTGGGGGGGGGGGGGTTGAGCACTGACCTAGAGGCTGAAATATTCATGAGAGAGACAGCTGAACGCCATGCGGTGTTTGTAGCGATATAAGTGGATGGATGAATGGATGCAGGGATGGAGGGATGAAGGGAGAGATGGAAGCTTCTGAGATCTGTTCTTTAAGCATTCATTATTTATCACAACGCACTCTGCCATGGAAGCTCTAACCCCCACATCAACTGGCCTCTTTTCTCACTGAGATGCCAATGGACTGAGGGAGGATGCTCCTGCTAAATCTACCTGTTAGCTAGTCCCCAGGCATGTCGAGACTGCAGCTGCATGCTATACACTCCGCTCACACACACACACACACACACACACACACACACACACACACACACACACAAAATCACACACGCACCTGCATGCACTCAGGTGTACATAACATTTTGTTCAGATTTTTGTTTACACACACAAAGCTGTAATTGCATGGTTAAACTCACTAATGTAATGGGAAGTGCACACTAAATCACAGTCGCTTATTTGCACTGCGTTACAGGTGCAATCACATTACACATAAAACAGACACACGCACACACACACACACACATATTTTGCGTTTTGGTTCAGCTTCCATCTTCCTCATTGCCATTTTCCTTCTTCAGTCATTCACTTCTTTCTGAGACATGCACACAATCAGTGGGAGTGACGACCTTGAGACCTGTTGATGTTGTTGCGGTGGCCGTGCTGTGAATACATAAGAGGCCGTGTGGGACTCCCGGCGAAAATGGGCCGCTTGACATGCTGTTTGTAAAAATGGCTGGAAAATGTGCAGCAGGGCTGGCGATGCAGTTGAAGGGAGACACCGGCATGAATATGTATTGTATGCTAATGCCGCACGCCGAAGCTGTTGACTCAAGCTGTTGATGAAAGCAGAGGACATGTTCCCCAGTCGCCACTTTCAGGAGGAAGAGCTATCGATAAACCCATTGTCAACGCAGCCGCATCCCTGGCCACGGGGGCAGTGCGGTGACAGGTGGCAGATATCAGTGACAGCAGCCAAGGTGACACCACACCACCACCGTCTCTGCGGGGCCCGGAGGCAGCCAGGGCAGCGCCGGTGTCTGCTCATTTTACCGCCGCCTTGACCTTTTGTGGTTCAACACTGAGGTTATACTGGAGGGTCCTAAAGCTAATGTGACCCATTAGCTTCATTCAGCCCTCTCAGAGCCACTGCTTGTCCCATCTGCTCCACTTCTTGTCTTTCTACATGTTTTCATGTCTTTAGCTGCACCAGTTGGTACCTTTCCATCCATCTGTTTTTATGCACGCTTGTAATTTTCACATAAGACGAGCAAAAAAGTGCAAAAAAGTTTTTACAATTGGCTTATGTAGAAGATACAGAAGAAGTGAAGATGCACGAAATGCTGATGGAAATTAATTAAACTGAGTGTGTCTTGACATTGTGATATCAGCTTCTTCTTCTGAGACTGTAGATGTTGTCGTGGCTCCACTCCAGCTTAAAATACAAATGCCATCTTAGCAGGGAAGCAGCAATTAAATGTCATGATATATCTGAGTTACTGGTGCATTATTATCTTGTTGAATCCTCTTGAATAAATAGTCTGTATCATTTTGTTTTTTGGAATAGGACTCTATTCACATCCTTTACAGGCCATTGATGGAAACACACTGCTTCACTTTTTACTTAGCTGATGCTTCATCTTGAAGCTAAGCAGTATAACTAGTGTTTCATTGCTTCTTTAGCATACGTTAAAAGTATCTCGACAGTAAGTAGCACTCACGTGTTCCCTCTCTGAGTCCCTGTTCATCAGTATGTATGAGCTGCTGTTAACAGGTCCTGCGATGAAGCAGCATCAGGAGATCAGCGTGTAAATCTCGGCACTGCTGCTCCTCTTAGCTCTAATGATAGAAGCAGAGAGGCTCTTTGACGACGCCTCTCAGACACTCAGCAGTGTGCAGAGAGGAAAGAGTAGTCTACGGCTGATAGGAGCAAATAAGGAGACACGTTGGTGCATGTGTGTGTGTGTATGTGCATGTGATTATGTGCGTGTTGTGCTGTTTCTCTGTGTGCCATATCTGCTCTGTCTGAACAGTGTGTGTACTTGTGATTTCCAGTGTCGGACAGGCGTTCAACAGCCATGTGCGAGTGCAATCAGATTTCAATCTTTTCCCTCTATATGGCTGAGCTGCTGCGGCGAAGGTGCCCCACGGGGAAATGTAATTATACCCTGCTGGCCACAGAGTACGGGCTTTACTGCCCTATCTGTCTCTGGAGAAACAGTGGCTAGTGGTCCCCTTCTCACTTGCAATATCAAACAGCAGAGATATCAGTAAAGCCCCGCTATATCACCCAATTTTGTATTAAATCCTTGCTCCAATCTCCTCCTCTAATCAGCTTTTAGATCCCGAGGTTATCGGTGGCCTTTTGCTACAGTTTTGTTACAGCTGTGAATAATTTATGATAGTATTAAGTGTGGTTGCTAAGAGCAGTGATTGGGACACTCTGGAACACAGCCAAAACCTTAGTCGAGTTCAAAGCCATTTTTCTCAACCGTTTTTCTGTCTGGTAAGCAGAATCTCATTAAGGTACTTGTAATTATAACCATAATCTGCATTATTTTTTTTAATCATTTCTCACATATTTGTTTTAAATTCTGGCAAGACTTAATGTATGTTAATCTCTAGGTCACCTAAGAGTATCCAGCCTTGTGCTCATATCTAAAACCTTCAGGGGTCCGAAATTGAAACTGTTGAATGTTATAAATATTTGGGGCTCTGGCTGGATACCAGACTCACATTTAAGTGAGTGCGGAACAGCTATCAGGCAAACTGAAGGTCAAAATTGGATTTTTCTATAGAAAAAAAAACCAATCTACAAATCTGTCCACGCTTGATTATGCTGATATTGTATATATGCATGCTTCTACCTCCACCTTAAAGCCTCGATGTATCATAGAACGCTTCATTACGGGTCTCTCACTCACCACTGCATCTTATATAAGAAAGAGGGATGGTCCTCTTGGGGAGCTGTATTGTATATTGTTTATTTATGAGGATCTACTGCAAAAACTGCCCAGTTATCTCTGCTCTCTGTTGACATTTAAATACAGTACGTACAATGTCAGGTCTCAGGACATTTTAACATCACAGTAGCTGTAGCTCTTCTTTATACTAAACTTGGAAAAAGTGGCTTCAAATACTGTGCTGCATACAAATGAAATGAGCTCCAAAATATATGAAGTTAATTCTTTTATTTCACTTAATTTATTGCTATGCTTAATTGAGAAAGATGTATAATGTGTGTCTGTGAATTACCTGTGGGTCTGTCTGTTATGTACACAAGAAATGAAAAATAGATCCCGATCTCAACGACACCACCTGGTTAAACAAAAGATTAAATGAAAATATAGATTTGAAGAGTTATTTATGGATGGCCCTGCTGTGTATTCCTCTCGTCACGTCTGCCACTCCTTCTCTGATGGCCGTGTCTCCTCTCCCTGAGGTGCGTGCTCGTATGGTGTCCATTAGTAAGGCAAAACAAACAGACACGCCCCGCTCTCCTGGATTTAGGCAAACAATCAATGGGAGCACTCAGATAGCAGCAGTCTAAGTGGCCCATCGATGTTACGATTAAATGAATACAGGATGCAGCATGGTGATGGGATTCAAATATGATCTATTCTCAGGTTGTGTTGATATAAAATATTACTCCAAATCTTCTGTTAGAGCTTTTAAAACAAAATATATATATGATGTAAAAGAAAGCAATTAAAAAGCTATGACAAATTTAAGAGATGAGAAAATTATGCACGAGTTAGGTGAAACAGGGACAGAGAGTTCAGCAGCAGCGAGGACACGACTGTGAATACTGACGGGTGAGTTGAACATTTTACCCGGTGAATTAGTGATACCCATTTCATCATGTTGTACCGAGTCATGGTAACTTACCAGAAGTGCAGCCGTGCCAGAACACTTCTTGTCTTCTTCATTTCCCTGATTTGCTACACTCCGACTCTACCTTAATCTCCATTTCTGTGTTCGTCACCCCTCTCTCCATCCCTGTGTTTAGCCCGGTCACAACTTCAGCTACGCCACCCGCTGCCCCCCGTCCACTACCCCCCCCCCCCCCCCCCCCCCCCCCTCCGTGCCTCTCCCTCAGGCGGCCATTGTGTTGCCTAATAAGGTTTGTGGAATTACAGATCTCTGAAATTGGATTTTCTCACTCCACCAAAGCAGTGGGATTACGGGTTTAAGGCCAGGTGCATCGGGGCACAAGTGACCTGTGACTGAACTGCTTTTTCCCGACTGCACCCTCAAGGTGGGCAGCTCAAGAAACTGACGTGCCAATGGCTCTGAGGAAAGACAGACAGGCAGATTCCTTGTTTCTGTATAGATACCTGGCAATTAAATTGATTCTGAGTCAGACAGCTTTTCAACTGCTGCAATTGGATTTCTGTTTCTCTCATGTCGACCACTCTCAGGCCTAGTCCACATGTACATGGGTATTTTTTAGGTTTTTCCTCATTTTGCTCAAAAAAAAAAAAATCCCATCCCTACAAGCACTGTTTAAAAAAATCTCTGTCTAAATGAAAATGCACAAACACATTTGAAGCAGTGTCAAGAAAATGCCAAACCAACAAGCAGTGATATAACTCTAACTCTAAAGCTATGTGGGCCAATCAGAATACTGACAAAAAAAAAATTTAAAAAGCAATTTCCGGTTGCTATGTAGCAGTGATCACCATAACACATTCTGACACCTCTGTGGCCCAATATAGTGGAAGAGCAATTGTACATTTTCTGTTTCTAAAAAATCTTCACCTTGGAAGGGCGTTTTCAAAAAATACCCGTGTACGTGTGGACTAGACTTCGCTCTCACAACCTCCCCCCCCCTCTGTCTGTCCTCACAACTTTTGACTGTGTTTGATCTAATTCTAATCTATTGAATCTTTTGATCTTCCTCTCCTCACACCCAGACACATTCCAGGTTTTTTTAACATCCAAAGTAGCTCAATTCGTTCTAATCCTTCAAATCTGGCCGCTGGAGAAGCAGTTTGATTCCCAGTGATGTACAGAGATTTGGACTGTCTACCCGTGCTTAATTTTAATGAACTGTGGGATTCCTTCACTAACCTTGACTCTAACCCTCTCTCCTCTCCCTTCACCAGCTACATCATCACAAATCCAGATCAACTGCACTGTTATTGTTCAGGTGTAACTGAGCATTAACCGCGAGGGGTACGAAAGTGAGGAATGAGGTGGGAAAGCAGCAAAGACAGGCAGTGGTAGTGAGTGCTACATTGAAATGTTAGCAGGAAGGTGGTATTCATTAGGAGCGCTCTATAGTAGCGGCTTAGTGAACTCTTAATTGCGGAGGAGACAAGACTGGAGATGAGGGATCAATAGGGGCAGAACCGGGCTGGCAGACCACTGAAATCAATCAACCTCCTGCCGCCGGGGAGAATGCAGCCAATCAAAGAAAATACAGCCTGGCCTGGGGCTCTCGCTTATTTACACTCTCGGTCAAACTTCATCAGGATCAGCCTGAACAGACAGACGACTCATTCCAGCTTATCAAGAGTCGGCGGAGGATGAAGTCTTTTATCTGTTAACGTGGGCATTTGATCTCCATTGCACGAAAACGCCATTAAAGTTTTGACGTAACTCTGCCAAGAACAGGAGATTATTGCAACTAATAAAACATGAGTCATTAACACAGGGGCGCTTTATGGAAATATTAAATGAACCCCTGGCGTATTTTTACCTCGTCGCTAAAAATAGTCCCCTTTTCTCCTCTTCCTCCTCTTCATCTTTCTCTCCGCCTGGGTAATAACCGTCTTTCTGCCCTGTCACTTTTTGATGTATCATCCTCTTATTCACATCAAGGACAAGGCCAGGTGCCGCATTTTCTCTCAGTTGCCACGCTTGTCACACCGCCTTGTCACCGGCAGCCAGTTCCAATCCCCTCCCTTCTTCCTCCCCCTCTCTGCTTATTTATATTAAATCTGTCACTCCTTTATTTTAGTGAGAGAAAAGGGAAGTAAATCACTTTTGCCATGTGCAGCCTGCGGTGTCTGCTGAAAGCTGCAACTTTATGTGGATGTCATCTCTGACCAAATAAAATCCTGTTTGAATAAATGATGTCTCTGCTCTTTTTAGTATCGCTGTCGTACAATTGAAAGTCCTCCTCCGCGATGTGTCCTTTGCTTCAAATGTCTGTCAGCTGTGTTTTAAGCTATCTAGGAATATGTTTCACAGAGCAAAGTAAGCCTTGACAGAGATCTTAGGTTTTTTGTCCTTGCTCCAGATGGACAGACAGACAGACAGACAGATAGACAGACAGGCACAGGTGTCCAGCCTCACCTCTCTTTGATGCCCATGAGTGGCTGGCAGAGCTGGCTCAGGCAGAGAGCAGCTGGAGTCAGAGACGTGCCTTGGCAGCGAGAGACATGTGGGCTCATACGGTCCTCCAGCGTATTCTTAGCCCTGCTGCACATACCAAATGGGTGCATGTGTGTGTGTGTGTGTGTGTCACCCCATTTTTTTTGTGTGTGCAAAGCATCTCACCAAAGACTATGTTTGAAATATGAGCAGATTCATCAGTAGAGAGAGGGAGAGAGAGAGAGAGAGATTAACGCCAAGATTTTCACAGAGTGGTTATGGAGATGTTAAAGTTGGTTTGGCTCCACTCTGCTGTTTACATGTTGGACACTGACACCTGTCCAATCAGAACATGGATCAGACAGCTCCACTCCTGTCAACATGCCTTCACAGGCAGACACAGAACACAAGGCCTTGTAAGCTTACAAGATCACAACTAGAAGCAGTTGGAGATGCGGAGCCGCTGTTGACGGCAGCTTGATGGAAAGCCGTGTGGAAAAACAGCTTCTTTTTTTTTTTTGTAACTCAACTTCTTTCAACGCCTAGTTTAAAGCAGTGTAAGGATTTACTTGTCTGCCTGGATGAGTGTGAGCAGCGCTTACATAGCATTACAAACAGAAACTGATGATTATCACTATAACTGAACATGTCCTGGAGTGTGAGCTGTAATTATGTTTAAAATGAGACAATCTTTACTCTATTTCTGGCACAGGTCTAATTAAACCACCTCGTGAACTATTGCCTGCTTCCTCCGGCGTCACATCAGTCAAATATGGATTTTATGTTGAGCGAGTACTTCCAGATATGTGCCATTATAAACCGTGTGAACTGACATGGCGTATGTGGTTGTTTACTCATAGCGCGGCACAGTTCTTTAGTGTTTTCGTCTAAAACAGATGTGTCACCATCCTCAGGGTATGTGTGAGGGAGGAGTGGTGACTGGGAGTGGCATCTGGACCAGAATGGCTTATGGCAGCTGTTAAGGAAGACAGAGACAATACAGGGCAGCATCAAACCGCAATAAACCAGTATGCACATAAGATACAGACATTAAAAAAAGATGTTAGAAACAAGCTGAAATGGCATGCAGATACTGTAGGCTGGCTCAGTTTGAGCTCCTAAGTGGAAGTTGTTCTGTTCCAAGTATTCATCCACTCTGGACTTTTTGTATGCTTACAGATCTTGGCAGTCAGTGGCTGATCACTGTGGGCAAGGAGGACATCAGACACAGCTTGTTTAGAAAGGAAGGTAAGGATGCTTGCCTCTAACTCTGCGTCAAAGTGAAATTTCAATCTGCCCTCTCATTTCTCCCTCTCTCACACACTCACACACACACACACACACACACACACACACACACACACACACACACACACACACACACACACACACACACACACACACACACACACACACAGATTTGACCTGAACATGTGTGCTGATTTGTTGCCACAGCTACTGTAGGGCTCTGTATTTCTTTAGCATGTGTTTTTACACAGATGTGGGTCAGCACACGGAAGAATGTGAATGCGTGTTTCACTGTTAAAAGTGTAATCATATCATAAAGTATATCATTTATCAATTTTTAGCTATCTATCCACCTGTCTGGGTATCACTCCCTGCCTCACTGCCAAAATAAGTCAGGTTCAGATTATTGCTCCTGTTACCATGGATTCGACAGACCTCGGAGCAAACAAACAACACGGCAGGCTACTCTTACCATCAACACTTCATTTATGTAGAGCGATAGATTCGTCACCTCCAGAGGCAACTCGTGCATCACGGTATTCTCAAAATCACATCGTCTCATTTCATGCGCCTGCCAGTGATTAGTATTTCACTCTGCACAAACGAGAGGGTGGTTATTGTTGGCCCCACTGAGATAGAATCCATGATCAAAGAGCTGTGGGTGTTTGCGGGTGTGCTGTGGCCACAGCAGATGCCCCCTCGGTGGCCATCAGTCCATATGGTAATTATAAAGGGAAGAGAAGAGAGGAGAGAGTGAAATGAAAGATGCGGAGAGCAGGAGAGAGGTGAAGCTGAGGGAAGTAGGCATGAGAAATAACGAGCAAGCTACAAAGCTCAGAATTATTAAACCAATTGCTGAAAAATCATTTTCACCCCCCTGTGGCTTTGGGCTGTAAACCAGTTTCATGTCTTTACTAAACAAGCAGCGATTACATGTTTTATGCTGTAATTCAGTATTTGAACTCCTCATTTTGGAGTTTTAAAAATGGATTTTTTTTTAACGCAGTTTTAAATAATTACTCTATCTGCATGATCTGGACACATCACCACTGCAGTGTTAGCACTGTCCTTTAACGCTAACATGCTTGTGCTGATGTGATCAGAGTCATTCTGTGTGAACAGTTGGACAGCAGCAGAAGAAGCAGCACTCAGAACATGTGGGCATATTATGTGCACAGCTGCGCACAGCTGACTCATAATGACTTGCAAAAACATCCATGTGTGCGACTGTAATCAGCTCTCCTTTTTGATTAACAAACGACTCACAACAAATGCTTCTTAATATAACCCTGATAGTTTATTGTTGTGTTTGTGAAAAAAACAAAAAAACGACCGGTTCCGTAACTTTTCTTGACGGTACATTTGAGCGAGCTGAACTCTGATTTTCCTTCTTGTCTCACTGACACTAGCGAGAGCAGACAGGTGAATGATGTGCCTTTGGTAAGCTATTCTGTTTGAGGACTGATCTCCACTTCAAAACCCCAGCGTGAGGACAGCATTCACCTCTCTCTTTCTTCCCGCTCTTCTTGCTGGCAGAGGGGGCCTTCGGCAGTGCAGGATAAAAACCAAAAGTCTTCAAGAGGAAAATCTTCAAAGGCGCAGTTCATCTGGCAAGTGAAGACCTCATCAATTCGTTTTCTTCTATAAAACCACTGTCCCCTTCCACAGAGCTCTGGTTGTTTACGAGCCGAGCCGTGTGATATTTCTCTTCCATTCCTTGCAGCTGGTTGCGTAAGGTGCTTTTGATATCTTGCGACTGACGAAGGGATATTTTCCCTTAACACTTTGGGGGGATCTGCCTGTTGTTGATGGCAATTTCGCACATCCTTCCTTGGGTATGTGATTCATGTTGTGGGGCTCTGGGAGCATTTCCCTGACCCTCATTTTCCACATCAGCAAGATGGGAACTGCCAGCTTGCTTCCGTGCCCCAGCCTGCCTTCTGCCCGCTGATTAGAAGTCAAATATTAAAGTGCTCTGTTGTGAGCTCGGCCTAATTGATTCTTTCCGCCGGGTGCACACAGAATGGGCTGACAGCAGGCGATACCAGGCTTTGTCAACATCGGGCATGCTGCCTGACGCTCAGGACGGCACCCCAATAAAGCCCCCTGTGAGTGTGCCAACCTGCGGCGCCACACACAGAGGCCGCTCAGCACTCTGGCCAAGCTTTATAGTAACAACACAGAAGCAGCTCATTCTTTTGCTGTGTGTCAGCTTCCATCGGCTGGCTGGGAAGTCGGCTCTCTATTTGTAAGGAAGTGGCTGACTGTGAAGGCTGTGTGTGTATGTGTGTGCGTCTCTACACTTTGAAAAAAAAAATCTCTCTGCTGCCCACTTGCATAACCACTCAGTTAACTTAAGCTATCTGGGGCGATGGTGCTGAAAGGAGGTTTCATCTGAAATCCACAGAAGGCCCTGTTCTTCCATCCCAAGCTTTCCTGCTGTTAAAATAATTGCTTTAATAGCTTTTCATCACAGACACGTTTAACAAGGACCTTACCAAACGCAAGATGACAAGTGTCACATCATGTATGTCATCGCTGCCCACCTTGTGAAAAATGCACAACCTGACAGCTGGTGGAATCTGGTTTGAAGTCGTGCATCTCGTGTTTTACTCTTCCCTTAACTATATTAATTGAATCACTACAACAGTAAACAGTGTCCCTCTGTTCTCCTTAGACGGTGTATGCCTATCCCTCTCTTCTCCTGTCTGCTTACTCTGTGAATTTACAGGCCATTTTATGTGTGTCTTGAATTGGCTTTGCTCCCCATTTATTTTTAATGCTTTTCTGCTTCACATGAAGGAGAGAGCAACAGCAATCCCCGTGTTATACGATGTTCATTAAGCTCAGACATTCATCCACAGCGCTTTTCTCATGAATCTGATTGACCTTTTCTCTCAGTGCGATCCATGGTAAAAGGTTATAGGCACCTATTAATCTCCACGTGGTTGAAAAGCCGGGTATATCTCCCTGTCCTGTCCGATGCTTTATGTTCCATCTGAGCTGATGGGTGGGTGTGATGTGGAAGGTTTTAAGGTGTGTGTGTGGGGGGGGTGAAGGTCAAAGAGCTGGCCCACAGTGCCATAATTGCTCTATTAGTTAAATGGGGCCACGCTCTACGCTCTGACACAGCACTAATTACAACACGAGGGTGATGAACTTGATCAAGGCGTGGCTAATTCATGTCTACTAGAAAAGAAGAGGGGGGGAAATAAGAGAGGGAAGGCGATGGAGAGGGCGAGCAGGTGCACACAGGGAACATTTTGAAGAGGGCATAATTGCAACGTGGGCCGTTTCCGTGCAAATTAAATTTTTTCACAACACGTCTCAATGTAACCGATCAGCAGCAAAGTCATGTAATGGTCTCCTGACTGTAAAGGCCACTGAAAAGTAATCACAATGTCCTCTCCCCCCTGAGAACTGAGCTGAGGTTTCATTGCTACCACCCGCCTGTTACACCCCTACTGTAGATCCCAAGGGGGGTGAGGGGGAGGTCCAGAGGCTGAGAGGGGGTCATGATCACAACCACGGGAGGGCGACAGTTGGCTGCCTCTCTGACAGTAGCCTAATGGAGGGCTAATAGGAGAGAGTTGAGTCTCAAAGACCACTGCTGTGACCTTGACATGAGCCTGTGGAGGGACGCAGGTGGAGAGGAGGAGGAGGAGAAGGAGGAGGAGGAGGAGGAGGGACAGAAAGGTGAAGTACTGTAATAGACACTGACAGGCAGGTGGTGTAGATATCTTTTTCTCTCCTTTTTCTTTCTGACTTTTAGTTCAGTTAATGACCCCCACAGGCAGCTACAGTGGAGGACATTTTGTTTCTGTTCTTTTGTGTGTGTGTGTTGGTGTTGGCATGTGTCAGAATGAGATGTTAAATGTTGTTTTGATTTTTCTTTAAAGTGTTACTTTCCTCACAGCAAATATCTGCACTGAGAAAATTGTATTGAAAAAAAAAACTTTTTTTCTCAAAGTGCTGATAAAGCATTCTGTTTTGAGGAATAATTATTGAAATGACAGCAATTTGATTACTACACATTAAACTAAAAGACTTTCCTGTTTGTTTCATTTTAGAAGCAGAATTCAGATATCATTTAATTTCCTACAAAGTTTGCTGCCAGCAGTGTTTTAAACTGTATGACTCTGGTTACAGATTCAGTCCCTTAATAGTTCCATATTGCGTTAGCTGTTGCAAACTGACTACCACCGCCAGCTGGTCCTTTATGATGCTGATGATGAGTATGTTTGTAACTAAAACAAATTTTTTCGCCGGAGAATATTTAAGTTGGAGCTAAACTTTGTCTAGTAAAGCAGTTCTTTCATTAAGAGTTTGGAGTTTATAAAGTTTGCCCAAGTCTAGTCAAGCAGCTTTCTCTCATCACAAATTCACTGGATACCAAATAAGATGTATGGATTCACAGCACAAGCAGCCACTGGAAATCTCTTTAAGCATATTATAGCGTTATTTGCGTTCAATTTAAATATGAATATTTAATGTTAAAATTTATTCATAGCCTTCCTGCTTTTGGGAGTGTATATGTGGCAGCCTGTGTGTATGTGTGTGGGTGTGTGTGTGTGTGTCTATGTACTGAGTGCATGAGAGTGTAAGTCTCCCTCTTCTGATACTGATCAGAGGGAGGTCAGGCCTGCAGGGACAGCCAATAAGCATCATCCACAGTAAAGGGAGAGCCACTACCGCCTGATCAATCTGAGCACTCATTAAAAGGCTGCCAAGGCCTTTGCAACCTGATACAATATCAATACTGTTGCACCGCAGAGAGACCTCCAGAGCTGTTAGGGAAGCCGCTGGCAGCTTAACTGTCATTACCGTGCAGGCAACATGCCAGGGACCCCCTTTGTGGGCCACTTAGGCTCCCCCCATGGTCCCAAACACAGGTCAGGACAGACAGATGGGCTGTCTGGGCAGCTGTCCCAGAGACAGGACAGAGAGAGATGGATACCGACCTGTAGAGGAGGTGACAGCCTGTGCTCTCTCACAATATGGAGGGATGACGGGGGATGTGTGTGTTGATTTTTTGCAGTTACAGTCTGCTGCGGTTTCACTTGAGGCTTGTCTGTTTGCTGTGGATATTTTCTAGGCCACAAGTTTGTGTTTAAATTGAGGAAAAGACAGAGTAAATATACTCGCTGAAGTCTGTAGGTGTATTTAAAAAAAACAAATCTGGCCATGGTTTTGGCTTATAGTCCAAGATTCCTGCTGGGAAAAACACAAGCACTGAATAGCACTCTGTTGTGATTTTCTGAGTAGAGCAAATGGGGGGGAATATAAGTGGCCATACATAGAAAGCCTCTGTAATTCAGATCATTGTGCCGAGGTCTCCCCTCTGTGCTCCAGCCTTAACCCCCTGTGTGGTTCCGATAGGGGAGGGAGGGATCAGTGTGTGCGTCTCTAAACCCCCAGTAATCCCTTGACAAAAGGCCCCGGAGAAAGCCAGCTAGGAAAGGTAGGGGGTTAGGACAGAGAATGGGAGGAGTGAAGAAGTAAAGAAGTGATTGTCGCCTCTCCAACCCCCAAGGGTATGCTTAACACTAGATAAGATGATGCTCATAGCACCCACAGATCCACCGCCGCCCCGCAGTAAAACATTCCTCTGCTGCGTAAGGCGTCTTTGAGTAGTCGAGAGCCATTGTTTATCAGTTGAGTGAAAGAATCCCGAGTCTATAGAAGTGATCACTTGTGCGGTAGCTGAACTATAACTTCCAGCTAGCGTATTGATTTACCTAGGCTGGGCTAATTTATTCAGTGGGCGGGCGGCAGTTGTTTACTGAAAGTTGAAACCGATATTGTCTGTAATCATCATTAAGTCAGGGCCATTAGGAGCGGTCCCCACTGCAGGTGCTAATTTGATGATTGGAGAGAAATGGCATGTAATTAAAACAAAACAAATGACAGCTTAAAACCTATGAGTCCTGTGGAACGTGATCTAATTTTAAACTAGAGGCAGGCAGCATTGTTTACAGAGATAATTGCATTACCCCAAGCAGATAAATATCACTGCGTGCATTCCAATAACGCTCCTCTCATCAGGCTTTTTTAGTGTAACACAATTTTTGATAGATCATGTCTCGTGCTCTGTTTGATTTGTCATTGATGCTGCGGTCATGCAACGTCATGCGGTCTCAGTGAGGTAGTTATGTCGGTGGAACAATGGGCCCCGTCTGTAATCCATTTAGCTGAGATGTGACACACTGTAGGGGGGCTTTGCCTCTGGTCAATAAGTGCCAATAAGAAACAGCCATCACTCAGTGGGCTGCCCTGTCCACCAGCTTGCTCACTTGTTTCAGCTGTCAACCCCTGTGTCAAAGGAGCTGGCGATTGTGCCGGAGCTCTCGGACGTACCACAAATGGCTTTCCCATACAAACCTCAATAGGACAGGAAAGGCAAGGACACTAGCAGACTGCAAAGCAGGCACATTTCCCTTCGACATCTGAATAAACCCATCCGAAGTGAAAACGGCTACGTATTTACAAAACACCATTGACAGTTGCTCATTCTCTCAGCCTTAAACCCCTGGAGGTGGGGCTGCTGGGGGGTTGGGTGGGGGGGCTGAACCCAAGTCAGGGACAATCGGGGCTCTGTTTGTGTTTTCTCTAACACCTCCGTGTTCTCTTTGGGCTCTCATGGAGCGTACTGCAGGGGTGCTGAAGAGGAGGGGTAAATGTCTTGACCCTGCCATGGACCCTGCCTGAAGTGTCGCTGCCCCCCCCCCCAAAAAAAAGAAAAACCCTTGCAGACCACCACGCTAGCCCAAAATGCCACATGGTTGCTGCTGGAAACGCAGAGCAATAGCCAAAGTGGACGCACGTGAGTGAAAGCAAAAAGCGGTGTCGTAACAGATGAAGAGTGAATTCACCAAAGTCACCAAACATCCTCACTGCAGCAGGTTGTGATGATGTTATTTGTGGTGTGGCTGCAATCCAAGCTCATTATGAGGAATATCTTCACTGAGTTAGTCTGTTAAACCTGGAAGAGACAAAAAAGGCATGCAATAGCTGTGTGATGTCCCTGCAGTGCTGCTGGGGTCAAACACTTTTTTGAACAGTATTAGACTGTTGATTTCCTACAAATTCAGAGATAATTAGACTAACTGCTGTTCTCGCCTTTTATGTCCCCTTGTTGGGGAGAGAAGTTTGAAGTGTGGGTGTGTGAGAGTTTCTGTCTGTCTCTGCCTACGTGTGCATATGTGGGTATGTTTGTGTGTGGGTGTGTGTGTGTGTGAATGCGTGTGTATGGTATACATTTATAGTCAACAGAGCAGACCCAGGGAGTCTGTCAGAGCTCTTTGTTCTCCAGCGAGAACACATCATGACTGGGCCTTTTGTCTGAACTGACACCATCATACAGTCTCTTTCCCTCTCCCTCTCTCTCTTTCGCCCCCTCTCTTTCTGTCTGTGTTTCTCTTCTCTTCCTCACCATATTTTCCAGCAAACTATTCACCCAGCATCCCATCACTCTCTCCTCTCTCTCGTGTTGAAACCATTTAAAAGATAATGGGCCCTGCGGATTACGGAATTGCAGAGATGGGGATGGTGCTCCCAGCACACATGCATTTGCAGTTTTTTTTTTTTGTGTTGTTTTTTTCTGTATCTGGGTGTGGACCAAGCTCTCTTCCAATATACAACATAACTACCAGAAGATGACTTCTGAGGACAGTTTTAGTGTGTGTGTGTGTGTGTGTGTGTGTGTTTGCATTCATAATAGATCAGTTTGTTTGTTACTCTGCTTCCACGTACATTTACATACATATCACATCATGAATATTATTTGCATCACACTACGTGGCCATAAGTATGTGAAAGCCCAAATATTGCACCCTTATGCAACTGTCAAACATCTAATTAAAAAACTATGGACATTATGGTAACATGTTTGTGCAACAGCCTCCAATCTTCTGGGAAGAATGCCAGATTTTGGAACCTGGCTTCAGAGATTTCCTCCCATTCATTAAATCCGGAGCATTATTGAGGTTGTTGGATGTTGGGCAAATAAGGCAAGTGTTTCATCAGTGTTTCACTTCATCCCAAAGGCCCTGTGCAGGCCGGTCAAGTTCTTCCAGAACAAACTGTGAAAATAATTTCTTCATGGACCTGGCTTTGTGTATAGGGTCATCGTAATGTCACTTAACTTTTGCCACAAAGTATGAAGTATGCTATTGTCTAAAATTAATTGTATGCTGTAGATTTCACTCAATTGGAACTAAGTGTTCAAACCATGAAAAACAGCCCCAGAACAAGGCTGTCTACATACATTCGGCCAGATTGTGTAAATAAAGTTAATCTACTGCAGGCAGGTGCACCCATAATGTCTTTCTTTCACTATTGGAAGTAAAAACATAAACATAAGGAATGTATGATAAGTCAGCGTGTGTGTGTGTGTGTGTATATGTATGCCTTCCAGCCTGAACACATCATAGCTTCACCTCTTCTCTCAGGGCTACAGCCTCACTGCAGGATTAATGATGTGTTAAGTGCTAAAATTGCTCTCATTCATATTTCACTGTCTGAGCAGCACATTCCACATGGTATTAAAGGTTAGGGAGTAATATAATGTATAAACAAGGACAAAAGACACTCTCACACATATACAAGTGAAGAGGCAAACGGTTTCACAGTAACTGCAGAAAGAAATATTTCACACTTGAGTCTCCTCATCGCAACAGAAATCTCATTTTCTCACTTTTAAAGTCTAACCACTGCTCTTTTGTGTCTGTGTATTCAAACAGAAAATTGCTGTGCAGGTTCTGACTGTCATCTTAAAATGTCTGCTGAGTGCCAAGCTTATCGGAACCTGAGGGAAATCTAAATTAAATCTTCCCGGTCAGCCGGATCAGCCTCCGCATTATCTCTTGTCATTCTCAACTATTAAAGTAAGTTATTAGGAAGTAAAGGCACATTTGTCAGAAGAATATGCAGACGCTATTTTAAACCAAAGAGCAGCTGGAGAGTTATTGAATACGATTTTCAGGGTTATCAGCTGGGGGACTGAGAATTTGGACGGACCACGCTGACCTATTAAAGGAGGCATTGTTTTAGATGTCATCAAGCCAGCATTAATAAATGATAAGCCTTGGTTTAAAGGTCACTGGTTGAGAAGATCATGTGGGATTCAGCTGTACTATCAGGATGCTTTAAAGCATCTGTTGTGACAAAGACCATGGCACAAATGTTCTTACAGCGCAAAGAATAATACACGGGTGGGGGTCAAGATAGATGATGGGCAAACAAAGTGTTTGATACCAGCTGTTCAGACTGGTACCTTTTAGCCATGATGGCAGACTCTCTCTAAGCAAGTGTTTTAGTTGTCTGCCTTAACATTACTATTTCAATAGTTTATTTGGCCAAAATCCTCACCCTAACCTCAACCCTGCAGTTTTAACTGCACAAACTTAACCATACCTCAGCTATGCGGTCAGATGAGCAGAATATGCTCATATTGGTCATTTGTCATTTAGATTTGAGGTAGATGAGCCTGCTTCAAAACAATGATGTTACTGCTGTGAGTAGCGCAGCAGAGATTTGGAAGCAGAGAATGATAGATGAAGGATGGTGACAAACCATGGCTTCTTATTATCATGAAAAAAGCATTCCTTACTGTATTGAGCATTGCAAAACCCTCCCTCCGCCAACACATACACACACACACACACACACACACACACACACTCACACACACTCACACACAGACTTCTAGAGAAAGTGACTCTCACGTAGATGCATGCCGTTGCAGAATTTGCATCTGAATGCAACTTTTGTAAAAATGGTAAATTCAAGGTTCCTCTGAGATTTTGCACATTCAGTTCAGAGCCCGGCAGGTCAATGGGAACACACATTAGCAAAGCCCTGCCAGCCTCAATTATGACCAAAGGGATTGGCTTGAAAGTGTTGCATTGGGCCACATTCAGCACTAGATGTGTCTATTTAAACCTTCCTGGCCACTTCCTTTATGTGTACCAGTGCTACAAAACAGTACACTGAAAATTCCTGTGTCTGCAATAATGCAGCAGAGATTTGGAGGTTCTCTGCCACCACATCCCGCTTTATTTTATTTTATTTTATTTTATTTTATTTTATTTTATTTTATGGATGCCTTGGTCTGTGAATCTAGTTTACATGTTTGGGGAAGAATCCATCTGCAGTGAAAGTGCTCGCGCTTTGTTCTCTCCTGACTGTATGCCTAGAGGTTCTTTCTCGTTCTCACACTTCTTCTTTCCACCTCTGTCTCAGAACATGCGCAATAGAAAATCCTCGAGTCTGGCTTCCAGCTTGTGGGCTTTCACCTCCATATTTCATATGCATTATGAGGCACCACTGATTAAATTGCAAGTGTACGCCATGACTCGTCCTTCTTCAATATGTAATAAATGTCTGATTTTTTTTCCTTTGGTTTTCTCATATTCTGTGTTTTGTGCCTTCTCGGGGGGCTGCAGATTGGATGAATCAGACTTTATGCCTGTTTCAAAGCCCAAGGTGTTTTATTTATAGGGAAAAAGTACATTAACGCCTCTGCAGAGCCTTTGGATGATTTATCAAGCACTCTCGAAGCTTCTTCACTGCTTCGCTTGAGCTGTAAAACTTGGGAGTACAGATGTGTGTTGTTGGCCAGTGTAACTTATCTGTCTGTCGATGTGGTGTGTGTTTTCATCCCTCCACTCTCGCCACGTCTTACCATCATGCCCATGCTGTGACATGGCCGGCTCTGTTGTCACGGCATTTATAATTCAGTCGTATCAATAAAAGATGGACGGCATTAAGTTTTCATCTGGTGATGCAGTGCTGCTGTCTCGCTGAGCCTCTTTACAAGCAAATGACTGAAGAGCAAAACTTTCCTTCTCTGTTCTGACTTCCAGGCATCACTTGGCATTAGTATAACCTTAGACGATCCTTGTTCCTCAAACATGCTTTTAGAAGATTATTCCCTGTGATCTCATATTCAGCTCTCTCGCCCTCCCTCTCTCTCTCTCTCTCTCTGGCACACTCGCCAGCCCTCCCCGCCTCGAAGCCCCCAGCCTTTAATGAGTTTTGCTGAGAGTTATATTTACTCATGTTGTCTTGTGCTTTTGTCTAAATGGCAAAAATTCCTCTTTCATTCTGTCTTATCGGGCTGAATCAGCATTGTCGTTTCGGCAGTTCACTTAGTGCAAAGAGCTGATGTGGGCAGAGCTCTGTCAGGGAAAACGAGCTCCAAACCATCCCAGTTTACAGAAACAACACGGCTCGCCTTGCATTATGAATGTGTGCTAACCATCACATTGGTCATGTTGTTGGGAGACTGAGAATAGCTTAAAGTGCTGCCGTATTTTTTTTAATGTTTGTCCGTCTCTGTTTTTTTCCACGTATCATCAAGATGTAAATGGCTTCTGTCTATTTGGACGTTACGCCTTCATCTGCTTTCTCCTTCGCGTTTTCATGTAGCATCTGCCACCCGCAGAGATAAACAATAGGGATAGATAAAGGAGAGCAATCTGGAAACAAAGGACTGTATGTGTCAGTTAGAGCTGATAAAAGCCTGAAAATCCAATTAGTCCTCAGGATCACGGGGAAGGAGGAGGCCTCATGGGAGTAATGTCAGGAAATATCCTCCGCCGTAGCATGTCAATAACATAACATTTACATACTTGGCTATTGATAGACCGGTGTGTAAAATCTGGCTGGTTGTTTTCCTGTAAATCAGGCCTATATTTGGTTCTCTTCCCTCACAGGTTTTGCCCACATCAGCTTTCTGAACAGATAAACAACTATCAAAGGGAAGCACTGTATCTTCCACACCACTCTGAAACAGGAGCCAGTAGCGGAGGATCATCTTAATTTGAGCACACTGCATCTATTCTTTATTCACTGTAGATGTCCTGGAATCCATTTTGGTGACGGGGTGTTCACCGCCGGCTGCAGACAGAGCCAGTTAAGTGAGGATTGTTCTTTCACCAGGTTTTTATTTCTTGTGGATTTCCTTCTTTGCTGGTGTCTTGGTTTCATCCCATGCCAGAAATGAATGAGGGACGTAGGCAGGGAGACAGAGAGAGAAGGGGGGCGAGGGGGGGCAGAGAGTCCACGAGAGAAGAGCAAGGACAATTTCAAACAGCACACCGCCCTGGGTCAGAGCTCATGTGTTCCTCCGGGGGAAGATCCACATGCCATGGGAGTAGGAAACCAGCACAAACGCAGCTGCTGTTTTGCAGATTTTAGTTATGTGTGTGTGTGTGTGTGCATGCATGGACATATTCATGTGTACCTCATGGTAGGTATGTGTGCATTTTGTGAAAAGCGAGACCATGCAGGAGGATGGAGGACATGTGTGGGTGTTTATGCGATAGGGAGGACCTTAACGAGCACAATCTGGACAGCAGCATAGAACAGAGAGGAACAGGCAGCTTTGTGTCAAACAGAGGAGCTCTCCCACATTCAGCTCACACTCACTTCATCTGCTGTGTCTCTGCAAGAGAGATAAAGATTCATAGGAAGAAGATCCCTCAGCCGGTACTGGTGGTGGAGGTGAAGATTAGCTGCCATCTGTAATCATCTCTTCCCTTAAATTTGTTCCTTTTTCTTCTTTTTTTTGATGAGTGTCCATGTGTGTGTGTACATGTGCCTCCTGGCAAGTGTGTACCTCTTCATTGTTTCCATGCTTTATTCCCATGTGGACCTGTTTTCTAGTCAGGTGGTTGTTAAGGAGGAACTGCAGTCCCAGCACAGGGACATGATGGTCGTCCTGTTGTTATTGTCTTCATCTGCTAACAGGGATTTACTCTGGCCGCATACATCCTTGTGGACTTACAAACACAGACACACACTCACACACACGCGTGCTGAAACGCCCTCCTCTTTCTGACAATGCCACATCTCAGTGGGCATGCTGCTGCTTGTAAACTGTGTTTATGATTATGGTCACTCGGGCGCGTGTGTCGGCTCTGATTTTATGTGTCATGATAAAATAAGCACATTACTTCAGCTCTTCTCTTTAGTCCCCAGATATTCAGTCAGTAACAAATGTATGACAGCACAGTGAAGGATATGTGGAATTGAATTGTTTTTATTCTATTTAGTCCTCCTTTATTTCTACATTTATCAATGCAAATCATATTATCTAATGTTAAATGGACATTGTTTCAAAATGACAGTCTGCAATGTAATGCACCTGAAAATGTGGTGAACATGGGTTAACAATAGACGTGTGTGCATTATTAACTGATCTTGTTTCTACCGTTTTGCTTGCTTTTTGTTAGTGGATTGTGCAGTCGCTGAAATATTATTGTGGATTTCATACCAACTGTAAATACAGTGCTGACAAAGTCTAGATAGTCAGGGAACTTCTGCTGCAATTATAACAACAGTTGCCATGGTAAACCCTATTAATGAGGAAGAGTTATTAGGGAGCTAATAGGATTGTAGTGTACAGTAATTTGGCGAGCTGCATGTGGAGATTAATTAAAAAAAGCTCAACAGGTCAACACGTATTTGACTCTTAATTGTTCTGTTAAATTTAAATAGGGAGAGCAGAATTAGTAATTTTCTGTACATCTAGAGGCTGTTTGTGTTTATTTACTTCACTGATATCGCCATATTATGGCCTCATTTTTGCAAGTACAGTTCTGTTGATTTGGTATAATTTGAAGAGCTTTTTGAATCTGTAGAACTTGAGTCTTCCTCTCTCTGTACACTCTCACCCTGAGCATTGACCCCTGTCTTCATTTTCCTCCTCTCATCCCTTCTTCCTCTGTCTCTCTCCTTCACCTCTGCTCTCTCCCTACGTCTCCACATCCCTCATATCCACCCTAACCCTCTCATGGGGAGGTGAGGCCTGATCTGGCCCCAGGCCCAGGCCCATTAGCCCCAGCCTGGCAGCCATGTGCTCATCACCAGAGATCATTACACACAGCCAATGACACCACTCTAATGCATCATTAATGATTGATTAACGAGCTGAGCTCAGCCCAAACGGGTGCATTTGTACGGAAGAGCAGCCTGTAATGGCTGTGCGATGCCTGCATCTGTGATTTTTCACTGTGTTTCCGTGTGTGTGTGTGTGTGTGTGTGTGTGTGTACACGTGTGTGTGTGTGTGTGTGCGTGCGTGCGTACATTTTATCCAATTCGGTCTCCCTTTTGTGTCTTGTCTCTCAGGTTGAGTGAGGGAGCCGCAGACTCCGTGTTGCTGTGTGAAACGACGAACTGAGGAGGTGACTGCAGGGTAGCGTGATGGCAGGGCGGGGGCTTTTCGCCCCTCTCCCTCTTCTTCTGCTCTTTCTCGTCCTGGGGGGAGTCCTTCCTGTAGCACAGGGCTCCGGCTACCTCGCTGGATATCGGCTGAGGTCTCGCCTGCAGAGGGATCGTCACGTCCGTAACATCCGACCCAACATCATTCTCATCCTCACTGATGATCAGGATATAGAGCTGGGTGAGACATTTCGCTCCATTATTCCTTTGTTTGCGCATCTGTCTCCATCAGTTCGCCATCGCCCATGGGTATGGTTACTCTGTCCATGTGTATCCAACAGCATCAGCAAGGGAAAGTCAACCTAATCCTGCCTCTTGGAACCATAACAACTGGCCCACTCAAAGTCATGTGCTCCCCTTTGCCAACTCCTTCATCGCTGGCATGAAATGAGGGCAGCCTATGGCTTCCATTGTCTGGGTGCCAAACCCTGGCCATCTCCCTACCCGCTTAAGTCCTTTAGCGGCGTATTGGACTGGAGTGGCTGCATAATGGCCTCGGTGACATCCTTTGTCCTCCTCTGATCGCTAGTGAGAAGAGTCCCATTGAAAAGCAGGAATTTATGGTCAAGCATCTGTTTCCCCAAACAATCACCATCAGACTGAAAAGCTTTTAGTACACAGGAAACCAAATGGGTTACACTTTACCAAAAAGATTTATTCCCTTATTTACACCCGCCTCCCCTTCTTTTCTGTCTTTTGCTGTAATGTTTTTGCTCATACCTCCTCATGCCCTATATTTATATTTTTCACCCTCTCTGTTTTCCTCATTCTCTGTCTCTCTTTTTTTCCTTCTCCAACTGTTTTATATCCCCCTGTGTCCCTTTTATTTCACTCCTTGGCCTTTGAATCTCCTCTCACCCTCCTATCCCTGTGTACAACCCTCCTGCCCCACCCCCCACCTCCTCTTTTTCTCTCACTGTTCTCTCCCAGGCTCAATGCAGGCCATGAACAAAACCCGGCACATCATGGAGAAGGGTGGCACACACTTCTCCAACGCCTTCTCCACTACACCCATGTGCTGTCCGTCCCGGTCCTCCATCCTGACAGGGAAGTATGTGCACAACCATCACACTTACACCAACAATGAGAACTGCTCCTCGCCATCGTGGCAGGCCCACCACGAGCCGCATACCTTCGCTGTGCACCTCAACAACTCTGGCTACAGGACAGGTGAACAAAGTCAAAAACGGTACTTTCACAGATGCATCAGAGCTTGAGGAATAGGATAATTATGCTGTTTGCTGTTTGTCCCTCAGCCTTTTTTGGAAAGTATCTGAATGAGTACAATGGCTCCTATGTGCCCCCTGGCTGGAAGGAATGGGTAGCCCTGGTGAAGAATTCACGCTTCTACAACTACACCCTCTGCCGGAATGGAGTACGAGAGAAACACAGCAGCGTCTACTCCAAGGTGTTTATACACACCTTCCCTCACACAATATTTACCTGCATGAAAATGAAAGTAAAACAAGTTCTTTGAGAGATATTATTATACCTAGTTTTTGAACCTTTGACATTAAGTAACCATTTCAGTATCCTTCAAATGGTTAAATAGTAGATCGCATCCATGGTGGATCATTATTTTAGGGCTATATCAGGTCAGCACAGTACTGACGTTTTTGACACCCTCTCCTTCACTTCCTCTGTTACCCACTTCTTACTGATGGACTGGAATCAATGTCTACTTGCTCCACAGGACTACTTGACAGACATCATCACAAACGACAGCGTCAACTACTTCCGTATGTCCAAGAGGATTTACCCTCACCGTCCTGTCATGATGGTCCTGAGCCATGTAGCTCCGCATGGACCAGAAGACTCTGCCCCACAGTACAGCACTGCTTTCCCAAACGCATCACAGCACATGTAAGGATATAAGCAGTCTTCAAGCTGCTAGCACCAACATGATTAACCAAAACACAAACCCTTAAATTGCTGTAGTTTTATGGTATTTACAATATTAAACTCGCCTGCATGAATAAAAGAAAATGCTGTGTTTCAGTCAGACTGGGTTCGCCTGTTTGATGTAGACTGATTTGGTTTATTTGGGACAAGACTGACAAGCACAAGGGTAAATCTTTACATTTTCACATCCACAGCTATTTTCCTAGCATGTGAGTCATCCACACATTCACACTCCCTTTCATTTGACCCAGAATGACACAAATTCTATAATCTCAGCTCGATCTTATCTTCCTCTGCCTGCAGTATGCTGTTGGCAGCTGAGCCCTCTCCACGCACAGCCAGTGCTTCGCTCCAGTTTATTTGGCTCATGCGTTGTTCACATTAGTGTTACCACCATAATGAGCCTTGCTAATTTGTACCATTTTGTCAGCAATGATCAAAGAGAGGCATGAATGATGTATGTTTAATGCATAGGTAATGGCTTATGCACGTTTATGCGCACACTCACTCACACACACACACTTACGGCGCATCTCAGCCTTTGTCTTCTTGACCCTCCATGTTCCTGACTGGCTGTCTAGTGCTGCTGGCTAATAGCAGACCTGCTTTTGGCCTTTAGAGACAGATCCAAAGCCAGTAATGAGACTGCAGTTTCTGCCTCCTTCCTCCAACCCTCCACACCATCCTCCCGCTTCATCTAATCCCTCCAGCATCATTAACATGTGCCATGCAGGCTTTCTGCACAGAATATTCTTGAAATTCGGCCCCAATGTCTTTGTACAAACTTTTAATTGCTCTTTCTCCATAAATTTGCTCTCCCTCGGGTGACGTTTTCAGGGAGCCCCTTCTCTTGCTATTTTTCTCACTACATCTCCCTCCATCCTTATCAACCACATGAAGAGAGAGAGGCAGTAAAAGTTCTCCTCCGGTGATAAACCTTATCACCTTGGCACCTTGAGGACACATCTTCACACTACATTAGAGTTGCCATTGTAGACCAGGCTATGAGACACTAGCATTTCTTAAAAGTGAAATCGATCCACTTTAAACGTTAAATATATTTTCTTCTAGGATCTCATTAACGATTTAACAGTTTATTCTCAAATAATTAAAGTTCCATATGGCTTGGAGTAAAATATTGATCAAACTGTGCTCACTATGTTCAGGCCTATTGATTGCAGTGCTTTGCATTTTATATGGTTTATGTAACCTCTACTTTAGCATTGCATAAACAGTTTTCTGACTACTTTGGAAAGAAAAGGATAGGAGACATCAGCAGGCACAGGCAGAGGATACTGCTATGAATGCACAATGTAACTGTACAAACATTGGTACATTTTCTGTAATCCAATTTACAGCTATAGAATATGAAAACCACACATATAGGGATGGAAAAAACAACCGGATGCAAATGAATGGCGAGTTAGGGTGACATACATATGAGGATTTGTTCTGTGCTTTGCTATGTCCTCTTTTTTAGATGTAAAAGAAGCAAAAATGAAATGTTATGTACACTACATCCGTTTAGGTTGATGTTTTTCTGTCCTCCACCTTTTACAGAACCCCCAGTTACAACTATGCTCCTAACCCAGACAAACATTGGATCCTACGCTACACAGGACCAATGAAGCCCGTCCACATGCAGTTCACTAACATGTTGCAGCGCAGGAGGATGCAGACTCTGCTGTCTGTGGATGATAGTATGGAGAAGGTAAGCGGACAAGCAGACAGATAGATATATGCTTAAGCACAGATTCACACACATTCACAAAACCACCAGACACACTCACACATACATTTTTTCTGACAGTCTCAAGTCCTAAGAGATCTGTGCTTGTTCTGACTGGGACTGTGTAATGTATTCACTGACACACTTGGTAAATTGTTCAATCTCGTTTTCCTTGAAACTGGCACAGGAGATTTGAGCTATCAAACATGAAGTATCACTCTTTTACACTGTGTGAGTGTTCAATGTATTATACCCCCCCATAGTTGTACAACATGCTGGTAGAGACTGGTGAACTGGACAACACCTACATCATTTACACCTCAGACCACGGATACCACATCGGCCAGTTTGGTCTGGTGAAGGGCAAATCAATGCCTTACGAGTTTGATATCCGTGTTCCCTTCTACATACGAGGACCTAATGTGGAGCAAGGGGCCATGTGAGTGACTCATACTGTTATTTTTGTATTTTCCGTTAAGCATTCAACATTCAGATTCCCACACGCAATGGAATAAATCCAGGACATGCTATATAGTTAATTTTGCAATCATTTTCTGTACCAAACTGTATTAAATGTATCTCTTTACTTCTTCATCCAGTAATCCTCATCTAGTGTTAAACGTTGACTTGGCCCCGACTCTGCTGGATATGGCTGGTGTTGATATCCCCGCAGAAATGGATGGCAAATCGATCCTCAAGCTTCTGGACACAGACAAACCAGTCAACAGGTCAGCATGATTAATAGTTTTTTTCAGTATCTTGTTATTCACAAGACAATTCAAGAATGGCATTTAAAGTGTTGCAGATTAGATGAGTATGCTTCACAGACTCATTTGTGTCTAAGCTGTTGATGTTGTCCCAGACATAATGAAATCAATAATCCAAATATAAATGTGTAACACCACTTTCATTTCGGTGCTGTAAAAGGATGGCATTTGAAAATGGAGCACATGTTTGCTCAGTGCAAATATCACAGTGTGCTCTAACAGGATTTTTCTTTCTTTTTACTCATTTTTCAGATTCCAGTTAAACAGGAAGGGAAAAACATGGAGAGATTCTTTCCTGGTGGAGAGAGGGTAGGTTTTATTGATTGGCCTTTTCTGACATTTTCATTCAAGGCGTTGTCCTCTGGTGACATTAAACTCCTTGTCTTTACTTGACTGAGACAACCTCCTTGTGAGTGTTTTTCCTGTTCTTTCAGGAAGCCTCCACACAAGAGAGCCGATGGGAAGGAAATGGCACAGGAGGAGAACTTCCTGCCGAAATACCAGCGGGTGAAGGACCTGTGCCAGAAGGCAGAGTACCAGACTTCCTGCCAACAGCCAGGACAGGTACCTGACCCGCAGGAGTTGAAGAGGGAGAGGTTATTAAAGTTTCAGGAGTGTGCACATGTAGTGTAGCTCATGCAGGGTGATAATTTGAAATCTGCTTAACAATTTACTGAATACAATATGCAATCTTTGAACTCCCTGGTTTTCCTTTTTGACATCAAAGTCTCTTTTTTTAATTTTTCAAAATGAATTGTGCTGAATATGACATATGCTTGCATCTGTGACTGCTCCCAAAAATAGTTTAATACCATTGGTCTGGAATATTTCTTGCATTTAAAGGCTTCTACAGAGCACTGTTAGAGGTCTAAATCAGAGCATATCACCAAAAAGAACATTTTTAGGCATTAAAATTATAAGATACACCATCATTATATTTCTCTCCGCCTTGTTCCAGAAGTGGCAGTGTGTGGAGGACCCGACTGGCAAGCTGAGGCTGTATAAGTGCAAGGGCATGGCTAGTCTCTATGCCCCACGTATGCAGGCTTTGATGGCCAGCGGTGGCTCCCAGCTGTTCCTCACACCCAACTCTGACAGCTGTAACTGTGGAGACGTGGGCTTGAAAACATCAGTCCTGAAACGAAAGAGGCTGCTCACCAAGAAGAGTAAGTTCCTATTGTCACTCACATGCACCACTGTTAGTTATTAATAGATCTGATTTTGTACAGACACTTGTGCTTTACTTTGAGATGCCCTTGCAGTAGCCTACAAAGCCTTGCAAAACAGGGGCATTCATCTCCAGCTAAAATAACCAGCTTCTGAAGTATTCATGAGATGAGAAGGGATGTGTCTGTGCTGCCATCAAGTGGTAGACCAGAGCAGACAAATGAGCCTTTAATCACTGAGCCTTGAAAGTAACAAATACAAAAGCTTGTGAATTATTCATGGAGCATGATACCAATTGCATGGAGCGTCGATTCATATCATCATTACTTTTTCTGTCAACTTCACTTGCCTACATAATCATAGATCCGATCTTCAGTATCAAAAACAGATTCCTCTTTCTCATCTTACTCAGATTCCTCTGTCTCGTCTTATTCAGAGATGAAATCCAGTAAGACTGTGTCTAGGAAGCGCTGGGCTCGCTCAGTGTCATTTGAGCTAGATGGAGACCTGTACGCTGTGGACCTGGAGGAGGGCTACCAGCCCCTGGGCTCCAGGAACAGCAGCTGGGCCAAAGACAGGAAGAGAGGCGCAGGGAATGAGGAGGACAATGACGATTTCAGTGGCATGGGGGTCACAGCCAAACCCACCATCAGCAACATGCTCACACCACCTCCTGCTCTCAAGGTCACCTACAGGTGTGTGTGTGTACATCTGTCTGCTTTGATCTTTGATGTTTATGGTCATAAAAGAAAGAAATAATAAAATATATGGTATATGCATGATTTTTAGTGCTCTAATAATGTTTTTTTCTTTCCTCCAGGTGCTCCATTCTTATGAATGACACAGTAAAGTGTGATGGAGGCCTCTACAAATCTCTTCAGGCATGGAAAGACCACAAACTGCACATTGAGCATGAGGTATTGCTGTACATTCTTGGTAAACATTGCATTTCAAACAGACTCATTTCACAGGTGGTCAGTAGCTTGTGGTGTGTAACTCAGCCTTGTGTGCTATTGTTCCTGCTGTGTTTAGATTGAAACCTTGCAAACCAAAATCAAGAACCTGCGTGAGGTTAAAGGTCACCTGAAAAAGGTGCGGCCAGAGGAATGTCAGTGTGACACTCCCAGGTGAGAATTTGTCAGTATCACAGTGCCGGCTGTGTATACAGCTAATTAGATATTTGACAGTTGTTTCTTGTCTTTTAGGACTGTGCTTAAAGATAAAGAGATTTTCAAGCTCAATGCAGGACGCATGCATTCACTCAGGTAAAAGTTAACCTAATGACATAGTGAATACACTACTTATGTTTCTTCCTGCAGTCTTACTGTATTTAAATGTGTTTTATTCTTATTAGAATGCCATCGAAGCAGCAGACTCAGTGGCTGCAGAAGGAGCAGAAGCGCAGAAAGAAATTGCGTAAATTCCTTAAAAGGCTTCAGAACAACGACACATGCAGCATGCCTGGCCTCACCTGCTTCACCCATGACAACCATCACTGGCAGACCGCCCCCTTCTGGACAAGTGAGGAATTGCATTTGAAGAATAACATGCTGTAACATGTTTTCATTTCTGGTTCTATTTTCCAGAGCAGATATGGTGAAAACAATATTTTGGAACACTGTTGTTTTCCATTTCTACCCCCCATCCCCCACTTCCATCTCACCCCCCCCTCCCTTCCCTAGTGGGTCCATTCTGTGCATGCACCAGTGCCAACAACAACACCTACTGGTGCCTGAGGACCATCAATGACACACACAACTTCCTGTTCTGTGAATTTGCTACCGGTTTCCTGGAGTATTTTGACCTCAACACTGACCCATACCAGGTATTTCAATTGTACAAACAAACGTTTAACGACAGATATATAAATAACTATCTAAAGTGATCCCACAACATTTTATAGTGCATTCCTGTACGCACCGAGGGTACAGACTTTCCTGTTGAGTTTCCAAAGTAAATCCACTTTGTTTGGCAGAGCCATCGCTGACATTTTGTCCTTATTATTCCTGCAGCTGATAAATGCTGTCAGCAGCCTCGACCGCAATGCTCTGAATTCGATGCATCAACAGCTCATGGACTTACGAGGCTGCAAGGGACACAAGCAATGCAACCCGGAGAAGGGTGAGGGGAAAAAAAGTCCCGAAGGCAAACATGATTGATGATAGTGTGTCCAGTAATTTCAGCCTGAGACTAATGTTACCTCCTCTTCCTTTCAGGAGGAAAAGAGCGAAACTACTTCAGTGAATACAGGTATTTTCTTCTCCCTCTTGCAACACAGCTGATTACTTTTACAAACACTGCAGATGGAATTCATGTCACAATATGAACTCAGGGAGATTGCAGCCTGCATAGTGTGTCTTTGGTTGTGCTTCTGCTTGTTGCGAGTGATCTGGGGAGTCGAGGAAATAAAATACAGTGATGTTGTGCTGAAATTGAACCTCTTCAAGCTGAGACAGTTCTTTACTGTTGTGATCAAAGCATTTTTAGCATGCAGAAGCAGAAGCCAATGAGGGCCAAAATGCAAGCCTGCTTCTGCTGTTCCCTTTTTTGTAATGAAGCCTAATTGCTTGTCTCTGCTGTGCGTGTGGGGGTGTATGTGTGTGCGCATGCATGTATGTGTGTGCACCTGTGTGTGTGTGTGTGTGTGTGTGTGTGTGTGTGCGTGTTTGTGTATGTGTGTGTGTGTGTGTGTTTTTGTGTGTATATACCTGTGTGTCTCCATGCACGTGCATTTGCCCTGCGCGTGTATACGTGCTGTGCATGCTTCAGGCCAGTTCATCGTCGAAAGAGGCCAAAAGTGAAGAAGCCTTCCTCCAAATCGCTGTGAGTTTGTCATGACCCATCTGTTCCTTCATAGTCAGCCAAACTATACTCCTATCTCCATCCTAATTTTTTTTAGCTTGGTCATATGACCTAGCAGCATGCTCTCCTCTCTCCTCTTTACTGTAATTCTGTCCTCTTCTACTTACAGTAACTCTCATTTACCTGCATTGCAAAGCTGCAACATCCTTTCTCTCATTCACCCACTCAAGTCTAAATCAATACAGCAATGCAGATGTGATGTGTCCTTATGTTGTGTTCTCAGTCCTGTTATTGTCAGTTCTTACTTTTCTTTGCAGTCTTGGTAGGAACAGACCACAACTGGAGCCATGGTTTCCAGTGAATGCCTCAAGTGACACATTTAACTCACAGTGTTTGTTTCCCCTGCACAGAGGGCAGATTTGGGAAGGCTGGGTTGGTTAACCACCTGCAACCCACAACCGACCACACTGGCCTTCTCCAGCAAAGGAGGGAGAAGGGGGAGTGAAGGTGAACCTAAGGACCTTGACCACACTTTGATGGACCATAACCTGAGATTCTACTGTACTGTACTCTGATCTGGGGTTTTAATTTTTTTAAGAGAACTACTCTTTGTAGCTCTCACCTGGGCAGAGGAGACACTGAGACTAAGAGGAAGTTAACGAATCTCCAATTGTCAATTTTACCTTCGCACACATTTCGTACTCATTTACATCCTTGCTGTCAAGACCGATAACACCAGGATGCTGTGATTCAGATGGGACAGTTTGGTATTCACAAACTATTCAGTCTCACAGTACTGCTTGTAGATAATATATATCAGCTTTAATCAGCTTTCTCTCATCATATGGGACTGGATGGAAACATGAGTTGTCAACCTTGCTGCTACACAACAATATCATGGGTGCCACTGCTTGCCCTCATGATGTCTCTGTGGCACATGCTGATAACCTCAATCATATCGTTTGGAATATGATTGCTGGCATTAACAACAGACTTTTTTTTTGTCTTTTTCTGCACCAATGTGTCTGCACATGGAAGTGGTTTGGACTGTATGACGACCAACTGTAACAGACTTTTCGCCATAATCTTTTGTATTATAGTTGATCTTAACGCTGATGAATGTCCTTAACGAAGCGTCATCTTCCTCAAAGCTGTGAGATGTGAGGTGATTTTAGATTTTTTGCCTGCCTTGATCCAACCCCTCCACAGTGTCAGCCACAACTGGAACAGGCCTACACTAACCACTGACTGTCTCACAATGGTACCATCCAAACCTCCAAAATATTTGACCACTGGCAGAATGCGTCATTAGTGAATGCCATTTTTCTCCTTTGTATTGTCATTACCACACTGTAGAAGTATCCAAATAGTTTGTTCAGCTTGCTATAAATGGTGCTACAGGATAACAATACAGAAATAAAATCTTGCTGTACAGTACAGTATGTATTTGAATGTATGTTGTGCAATTAATATAAATGTTTACAATATTTTTTATAATACTGAAGAGGCAGGCGTCATTGTATGATATGAGTTGATAAAGTGACATTATAGGGAGAAATGTAGACTGAGAAATTTCATTGCCCGCAATTTGTATGTTGGTCCTCTCCTTATTTACATTGGAAAAGCACTTAAAGGGTTCACTGTGAAGAGATGCGCCATGTACATTTAATGGATATATAGTTTACTCTGTGCCAGAGGAACAACACAACAATGTAATACCTATTGATGTGAATTTTAGCAACCTGCCTTTGTTAGCTTCTTTGATTTTTTTTTTTTTAGCAGATATTTCCATAGACCTGAGTGCTGATAGTAATTGTGAATAAAGTGTTGTTTGACCATGGCCCGTTTTTTCTTCTACAAATGCATGATGGTTACTGTCCAGCAGGGGTCTCTGTCTACTTGTCCATAGGGGCAGCATGCTGCTTCCATGTAATTTCTCCTCAACTAAAGGAATGGGGAGCTACAGGCGGGTGAGGAATGAAAGGACAAAACAATATTAAGTGTCTTAGTGAGGTGTTTCTACAAGTGTCTGAACTCTACTGGAGGATCACTATTGTTCCAAAAGATATTTCCTAATTTGGTGTTTTGTCCAAAATCTGCCATAGGTGTTCAATTGGGTTGAGATCTTGTGACTGTAAAGGCCAGCATATGAGTCATATAATTTTCAGACTCATCAAACCTGAACCCTCCTGCCCTATGGATGGGGGCACTGACATGCTGGAAGGGACCACTTCCATGAGACTAGAAATGCTTCATTATAGGATAAAGGTGATCTCTCAGAACAGCTTTGTATTGATTTGCAATGACTCTTCACTCTAAGGGGACAAGTGGACCCAAACCACGTAAGCAAAATGTCCACTGGATCCCCTCACTGTTGGGGTCAAGCATTCACACGTGTACAGGTTTTTCCTTTTCATTTGTCACCCGTCTGTAGTTATGATAGTAAAACAAACAGTTCAGACCTCCATGTTTTTGACTGGCCGAGTAAAGTCCGAAGTCTCTGTAAAATCTGCATATTTCCCTGATATGAAATTCAAATATGAGCGCACTAATCCAGACTGGTGCGTCGCCTAGCAACCACATTGTTCAATTGCATGTCAATGCAGTATGTGGTTTTTATCACATAGCCTACATTTTCTCTCTTAAAGTGCTTTCAAACAATAGTGTGTTGCTGTGAATATAACCAAACTGTCTTTTAAGCACTTATTTTCATTCACATAAAGACTGTTTTTAGTATAGAAATTATAGTTATTTTGCTACAGCTTGAATAAAAGTTGTCGGACAGTTGAGGACCGTGAAGAAAACCTGATGTGACAGTTCTAGTCACCCTGCTTTGTTTAGCCAGCTAAATGTTTTGATCAGGGTTTGGCTTTTGCTCTTTTCCAGCCAGCTTGTCGGGGAATTGAGGGTGGGGGGTGGGTGACCCCCATCCCAACCTATGACTCACGGGCAGAGGCGGAGACTCCATATCGGATTCACCACCGGAGGAACGTCCCGTGGCTCACTCACTGCCTGGACAGCCCCGTGTGAAAACTAAACCTACACCTCAATACGAGCGAAACCTTGTTTTCTCTGTGTTTACGCCCTGTTTACAATGTGAGGAGAATGGCCGGAACAAGGTAAGATATCCCTTAGTTACACTTCAAAGCGGTACAAACTTTACTGGAGACAAGTTTAGTAGCCGAAGCTAACCTTATCATCCCGCCGCCGATATCACGCCGAGGGCGGCCAGCAGACACTGAACCACGCCGCTCAATGGATAGGTGTACTGGTGAAATACTTTACAGTGTTTTGTAAATGCTAACATTTAAGTGTTTATGGACGTAAATGTTAGCCGGAGTATGTGTATCGTTAAGATAGTTAAATGTGAAGAGAGTGGGTCCAAAGGTCTCTTAAACTGAAACTTAAGTTTGCAGTATTTTGCTCGTGCTGTTGTTGCTCGTTTTATTTTACGCTATGGCACATTTAAGCAGTTATAAACAGTATTAAGTAGCTTGTTTCTGGACTATATTAACTGTTTAGTAGCTTAATAACACGGACATTGGGGCAACTGTGACAGAAGCTCGTGTCTTACAAAGTCAAGCTTCGCCTCCGTTCAGTATGTGTAGAGTTAAATTAGCTAGTAGCTGTGTGTGTGTGTATTTGGGGGTGGGGGGTATCAATCACCACTTTTGATTTTTTTTTTTCCTTAAACTCTTCCACAAATTGGCTGAGCTGACTAACTCTTTGCTGTGGTTAAGAGACCAATAACCCAAACGGAAGGCAAATGTCCCACAGCCCATTTGTTTCTTCCATTTTAACTAGTGGATGGTAACTGGGGCTTTTTGCTTTAGTTGTTGGTTTGATCTCCACATGTTGGATTTCTTCAACATCTGCTCTGACTGCAGATGTGCATAAAAACTTTGTTTAGCTGTCATCGGTTTTCTTGGAGACAGATGGTTTGCTTTAGTCCCCACAGTCTATTTAAAGCTACTGAGATGTATGGGATAAGCTACTTTGGTTCCCTTCAAAAATGTCCCTTCAACTGTTTTGGCACATATTGAAATAAACGGGTGCATTTTAGTGCTATAACTTTAAACTTAACTTTAAAAGTTAAAGTTGAAGTTTTGATATTTTTTATCTCTCTATGTCTGTTGAACTTTGAAGTACATTGTTTGAGAAGTCAAAATACAGCCTGAGGCACTTAGTTTGGCAGCCATGCCAACCTGTCGTCCTGGGTGCAGCAGTCTCCCTGCCCAGCTTGTACTGATCTGATAATGACTGGTGGTAGCATCTGTGCGGTGTTGGTTTCTGCAGACGTGTTAACTTCTCTATCTGTCGAAAGCTGCATCTTCATCTGTCCAGCTCTTCTTCACATAGAGAGAAGACAGGACGGTTGGATGAGACAATGGTCTGTTTGGTCTTGCTGCCACCTAACATGTCTTCCATTCATTTAGGCTTTTCAATGTGAGGAGCAGAAACTACAATAGAGTGTTGTCTCTCTGTTTACCCTTCTAGTTCACAACAATATCCAGACAAAAGAGAACAAACCGTGCGTTTCCCTAATGAGATGAATCAAAACTGGGTCTTTTGACAAAGACAAGACAGGATGTCCGTCCTACAGAGGATCTGACAATAGACCTGTTTATCTGTTGGGAGGAAGTGATTTTGAAGCTTCTACTCCAGTGACAACAACATGTCAATACTATAATTGACTCTGGAAGATCTTTTTCTTTTTGGTTGTTTTTTTAGACATGCACCTTCAAGTTATGTTTTCCAGCTTTCAGCCAGTTATTTCCTGTTTTCTGTTCTATAATCCTGGTCACCTCCCCATGGATCAGCCCTCTTAACACTTTGCACACCCTTTTCATCTGACTTTGATTCTCCATGGTTAACCACAGTGACACCATAATGAGGTTAAGGTGATTTACCCAAACACATTTATCTGTACCTGAAACAACCACTGACATTTTGAACCTTTTCTCTGCGGGGATTATTTGTGGGTTTAACCTCCTGGGCCACACTTGGTTGAACCTGATGCTAAGAGTGCTGATCATCACTCAGGAGCATTACAGGGGATAATAACCTACGGGTTTAGTTATACTATTCAGATAGGCTGTAAGGATGAATGAGTCATCTGCTTCACAACAGTTGAAGTCTACATCGTCTTAGTTAGCTGTCACAGTGCAAAACTTGGGTTAGGATTAGGATGAGTTTTTCATAAAAAGTACAAAAGCGTGTAAAACACAATCATTACGCACAAAAATGTAATGCCGAAACACATAAAAAAACAAATACGACCTGGAGAGTCAACCTTGAAATGAAAAGTTTTTGCTAGTGAAATGCATCGTCACATTTGTCTCCCTCAACCAAAACCTTAGTCTGTTGTTTTTAAGAAAATATTAATATGTCAACACATATATATACAACGCAGATCTCCCAGCGACGTCCTCTTAAATCATAATCCGCCCCACTCCTCCCTTCGGACCCGCATAGACCCAGCGTTAACATCTTCACCAGGCTGCTCTGCATTTCTAATCCTGCCGTGGCCTGCCGTCTGCACCTTCACTTCCTCTAGAGGACAATCCGGACGTTTCTTTCCCCTTGTGGTTGCATGATCAGTCGCTGACCCCCCTTACCCCCCTCACTCACCCTGTAACTCTTCTCTGGGATTAGACTCTGGCCTCGTTTGTCATGTCAGCAGGGGAGGATTCGGGGAGGAGGGGGGTTGGGATGGTGAGGTCCAACTCAAAATGAAGTTACAAACTACTACTGGTGGTGGGCAAACAGGGTCAGTCAGAAACTTCTATTAGACAGCACGCAGATGGCAAAGGCTAAATGCTTGGGTTATTTTTAAAAGGGAAAATATGTCTTGTTACATATGACCCAGGACGATTTGACAAGATAAAGTTTGTATGATGAACACTCAGGGTGATTAAGTACAATTTCATCCTAATAGGTTTGTCCATTTCTCTTGTTTGGACAAGTGACCCCATTGTTCCCCCTCTGACAGCTGGTGTACTGGACAGAAAGGCCCGGGCTGATCCCATCCTCAGCTTCTCCTGCACATGTTCACTCTTGTCCATAGTCTTGACTGATCTGAGTCCCCATGTGCTCTTTGAGTAAGGAAAGGGGTGGATTTTAGGGAAGGACAGAGACTTCTGTTTGGTCAGGCTCACCCCTATAAAAGGTAATCTATTGACCGTGTTGCTGACTAATGTCTCAGACAAGCAGCGACTGTTCAGCAGAGCAGTGAAGGGGGCAGGAAGTTTCCAGTGTTTGTGCAGAAAGCTTCTGGCCTTCGTGGGAGAAGGCAGGATGGCGGAGACAAGACAATACTCTCCATACAGCGACCACAGGGCGCCGCTTCACTATGGTTAGTTTGTAGGCGGATTATCTGAAGTAACATTCAAGATTGCCAATGCAAAGAATGCTCTCCTGGAACCGGTGGCGAGGTAGGCACTGTTATCTCACGCATCTCATGAAAAATCAGTTTGTTGCAGTAGGGGTGAACATTTTGGCAGCTACGTGGAATTAATTCATTTAGGCCATGTGAAATTGCGAGCTGGAAGGCATCATGGGAAAGACTAGGCCCTCGCTGAAGTTGGCTGAACGACCTTGCGAGATCCGGTCTAATCCAGTGCCAATGGTGAGGGGGAAACTGTCTCTAGTTCTGGATTAGGGCAGCTGTTGAAGCAGGTCACCCAGGACCTCGTATGTATGTCTCAGGCTCCTCCCCTTCATTGATCTGATTGGCTGGGCTCCCCCCTATGTGGACACAACACAGAGTTCTCGTTGAATGAAGTCTGGCTGTTGATCAGACAATAGTGTGCATTGTTCTGGGCCATCGCGGGCTTTAGAAAAGGGTACATTTCACAGGCTTTGTAATGCATATGAGTGCAAGTCATCACAGGGCATTCTTGTCAACTAGGTAACCATGTTTGTTTTTTTTCACATGCTTGTCTTTCACATAATCCCTCATATTTCTATGTGTTGGAAACTCCTACAGGTATGCATTATGCAGAAAGCGGCAAAGATGTTAAAAGTCTACAGGTAAAAAAGTACCTGGAAATAGTTTTAAAAAAAAGTACTACACATGGATAAAACCGGACCGGCTGGTTTTCATAGTTTTAGGTGTGCGTGCACTTTCTTAAAGTGACTCAAAACTGCCAATCACACTGTTCACAGGTAGCAAACAGTAACATGAAAGAGTTCAGCAGAGTATTTACTCATCTTCACTGACATGATGACATTTCCTTTAAAGTAGATCGCTTGCAGGTGAATGACACAATAATTGGCAGAAAAGCAGTGTTGGGTTTAAAGGTGCAACCAGTCTCTCTTTTTCATGTGCATCATGGGACTGTTAAGTGTCCTTTGTGTCAAATGAGCATAACAGAGCCATCACATCCAGTCTCACTCAACAGCTTGTTAGTGTCTTATCCGTGCAGGCTTTTTTGGAGGTGAATCAGGTGACAGGGTGAGCTCAGGAGTGCCCCCCCCCCCTCGTTCTTATCCTCCCCATCCTAGCCTTGTTCTCTCTGCCTGGCATGCGGCTGCCCGGCTGTTTGGTCTTAAACTGCTTTACCTCTCTTCCCCTCCTTGGCAACCTGCCACCCCCGAGCCTGGGTCGACTCGCATGAGGCTGCTGCCTCTATCGTGCCTGACAAAATTTTGCTGTGAAAGACGACCCCCTGAACCCGTTCGCCAATGTCAGCACACAACGAGTGAGGAATGGACACTGACAACTGCAGCTGAGGGATGGGAGGAAACGGGGGGCAGGGGGGAGGGGGAGGAAGAGGAGGGGAGAAGCAATATGAACCTGTTTGAGGTCTTGTCCACATTCATTGGTAGACTGCTCTTGTATGAAATAGTGATTTTTTGGGGGGGCAAAAACCTTTTGATCAAAACACTATACAGCTTACACTTTACAGCTATCTGACAACACCAAAGAAATGTCAGTGACAACCGCTGTGTGACCGACCATAATGAAACACAGAAATCTATTGCGAAGCGTGAGTATCTTGACCATTTAAGTAAACAATTGCGAATCATGTGTCAGTATTTTAAAAAGGTCAATTTTACCTGCCCACAGCACAACCAGAATCAGTTTTTAAATGCATTTACTTTGGAAATTGGAAAATCCAGCCTTTTGTTGATGGGGGGAAAAAACATATTTCAAATATATATCTATCTGCTTTTTTAAAAATATGGCAAAGGAAAAGTGGAAAAGTGAGTTGACTTTTGAAAGTCGCACCAGCTGGACAGAGGTGTGTACGGTTGTTCCAGGTTCAGGTTCATGTCCTTCAATCTTTCACTCTTTTCATCATCTAATCCCTTCAGGATATACAGATAACCTTTGGCTGTAAGACAAAGTGACCCCATCACACACACACACGCACACACATGCACACACATGCACACACATGCACAAATGACATAATAAACAGTTATCTACCGATGAAGACATTTACCAGAGCCATTGACATTATTATAGAGTCATTATAACGATAATAATGAACCTGTAGAAATCCTAACAAAGAGCACAAAAGTAAACAAGACAGGCAGTGTGCCGCCCTGTGGGTCTGCTTAACAAAGCACATCACTGTTAAAGTCAGAAAACAAGATAAGTATACAGCATGCTAACCCCTGCCATTAACTTTATGAGGGTTGCTGTGGGCACGAATGCCAAGCTACCTCTCAGAAGTCCATTACTCTATAACAGACTCAGCAGTCCTCATGCCGGTTTGTTTGTTGGTAAATGAAATGCAGCACATACGCACACACAGACCAATTGTGCGGCAGGTTTTACTGACCCCTGACCCTGGTGACAAGGCAGGAACGGGAGGTGTCAAACAAAAGGGCCAAAGAATGTGTGTGTGTGTATGACAGGTGCGGGCCTTTTTTTCTGTCATCTGAAACGTACACTCTCCCCTCTCGCTGGCTCTGATTGTTCTGGACGCCTGGGTGGGGTGCGGGCTCACACATCCTGCACAAAGACTGCCTACACACACACACAAATACACAGACCGGCCCAGCTCTGTTTCCCAACAGACAAGATTAGTCTCTCTCTCGAATGTGATTTATGTCATCACTATAAACAAACACTACCGCCAGTGGAAACACAGACAACTGAAGGTGACCACACTCTGGAAAGAATCACACTTTGATTAAACCAGCAACAAATATCAAACAAAAACTGTGCTCAAGCAGAAAGCGCTTATCAGCAGAGTTTAAAAGAACCTGAATGTCATTCATAAGAGGCCCTCATTTAGTTTTGAGTGCAGGCATGTCCTTGCAGTGCTGCCGATGGGCTTACACACACTAGAGCGGTGTCCCTCTTCACTCCAGTAAACGGGACCGTGGCCACAGCGCTCCACATGCCAGGTTTACTGTTACACTCTTCGTTAGTCACAGTCACTGGAACTTCTGCCAAGCACTCGGTAGTCGGTCTGTGTCCCTGCTCTTGTTTTACAATATTTAGATAAGTAGGTTGCCTAGCAGCCGTCCTGAATAGACTTTGTACATGGTTTATACATAATCAAACACAAGTCGGCTTTTGGCAGATCACTCCTTGTATTATATTGAGGTGCAGGTCTCTGCTTGCTCTGTAGGAGCAAATTACCAGCAGTTTGTCAGCGTTGCAACATTTTTAATAGTTTTGTACCTGCGCGGATGAATAGGTGAGTTTAGATATTCTCTCTTCTCCAAGTGACGATCTATTTTAACCCCAGTATCTAAGGAGGTAGGAGGGTTTATGTCTCTAAATAGGAAATAGCAGGTCTGTAAATATAGCGGCCAGGGTGGACCTTGGCACTTGTTGATTCGCTTGGTGAACGGAGTGCTAAGGTTTCCCCCGATGAATGGCGGGGCCTGTGTGAGAACTCAGCCCGCCCTGGTCCACAAGCGCCAGTCACAAACAGCAGCTCAGAATAGTCTGTTGTTTGAAAAGGTTAGAGGTTACCTTACAAGAGGCCTAAATGGTAAATGAGAGCTTAACTGGCCGTCTGGTTTTATCTGTTGTTTCACCTTAACAAGTTTATGGACAAATGAATGCGTTAATACCCCCCATTTGGCTCAGTTTCTGAAGGCGCGCTATCTGTCCATCAGGAATGCCACAATAGCAACCGAGTGTAAAAGCTGCGTTTCAAGCATAACTAGATGATCTGATGAAACACTGCTGCTATCGTGGAGCTAAAAATCTACACAAAGCTACGCAGGGAAAACAATTTCTTTTTTTCTCTCTTTCTCTCTCTGTATAGTTTATCTTTTTCACAAAATCAACAACCACATTGGTATTTTAGTTTGTTTGAAATCCAAAGCTGGACAATAACACAAAGCTGTGCGTTGCCCTATTTCTAGTGACTGTATTGTCCAGTCCTCTATGTTTACCGTTGCTGGGAAAAGTGCCATTTACACTTTGGCATTGGCTTCGAACAATGGGGCAGATTCCATGAGCTATATTCTGTTGTTTCACTCACTCTGGGAAACCGCTCTCGGTTCTGGTTATTTTTGGAGCTGACTGTAAATTGTGGATGATAGATGAAGTATTTCTCCCTCAGAAGGAGACCTCTGGCACATCAGGATTGGGAGTAACGGGATGGTTGAAAAGGTGTGCTCGTGTGCACGTCTCTGTATGTGTTTTGCGTGCACGTGTAAGTGTCAGTTTTGGCCTCTTGGGCTCAGCGACGTGCGCTGTTTGCAGAGAGATTTTTTTACAATTTGACAAGCTTTATTTTTAGTCGCCATGGAATAACCATAGGCTGCTGAGGCGTCTCCTTGACCCAAATGGGAGACAAAGACCCTGTGTGCCATGGGAGAGCAGAGAGTGTGTTATTATACACAAGAGTCAAAAGGACGCCAGATTTCATCCGCAAATTTCTGAATCGTTCAAAGCTGCTGACAGTTTTTTGACACAGAACTGTCATCAGGCGAATGATAAATCCCTGCTGCGTTAACAGGAGTTCAGTTATGTTGAAGTCAGTGAATGAAAAATTGAAGCCTAATTTTAGGTAGTGATTCAGATGGACAAATAGGTCCCGTGAAAAAATACGGCTTTTGGAGTCCGCTAAAAGGGGAACTTTGCTGATTTTCAAACAATAGTGTCTGTCGTATATGCAAATGAGCAGTTTAACTTACTTCCATGTTGCCTCCACCCAGGTCTCCCTGCTCATTTGTGACATGGAACTCGTCATCTGGAGGACTTTGGTGATCTGTCTTAGACTACAAGCTACATTTCCACATTTTCTGTAGTAGGGCCTTCAAGGACTTAAAAGTGCAGGTCTTATAGGGAAAAGCAGACACTAGAATATCATACTATTAAATACTTTAAAATATCAGTATTATTTGGAAGAAAACTAGTTTAATGACACAAGGCTGAATATCACACTGTGGAGTCAGAAACAACAGAGTCTGGACAGAATATTATATTAATATAATAATAGAATATTAATATTAGAGACTTTTCCAACCCTGAATACAAGCTTTGACCACAGTCCTGTCCAGCTTGTCATCGTTCAAAACAGGTAAAATAAACCATGTTTGCTTCCGCATCATTTCAGTACATCAAGACACAATGAGGTTACATGTTTTGTAAATGAAAAAAAGACATAATGCTGCACTAAATGAGTTTTTAGTGCTTATTTGATTGTGAATGCAGTAGAGTCAGTCTAATTGGATGAGATGCTTGCAATGCATTCTGGTTGTTGTAGGATTCCCCTTTAAGAGCAGTATAGGGGCGTCGTTTTCACTTCTCTATTGTCATAAGGCACAAATTTCCGAGGTAATTTCACACTTCTATTACACAGGTGACCTAGTTTTAAGAAATGATCGTATTCACAGCTATGAATTTCTCCTTTTAATATTGCTGAAAATATTCCATGTTTTAAGCCAACTAGTCCACATATCATTTTTCAACTCTCTGTGTTCACATGTTTATTGAAGGCAGTAAAGTGCTAGTTTCAGACCACACAAACCCCTAACATGGACCTCTGGCAAACAAGCCTGCTTCAATTAGATTGAGTTTTCCCAGAGGTAAATCAGGTGCTGTGTCCTTCGGTCATAGGACTGTGTGTGCGTGCGAGTGTGCAATAAGTTAATTTTAGATCAATATAAAACATTTCTGTTGGAGTTAAACTTCGCTGAGCTGGTGCAGACTACATTCCAAACCATTTATGAACATTTGCAGGATGAGGCCGGCTGCCTCGGTTGTTTGGAGTGCTGCTCTATACTTTAATGCCTCCTGCTCTTGTCAGTGAGAGAAAAGCTGAGCAGGCTCGTTTGCATGGCATTACAGACTGTAATGTCTCACCAGGAATTAATAACAACCTGAATGCTGCTCGGTTCAGTTTCCACCTCGGGCAATGGCAACACTTTTTTATCTAATTTTGAGAATCGAGGACATTTCATTATAGCACAAATTAATCTTTTTTTATTTTCAGTGTAGAAAAAGTGTGTTGGCTGGCAAAATCCTGAAGAAGACATGTCCCATTGTATGAGACCAACCTGTATAATGGACATCTCTTATGTTGCTTGAGTATTCCCAACAGTGATATTTCAGGATCTTCAGAACCTGAACACCGGTCCGTCTTCCTGCTTATCTGCTTGTGTCAACAGTGCCCAGCAGGCTCGCTCTCAGCCCCTAAACTGCTGTTTATTTACCCAGAGGGAAGAGTCCTTATGCAACCACTACACCCCATACTGCTAAACTCGTCAGCTTTGGCCTCCACAGTTGACCCTCAAACACTGGTTTCCTGTTAGGGTGTTCAGGACACAATCCAACATGTCTGTGCTGGTTTCCCCCAGTCTCATCACTGCTGAGGAATTTGGGGATATTAAAAAAAAATACCTTCTTTGTTTATCATTGTAATCCATAAGGGATTAATTTGAATTCAGATACAAACACTGCATTTATAAAGATTGATGACAAACAGGGCTGAATAACAAGGAATGCAGCGTGGAGGGATCAGTTTCTTTGCTGTGGGAACGCCTCTTTCGGAGGCCGGGAGAAGTAAAAGGATGAAGGCTGTGGTATGTGTGGGGTGGTATTGACTGTTTGGCCTCTGCTTTGAATGCCCCCCATTATTCGTAAGACTTCCCACCCATGAAGTGCTGCGAGCTTAATCAGTCTGAAAGTCTTCTTCTTATAGTTGGGCCTCATTGTGGATCCGTCTCTCATTACTTTGCTAGATTGAATTTTTGACACTTAGATACATTTTCTTCTCCCAATTTCCCCCTCTCTCTCATCTTCTTGTAATTCCAGGTGGGTTAAAAAGACAGTATAAAAAAACAGCTTACACATTGAGTCCACTAAGGTCAGGGCTGCTTGCCTAGCGTGAGAGATTGGACCAGATGGCCTCCCAGCATAGAGCACTGGGACACATGGGTAGACAGTATGTGGAAGGCTCCTATATCCTCTCCATGCTCTTTCTATGTTTACCTAGCTGTGAAATCGGCCTATGGAGTCAGGCGCTGGTTCAGAGCACATAACACAGATACAGGTTAATACTTTATAATTGATGAACAGTCGCATCAAAGTTACTCGAGCTCTGCTGTTAAAACGGAAAACAGCTGTCGTTCCCAGTGAGTCGTAGCCAATAGGGTGACATTGTAACCCTGGCAGACCCGACTGGCACCGACACTCCTCTCTGTCTATTTCTGAGGCCCGGGGGGGAGCTGCACACACACTGGGTTGGTCTGGCAGGCACGTGAGGAAAGAAAGTGGGTATATGGTGGACTTTGTAGGACACATTATTCAGGCTAAGCTTCATGCCTCCTCTGATCATCACAGGTAGCCTGGACTGTGAGCTTGTACCGCAAACAACCGTGATGGGGAGAAGAAAAGCGTTTCTGTCCTTTTGAGGGCTGGGAAAAGGTCCAAACCTGTGGCAGATTCTTGTGACACTAATTCCTCCTCCATGGGTGTTTTTTTTTTCTTTCAAAGATACTAAGCTATAGTTGGATGGGGTACTAAAGAAGAGAAGGGACCTAGCCTCGCCAGGACCCTCAAGTGGTCATTACAAGAGATGAGAAGAGAAGAGAAGAGAAGGGGCGTTGTGATTTATTGGATATTTTTGAGTCTCTCCTCTGGCCCGGATCGAGACATCCACTGGGATGCTGAGCCTGGGGATAGGACTCTCGCTGGCTGTTAGCAGTATCCCTGTTCCCACATGGATTTGCTGGCACAGTTCAGGCCTGCATTAGGGAACTAGATCAAAGAAGACATAATGGAGCCCACTGAAAGGGTAGCATGACCTGGATATACCCACAAACTGCAGTCCTTGCTTGTTTGTCAAATTTATTGACCCTTATTTGATGTAGGTAGCTACAGCACATGCCCATAACAGCGGGTGATATCACTGCCACACACTTAGTTTAACACAGATAGCGTCCTATAATTTCTCAGAAATTCAGTTCATGGTCTAATTGTGTGTAATTGGTCGTCCCTCTTATCTGTTTGCCTGTGTACTTTTCTGCAAACTGGGTTTCTCTGTATTCCTCTCTCTCTCTGCCTCGTTCTCTCTTTTGCGCCCCCCCCTCCCATCTGTCTCTTTTTTTTTTTGTTGTTGTCTATGTGTATTGTGCTGAGCTGGCTGTTGCCACTCTGTGAATGTAGTGAAGCTTAGTGGTTTTTTTGTGTATTAGTGGCACTCGCAGCGTATGGTTCTCTTTGGGCCCCGCTGACACCATGCCCGGTATCTCACTGAGCGTGTCCACCTGTCTCCTTATCCGGGAAACACACCGTCACTCCTGCGCGTCTGTTGCCAATCGAAGAGATGACATCACTCCAAACACACACACACACACACATACAGATGGATACATGTAGGGGACACAAACATTGACACTCTCTCCATATGGGCAAGTGGGCATTTTTGAGCCTCTCAGTCTGTCAAACAGTGTGGGTTGTTTACTGCTTGTCGAGTTGATGAGTACTCAGGCGTGACTGTTTCGTCAAATCCTGTTGGTGAACCTGTTACCATTTTTAGCTGTAAAAAAAATTTACCCTTTGTCTTTGTTTCTTCTCTTTCAGCTCAGATTGGGTGGAGATCTTGGAGCCACGCTCCCGTGAGCGTATGTATGTGAACTTGACCACTGGTGAGTGCGGCTGGGAACCCCCTATAGGTGCTCCGGTCCGTCAGGCAGACGGCAACCAGTGGTGGGAGCTATTCGACCCTCAAAGTGGCCGCTTCTACTACTACAACTCCACCGGGCGCCGCACAGTCTGGCACCGACCCCAGGGAGCCGATATAGTACCACTCTCCCAGCTCCAGGCCATGAAGCGCTGCAGCGAGGCCAAACGGGCGGGAGGCGGCGGGGACAGGCACCACCATGGGACCACGGGGAGTATCAGCAGTGTGGGGAGCCAGGGACGCTGCACCCCTCTGCCCGAGCAGGAGGGAGACAGTCCTCTTCCCAGACCCTTGGAGACTAGTGAGGTGCCTGCCAACCCAGAGCTGGACCCAGCAGTGGACAGCAGATCGCAGGGAGATGGAAGCAGCACTGAACACAGCACAGATGGCAGCAAAGAACCGCAGAGGTAAGCCTGCAGTAGCCTCTATAGTAAGTCTGGAAAGGGAATCGTGCTTAATCATTAGTGGATCATATTACCAGGAGAAAAGTGGGGAAATGTGATAGTCATCGCAGCATGTGGTAGTGAGTCGTAATGACTTTCAAATGCTTCTGCTATGAGAACTTGTAGGATTATTTTGACTTTTGACCAGTCAAGCTGCTCTCAAACTGCGTTTCTATTTTCATTCTCACTTATCTGAACATTCCATATGTCCCATGTTTCCATACAATTGGCTGTGAACCATGCTCGGCCATTTCAGCAAATCGTTACCAAATGGGGAGAATGGTCAGCTATATTGCAGAGCACAACATCCCCCCCTCACGCTAGGGTTTCTGGTGCAAAATAGCCCCTTAACAGTAAGTCATTCAAAGACCCCATCATGTGCTTGGCGTTGCGGCCTCGTCCAAACCACCGTCTCTTCCCTCCAAGCCAGATTCCAGACATGCCACTTCTGTTTCCCCTGGCAAAGGGCCACTGAGGCCGACTTAGTGTCCTTCTGTGTGCTCACCGCCATCCTGCTCTGCTCTGCTCCAATGCTCATTTCATTTTCCTAAAACAAATCTAGGCCCCAGGCCATCAAAGACTGTAACGCCTCTTATGGGTGAGAGCTTTAAATGTGCATGCATGAGAGGCATGTGAGAGAGTGTTGTCTGTGGTTTAATAACAAGCAGAACCGCTACATTCCAGCCGCCTATAAACAAGGAGAACCCTGCTGGTTTTCGGAGGCTCCGCCATGGCGACTCTGGATCTCCGGTTCCTCCTGGTTCTTCTTGTACCTCACCTTGACCATTGGGAGGTCTCCCCTCTGACCCTTCGGCCCTTTGGGATTAGGAAAAGATGGAGGAGGAACTAATTGGTCAGCCATGGCTGTTGAATGATACCACTGTGGGACTTGCATTGCCTCTGGTGTGTGTGGGGAGTGTTAAACCTTCCCAGAGGGTCCCACTCTACCCCAGTGACTCAACCTTTCCCAGAGCCTTTTCTGTCTCCCCTTAAAACAATGACCAGCTGTGTTCCTCAGAGGAAGGTTGACAAATCTTTAGCCAACATGGGCTTGATATCCCCCTCAGCCATATGGCCCTTCACATGCTCACCAGGCTCCATCTCTTAGCAGGTATAAAAACCACCACAAAATGCACAGAGAGGCTGGAATGTGACAGCTCAAAATGGATGTAAACAAACTGTGGGACATGCTTGTCTTCAATCAGTGGGCCATCTTATTGTTAATGACAAGGATAGATGGGATAAGAGCAAGAGAGAAAGTTTAAAAGAAGTGGAGTGGTCACAGTGGTTTGAGGTTAGCTAATTATTCTGTCCCACCCTTAACGGAGGAGTGTTGGGGGCTTTCATGAGTATACAGTCCTCTTCCTCTTTTTTTAGATCACGCAATATCCGGTCCTAATGTTTTCAGCTTCATAACATATTTCAGTGCTGAAATGTCTTCAGTGTTTGGTGTGAATGTCTCAGCTATTTTAGACATGTCCTAACCTGTTCTTTTTGCTTTGCTTTTTTTTTCTCTGTGAAATTTCTGGAGATGAAATGTTATTAACTTCTGACCTTCTGAAAAACAATGCTGTTCTTTGTGGAGATGGGACAGTCCCACTTCATCCAACACCAGTTTCCTTTTGTTTATGCGCCAATAATACATCTGTTCATAATAGATAGAAGAGTTTCCAAAGCTCCACACAACACACCCTGTGTGTTATTCTAAGCACTGGTTGGTTAATGCAGCGTCCCTTCTGTCTGTCTCTCCCTCGCTTTGTAATGCTCATATCTGTATTTGTCTACGTTCACACTTATAGGAAGTGTAGACATATGAGCATGCTTGCGTGCCAAATCTGTTACTCATTGGCCAAGTCTTATCACATGTCCTGGGAATTTCTGGGTACTTTGAGCCTGTGGAGCTCATCAGGGAAGTACCGTGGTCTCCAGGGGTAAACATGTCAGTCACATTTGGTTATGGGCACCAGAAACAGGCAAACTGATCTCTTTTCCATGATGTACGAAATCAAAGGCGTTACAGATCATCTGGCTTATAACATCTGCCTTGAATTTCACCCACCTTTCATCGCATGCGCGTCTGCGTTGTACCAGGTAACATCTGTATGGGATTTCACCGCAGATAGTGTTGTGATGATTCACTGTGTGTGGGCTCCTTTCCAGTCAACTTACAGAAGACCTGCTGAGGAGAAGTAGATGTTAAAAGTCTGCTGAGGACACATGACAGCATGGTGTAAGACAACCCAGAAGTGACCCACAGTGGTTCACATCACGGTCACACTACTCTTTTTTTTTTTTCTTCTTTTTTATTTTGTGAGCTGGCCTGGGGGCGTATAAAGGACCACAAAACGAACAAAGGCTCTCACTTAAAACTAGTTGCCCCCCCCCTCCCCGGTTAACTGAGAGCTTTCTCTAAGCAGGAAGTCTAGGTATACTGGAAGGACAAGAACACCAAATGACTTGTATGTGCCCTCTCATTTAGCCCTGTAATGACATAGCAGTGTCCCAGCATTCAATCTGAGGCAGTCACGCTGAGATTAGACACTTAAAACTCGCCTGTCCTGATTGTTACCTAACTTTGGACTCCTTTTTTAAAAAGACTCAAGAGTGTACACACATGTGGCTGTATCAGTAACTATGGTAACTCAGTTCTGTGTGGGTTGTTGTGTTGTTTATTTGTGTGTGCGCTTAAACTAAAGTTGCATCAGCATCTACATATTACAGAGGAGCCTAAATAGCTGGTTTTAAATGAATGTGTGAGGAGTTTAGTTATAGACATGTTGGGTTTAATTTGAGTCTGAAGCATTTTCAAGTTTAAATATAGAAACTTCCACTTAATGTTGCCAATACCTGAAGAAACAAACAAGTAAAAACAGAACTGGAAGCATTTTATTTTACCGTCTCTTTCAGTATCTGTTTTGAGGGAAGTTTTTAAGGGAATTTTCGAAATAAACCGTATGCATGAAAACAAAAGTATAAAAAAGCCAAAATAACTTATCACAACCACAAGCGGTACACAGAGTTCATTTTTACTAATGCTAGATTTGTAAAGATTTATCCCAACATTGAGCCGTTCTGCCCTCGACGTAGGGGCCAGCCAGCGGACTTTCTGCACATGTTCTGGCTGTGTCTGAATCTCTCCACCTCCTCAGATAAGTATTTTTTTAAAGCTTTTTAGAGAGATGTTTGAAATCCAATTTGACCCTGACCCAGTCCGTGCCCTCTTTGGTTTAACTTGAAAGAAATCCCGTGCTCTCTTTCTAAATGAAGCCTATGTGGTCAGAGCTTTCACTACACTCCCTTCAAGACGTTTGATCCCTTTAAAATGGAAGCAGCACGATCCTCCGACCTTTTTTTCATCGGGGTCAAAGACGTTCTGTATTTCATAAAGCTAAAAAAAATTAAATAAACACTAAAAGGTCGTCTCAAACCTTTTGTTAAAATACGGAGGCCCTTTGTGGACTTTTATGATTCCCTACTTGAACCCCTTAAAGAGGCGGGTGGAACCAATAAATGTCCTATTACAGTAGCGAACATACCCACCCACTCCTCCTCCTCCCTTTTTTTTTCTCTTTTCCGTCTTCCTTTTGTGTGAGTGATTAATTTTTATTACTTGATTTATCTTTTTACATTGTTCCCTCCTTCACCTAAATGTACTCTATAACCCCGTGAATGGGTGGGTTGGTGAGTAAGATGGTAGGCATGAGAAAGTGGAATTCAATTTGTCAACATATTTGATTAACAGCGCTTCTTGAATTTGCGGGATGAGCTGGTGAGTTGAAGTCAAACATACACATACATGTCTTTTTATCTTGAAAAGGTTGAAAAATCATATAATAAAAATAAAATGTGTTTTATAAAGAAAAGAATAAAGAAAAGCCAAAAACATAACAAGCTTCCCCCTCTTGTGTTTGTCTGGCTGTGAGTCATGGAGGAGAAATCACCAGTCGGTTTATTTAGGAAACGAGGGGGTGTCTTATGGGGTAGATAAAGTTTTAAAGTTCTTAATGAGTCACACATTGTCTGCATGTTTACAGCGAGAACACGAGCCTTTCATGCTTTTCATCTCCCGCCACTCTGAGGACGTAGCCACAACATTTTTACGCACACTGGAGAGACTTGTTTTATCTCTTCACTCCTGGTGTGGTAAGCTCATTTTTCAGCTCTTTTTCCAGATGTTTTTTTTTTTTCTCTTTTTTTTTTTTTTTTTTTAAAGTCTGCCTATTATAATGAATTTTTTTTTTTCCTGTGTGAAAAAGTTGCACTTTGAACTCCAGATCCTGTTATGTGCATGAACGCTTTGGTCTAGTTAGCAGTGACAACGTCCTGATTTAGTTTTTTATCTCTGTGCTGTTTCTCTACGTCTTCCATGTTTCTCTCTCTCTCTCTCTCTCTCTCGTAAATGCAAAGTTTATGACATTCTCAAAAACTGGATTACAGAGTTACCATTTTATGTGTCTCACTGAAGCAGTGTATCCAAAACCTCTTTTGTTTCTTTTTTTTGTTTGTTTTTTTTAGATATCCTTGAAACACTGCTTTTACAGTTTAACTTCTCTCTCTGTACTGCGGTGTAGTGGAATATCTCCAGCGGTTCTGCATGTGAGCTGGCCTGAGGTGCTGCTCAGCTGACATGCAGCGGGCACAGATGGTGTTTTTCAGGGTGCTTTCACTCCCATTCATTTCTAATAGGACATTATTATTTACTATCATTGCTGCTGTTTTTTTTTTTTGTCTCTTAGACTTGAGACCAGAATAGATTTGGGGCGTGTATAAAGAGGATGCAGTTTTGATCATGTCATCTCTAACAGTGTGCTATAATGGGATCTGTCCTCACACAAAAAAAAAACACATGCAGATACAGTTTCAAATTCCAGGGACGGATCTCTTTGGAATCCGCTTGGGTTCGGTCTCATCCTATCCCTTCAAAATCATCCCACTGGCCGTCCCCTGGCCCAACCCGGCACTCCTCACAGGGTCGTGCTGCAGGAGCCATGGACGCGCACAGCTGGTAGACATCTTGGCTCAGAGAAGGGAGGTGCGTCAGTTCAGCTGTTGTGGGCCAGCTGGCTCTCTGGAGGTGTTTTACAGGAAGTAGGAGGCTACCAGCTTTGCCTCAAGTCCAAAATGTTATTTTTTCGCTTCTGCTTGATATTTTTATGACAGTTTGTTCAAAACTAAAAAAGAAAAAATTCTCCTTAAGCGGGAAGAAAAAGCTTTGAACATCGTCGACATGGATCCGACATTGTCCTCAGCGAATCCTCTTTGTCTTTTCAGTTTCCTTCCTCTACGCAGATCTCAGTGATCTCATTGGTCTGTACTCTGAGGTGTTTGTGTAGCAGAAGCTTGGCCTATGCAACCTCATTTCCTCTTCCTGTCCAACCAATGTTAATAATAACCCCTGTTTTTCAGACCCCACTATTCCCAGGAGGTATATTTAAGAATTTCCAAATCCATATCTCTATCCGCTGAGGTGACTCAGCTGATGGCTTTTCCAACAGCACTTATTCCAGGCAGGAAAGAAAGAGAACATCTGTTCACAACATAGTATATTTAGGTGGTTACGGAGACAAACTCACCACAGGGATACTCAGAACAGTGACAGAGGCATCTGGGACTGTGTTTGTGGATGCGAGACACCAGAACTGCCAAGACTAATTGAAATTTGCTGACCGTTAAGTTGATTTGCTGCCTCAGAGGCCAATCAGATTACCCCGTTGGTTTCCAAAGGGCCTCTAACTTCATTTTATCTCACATTTCTCTGTCCTATCTTTCCTAAGGGTCTCACATGTTTGTTCCAGGCCCTGAATGAAGGGGTTTGTAAGTGCATATGGGCGTATCGTAGGTGTGTGGCACGCACATGTGCCGTGTGTGTCTGTTTATGCGTGCTTGAGAAATAGTCATAATAGTCAAAATGGACATAATCTCTGTGCAAACAGCAGAAGAGCTTTAAAAAATCTGGAAAGAGTTTTTACACTCCCAGTGGTAATTATCATGTCTTTTTTACTTCTGTGATGAATTACTGTGGATAATCCTCTCCTTCAGCTAACATTCAGCAAACACTTGACAGGCGAGCTACTAGCAGGCAACACACCCTTTCTAAACAACTTTCATTATGGTTGGAATAAAGTCTAGGCCTGTTCAGCATTACGCAAGAGACTGAGGTTGAAGATGACTCTTTCAGGTTCAGCCTCTGTCACCCCCCCCCTCACCCCCCACCTTGCTCTCCTTTGCTGTCGTTTAGGGAGGCGTCTCCGTGACAATGGCACAGCCATGCATTGTATGAGGTTCCCCACACTGCCACAGAGGCCCCTGAATGAGCTCTGAGGAATTCCAGCCTTCCCGCTCATTCCCTTGCTGCACTCTCCCACGACTAATCCCCACTCCTTCTCATTTACACATGCTCACACCCTCCTTCTCTTGTCTGTCTGCCCCCCCCACCCTCCATCTAGTGGTCTCCCCACTTTTAGGCCTGTTGTGTTTTCTCACCATTGTGCTGTTCTTGTCTCTCTTTCTGGTTCAGGGTTTGTAATCATACTTTATTTGGTTGACCTGGGGTTTACTGATATGCAAGTGTTGTTCTAGCTGTGTAATGGGTTTAGAGGCTTTGGACAGAGATCGAAGACACTGTACAGCCTTACTGTTAGATTTGGCCACTGGCCCCCATGTGATCGTGATGATCATCACACCAAACTCCCTGCTAGCACAGTGTGTCAGTGCCCCTTTACTGAGCCTGACTGGGACAATGGCAGACAAACAGTAGAGACTAAGCCTAACCAAAATCCCTCTCTCCCAACACTGAGACCCGGACATAGCAGGGTGCTCCTCACGGGCATATGAATATGGTCAGTTTCAGTCCCTGAAGAATAGTCTGTCTCCTGTTGCTACTGAATATATTATAAGACATGCTTTTTACTGTTTGTATGGATAGGCAGGAGTAATAAAAAGGATGTCCATTTTCAGGAGACCGTTGTGTTTTTTGGCTGTGAAGATGAAGCGGCATCTTGGTTCCAAGGAGATAGAATTTCCCGTGTATAAAGTCAAACAAATTATAAAGTAATACGATAAATAGAATTAAGTTTAAGCTCATATTTCCGCCCTCTGTGTAGTGTGTGAACATTACATTAGGCATTTCCTGTTTGTGTTACATACGGGGAAACCCTCTCTCTCTCTCTCTCTCTCTCCAAACCTCCAAAGGACCTCCTTGGACAGGAAGTGATGGTCACTGCTCTTTCAGGGTCAGTCCTCATAAAGTACGTCACCCACCCACTGAGAACACAGAGGACAGATTCTTTTTTTTTTTAATTTTTGTTTCCTTACAGTTGGCCATTACACGAACCCCAGCGATTGTTTAAGTGTGAGCAACTGGGTTTGATCTTTTTGTAGATAATGAGAGCGGGAATTTGATTATTGTGGTTGAATGTGTGAGGTCCGCTCTGTTCTTTGGCCGCCCAATTACGAGAAATAAAAGGGTCTCGATGTATCACGCGTGTGTGTGAACCGTTCCTGCCGTGACAAACTGGCGCTATACGCACTCATTTGTGCGTCAACTGCAGAGGTGGGGAAAGAGTTTGTAGCTTTTCTCACTCCTACCGAGTGAGAAAATATACACCGTTTGAAAGAGCACAAACAGCGACTTCTCACACTTACAGCTGTCACCTATCAACCCATACCCCCTCCCCACCTCCTCCTCACCGCCCCATACAGTCACACTTGTTTGTAACAACTAAACAGCGGTGTGTTTTAGGTGAAGCCCATCCATCAGAGCTTCTTGTCTTCACACGTGTCTGTCTGTGTGTGTGTGTGTGTGTGTTAGGCAGTAAACCGTCTTGATTGGGGGGCCTTGGAGTCTTCCCAACAACAGTGGTTGTGGCAGACTGTCTTGGTGCTGTGCCAGGTGGCTGAGACCCAGCTGTTTATAGACGCGGCCTGGATGGTGAATCTGTGGGACCGTTTGAAGCCTGTTTACATTCAAACCGCTGAGGTGGTGTGACTCACTCTATAGTCCTGAGAGAGGGAGAGAGAGTGCTGAGCTATAGCTAAGAGGACTAAAGGAAGTTTGCCGTTGGCCTGAGGACCTCAGGGGAATTATTTCTGCATTGTTCCAGAAGAGATGTGGGGAGGAGGGGAGGGGGTCACTCCGCCTCTCTCCCTCCTCTCTCCCTCCTCCCTTTGGTCCTCTTCCTGCCGTTACAGCCCAACTCTCAACTGAATCGTAGTGCTCTTGGAAAAAGGAAAGCCTTTGAACACTAGCTGTGGCTCTGTGTTTATATTTGGATTTACAAGGACAGAAGGTGATCAGCTTTGATCTCATTAATTAACCGACTGAATGTAAAGTAGAGAAAGAGACAGAGGGCGGAGAGAGGGAAGGTAAGTCTCCTTTACCTGTTCAGAAACTTACTTACCTGTTTGACTTTGAGTAAGTACATTCAGCTTGTATTTTCTATACTGCGCCACATGTTGTCTTACTTAGGCCACTACTGTGTCACGTGTGTCATGTGTAATAATGGCAGCTTTAAACACACTGGTCAGTGTAAGAGGGTGAGATTTGTTGGTCAGTCGAGGAATGAGAAGTCCTGATTACAGGAAGAGATTACAAGGCGACGGCAGTATGGAGGGCAGCAGACCAGAGCAGTGTGACCAGATTGATGGCAGATTGTTTTTACGTCGCCGGGATTAGCAGTGCGCCATCGGGTTTGAAGTTAACTCGGTCACCCAACCAAAAGGAGAAGAATTAACCTTTGGACTCGAGTGCAGATCTTCTCAACTGTGAACCAATGCAAACTTGACTTCTCTCAGATCAACCTCTTTTTCATGTGGCCTGCTGGTTTATTGCCCAGATGTTCAGTCAGTGATTCAGATGGCAGACTGTTATGCCATTTGATAGTCATATGTAGATGAAAGCACCATCAGCTACTTCACAGATCCTGCCAACAAAGGTATAACATTACCCAATGTGTATTCTCCAGATTACAAGACATACATGTTAGAAAGAACTGTGGACGGGTGTCACTGAGAAGTGTTCAGTGGCTCAGTATTTTTAGGCACTTTGTTCACACAACACACACTGGAGTCATTGTCTCATGGGTTTGACAAGGCTATTATGACTGCCGGACTAAAAATGGAGTGAAGTTTTTGGAGGTCAGCGAAATGTTTAGAGAAGAATTTGTGGATTGCTGCTGATTTTTCCCAGCCCTGTCAGCCTGGAATTTTCTGAAATGGATGAAATGTAGCGTCTGGCTTCATGCCAGCACTTGATTGCATATGATGATAGTGTGTTTATAGCACTGTTGACTTTTCAGGGTGCTGTATGTTGAATATGTATGCCTTTATTTTTATTTCTATATTTACCATTTCTTTGACTGACATCTGTTTGTTCTCCGTGTCTTCTGTTCCCTCAGGGATGCCTCTCAAAGATGGCAGCCCACTCCTGGTTCTAAGGCAGCCATGTTGGTGAAGGTGAACAGCATGAGCCGTAATCAGCCCAGCCCATCTTTGCAGCAGCAGCAGCAGCACCTCCAGCACAGTGCACACGGCAAAGCCAACACCTTCACTCTGCACCCAACCAGCAGTAAGGCCCAAGGAGGACACGTAAGCTCCAACCAGGGATATAAAACGGCCCCTTCTGGCAAAATGTCAGCTGATACACGCCAAGCCCATCACCTGAGAAAAGCCAGCAATGGCAGCTTCTGTTTGGTGTCTTCAGAAAGTGGCCATCCCAGTCCACTCCTGCACAGGTCACAGACCAGCACACCGCGCCCCGTCTCCCCCCAGTATGGTTGCACTGCCCCGATCTATGACGAGCCAGTTTCAGAGTGTCCCATATATGACGAACCCCCGATTGACATGGAGGTAGAGGGTGCGCACCTGTACAACGGGCAACCTCTGTCTCGCCTGACGCCCACCCATAGCCTCCAGAAACCAAGACACCTCCAGCACCCTGGCTCATCTCATCCAGGGTCCAGACACAGGAGGAATCCTTCTGCCTCTGACTATAGCCCAGCTGGTCTGGAGTGCATCAAGCACATGGTCAATGTGGACCCCAAGCTCCTATCCAGCTCCCCAGCATCCACACGTGCCCCGTCCCCTACCTCCAGGCAGGACCCAGTCTTGACCCAGCCTCAGCCACATCCCCAGTCCCACGCTCACTCTTTGCCCCCAGCTCGAGGCCAGTTGAGGGACAGAGAGGCGGGGACCCCGGGGCCAAGTACACTGGACAAGAAGCAAAGCTGGCGGGTGCTGGAGGCCACTGTCCAGCGAGCCATGGAGGCGAGGCACAGTAGACAGAGCAGCCAGGCCTCGCAGGACTTCCCCTCCTCAACTCCACAGGCTACAGCAAACTATCAAGACTCTGGTTACTCCACTGGCCCCTCTCCAAGTCTGAGGAGAAAGAGCAGGAGGAGGGTGGGAGCCAGCGGCGCTGCAGGAGGCAGGCCGGGGTCGGTAGGCAGCAGTGGAGAGCTGTGCGCCCTCAACGAAAGGCTGATGGCCGAGATGAGGGAGGTGGTGAGTCGTTCCAACACTATGAGGGAGGTGAGAGCAGGACTGGACCCAGAGATGGGAGAGAGAGTGGTCGTACCTCGGACACGCTCCCCCGCGGACTCGCTCAGGTGGTACGGAGCAGGAGGGGGGTCAGCCGGCAGGTGCTCATCACGAGAGGACCTCACCGGGACTGCCCGCTCACTGAGTAGGGCAGGTAACCATGGCAACCCTGCTCTGACCCCTCTGGAGATACCAGGGCGGCAGAAAAGGACCTATGAGAAGGTGGACACCCTGGAGATGAGCGTTAATAGCCAAGCCAGCCTGTCTTCACCAGAGACCCCAGGACCACCCTCTCAGGTAACATAACTTCCTCTGTGTGTGTGTGTGTGCCTGTGCGAGGATAGGGTCCCCAAAGCGCCAAATGGGGGTAGATTTTCCGTTCGGCAAGTAAATCTCTGAAAGCTGTCCACCACACTAGCAGGAAATGTTTATACTAAAATAGTCATGTAATAAAATATCTGGCTCACAGGAAATGACTTACGTTTGTTCCCTCAGTGTAGATACGTGAACCATATGTGTGTTTTACGTGCATCAAAACAGCAAGGCCAAGGAGCGACAGCCACAGACCTTCTCGAGCGCTCTTAATTGCGCGGCACTGTTTATAACCAGCTACTTGACATTGCAGCTCTCTGCTAAACTGTCATTGATGCCAGTCTGCTGCTAGCTACAGTATCCAACATAATAGCTTATTTTCTCATGGACTGTATTTATATAGTGCTTTTCTAGTCGTTATAACCACTCGAAGAGTTTTATATTACATGTCTCATTCACCCATTCACACACTGATGGCAGGGGCAACCACGCAGGGTGCCAACCTGCTCATCAGGAGGAAACTAACCATTCATACACCGTTGGGGTTAAGTATCTTGGGTTAAATATATATGTGACACAAAAAAGCCATTTATTATTTTAGCCGGTAGAAAAACAACAACAACATACATTTCGGACAGTGTGTGAGTGAACTCAAGTATTGCTAATAACAAAATAGCGATTGTAAGAGAAAACATCACGGCTAATCCAATATTATGATACGTTCCTGCCTGATTAAGAGCTCACACTGTGTTTGTATTATTGTGTGGTCTGTTTACCTCGGCAGGTTTGCTTGGATTCAGCTTTGTTTGGTCTAGGAGTGCTCTGATTACTGACGGCTCTCCAGATTCAGTATTAAATTAGAGAAGAATTCAGTCTCGCTGTCAAATGAGGCCAAGTCATGCCCGAATAAAGCATCTGCATATTATGGACATTTTTAGCTGATGCTTTTGTATTGCAGAGTGTGTCTAGTCCTCAGAGAGCTGGAAGTGGAAGAAAGGACAGATTGTTTGACTGTGTAGAAATAGTCCTCTTGAATGTTGGGTCAGATCATCAGAGTTTAAAAAAACCTTAGACAACAAAATTGATTTAGATATATTTTAAGTTTGCGGTGTAAAGTGCAGAGAGACACGTGGATGGACCGTGGTGGTGGCGGCTTATCTTGACGTCAAGGTTGCTTTCCAAAAGGTACACATGATCTAAGATAAAAGAGCAATTTTACTCTTAAAACAGTTATGTAAGTAGCAGCATGTGGAGCCAATTCCAAGGTCTGCTATTTCTGATCTCCAAATCCCCTTCTTGCAACAGAATCACACATCATAACTCCATACATTAGTGTTGTTTTTAGAAGTGAATCAGTCCCACACTGCACCTCTGCAACTATAATAGTGAATGTTTGAATCATCAGGGAGCTTTTGGATGAAAATAGTAAGGCTAATCTGTCTCTTTGAAAATAACATGAGGCATTTTGTGAGTAATGCCTTTTCACATTCCAATCCCGAATGCCTAAATGTCCCCAGGACGTTAGGCGGTGGGCAGGCTGGGCACTGCTGACTCTAATGGCTACAGTCCCAGCATTACCTGTCATCCTCTTACCACCATCCATCTGCCCCGCGCTGCAGGTACTGTATACTCATACGCCAGCTCTGTGCTCGGGCATCTGGGGCCCATGCCAGGCCAGAGAGATTCAGGACATGGCTCCCCTCGGTCAGGAAGGAGGGCCACTGTGGCCCATATGGCCCAGGCTTGGCAGGAAGAGGAGGAGGAGGATGGAAAGGGGAGGTAGAGTGCTACTAAAGCTTATTGATACCACTGTGGCTCTTTCATGTTAGACAACAGCCAAGGAGCAGCGAGCTGGCCTCCTAAGTCTGTCCTGGAATGTTCTGCGGGCCTGCTGTTATATCACTCACACACTCTCACAGATTAGGTCTCGCTATGTATGTGCAGCTCTACGTATACCATATTTGAACATTGTGTTCTTGCTGAAAGACCTTTTGAACTAACTTTCTTTCAAAGTACACATTTAAACTCCGAGCATTTCCACAAAGACCATGAATAATTCATATTTTTATAAGCTGAGAGTATTTTCCACTGTTTCACTGTTGTGTCCCGACACATAGCATGACTGAATAAGCACCCTGTACTGGTGCATATGTAAGCTATCTGTATAACAGTGTAATTTACTGAAAATAAAAGTTGCACCGCATTTGTCTCTTCCCCCGAGCTAAGTATGTACTTAGTTGCATTTGATCTTCTGGAGTTGACCTCTGTCGCTCATTCAAAAAAAAACAAAAAAACATCAACTTCGAACGACCGTGTAGGCCGCCTGCCAAGTGGCGAGCCTCAGATCTGCTCCATTTGATTGAGAAAACCCAAAATCTAAAGTCCAGCTTGTCTGGCACTCGTCAGCTCTGTATTACATCAGGGTCTTATTGAAAAGACATGTCAATGCGTTTTATGTTCCATTAGTAAATTTAAGCTTTGATTCTGGCTCTGGTTTCATGTTGTTCCTGGCTGCTGGCAGAGCATATCTGGGTTACTGGCGTTCTCTATTAAGGGAGGCGAGGTGCTCCTTATGATCGTAAACCCCACCGCAGGGATCACAGCAAGGTCTTGTGTGTGGAGAGTAGCTTTGGTTTTTGAAGGGGAGTGGCAGGGGTTATGGACTGTTCCGCCACTATCTGGTCACCTGCTGCTGAGGCCGGAGTACATGAGGATTTCGGGGAGACTCTTTTTCTGGCAGTTAGGAAATTTAATGTGCCGATCCTGCAACAATTTCTCCTCCAGTCCCAGCATTGCGGAGAGGAGCACAGTAGGCGGAAAAGCAGCCTGACTCTGTGTGACACAGTGAAGACTCTGCAGCTGTACACACACACACACACACACACGCATTTTGTATCTATGCTGCACTCATGCTTCTGTCCCTCTCTCTGGTCAAACTTCACCCTCCCTCCTCCTCCTCCTCCTCCTCCTCTGTGTTACTCTTCTTCTCTATCTCATGCCTGCCTCTTGTTCCCCTGCAGGCGGGCACCCTCGAGCTTCAGGCTCAGTTGGAAAGCAGGAAGAAAGGCATGGTGGACGGGCGGACCGCTTCCCTCGGCCCCCACCGACCTTCCAACCACGACAACAGAGAGGGAGGTGATGGGGCAGGAGGACGAGCGGGAGGATCCTCCTACCAGCTCTCCTACGCCACCTTGCGGCAGCCCCCGCCTCCGGACATGGGTATGGAGGATTGGGCCAGCAAGCACCTCAACATGCACACGCAGGGCCTGTTCCGGCGCCGCGTCTCCATCGCCAACATGCTGTCGTGGAACCGCGGCTCCATCAAAAAGCCCATGCTGGTCACCAGCAACCGCGCCGTCAGAAAGGAGGCCTGCGAGATGTTCAAGCTGGTGCAGGCCTACATGGGAGACAGGCCCTCACGCCTGGACCGCCGTCACAGCGCCCTGCTCATCGTCACCAAGTGCTGGGACATGCCAGGGTTGCGGGACGAGCTGTACGTGCAGCTAGTGAGGCAGACAACGGGCAACGCCACCCCCAGGAGCTTGGCGGCGGGCTGGGAGTTGATGGCGGTCAGCTTGGCCTTCTTCGCCCCCTCGCCCAAGTTCCGCTGCTACCTGGAGGGCTACATCCAGAGACACATGGAGCCCAGCAGCGACAAGAAATGTGAGTCTCAGACTGAGCAACAGGGTGGGTCACCTTTCTTTCTTCTGCACCTCCCTGAGTTTGTTGTCTGATTGTCAGCATGGTTTATGTGAGCCCAAAACATTAACAAATTAACAAATTAACCTTCATTTTCTTCTCTCCTTCCCTTTTTTTCTTGTAGAATTTAATTTAAAGGTAGTCAGATTTAAAAAAAAGCTGTGTTATTTATAAGCTCAATAAGGTGATAGGTGGCCTTGTGTTCATCTTTATGACCATCAGAAAAGTGACCTTTGCTGTCTCCTATGATTCATAGTGACCCAGTTCATACTGGAACAGCAGGAACTGAAACTGAAGAAGAATTCAAAGTCCAGAAAGAAACGGAAACAGAACACCGAGGAGGAAGAGGGTAAATCTTTTACTCATTCATTTGCTCCCAAGTCTGTTGCCCAAGATATAGTTTTAAGAACATTGGCTCTTCAGTTTGACAGAGCATAAAGTAGGTGGGAGAGAGAGAGAGTCCTAAACATGTTTTTCTACTCTCTTCAAAAGCTGTCTGGAGTCTCGAAGCAATGCGAGCCATTACAAATCAAACATATCTCTCCCTGTAGAGTGACCACTGTAGAGTGGGATGGAAAATCCTGCGCTGTGCAGTTTGTCAGATGAGTCCATGCTCATGTACTTGCAGACACAATGAATGGGTTTCACAGAAAGTTGGGCTGAAAAAAAAAATGTAGGATGAGAATTTCAGAAGGTTGTGTACGCGGACAATGGACCCCGCTGTGAATCATATTAGTGGTCTCTCTCGCTCTCTCTCTCCCTCTGCCACTTGCATGTCAGAGAGTCTTTAAAGGGGATACCTACTCATCAGCACGTGCCCTCATTAAAGCAGCCCACACTGCCAGCTCTCATGGTGATGTCACCAGAGAGGAAGCCAATCGTCTCACCACAGTAGTGGCCTCACACATCGTACTGACTCAGTCAGTGCTTTATACTGAAAAACTTCAAGTGACTAAGAGGTCATAGAGAAAGCCCAACATTTCTGACTAACTCTAAAGGTCTTCAGTGAGGGGAATCTTGATGACGGCCAACAGCCATCATCACCAACAGCATAATGAGAGCTGCTGTTTGATTGATGAATGGAGGAGCTGGAACACATACACCGTCTGACCAGAGCAATGAGCAGCTGTGAGCAGCAGGAGTGGGAGTCTCACGAGGGAACTTGGAGGCCTCTCACTTGGAGAAACCAATGCGCCGATGGCTCAGAGGTGCATTGTTTTCAGCCAGCACTCAGATGAGCGTCTTGTAAACAGTAACCAAGGCGAGACTGAAGTTGTCTCCTCAACGTTCTTTTAGGGCTCTGTGTTTTTTGCCTGTGTTCAGACAGGTGTCATGCCCTTCTCAGTCTGGCGCGGTACACTCAAGCTCCTAATGAGCTCGCATTTCTCCCGAGCTTTGGTTGCCTTGTTGTTGTTGCTTTCACAGCATCAAACCCCATGTAAATATAGACCACCGGTAGTTTCCAAACACTCTCTCACTGTAACACAGGGCTCTGCACTCTTGCTTTCCTCCCAGAGAGTGAACGGTCTCTATGTTGGGAGCCTTTGGGGCGGGGGGTGTCTTCTCCGAGATCAAGGGCAAATTATTGGTATGATCTCTCTAATTAGACATAATTATAGTCGAATTTAGTCAGATTAGCAGCAGTTGTAAGCTTGCATGGGAGTCACCTGTTTGTCATAAATCTTGGAGCTTTGACTTGAGGGAATATGATGGAAAGTGTTTGGAAAAAACCCCATCAGTAAGTCTATCTGGCCCCGGTTCAGGTACCTGATGCAGTGGAGACTCTTGGAAACAGGAATAGACCCCAGGAGAGCTCAGTGTTTAGTGTAAACCGTTACCACAGAGATGAATGATGGGTTTTTATTTTATGAGTACACACAGTGACCTAGGCTCAGTCAAGGCTTTCTGTTTGCTTTTTGATTAAGAAAAAGTGTACATAATCTCAATTAAAATGTTCAGAGTCAGAACAGGTTCTTCAGTAGCTTCTCTAGTATAACCTGCCTCACAAAACCAGAGAGTCTGGGCTCTCCTGTAGCTATGTAGAGCAGGTAATAGACAGGAAGCCTCTGTGTTTTTCTCACTCTCTCCAGAGGCGTTTGTCTGCGTATGCTGATGAATCACCTGAATGTTGGATGTGTAGGCCGGATCCTGTCTCTAAAGCTTTTGTTCAGCAGTGGTAAATCTTCCCTCAGCTTGACAGTTTAGCCCAGCCTGCTCTAATCCCCATATGCTAGAATCACACTGTCAACATGTCTCTCCAATTACCTCTGCCTGCCTCTCACACACTGGTTGACATCTGTGGGAAAAAAAATACCGCTTGTCCTGTTTGTGGCAAAGAGTGTTAATAATTTATTATTTTGTGTGTTCAGTAATGCCTAACGCTTAAGGGGTTTCACTCAGGGGGTCTTTGAGGATATGCTAAGAATGTACATATTGTTTCATGTGGAATTGGGTTTCACTCAACCTCTTCTCTTAACCTGCAGGTCTGCCCATCAGCACATATGCCAAGTTCTGTCATCGGAAACTGCAAAAGGTGGCGATCACTGGAGGAAAAAAGGTACGCTGGGAGAGGAGTGAAGCTTCAGATGTTGCATTCAAGTGCAGTCAAAATATTTATCTCCACGTGATAAAAATAGCAGATTGAAAGTTGTGATTCGTATCTTAGTCACACTGGATACCGTCATAGTTAGACATAATTACAGACACACTGCCACGGTCACAGGTAGAGACATAAACACAGGCGCAGTCATAGAAGCGCACCTGCAGACACAGACATGATTAGTATCCTAGTCCCTGACATGCGCAGGTAGTAAATCTTGTGTTCTTTTTCCCCCTTTGTCCCCTCCCAGGGGCTACGCAAGCCCACCTTGGAAGAGATCGACCACAGTAGGCGGGCTATCGTCACCCCCTCCCTGTTCGGCAGCTCCCTGGAGGAGGTGATGGAGAGGCAAAGCGAGCTCTTCCCAGACAGGAAACTGCCTTGGGTGCAGGTTCAGCTTTCCCAGTATGTCCTGGCTCTCGGCGGGGCTCAGACAGAGGGCATCTTCAGGTAAGACAAACCCGACTCATCCAATCACGTGCCTCCACTCAAGTGGTGTCAGAGAGGCGCAGTCTAGGAAATTAGAGAAGAGATGTAGTGTATGTGTGTGTGTACTGTATTATATTGCATGTATAGTGTATATAAACAAATGTGTGTGTGTGGTCTCCTGTGTCCCCTCATATCAAAGTAGGCTCCCCCTGTGTTCAGTACACAGAACAGACAGCAGAACAAACACAACCCTGCTTTGTTGCTGAGACCTGCACTGTTTAATTCGATACTTCATAATCTGTGTTTACATTACTGCTTAAACTTACAAGCACGTGGGGGCTTCACTACTGTGTGTTTGTGTAACATTTTCCCCAGCAAATGTAATTCTGTTACATCTCCATTTGTTTAGAAGACTGTTCCTTTTGGTCAAACATACTGTATACGGATCTCCCTGTGAAACACTTCTGCCCATATGGGGACTCTCCTGAACAGCCTGTTGTTTGGTTATATTATGTTTATTGTGTTTTTATTTTGTTCCAACGAAGTACTGCAAACAAAGAACAGAGTACTTTGAGCCACCAGGCCTCATTTGAAGCCAATTGGGTGAACATAAGTAATGGAATTGCTGCAAGGCATGGAGGATGTGTTGTGATAGAGGTAGGGGTCCCCCTTGTGGCTACAGAATGTAACTGACATATCTTTGTCTTTGTCCTCAGGGTGCCTGGAGACATTGATGAAGTGAATGCATTGAAGCTCCAAGTAGATCAGTGGAGGATCCCGGAAAATCTGTCAGATCCCAACGTTCCTGGTGAGGAGGGATGCATTTTCATGTGATTTATTTGTTGCTTTGTGTCATTTGCATGTACACACAGAGTTTAAATAGGCATATTAAGAGTGTGTTTTGTCTCATTCAGCTTCCCTGATGAAGCTGTGGTATCGGGAGCTGGAGGAACCTCTCATCCCCATGAACTTCTATAAGCAGTGCGTCAGTAACTGCGATGACCCAGTGGCGGCCATCGCTGTGGTTCAGTCTCTGCCTGAGCTCAACAGGCTGGTGCTCTGCTACTTCATCCACTTCCTGCAGGTAACCTCATTCACACACAAGCATAATCAACCCAAGTTCCCATTCTAGAAACACCATGGTGACTATAAACACATATTTTTGCCTGCTGTCTTTTTCTCATTCTTCCTAATTGTTTCTATTTTTCTTTAGTGTGTTTTAATGAAAACCATAATGACAAAAGCTACTCAGAAAACATACCTCAACACCCAAGTCTCAACTTGAAATACTGCACCTATATAACATTTTATCTGATTTAAAAACTGAAAATTAACTGATTTGACCTGATAACTAAATGGATTGCAGTCTGCAGCTCAATCTGTATACTCTGCCCTGCTCATTGCTTTATCTTATTGGTGCCTTCTGACTATCTCTAGGTATTCGCCCAGCCTTCTAATGTGGCCATCACCAAGATGGATGTGAACAACCTGGCCATGGTTATGGCCCCCAACTGCCTGCGATGCCAATCAGACGACCCGCGGATCATCTTTGAAAACACACGCAAAGAGATGTCCTTCCTGAGAATGCTCATTGTTCACCTCGATACCAGTTTCATTGAAGGAGTGGTTTAGACTCTGCAAACCACAGAACCCACCTCGGGTGCTGGATCAGCCCTCCAGCATCTACAGTTACACATTTACAATCATGCATTAACACTGTCTCTGTTCAGACCACACTGGAAACTCACAGGGTGAGATATGACACCTCTTGCAACAGCTGGAGTAAGAAAACAGCTTGGACTTTGACTTGTGTGCTCTCCTGCTTTCTTACTGAGAGACAATACACATAAGCTGAAGTTTCACTGTGTTTTTTTGATACTAGAATCCACAGTGACGGCATGTGAGAGCCAAGAAGCAACTCACGGATACTCAGATTGTATCCTTGGAGCTAGCTTTAACATGACTGTAATTTTCTAACCACTGCATGTGAAAAAAGATTTCCTCTTTCATTTCCTACTAAATGGGTAGTACTACAATTTAATTGTACAACAACTGAGCTGGGTAAAGTGAGAGTGTTACGTGATTTACTTCAAAAGTAATCATTTGCTAATAAACTAAAGACAGAAGCGTTGATGCTCTGCCTCTGTTTTGACTCTCCAGTTTCATTCAAGTGTGTTTGTGTGCGTGTGACTGTCAGAGTGTGAACAAGACACGGTCTTCTTTTATCATGTACAGAAAACTGAAAATATGAAAAGTAAAAGAAATCTTTTAATGGTGTCTTATTAATAAGCTTGTGCTGTTTTGAGTAGTTGTACTGATGACTGGCCTCCTCGTATTTCATTTTTACGAGACATAAGAAGCCACACCGCCGCAACTATTTTGACTATTTTGAGTACAGAGCCTACATTTCAAAGCTGGAAGGACATGCAGAGAGCGATTTTTCTAAGAAAACTAACTTGGAAGTGCTTTGATTTTTTTTACGACTCTGAACACTCAAACTGAAGCCAGACAAGAGTGCTGTAATTTGTGATGTGAGATGTTGGTAATTCAAATGATAGTTCTCTTTCTCTATTATCTATAAGAAATCTTTCAATTGGAGTTGTGTTCTCTTTTGTTTGTGGTCTATGTTTTTTGGCTCAGGTCTTATGATAAAACGGGTGTTGGATGTGATAACTGTACATGGCCTCTCTCACGGACTGAAAAATTTCATCGATCCATCACAAACCCCCTCATACTGAGAATGGAGTATTGTTCAACTGTCAAGCACTATGAGAATGTAGAGTAAGCTTTTTGTGTCCCCCTCAGGCTTTGCCAATGTAAATAAATTCTCTGTGTAAATAGTATTAACTCTCCTCAAGTGTATTCTAATGATCCAGGCTAAGGGTGAAATTAAATGTTGCTGTAAAGAGCAATAAAAAAAAGTGTTTTTGTAATTACTGTTTATTTCTCTGCTGTAACCGCTTGCCTTTTGAACATAGGACTGATTCAAACCACTTTCCATGTGTGTATATGTGTGTTTGCATTACTTTCTTGTTGAAATATAGAATCACTGTCCATAAATAAAGGTTTGTTCAGTTGTACATGAGTCACTTCCTGTTTGCTTTGTGGTCATTTTCGGGGGATGGTTGGAAAGTAACTGAGAGGAAACAGAAGATGATGGGGGGATGAGAATCACCAGGACACACCAAGGCTGACTTGTATCTCTCACTACATTATATAATCATCACTGACATATAGACAAGTCAAAGAGGAAATGACAGCATAATCCGCGACCATTGTTCAATTATGCCTTTGATAGACAAAAATCATAATCAAGTGTCAAATTTTGATAAAAGAAATGTAACTCCGTAACTATACAATATTTCATGTGCAGCTTGTGATGAATTTATATATATATAGTATATCTAGGAATAAGAAATCAATCTTTGAAACTTCACACATTGACTGAATAATACAATGTTAGTGTAAAAATAGTAATTAATGAAACAGATGTCGGTACCTGTGTGTTTTCTTAACTGGTGGGATACTCTCCAATTTGATAACTGATTCATCATTTCAATATTTTTTAAAACAGACAAAGGCTATTTCAAGACATTAAAGACATCAAACTTGAGATTTTTTTTTATTATTTGTCATTAATTGTCTAAGTTAATTGTGAAAATAATCTACACATTATCATTGCTGTAGTTTTGATACAGCAAAAGAAAACTTTGAAAGGCTTTGAAAATATTTGTAGTATTTGTCAGAAATATACTTATGCTACACAATCAGACACAGAAATGTTTTGGGAGAAGAAAATATGGTTCCATCTGTCTTATCTAAAGAGTGTATCTCATGTCAGCTTCAGACACACAACATTCAGAGGGTTTTTAATAGTGCCTAGAATGATGAACGTCTTCTGTAAATGCTTCTGCTCAGGTCAAAGGTTTAACAAACAGACGTCAGCTCCTCCCCCTCCTGTCACACTGCATCAACCTTGCTCCAATCTGTACATATTCAGTTGTGTCCTTTCATGCACTTCAGTGCACAAAGCTGCCACCTGCTTCATCTGTCCCTCTGTAGCAATCGTGTACCTGTCCACCACTAGAGAAAAGCTGTGCTGGTACTGTGACCATGACAGCAGGGTAAGATGACCTCTGGCCTGTGGGACTGGAACAAGTTTCAGAAAAAACACACAGGATGAAATACATTTAAAGACAGCCTTTTTTCAAAAAGTACACTAAGTGACAAAGAGCAACATAACTGTTTTACTTTAAAGTCATCCAAACTGCAAAAAACATTTATTCAGAGAGTAACCATGAGTTCTAAAATTGATTCCTAAAGACAAAGACTCTGTTATTTTGTATATATTTACAATGTGTCTGCATGTAACAGTAAATGTATTAGTCATGTTGCTCTTTATCATGTTAATATGCTACAATGGTTTCATTAAAACATTCAGTTAGTTTATAGTTTCATTTTGAGTCATGCCTTCATCCATCTAGCTATAGTTTATGGTCTATATCTATAAATTAAATAAGAGGTGAAATATCCATAAGTGTTGTACTTCAATATACTCTTTGAGGCAGATTACTTGTGTATTATCATTTTGCACCGCTACATTTATTTCAGAAATGTATGTGATCCATAGCACTAATTGTGGGCAGTGGTTAGACTCAGCTCCCATTAAAATCCAGCATACAATTTTGTTAATTCATTAAAATGAAGCTTTTTTGTAGTGGAGTTTTTTTCCATTGTGGTTGGATAGATAGACTAGATAGAAATTAACTTTTTTGTCCGACAGCCAAATGGCTAGTCAATGTTCAAATTTTACCAGCTGTTCAATAGATTACCATTGTTTTATGGTTTGTGAGTGAAGTAAATCTGCCAGTCACAATTATGAACCCTGGGAGTTAAAATTACGGGATATAGGCCTATAGCCTACCTATATGGCAACAAATCAGTAAACAGTACAGCTTATCTTAAACTTTATTTATATAGGACTTTTGATCCACATTTGATGCAAAGTGCTTACACAGAGGAAAAACAAGCACAATAAAGAGAAATCAGAATGATGACACAAAATTACTACTACCATTATTATATAGATTCATTAATTAAATACATTTATTACAGTCTACAATTGTGGACAAATCCACATATTCATCCGTAATCCATGAATAAATGTGTGTGTGTTAGTGTGTGAGAGCGAGAAAGAGAGAGAGAGAGAGAGAGAGAGAGAGAGAGAGAATTACAGTATGTTGGCCTATATATGATTAATGCAAGTCTCCATTGTAAAGCCCTCTTCGAATAGTGAAAACAGGTTAGTTTAGATTTAAAGTTGCTCTGTTTCACAGACTTGAGCTGTTTTAATACACTGATGAAATTACATAACGCTGACATTTATCAACAACTTGTTTTGGCATCGAGATACATGACGGATTGGGGACCGTTGTATGCGCATGCGCAGCGTAGCGCCGCTCTACCCGCGCTGGTGGTGAATGCAACGGCAAGAAATACAACTGCGTGATCTGTGGGAGACAGGCGGAGGCAGCGGTACCTGCACTTTGAAGGAATAATATTGCATATTTTACACCCAACTGGACATACAGTGACTGGAGAACAGGTAGGCAGCCCATACAATACACTTCTTTGCGTTTAAGAGTTCATAATTCCTCACGGCATCGCGAAATAGGCCCGTTTTTGTAGATGCATCAAACAGCGTAGATGTGGTTGTGATGCCGCATGTCGGCTTTTTCAGTTCAAAACATATGTGACGAAGTAGGTGATACAGTGTTATGTTAGCGCACGAAGTTGTCTTTTCATGTCATTACAGGCGTGTTTCCTTAGTAGTCGTGTCATTTTTCCAATTAAAGGTTTTATACGACTCCGTGGTTTTCACAGTTGGAGAAGTTTAATGCAGAAAAAGTATGAAGAAGTAGGCCTTAGCGCGAGGCCCCGAAGAGGTCAGTGAGTGACATCTTGCTAACCAATCAGGTGCGCGTATGTCACCCACACTAGATTCCTTCGACCAATCATATTTGCGTTAAGAGGTTACGTAGATGATGGAGCTACGCCTACTGGTTATAAAACACCGGACAATAAAGTGTTGGCGTTGTGATTAAAAATAAGAAATCTGTAAGGTAGTGAAACATCATCTTGACGCAGTATTGTGTGCAATAAAATATTCACGACTAATCAGGCGCACTGGATGTGTCGTTGGAAAAACTTACAAGGGTGTGGGTTGCAAGTTGTTTTTGCGTCTAATATATATGCATGTTTAAACTCATTAGTGAAATGTGATTATCCTCTTTTTTATTTAGCATATTTTACTTATTGTTGTTCATCTTGTTTCCTGAGTCATGGTTGTGGCACCAGCAGTTCTGCGTTTGCGCCCTGCTTGTGTCGCTGTCGTCTGTCTGCCTTTCTGTGCACTTGTGCGGGCCATTAACAAAAAACCATCCGATGAAAATTGAAATCCTGTATTTTTACCGAGTAGGATGTTTTTCGACCTTTTTGATATCGTGGTGGTTGTCTGCCTGAAACAGACGCATCATTTCAGGGGTCGCTCCCATTGTCTCCTATTGTGTCTAAACGTGAAAGCGGCTGACCAGAAAACACGTGGGCCGACTAGTGTGGAGATATCCGGTTTGTAGCTTGCACTGAAAGCCAATAACTCCAGACTGTCTCCGCTATGGTGAACCGAATCAGCTACATGCCCGGATAAAAGTAAGACGATGCGTTTTATAATATAAATCTTTTAGCTTTTAAAAAAGCGCGGCTAATGGTTCAATCTGTGTATTATGTAATCCTGACAAAAGAGGCGCTATTATCGGGAGGGTATCGCTATTTTCCGTGAAAAGAGCTTAGGGGCTGAACATCAGCAGTGGACGGTGGGCCTGTATTTAACGAGACTGCACCAGAAAGAGACTCCGTTTAAGAACATAGATAGAAATCGATGGATATAAATGGTGTATAATTTCCCGCCTACTGCACTGATGGGTGCTTATGCTATTGTAGTCAATTGTGTACCATCTCCTATTGTGCCTTCTTCATATAAGGAATGAAATAGTGCTTAAATTAGATATTGATCATTTCGATAAAGACCTTCCATAGAAATCTGTGTGAAGACGTTTTAGACACACCTATTGTCTGCAACTAGTGATCACTGAACATCTAATATTAGTTATACATTTCACCACCATTGAGGGGCATGGCTCACCTTTAATCTGACAGTTTTCCCTTTGCCATACACTGTGTTGCACAATGTTACAACATGTGTAATCTGTAGCTTGGATATGTTGACACTGGTATTATTTTTTTCCCAGCCTTGGCTGCATTATTGTTCAGCTGGCATACAGTGGGAGTGGCTTACTTGCCTTTAACACCAAAATTGCTACTCAGGTGCAAAGCTGTGATTGCCACAGTCTTCTGGTAAGATAATTATTAGAAACCTGAGACAGAGCTGACTACAAGACTGTCTGTAAAGTCCTCAGTAGTCACGTTTATTTTGTGTTCTTGTCTACACACAATTTGTGTTTCTCAGTAGTGTAACCAAAGACATACTGTTGTAGGTGTTTATTGGTTAACGTTTGTGTGTTTGTGTGTGTGTACAGGAAGGGAGCCTTGATGTGGGCAGTATGAGTAAGACACCCCCTAACAGAAGAGGGATAACATTTGAGGTGGGAGCTCAGCTTGAGGCCAGAGACAGCCTCAAAAACTGGTGAGTCATGGCCTCATTCATTCCTCTCCATCCGCGTAACTGTGTACTTCCTTCACTCTCTCACTGAAATGCACATCCTCTCCTTCCTGGGCCTGTGCTTGCCATTTTGTATGTTTATCAAACATTAGAAGATTTAGAAAAGAGTGCATGATGCCTCTCACACTTTGCATTGTGTCACTGCCCCTCTGCCAGTAAACAACAGCTGTTGGTGGGTGTGCACTCACGAAAGCAGCCATAGTCTGCAATTGATAATGACGGATAGTTAAATATTAAACTGTGACCCTTACTGTATTATTATAAATCAGTGTTGTAATGTGTGTGGGAACTGTTGACAGTGTGTCTTTTAATGGTTACCGTTTTTTACTGAAGGCGACTTGCACAGCAGCTATTTTTCATATTGGAGCTATATACTGACAGGCGGCTCACCCCAGTGATCTTGTCCTCCCAGTGTAGCTACCAGCGTTACAGACCCTCTTAGCTCTGAGCAAAATTCAGTTGATCCCTCAGTGTAACTGTGGCTAGCTAGCCAGCTACTGGATAGTTAATTCCTACAGTTTTGGTGGATGCTAGCCTTCTCCCAACAAAATCAGGAAGCTTTTAATCCTACTCCAGGAAAGATAGCAAGCAGGCTCACCTTCAAAATTGTCAGTAACTCTGTGTTACTGGAAGTAGCAACTATGAAGTAATTACCAAATCTGTCAGTGAATAAAGAAATAATGTTAATGTAAAACACTGCCCACAGTACACCATCCTCTCTGTTTAGCAATGTCAAATCAATCATTCATTGTTGTTTCTTCATGTTTGTAATTTTTATAAGTTTGATTAATTTCTAGTGTTCTACCGTTCATATGATAACTTGAGATAAAGGATAAACAACTCAACCTTTAACATGAATTATGCATTTTTGAATTTCTGTTTGCCTGTAGGTATGCTGCCAACATAGAGAAGATTGACTATGAGGATGAAAAAGTACTGATCCATTACAGACAGTGGAGCCACCGTTACGACGAGTGGTTTGAGTGGACAAGTCCTTACCTGAGGCCTGTGGAGAGGATCCAGCTGAGGCGGCAAGGCCTGCAGCAGGACGACACTCCTGTACCTGTAAGCTAAGGATGTGACTTAGGCATGCTTTCATTTTGTATGTTTCTCTCTAGCTTTTGATCACAGTGTGTTTTTGCACTGAGGGTTTCTTTATCTGTGTTTATGAACAGCTGAAACATGATACTGATCTTTTATTTGCATATTGTATGCTGAATGGATATGCGCTGCTTGGTAGTAAACTTAGAACACTCCCTATGAGATTTTCCTAGGTCGAATGTCTTTGTCCTTCCTTTCAGGGGTTTCAAGTGAATGATAGGGTTCTGGCCAGCTGGTCTGACTGCCGTTTCTATCCCGCTAAGGTCATTTCAGTCAATAAAGATGGTGAGTATCATTAACTTCAAGTAATAAATATTAGTATTGAAGTTTGAATAGAGCAACCTTAACACTTTTAAATAACTGTTTTAATACTATTTTGAGTTATTGATTATTAAAGATGTGACAGAATCACAGCATTTCACGTTATTGTTTTTTTGGGATTATTAAAATGTCGTTTTAGTATAAGATTGCAAAAGCAATGTGGAGCATAGTCTCAACAAAAGTTAATAGTAAATAAATTAACTGTCATTTGCTTTGTGGTTTTAGATAGCATTCAATAGTAGTAAAACAAGATCTCTCCTGCACTGGCACAAGGAAGTGAAACTGTGAAGATAGATCTAGCTCATGCACAAATAGAAAACTTTAAATAGGGAATCTCCCACTAACAACAAAAAGAAGAATTTAAGAGTGTCTACTTAAAAACTAACCTCTGATCAGCTACATAGCCAGCAGCTAGTGCCTGTGTAAAACATTGTTTCCAACAGTTTGTTCTCCTGTTACTGCCCTCAGCATCCTACACTGTGAAATTCTATGATGGTGTCATCCAGACAGTGAAGGAGATACACGTGAAGCCTTTTATTAATGAGGTACGTGTCATTAGTGATCATAAATCTTGCTGTCTATGTATGTTTTGTCCACTGTCAAGCTTATGCACCATTTTCTACCCTTGTTTCCCTAACCTTGCTGAAAAATAGAAAGGAGGAAAGTCTCGGTCTTCTGAAAGGAACATGGTTAGGAGACTCCCAAACCGCAGGGACAGGAGGCCCCAGGAGAATGGTGGTCCCAAGAACAAACGGGCCAGACGCAGCACCTCCGACCAGGAGGAGGAGAGCAACAGTGAGGATGAGGAGCGTGAAGAGCGCATGGTGAACGAGAAGAACAAGAAAACGAATGGTGAGGCGGAGGTTACACCAGCCATTAAACAGGAAGAGGAAACATCAGAACAAGTAGACCAGAACAAGCCCCAGGACACAGACAAGGGGACAGGACTCCTAAATGGAGTGAAGGAGGAAGACAATGATGATCAAAAGGATGAGAAATGTCATGTTAACGGAGAGGTGAAAAAGGAGGAGGCGGAAACAGAACAGTGTGGAACAAAGCCATATACAGAGTCACCCAAGCCATACACAGACATGTCCAGTCAGACAGAGCAGGTGTCTGTCACTATGACAACCACAGAATCCAATGGAGATGTTGAGCAGAAGCCAAACATCCAATCGGAGAGCTCTGAGCCTGCAGCAGATGTTCCTCCTCCTCAGCCTGTGAAACGTAAGTGTTAATGAGGAAAAGTCACAGCATTGGATCTGCTAGATTATGAGTATGAAAGAGTAAATAACACCTATCATCTGGCTATATTTTTAAGTCTTGGGTGAATAAATGCATGCCTCTTTTATCTTTTGATAGCGGTGAGGAAGCAGGGTTTCCACAACCCTAACAGATTCAGCAGAGAACCATGTGAGTACATCCCAACACCTGATATGTTATACAAAAACAGTCATCTCTTGCAATTCTTTGAAGTGTGTCTTTTACACACCTGACTTGTTGTGTTCCTTGTTTCAGTGTATAGAGTCATCAAAAACCAACCTCCTCCTGTCCTGTCCATCAACCTCGACCATAACCCGTTTAAGTGCAGCGCTCCTGGCTGCACGAAGTCATTCCGTAAGGCCAAGCTGCTGCACTACCATATGAAATATTACCACGGCGAGGAGCAGCCTCCAGAGGGGGAGCGTAGCCCCACCAGGAGCGTCCAGACCAGGGCCTCTGAGAAACAGGCTACCACCACCAGTTTAGACACCCCAAAGAGAAGGCGCACTATCTCTGCCTCAATGCGTGAGTTCCTTTCCAGTAGGCCTGCACGATATCAGCAAAATGTGCGATGTGCGATCACACTGTTCAATATTGCGATGACGATATGACTTGCGATAAATAAGAAAATATTTAAAGTTTGCATACAGTTCCTGTCTCTTTCAGATTTTCAGCTTTAAAAGATTCCCTGCTTTTAGGTACTCTAAAACACTGAATAGCTGATTGTAATTACCGCAAATTCCGGACTACAGAGTGCACCTGATTAAAAGCCGCATGCTCTAATTTTAGAAAGAAAATCAATTTTGTACTTGTACAAGCCGCGCCGGATTTTAAGCCTCAGGTGTCCCACGTTGTAATATGAGATATTAGCTATGGTTGGTCTGGCGATGCCTGACAGCCATCACGCATTTATTGTGTATTATTTTATCATTATTAAGGCAAAAGAACTCAATTTATGTCCATGGACATTGTAATGAATAGGATATATGCTTAATATTAGTTTGCATACAGCGTGCTGCATGGACTTCAATACATCTGCTGCACCGCTGCTACCACAATTATCAAATGGTAAGTTTGTCTGTGACTGTGACCCTCATAAAAGTAATATTTTACAAATCTGCATTATATAAACTAACGAAATTCGTTAAAGTAAGTCATTTGGCGACTTCTAAGTCATTAAACTAAGTCTTACTTTTACTGGAGTAATCTACCTCGTTGGCACCTGTCATTGTACGTCTTGCTTTGAATTAAAACTTACCTACTGAGCGAACTCTCCCGTTCTCTCCTATGAACGAGTCGGACGACAACGTGTATCAACCATGAAGCAAAGTGAAAAAATAATAAAGTACGTAACAGCCGCATCATATGATTTTCTTCGAGTATTTTCCATGTTGATGAGAGTGAGTACAAATGACTGATTTACAATAATAAAGCGTGCTTGATTTATCACACAATTTCATTGGACCTCTGTGAACTACTCATCAATTTTATTGGTCTACTGTTACAAGGCAAAATGTTTTGGACGCCACGAAAAAAAAAAAAAGTGTGCGTGGCCAATTTATCGCATTACAGACCAGCTTTTGCGATGGGTTCATCGCGAACGTTCACATCGCAATGACGATGAAAATTCGATTAATCGTGCAGGCCTACTTTCCGGTTTCACTTCCATCCCAGTTACAGCGACAAAGGAGTAGTTTGGTAATAATCTGGGTCAGCTGCTATTTCTTCAATGCTCAAACCAACTGGCAGGTCATGCAGCAATAAAATTACATGCTGTAATTACTAATCATATGCTTTGAAAACAAGGCTGTGTTGTCTATATATTGTCTATATTTCCTTTGTTGCTTATGTTTGCCTTTCAATTTCATTCAGATTCTGTTGGAGCTGGTGTGGCTCCCCGTGGTGAGGTGAAAACTGCATGCAGACGCACATCAGCCCCGCCTGCAGTCAACACCCAGGGCCATCCGCAGAGAGCGCTGCTTCGGGAGAAGAGCAAGGAGAACCAACTGGACAGGAATGGATGCCAGCAGCAGGACTCAGAGAAGAGTGGTTTTGACATTGGTCAGTAAGATTGTGTGTGTTAGAGTCCTTCCTCTTGCAATAATTATAGCAGTTTATTGTGTTTGCTCCTAGGATAGTAACCTGTAGTGGAAGCTGCACTCACACAGGGCTTAACTCTTGCCACTTACCACTCCACAGGGTCAGTAAAAGACAGGCTGAAAGAGAAACCGAAACAGAAGGACTTCCTCCGCATTAAACTAAAGAAGAGAAAGAAGAAAAAGAAGGCCAAGTCGGGTAAGAAGGTGTCCCTGGCGTCCGACCTCGTCACATACCTTGCTGCTCTGCATGTGCACTTGCTGTGACATTGTGGGAACGGTTAAGGCTGCAAAGCATGAAGCACTCCATTCACTCCTGTCGGTGTGGTGGCTGAGGCTCTGTGTGTGGGAGAAGCATTACATCTGTCACCGGCCTCTGTCCCTCCATTACGCCAATCAAATAACTCCAACTCGTTTCTTTTACATCTATTAGTCATAGCTTGGTTTAAATCTCTTATAACAACTGGTGATGAAAATCCAGGTTTAATTGTGGCACTGATATTGACTAACCTAAACACAAATCCCCAACACTTTTCTCTCTTATTCTTAGTTGACATTCACACTAGTGTGTTTGGCATGTACACAGATGTATGTATAGAGCGCCTTCCACTGATTTCACACAATTAAAAGTCCTGAAACGTTGGCCATATATAACTCGTATAACATTGATTGTCCCTGACTGTTCTTGAGTCTATCATATTTTTCCATAATGTTTGTTTGTGCCGCAGTTTGTCAGCTCCTGATGGGCGTTTTGTTTGGCATTTTCAAAGTTGACATTTTGTTCTACATCTGCTCCCCCCTCCCCTTCCCCCTTCCCTGTATTAACAGACTACACAGGTAGTGAGGAGAATATTGACATCTCAGTATTGGGTCTTCCGTCCAAATTGAATTTTCCACTCAAAACCCCCCCCTCACACAATCACAAGCCTGAGGCCTACCCCAGCAGGCCCGGATACGGCTACTCAGAGCAGATACATGTGGATGGTGGGTATCTCTATGACTGTGCGTGTGCGTGTGCGTGTGCGTGTGTGTGTGTGTGTGTGTGTGTATTAGTTTTGTGTGTGTGTGTGTGTGTTTGTACATGGCTTCCTCTCCATTCTTCCCCTCCATTCTTCTCCTTCGGATTCAATCAAGCATGTTGTTTGATGACTTTGACCTGTATCACACCTGGTCTCTGTGTCCAAATTTTGTTGCTCAAAGCACATCATGACATGCAGAATAAAACGAGCTGCTATGAGGCCAGATTTTTTTTTTTTTTCACTTGATTGATTGAATCCTGTGCTCTTTGCTGCTACAGCTTGCTTCATCCTGTAAACCACAAATATTCATTAAAACTCAGATAGTGCAAAACATTCTGCAGACTTATACATTACAATTTGAGCTACATAACATTTAAATCATAAAATGAATCTAGTGGAAAAACTAAATCCTTGTTAAAAGCTCTTGTTTGTTCCTGTTCCTTGTAGATGAGGATAGCATCAGTGATTGGTCCACTGACAGCTGTGGGTGGAGCGACGATGACTACGGAGTGGATTTTGATGTCACAACACCACCCCTGAGCGTGGACTCTGGCGCAGTGGACACCAACGATCAAGAGATAGTGAGGTGTATCTGTGAAGTGGAGGAAGAGAATGACTTCATGATCCAGGTGAGCTGGTAGTTTTTCTGTCACCACTTGTACTTTCTCTATTTTTAAAGTATTGCAGGTATTGTATAAAATTGTTTTCTTTGTCCTTCCCTCAGTGTGAAGATTGTTTGTGCTGGCAGCATGGCACCTGTATGGGCCTGCTGGAAGACAATGTTCCAGACAGATACACCTGCTACATCTGTAGAGACCCACCAGGTGAGGAAGAATCATGAAACATGTTTTGATTCTCGTGGCTTTTTGCTAAAAATTGCACGTGATAATCATCAAGGCACTCAACCAGACTGATCTGGAATAGTATGCATGCTTCCTGTTTTATACAGCAAACTATTGTATAGTGTGCCATCTAGTGGACAGTGTGACAAATTACATTTATGTATTTCTTTTTTTAATAACTATCCAATGGTGCAAATGTAAATGTTTACATTATAATGTTAATGTTAAATGGCTGACTAAAGTTTATTTTATTGAAGTTCACCAACATTTTACAAATAATTGGCTAAATGCTTTACACTGTTTATTTATGTTCCCATGTAAAAAAAAAAAAAAAAAAAAAAGAGGTCACTGGTTACCAGAGTTTACAGTAAAGTGGGTCCCAGTTACGCAAACGCAGCCCAGAATATGCATCTAGTTAAAGAAAGTCAAAAGGAGTGGAGCCAGAAAAGCTACTGATCATGTTCAGATTAAGCAAAGTCTCTTAAAATCGTTCTTTAACAGTGAATCTATCTGCTGCAAATTGCCTTTTGCCTTATTGATTTTATTTAAGTAGAAACTAAAATGAATGAGCTGTAGTTCTTCCCCCCTGGCCGTAACACTGCTGGCTGTTGTTTTACAGATAAATCAGAATGTAGTCCTAAACGATACACTAAGATGCCTCGCAAGTGTGTCCATAAGCACAGTAAATGTGTTAATTAATAAAGAGCACTGTGACAGCTGGTTTTAGCTCAAGACAAATTACACTTTGTAGCTGCCAATATTAAAGAGAGAGCTGGAATACATGATTAGAATTAGGGAACCACACCCTGTAAAACTTTGAACTTATCATTGTAATAACATTTCACTGTAATTTCACAATTATTCTCAGGTCAGAGGCAGAGTCTGCGCTACTGGTATGACCGTGAATGGTTGAGCAATGGTCACATGTATGGCCTTTCCTTCCTGGAAGAGAACTATTCTCACCAAAATGCTAAGAAGATCACTACCACCCACCAGCTGCTGGGAGACGTGCATCATGTTGTCGAGATCCTCAACGGACTGCAGCTGAAGATGAGTGTCTTACAGTGAGTACAGGAGAACACAAGAAGAGACTTGAGGCTGTTGCTATTTTTAATCACTGAAGTCAAATTAAATGTGGATTAGAAATTATTTCCCAGGATGTTTCCAATTAAACCAACATAGCCATCTTTTGAATCTTTGTAAATTAATCTTTGCTTTGGCTCTTCAGGAACAACAGCCACCCTGACCTGCAGCTATGGCGTCAGCCCTGGAAGCAGGTAGAGAGGTCACTGACCAGCTCAGACTCGTGTCGCGGCAGTGACGCAGCTCCATCTCCTGTGACTCCTGACGAGGACATGAGAAGAGGCGAGATTCTAATGTCTAATGCTCTGGAGAAGCTTAGCCGGGCCGCTACAGCTGCCACCTCGTCTTCGTCCTGCTCCTCCTATCCCTTCCCATCCTTCCAGGACTCATACATTACCAGTGAACACTGCTACCAGAAACCGCGAGCATACTACCCAGCGGTGGAGCAGAGGCTGGTGGTGGAGACCCGACAGGGATCCGAGCTGGAGGACAGCATGAGAAGCACAGAGGAGCTACTGGAGCGGGAGCAGCGCTACGGGAGCCTGCTGGAGACAGACAAGCCTAAATCCACAGGCACTAGTAACAAGGTTAGAGTTCATTCCTTGTTGCTGGTGTTCAGTGTTAATGTTGCTGACCAAGTTGTCATTATGTTTTTCTTACAGTATAATCACATTTCAACATTAACATTAACAGTTATGATATGTTATAAATAGAGAAAATTATTTTTCATAAAGTTGAACTGTCAGTTTAAAATCAAGTCAAAGAGCACAAAAATACTATAGTACCTGTGATCTCACCAAAGTCTCTAAGGAAGAAGATAACTTTAATTGAGCTTTTAGTGACAGAGACCAAAGAGTTTTAAGTTGTTTCTTACTGTAATGTTCTGTGGGATTCATAATTGACTTTTCCACCCCTAAGTTTATATACACAGTCTTGTTTATTGAAGGCAAAACAATATTTTAAAAGAAAAGTTGTCACTGTGACATTGTCTTAGTTACTGTACCTAGTCTTCATTTAGTGACTGATTTTCCATTAACGTGTCTAGACTTCGATGGGTGGCTCCTGGTCCCAGGCTGAGATCAGGGACGAAGTTGGGAGAGATCCTGGAGAGGCCGCAGATAACAGCAGGCAGCATCAACAGTGGCAGATCAACTTGCTGGATCACATAGATGCTGTCCAGGATGATGTATCACACAGGATGGACTTCATTGAGAGGGAGTTGGATGGTAAGAACTTAGTTAGTTACTTTCTCTTCGGCAGGTTAGGACATTTTGAAGGCTCTGTCTTAAAATTATGGTTAGTAGGGTTGGATTATGAATATTAGCGATGACACATGCTTATATCAGTGCTCAATCCAAAAAGTTAGCTTAGATTTGCTTTTGATGATGCATGAAATGATGTAACAGCCCAGTCATCTTCAAGTGGTTGTGAGGAGTGTATCATACATGGATTGGTCTCAATCGTCATACCAGAGTAATCCAGGCTGACTGTTTGAACAGGATGAGTCTTTCTCTGCTGTCTGTAGGCATGTTGCTCACCTCTAACTCTTGTTCTTCTGCTTGTCCTCCTCAGTGCTGGAGAGCTGGCTTGACTACACAGGGGAACTGGAGCCTCCTGAACCTCTGGCCCGTCTGCCTCAGCTCAAACACCGCATGAAGCGGCTGCTAACCCAGCTGGGCAAGGTGCAGCAAATCGCCTTGTACAGCTCCACATGAGGGCGCCAGAGAACACAGCAGCACACAGCATGCAGAAACAGTGCAGCAGAGAAAGCTCGCTGCAAAGATAACAATATTAATGCAAGTGAAAGACTCTGATTGTTGAGCACGTTCTCTCTGACCTGACTTCTGCTGCTGTTTCTCCTTTTTTTTATAAAAGGTTCTGTGTGGAGGAATCTGTTGCTACAGCCTGGCAGTGTCATATATGAATACTTATATGAACATGTATGGAAAGTCAGCATCATAAATCAGGATTAAACACAAAAAGTAACCTCGTAAATGCAGGAGAAAATCCTTAGGACCAGATTATACTTTTATGGTTCCCATGCAACTCTAAACCTTATGAATGCCTTTCGTCTGCGCTCCGGTTTAAGGTTACCCTGTCTCTCTCTCTCAGTACACAGTGCTTTACATGCAGAAGCTTTATATTCAAATTGCAGTTGAGTTCCTTAATCTTCATGGCCTCTTTGCAATAGTTTTTTGAACATGTTTTCCATACGGTCACTGTTTTTTGCATTAAAAATGTTCCATGTAGTTGAATTCTGTTCACCTGTCGTGCCGCACATACTGCGTTTCAACCCTCGCTGTGGACAGACAATGACTTGAAGACACCCAGTATGTAACAGCACTGTTCAAGCAGTCTCTGCAATTAATTTGTTCTATTCTTTGACCTACTCAAGGGTTTATTTTATACTACACTGTGAAGTTATTTTTGTCTGGAATCAAAGGCATCTTATTTTCAGCTTCAGAGACAGTAAAAAGCATGATTTCTGTTTTGTCTTAAACTGTAAAGCTTCTTTCCTAACCGTTTTTTCATCAGTGTACCAACTTTATTGGTTAATCTTTCTGTGTTTGTCAGTTACAGTATCCCTTACTTCAATTGACTCTTTGCATTGTCGTCGCTATAGCACTTGACCTATGATTCACTGAAAACTGTATGTGGACTTGTCTCTCCTTAACCTTGCATCGTGTGCTTTGTCAGTGACAAATACTACTTAGAAGACCTGTAAATTTCTTTTGTGTTCTTGATTCTGTTTCACCTGTTTTATTTGCAGTATTTTTGGTTGTTTGTAAATATGTCATACAAAAATGTGCTCTTCTTTATTGAAAACATTCTCCAAATACAGATATCGTATGCTACTGTACTGTAAGTGTCTGGCTTAGAAGCAGGGAAAATGTCAAAAACAATGCAAACAGATTTGCTGGTACATAAATAAACTATCATTGTTATTAATCACTACGGGCAGCATTTTCTCATTGTGTCTTGCTGGGTATTTGAAGAAGAGTGGTCCTTCTCATCCTATTTATCCAGCTGGCAGTCAGACTACCCGTGAAGTCAAAGCTTGCATCATTCAGTTTGATGTAACATGTTTTCTTCTCAGCCGATTTGTGCTCTTACACAATCGGATTGAAATTAGGGGCAGCAGTAGTGTAGAGATTGAAGAAGTGAGCTTGTGACTGAGGTTTTGCGGAACTAAAGAAAAAACAGTGCTTGAATACTTTCCTGCCGTGGTACCACTGAGCAAGGCGTTCGTTCAACCTCCCTCAACTCAACCGGGACCCCAAAAACAACACTTGGTTGCACTGGACAGCTGTAATGTGCATGAATGAAGGGGACTTTCCTGGGGTAAACACGTCAAAACAAAGCTTGCGTGCATACTTGATCTAATATGTTTTATTACATATCCGATTTATGAGGTTACATCATCGGATTGAAAATAGAAACTTGATGGGAGCTTTAATCGGTTAATCTCCAAAATTTGAACAAGCATCACACGGTGACAGAGCAGAGCAAACGATAATTTATAATACAGTAACGAGCCAACATGTTAATCTGCTGCTCTTTTGGGTCATTGGACTGGACCATTATCAAAGCTGGTCTATGTTTAAACGCACAATACGCTCTACATTTAAAATAAATAAATAATCTCACCTAATAAATGATCTCACCTCCTTCTCATCAAAAGTGGGCGTTATCTGAGGCATGCGCTGTCCGTCTTTTGTTTCACGTCGGAATATAAGCAGCTCTGACACGCAGATGAAATAAAAGTTGAGTTCTGTAACCATCATAAAAATAAAAAATAAACGTGGGTGTAAATGCAGCTGAAATACTCTCACGCTTGTTTACAGCAGAAAGTGTGTAAACTTCGCGCATTTTTACTCTCCGTGCCTTGTGAGCGGAGTGTCGTCTTGGTATTTAGGAGCAGAGTGAGACCTCTGTCCTCTCCTGTCTGTGGTGTGCACCTCCTCCTCCGATTGGCTCCTCCATGCTGTCTGCGACGCAGCGTGTAGTTCCGCCCAGAGTCACATCGAAATACTAGTTGAAGCAGTGAAAGCGGCAGGCGGGAGCAGAGTATTGTTAATTTACCGTCAAATATCCACGTTGCCGTTGATATTTAACAATATAACCCGAAGAGGAATTGACTGAACCCCGGTGGATACTTATTTTATCGCCAAGGTAAGCGTTAAACCTGTGTTTTCACGGTAGCGTTTCCCCCATTTACCACTTACAGATGTGCCCGATGCCACAGGAGATTATCTCAGCTCGATGGGTTTCCCAGTCTGTTCAGCTTACTGTCTATATACCGACTGGTTTGTGGGAGAAATGGAGGCAGCAACAGTGAATCACTAACGTTACTCATTGAAACTAACGTGAAGACACCGAAAACGAGGCGCTTCAGTCAGAAAAATCTGCAGCTCAGTTGAATTGAGTTCATCGCTGCTCTTCAACAGTGATGCGACACAGCTCCTGTTTTCACATCGTATCTTCCTCTTTTTTTCCAACGCAGTATTTTTGAAGTATGAGTTGGTTTTCTGTTACATTGTGTACAAACTGTCTGTGTTAAAATGAGGCCTGTCACGATGCATTAACGTCGTGAATTACCGAGCTGTAACAACTAAAGGAAATGTTAGCCGAATAGCTTTTAGCTTGATGAAATTAATACATACATACAATATAAAAATGTACACCAGAAATCACTGCTGGAATAGGTTTATCCGTTTATAGTAGTGGTATTCCACAAAGGACAAGAGTTTTAGGGCATAAACTGACTGTTGAGTCTAATATAACGTAACTTGTATTTATAATTATACTCATTAATATTAGTATTATCAATTTATTGGAATATTTACACGATTTTCCTGATTTTCCTTTGATTTTCCCCCCTTTCCTTTGATTTTCTCTTGAGTTTAGATAGGGGACCTTAAACCAGGCCCAGTGCTCTGTGTTGAATGTGTGGCTCATTGTCACTCATGCTGTCACTGTAGGTTTGACTCTTATATTCGGCACATTTTCCTCAAACAGTGTCCCAGACAGGGACTTGGCAGATCAATCATTTTCATTCAGATCAATCCTAATAGTCTAACTGCAGCTGGCACACCATTCAGGCACCACATGATGGATGACAATGTCACCAATGGCCATGGGAAGGTCACACAGGTGGGGAGTGTGAGAAGGTGGGCATCAGGTGTTTCCCCTTGGTGAAAATAACCCTTGTGGTCTTCAGGTATGTTTTAAAAGGCCACTGTAGTCTGCAGTCCATAGTAAAATCATCAGTAATGTAAATCTAGTCATAGCAGAATTGAAATACCATAACGTAGGAGAAGGTCATTAGAATAACCTTTATATTCAGGGCTGTGGAATTTAGTGATATTACATCGATATCGTGCTACGAGACTGTATATCGACTTAGATTTTGGATATCGTAATATCGTGATATGGCATAGGTGTTCCATTGTCCTGGTTTTAAATGCTACATTACAGTAAAGTGAAGACTGTTCTAGCTGTTCTATTATTGGCCTTTACCCACTTCGTCATTATATCCATATTTCTGATTATTTATCAAAAATCCCATTGTGTAAATACGTTACGAAAACTCCAATATTCATCCCTACATTATTGTCACAATATCAAGGTATTTGGTCAGAAATATTGTGGTATTTGATTTTGTCCATGTCGGTATCAAGGATCCACTACTGTCTGTACGTTAAGGCTTTCATAGCTCTAATTCTGGTACTGTACAGTCACAGTGTCTTTAGCTCTAGTTTTATGGCGGTGTTGAATTCAGGTGTTCTAGTTTCATGGTGGTGGTGGTGTTGAATTCAGGTGTTCTATCTCCCACAATGCCCTCCGCCATGTCACATGGTCATGGTGCTTACACAACAAGCAAACCCCAGGCATTTGTTGTCACTCACAACGTTGTGGCTTCTTGTAGTCATTGTTCAGACTGGAGGAGCAAGTAGATAACTATTAACAGACCACTGTTCTCCATGAGCTGCCCTCTGAACCTCTCTTTGTTGTTCTGAAAGCAGGAGAAGTATGCGGTTTATTGGCGTACCATATGAGGCAGTTTAGCCCTGGTTGATTATTACAGTGAAAACTGACTGCCTAACTGATGGGAGTGTCAGAAGTTGTTTATTAAGCCACGTGTCGTACTTGAGATCTTTTGGGAATTTGCTAGAAACGTGTTGATTTGGTGTCTCTGGCCTGAGCCTCCGCTGAGATCTCACAGCACTGCTCATTTTGAATACTCGTATGCTTTATTACAACACTTTGTTTAAAGCTGTCAGACTTTCTATTGCTCTTTTCAGACTGTTGTGGCTCCCTCCTTCCACAAGTGCTCAGATAAATGACCTTACCTCAGCATTCAGAGTGAAAACAAAGGCAGCGCCGTGTACTGTAACAACGCTGGTCATTATGTTGCATTCATATAAGTGAATGATGTAAAGAAACTTGCTCCAGCACCAAGAAGCAACACTGTTAAAGTGCCTTTCAAGCAGGGATTACAATTTACACATAATGTAATACAGGGATTACAGAATAAAGTGAGAAAACGCTTTAGAGGAAGAGGATTTCTTGCAGGAATGGCAGGGATGAATGTCAGGGAATAACACTCACTGGAGAGATGGAGACAGTAATTAAGCCAATGTGCTGACAGTCAGTCCTCCTCCTCCTCCTCCTCCTCCTCCTCCTCCTCCTCCTCCTCCTCATCCTCGTGTTCACTCACACCTCCACATTACCGTCTCTGTGGGTTTGCCAGCCCTGCGGGGCAAGACAACATGGACATTTACTGACTTTTTTTCCTTCATGATTTAGGAATATCTCATCTGTCAACAGTACATCCTCGTTTCTGATTTGCAGTTGTTTTTTTTAATGTATCCAACACCCAGGCAGCTACAGCATACAGGTCTTGTGCATTCTTAGAAAAACAAAACAGTTTCTCAGTCTGACCCTGTCTCCTGGAGCTGTGCTGCTGCTGCTGCTGCTGCTGTTACTGTTGCTGTGTGTTTTGTAACTGAATCTGTAATTTAAGCTGCACCTCAGAATTACCGCACAAGCTTTGTACAGAAGCTTCAGTGCAAAAACAGCTGATGCTACACACCTCCGTTCTAGATTAGGCTGCTTTCATTTCCTCTGCTTAACAGTGTATGTGGACAGCAGGCTCACCGCTCCATTGGGAATGACTCAAACTACTATCATATAAAACAAATGAATGACTAGTGACAGTCCCTTGCAGGTTTGCGTGAATAGCAGTTTCCACTTCCACACACTTGTCAGACACTCTTATCCGCTGGATCACACCCCTGCAGGAGGGGAGAGCTCTCCTGTCTGTCTGTCTCCATTTTCTGTATCGGCATCAGCAGTGATATCAGCAGGTGGCGATGAGGAAGGACAGAGCACAGGTTGTAAGCTTGTTGATCCGAAGTGTTGGATACTAGCCAAGCCGGACTTCTGGATGGACCGGACTGTCCTTCAGTGCCGCTGTTCATTTAAGTCCATACACCTGCTCAATATTCCCACTCTGACGGGCCTCATCTTGCTCATCATGAACACACAAATGAAGAAAAAGGATGTTCCGGCTCTCCGCTGAGACAAATCTCTGTTTGTCATGGATACACATAACGGGCAAACATGCTACAAACGAGACCTTTTTTTAACTTAAATATGTAAGCAGAATACAGCCCTCTCTCTACACCGTCTCACAAGAGGCTGTGCAGCATGAACAATTTCATCCTCGGCTTACTTTAATAGTCTAGGGGACACCCTGTGACGTTAAATGCTTTAGTGGTTGGTGTTATGATAGAGCAAATGGCAGATCCAGAGCCCTGGTGGTTTGAAGATCCTCCTATCAGTCTGAGGTCCTGCTACAAGCAAGATCTGATCTTAAATTGCTGCAGTTTCACATGGAGAGATTGCTTGAATGTGCGTGTGACTCAGTGTGAGTTGAGGCACAGACATGTTACACAAATTCAAATCTGCGCAGTCGATACATATGAGAAGGAGAAATAGTGTCTGTGCCATTTTCTGACTCATTTGATGCCGTATTGCTGCTTTTCATCCTGAAAGCCAGGTGAGAGAGCCGCCTGGTAAAAAGCCTTCCATGTGGCGTCTGTTGTCGATATGAACAGAGAATGACTTTATGTAAATGACGGTGAAAAAGGTCATTCGATTTCAGCGGCGCCACCAGCTGAGCTGAGGGTAGCACAAGGGGGGCACCCCCCCTCCTACTCCGCGGTTGCCAAGGACACCGCCGACCTCCACAGCAAAAAGCGAGTGCTTGCAAGGGAAGGCGGCGAAGGATCCACCTCTGTGTTTCTCTGGGAGATTGAGTTGTCAGTAATCAGTCACTGTGACAGCCAAGCTGACCACATGGATAACTCTATTAGCAGAGGCTGTGTTCCTGTGAGGCAACAGGCCTCTTAGCACTGATTCATACGCTGAAACATGCTGAGACGTGTTGTGAATCAAAGGCCTTCGTGTATTCGCAGGCAGAGGTCTTTACTATCTCTGGGCACAAGGGCTCTCATGTCTCTGTGCTGTGTTAATGTTTTATGGAGGCGGGTTCTAATGTTTCCACACAGCTTGTTGAATCAATGCTGTGTGTGTGTGTGTGTGTGTGTGTGTGCATGTGTGTTTGTGCGAATGTGTCTGTCTGTCCGTTATAGGCTACTTTCAGGGACAAATTTCAGGCTTAAAACCAGTTACATGGGGACAGCTCGTTCAGTTAAGGACAAAAGACAACTGGATCAGTGGTTAAGGTTAGGAGTAGGCAAGTAGTGTTAAGTCTCCAGGAAATAAATGTAAGGCTATATAATGTCCCCAAAAGTGACACGTGTGTGTGTGTGAGTTACTTGATGGGCTGCACATATGTCCTCTCTGCCGCTTCCACAGCTGCGCTTCGGCCAGTCCAACCTTGCTCTACAGATCCTTGTGAGCCTCCAGCAGACCTCCGCCCTTCTGGAAACACCAGCTGGGACCCAGGACACACAAACACACACACACACACACACACACACACACACAGACACAGCATCACTCTCCCACTTCGTCTTGCTTTATACTGTCTGCACAAGTGAGCATGGCAGTCAGAGGAAATCCCCACAGACTAAGCAGCAGCTAGCCTAGCGTAGCGGAGTAGGGGCAGGTACTCTATTAGCAGCACTGAGTGCAGGGCGACAGGGCTGGCCATTCAGTCTTATTTATAGCCAGATACCAGCTCAGCCAGGAGAGACTCATTCAGCCGGGCTCGCACCTCTTTCTGACCTATCACAGCAGATTTATCGAGACTCATCTGTCTCTTGGCGTTTGTCATGTAGCTACAGCTATCTAAATTGCTGTCTGTAGTGTATTGCCATTCTCTTATTAGTCTATTTATCATCGTTTGAAAGGATCAGCTGAGGCAGTGGCTTGCAGGGTGTTATTTGGAGTCTTAGGAGGGATGAGAAGCATCATTCATGAGTACGTGTGTGTGTGTGTGAGAATAGCACAGTATATGAATTATATACTGTATATTCCCATTGTTCACACTTAAAACCTGTAATATAGAACCAGGAAGGGCTGGATGATGTAACCAAAAACCTGTGTATTGATTAATTGTTACATTTAAAAGCGATAAGTGACAATGAGCGTTGTTTTAGAAATCCATCAATCAGTGTTTGATATGGCATGTCTTGTATTGCCTCACTTCTTAATTCTTAAATACTGATGTGCACCAACACAGATGTTTTCACTTTGGCTAATGAGCCCTCTGCTCATGTTCAGAGTCTCTCCGCTAATAAAAAAAACCCAAGTTCAAGTTATTTCAACCTACTTGGAAACATTACATTAATTCGACAGACTCTCAATCCAAAATAAGTCAACTTAGGAACAAGATAGATGTCAACAGGATGTCAATGCAACATGCTCCATAGACACGTCCAAAATCCCAGGAAGAAGTCTGATCAGGATGATTAAGGGAAAACACCAGTGTGGGTGGACCACGGCCATTAACTATATGATTGGCTGATTGGATGGTAAAACGTATTAACTTTAATTAAACAGTATATAATTCAATTTATCTGTTAATAATTGTACCAAGTACATTTGGGCATTGAGAGATTAATGATGCTGTTAAGTTGCAGTGTTGCAGTCTTAGTTTCTAGTACAATACCTAGACAGCACGTTGGTGAATACGTGTGTGTGTCTCAGCAGACGGTAAGGGGGACAAGAGGACACCTGCACTTCTAAGAACCAAAACACACTCACCCCACAACGCTCACTTACAGCTGAGATGCATCTCAGTGCTGGGAATACTTCTTTTCTTATACACCACGACTAAAATAGATGTTTTGGGTGACTCTGAGAAGCCATATTGTACTATGTTGTTAGGAGGGAGGAACCTGGAAGGGCTGACTCACGCCCAGGCTGCCCCCGCACAGACACACACGCACACACTCCAGACCTTACATATGATACACATACAAAATTCATAAACTGCCACGTGGGGTTCCTTGTGTAACACCGGCCTAATGGATAAATTGAGTTTCTGGTTGGCTTGGTCCGAAACATCACTTCACTGGCGGAAAATATTGCTCTTGGTCGATGCTCCGGGGTTTGTTTTCGCTCAGTAAATTTAGCATGCAGCAGGAAATTTTGACAAATAATTTCATGAAGCACCGCCCTGTATTTAGGAGGCGAGCGGACTTGTCTTTGGAGGCAGTGTGCGGTTCTATGTGAGAAATGAAGCATGCTGATGATGCCAATAGATATGTGGTTATAAATCAATACAGCCAGATGCTGCTCTTTAATCTCATAAGACCATTAGCAGATAAAGTGGCCCTGTCAAGGAATAATGTAATTCTTTAAAAGCCCTCAGAGAGTAATGAGAGGGGTTCTGCACTCAGCGGTCCTGCAGGATTAGAGATGTGTGTGTGTGTGTGTGTGTGTGTGTATTTATGTGTACCATACATGTACAGAATACTGGTCTGAGACTGTATGTAGGTTATTTACATGGATGTTTATTTGTGAGTACCACAGAGGTTTGCCCCTAATCCTGGATGAGGATAGAGGTCGGACTTTGGGTGTGTGATGAGGGGAGGGGAGGGGGTCTTTTTATTCTCCACTCACACTGAGGATCTTTGCTAATGAACCAGGCTTTTCCTCACACACACACACACAGAGAGAGCGAGAGAAACATTCAAGTGATGGATCATTTCCTCTGTAAAAAGATGCAGTTGTATTGTCCAGGAAACAGATGTTATATAAAGACATGTACGAATCTCACAACCCCGAAAACAAGGTCACGAGCTTCCTCCCACACACACAAACGCTATATATTATATAGTGTGTGTGTGTGTGTCTGTCTTACACCTCTCACAGCAGCACTCATAATATTGTCACAGCGTGTGTAATATCCCGTGTCCCGTCCAAGTACAACCTCTACAACATTTTTTATCACTCGCATTTTTGAGTTATGGCTGGCCAGAGGCTCAGGATATTAAATGTGTGGTTGTGACTGGTTGAGTCTGCCTTCAGATTCAGTTTCCCAAAGAGGAGATGAGTCAATTATAGTAATGCAGCATTTAGCATTTATGAGATCGTTTTTATCCTGGAAGGATCAAACGAGGAGGTCGACATCGGAGGAGGAAGAAGACTTAAAAATAGCCTCTCGGGTAGGTTGGGTTGCTTTTGTCTTTACAAGCATTTTTTTTATCCTTTTGTCTTCTTCTCAGCAGTCATCTTTTTATGTATCTGTACGTCTATATCAATTTCTTGAACTGAACAGCTGAGCAGGCTCGTGTCTTGAAAGCAGCCTAACCATGCGTTTTCACTTTCAAAAGTTTGGAGCCGGGTGTGTCTGATAAGAATAGACCCATTTTTGATAGAATAGCATCAGAGAAAGACATCAGAGAGATGTCTCATCATAGTTTTTGTTATATTGTCAAAAGATGGGGAGGAGGAAAAAAAATAAAATAAAGATGTGTCAGCTCCTATCAGGAGAATCCTATAAGCTGTGAAGAGGATGACGGAGCCTCAGGAGAGCAAGCTGTCATTTAATTAAGTGGACGTGAAGCGCAGGGAGCTGCATGTGTGTGTGTGTGTGTCTGTGTGTTTGCTGACAGTATCAGCAGGGGATGTTCTGTGCTATATGGTCAGTTTTTCCATGATGGAGAACAGAAGAGCTGACTCAAGATCAGATTTCTTCTCCTAGAATAGAAGAGAAGGTGCTAAGTTAAATTCAACCCTTTCTATCACCTGTGTTGCTATTGACCTGCGAAGAGATGGTGGTGGTTGTGGTGGTGGTGGTGGTGAGCGGGGCTGAAATGCCAAACAAATGGATTTTCCTCTTCTAATTCTCTTACCAAACGGCTCGAGTTAGAGCAATAATCTGGAAGTGAGCCGTGTTACAGTCCATTAGATTTACTCTGGTGCAGATTGCTGCCTCCGGAGACAGGAAACTGTAAACATGAGCTTGGCCTGCTTATGCAAAGTTGTAAGGAAGAAACATTTTTAGTGAGGTTCCCCTGAATGGAAAGATCTACCAGTGTAATGGTAATGCGTCGCCGTTGCCACACCAGAGCAGGAATAAGTCGTTTCCACTTCATAGCCGTGATGGTGCATAAAGAAGAGGGGGATGTGGACGTTAGGCTGTCTGGGTCGGTAGCATCTCTGGAATTTGTTGTGGCCTACTTTCTCTTTTGATGCGACGCCTGGTGATGTTCTGACTGAATATTGAGGCTCTAGTGGAGGACAGACACGCTTGTGTTCCACAGTGATTGGATCTGTCATTAGAATAATTTGGCTCTCAGAGAAAACAGACATGCTGCACAGAGATGCTGCTTCCTCTAGCTGGAAATGATTTGGTAATTGTCAATTGCTGTGTCCCAATTCAGGGGCTAGATCCTCATCTGCTACACAGCCCAGAAATGTACTTGTTAAGGCTGCAACTAATAATTATATTGATTATTGATTTAATCGTTTTGTCTGTAAGGTGTCGGTAGATATTGAAAAATGGCTGCTATAGTGTTGTTTTGTCTGAGTAACAGTCCAAAACCCAAAGATATTCAACATGTATCAGAAGGAAAAGAATCAAATTCTCCCATTTTAGAAGGTGGAACCAACAAATATTTGATATTTTTTCTTTAAAAAAAACATTAAAAAGAATTAATTACCAAAATGGATACATTTTTGTATTGATTGACTAATCAATGTACCTCTACAACACATTATTCACAACTTCAGAACAGTGTTATTAGTAATTTAAATGATAAATGTAACTTCAAATGTTCTGTGATTTCTCTTGTGATCAAACACATCCAGGCTGCTAACAAGAATAAACAGTGGAGTTAATGCATGGCATCATTAAAGAACTGACCATACACATACCAAGGGCTGCAAATGTTACTCTAGTTGTACCCTCTAAAATGGATTTTCCTTTCCTTAAGTGTTTTAATGATGGCGGGGTCACCCTGATAACTGGAGGACCGTCTGCTGTTTGCTCTTTTACAGACTCCAGACTTTCATCTAGATTTATCCAATTATCAGACTGCGTTAAAGCAGCAGACCCTCTTAACATCCTCCCAATAAATGTTGAGCCGCACCAAGTAAATCTAGACAAACTAATGAATGAATAAACTGGTCATCTGTGTCTTGGGGTATTGTAAAACACAAAGAGACATATTTACCTGAATAGATACTCTCCTCACTCCTCACACTGAGGAGTGAGGAGTACACATTTGTACAGTTTGTACATGTTGCAGTGGCAGTGGTCCACATCAACCCACTGCAAAGGGCGTGTGGACAGTTATGGATATCAGCTTTATATCACTATGGCAATATGGCCAATGGCTGAGTCAGGATCTCCCCAGACAACCAGAGGCGGGTTAATGTGAGGTCACCGTGGCGACATTCACCTTGGCCAACCTGAAGCCAAACAGGTCAGACTCAAAGCGCAGTCACGACGTGAATGACGACGACCATCAAATTTGAAATCATGGTTACCAAGGCGATAGAGAGGAAAGAGGACTAATTGAAAGTGGGGTGGGGGGGGGCTACAGGGAGGGTCAGTGTCGCAGCTGGGCTCAGTCGTCCATCATGCTGCCTGCCTAGACTTCCTGACGGCCCAAGGTGAGATGGAGATGGATAGATAAAGACAGGGAGAGTGCACAGAGGGGAGCACGCAAGAGGAAAAGTGGGAGGAGGTGTGTGTGTGGGGGGGTGGGGGCTGGGGGGGGGGGGTCATCGATCACTCAGAGCCGTCTGCTGACATGGCAGCTACAGGACTCCTTTTTGTTGGCAGAGAGACAGTAATATCTACAGTAGGTGTTTTGGCACACACCTCCTCTGTCCACATACGCACGCCATTCTTGAGCCTGCACCTCTGCGTTCGGTCCTCTCTCTACTTACAGGCAGTGCTTGTCAACAGGAGGAGAGACAGAGATATACTAAATAAGTTATCTATCGAATAAACGGACAGATTTCAACATGTCTTTGCCTTTTCATTCCATAACGTAATTGTGTCAGAACAGGGGTGGGAGGAGGGGGGGGGGGGTCTCCTGGAGACAGAGGCAGCAGTCTCCCGGAGACAGAGGCAGCAGTGACGCTAGTCTGTAGTGAAGGCTGACCTTTGCTGCATGGAGAGGACCTCATGTCGTTTTCCCTCTGACACGATTTGTTTCTGCCGCTGTTTATTCATTCAGTGCAGCTCCCTCGTCCCTTGCTGCGTGGCGTGATACTTAGTGCAGAGATGAGGTCCCTGCTGGCAGCTCCACACAGCGCAGGGAAAGAGAACCTGAAGAACAGATTAGGGAAATCGTGTGAAAGTCAGCGTGTCATTTTTGTGTTACTCATCTAAAAGCGGAATGGCTGTGTAGAACAGATTCTGCTGTCAGGGACACTGTTTGTGAGAGTCCCCCCCCTCCCACCCCCCCCAACCCACACACCAGACAGTCGTGCTGTCGAGGCTAGAGGGACTCGTTCTACATCATCAGCTCTTTGAGTCCTTTCCCCACACATTATTGTGGTGTGAATATGGGACAATCATTGCAAACTGCATAGATTGCAAATTAAATTCCCCTCCTTTAATCTGAGACCTGATTTTTCTGTCACAATTACACCCAGATGTTGCTTTCATATCTACAGTGTTCATAGCTCATTTGAGTTCCTGTGGTTGTCAGGTCATGCTGTTTAAAGCATGTTTTCAGCTTCGCTTTATCAATTCCTCTCATTCCTACCACTATCTATTCCCCTTGTCTCCTCGCCTCACATCTGTCCCTTGGGGCTAGCCCAGCTTAGAATAAACATCGGCAACCAGCTTTGTCTCTATGGCAACAGCTGCACATGCCGAACAGCAGAGCGGGCAAGGGCTAGGTAGGGAAGGGGAGGTGCTGGTGGTGGTGGATGTTGTTAAATGGGATTTGGTGCTCTTTCAGGTGATTTGATGCAAGTTTAAGCGGATATGAGAACTGCTCGAACCCTCGGGGGACATGTGTTACTTTTCAAGCGGAAATAAAAGGAAGAAGCACTGGAAGTGATGGTTGTTAGTTGCCCGGGTAACCCAGTATATATGGGGTCAGTGGGGTTGGGCTGTGAAATCCACCCAGTCAAGTCTGTAAATTGGTTTAAGCCTACTCTGACCCCCATCTCCCCTAAAACCTCGATTACCCGGCTTGCCGGCTACAATTAAAGCAGCCTTTGCCTCCTTCCCACTTTCTGTGACAGCCTGAGGAAGTGTTGGATTGATCCGGCCAATACGCTCAATCTGCTCAAGCACGTCGAGTATTTGTTTTTCTTTTTTTTTCTCCTCATTCACTTGTCTAAATATTATTTAGTTCCACTCCTGAGCCGGATTTGTCAGCAGGGATTTTGACGGGCATGTTTTCACTCCCCATGCTGATTGCTGAGTACTTCTAACACTTCTACAATTTTTTTTCTTTCTTTCTGGACTGTTTTATGTAATTTGAGGATTGCGCTCAGTTGTTCCCATCTGCTTCCCCCGGTTGTTTCCAAGCAAGGTGCAATCTGTTGACCTCTGACCGGATTGGTACGTCAACAGGCAGCTGTCCGGTCAGACCACTGTCAGGCAACTGGAGGATGAAACTGCTGGTAACACAGACATTGTGTGACATCATCGGGGCTGGTACCTCCCACTGTTAGTTGGCCGCTAGACTAGTCTCTAACCAGCCTTGAAGGTCATCTGATACCAACCCAAGGTCGTTCCAGGGGAGTTGGCTCTGACTCAGGAAGCGATTGTTGTCGCTCCTCCAAATTGGCTAGTCCTCTGCCCAATTGTACCTGCTGTTACTTCCTCCTTGTCTTTGTTAGCATCAAGTGCATCTGTACCAATAAGTGTGATTTTTACTGTTTGAAGGGGGCAGGCTGCACTGGCTTTGTCTTCCAGTTGTAAGCATTGACCTAAAAGAGACAGAGGCTCCATCTGCCGTTATACGCAACATGAGCCACTCTCTCCAGAGCACAGCCAGGTAATTCAATAGCACTTCCTGTACTCACCTTGTGCAAACAGGCAAGGCCGAAGAGGTACAATTTCAGGTAAAGCAGGGGAGGGGAGGGGGGACATTTTTGTGTGGGTGCTCTTGTTCAGCAATTATCTTCGGGGACACACGGCTGGCTTTCAAGGGGAAAACAAATGAGGTGGGCTTTAGAGCTTCTTGTTAAACCTGGCCTGATCCATCTGTATGTGTGTGTGCGTGTTTGCACACCACCTGCGAGGACTGGAAATGTGACCTTTCCCTGGGAATTGATATAGAAAACGCCCTCTATTCCCTCCCAGGCCAGCTATTGTGTCATCATACTGTATGAGTATCACAATGAAGCGGTATGGAGTGAAGAAGAGAGGAGGAGAGAGAGATACAGTATAGTTCATTTTCAATACAATTTCTGTGTTTTACAAACTTAAAAGACAAAATGAAGCTGCATGTTGGGAAACGTTTGTTTCGTTTTTTCTAGGCTGGATCCACATTAGGGACTAATAGGATGTTTTGGTCTATGCTGCTTCATTATGGATCTTTCTATTTTTTCTGTCCTTCTCTTTCATATCTGCAATCTTCATGAAAGAGCAATACTTAATTGCTGTAATGCCCTTAAACACAATTCTAGGCGTTCTCTGTCAGCCGTGAAGAGTGTTTTATGCTGTGCTCTCCCTATGTACAATCTTGCTGTCCCAATTAATGATGCTCATTATAAGAGAGAATAATGTATTTTTTTCTCTCTTTTTTTTTCAGTGTGGTTTACAGTGAGCAGACAGGAAGATGGACGAGCTGCAGGATGTACAGCTGACTGAGATCAAGCCCTTGTTGACCAATAAGGTGAGCTGTTTGGAGGACAAGACGGTGACAAGACGCTAAAGTGGCAGACACACGACCATGCACCCAAACACATCCGTACAGCACACACACACACACACACACACACGCACACACACACACACAAGGCGAACAGACATATGGCCCACTGTTAAACTAACTGAGCACCCTATATGGTACTTCCAGGCAAATGCATACACTAATACGCAAGGCATGCTCACTCTGCAGTCTTGTTCATCAAAGTGAATTATTCATATCTGCTCGACTGTGGAGAGGGAAAAGAAAGAAAGGGAGAGAGCAAGTCAATAGAAAAAAAAGGAGTAGATGCAAGAGGGAGGCGAAGAGAAAAAGGAGAGAAAGAAGGCAAAGAGAAAGAGAGAAAAAGAAGGGGGAGTGTAAGAGACACAGAGAGTTAGAGGAGACAGCCCAGAGAGAACTGAGAGAAATCAAAGGAGAAGCTGGAAGAAACTCATCTCCTCATTTCTGAGAGCTTGAAAGATTCTAGCGAGTGAGTGACGGCAAAAACAGTACAGATGAGGGAAGGAAAAAAACCTAATGGTAGATCAAAGCACTTCCTGTTCTCTTCTGGCCTCCCTTCTCTCTTCCTTGCTCAATCTCAACAGCTGATTAGAAAGAGGGTATGTATGGGGAATCATGGGAAGGTTTTGCCCACCCCACTCCCCCCACTCCCCCCAAACAGGCAGCTGTCACAGTCAAGAGGGAGGGAGGAGCGGCTCAGAGGAGGAACAGGTGGTGGTGATGTATCAGATCTGAGGGGGGGTTGCTCACCTCATGAGCAGGGTTACCTCTTTCCTAGTCAGGGTCCACACTGTAAAAGTAGATGTGTTGTGTGAGGTGACAGGGTGGAGGAAAATCATCTGAATGAAGGAGACAGGCACTGACCTCTCACTCCACCTAGTGGCCAGCTTCATTTAAAAAAGTTTTTTTTTAAAACAGGAGTGTTGAAATCAGAAGAGGAGATGATAACATGATAGCAGCAATGAAAGAGGATTTCTCAGGGTCTGTGTGATCTTATGAAGAAGTGATGAAAACTGATTTCCATACAGATTATACATTGATGATGCAGCAAGTTATGAGGGAGAGCCGAGTACTGTCTGCAGCTAAAGTAACCTTAACAACAGTAAAAAAGAACAGGTATAAAAGGCTGCAGTAAGGATTACAGATGTGTGTGATTATTATCGGCTTCAAAAACAGAGAAGAAAACAGAAACAAATATAATGAACTCTCTGGCTAGTGCAACAGTTGGTATAATAAATAAAACAGACAAACACATTCAAGTACTTGGAGGAAGTGACAAATTTTGCATAAACACATCACTTCAACATATTGAGGCTGTCAACTTTGTGCTTTTGTAAATGGACGTTGAACTAAATCTGGGGCTAGTTTCTTCACGGAAATGTGGCTAATATGTTATGGTTCACTTATTCTGAAACCAACGCAACATTCTGTCTGTATATTCATCATGACTCCATACTGCGTCAGCACCACAGGTCTGCATTATAGCAATTAAAATCATGTTGACTTTGACTAGAAGTTTACCACCATTAAATGTGCTGTGCAGCTATTTCAGCATGAGGAATATAACCACCATCTGCTTCATATGGGTCTCCATATGCATCCTGCTGGTCTGACCTAAAACTGACTCCCACCAGAACCTTCTCTGTTCTCTGCTGTCTTCTCCTCTCCCTCTGCTCATGTGTTGCTTCCTGCTGCCCCAATAGAGACCAAACACCACCTGAGACAACACTGTCTGTGAAAATCCTAATTTGATGTTTATTGCATCAGAAACTAAGCAAAACACACTCCTGTCTCTAAAAGCATGAGGTTTTGCATTCATAACCACGCATGAGCAGATAGACTAATGGATCTGTAAACATCTAGATAATGTGATAGCCACAGTAAGTCACACCCAGTCATGGCAAAAGATTCTCATCTCTAATAGCTGCAACTAACAATTATTTAAATTATTGATTCATCTGTTTCTCAATCAATCAGTTGTTTGGTCTGTAAAATGTCAGAAAATGGTGAAAAATGTCAATCACTATTTCTTAAAGCCTAAGATGATGTAATCAAATCAAGTCTGAATTTGACTTTTTTTTTTTTTTCTTTAAAAAATTCAAAATATTTGGCAACTTGATTGAGATTTATGGACTAATTGTTGCAGCTCTGCAGTTGTTGCAGGGCGCAGTTCTCTACCTGGATCCCATCACTAAAATTCAAGACCAGTTTTTGACAACCCCCTTTGTTGTATTGGTTGAATAAATCCAACACCTCATGTGGAACCTGCACTGTAGTGCCACACATCTATAATGAATGAATTTCCATCAGAGGTTTAGATTTACTTCTCTGAAATAAATCTATGAGCCTTTGGTGTATTTAACTCTGTTTTTCTCTTCTCTTTTTTTTACAGAATGCTCGCAACTTTCAAGACTTTGACTGCCAGGTGAGTGTTGCTCTCTGCTTCTATTTTAAGCATTGTTTTGCTGTAAGTAGATTGGGGCATTGGGACATGGCCCCATTCTCACTTATTTACTGTGGACCCTATTTGTCTTCTTGCCCCACATCTGAACGGTGTTCCTCATCAGTGACATCACGTTTTACTGCACCCACATGCTGTTGTCATTTAGTTTTTTGTTTGTTTGCTTATTTGTTTGTTTATGTGGAAAAAACAATGAGTGCCACCCACCATACTGGTCATTGTGTTTTTAACATGACAGTATTTGGATGTTTAGACAGTTTTTACTCAGCCTGTTCATCATTTGTCCTTCGCTCAAGTACAGGGACACTATCCACGTCATAGTCTAGTCTTACTGTGCATGTGTAGAAGGCATCCTTCAAGTGGACACTAGAAAGTAGTATTCACATTACTGCTACACATCCATGGTGCACACAGCTAACTGTATCTGTGGCCTTAGAGTTTAGTGTTGTGTTCACTTTTTGGGACTCGTTTCCAGTGACAAAGACTTTGGGAGAGACTGCAGAATCACCCTGACCAGTGGTCCCTGTAAACGTACACACTCTCAGCAGCAGATCAGAATCCTTTTACTACTAATACCCAATCTGAGCAATGTGAGACCAGCTGCTTCAAGACCCATGCACTGTTAGCAACAATGCATGGCTTTCAGGGAGGCCTGTTCGTCAGTTGGTTCGTCCAAAATACTCTTTTCATGTTTGAAAGAAAGTCTAGCTCCACCTCTAGAGATGTCAAGAGACCTGTTAGACTATTACCCTGTCTCATGGGTAACAAGTCATTTTTTGTGCTAAGCTAAGTGTATGTAGAAATGGTTGTTTTGTCTATGGTGTGATGAATAATTGTAATCTTTACAGTGTCCCTTCTTAGTAAATGTCAGATAGAAAGGGTATAAGCATGGTCATTTCAGACATCTCTCTGTGTTTCAGCAAATGTTTTCCACAGTAAGAAAGTAGCGTTAAAGGAACTCTACTTGCCCAGTCATTATCTGTTTATGCGATAATGTAAGAATTATTATCATTTAAGAAAAAGGTTTATTGGGCTTCAGTGGGCTGTGCTCCAGATCTTTCTTTGATGATTTGATCGGATGGGGAATTGGATTGAAGGCCTCCCTGTTGTCACAGTTGGCTTTTTTCCAAAGGATGAGTTTCTTGCATGAGGACCAGTCTGTTCCCAGTGGAAGACGCTCTGCAGTGTTTCACCACCATCGAGGCATGTAAAGGGTTAAACCTTTCATCCCACTCTCATTTTCTGCAGTCACGCCTGCTCCCAGCATCCCCACCAGAGCTATATATAGCTGCTGCAGGCAGGGGAGGAGAGTAGCCATAGCATGTTAGCTGAATGTTCTCTAGCATGTACTTCCATCTGCATTTTCAACTGTACATTGACATTTTAATACAGTACTGTGCTCACTCAGCTGCTCTTATTCTCAGTGTGACATTTCTTTCCAGCCGCCATCCTGTGATTCAACTCAGGTTGTACTTAACAAGAACAGGACCGGGATTTGACCTTTTTTTCATGGCAGCCATTTTGACCTCACACAGCAGCCCTCAAGGAGTTATTTCAGACTGGTGATTGTTTGAGCTTTATTTGGACATCTTCCATATTAATGTTACCCCAACAAGGAAGAACAGTCTGCCTTCTTCACTGACAACCATTTGTCATGCTAAAGTTGGACAGACACAGGTGTAGATGACCAAATTAATAATTTTGGGGATGAAGTTACTTCAGTTTTAGAGTCTCAGTGTTGTTCATGCTGGCTCATTGTCACACTGTCACAGTATAGCAACCCAACTCATTTAAAGAACAACAAGCAGGTTGAATATTCTTACTAAATTCATACTTCTGAGTTCATAGACATGAACAAAAAACATGTATATTGTGTCTACATTGTGCTAGCAAACTATATGTTACCAGTCAGGATTAGTAATCCATACAGATATTTCAATATTGTTTCTAATTATTCTCAGTGTAAATGAGGTAATTGTACATAAATATTGATATCTTAATCGAGAATACAACCTAAAATGTCTTCTTTTTTGTCATAACCAAGAGTCCTCAACCCAGAGATAATAGGTTCACTCTCACATAGGACAAAAGAAAGCAGAAAATATTCATATGTTAAAAAAAACAACTGGAAGCATAGAACTAGTCAGTGATTGATTTTCAGTCAGTTGAAGGTAGTAGTAGTGGTACAGAGACTACAGGAACCCACATGCAGTACAAGGCATTAGCAGCAGACTTCCCATGAATACAGTAAGTTGTGGGGGAGGGGTCCTTACCACTGCACCATCATGAGCTGGCAGACGTGACATTCCAGCAGCTGGAGGACAAATACAGCTGCTCTCTTCCCGGTGTTTCTCACTACTAAAGCGCCCACCACAGGACATCCAGAAGCACTGCAACTGCTTGTCTGAGCCCTGTGCACCTGCATGGGTATGTAAGAGAGAGAGATAGAGAGAGAGGGAGGCAATGATGATGGTGGGGATGATGATAATGATGGTGTGATGGGGTCAGAGAGGACAACTTCAGGGTGTGGTGCTGCAGTCGTATGTCCTATAAGATGTCCTGCTTTAGCCACTAAGAGGGGAGTAGTGGAGGAAGGCGTGAGTCAGCCTCCATCACCCATGGGAGCTGCTGTGTTTTTAAGTGCGAACTTGAGAACTTCACGGACATGGAAATGGCTGACTATGCACTTTAAAAATAGAAGTATTTGCTGTGGAGAACGAAAGGTTAAGATGTTATCCGCAAAGTCTCCACATGAGATGTTTTAGTTAGTTTATATTTCCCCTAGTATATTATCTTTGACAGTACTTTCCATATAATCTATTATTCATCTGGTTAGAGGTCACATATCATTCATGTTAGATGTTATGACCACTTTTCTCTCCTCGACTCTCTACTATTACAACACAAAGACGAGAAAAGGTCGTCTACTTACTTATTCACAGGAACGGTTGCCAAGTCATCCTTTGGCTTTTTAAAATGGTCACTACCTCACTGAGCTCAGCAGAGGGTGCTATTGGCCTGTTCATGTGAGGCTAGAGGACTCTTTGCCTTTGCGTTATGTCTTTTCAGTCTGCTGTGCTTTTCTTATTGTTTAAATGTCCTGAAGGTAAGCTTATTATAAACATGCAGTCAGTGTGCTGCACAGATGTAGCTCAGTGACCACCTTGTTTTTAAAGAAAAGGGTGCATTCAGCCATGTTGGGGGTGTTTTATAATAGAAAATGTTTTGTGCACGTTAAAAGCTTGTGCATTTTTAATACACAGGAACATGAAATCACTGAATTATTTAAAAACAAGCCCTAAATTCTGGAAGGGGTTTGGTGCAGATTTCTACATGGACCTGAGCTATGCAGAAGCGTCACTGCCTGTCTGCATGTGTGACTCCTCAGACTGCAGAGTCCTGCTGAGACACTCGATGACTCAGTGCGGTACACAGAAGAGACACTTGCTCTCTCAAGGAAACGCTGTATATGTGTCCTGTCACATACACATACACACACATACACATCATCCCCATGAGCTGATGAGCTGCTGATGACATGTAGACTTAAATGTGTGAGAAGTCATTGAGTAAACTGATGTATACAATGACTGAATGACTGTAGACGCAACCAAAACTGACTGTAATGACCTTTTTGTAAACCTTACACTGTGCCAAAAAAGCCAAGTGCATGTTTTCTTCCCTTTTTAATGTTTTTATGCTTATCCCTTTTTTAAATAAGTTCTTCAAATGGACATACAATTACATGTGTGACACCGGCACCCCCTGTGGGTTATAGCACAAGAAACATTTAGAGGAGAAACACCAGCAGTTTACATCCAAACATGCTGCTCACATGCTGTCCCACCCTCTCCACGCCGTCTGCCCGCGCACCATTGGCCCGCACAGCGCACCCTGCTCTGAAACAAAGGCGTGACACCCTGCACTGCCGGCAGTTGTGCAGATGACAGAGGAGAGTAGAAAAGCAGAGATCAATAAACTACGTGGATCAAATGACTCAGATGGAGGTTTAGGGAGAGAAACGGATCCTCTCATGTCAGGTTGTGAAACGTTGGATAAAAATAGGCGTTGGCTCATTTTCTGGGAAGCCTGGAAGATGAGGTCTATCTCTTAAATGTCAACACTGTAATAAATACTGCAGGAAGATTTACATGATAAAGTAGAGTTAGGAGTAGGCAACAAAACTATTTTTGGTATGTATCATTCATACAGCTGCGTTTAATACTATTTCTGCTGTGTGACTCACTCTCGCTGTTGGAACTTATTAAGCGGGTCTGATTGGGAACGTTCGTGTTGAGATGTTTATTATTTAGGTTCTGAGCTCGTTCAGATCCGTCTCTCCTCTGCAAGGTGAAGCAAAAGTGAATCAGGAGGCCGGTTGTTGTTAAATCTCAGTGATGACAAGCAGCCATTTTGCTGATGCAGAACACAGCCTGGGCTGAGCTGTCAAAGTCAGCCTATTCCTCTCCTCTCCTCTCCTCTCCTCTCCTCTCCTCTCCTCTCCTCTCCTCTCCTCTCCTCTTCTCTCCTCTTCACTTTTTCAGTATGGTCATGTGACGTCAGCAGCAGCCTCCCCATTTTCCTGGACTGCCTCTGCATCCTTTGCACCCCATCACCCCTCTCTCTTCCACCCACTCTACCCCCCCCCCCGCCCTCCCTCTACATTCTCCTCTAGCTCCGCCCTCTCCCCCTACCCACCTGACCCTCCGCAATCCAATTAGACGCACCGGTGGCTGTATGTACGGACGCGCTGTGACTACCAAGCACAGTCTGCAGTCTCACTCTCCTCCCCCTATCGGTCTCTTTTCCTGCTCTCTTTCCCACCTCTTGTCTTCGTCTCTCTCTCTCTCTCTCCCTCTCTCTCTCTCTCTCATTTTCTCTGCATCTTATCCACCCCCCTTCTTCTGCTTTCATTCAGATTATTTACCCATCTCCTCTTCACTCCCTCTGCTCTGTCTTTCTCCTCCCTCTCTCTCTCTCTCTCTCTCTCTCCCTCGTCGCTGCCGCTCTAGCCGCCTCACCCTACATCCCTCCCTTTCTACCAACGCTCCCTCCCTCCCGCCGCCTCCTCCTCCTCCTCCTCCTCCTTTTTGGAGATCTTCAAAGCTGCCCAGCACACACTCGCACATAGCAAAACACACTCCTCTCCTGCGTGGGAAAAACATGTCTGCTATTCTGGACCTGGACCAGATTGCATGCTCTGGGAATGGAGTGGTGAGTGACAAATGCGTCTTGCCTGCTTTGACAGACCCCGGCTGGGTCTTGCAGCAGTGTTGAGGGGTGGGTGGGGGGGCTCTGGTTCAGATTAATGGGGGGGTTGATGTGTGGTCCCCCCCCCCAAAAAGACAGGGTGACAGCAGCTGGTTCTGGGATGGGAGAAGCTGGTGGGGGTCTTCTTTGCTCCTTGTCACCACCTTCGGCAGACGGCTGAGACTTTGGGGTTTTTCTTTCTGGGCAGCTGCTAGTACGGATAGAACATTTGTTTCTGTGTGTGTGTGTGTGTGTGTGTGCGCGTGTGTCTCTGTGTGTGTGTGTGTCTGTGTGTGTACAGGTCACACAGTGCCCATGTGTGCCAGTCAGTTCAGCCTGAACATGCTCAGGGAGCAGCGGTGCATTTTAATGTGATGAAATGAAAGATGCATACGTGCAGCGTTCAAGTGGCTCTGAATCTGCAAAATGCCACAACCAGAGGAGGAGGAGGGTGATGATGTTTGTGCGTGCCTGTCACTGAGCATGTTTGTGTGTGTGTGTGTGTCTGTGTCTGTGTGCAGAATCATTGGTGTGTGCTCATGTTTTCCAGCGTGCATGCTCATGCATACTCTCTGTGTGTCCATAACTGCAGGGATGCATGTACATTTTATAGCTATGGATGGTGCATAGGGACAGCATTGTGCTCTTTTTATCTTAAGGGTGCGGGGGGGGGAGAGGGGGGCAACAATATGACATACTGCTCTCTTTTCTTCACCTCACCCCACCTCCCTCACTCTACTTCGTCCTGGGACCAAAATCCCCGAGCCCCTACCCTCTCCTCCGTTTGCCCCCTGCAAGCAACCTCCTGAAGCCCCTTTCCTCAAAGCACAAACCCCCACTACTCAGTATTCCTGTCTCACCTACAAACCTCCCAAACACCCACACACACACTCTTTGTCCAACAAGCAGCCCCCATGAATGTGTTAGAGGGGAAACAGAGGGGTGCTACCATTGCAGTGCTCTCCTGCTTTTTTTCCTCCCCTCTAGCTGTCCAGGCTAGCAGCCCCGCCCCGTGTCTGTTTTCTTGTGATGCAGCCGTGTGTACATATATTCCCATACGTGTGTGTGTGTGTGGGTGTGTTGGTGAAAAGGAAACGATGAGAGGCAGCACTCTCGGATCAATACAGCTTCTAAATGACGAGCTAACTATAGAGGTAATGGCTAGATAAAAGGCCTCGTCCTTCTCGTCTTCACTCTCTCCAACCATTTTCCTCCACAATTCTCCACCCTCGCCTGTGCCAGGACATGGCCAGAGAGGCATGATGAATTAAAGAGATGTGCCCCTTCTGTTTTAAGGCACACCCTTCTCTTAGTCATACAGGACTCCCTCCCCATGTTTCCTCTCTCTTTCCTCCTGTTTCTCTACCTCTGTCCCTGTTTGCTTTCACGCTCTATTTCCTCTCATCCACTCCCAAACTCTACCTCTTTTTACATCTATTTCAGCTTCGTATTCTATTTTCTATGTTCCTGTCATTTCACTGGCCTGTGTACTCTACACACACACACACAACAGGGGGAGCAGGCATTTGGAACAAGTGTGTTTTGTTTCTTGTAGCAAAAGTCTAAATGGAGCGTCCTTGACTCTGTCCTTGTCTAAAAACGAAAAACTCTGCAGCAGCACGGCCCTGCAGAAATTCCTCTCCGTCTGTAATAGCAACCTGTTATAGACAGAAGCCCCCCACCCCACCCCCGCTTCTGGGCAGAGGGTGCAGAGGCATTTTTGTAAAGGCCTCACATAAGATCAGAGCTTCCCGTCAGCACAAGAGTTTCTTTATAAGAGTTTATTTGCATCTCAGGAAGCGAGGTTATATTCAGAAGCTCTGTGTCATTTAGCAGGCGCCGAGAACGGCTTTGTGTGTTTTTGTTCTGAACAGTTTTCATGTTTTTGGTGTGACGGGCTAATCTCTCTCTACCCACACACAATGGAAATATCACATTCTGTTGCTGTCAGATGAGTAGATTCCCGCTCTTGTGTCACTGTGTCCCTTACAGATTGCAGAAGCAAATGACTGCATCCTCGTCCTTGAGAATTTAACCTTCAGCAACCTCTGAAGAGATTGTGACACACATCCCGTCAGACAAACGTCGACGGCGGGAATCCAGGAAGGAAAATGGCAGCTCGCACAGTCAGAGTCATACTCCTGTGTCTGTCAGCCATAACCTGTGTCTCTCTCATCTGCCCGGGCTCACTCTCTTTATTATTGATGACCAGTGGGCCTTGAGACCAGGCGAGCTGTGGGCCCCGCCCGCCATTCTCCCTCTTTCCCTCTCTCTCACTCTCTGTGTAACACACGCGCACGCACACGTAGCTACGTCATACACACCCTTGGATGCAGCACCAAATCTTGCTGACCTTGGGAGTGTGTCTGATTGTGTGTGTGATGCTAAATGTAGCTGTTAATTCTGAGGGGAAACTTGCAGTCTGAAAACTTGCTTTGTCACTCGTGTACATGTGTATCACCTCCCGTCATGCTGCATCCGACACATTTCTCCCATAAACGCTAATTATAGAGGCTCCTTTTGTCTGTCCGTTGTGTCATCTTTTAGATTATTTCCCCCCATTTAACTTTACACATTTTCCAGTGTCCTCCCATCAAATTAAATGTCAGCTGAAAATAGCTTTAAGCTGTTTAATGCGTTATTGTTTTGTTGAACGAATAATAACACAGGGCTTTCTCAGGCTTGATGGAGAAAGATATTAAAAAGACGAATCCGGTGCAAGCTCTGTGAATTTGAACATTTTTTGTTTTTTTCTGCAACGACATCCCGCAAAGCAAACGACTCAGGCTTTTTCTTTTTTGCAGAGTCATACATCTGAAAGCTCTGCGAGTTCGAGACCCGTGGATAAAAAAGACTATTTTCCCCCCAAATGAAAAACCTCCTTTCCCAGACAAGCCCATTCAATGCTTTGTCTGTCTGAGGGCACAGAGGGTGTGTGTGATGGAGACGAGAGGTGCATGCAAACCAAGATAGCAACCCAAAATGTTGCAGTGCTCACTTGGTGTTCAATTTAGAGAATGTGTCTTATATCATCCCATCAGTGTTCAAGTATTATTAGACTGAATCATTCTCACTCTACATGCTTTACATCTTCCTATCAATTCAGTATTATTTAAATAGCTCAGTTTAGCTGAAATAGTTGGAAGCCTGTAGGGGGAATCACTTGTATAACGTCTTGTGTGGTGCATGGCTGAGATCATGTTGATGTAAAAAGAAAAAGGCCCACACAGTTTTATTAATATTCCACAATTCTCAGCAGATGGCCGGAGTTTTATTAATCCCCTGAGAAAAAACAAAGTATTGTCTGTGTGGGTGAAACCTGAGACTTTAATAGAACTTCATTGTAGCCCAAATGCTTTAAAACGTGTAAAAGAAGTATTTTGTTGAATCTGATGACACATTTCTTTATTTAAACAAATATAGTCGGTGTACTTTCTGAAACCACTGAAACTATCACTCGGTGTCAGGAGTGCAGTTCCTTGACAGGCAGACGTCACTGATGATTCTTAGTAACGTAGTTTCATGTTTTTTATTTTTTTTGCTGGTTTAACGAAGTGAAAGAAATTAACCACACTGACATCACAGTTCATTGTGAAACCGAGCATGTCGCCCAAATTACATCTTTTCAGTTTGTTTTTGGGGCTCTCTGCATTATTGTTTCTGTTTAGTTATTTTAATGGCGTTAGTTGAGATACAATAACATGTACCTGGATTGACACTTAAACACACCTTGTCCCAATAAAGTGATGAAGAAGACTTCTTTGCAAACCTTTATCTCTTTATCTTTATTGATTGATCAGCTCTGATCTGTTTGCTCCTCTCTCCTCTGTGGCTGCAGGAGCATGACATTGAGACTCCCCATGGCGTTCTCCATGTGACTATGAGAGGTGTTCCCAAGGGCAACAGACCCGTCATCCTCACCTATCACGACATCGGCCTCAACCGTGAGTCAGCCAAAAAAACAATCATCAATACAGAACATGATGGGAAACTGCTCATTTTTCACCTCAACACCTAGGAGTCACCCTCAGGTCCTGATGAAGTTAAAACTCTTGAACTTATAATGAATGTGTCATCTGTTTGCACCTTTTTTTTCCAGATAAGTCGTGCTTCAACACCCTGTTCAACTATGAGGACATGCAGGAGATCACGCAGCACTTTGCTGTGGTTCACGTGGACGCGCCCGGCCAGCAGGAGGGTGCACCTCCCTTTCCCAGCGGGTGGGTGCCAAACTGGCTTTTACATGTGCCTGATAAATGGGATTGCATTCATTTCAACGCTGGCGGAAGGAGCTGTCGTTAATTCATTTAGTTAGAAACTAAAACGAGCCGGTAGTTCATTTGCTAATGGAAAGGTTCAATCATTGTCCAATCGATTAGTCAAAATCCTGAAGCTGGACTGTTTGAGTATTCAAATTTATGATGAGCTCAATTTCTCTGATTACTTCCAACATAAAGAATTAACCCAAGCAGGTTGATGTACATGCACATGACTCAGATGTTTTATCTGTCTCCAGCTACCGCTACCCAACCATGGACGAGCTGTCTGAAATGCTGCCCTCTGTGATGACTCAGCTCAAGTTAGTGCCCCCCCACCTCTCCCCCCAACCTCTCCCCCCCACCTCTCCCCCCAACCTCTCGTTGATAGCTGATCAATGATAACATGCATATATTGACCATTTATCTCCAGGCTCAAAGTGACCACTGGTTTCTCTGCAGGGTCAACAGTGTGATTGGTATCGGTGTGGGAGCAGGAGCGTACATCCTCACCCGCTTTGCAGTGAGTTATTTCTCTATTCTTACCCCCCTAACCCTCCCCCAACACACCCCGTCTTCCTTGTCCACCTCTCCGTCTCGCCTGTGATAATTTCAGGTTTTTAGGTTACACAGTTTCTTAGACCGAATATTAAGGCCCTCTCATCAAGCCCACACAGGGCATCAGGTTTCTCCACAGTCTACTGCATATGCTGCGGTGCCCCCAGTTGATGAATCACCTTGGTGATTCTCTCTTTTCAGCAGCTTATGTCTCGTTTCCGTTCTCAAAGCAGCAGAGCTAAAATAAGCACAATCGGTGTACAACGGAGCAGAAAGAGCTAGAAGTGACGGAGAAGAGCGAAGGAGCACAGAGGGATGAATAATGAAAGGAGAGGATGGTGGTCAGGGTTAGGAGAGGAAGGTGTGGGGGATTAGGATTTGTAGCTCTGGGCCCTCTGCGAAGCGTCTGCTCTTGTTTACAATTAATGAAGAAAATTTGATTTTAAAATGGGTTTCGCCTTAACTGGCTTGGAACAAAATGTGTTTACCCTTGATAGATTTATAGCAGCTGTTGTTGCATCGCATTTGCATTGTGTTGAAAGCAGCTTCCGCAGTATTGTATGGCTCTCAGATTTCCCCAGACGTCCTCTTTCTTTCTTCAGGCAATTTCAAAACCGCACCCTTTAATTTAGAAGCCTGGGATTCTATCTTCAGTCTTTGATTTAAGGGAGCAGATGTGTCCTGGTCTCCATCATGTTAGAAAGCATTACAAGTGTTTTATCCTGCAGTTCAATTCCAACATTTTCAGTGTGAAGATGTAAGACATGCATAGAATAAACCACTCTGTACACTCACAAAAGAATGGAGACTAGCTCATCATCCAGAAACTGTAAGATGCTGACGTGAGTTCTCCCCTTCCCAGCTGAACAACCCCACCCTGGTGGAGGGGCTGGTTCTTATCAATGTTGACCCGTGCGCTGAAGGCTGGATCGACTGGGCAGCTTCAAAGGTTGGTATAACTAGTGCTCTATAAGCCTGGAGAGACTTCAGCACACTCTGCGACATAAAGCTGTAGCTTTAATAATTCACTAACTATTTCAGTTCACTTTCTAGTGTTTAGTTAGGTTGTGATTAATGAATGCAGTTCAGAGTTCAGCCACCTTCCTTTATGCTCTCCACACTTATTTTATGCCCACTATATGCTTTCTATTGTACTTTTACATTATCTATATATTATTACATATTCTTTTTTTTTTTTTTTTGATTTAAGAAATAAAAGAAGTCCATTAGTGTTAGAAGCATGGACACTGACACAAAGTCACCTTTTTTAATCCTGGACTTACTCAATGTATTTTTACTTGAAAAAAGACAGACAGGATTCATTTTCTCAAGTTCTTTAAAGATTTGGACGTAATAGCATTAAGATCACAGGCAGGGCCTCTAATCCTGTGTTAATTTGACTATCCCTGCTGGTTTTTGGTCAGCTGCTCTCTAAAGTTAATCAAAAATACAAATGTGTCAAAAGAGCACTAAATCTGGTGTTGACTCATTTGTATTGGTTTCGTTTTTAGTGTAACAAGTACAGAACATGATGGGTCATGGGATGGGATTTAGATTAAGATGGGTTTTTTTTTCAGGCTTTTACCTTTATTTGCATACAGAGAGAGAGCTATAACATTCATCTATTATCCCATATATATTAAACCATTTCTTGACATGCCACTCTCACTATTATTAGACCCTAACTGCCTTCTCTCCTGTCCACAGCTGTCTGGATGGACCAGTAACTTGGTGGATATCGTCATGTCTCACCACTTCAGCACTGTGAGTTTCAGCGTGTAAATGAGGGATCGTTAACCTTTTACATTGACAGTGTGAAACAGTATCTGAACCCCAGGAGGATTTGTTTGATTTCCCAGGATACCATTACCTCATCTCACTCACTATAACAGACATTTATTAATTATTCTATTTCTATCCTGTCAGATACAGAGGCTGTTGGATTGTGACATGTAGATTACAGACTGAGTTTGTAACCACCTGAAACTGAGCACAATCAGTTGTTATACACACCCACAGAGTTTCTTGACATGGATTGTGTATATGATTAATGCATGATTTAAACATGGAGTAAACCTCTTATTTCTAATGGCTAGCTGATACTGTTTTCTTTTCTCCAGGACGAGCTGACAGACAACCAGGAGCTGATCCAGACCTACCGCCTCCACATCGCCCAAGACATCAACCAGGACAACCTGGCCCTCTTCTGTGGCTCCTACCAATAGTATGATGCAATATACTATTTCTTATTTTTGGGTGACTGACAGGTCATCTTACATTTTAGCCGTATCACCTTACGTAGCAGATAATCCACTCAGCTGTGTTTGTGGTCCAGCTCCACTAACGGATCACAATTTTTTTCCCTGCACCAGCCGTCAGGAACTGGACATCGAGCGGCCAATCGTAGGCCTTAATGAGGACACCGTCAACACACTAACGTAGGTTTTGAGACTACTCAAATGAAAATTTGTCTTTGAGTGCATGATGTGATTTGAGAATATTTACACCTCATTTATCTGTCCTTCCATCCAGATGCCCTGCATTGCTGGTGGTTGGTGACACGTCACCTGCTGTGGAGGCTGTGGTGAGTTATACTCCACTCTGTAACTCTCAGTAATGTAAGAAGCTTTGGGAAGGATTTGCCAAAGAGCGGCATTTGCTTTTATTTCTATTTTTTGCATTCGGTTGTAAACTCTTGTTGGTGTTTTCAGGTGGAGTGCAATTCCAGGTTAAATCCAACCAAGACCACACTGCTAAAGGTGACGCTTCAGTAACACATTTTATATCATGTATGATTGGAGGTTTTTTGTGTATGTAAAAATGAATACAAATAGACTAAGAAACTGTGTAGTGATCATATTGTCTGTTCTCTCAGATGGCTGACTGTGGAGGCTTGCCCCAGGTAGTGCAGGTGGGTGTTTGTTTCTTAAAACTCACACTTATGTCATCTAACAGTTTTTTCTTTTCTAAACTGTCTTCTTACTCTGAATTTTATCTGTTGACAGCCAGGGAAACTTGCTGAGGCCTTCAAGTACTTTGTTCAGGGCATGGGCTACAGTAAGTAAACACACTAACATATCCTTCATTATATGTAGTTTGAAAATAAAAACATCAAAATATATAATGGAACTAGGTCAAAATAATCTACATTTAATGTCCAAGAACTGTTTACAAACTAACTCTCCTCTGGGCTGAGGTCTTTGTGGTCAAGGCTTAGCTGTTTTCTTCAGTGGATTTCCTGTTGACGTGAGCGCAATGACAACTGTTGCTTAAATGAAGATTGTTTTTGCAGCGGTCTCCTATGAGCTGTAGCTAAACACCCCTGCTGATAGTGTTTGGACCGTGTCCACAGCAGTGCATGAAAAGACACCGTGTGATGCAGCCTGTGGGGCTCGCCAGGTGCTAACACCATTTCCTCTCTGCTCTTTGCAGTGTGTGGTACCCACAACCCTCAGTAGGTGAGGTGTGAAGTGCTTCTAGCATGATTGAAATGGCAGTGACATTCAAGACTGTTCAATTCCTGTCAGTTCAGAGGGGGCGTTTAAAAAAAAAAATATTACCCTCTTTTTTTCTTCTTCTTTTTCTTTTTTTTGCCTGGTGTGCTTTTCTTTTCTATCCAGAACTGTTTAATGATGCCATCTCCCAGAGAGATTGAGTGCATACTTAAACAGGCCTCCAGGTTTTTACAGTCATTCATCAGCACAGAAAACAAACAAACACATTTGTGTGAGCTCAGACTGACTTGTAGTGCACCAACCAGACACTGATCCACGGATGGATGAATTCAAGAACGTAGGTTTGCTTTGCTCTGACCATACAGATGATGCCTATCTGTGTGTGTTTTTCTCTGATGCTAATTCTCTTTTGCTCTCTCCTGTTCCAAAAACCCTTGACTGTGGGAGGCACCCTCGGTTGTAGCCATTATGTCAGTGTCTCAATGTTGCTTAAAGGCCATCCAGTCCACCCCCCCCCCCCCCCACCACCCATTGAGTAAATGCCACTGCAGGATTAGAACAGATTAAAAAGAGTGTTTTCATGCAGGGAAAGTGTGGAAAATAAATCTTAACACCTCAGCATGTTTTTGAAAGCTGCTTTCCCTCATTAACACGTTGCCACAGTGTGAAATGCAAAAGGGAAAGAGCTCAAGAGTGTAGCAGAAAAGATTCTAGTTTGCACACATGCCATGATTTCTCTACCTGTTGTTGTTAGCAAACATCTATTTATCCTCAACAATTTAAACTGCAACAGAGACTGTTTGAATGAGAACTACACTGAGGTGGGACGAAGCAACATAATAGCTACCTTTTCAACCTTTCTCCCTCTCTCTTTCCTTCTTCAACCATTACTTACAGTTCCCTACGTTCTTCTCAGTCATCTGAGCAACGAATCAGGTACTGGGTTGTCAAGCAGCTGCCACTTAGAAGGCTTTGAACCCAAAATGCCCTCCAAACGCCCTACAGTGGATGAATGTCAATGTATGCATAAATTCTGTAGAGGGCACAGTTTGATATTTTGAAGAGCAGCTGCAGGTGGTGGAGACAGACAGTATTAAACGCATACTTTGACACATTCATCTCCCTGTAGGAGTTTAGTTTGCCACCTTTTAGCATGGATCCTGTCCTCAGTGTCCTATTTTCTTGCATGACCCGCTAGTGTTGCTTCCCGTCAGTTGAGTTGGAGTGCAAATGCTTTTTTTTTTCTCCGCTGTTCTATTGCTTTGATTTTATTTATTTTTTCCAACAATGAACATGTGCATACATTTTTGTTGAGCATCTCTTTTCAATTTATTTGAGTAGTCTTCATATTTGAGAGTTGTTTGCATGGTAAGCACTTCTCATTGTTGTTGTATCCGGCTATGTAAGTGCACTGAGCCTCTGCTCTGTGTGAGCGGAATATTAATACACACGTTTTCCTTTTTTTTTTTTTTCTTTTTTTTTTTTTTTTCAGTGCCATCAGCAGGAATGACTCGTCTGGCTCGCTCCCGCACCACCTCCTCTTCCAGCATCACCTCCATGGACAGCAGTCGTAGCCGCAACAACCTCAACAGCCTGCTGGAGGGAAGCGCCGCCGGGGGCCTGGACAGCCAGACCAGACCCCAGACCATGGAGGTTTCCTGCTAAACCCTCCCCCCTCCCTCACTCCACCCTATCTCTCCTCCCTCCCCCCACTGCACCCTCCCATAGTAACTTATGTGCCCTCTCCCTTCTCTCTTTCTCTCTCTTCCCGCTCCTAAGCAACGCCAGGAGGATCTGTAATGAACTATGTGATTAGAAAAAGAGGATGTAATAAATATATTAACAGATGCATATTGTTAAATATTATATTGAATACACTGTCAAAGTCACATTCCTATCAGAAACCATAACTACATTCAGATGTGTTGTATATTCAGATGCTCAAATCGTGATCGACTCAACTGTCTAACCTCACCTCCTTTGTATTTATTTTTTTCACGACATCTTTTGTTTTAAATGTCTTCACACACCGTAGAAATCCTCCATGCATTCTAAATAACTTTTTTTCTGTCATCACACGGTACAACACCTTTCACTATGTTAACTGATGTTTTTGTTGTGAGCTCTAAACATTGATTTAGGGCTACATTGATTGTGACTCACTGTATCTTTGTGTGTTTTTAAAAACCTGCTGCAGTGCATTTATAGAGGGATCACTACTGTAGCTGCAGAAGCAGGATTGCAGCCTAAAACGACGACGCCAGGTAAAGCTGCGCAGTCGATACATGCAAGAACCATCATCGAATACTATAATCAAAAACATACAAGAACATTAAGTGTTTAAAGGAAGCGTGTCACATTATTGTCATTTCTTTTGGATTCTTTTTGTAAACTCATCGCCTTCTTTTTCTTTCTGCTTTGTGTTGATGTTGATGTTTTTTGTTCAGTTGATTTAGATTTTAGTGATGTTTTAGCAACCTTTAACATGTGGGTTCTGGTGTGACAAGTATGAGTCCCTTCACCGAGGGGACCCACTGGTGCTTCTCACTGTCTGCTGATTCAACTCATTTATATTACTACTGAATAAAGCTACAACATGAGAATGTGTCTGTTTTTTTATTTATCAGTACATTATGTTACAGCACATAAATAGGTGGTTTCAACGAAAGAGAAATACAAGTGTCAGCTCAGTGTGCGCTTGCGCTTTTCCTCTTCTGTTAGTGGAAAAGTGAGGTGACTGTGGTGAGTTAGTTTCCAACCACAGTTGTCTTGTTTCCTCGCCAAGTGAAACAATTCAAGATGAGATGGTCTATATTTAGCACATAGTTTAAAAAAAAAAAACAATGGTCAGCTGTTGTGCATGTCAGATGAGATTGACTTTTAAAGCAATGATAAACAGAGTCATTGCGGCAAGAGTGAAATGTTAATCTGATGTTCATATCAGCAACTAAGGCTTTTCTTATCATTCTAGCTCCTCCATCATGCAGCACCGCCTTTCATTTTCCTTAACGGAACAAAGAAATGAAACTAACCAAGTACATTTACGGGTGGTATGACAGATAATGTCATGCCACATTAATTCAACCCTGATGACAATTGGGTTCAGTTTTTGTGCTGTCGTATTGGATTGAAGTATCTTCTAAGGTTATGTGTCCACCCCTGATGAACAAAAATCTAAATAATTCAACAGGAATCTTCTGTATGCAAATCTAATCAAAACTATTAAAACATACTTAGTGAGGAGTTAGAGGACACATGAGTAGAAGTTTGCAATATTTAATGAGATAAATGAGAAAACCAATCAATAAAGATCTGACACAATGGAGAGAAATGATTCAGTTTCATTAACAAAATAGATCAGATAAAAGGTTCTTTCCTCAGAGATTCAATATTAATCCACTCTGTGCTGACAACGATTCTTTAATTGTTTCCGTCCACGGACTAAAACATTTTCTCAACCTTGTTAAATTCTTAATGCTTTCCCAGATGTCAAAGAATATGTACTGCTTAAAGCTGTACAATTACCCCTGAAGAAATGACTGATTTTAGTCATATGTCCTTTTCACACGCAGATGATTCACATGTAGACTGATTATAAAGTTCAAAATACCCTTCCTGCCAGTCATACTGCTCTGCTATCCCTCTGTGACTCTGCAGTGTCAGCATAATGTATAAACGTGTGACTGATAAATCAGGACAGAAGTAGGCTGGCAGGGGAAACTGCCATGCTCAAGCTGAGGTTTGTTATCTGATGTTAACATCAATGGTAACATTTTAAGATGGCATGGAAAGTGGTGAATTGGTCTCAACAATTAGAATCAGCTGCAAAAATCTAAGGCAGCTCTGATGTTGTTTTGCATAATTTGTACAAATTGTTGTGGTGAAATGATGTCACCACATATGTACACCCATCATGTGAAAAAGCTGCTTACGTATACTTGCAATACATTCCATAAACAAGTGATGCACTATGAAGCTCCACCTGAGAAATCTATGCATCAGAGAGATCAACACAAGCTATTCTGAGTCAGGATGTCAAGGTCTTGAGCGTCACAGGAAGCTGCTGCTGGGCGACATACATAAAGGCCACGCAGGAAACAGCGTCTCTTCAACCAGTAAACCCCCAATAAACAGCTGCGAAAACACAGTAGCCTTCATGGGAACACAGCAGAGGAGTCTTTCAGATTGATCAGCAGGTCTGGGTGGAAACTGGAGCTTTCACATATATTACCAGCATCTCTGTGAGTGTGTGCGCTTAAAGCAGACGGATATCTTTCGACAAGAAGACCTGGAATATATCTGCTGCTCTGGGAATCTGTCTTCTGGGCAAACATTTTAAATACAAGAATTGAAGGAGGTGAGTATTTAACTTGCAATAATGAGGATCTTTTGCTTTTCTTTTTTTCTTGTTCACTGATTTTTTTTCTTGTTCATTGATCTGACTTTTACCTATAGAATATTAATTAATCAATTACCTGAATCACTTGTATAGTATGTAAAATATCTGTTATTCTCACCTAGCAATGATCATGTAATGTAAATTGAGGATTTTTTATTACTATTTATGACCTTACTGCTACTAATATGAAAAAGTAATTTGCATCATGTAGAAAAAAAAACAACCTCATCTGTGAAGTAGATCTTATTCCTCTCACACATGCAGCATGGAAATTTAACACAGGATATCAATATCTCTTGTTGTGGTTTGGCGCCTTCCTGTATGATCTAGGTTCTGTTGCCAGGTTACGAAATATCATGCAGTGCATTTAACTAGAGGAATAATTCAATGATGGATATGAGTTATTGAGCATATTGAGAATATTTTCTAATTATGCTCCTCATCTCTCAGCCACGAGGGCTATTTCAAATCAAGCAAGAAGCCAAAAAACATGGGGACCTGCCCCACCAGAAGTCAATCCAACTTGACAACCTTTGAAAATCCACCTGAGCCTGTATCACCAGGTAGGGCTATCTCCAAGACATCTACTCACAAAGTAAAAATAAGGCCCAAACTGAACATCATTTCAAATATCTCTTTCCTCTCTGCAGCCTCCCAGGAAAACATGATTGTGTCCCTCTGCAACTACCCGTCCTTTGGTCACACAGAGCTGTCCATGCTCATGGGGGAAAGACTCTCCATCGTATCAGAGTATGTGTTGTAACTATTCATGTGTTACCTTTGCCCTTGACTTCACCTTAATAGATCAAATTAGTCATGGCTCTTCATTCTCTCCAACAGTGATGGCGATTTCATGATGGTGAGATCCACCACCACAAACCGCGAGAGCTACGTTCCCACCAACTACACAGCCAAGGTGACACACAAGTAAGTCACTGTCTTAGAGTATTAAGATGTAACTCTGTTACTGTGTGTACAAATGTGTATGTGTGTGTGTGTGTGTGTGCGTGTGTGTGAGAAAGCAGAGGAGTTATACATATAAAAGTGAAATGAAAGGGGCGGGGAGTTCCCTGAAGAGTGTAGGTGAACTTTTACCTCAGTGGAGACAGATGTTTGGAACAAGACTTTCGTTCTCTCCAGTGACATTATATTAGTCTCTGCCTCCAATAGTTTCAGTCCTCCTCCAGTGGGGAATGTGTTCTGGTATTGTTCCAGGGGATTTTTCTAACCTCAAAACAACAGCTTTTTTTTTTTTTTAAGTCTGCACAGACTAACTGTCTGTCTGTTTTAACGTTTCACTCATCTAAATGTCTCCTTTGTCTCCTCTCTGTTCAGCTGGCTGTTTGCAGGCATCAGCAGGTACAAAGCAGTGGAGCTGCTCATGCAGCCAAATAACCCGACTGGAGCCTTTATGATCCGAGAGTCAGAGACAAACAGAGGTTAGAACAGTTGTTCTTTTTTCTTTATTCCCTGTGAATTGCATCATAAATATACTCTAGTATTGTACTTTGAATTACTTATATTTTATTTGAGTATTTTGATTGTATGCTACTTCATCCTCCACTACTTTTCAGAAGAAAATATTGAAGTTTTCACGCCACTTTATTTATATGATAGCTGTAGTGATATATTTATTGAAAAATCTATTCAACTTAAGTATCTAGTTGGGGCCTCTTTTCACATTTCGGATTGATAGCAGTTTCATCAAAGACTCTTTGAACCTCCCCCGTGGTTTCACATAGAAAATAGTTTGAGGCCCAAAGAGATTGAATTAACTATTATTTTACAAAAAGAATACAAAGATTAGATAAAAGTATCAAACCAAATACATATAACAGCGTTAAAACTAGTTTCAACTCGACCAGCTACAACATTAAAATGCCACACATGCACACTGATGTGTCTGAAGTCGAATAATGTAATACATATCAAACACTTCGTGCAGAACCAGTACTTTTACTTTTGATACTTTCAGAACATTTCGCTTATTTTGAATACAGGACTCGAGTATTTTTACATTGTTGCACAAAATAATCAGAATAATTCTATCACTGAGATTTAGTTTCCAATAAAGGTTCAACTACCTAAATAATTCTCTTGTAGAAGTTACATGCATTATAATCCAGCTTGTTATCGGAATGGCTTAATTAATGTAATATTGATAATTACTTCATTAAATGAACATCAATTGATAAATACAAGCCGTGTAGTTTAACAGCTGCATCTGTGTGTTATTTCTGTCTGTAGATTGTTACTCACTGTCAGTCCTGAGGAGAACCAACACGTCGTACCAGGACAGTGTGAAACACTACCGCATCTCTCGCCTCCAAAACACCTGGGTATACATATCTCCAGGACTCACCTTCCCCTCCCTGCATCACCTGGTGCAACACTACTCAGGTTTGTACCGATGATCCAATGCTATTTACTTGCCTAAACACACCAAAGACAAAGCAATGAAATTAATTCAAGCCTTCTTTTTTTTATTTAACAGAGTCAGCAGATGGATTGTGCTGTCGGCTGACAATGCCTTGCTTCATCCACGGTTCAGACAACGCCAGAGAAACGGCGAGGCCTATACCGACGGCTATCAGGAGGCCTACTATCAACTGGAAGGACATAAGCAGGTGTGGACTCTTTCTTTCTTTGCTTCTACTGATGACTGCCACAAGATGTCACTCTGCTACTGTGCTGTACTGCATGAAACCTAGGTGGTTTCCTGGCTTTAAAACAGTTGATAGATTATATTTTAGTGAAGCTCATTTGTGTTCAGTTTAGAAAGATGTTTATTCAACTCTATAGTTATTTTGATGAAGCACTGGGTCAATTTAGTGAGTTTGTCTAAATATTTGAATGGGTTTGTGGCTTAAAGATAAGAGAAACTCACTTGTGAATGGTAGGATTAATGTGTCCAGAACAGAGAATGAGTTGTACTTACATTTCTCTCATTATCCACTGTTGAGATGCCCTTGAGCAAGAGACTCCAATTTATCCAGTTAATGACCATCAGATACAATTGTGGATGTGCTACAGTGTAGCCCAAAATGAATGTGGAATTATTCAATACTCATCATCTATCTTGTCAATGTCCAATCAGAGAATGAAGATATAAATACATTTAATCTCTTTTTATGTTTATACACTGGTAGTTTTCTTTAAATACACGGTGTCACATAACCAAATTTAAAATCCTTCTCTGTCTCCTCCAGGTCTGTCATCTTCAAGAGGAAGAGAACGGAGTCAGACCACTCTCTGGTGAGCGAGGGGCTGAGGGAGGCCATCAGCTCCTACCTCCAAATGACAGAAGGCAACGATCTCAGCTGGGACACTTGAGACTTGAGGAAAGACAGTTCAGTGTGGAGAGGAAGAAGCCTGACAGAGTGCAGCGAGATCAGTGAGATACTGCCCTGTCTCACCTGCTGTGCGGGTGAGACAGTGGGACAGTGGGTGACCTCAATGAAAAGGTCGTCCACATGCCCCGGTGTGGTCTTAAAAGAACGCCCTGGGGTAGCAGGAGGGCTGAGACACTACAATGTCTTATGTGGCGACATACTGTAGAATATGTCAGTGGGCGGACTGCTTTTTTTTGTGTCCAAAGAGGCACACAGTGGAGATGTGAGCAGAAAATTGAGAGCCAGTGAAGCATTTTTGATTTGTTCTTGCTGTGGTATCAAAACTTTACTTGCTGTGAATGTTTCTTAAATTATAAACTAATTACATGTGCACGCAGGTTGAATGTAATGTGAACTATATTGCAGTGTGTGTGTGTTTTTCTTTAAATTATGTTTATGTTATTGGAATCCAATAAAAAAAGTTTGCTTTGTAATAAATGAGCAACACACAAATAACCACCAAAACACAGTCTGGCTCTTGTTTTCTTAAGTTATCATCATAAACATTATACAAAATGTGTACACCATTGGGGTCACTTGATTCTTGCAGGGTATGTAAGTATATAAGCTGTAAGTATAAGCATTTCTTCTTCTCTGTATTTACACTAAATTTGAAGATGCATACCGCCACCTACTGTATCGAGGTGTGTAGAAGCATGGCATTAGATCATCTGAATACTGATTGGTCTATAGAAAATTGAATATATAAATAAATAGATAAATACATAAATAAATAAATACCACACACTATTTCCTAATCCTACCAGTATTATACAGCCTATCAAGCCCTTTCTGATTACCCTGCAGTTCTGTCCTGTGCTCAGTAGTGATTTTAAAAGTCATTCCTATTCAGCATGTCTCATATACTATTTACATTTCTAGGCTATTTATGTATATAAATATATATATATGTATATATGTGCGTGTGTGTGTGTGTGTGTGTGTGTGTGTGTGTGTGTGTGTGTGTGTGTGTATACAAATATGTATATGTATATATATATATTGATATATATATTGATATTGATATATATGTATATATATTGATATTGATATATATGTATAAATATTGGTGTGTGTGTGTGTGTGTGTGTGTTTGTGAGTGTGAGTGGGTGTATTAAATATTACAGTGTGTGGTCATGAGTATTAAACCACTGACACAGATTACATTGACTTTTCCCTATTAAATATACCATGGAGTCAAAATCCTACATGTCCGAGCCTTAATCTTTTAATGATCACCTTCTCTCTGCTGTCATATCCTTCTTTAAGCAGTTTAACATGAACTGACTGATTTGTAAATTATAATAATGTCTCCCTTTATTCTCTGCATCCCAATCCTTCAGCCAGGTGTTAATTATGGCTGTCTAATTAATGGTTGCGCCTCTACCCTACAATAAGCTACTTTTATCACTCTTGTCATTATATGCTCCTCTGCCAGCAGATGCCGCTTAATTACCTCCAATAATTCATCAAAGCCTACCACTTCCTGGCCGAGCTCTCCAGTTCAGGAAGAAGAAACGATGGCGACGCTTCTGGGGTCCGATTCCCCTTGTATTGGAGGAAGACGGAGAAATTGCAGTAGCAATATCATTACAAAGTTCACGGCCAGTAAAATTACTGGCCAGGGTTTCAGTCGAGGGACACAGGTAAGAGAAACGACGCATGTTTTTGCTGTAAAGACGTCTGAAAGTTGGTCGTTTGAGACCGGGGACTTGCGCTGTTTATGTTGCCTGAAAACGAAGACGCTTTCACGGACACTTAATTCAAGGTGTAGTCGCTCCCTTCAGTTTCAGCTTAATAGCTACGTACGATATTATGGGACATTTAATTGAATGTTAAGGTTAAACCTCAACACCATTGAGTTCTGGATAATAATATTTGCTCGCTGACAAACCAAGTAATGTCAGCAGGATAACAAATGTATGTAGCAAGCTCCGCTTCAGCTGGGTCTTTTGTTGTTAGCTTACGCTAGCTTAGCATTACAGGCCAGGATGACTACGATATACAAAACGCCTCGAATCATTAGTTTGACGGGTTGTTATTGTGTCATTGGGGTATTTTGGTGTCAGTGCTACTAAAGTGTCCGTAGGTCAGTTTCTGGAAGCGCTTAAATAATGTAATTAACGTCAGTAACGTTTGCTAATGTCAGCCAGCTAAGCCAGCTGAACAGCTCAGGAGATTACGTAACGACACACTAACCACAATAACTATCGTTTCCATAAATGGACACAACCGCAGTTTGGACAAGCGAACAAGTTTGTTTTTATTTCCACACTAGCAGGCGTTTGCACGATATTTGTAACTTTGGACAACATTGTGCAGTTAGTTTTGATGTAAGGCTAACGTTAGTCTACGTCAACTGTTTTGACTGTGATCAGTGTTAATGGACGTCGCACCTGTCCTGACATTTAAACACCAGCAGCCTCAGTGCATGTGTCCCTATAACCCACTGAGCCACCCTTAGCTTGAGTGAGTATATTGTAAAGCTAAGAAAACCATTTATTCCAGTGTGTCTCTAATATTGCGTCACTTTTATGAAGTGTTTTCATAAAGTAGAGTAAGTATCTGTACTTCTGTCTGCTAGTCCTCATAACACTGAAAATGTCCAGTCTGACAGGTTTAACTGAACTGCCGCAATGTTAACATTGTTTAAAACACACCTGAGTTAAAGTCAGTCCTGCTGTCACATCAGACTAATGAAAACACAAGAAACATCCTTCAAACAGACAACTTCTGTCTGTTTGTAAAACAGCTTGAGAACCAGCCTGGGCATCAAATATCTTCACTCTGCCTTACTGTCAAATATGAATGCATAATAAGCTTGATTGATAGTTGTACAAATATGAATGACTCAGTCATTAAGTGATAATTTTCAATCATCCAAGCAGGTTGTAGTGTTCACAGAGCTGCAGTGGATGTCAATTTGTAATTTGCATTGAAAGCATAGTTCTCAGTTTTCCTTTAGTGGGTTGCCTCTGTTTTGGGCCTGTGTTTATCAATATCTAGATTTACTGATGAAATTATTGCTGGGTTGCAGAATTTTTTTTTCTCGTGATTTTTATTACACACACTCCCAAATAAATAAACTAAAATGATAACAAAAGTAATACATTCATATACATGCATACACATGTTCTGTAAACATACACAGTATATATGCACATGCACACATATAAAACTAGTTAAGTTAATGCTTTTTTTGACAGTTATCCCATAACCCTTATCCCCATCCTACCAGTCAAACATGGTGCCCTGCAGGCTTGGCTTTAAATAATGTACACAGTTCTGGGCGGTATACCGGCTCATTCAGTATACCGGTTTTAATTTCCCTTATAATATGAATGTTTCATATGCTGTCAAACTGGTGCATAGCTGAAAAAATTGCTGTAACTCTTCAATAAGGAGCAAAATATATGATAACCATGATGAGCGCTACGTTCAGGGTGAGGTGTGTAGGGTTTGAGAGGGCGCCCTATTAACTGTGTAAGCTTATAACTAACAATTCAACTTTATAGTAATAGTTAATAACCCAGAAATGTAATCTCTTTAACAGGACTAAACACCATGACACAAACAATGTGTGGCACAATCTATTTGTTAGACTAATAATTGTACGTTTACAAAAGTACACCGTTGAACGGCATGCTGGGTACAGCTTGCTAGTTAGCCAGGTAGCTCTGTTATAGAGTTAGACGGTTTTCAGGGCAACTTCCATCAGCCTCCTACTGCTTTAGAAATAAACATGATTTTTACATGAGTTGCTTCAAATATTTTCAAAAGACATGAATCTGAATGAAAGTAAACACAGGAAGTAGCCACCTGTAGCAGCATTATGGATAACTGCAGAAGGAACTACATGTGTAATCACAGTGATAAAAAATCTAAAAAGAAAAAAGTTTTCTTTTAGTTTTCTATTCCCATCGTTTCAGTATATGACCTGAGGTGTGGTTCAACTCTAGTCTGACTCTCAACCCTGACTATTCTCTGGGGCCTTTTCTGTTTAAAGTTAAACCCCTTTTTCTGGGAAGGAATGTTATCTGTTTGTGTTTCTACCACATGAAATGTGCCATTTAAGCCTGCTACGAATTGTCCTGCAGATTTCAGATTGACAGCAGCACATACAGGCACAGAATCCAGACCCTTAAAACCATTTTGAACTCATGATACAAAATATTAATTTCCACAGTGTTTATTGTACTAATTTGCCCCTGGTTGTGTGCTGCAGCTCCCAGGAGGCCTACTCCAGGAGAGAGATAAACGAGCCAAGTGGAATGGCATCCCTACTCTGCTGCAGAAGCTCTACGAGAGCAGCCATCCCAACAGTGACCTCTCCCACGCCCACAGCCTTCTCAAGGTATCCACACAGCAGCAGTCCACTTTACGGCTTTACTGTTTTCTGCCACTTGTCACTGAACGGTTCACTTTAGGAGCCTGGGTGATGTAAAGTACATGCTGGCTCTCTTTTTGTCAGGTGTTATCATCCCAGCTCTCCATGGAGGCCATGTCTTTTGTCACGGAGGACAGGAAGACCGCTCAGGAATCCACCTTCCCCAACACATACACCTTTGACCTCTTTGGTGGAGTTGATGTAAGTTTGACATTCATGGTGCCCCACGCTCTATTGTTGAAGCTTGTTACTCTCATATGTAGTCCAGCTCATACTGAGACAGTGTTGAAATACAAACAGTATTGACTAGGGGTGTGACGATACACTCGGCTCACGAGACGATACACGATATTGGGTTCAAGAGGACCAGACGAGATTTTAACACTTTAAGAAAACTTCAATGACGAAATATATGACTGGAAAAATAGTCCTTTATTTGACTAAAATTCACAAAACGCAAAAGCAGGTGCATTTTGAAATGTTTTAAATAATCATCTTGTAATGTCACTTCAGTTCTACTTTCTAAGTATGAATTATCATATGCAGTATGCAGTATGCAATATGCAAGCACTGTCAAAGCCCCTACCCACCTAACCCAAACCCTTTCTCCACCCACAATATGGATAGACATTTTATAGATAGATAATTTTGTTATTTATGGAAATAACAATCATAAAGACAACATTATATACAATCACGAATACCAGAAATGAAGTATGAAGAATAGACACAATTCTAGTATATAAAGAATCTAATTATCACAAATTATAACATTAGGTTAATGATCCACATGGTGATATTATAAATATGTGACGTGCAAATGAGCGATTTTTTTCACCTTGACGAAAGATATCCTAACATTTTAATCTCACATGATCTCGTGGTACAAGATCTCGTCACGCCCCTAGTATTGACCCATGACACTGAATACTACTTTTCGTGTTTCCCTGAAGCTGCTTGTGGAGATCTTGATGAGACCCACGCTAACTATGCAGAAGAAAAAACCCAAAAGTAAGAATGATTGACATCACCTCTGTGCATAAGTCTGTTTCCATGATAATTGACTCAAATATCATGATATGTTCTGATAATGAATGTATGTGTTTCTGTTCCCACAGTGAATGATGACTTGGTCAAGGACAGCCTTAGTGTTCTCTACAACTGCTGTATATGTGTAAGTATCCTATTACAATTTTCACGTGCCACAGAAATGTCAGAGGTGCATCATACCTTGCTTCAGTTTAGTGCATAACTACAAGTATTTTCCTTACAGTTTTGTGCCGTTAGATATTTAATTGAATTTAATACTTCCAAATCTGTTCTTTCTTAATTTCCAGACGGAGGGAGTCACAAAGAGCCTGGCAGCGAGGGACGACTTTGTTCTGTTTCTTTTCACCCTGATGACAAACAAGAAGACCTTCCTACAGACTGCTACTCTAATTGAAGATATTCTCGGAGTGAAAAAGGTCAGAGTTACACTTGAATTAAGTTCTCAGCAGGAGCATGTAAACTTTGTTTATGGCGCTGTTGACTCCAGAGTTTAAAAGGCCAGTGAAATGACTTTGGAGTGAGAAGGCTGTGACACATTTGGCAAGCCAGTGATCGCATTTAATAGTGATAAGTGTGAAAATCAGCCAAACTGATGACTTATCAGTTTTTTGTTTGTGCCTGACTGAGCTGCGAACACCATAATGTTACACTGATGCTTTAATTTTGGAATCACTCTGCAAAGATTCAATTTCTCATTATTTCACATTTTAAGATTAGTCATAGTCTTTGCTTTGTTCTGTATTTTGAGAAATGTGAAATCTAACAGACTGATCAGCAAACACTGTCTGTTTTGCTTTCTTGTTATGCTCTCTTGAATGCAGACACATAATCATCTGTGATTTTGGAGGTGTTGCTAAATCATTTAAATGTTTTAAATTATACCACTCCTGTAAAGATTTGTGATGTTTATCTATGGAAGGTTTGTTTACACTCTTAATTGTTGCTTGTGCGCCATATGAAAGTTAAAGTTGCCCAATTCAGCTCAGATATCTACACATGAGAGCTACATGGAGGTAGCACAAATCAAGCTGCGTTGTGTTTTTGTCATAATTCTGGTTTGGGTTGTGTTAATTGGAGCTGTTGGAAAAAAAACTCATCCTCTTCGTTTTTAATAATTATGACAGATAGTTTATATTTTGTGATTTAGCAAAGATGTCTCGAGGCTTCTTTAAAAGAAGTTACATTCTTCATAAGGAATGCATTGAAAAAAGTTCTTCATGATTTCATTAAAAATGTTAATGTGTCATGTGATATGAAGATCCTCTTCACATAATTATGCTTTACAGGAAGAGATACTAAATGGGGGAAACAAAGTCTTTCTCAATGTGAAACTAGCAAAGATGTTTCCAATCCTATAAATGTTTTGGTACTTTGGAAAGATGAGATCTTTCCTTCTTCTGCCCTCGTATTGTAGCAGTAGAGTATTCAGTACACAAAAACACACATTTTCTTCTCCATGACCATTTTCAAGAAGTCTACTCCAGCATCACAGTAACTTTGCTTCCCTCATGTGGATTCATGGTAAATAACCACACTAGTTCCAGAGAAGCTGATGAACATGTGTTAGTAACCTCATGTGAGCAGAAAGTTAGTGTTTTTCACAGGTTTGCTTTGGTGAAATTTGTACTGGCTCCAAGCAAGTAAACTTGACACGGTGTTTTGGCATTTGTAATTATTTCAAAATGGATCTTAACATCACCCTCTGTTTACTTTCAGTATGGTAACAATCTGTTTTGTCTTTCATTAAGGAGATGATCCACTTAGAGGGCATCCCCAACCTGTCAGGTCTGGTCCAAAGCTTTGACCAACAACAGCTGGCCAACTTCTGCCGCATCCTGTCCGTCACCATCTCAGAGCCTGATGTTGGAAATGACGACAAGCACACTCTGTTGGCAAAAAATGCTCAGCAGAAACGCAATGCCAGCCCATCACGGGCGGAGGTCAACCAGGGTACGCTGCCTTCACAATATAGAGCTCAAACAGACCACATAATGTATTCTGTGCTATTGTGAAGAATGGTTGAGTAAACTGTGAACTAGCAAACCTTTCTTTTCCAACAGTAACTCTGCTGAACATCCCCGGCTTCATTGAGCGACTGTGTAAGCTGGCCACCAGAAAGGTGTCTGAGGCCACAGGGGCTAACTTCCTGCAGGAGCTGGAGGACTGGTACACATGGTTGGACAACGCTCTGGTGCTTGACGCCCTCATGCAGATGGCGACTGAGGAGGCTGAGCAGAGCAGTACAGGTGAGAAAACAGTGTATCATGCTGCTGGTTCCTCATGCTGCCTTAAACTTAACAACTTTTACTGAAAGCCGTTTGTATTCCTAACCTTCAGAGTCATCAGATGAGAGCTCCCTGGCCACCAGCCCTCTGAGACATCGACTGCCCCAGTCCATGAAGATCGTCCATGAGATCATGTATAAAGTGGAAGTACTGTATGTGCTTTGTGTCCTTCTCATGGGACGGCAGAGAAACCAGGTACTTGACAGCACATGGATGTCTTCATTGATTAGGATTTATGCTGGAACACTGTGTTTTACTGACGACTGTATTGTGTCTGTGCACAGGTCCACAAGATGCTGGCTGAGTTCCGTCTAATCCCAGGACTCAATAACCTGTTCGACAAACTAATTTGGAGGAAATACACCGCCTCAAATCATGTGGTGCACGGCCAGAATGAGAACTGCGACTGTAGTCCAGTATGAACTTTTAATACAACAACCTTGGAAAATGGCTCAGAGCAATTAAGTTAAACTTTTAAAATTGTATCTATTAACATTTTTTCTCTCTGTCTCTGTCTCTGTCTCTGTCTCTGTCTCTGTCTCTGTCTCTGTCTCTCTCTGTCTCTGTCTCTGTCCCTGTCTCTCTCTGTCTCTGTCTCTGTCCCTGTCTCTCTCTCTCTCTCTCTATCTCTATCTTTATCGTGCAGGAAATATCCTTCAAAATCCAGTTCTTGCGGTTACTCCAGAGTTTCAGTGACCATCATGAGTAAGTGACCTTTTAATTCAACCACTGTAAATCTAACCTTTCCTTTTTATTATATGTGGGGATTTTTTAAAAACCTGTCTCTTGTCTTTCAGGAACAAATACCTCCTGTTGAACAGCCAGGAGCTGAATGAACTGAGTGCCATATCCATGAAGGCTAACATCCCCGAGGTGGAAGCTCTGGTCAACACAGACAGAAGCCTAGTGTGTGACGGGAAGAAGGGCCTCCTCACGCGCCTCCTCACTGTCATGAAGAGGGAGCCCCCAGACTCATCCTTTAGGTCAGCATCATGTAGACCAAGAAGTCAAACATCCACGTATTGGAGCACCAGCCTCTCCACTACTTTAGAAAAGATTTGTCTGTAGTTCAGTTTTTTATGGCTTTGCTGATTTTCTGATGTGTGTGTGCAGATTCTGGCAGGCGAGGGCAGTGGAAAGCTTTCTCAGAGGAGCCACCTCCTATGCAGACCAAATGTTCCTTCTGAAGAGGGGACTGTTAGAGGTAAAATCAATAATAAAATCTTCAAAAGACAGTTTTTATTTCATCCATGATGACCGTCCACTTTAAATGAATGGCTCACTTTCTGCTTTCTTCCCTCACAGCACATCCTGTTCTGCATCATAGACAGTGGCTGTACTTCCAGAGATGTCCTGCAGAGCTACTTTGATCTGCTTGGAGAGCTCATGAAGTTCAACATTGATGCCTTCAAAAGATTCAACAAATACGTCAACACTGCAGAGAAGGTAGACAGCACTTGTGCACCCAATGTACCTTTTTTTTTTTTCTTTTTAAATAAAAAAAAATAAAAAATCATACAGATATAGACTAATAAAATCTAATTTTACAGTTCTTTCCCAACTCCTGTGGAGCATGAACAAATGTGTGTAACATACAGTGTGATTTCCTCTCACAGTTTCAGACGTTCCTGACGCAGATCAACAGCTCTCTGGTGGACTCCAACATGCTGGTGCGCTGCATCGTCCTTTCATTGGACCGCTTTGAGAGCCAAACGGAAGATGTCAAAGGTGAACAGGAGTGGATTAAAAAAAAATGCACACATTTATATCATTTGTATTTTTTTTTTTTTACTGTTCAGTTGTTGGATTTTTATCATGTGTTCAATCTTGCTTTATGAAGCCTTGAGAAACTTTTTTGTGATTTAAAAAAAAAAAAAAAAAAAAGTAAAGTTAAGTTAAGCAAAATATTCTTTGTTGAACAGGCACTCATACTGGACAAAATGTGAAATGCAAATGTTAAGTCATCCGCGAGTGACTAAAAGTACTGATGAAATGTATCTAAGTTGACAGTGATCCATAACAAACGATGGTGTTTTCACATTGTTTTCTATTTGCTGTCCACACAGAGGAACGGCCCCTAGTAGAAAGATACATCTATTGAAATGAATTTAATGTGCCATTCCAATATATGAGGCCTTTTTAAGCACTAATTTGGTATTTTTGCAACAGTGGTCGAGGTGCTGTCTGAATGCTGTCTGCTGTCCTACATGGCCAGAGTTGAAAACCGCCTCTCCTTCCTTTTCCGACTTATCAACATCATCAACGTACAAACGCTCACACAGGTTTGTCTATCGCATTTGATAAACTGGACTCTATTTTTATGTGAACTTTCAAGAGTATCAGCTATATTTTACATTTTAATGGAGGCAGTCATATTTTCTTACTTTCTGTGTCCCCTTCCTCTAGGAGAATGTGAGCTGTTTAAACACCAGTTTGGTCATCTTGATGCTGGCCAGAAGAAAGGCCAAACTGCCTTTCTATCTCAACGCCTTGCGTGAGAAGGAGTATGCTGAGAAGTATCCGGGCTGCCTGCTCAACAACTTCCACAACCTACTGCGCTTCTGGCAGCGTCACTACCTCAACAAGGACAAAGACAGCACCTGTCTGGAAAACGTGAGTAGCTTTCCTGTACACACCTGACGGCTTGATTCCACCAAGTGCGTCCGCTTCATGTTCTGGCTGCAAGATGATCAGGGCCACCCCAGTCAATGCTTGTTATCCCACCACAGCGCATTTTTTAGAAGCATCCCAGAAGCGGCTTCCTGCTCTGCACCGTTAAACAGATGCACTTAGTCTGCACAGAGCTGATCGAGCCAGGCAGGAAGTCAGACACATGAACAGTGTGGGGTATCCAATTATTTTCAAAATTAAACACCCTGTGCAGACTGCTGATTGTATATCACATCACTACATCAACATTACGTTATAACCAGTGGCACCATGCCAGAAGTCAGCAGGTCAGAGGATATTTGTCATCATGGACAATGAGAGGTTAATCTTTTAAGTGGAAAATCACTATTTTGTATGTTACCACTGCTGCCACGGCTACCTCAGTCCCAGGCTTCCTCTCTTGATGGAGGTGTGGCTCTCTTCTCTCTGGCACTGATGGGATAAAAAAGCCTCCACTTCTGAAATGCTCCCGGTGGGGTATGACGCTGTAGGAGGGCTGAACAAAACAGTGTTACAGCCGCAACATGACATAGCCGTGCCCAGTGGAATCAGAGTGTGGGGCATCCATAAATGTTTTCATTTACCCAAAGTCTAAACAGACTGCAAGTCAGCATGCTGTGAAAAACAGAGGATAAGAGCGCTGCGTCACAGTGGCACACTTGTTGTGGGACTTGAATGCAATGTTGCAGTATTGGGTGAAACTTTTTTTAATCTAAGAGATTATTTTAAAAATGCAGCAAGAGTCACTTGGATCTTCTAAAATCTGTAAGGATAGAGGAGATGTAGGAAAACCGAAAAGAAAGAAAGAAAAAATCCAACTTTCCTAAATCTTGCTTTTTGAGGGAGAGGAGGGAGGGGGGTGCATTTAGTAATATGTTTATTGTTGTAATGCAGTTCAACAGTACAAGTAATGACTGAATTTATGATTAATTGAAGTGACACAACCCCCTTGGACTGAACATCTACTATAAATAATGAGGAGTTATTTTGTGTAATTTACTGTAATATAACTCATGGATGATAGGAGTGTAATCTAGTGCCTGGCTGTTTTTTAGCAGCTTCACTGAAGGTAATATAAACTAAATCCCCCACTGATGACAGTTTCAAACTTTGTGCTACTTGGCTTTTCATTACAGACGCATTAAACAGTATTTTTATTTTAAAAGCCAAGTGACTAACATGAAAAGAATCATTGGTAGTAAAAATGTGTAACGACCAACTCTACAGCTCTACAGCTCTACACAGCATTTTGTCATTTTTTCCTTCATTGGTTTTGGTTGTTAACAAAGTGTTGATCAATTTGATATAATCTCATCTGCTCATGGTAAACTTAAAATGAATCGTGGTTTTCCCTCCTCTCAGAGCTCCTGTATCCCCTTCAGCTACTGGAAAGAGACGGTGTCAGTGCTGCTGGGCTCAGACAGGACTTCTCTTTGTGCCATAGCGAGCTACATTGACGAGCCCTTCATGGATCTGGACAGAGACCTGCTGGAAGATTGACCCTCAGCGTGTGCACTCAGTGTGCCGGGGACGGGACAGGTCAGGGGGTCACAGAGAGCACGGACACCCGAAGCCGGTGAGGACTCCGCTGAGCCATCCAGGCGTTTAGTGACTGCGTCGTGGATGTAAAGACTCACTCGTCTGCTGTCTGCACCTTCGCATGGAGGTCATCATCACAGACGGGGGAAAGGGGGACGTATTTTGCCTGGCTGTTGTCTTCTCACTAAGTAACTGTCCTCTCCTTCAAAGTTAGAGGGAGAAGGGTATGCTCACCCCAGATTGCCCACACGTTATAATAATAACAGACAATTTAAGGACATCGGGACGTGACACCTGCATTGGTTGTTTGCTTTAGGTGAAATTCAAATAGAGCCTTTTATATAACCTATACAAAAAATTCTATGAAAAAATATGTATGATTCAACAAATTATATGTTAGAAAAAAAGATTCTTTTCACACGGACTCGGTTCGGTAAATGGCCACAGATTGAACTATCACCCAGAGGTGCAGGTCAGTGGTGCGTCACAGGGCTGCCGGGAGTCACTGCCCTCACTCTCCCACTACTTACACACTCGCTGTCGACTCCACGCCACCACACCACCCCACTGTCAGGCCTGTTGGGGGCAGGTGGTGGTGGAGTATTTGCAGGGGTCTTCTTAGTGAAACAGCATTTCCATCTAGTCCATCTGTGAGTCTATTTTATTAGGTGGTTATTGTTGATCGGTGCTTTCTGGCTCTACTCAGCACATTTAGGTAGCTCGTGGGCCGGTCGACACGTTTCACAGATCTTACGGGGCTCCTCTCACACCTCCAACCATCCACTCTGTCGTGGCTTCAGAAGCTTCACCCAGGGACCCGTTTCTTCTTTTTTTTCTGGTTATTTTTGTTGATTTTTTTTTTTTTGTCTCTTTTGAAAACAATGGCTTTTTAGCTCTGGATAAAACTGTAGAATAAAACATTGCACAGATTAAATTGTTTTTATTGTTTATTCTATTTTAACACATTTGTTTAAAAATAAAAACATCTTCATTTTGTAACAGAATTTGTATCCATGTTGTGAGAAATGCTTTGGGAAGAGAATAAACTATGCAGGTGCTAATGTTAAGATACCGCTTTCATTGTTCCAGTCCACACACAAAGTTTGTTTTTATGTCAATTAGCCTTCAGCCCAACATCATCATCATCATCATTACTGGATTGAAAGTCTTCAACTTTCTCTTGTCTGCTTATTTCTCAAAATCTGAGTTTCTGACTACAAACTGAGAACGACAATCTTTCTGTGTGATGGCTCTCTTTGCATGGTACCACTTGATCCATAGCTGCACGGCGGTGTTGACATGGCATCCGCAGCCTGAATATGTGCAGCTGTTTTGTGTAAATGGAGGATGCCGAGTGGAACAGATATCTGGTGTCTCAAATTAAACAGACCCAACCCGACACAAGTACAAACGAATGAGCTACCTCATATTTTATCCTGACACCGTACAGATCAAACCACTTCAAATGGCAAGTGTAGTGTACAGTTTTACTCCCAGCATGTCATGAGTCAAAACACATGTTCATGTGAATGTATAAGGGCATTTCTACAGTTGGCCCCTGATGCCATGAGTTACTAGTGCTATGCCGCCTTTGGGATGCAAACACACACACCTCCTTTACACTTTGAAAGCCTTTTATTTGCTTTAAAGCTGATTAACCAGAAATGTTTCCCTTTTTTCTAGCTTTTGCAATCATACAGCATGTCTTAAATCTCTTAATGGTTGTGCACATACTTTAAATTAGTTCATCTTTTTGTGCTTTGCAGTGAAGTTAATGCAAGTGCACTTTACAAGTGCTTCTCTCTTACAAACTCTGTTTTCTTTGCTGGATGCCCGAGATGATGATTTGCTATTATTCTTGATAACATGATGTGATTTGACACAGGGTCTTGCTGCAGTGGTGTTAGTACCGATCGTGTGTTATCACTCCATTCATCCACCGCGGAGGTCAGTGAAGCTGTTGAAAACATGAATGTTGTGAGCCCTCTTCGGAGCAATTCTATAAACAATCTCTGAACCCTGACTTCTGTAGCTTTTTGATCAGAATATCTGAGAGTGATCTTTATGTAGTGATCTAGTAAGCCTTAGATTTCATTCACTCGTTGAAACCTTACCCTCTTGGATAAGAACATGCTGCATAACGTTTAATATAGCACTCTGTTTTTCATTTACGAGCCCTGATGTTTTGACTTTATCAACTGTAGATTTACACATTTAGATGTTTGGCATGATGAGGAAGATATTTCTCACACATTTTGCAAATACACAGTTACTGCAGGTAGATGATTCCTTTTGAGAACTCCTTCAAAACCACTCAGACTTAAACATGATTGTATCTCACCTCAGCAAGAATTATCTTTTAGTCATGCTGACTGTGGATAATATTTATGCTATAAAATTAACATCTATTCATTTTTTTTTTTTTTTTTTTTAAACAACCTGTTTTTGTTTTTTTTTTAAATAATGTGAAAATCTCTCATGGTCTTGTTTAAAAAATTCTACAGCGCCTCTGCACACGTCTTGATCTCTTTCTAACCCTGTATGACCATCAAACAAACAGAGAGAAGAATCATGTCTACGTTTCATATTCTACTATAACCACTTCTGTAACCAACTTTCACCTTCATGTTCCTCCTCTAATGCTGGTATTGATCTTCATTTTCCTTATTTAACAGCTGTTTGTCAAATTAATATAATAAATTCTTCTTTGGACCTTCTTTGTGGGATTTCTATCTTTATCACACATTCACACTGAAAAATAAAAACAGTCGGATTTAAAAGGTTAGAAAGTCTTTATTTGGGCGAGTCCACACTGTCGAGCACAGCTGTTGCAGCTGGCTGGCTGTGATATGTTTGGCCGCAGCATTCAGTCTCGCATCATTCAGCAAGCTGAAATACACAAGACAGGGGTGTTTATTAGCAACCACATACACAGTGTCATAGAGTTACTCATGACCACACTGGAGATCACATGAGACGGCTATGTGAGGTCATCTTCAACAGGATTAAATCCAGTCTCTTCTAAGATTAGTTCTTGTTACGAAGCCCGCTGGCTTATTTTAACAAATACTTCCAAAGGTCAAACAATTCTGCAGCGTACTGTAATATGACTTGCATCATGAATTTAATTTACCGACCTTGTTACCCTGGTCGCGTGTGCGGACACGGAGCTTGTTGACCTGTGATTCAGCCGTATCAGCCCTCTCCTCTGCATCGTCAAGCTCATGCTGGAGCTTCCTGAACTTGGACAGGTTGGTGTTTGCCTGATCCTCCTAGAGAGAGGAAGAAACCATAACGCTATTTCATAACAGAGAACTGAGAGAACTTGGTAAAACTTGGGTTTTACGTGTAGCATGAAAGTTCCTCTTTTTTTCTTTTTTTAAATCTTCACCCACATACCCACCCATGCTCATTGCATACACACATTTTATATTGTACATAATGTGGTTAAGATGATGTTTTATCATTGACAGTACACTAACACTAACTGAAGTAAATCATCTCTTACAATAGACTTACCGCTTCCTCAGCTTGTCTCTTGTAACTCTTCACTTTGGCCTGCAGCTTGTCAATGAGGTCCTGCAGGCGGACCAGGTTCTTCTTGTCCTCCTCACCCTGCACAAACAGCACAGTGAGCTCTTGCCCTCCTTTCAAGTTCTACATCCTGGCATGATCTATGTGCAAACTGCAGTGGTGGTTTACCTGGTAGGAGAGCTCTTTGATTCTCCTCTCATACTTGCGCACTCCCTTCTGATACTCTTGGCTCTTCTTTTGCTCAGACTCCAGTTCATTCTCCAGTTCTCTTACCTGCCAGAAATCCATTACAATGATTAGCAAATGGGACAGTAACATAAAACATATATTTAAATGTGTCTCAGCACTCACCCTGGCCTCCAGCTTCTGGACTTGCTTCTTGCCGCCCTTGAGAGCGATCTGCTCAGCCTCGTCCAGACGCATTTGCAGGTCCTTTATGGTCTGCTCCATGTTCTTCTTCATCCTCTCCAGATGGGCGCAGGTGTCCTGCTCCTTCTTCAGCTCCTCTGCCATCATGGCTGCCTAAAAATACAGACGATCAATGCTGAAAGGGCATGACGTAATCGCCAACTGGACTGAAACCAACAGCAGCAGCATCAACACGCTTCTGGCAGAACTTACAGTGGACTGTATTTAAGATGCCAGGCTGATTTATTACAGCAGAGATCTTATTACAAAAATAAAAAATAACACAATGTAGTCAAACATTCTCTGATCTCTATCACAGCCCACAAGGATACATTTCTCACTGTCTTGTATTGTGAATATCTTATATTTGGATGTTTTATACACCTGCATTTCAGATTTGGTTCACTCAAAAACATAATCTTATAACTGTAGCTTTGTAACTGCACATCTCTTACATCAGTGATGGCCTTTTTGGCCTTCTCCTCTGCATTGCGGCACTCCTGCACAGCATCGTCAACCTCACTCGACAGTGAGGCCAGATCAGTCTCCAGCTTCTTCTTCGCATTGATCAGCGCTGTGTTCTGGAGCAAAAGAGTCAAATGTAAGGCTCCTTTCAGAGTGGCAGAACCAGAAGGTAACAAACAGGCTAGAAAGACTACATTCTGAATATGTTCAGCTAACAAACATAAAAAACAGCTTAGTTTTAAATGTATTTTTCTTACCTGAGAATGCAACAGATTGACTCTCTCGGTGGACTCAAGCAACTCATGCTCAGCTAGCTTACGAGCACGGTCGTTTTGCTCCAGCAGGGCCCTGAGCTCCTCCACCTCAGCAGTCAGCAAGTTGTTGCGGCGCTCTGTCACCGCCATCTGCTCCTTCAGCTCCTCATTCTGGTGAAGTGTCTCATCCAGCTCTAGCTGAACATCCTGTCGAGTAGATGCAAAAGATTTGTATTTCCCGAAACATTAATATAATAATAATGGACAAAAAAAGTCCACATACTGAAGAGTTTGAGCTCACCTTGATCTGGACCTGAAGATTTCTCAGGAGTTTCTGGGACTCTGAGGCCTGCCTGTTAGCATGGCTCAGCTGGACCTCCATCTCATTCAGGTCGCCCTCCATCTTCTTTCTCAGGCGCACGGCCTCGTTGCGAGACTTGGCCTCAGCATCCAAGCTGGTCTGCATGGACTCCAGTGTTCTCTGGTGGTTACGGCTAGAAGGTGTAAATAGAAAGATTAGAATGATTGAGTGTATGTGGGGTGGTTGATGGGACAAAACCATTGATCTATTGCAGTACCATGAAAAGACAAAAACTCACCGAAGGTTATCAATTTCTTCATCCTTCTCTGCCAGCTTCCTATCAACTTCAGCCTTGATCTGGTTTAGCTCCAGCTGGATGCGGAGAGTTTTGCTTTCTTCATGCTCCAGAGTGCCCTGAGACAGATGGAAAAAACACTTGAGGCTTGAAGATATACTGTTTGCCACCTCAGTCAGAATTTTTCACACAGACCACAAAAAATAGAGAAGTGAGAAAACTCAACAAACTGCTTACTTCAGCTTCCTCTAAGGCAGCTTGAATCTCGCTTTTCTCCAAGTCCAGACCCTTCTTCATCTTTTCCAGCTCATGGATGGTCTTCGATCCCTGACTGATTTGATCTGACAGGTCAGTGATCTCCTCTGAGGGAGTAAAGATGAACAAATAGTTTATATTTTGCATTAACACCATGAATGGTCTGTCTCAATATAATGTATCAATGAGGTGAGCTACAATTGCAGATACTGTACCTTGGAGGTTCTTATTCTCCCTCTTGAGGGTTTCTAGATTATCCAAGGTCTCCTCGTAGGAGTTCTTCAGTTTAAAGAGTTCTGTGCTTAGGCCACGAGACTCCCTTTGAGAACTTTCCAGTTCGGACTGGCATTCCTCATACTTCTGTTTCCACTCAGCCAGCACCTGATAGGGACAATGAGACAGATTTTCAGCTTTTAAATGGCATTCCTTCTTCACTGGATGAAGCAGAGCTCAATGAAGCAAAGGTCAGGACTTGGCTTTATTGTGCATTATCACTGACCCTGCCAAGTAATCAGGTAACAAGACAGATGCACAAGTTATTTAATTAAACTATTATTGCTTGATATAACTATTATTCATCCTTCCATTCACCCTTTTTGGTGAATACCTCCCTTGACAATTGTGAAAAGCAGTCTTCTAGAGTAGTTATCAGAATTTTTAAAGTTTTCTTTGTCAGTACCTTGTCAAAATTGCGTTGCTTTTTGTCCAAGGCAGCAGCTGCAGCATTGGCACGTTCCAGGTCAATGACCAGGTCCTCGATCTCTGTCTGGAGTCGGTGCTTGGTCTTTTCCAGAGAGGAGCACTTGGCATTAGAAGCCTCCACTGTCTCCTCAGCATCCTGCAAACGGGTCACCAGCTTCTTCCTAATAATTAAAGAGGCAAACCAGTTTGACACTAATGCCTTCAGGGATCATTGTGTACCATTTGATTCTGTAAAAATACATCTCACTCACTTGGCTTCCTCCAGCTCCTCAGTCCTCTGGATGGCATCAGTTTCATACTTAGTCCTCCACTGCGCCACCTCTGTGTTGGCCTTGGACAGAGCTCTCTGCAGCTCAGCCTTAGCTTCCTGCTCCTCATCATACTGCTCTCTCAGAAGATCACAGTCGTGTCGAGATGACTGCAGTGCATGGGCCAGGGCAGTCTTAGCCTTAAGAGACCAATAATGAAATTGGAAAGCAGTTTCAACTTGAGGGACTCAAAAGTTATGCAAAACTACCAGCTCTATAAATAACAGAAATTCACTAATTGATGAGGAACTGACCTTGTTCTCCTCCTCCAGCTGTTTCTTGAGCTCCTCGACATTCTGGCCGAAGGAGGTCTTGGTACGCTGGAGCTGTGAGACCAGGGATTCTCGCTCTTCAAGCCTCCTTCCCAGCTCTCCTACATGGGGAACAGGTAACTATGTTAGATGTAAGTCCATGAGATCTGTTCATAAGATACATGATCAAATTTATTAATATTCCTTACCGCTCTCAGCCTGAGCACGGGCCCTCTGGGTATTGGTGTCATTGAGCTGCCTCTGAAGCTCTTCCGCTTTGGCTTTAGCTTCGTTCATTTGATCTTCATACAGTCGACATGTCTTCTCTGCGCTGGCCTGTAGACCATAAAAAGAACTTATAGCTTTTTGACGGGATTCTCTTGACACTGATCTCCCATAATATGTGTTTAATAAAGTGTGTTTGCCCTCTTTTGTCTATCTACCTTGCCTTTGGAGAGCTGCTCCACAGTGGAGGCCAGATCATCGGCTTCCAACTTGGCCTCGCTCCTCTCTTTCTCCAGCTTCTGCTTGACTCGCTGCAGGCTGTCGATCTGGTCGCCCAGCTCTGCAACACTATCAGCGTGCTTCTTCCTCAAAGTTGCCGTCGTGGCCTCATGGTGCAGCATGGCTTCTTCCAGGTCTCGACGCATCTTGAGAAAATCTGACTCTCTCTTCTTGTTAATCTCAATCTGGGCTGAGGTGGCCCCACCAGCCTCCTCAAGGCGCTCGCTCAGCTCCTCCAGCTCTCGAGCCACATCACCACGCTGCTTTTCCACTTTGGCTCTACATGCCCTGTCGGCCTCCAGCTCCTCCTCGAGCTCCTCTATTCGAGCCTGGAGAAGGTAATAATCAGTTATTTTATCGAAATTATGTTACATAACTGCTCCATCAGACGTTAAGAAACTAGTCTTCACCTGCAACTCCTTTATCTTCTTCTGAAGCTGGTTGACCAAGGCTTGCTCATCTTCAATCTTTGAGCTCATTGCATTCATTTCAAAGTCTTTTCTGGTAGTAAAAATATTTTTGTTAATTGTTTTAATAACCTTAAAGATTATATTTTTTGCTAGTATATATATATACACATGAGCAATCTTACTTTTTCAGCTTCTCTTCAAGTTGCTGCTTGTCATTCTCCAGGTCCATAACAGATTCCAAGGAGAGTTTTAGATCTCCCTCCAGCTTACGTCTGACCCGTTCCAGGTCCATACGAAGCTTCTTCTCTTGTTCCAGAGATCCCTCCAACTAATTCACAGAAAGAAGGTATACTATGTTGTATACATTATACTATTCTTATCTATTTGTTACCCATTAGTATGTGGACTTAATGATATAAAAGGGTGTTTGCTTTTGAAAGTGATAAATAAACTCACATCATCTACTTGTTGCTCCAGCTTGGCCTTGGCTTTGGTCAGAGTGTTGACTTTGTCCTCCTCTGCCTGCAGGTCATCCAGTGTCTGCTGGTGAGCCTCCTGGAGAGCCTTCTTCTCTTTCGTGAGCTTCAGTATAGTTTCATCCAGAACTGCCATTTCTTCAATCAGGTTCTTCACCTGCCAAAGACACATTCATTGTTCTTTTGTACAGTATAATGTATTGGCTTAGCTGTGGAGCATACTGTGGCCTCTTAGCACCCTCTATAGGCAACTCACTGCTCTCCTTTTCGAGTCTCCTCACCTTGTTCTCAGTGGCATGTTTCTCTTTTTCCACTTTAGCCAGGGTGATCTCCAGATCATCAATGTCTTTCTTCAGCTCAGTGCACTCGTCCTCCAGCTTGCGCTTTTTGGCGAGCACATTTGAATTTATCTCCTCCTCATCTTCTAGCCTCTCCATGATTTCTTTCACTTTAGCCTCCAGCTGGATCTTACTTTTGATGAGCAGGTCACAGCGCTCCTCGGCATCAGCCAGATTGTCCTGCTCCTGTGGCAGACAGGAGAGAAAAAGAACAAATAAGAACAAAAAAACAAATCCCTACACTCCTCCAATATATTTCCTTTCTAAAACGTGTGAATACATCAGGTGTACTACTTACTGCTTGTAGCTGTAAAGAGAGGTCATTCTTCTCTTGGATCAGGCTTACTTGCCTCTCCTCCAGCTCTTTGCGCTTGACTTCAGATTTCTCCAGAGCCTCCTTCAGCTGGGCTAGCTGCTCCTTCAGAGCGGCCAGCTCTTTTTCGGTGGAAGCGCTCTTCAGAAGGGGCTTGATTTTGAAGAAGAGCTTCATCCAGGGCCAGTGCTTGACAGCATTGAAGGCCCGAATGTTCCACTGGATAATCATCAGAGCTTCCCTGAAAACAGAAAGAAGAGTGGAAGGTATGGAATTAATTAGCAAGCAAGCAGAAGGTCTAAACAGTTGAGACAGTAGCTAAAAAGTTGTGGATAGTTGGCTGAAACCTATAGCTTCTGCCAACTGACCAAACTGACCTTAACAATGATAGTATGACACAACAACATCCACTTTAGTTTGTAATGCTAAAATGACCTCCAGTTAAAAATCTATTTAAATGAACACATTTGGAACATGACTGGTGGTGGGATTGGGGTACTGACAGAGCTGTGGGGTAAAGCCTGAAAAACAAAGTTGGGAAACACTGACGTAGGCCGTATGAAGCTTTACTACCAATAAAAATAAAGCTCAGAGCATGTATATCAAAGGGAGAAGGTCAGAAAGATTCATCCTGGAGTTCCCCGTTTATTTATTTAGTTACTTCTCCTTGGCGCTTGATTTTTGGCACTAATCCTGCAAGTATCTACTCTCTCGTATCTAATCATACACCCAGGGATGTAATATGAAATCATACACCTAATGCTGCTTTTGATGTTTCATGACTGTGACCAAACAGGGTTACCAGATTGATTTAGTCTCAGGATGACTTCTCACAGCCCTAAATATGGACCCAGAGCAGACTGGTCAAGGACTTCCTGTCAGTATTCAGAGGGTGAATTTGAGTGTGCAGGAGGTGACTGAATGAGGGTGGGGGAGATGATTGCATTTTTGACATGACTCCATGCCGGGTGCCTCTCAAAGGTGAGTGTCTGTGTTTATTTAGGAACTAAAGCCCTCTGTCCAACGGCAGGCTTTAATCCTCTGTCACCCGCCACATATCCCATCAATGCACTCACTTACAAGTACAGGCGCCGCGGACAAAAGGGGCCAGAGGCCATCGGGCATCTAGGGAGGGGGCCGGGGGTTGTATTTTTAGGGAGGGCCCGAGCAGCTGCCACTTGACACATGTCGCCACCTGGCTCTGAGGACACCGTCAGCATTGTTTAATTTAGAGAGAGCGGATGGAGAGAATGACCAGAGACCTGCGAGAAGGGTGTGTGTGTGCGCGAGAGAGGGATGGGGCCCTTATTAACAGTAGGGCCACACACATGCCTGGTAACCATACATGGGCAAGCACACGCCTCACACACGCCGATAACACTGCCCTTGCATGCCATACATACTTATGCGGGGGAGTGAATACTGAGGTATAGTGTATCACAAGCTGAAAGGCTCGCGGCTGATCATGTTGCTATTGAACCTGTTCAGAGAAGCAACTGGTGTTGGAGGTCTTTTTTTTCATACTCATGTCTTCACCTTCTTGTGAGGTATAAAGCTCAAGGGCCTTCATGTGCCTAAAAATACATTAATATTCATTCAGGTTCATAAAAAAGTCTTACTTTCTTTCCATCATCTTATGCAGCTCCATCCTCATGATCTTGCCTCGAGCAGCTGACTGCAGCAGCGTCAGAATTTTGGCCAAACGCTCATCCCTCAGCTCCTCAAGTTGACCCAGCAGGCCTGCCTTGAAGAACACCTACGTGAGGGCGAGAGTGAAGAAGAAATGAAGATTAAGTCAGGGGTTGAAAATCAAAATACATAACCTAAAACAGATTTGGTGTAATGTACATTGCTCTATTTTACACACAAGCTGCTGTACCTTTGTATGTCCGAATCTATACTGGTTGTGGTCAATATCCAAGGAGGCCAGCAGCTTTTCTGCAGCTTTCCTGCTGTCCACAAACGTATCTTCTGGGATAGCATGTGGGTTCAGGATGCGGTAGCTGCACGAACGTATAAAAGTCTTTCAGGACGGATCACATTGTCACCCAAAGTCCTGTATTCAAAAAGTGATCTTAGCAAATCTGTGTGCATGGTTTGTCTTACCGCTGTTTGAACTCAGCATAGAGCATGCGGTTGGGAAAGCCCTTTCTGCAGATCCTGATGCCTTCCAGCACACCGTTGCAGCGTAGCTGGTGCAGCACCAGAAACGCATCCATGACCCCTGCACAGAACAGGTTCAAACATGAGTCCAGTCCCTGTGGTTTATCACCTGATGATATGTGATGATGTGTGTGCTGAGTGTTACCTGGAGTCTTGGTCTCATTAGGGATGATGCAGCGTACGAAGTGAGGCTGGGTGCTGCGGAGATTGGTCATCAGCTTGTTCAGATTTTCCTGGAGGAAAGATGAAACATTGCATATTATGTTTAATGAGAAAATACCTTTATTGGGATTTTTGTTTTTACAAAAGTAAAGAGAGAAAACTTCATACAACACATTTCATCTCACACAGGACTTTGTGTTCCTCACTGATGTAAATGAGAGGGGAGCCAGCACAGACTTAAAGTGATGTTCATGTGATCATTGCCCTAAACATCACTGCAAGTCTTAACTGCCTCCATCCCAGCTGTCCGGTGATGCCCACAAATTTTTACACCACAAAGACACAGACAGTTATTCTGAATAAGCCCAGATTCATCTTTACTGGTGTCACTCTCACCTTGTGAAGCTGAGACACAGTCTGGAAAGAGGCTGCCTTCTTCCTCTTCTCCTTGACGCCAGGCTTGGGTTCGGATACTGCATGGTAATTAACAGAGTGATTAATTTGACCACACTAAGGAATCCATTCATCGTTTATATGCTTTCGTCTTCTGTCAGAGTCCTGCTCACTGTACCTGAGTCTGAGCCGACGTAATTCTCGTACAGAGATGCTAGCAGCTTGTTGGAGGATTTCTGGAAACAGGCGACCACCGTTTCATTCAGTGGGTCTTTGTTTTTGTCTAACCAGCCAATAATATTGTACGGCACCTGTGAAACACAGCAGGGATATCCAAATTATTAAATGAGCTTAAAACAGTGAATGTGGTGAATTCTTCATGTAAAAATGAATTGTGTGGATGCTCTTACCACTCCAGCATAATGCACCAGCTCGAAATGGGCCTCGTATTTGCGCTTTTTGTCTGGTCGTGGCTTTTGGAAATTAGGCGACTTGCCAATGTGATTATCATACAGCTTGGCTTTAAAGCTGATGTCCGTGGCCTTTGGGAACATGCACTCCTCTTCAAGGATGGACATGATGCCCAGCGGCTGCAGGGATGGCAATGTGTGAGTCTCATATGTCTAGAAAAAGTGACGAAACTTTATCTTATATGAAAAAAAAGTTTACCTTTTCAATGAGATCAATACAAGCTTGAAGGTCCAGCCCGAAGTCGATGAAGGTCCAATCGATGCCCTCTCTCTTGTACTCTTCCTGCTCCAGGATGAACATGTGATGGTTGAAAAACTGTTGCAGTTTCTCATTTGTGAAGTTGATGCACAGCTGCTCGAAGCTGTTGAGCTGTGATGAGAGAGGAACAGGTGTGTAGAAGGAGCATAAAAATGAAAACCATGAGGACATGACACACATATCCATCCTGCAGTAATTCATCTTGATGAGAAACAGAGCACCTGTTGATACTCTTGCAAGCAGAAAACCACTTTGATCTTCATATTAAACTTTAACATTTGTATTAACAATAAAAAATCATTGCAATGTGGATAAACTTACATCAAAGATCTCAAAGCCAGCGATGTCCAGGACGCCTATGAAGTATTGGCGAGGCAGAGAGGTGTACAGGGTCTTGTTGATGCGTAGCACGAGCCATTTGAACATGCGGTCGTATGTGGCTTTGGCCAGAGCGCCGACGGCATAGTTAACCTACAGTGTCCATGCACAAATATATAACACACACACAAACACACACACACACACACAGGAGGAATATAGCTGTCATTCATAGTCCTTGTTGCTTAGATACCAGATTTTAGTGTGTGTGGGGAGTGTAAGTGTATTGATCGACTGAGAAACCATCCCTCATCAGTGTACTAGCCGCCCTGGAGAATGAACTGAACCTGCACACCTACTGGCATTACATTGTCAAATATCTTATATATGATAGATCTGCTTTATTTATGTGATCTATTAATAGATTTATTGTTCAGCTACACCTCCTCTCTCATCTTTAACTACTATGTCATCTCTAATTGGTTATGAAGAACTTCAGATTAAAAAAAAAAGAAGAAAGAAACAAAACACAAACAGCAAACACTGATGTGCCGACTCACCTGTTCAACGTTCTGTCCTTTCACCACATACTCGTTCCCCACCTTCACCCTCGGGTGGAGGAGGCCCTTGATGAGGTCAGCTGAACTGACTCCCATCAGGAACGAGGCCTTGTCCGCACCTGGTCACCAAACAGGGATAAAAAGAGTCAATCACAATCTTGTTTTAAAATTTTGGGGTTCATTTGTGCCAGATCTTATGAAACTGGTTCTTACTTTCAGTGCCATCGGCCTCCGCCTGCTCCTCACGTGCCTTTTGCTTGAATTTCATGTTGCCAAAGTGCATGATGGCTCCAACTATTTTGTAACAGCCATACTTCTCATCAGGCAGGAAGCCAAGGATGTCCATGGCATGCTGCAGAGAGACAGAGAAGAAGAAGGTCTCACAATGTGCTGTACTAAAATGCAGCAGAGTTTCTCTCCCTCATGGAAAAGATAAAAGCTCTTACATCGGTGGCCATCAGCTCCTGTCCGTCATCCATGTTCTCCACAGTGGTCACCCCCTGGGAGCAGAAGTGGTAGTCGTACGGGTTAGAAGACACCAGCAGCATGTCTGGAAGAAGAAGTTTACACAGTCATGTCACGATCCTGCAGTCATAGGTTAAAAAAACAACAATCAATAAAGCAGCCGCAGTGACAAACCTAACAGTTCTGGTTTCTTCTGCGACATGATCTGGTAGTAGATGTGGTAGCTCCTCTCACCGGGCTGCTGAAATATCACTCTAGATTTTTCCAGAAGATCTGAAAACAGAGAGAGGAGTTCATACTGCACTTGAAACAAGAAAAGAAATACATGGTTTTAAAAATACTGTGTTCACAATATCAACTCACATCTATCAATATCAGCTGAGGCCAGTTTTCCAGTAGGTCCAAAGTGGATCCTGATGAACTTTCCCTGTGGGAATAATATCAATGAAATGCTCAGAAAACCAACTAATATCAAAAATATCAAGCTTATTTGAATATAGTAATAAATGAAGCAGGGTATTTTCCAGGTACTTACAAAACGGGATGAGTTGTCATTCCTTAGCGTTTTGGCATTACCAAACGCCTCCATGGCAGGGTTCGCTTCGATGATCTGATCCTCCAGAGTCCCCTGTGAGAGACAATTATCAGTAAAAAAAATTCTTTCCTGCATCATTTTTTACAATTTACAGTTAATGTTAAAGTGATGTTCAGCAGCTCTAACTCACCCCTGTTTTAGTGGCAGGACCTTGCTGCAAAAGAAGAAGGCAAGAAGCCTGTGAGTATGATTTCATGTCAAGTATGGCTGAATAATACTTTTACAACCAAAGGGGAACATTATGACCAACTGGAAAATTAGAAATTGGTTGTTAAAACTGTAGTAAAAAAAAAGAAAAAAAGAAAAAACAATGACCACTTTGTTTTATATGATGAAGTGTGGTGAACGCAGGGGAGAAAAGGGGAGGAAAAATGAGCATCAAACAACATAGAAAAGTCAAAAATCAAAGGGAAAGATAATGGAAAATTTGGAGCCAAAAAAAGAAAAAAAGGTGGGAATGACATGGAAAGGGAAAAAGAAAAAAGAATTCAAAAGTCAATAAGAAAGCATTGTGAAGTGGCTGGAAGTGGCTACACAACACATGAGGGTAAACACTCAGACATGAATGTAATCAGTTCTGACAGTCACCATTTTGACAGTGAGGAAAATGTATGGAAACGTATGGTTTAAAGGGAATACACTGAAGGATTCCTGGGACCAAAAAAATATGAAGAAAATGAAAAATAAAATGCAGCAAAAAAGCTTGAAAAAGGGAGGTGGGGAACAAAAATACGGGTTGCCATTTCGGCCTTACTCCTTTCTTAGCAGAGGTTTCCCCAAGAGCTGCCACAATGGCAAAATACTGAATGACACGTTTCGTGTTGACAGTTTTGCCAGCACCGGATTCTCCGCTATTGGAGTGTGAAAAATAAGAAAGTGTAGATACAACAGAAAGTGGTCACAAAACTATAGAAGGTAGTTTAAATCAAAATCATGACACTGCATGAGAGAAAGAAAAAGAAAAAAAGTGACTAAAAACTTTTAGTCAAAGCAAAAATCTTTAGAGGAAAAGAAAAAAATCTTTAATGGACTGTGTGTAAAAAGTCTACTCTACATATTGTATCAGTGCTCATGTAATTACAAGCTGATTAATATTTCTCCTCTAAAGTGTGTGACAAAATATATATTCATTTGAAGCCGTTGATACTTACGTGATGAGCATGGACTGGTTCTCCCGATCTGATGAAGAAAGAAATAACACGGCTTAACTCTTATAACTCAGATCTGACTGACAGCTGTGTGTGTTTATATTTGTTACATGTATGTATATGTTGGTTATATATTGTAGAGTGTGTGACCACTCACTGCGCAGCATTTCATTGTAGGCATTGTCTGCGATGGAGTAGATGTGTGGCGGTGCCTCAGTGCGGCGTTTGCCTCTGTAAGCAGCAACCACAGGCGCTGTGTAGACCGGCAGCCACTTGTACGGGTTCACCGTCACACAGAAGAGCCCGGAGTAGGTCTGAGGTAACAGGAGGATAGCAGACATGATTAACCCTCATCCTACCAATATATTCAACCAAAAGGACCTCTGACTGAATAAACTACTGTAGGAAATAATAATGAAATGTTAACTTATTTCTTCTGAAAACATTATTAGTTATGTCATTAACGTCATCTGTTTTTTTTATTTTAGGAAAGTTAATTTGCATATTGTTTAAATGTGATCATTTAACCTCGGACCACAAACGTCAAGTCAATAAATAGTTTCATCTATTAAAAAAGTACAGAGGCAGAATTGGGCGTTTTGACAATACACTGTTTTTTTTATTTTTAAAGTACTAATTAAAGCAGAAACAGAAAACAGTGATGTAAGTCATTGGGGAAAAAAATATTTATAAATTCATAAAAAATTGGAATGACAGAATAAAGAACCTGTGAGTGATGACATAGCGTATACCTCTGGGGTCTGCGGGGACCCCAGTCAGTAGGATCAATGATAACCAACATGACAATTCTGTTATGATCCCAAATTGAGAGCTGCTGAAATTAAAATGACCTAAAATCAACAGATACTCACATAGATCATCCAGGAAGAGTAGCGTCTGCGCAGGTTGTAAAGGACAGAGGCCTCGTTTAGGTGTGTCAGCATGGCCATGTCCTCAAGCATGTCATATTTAGGAGGATTCATCTGCTGGATGTCGTCCTCCTTCACTGTCAGAGTCTGATGGACACAGGCAGCCATGAGAAAGGTATTGTGGATTTGCACTGTATATGTAAAACTACCGAGGAACAAAGGTCTGTAGGTTTTCTCACTGTAAGGAGAATGATCTCTTACCCGTCCATCCTTTGTCTCAACAGTGACTTTGCCACCTATGACCTCCTTGATCTCAATCTCAATGTAAGCCTCTTTGTCATCTGGGATCCAGGCTCGCTTCTTACCTAACAGCACAGCAGGGTAGTGTGTATTGAATGGAGGAGTGTTGAAAAAAATCTGAACTTTCCAAAACACATATAACAGAAACTGATACAAAATACAAACAATTATCACAAAATTAAAATATTCAGCCTGTGTGATAAACATACTCATCTCAGCAACTACACTCTTGTTTTTTATTGAATTAAAAGCTTTAAGTTAATAAATTAATAACAACTGCATAACATTTAACTGAAAGAGAAAGAAATCCAACAGTTGGTTCATATCAATTTATTTGCTTCAACTTGAAAAATGGAAAAAACTTACTGATACAAACTGATACAGTTATGCTGAGTTTCAGTACTACTTATTTATTTTATATAAAGCAAATATAACTACACAGACAGGCTTACTGTATCTCTTCCCATCGGTTGAATTTGTACATTATTTACCCACAGTTAACTTTTTAAAATGAAGCCCAAAACTAAATTAAATTCTGATATGAACATTTTTCATGACAAGTGCCTATTAGGATTGTGTTTCTTTAAGATCCCTTATTAGGTGATTAGATCATATCAGGCCTACCGTCAAAAGATACAGTCTGCACCGTCAACAGCTCCATTTCAGTTTTGCGTAAAAACGGTGCAGCTTCCCCGAACTCCTTCATGTCATAGCGCGACATGGTGGCAACTCCTCACCGGCCCAAAAACCGGACACAGGCAGACAAGTTGTGGAACTCCTTTGGTAAGAAAACAACAAGTTTTTGTTAGGGTGAGTAGTTCTTTAAAAAAACTAAAGCTGTTTTTGTTACTTCAGTCTTCCATTATTGATTGATGGATGCGGCCAGCTGCAGTAAAAAAAAAAAACAATACGTGGCCATGAAACCGCTGTGCGTAAAGAGCGCAAATCCACTATAACCAAAATGAAAACTACAAAAACACAGCAGCATATGGAGACAAAGAGGACAGAGGAAGATGAGAGCCCTGCTGACACGTGTCAGCGAAGGTGAACAGTACAACTATACTGTGATGAAAGTAGGACTCTATAAGACGCTTTAAAGAGGAGCCAACCCGCGCGTAAAACACGTAGTGATCAACCTACCAAACAAAGGCAAAAAGTTCTCCACTGACCCCAGGACGACCACAACGAAATAACAGCTTGGCGAGATGAGCCCTCCTTTATACTGTGCTCCTCAAGGTCACGGTCAGTGCACATTTGTCCCTCATTAGCATATGCCACCTCCTCCGACGCCCATTGGTGCTGAGCGCCTGTCTCAATTGACACAAAAGGAAAGCTACGTTTTTGTCATTGCGCTAAACCCAAGCCGGCTATTTTTGTATCCCAGTTATTTTATGCACTGTACACACTGCGAGGGAGTGGGAGAGAGTTGCATTAGGAGCATCCCTGTAGGGGGGAATTTTTTCACTCCATACATTTTGAAGGGCGATGCATCATTGCCTAAACCAACACAGTAACTTGTGTCCTCACCTAGCAACAGAAACTGGAAATTTACCAGGGTATTCTTAGAAAGCTATGAAATGATATGCACAGAAAATGTAAAGAAAAGTTACAGCCAGTAGGCGTATGTATATAGTTAAAATGTATTTATTGCACTTATCCTCCCTCAAACTCCTGATAAACACAAATCCACTGATCCCTCTTTAGGGGACTCTGATGCTCATGAACTCATGTTGGCCTCCAAGTCATTGCGCTGCTACTTTCATGTTGTTAAGAGTCAACAGGGATGTTTGCTATTGTGTATGGCCACAGAGGATGCAACCTTAGAAGAGATTATTTCAGGAGCTGTGTGGCATTAAACATGCTACTATAAATACACTACATTATATTAATAGAGGGAAACATGGCGCACGGCTCCTGCCACACAATAAAGTGCTTCACACGAATTCAAAAGCCGTAAATATGAGCGTGAATTCCGCCCAAATATGAAATGGACGAGTGTAAACGAAACTTTTGTCTTTTTGAGATTTTCTCCATAAAGCCATACACAGCAATATCTTGATCTTTAGTGCCTCGGGCCTCAGATGAAAGTGAAGTGAAGTATATCTGGGTAATCGTCTGCTGATAGCGCAGTATGTTATATTTCCACATGTAGCTGCTGTAATTTTGTGTATCCAGTCATTCTGGTATAAGCACTGCGCCTCTCACACTTTGGCTCCACCAGATCTGACCTTCAGAGCAAGGGGAGAGGTTGGTGCCTGGTATGAGAGCAGGGTGACAGTGCAGCACGGGGGGAGGGAAAGGGGACCACAGTTTCTCAGAATAGACAAAGCCAGAGTCCAGCATTCCTGATAGGGAGATTGACTGTTAACTGTTGGCTGTGTTGAATTTTGCACAAAAGCCGAAGACATTCGTTTACTGCCAAAGCGGTCAGAGTAACTTTTATCAGCCTTAAGAGGTGATAGGTCTACTTGTAATATCGCAGAGTGTGTTTGCTCCGCTTTCTTTAAACCTACACACACACACGCACACACACAAACACAAACACACAAAAACAAAAAAACAAACTCCTACATGGATGTCTTGACTTGAGGGTCAGCCATCTTTGTTGATGCCGCTATCTGTTGCCGTGGCAGACTGAGAGGTGTTGCCGTGATGGCTGAAACTTTCTTGGGCATCAGTTAGATAGAGCGGGCCTGAGCTATTCTGGGACAAGGGGCTCTTCAGAGAGGCAGAGGCTGGTTTATGTAGTATGTCACTCGCTGCACCATTTGAAAAGCTGGTATGCTGATAACACATGAGTAGGAGATGAATCCCAAAGTCCCCAGAGCTGCTGGCTTTAAATAAGTCGACATACTCCGGCACGTAAACACACACACATACAAATACATAGTGAATTGCATGCACTGTTAGCAGCGTCCCCCAGCACATCTCTCTGCACTGCTATACAGCAGCCCACTGCAACAGCTGACTTCTCAGAGCAACAGCTCTCCTTACATCCCCAGTGTTCTTCAAAATCATTTAGACCCTGAACATGGCCAGACCCATTAATGCTCATGTTTTGATTATTGGACATTTGTGCAGCTTTGAATTACCCTCCCATATAAAATGACTCTGCTGGAGTCCAACTGCAGGCCTCGGCTCCAAAATATTGCTTGAGTCCTCAGTTCATTCTGGGCTTTGGCCTGCCGTCAGGTTGATGATGTGCAAGCGAGGAGCAGACATTTTGGGCATCAGGACTTGATCTGGGGGTCGGTCACAGTTGTTTTAGATCATCATGCACTGAATGCCACCAGGCTTAGGCAGCGAGATGTAGAGAATGGATTGGGAATTATGACTGCAGTCATTCTCATCTGTGTTGAATTGTACTCGACATGGTCCATCTTCATCTCCATGCACAGGTGGGACTGTTTATCAGCAAAAGCACTGCCGAAAGAGGTATACAACATGTAAAATGAACTGCGGCTGCTTTTACATTCATAACCTATTGCTATCATTATCATGAAAATATGAAGCAATCAAGACAACATAATCTGTATCTTTTAAATTGTTGTTAGTTGTTTACTTTTGATTTGAAGCACTTTCAGATTCATTTCTTGTATAAAATATATTGTATAAATACAGTTAAGTATTTTAACATTTAAACTCTATAATTGAAAACGTGTACTTATGGAACTAACTCAAAAGCCAGTAGCAGCCACTTTTTCTGTAACCAGTAATCAATCTGTGCATATTTTACAACAAAATTATCTTGCTGGTCTATTTTATTTCCTGCTTTTCTTTTTCCTCCTTCCATAAAGCAGCTGGTAACTGTTGAAAAATGCTGTATAAATAAAGTTTGCCTGCTTGAGGGAACAAATATTAGGATCCCTATTTTGCACTATGCCAGTAACCATATAAAGATCGGTGAAGCAGTGTTTCATTTTGGATCAAAGCATTCATCGCCGGTGGATATTTCTGTAATCGCCTCGTGCCTGCCCACAATACCTTGCAGCAACTGTGCGGGCTCAGGTCTTAGCCATCAGTTCATCAGAGTGGAGACGGGCAGACGCGTGGCACAAACACACTCTAAAGCCCCTAATTACTCTTCCACACCCGCTCCACCCCTTTGACATCCACTCACACACAGGCAACAATAACACACGGCAGAAGTTAATCAGTCTTTTAGCGAGCCATTTGAGGGTTTGATGCCTTTGCTATTAGCCTCTGGCTCCAGACAATACCCCGTCTCTCATTGTGCTCAGTTGTGGTCTGGGTCAGTGGGCCCGGCCTGCACGGCCAGCCCTTCCCTCAGTATGCATGGCAGCCCTCAGCTGTCTTTCTATTTCAGGAGCGTGGAGGCATACCTCGACCCAGCTGGGGCATCAGAGACAATGGGCATGCTGCCTTATCCAAACACAGGCCCGCAGACAATCTGACGCACTCCAGGATCCCAGTGAGAGCCCTGCTGCAGCCCCCTCCTATGCAGTAAAGCAGAAGTAAAGGGTTAACAAGGCTGCGTGGACACTTAGACACATTACTCAGGAGCTTGAAGGCTTGCTTTAAACACCCCAGGAAGAGCAATCCACTACAAGGAGAGATTAATCTGTTGTGTGATGTGTAATGATTGACAGGAAGGTGGCAGAAAGTAAACATAGCCACAGTCAGCCAACCCTCTTTTTTGACACTGGTGTTTCTGATGTGAGGTGTTAGCTGCAGATCTTTGTGGAGACATCACTGAAATCTTTGTCTTAATTCATTTTTGGAAATAAAACAATTTACTTGGCACTGCTGAATGTTTCCTATTTGATTATTTGAAAAATAGGATGATTATGGTGAATGTATCAATGAACCATCACATCACTGATGTCACACACTCTCAGTTTTCCTTGTTTTCATTGTGAATTGTTCACGGCTACTGAGAGCAGTTCAGTTCACACAAAGATTTACCTCCATGTTTTTCAGCTCTTGTATTCAGGTTCCAATGAAATCGCTGGTTCTTAACAGCAGGCCATGACTTCAGTTGCTCTGCTTGACTTTAAATAGACTTGGAAGGGAAGCCTGTCTAGCTGCTTGGAAAGACCTTCAGTTAGTGACCTACAGCATCTCCCTGTCAGGGTAGACATAGCTTCACCTAATTTACTGTCAGTCCCATTGGGGGTCTGTAAGAGACGTTCGGGGATGCAGGTGGCCCTGCTCGGCTTCTGACCATAATTGCTGTTTAGACAGAGCTGCTGTCACAATGAGAGGCATTTCACTGAGACGCGTGGCGGCTCTTTCACAGTTTACACAGGCTCCGGGCCCTCATATATTTCCTTTATACGCACATGCATTCACGCATACACCAAAGTGCATGCATATACACACAAACACCATCCACACCTCTGCCAGCACCTCAGCATCGGAAGACCACGTCACCTGTCGCCCGTGGCAACTGCTCCAAAATAAGGAGAGAGAAGTGGCCGACTGGCAGTGCGTGTTACACCATCAAATTGTGAATTCAATTAGTCCACTCGGTTGCTAGGCAGAATCCAAGCAAAGTGACACAGACCACTCAGGGGAAATATCAGCTGAAGCAGGGAGATTCACTCTGTGAGCAAACATGCAGAAACTCAGACCTGAACCAAGCTGCTCAACAGTTCTGTGTATGAAATCTAAAGGTACTGCTGTCTAATAAGTCATGCTTTGATGTGCTTTTAGAGTTGAACTAATAGCCTGAATGACAGCTAATGAAACATGTATTAAGGATGTATAGATCAGTACTGTACTGCTTAAGCACATTTTCTGAATCATTATTGGAGCTCACAAAATGTAAAGTGGACTAACTACATCCATTTATGCTGTTCAACACCTTCAGTCATGCCTAACATTCAGTTCATATGTCAAGAGTAAATACATTCATCAACTGGTGCATCATTGTCACCAAAATGGCATGAAGGAAGTCCACCGGCATTTTTTCTGTGTATTTATTTCCTCATTTAGGCTAACACACAGTAATCCAATGGTGAAGTCATATATCTTCTACAGCGTCAACATAAAGTCTACATTCACAGGTTTCTCACTGTCAGTGTGCAGCTTGTACCTGTTGTTCACAACATTCAAAAGACAAATCAAATACAACAACTTCATGAAAATTAGGAATGAGGTGTATTTTATTGATCGTGCCTGGCAACAGCATTTCATCTACCTCACAAGAAAGAAAAGCTCTCCTGGCACAGTGAACCCCTCCCCTACACGTCTCTCCCTCTACAGCAGTGCACTTTCACATCGTCCCTTCTGCACGACAGGACTGCTATCCCTCTCTGAAATCTGTCTGCTCATATCCAGTAACTGTGGTATCTTAAAGCTCAGTTTCACCCCCTGTGGTGTGAAAAAGGATATAATTTGTACTAAATGTGATGCTGTTGCTACACTGATTGAAGTTTATGTGCCTCTTATGAAATATTTTTATGGGAATACCAGAAAAGGAATGAAACATTCATGTTTGAAAGGTTTCAAATATTATGCACGATGAACACATACAGAATCATACAGTTCAACGGGAATGCAGTGTAACCCATTTTGAAAATGTATGAAAGTAATAAATGCTTATACTTCAGAGAGAAGGTGAACTGTGGATTTGAGATTACACATATTGTTTTGGGGATATTTCATTCATTGCAGCAGAGAGAGAAAAACTGTAATGAGTTGTCTACAGTTGTCATGTTAATAAGTCAACAAACAGCTCTGCAGCTTGTTTCCTGAAGGTAAGATAAAAAAATAAGAAGAGAGATAGAAGAGAAGAGAATAAACACTGTTTTATACAAGCATTAATAAACAAATTACAATTTATAAACTCAAAATCTCACTTCACGTCATTATGAAATACAAGAATCTGAACACCTTACTATCAAATCCATTGATTACGAAAGTGTAGGACTGCTGGCCAATTATTGAGTTGCTTTGCCATCTCATTATTCTCTCGTTATTCATGGTTTGATGTCTAGCTAAACATTTTAAGACAGATCTCTCAGAACAAATTGGTCAGAGTTGTGTTGGTTTTAAACCTCAACAGTTTGGGAGGTTACCCTTGAAAAATAAAGCTCTACAAGTACATCTCAGTGTGCGATCTATGACAACTTAGTAGGGTTGGGTCCTCCAGTATTGCTCATTTGTACTTTTGGTGGTTTAACACCATCATGAGTTTGTGGTCTTCTTTAGATTTTGTGGAAGGAAGTTACAACCTCAACCTTAAAATAAGGTCAAGTATGGCTTATGGGAACTTAAGAGCTAATCATCCAAGTTACAATTAATTTATAATTTTTTATAACATATGTTTTGGATGGTTGACTTGATGTTTTAGGTTTTTACTGTGTCCATTAGTTGGTAGTATGATATCACCTTGACACTATGGAAATCTTAGACTTTATTCTGTTATCTTTGAGATTATTTGTGCAATTTTTAATTTTTTGAAATGTCCTTCTTTTCATATATCAAGTAGGCAAAAAATGTCGCCTGTATTATTAAGGGCATGTTGATGTGGGGAGGGGGTCAAAAATATGAAAATATTTGGGAATCCTGGTTTACGGTGCCAACAGCTGACATAATGAAGACATTCCAGCTTAAGTCATGTGTCGCCCCCTCTTTCATGGATTTCTCTTTTTGCTTTCACCTCACCAATAAGACAGTAAAGGCTGATGTTACTGTATCCTAACAAAAATAACAACATAAAGTTCCTTTTGGTCTGTGGATGTTTTTTTTTTGAGAGATAATTTACACACATTTACACATTTCAACAGCTGGCATGTCAGTGATTTGGTGATTGGCTCTAGTTCTTTTTCAGCCAGCAGAGGGCATCAGCCTCAGCCTCATCCAGCTTCCTCCCCAAGGCTCTGAGAGATCCTGCCAACATTTAACAGCTAGTCGGAGCTATGTGGGGCCCCGGGATGTTGAGCAGTGAGAAGTTGGAGCAGGAGCAGGTGAAGAGAGTCCTGAGGGAAAGCCCTGTGCTTCTGCTTCACTCTCCGAGACGTAACAGAAGGATCAGCTCGGCATCCAGAGAAGTGCTACTTCCCGGCAGCAGGCCAGACACTTGGACAGCTGGCACCGTGTGTGTCTCAGTCCTCCTCTTCTCTTCTCACACTACATTTAGTGTACAATATGACAGTGTTAGAAATCTGTTGTCATCTCTAAATTGGTTGTTTCAGAATAGTGTGAACATTAGAGACTGGAGTCTCAGTGTGCATACAGTGAGAAGAGACAAGAAAGAAAGCTAAATCTGAAAGAAAACCCAAATATTTCCCACTGAGAGAGTGTAACATGGAAACATTTCTATGTATCAGATCAAACAGAATTGAAAAATATGAGGCTAAATTTGCCCTTTGGTTGAAAGCATTGTGATCCTGACCAATGCTACCCCCTACTGCCACAAAGCATCAATCACATGTCAACACTGTCTCTTAAATGTGCATATTACATTTTCTCCTTTGTGATTAAACTCATTTCAACTAGTCTTTATTTATTTATTCATGCTTTGTTGGCTACACAATGAGTCCTTGAAACATTATAATCTTGATTTTTGGAGATTTCCATGTCTGAGAATGCTGTTAAGTTTACAATGATTTTACTTGATCTGGAAGAGGAGAAGTTGATATTCCTTAAAACTACTAGTATGTGGAGACTTGATGCAGAATGTGAACCACTGTGCAGAGTCAGCCAAGAGAAGCTCTGTGACCTGCAGGGAGACAGCAGTGAGTCTGTGCTTTTCTAAACATCAAGTCATGACAAAGTGAGATTACGTCTTTATTGTGGTATGTGGATAAATCTCCTGACTTGGCGTTTTCTTTCAATGCTCTAGAGGTGTTTTAACATGGTTTGCGAGTTACATGGATTTATCTCTTTTAAACTATTCCATAACATTTCAAATCAACCCTGATACAAATTAACTTTGATAGATATCTGGATGTAAATAAAAGTTTGAACTCTTAACGTTTTGAGTCATTTCCCAAATATTTTTTTCACCAAATAAATCAAGCATTGTGAACCTATTAAATATATGTCAGATATATTTTAAAACAAAATGTCACTTTGCAATGTTCTCACTTTGAAATAAGTATTTTATTTGGGCAGTGATATGTTCATAAAGGACTCAAGATATGTGTAATGCTGCATCTCGGTAACCTGACACAGCAAACTATGGGTCACTGTCAGTGGAGACCAAGAAGGCAGTCACAAGAAAGTGTACAGTAGACTGCTGAACTCTGGCTGGACATTTATTCTAAGACTTTCAATGAGTTTCAAAAAGAATTGAAATTAAATTCATGATAGTGGACTGATCATAATCACAAAATCACCAGTAAAGTTATATTACTGTGATATCTGCCTGACACTATTTTACATTATTTTAATTACAAGCAACATTATTTGTGTTACAAAATATAGACACACATTTGATCATTAAAATGGCTGAGATGGTTTTCAGTCTAACATAAAAAAAGACCACATGCTCTTTTAGTTCAGGGCAGGGCAGCCAACCTGTGTTGTGCTATTCATTGTCTTGATGTGGGTCAAAACTGAACTGATGAATATTTGAATATCTTTGAAGACATAAATGTGTTCATAGACATACAAATACAACTTCACTGCCATTGATGGTATTTTGCACCAGTTTTGTCTATCAGTGCAGTGCTACATCTTCTCCAGCAGACGGAGCCAGGCTCCAGATTGTCACCAGTCACGTCACAGTTTTGAGTTTGTTCACATGTGGTCATTCACTGAGACAAAAGGAACCTTATGAGTGAGTCAACTGCACCTTGCAAACAGCTGGCTTTATGGCTTTCCAAAAGAGTAAAAGTAAAGTTACATTTCACCAAACTGGACAAATGTATACAATAAAGTCAAAGTCAAAGACATGTTACAATTGTCTGGTTGTATTCTCTGATAAAAAATAATGGTCATTTTAACAAACAGTCATTGAAATGGTGTTTCTCTATGTTTCTCAATGACAGGAAGGGGCTATCGCTTAGGAAGTGGAAGTAGGAGCGTCCCTCTCTCACACACTTACACTCCCCCCATGGTCGTCCACTCGCCTGCCCATCCTGTAGCTGTGAGCGGTGTGAGCCAGGAACACCCCCCCTCTCCAGGGCTATGGCTGCCTGCTAGTATTTTGGTAATCGTCATCCTCCCTGACCTGCTGGCCCGATCCTGGCGCCAGGAGTCTCCACACCTCCCCTCCACCTCCCCGAGTCGACTACCCCCGACCCTACGGATAATTCAGACCAGCTGTTGCAAGGTGCCTTGCCTACTCCCAAGCACTATACTCACACTTGCCTCCTCTATAGCCTTGAGTTTGTCTCAGGGAAAAAAAAGGCCGGCTGTGGGCTTTTTTGGAGGCCTCTCAGTCTTTGCATGGGGTCTCACTGGTGCATAAAATAAATCCAAGTCAATCACAGGCCTGGTTCCTGCTCTGCAACAAATCAGCGCTATGTCTGGATTTGATGTTGCAATATGGAAACACACATTCGGTGGGGTCGTGCTGTGGCAGGGAGTCAAATGCTGATATTTTCTTTTCCCTGGTTCTTCATGAGTGTCACTGACCTGAATTTCTCTCATTCCTCCAACCATCCAGTCTTAATGAAGTGGAATGTGTGTCACTGTGAAATGAGAGTCCCACACTGAATTGAGTTTTGTTGCGATATGCCTTCGTAGAGCCATCTCTTCATTGGAGTCACATGAAGAGCATGTGCGTCCTCGATGATCAAGTGATACTGTGATGGGATTGAGAGTTATTGCCAAGGAATGTTTGACAAGAAGGACAGGACAGAGAAAGAAAAAGGCCTCGATTTGCCACAAATCCTTCTCCTACTACGCAGAATTTGTGTAGAAGGGAAAGAAAGCATGTGTGTTTTTTCTTCTCCTTTTGTTAACTTGAGTGTTTTTGGCATTTGGGGGCTCTGTGTAAAATAAGGTGCCTCTCTGTCTATGGCCTAACCACAGTGGGACTTTGGACTGAGATGGAGGGGAACCCCAAGCTTTTGATCCCCACTCCACAACCCCCAGCACTGCTGAGTAATGGCCCGCGAGTGAACTGCATGTACATGTGTGTGTGACAGAGGTTTGGATTGTTTTTCTCATGGTGGTAGTGGTGGTAGTGGTGCGGTTGCCTCGTAGAACAGCAGTAGATGGTTGTCAGAGACAGAGGCCCGATAGAGGGGGTGGGGAACTGGTACAAAGAGCTGTTCTGGTGGAACTATGGAGGAAAATAGTTCATGCTGCACTGGGATTTCCTGCCTTTGCCCTGGCTAGCCCCCCTCCCTCTCCTGTCTACCCGCTCTGTTCTTGACGCCCTTCAGCAGTATGGAAACTGTTCGGAACAATATTTCAGCTTGAAATGGGTGAAGCAATTGATTTAATGAAAAAGACTTGAGGAATTGTGGGGTGAGAGATTCAGTGTTGATCCAAACTTTTGCAATCAGGTTTCCATAAGTCCATTTCCTCCCTTAATCTGTCCACCCACAGGCTTAGTGCAGATGAATAGCTCTGAGTGCGCACAGTGTCTCATTCATGTCTCTTACATTGACATGCAGCGTATCTGTATGCTGTTATCTGATCTCTTATCATGCACAGCTGGAATACACATTGCTTCGCTCCAATTCCGCTGCTGTGAATGGAGGAAAGCACAAGACAGCCACACCGCCAGCTCGTGTTAAATGTAGAAAGGACAGGTGCTTCACCATTTGGCTGCCCTCAGACATATCGCGTGGGTGTCAAAGAGGAGGTGGACAAGGGTGCGGGGGGTCTAAACCAGTCCCCTTCTCTTCCAGGCCTTTGATCTTAGGTGTCAATGGCGGAGCTGTGGGGCATGTGTCACTCATTAGCAGTGTGGTGAGAGCGTGGCGGCTCGCAGGTTCTCCCAATGTGGAGCAGAGTGGAGAGGATGCTGTGAAAATGGCTGCTCATGGGGTGTTCCTGCTAATAAACCCTGATGGTGGCGTCAGGGTTTGGGGAGGAGGGGAGTAAAAGGGGAGTAAAAGAAAAAAAAAACCCTGGAGGAAAGTAGTGCAGTTCACTTTAATAACTGCCTATGTGTTGAGCACTGCTTTCGTTGTGCTTTGTGGTGCACACACTTATGCTAAACTGATAGCACAGGAAGTCGAATAGACGATTTCATTGAAAAGCCTCGCTGCCAGCACTCACTGTCTTGGGAGAGGAGGGAAATGGAAACCAGATGTCTGAGATCCTCCGTGAATATGTCAAAGCTCTCAGACTATGTCAGTTCCTCCATGTCCCATTGGTGGACTGAAACTTTTCTGCACCGTCATCAGTAATGTCTATAATACACCCTCCCAGTGGACATCTCATACAGCCTTGGCTGCATCTACAACCCGGAGACTCCGGGAAAGAAGCTTCACTGTTCCAAAAGATGATCTTTTTTCTGTTCCTTAGGTTTCAAGCCTCACCACATTCCTCAAATTTCAGGGTAACTTCCCATATCCCAGGGCTCAGTCGGGTGGCAAATCTCTCAGCACTCCTTTGTGGATAGATTGCTTTCTCTTGCTTGAGAAAATAACAAGCTACAGAGTAATGACTTAACAAGCAACAGGATAATGGCTTCAGCATGTGCAGGACTGTGTGCATGCGTCTGTGCGTGTGTAGATTTAGGATTGTGTGAGTGTGTGTGTGTGTGTGTGTATGTGTGTGTGTGTGTGTGTGTCTATTGTTTGGGAACCAACTGTGCAGAATCAACTGGCTCTATGTTAGGTTGGAGTTGTTTGAAAGCTGGAACGCTGATGAATAGATCGCTCTCCTCCAGGTCTGGAGCCTCGGAGCCTTTGGGGACTCAGCAGCGCCCGGTGCGTCACAATGACAGCGACGGCCTGTGGGGTGTCGGGTGTTTTCCATCAGAACCAGCTGCTGCATAGGCCTCCCACACAGAACAACGCACCTCCGTGTGTATGCCGATGTGTGTTAGCCTACGTCTGCATGTTTGTAACTGGGGATGTTGGAGACAGCGTGACAGCTTGTGTAGTAAATAATGACAACATGACAGCTGCTGTATGTTATCTGTGTGTGAGTGTGTGTGTGTGTACATGAAGCAGATTGTTGCTGTTTACTATCTGTAGCAGTGTGTTGATGCCATGCATCTGTTCCCAGGGCGCAGTGCCTTGAATCTTAACTTTCTTTGATCTGCAAAGGAACAAATGGGAAGCATTTGACACCTCAGCCTCAACAGTGACAAACCAAACTCCTATCTCTGCTGTGAATGTGCCCATCTCACATACTGGTGTGGTTTTAAGACTCTGTGAACTTGTGAGGCTGTTCATGGGAAATGACATGATATGGACACTATGACTCAATTGGCAATCCTCTTCCTGTCAGTACTATTCATGTGTAACACAAATGTATTCTTGGCATGACCTGACTTGCCTGAGAGAGGTGCTTCTCCCTTTCACAAACAGCTTTCAAACTTTCAACAAATCAAAACCCTCAAATCTACCGAACAAGTGGGGAGAAAATTTGTTTCCCAGCACACCGCCTGACGCTGTTTACATACTGTTACACTGTGTGACATGTTCTGACATGTGGGCAGAAATTGACATTACTTCTTTCATCATACTGTCAAAGCCTCCGGCAACAGCTCAACGTCCTCTTACACCTTGTCTGGGAAAATATGCTCAGGTGCGTTCCACTGTGCCAAACAGGTGATGTTTCCTCCAGTGTCAGGTGGAGAGGACTCTTACACTTAGGTTTAAGGTGTGGAGGATGACTCCACCACCAGAGTGAAATGTCTCAACAGGTATTGATGGATTGGCAAGAAATTTTGTACAGGCATTCAGGGTCCTCCAAGGATGAAACATAATCACTTTGGTGATCGCCTGACTTTTCCTTTAATGTGTGAGGTTGACATTTGTGGTTTTAAATGAAATGCCTCAACAACTATGGGATGGATTGCAATAAAATCTGGTATAAACATCAAAATCAGGTTTGGTGATCTAACACCACCGTCGTCAAGTCAAAATTTCAGTGTGACTGGTTCTTTACTTTACGACCAAATGTGAAGCTTTAGCTGTTCTTTCTGTTTAGCACTAATCAGCAAATTAAACAATTAAAAAAGTATGCATGTTACCTTTGTCACTGTGAGAAATTTGTCCTGTGAGTATTCATGTTCAAGCTCAAAGCACCACTGCACAGCTTCACATAACTGCTGTCACATTAGCGTTGTGATCACATTTCATTTTATATCCTGTCAAGGCCAGAAAAAAAATATCTGCTTTGGTTGCTTTTTGTGTTCAGCAGTTCCTCAACTCGTTGAGATGCCACACAAGAATTTGGGAGTAATGACAGTTTTGGAAAGCTAGGTCAAGATACTCTATGAGAATCTGTTGTTTCCTGTCTCAGGGTAGAAGTCGGGTTTATTTTCTCCCTCCTTCTCCCAATCCGTGGCTCTCTCCAATCCCATCAACCCCAGTGTGAGGCAATGCCCAGAAGGACACACAGAGGGAAAGCAGAGAGCTCAGGCGCCATCCATCCTTCTGCCTCTCCCCCTTCTCCTCTCTCTCGCTATGCTTCTCACTGGCATCGAGTCCGCAGCAACACATGTCTCTGATCAAGTCCAGCCTGCGTCATCAGTTAGTAAACTCCAGGCTCCAGGAAAACCAACAGAGAGCACATTCATAGCCGGCGACCCTGTGACTGAGTGTGTGATTCATTACTCTTTAATATGCACCCCCTACCCCCATCCCCTAACCCACCCAACCACTTCTCCAATCCAGCCTCGGGGCAACTCCACAGCCTGATCAAATCCATCATTAGGCATACTTGTGGTGTTACCGCCGTTGGCCTTCTTATTTACCAGATGCAGCGGTTGTGTCTCTGGCCTGTTTGCAGCTCAGCAGAGAGGAATTAGCTCTGCATTCTGACATTTACATCAGTACTCTGAACTGTAGCGTGTCAAGAGGAAGACAACAACACTGCATGAGATGTCCCAGGGGACAAGAACTCCCACCAAACTTAATCGGAAAATGATTAACACCAAAACATTAGAGAGTAATGAAGTGCTATCAAGCAAGGTGACAGACATTGAGAGGTGCTAATCTTGGTGGAGGAGGCCAAGGATGTAATACATGAGGTGAGAGGTGCCTAGGGACTCCAGCTGAGGATAGAATGATAGTTTTGATGCTTTTTAAAAAACTGAACAGTCCTTCTATTCTCATGCATAAAGCATGAGGATGGCTCTGTTTCCAGACAATTGCCTTTTCACACTGAATCCACTGTTGAGGTTATATTTTACTCATCCCAATACCCAAGTAACATGGCGATGCAGTCACACTTTATTTGGATTACCCGACACTGATTATCAGCTTACTGTCAAGTGACTGTAACGTGTCAGTGTAACAACTACGGCTTTCAGGTGATAGTCACAAGTGTGAAAGGAAGTCTACGCATATTCAGTGTCTATGTCACAGTTCATTTTGAGCAGGTCATTGAGAAGTACCAGGATGAAGGCCAGACTGGAGTTAAAGTGGGTGTCTGGAGGCTTTTCCTGGGAGAGTTCTCTCCAGGTCTTATGTGTCATGAGTGCAAGATGGGTCCTGTTTATGAGATGCTGACAGCTCCTTCCTGTCTCCCAGGCCATGAGCTCTAACTGCTGCTGCACCGAAGGCCACTCTTAAGTTCCTGGCCACCCAACTCCACCCCAAAAAGTTGGCTTAAAGAGCAGCCATGGGTGGGACAGCTGATGGGGGGCGTGGGGGGTGGGGGATGGGACATGGCGCTGGCAGTGGCAGAATGTAGCAACAGCAGCAGAAACAGCACTTGAGCTCTGCTGCTCCTCAGTACAGGCTGCTTTTTCGGGTAAAGTAGGCCAATGTAAACTCCCACTTCCTGTCGGCCTTGTCTCAGAGGGGGAGAGATGATCCTTCTGTGAAGAGGGAAAGGGCTGCTGCTCTGTAGGGACACACACACACACACACACCCACACACACACACGCACACACACACACACACACACACACACACACACACACACACACACACATACACACACACACACACACACATAAATAGAAATACAGCCATAGAAGCAGGCAGAGAGTGAGTGGGAGAGAGCGAGCGAGAGAGAGAGGGATACACAAACACGGTGGGGTTCAGGAATGTTAAACACATGCTTTATGGCATAAATAGCAGCCACTTTTGGTAAATTACAGTGAGTGCTCTGGCACTGTAAAGCACACAGCAGGAAAAGGCTCTCAGATTTCAGATCCAAGTCCTCCGCTCTCCCCAAGGAACAAGAAGGGAGCATGTTGTGTTTTCATTTCTCTATAAAAAGCCAGAAATAAGTACAGTAACTTGTGATGCAGCAAAGATTTAAAATATATAAGTTTATACTGGCAGAAAGAAGTTGCACAGCCTCTGCTGCAATGGTGACCTGGTAAGACTAGAAGAAAGCAACGTGTGCCAAAATGTTTATCTATAGAACCTAAAGTAAAAAGATTGCATCAGAGTTATGAGTGTGTGGCTCTCTCTCACTAGAAAATGTGTTTTTTCCTTCAGTTATTTAAAGACTACAAAGATGTACATCACCATAAAAAGTCAAACACGACAAACTTGAGAGCAAAGCAAACTTTAAATGATAGAATTCTTAGAATTGGTTTTGCCAGCAGAGCTAACCCCCTCACCTCAAGACATGTAACCAGCTGACATCATCGAAATAGTCCTCAACTAACTTCCACCAGCTGAGATTTTAACAGCCCTTTTATCTAAAAGCATCCTGGGCTATGACATGAGGCCATAATGGCTGAAGAAACCACAATCATGGACTCACATTATTTCCACATTGGACTTGGTTGGTGTTTGTGTACAGATGTTTGAGAATCTGTATAAGCAATCTCGTTTGAAGTACTGAGTGTGTGAGGTGAGTCACTTGTGCTTGCTGCAGTGGTCGTCCTGGCTAATAGCTGTGCGTACATTTCCCTGACTCAGAAGGAAATAAGGAACTGCTCCGTGGAACAGCTTACCTCACTCTGTGTTGGCCCGGCTGGGCCTCAGCCCACGCACACCGACTAACTGACTGACTAGTGGCCTGACTTACTGACTGAGAGCGGAGGAGCCATGGGAACCTAAAGCTCCAGTCTGAGCAGACTCTGACTCATTGTCTAGGTGGAGGAAGAAGAGAATGTTATACTCTCCCCGAGGAGGAAAAAAATATACACACTGCAATCATGGACGTAGCTTACTAGAATTCCACCTTTAGATCATTTCAAGGCCCCTAGCGAGCACGTATGAATTCATGCTAAATCTTGGAATTGATTAGAAACAGAAGTCGACATTCCCCTCAAATTCTCTTTTAAACTGTAGACACACATTCACATGTGCAGCCGTATTTGCACAGTGACAGTGAGAAGTAGATGGCAGGTGGAAACTGAAAGCAGGTGCATTCAGTTGTTCCCGTCCATCATGCAGTGTGTTCACCTGCACATCTGCGGTTTGGCTTAACTGCATTGGTCTTTTCACTTGCCACATCTAATATCAAGATGTTGACAGAAATCTACAAGTTAATGATCAAACAGGCCTTTTATAACCAACGTATCAACTGTGCTCATTTCCACATCATATCTGAAAAGAGATTAAACTGCCCACGCTCAATTTTAAGTGTATGCCAAGGCAAAAAAACAAGTTTTAATAAACATAAATTACTTTATTGAATGAAAATTTATCAGTTATGACAGACAAGAAATAGGAGTGAACACACAAGCATGGTACAAAATTGAAATAACACATCATTTGCACATTGCACTATAAAACACTGCCATAAAATGTTTAGGAAAGTTAAAAATTCGTCTTTGTACTGTCCATTTACAGGGTTCTGATCACATATTAGGCAACCATGTCTCCATGGTGTAAACGTTTAAATCTTTGGTCCCAGCCTTCTTGCATTTCAAACTATTTGGTTCTAATTTCTACTAATACTGCAATCATAGATTTAAAAAAAAGCCACAAATACATACTGAGGTAAAAAAGGCACATTTTTGGTACAATTTCAAGTCACAAATTAATTTCACTTACAAAATATGGCTTTGGCTGGTAATATTAACACTGTGGTAACCTTGAGTGCATGGCTTGCATTGTTATCCATCTTGCAGTGGTGCTGCAAAGTGAAGTTTCTTTGGAAAATAACAGACAGAACGGCTTTCCCTATCTCTGAAACTCATCAGATTAAAGAGAAGGTTTGGATGTAGTCAAAATAGAGGCTTAAAATGATCCCCACTGGTGAAAAAACACTAACTGATGCCATTCTTTTGCGATGACATACTTCCTCTTTTTTCTTAAGCAAACCAAGGGCAGTGGAAGTCACCTGCTATCAACCAGCGAAGGTCATGGCTGTAGCACCTGTTAGCACCTCGTCTATCTACACCACAGTACCAGGGACAGCTGTGTGTGCATTTGCTTTTGTGTGTGTGTATGAGTGTGTGTATGAGTGTGTGTGAGAGTGTGTTTTGAGGCACGCTGAGAGATTTATTCCACCCACGCACCCCTACCTCTCAGCAGCTGTGTCTAGGCCATGATCCTGAGCTGGCCGGCACCAGGACAGAGAAAGGAAAGAACACCTCTTACCCCAATGAGTTCACTACATATTTGGCTTTGGAATGGGCACAATAGCAACAAAGGGGCTGATATCAAGTGAGTGTCAGCATTGCTCAGTTCAGATTTGGTCCAACAGCCTCAAGAATAAAAAAAAGAAAAAACAATCTGCTCCTCTGTTGTTTTTTTCACAGAGCAGAGAGGCTAAAAGTATTAAATTCAGATCCATAATGAGGCTTGATACTCTCCAGGTCTCTTAAAGTGGGCCATTTCATGCTCTGTGTAGCCTTACAGGTCATCAACAGGCCAGCTGGGCTTATGTAGACCCTCCCTCCGTGGCCACTAGCCCTCCACTGCCCTGAGCTCTGAGTGGGTCCCTCTGTCTCTCTCACTGTGGCGTCTCACACCGTGGCCGAGCAGCACCCTGAGGAGCTGTGTTTCTGCAGCAATGACATGCGGCTGAAGGTGCGAGAGCAGACGCCACACTGGTACTTCTTAACCTCGGCATGGGTCTGCAGATGAGCTCGCAGGTTGGAGCGGTCAGCGAAGGCCCGGTTGCAGTGGGGGCAGGAGAATGGGCGCTCACCTGGACAAAAAAAAAGGGAGCAAACATATGTCATATGGTCCCTTTTACTGTAGCTCTAGCCTTTAGCAGGTGCTGCTAACAAACATCCTCATGCAGTGACAACAGTTAGGCTTCTCTAAGTTCACAAGAGCTTTCTATTAACACCTTTCTCTCTCTCTCACTCTCTCTCTCTCTGTCTGTCTCTCTCTCTCTCTGTGTGTGTGTGTGTCTCTCTCTCTCTCTCTCTCTCTCTCTCTCTCTCTCTCTCTCTCACAAACACACATTCTGTAGATAATGAAGAAGCACATGGCAGGCTGGTGGGGTCAGAGCCTGACTGAATTAGCATGATTCAATCAGAGCCAAATGAGATTAGCACGGTAACAAGTTGCTGCAGGTACTAAGTGCTTAGTGATAGCCAAGAGCCTTCAGGCATTCTTCAAACCTTTTGTCACTCATGGCCCTATTCTGTTGTCTTCCCCAGAAGCCATGATAAGATAACCAGCCAGTGTGTCATTGTTACTTGGATATTAAACACAATGAGTGATCAATGAGTTCAACGTCTACAGAAGGCTTCCCTTTGTGATAATGTCTGCTGATCAAGTGTTGAGTTCATCACACTGATTGTCATGGATATCCCTCACTTAACAGCCCAGATGATGCAGGAGTGAACTGTTGACTCACGATGACAGTAACTCAAATGCAGGTCTACTATTTAACAACAATACAAACACTGACTTCTTCACATATGAATCAGGTGGAGAGTCATTAGATGAGTAAAGATGTGTAATAAAGTTGTGTATCTTTACATATGGATCTTACCTGTGTGTGTGCGGATGTGGCCGCGCAGCAGCCACGGCCTGGAGAAAGCCTTTCCACATGTGGTACACACACAGGGCAGGGTGTGTGAGCGGATGTGCATCTTCAGAGCCCCCAGGCTGGTGTACTCTTTGGGGCAGTGTTTGCAGAGGAAGGCTGGCCTGGCTGCTGTGACCGGGGCCTCCCTCTCCTCCTCTTCCTCTGGGGGACTGACGTGGGCCATAACACCAGTGCATTTCATCCGTTGACGAGGGGCATACGTGTGTACAGGTTCCGGGCTAGGGGGGTCTGATGTGCGCCCTTCATCCTCCTCTCCACTACTGCTGGCACTGCTACTGAGGCTGGATGGGGAGCTGAGGTCCAGGGGGCCTGGAGTGGCAGAGGGCTCTGTTTGGGAGGTGGACAGGTAGAGGGCGGGCAGGACACTTAAGTCCCACACCAGGCCTGTTGTGAAGCAGGTGGCAGTGGAGGTGTTGACCCCTGATGTGAGCTCAGCAAGAGAATATCTTTCCAGTGAAGTGTCTGAGAAAGAAGAGATGATTGGTTTAAATACAATCAGATAATAACAGACAAAGTGTAATAATAAAAGTTATCAAAACAATGGAAGAACACAGAACAAACTGATGATTTCATATGTATGCTTTCATCAGTTCCACCTATTCGGTGTGTATTTGTTTTGATTATAGATTCTTGTTTTTCCATCAGCATTTACTGAGCATAAAGCTGGAGCCATGGGAAGGCTTCATGGGCCGTTTCCTCCCACGTATTCACAAGGGCTTGTAACATGAATGGAGCTCTGTCTGGTTGCAGAAAGGGGGGAAAGTGCATCTAACGGGCCCCAACTTGATCGGGGAGTAACTGGATTTGTATTTGAACCACACGCAAGAAACACAAACACAAAGATACTTTTACATTTCTAACACTAACTAAACTTGTGAAAACAGGTGGCTGTTGTCTATCAAGTTTGCGCATTTATGTAAGAAATGCTTTCATATTTCAAAGTCTAAAAAAAAACAAAAAAAACTTCATAACTCACCATTCTGACATTCCAGTTCACTGTAGTTTGGCTTTTGTTTAGCGAAGTACTTTTTGACCAAGAAGGATCGAGGCATTGTCCTTTTTGAGCGTTGAGTAACTGTGCGTAAAAGTATCCTGTGATCGCGACGCACAGTTTAGAAGAAGAAAAAAAACAGTAAAATAAATCTTGATCCTCGGATCCGCAGAAACAGAGAAATATCCTCCTGTAGTCCACAAGTTAGAGTGGACTTCAGCAGACAACTGAATGTGCAGCTTTCATGCAGAATGACTAAATGCTTGCCTCTGTTCTGAAATACTCTGACACAGGCGGTAGGGGTGTGCTCGCCCCGAGGGCCCTCCCCACCTCCCATATCACTGCTCTGGAAGAAGCCTTCATGCTCAGACACTTCACAACAACAAAAACATTAGCCTTACAGCGTTTTACAGACATGAATTCAGCAGTGTTGACCTGCTGACAAGAAAAGGGCGAAAGAACTATAGTAGTTATTCTAATGATTGTATGTAAAGGACCGCCTGAGTGTCGTAAACTTTAACCACACACCGTGGCACTGTGTGGTCCAATTATGTTAATATGTACCTTGCCAATAATTAAAATGATTTTCCATTTCTAAAGCCAGTTGGATTTTCTTTTATACACTGTAGTTGTTTGAAGAATGTAAGGACTTCATGTGTTTTATAATATGTGCTGAGAAGCATCCATCCATGCGTCCTGGACAGCCAGTGTGACTGCAGAGACAGACACGGTCACACTCAAACCAATTCTAACATGGAAAATGTAAAAGTCTCCAGGTGACCTAATCTGCATGTCTTTGGGTGTCCATTAACTTATTTTATTCCAGCCATTTTTATTTTTATTTGACCTCATTGGTGACTTTGGGGACGAGAGACTATAAACATAAAACATTGCCAATGTGCGTAATATGTCTGTTTAATTGTCATTCTCATTATATTTATGTTTTAGAGACTGTACTGTATAGTGAGTAATCTCTTTTCTAAATCGGTAGATGGAATGTTCTGTTGTGTTAACTGTATTCATTGTAATTTGGTATTGTCGGTTTCATCAGACCTGCTACACTTCATTATTGTAAATGAAGCACTTGCTTCACCTATAACCTACATTAAATCACAGCCTGTCCCAACTGTGGCGCTTAACGGTGCAACAACCTCAGTGGAGCAACTGCACCATCTTATGGAGGAAAGTAGTAATTAAATATAACAACTTCATGCCAATTAACACCAGGTGGCGCTATGATACAGATGTTTAATTATTCAGTACATTGATCTGATTCTACTAATCTGCATTTATATATATATATATATCTTAAATTATGTCACCTGTGAAGTTCATTTGAATTCTGTGTCAAACTGTGTCTGACATAGGTGTGTGTTTCAGTTTATTCTGCCCAATAGGACTTCTTGCTCTTTAAATCGTTTGAAAGCAACAACAAAAATATTTTCTTCCAAATGTCCACTCCTAATATGACCTACTGAGCTGCATTAAACGATGAGAAAGGAGCATGAAAAGAAATAATGTCCTCTTTGTTTTCCACATAATTTGCCTCCAGAACAAAGATATATTTATGCTGTACATACTCTCATTATAACACGTCACTATGCTATAGATATAAAACAAAACAAAAAAAGGTCATGAAGGACTGTGTTAGTATGACTCAGTAATATATCGATATAAACTCGCCATTGTGCTTCACAAACAAGCCTGCCTACACTACCCTGCAGGGGTATCACTGGGATAAAAGATTGAACTGTGCGCATGTGGGCACATTTAGTGTGATGGCTTCAGGGGACTGATGCTGAGAGATCATCAGTCCTTCTTTGGAAAAAAGCTTCCTTTTTTGTGTGTAATACAGTCCAGTCTAAGTCTAAGATAGATCTTTGATGCCTTTAAATGCTTCGGGTAAACTGGCCACTTGCCAGCGTACAACACCAAAATGAGGGCAAACTTCATAATGCTTATTTCAATGTCAAAAAAGTTACATTTATTTGACTGATATCTTAAAATGCACAATATTCATTTGTAAATTTAGCACAATGGTTGATTGTCCACAAATCTAAAAGTTAATATGCATAATCACCTCAAAAATGTGTTTGTGTTGACATTTTTGCTTTAATCATACAGTAGGCCTATAATCAATTTAAATTATAAGTGCCAATTCATCTTGTGACCCATCACCTTGGACATTTTAAGACACCCTCACAAAGCATCTTTTATGTTCAGACTGAAGCACGGCCTGTTAGAGTTTAGTCAACTACTCAATGGTACATTAAGTGAAGAAAATAGAGAACTTTGGCACCATTTACTCTCATCATACCACTAAGTGGAGACAAAGACACGTTTCTGTGATGAGCTTTTGTGGTTCCATCAATACAGTAACGTCAGCTACACTCATTTTTATCCAGAGCTGCTGACCTGACACACACACACACACACACACACACACACACACACACACACACACACACACACACACACACTCCATGCACATGTACAAATGAATAGACTATTATTAGTAGCCTAAAAGTCATTCAAATGAGGTGTGATAGCTGCAGAGGACAGATCTTGGAGATCATAAATCCTTCTCAGGAGAAAAAAGGCTTTGGTTTTTGTGTAATTCAGTCCAATTTAAATGCTGTGGTACCATTAATACAGTCGTATTTTATCCATAGCCGCTGACCTGAGACACACATGCCTTCCATTCACATGTACAAATGTAGTAGCTATATTGGGCTACTAAACCATTCAATCTCAGTGAAGTCACCCAATGAACAGGACTGTCTGGACTGGCTTTCTTTTTCGCTGCAAGTGTTCTATGTATCTAACAATGGCTGCGATAAGTGTTTTGCTGTGGGCTGTGTTCCTGTGGTTATTAATTCATGTTGGAGTTCTGTGAGCAGGACAAAGAGCGGACACGAGTGACCTACAACATGAAGTAGGAGGGGAATCATCTTGACAGCAGTGTGCTCTTTGACGAGACTCGAATGGACGCGCAGGGAGCGTCTACGGCCTCTGATTGGCCAGTTTTCTCCTGTGGGCGGGTCCTCTGTTGTCTGTGATCAGTTGGAAATTTGAAATACAAAAACAACGTCTTCTTGCTGGATGTGACACTTACAGGCTTTCAGAGACTTATGAGTCATTGTAAAATAATTGATATTTTCCTAAATTGACACAATGGTCTGCGAGTCAAAGTGAGAAAACACTAACGGCAGGTAAGGAAACGGCAGAGCTCATTTACAGAAATACACCACCATTAGACAATAAACAGGCGACATCATAACAGCAGACGATATCTTTCTATTAGTAACATTTGTTGGATCGACGTAAGTACTGTTGGGTGCAAGTGGTTGTTACTACTGGGTTTGTCTGCAGCTGTGGAGGATAAAACAAGCGGTTACCTTTACCATTTACCACATTAACACTGTGATCAGTGAGGTAAGGTTGGTTCAACAACAGCCTGCAGACAGTGGTGTTTCAATGCCATTATTTCTTCCATAGTTGATGTGATATATATCTCATGCACGACCTTAAACACAAGTCTATACTACTGATATATACCACAGGTACAGTTAATGTGTACTACAGGAAACAATGCAATGTCAGTCATTAACAAAATGCAATGGCTGCACGGAGACATCGCAGTCCATGGAAAGGTGCAGAACAGTCCTTGCACTTAACAAGATGTTTGATAAAAAGAGCCCCTCCCCCATGTATACAGAAACAGATGGACCCTAACAATGAAATTCTGGGGGAGTGGGCATCATGATTCAAACTACTGCACTGGAAGACGTTTCATTGGACATCCCAGTCATCTGACCAAACTTTGCTTGAATTTTGAAAAATGAAAATGAAGGGAGGGTCTCATGTCATGACCCAAACAGTTAGAAGAGATTAGAGATAGCAGACATGCTCTGTGAACATGCATATGACAGTGTGTGTATTTCTTCTTGTCTGCAGTTACAGACAACACCCAAGCTTCCTGCTGAATAAAGAAGGGAAGGAAAACAGGAACAACAGCAAAGACAAACACCTCAAGAGGAAACAAAAAGAAAGCAGTCATGTTCAGAACGATCACTCGTCTGCTTTTTGGGGGAGAGGTAGAGACCCCTGAAGATGTGAAGTCTGGAGAAGTGGTGGAAGAAGGGTGGCTTGTTGTCAATCATCAAGGTCGGTTATGTAGCCACTGTAGATGTTCTGTTTACACCACACAATTCTTCTATTAGGAATATTTGTAATGTAACAATATAGATAGAAATATGCAGTGTTATAAATTGACGTGTCGTGGACATATTTTAGTGGTTGTTGGAGAGTAGAGCTTCTTGATAAAGAAGTCTGCTGGTCCTATGGTTGAAATTAGTATCACAGTGATCATACATTTTTTATGCAAAAGCATGTTGAGTAAACACATTAATGTTAACTGCATTAACACGAGACTCTTTTTCTCATGTAGCCAGAGCACTTGTATTTTACTAGTCAGTGTGATTCCAAATAAAGACAAGATATTGTGTTGTGAATTACTCCCAAATCATGTCAACCAAATCATAACAAAGCTCCAATTATGTCTCCACCACAGCAGACAACCAGGATGCAGAGGTTCCAAATATCCAACCATCAAACTCTGCTCTTTATGTAGACACTGATACAAAACTGGAAACTGATACCAGGTGAGGGAACAAGAGAAAAAGTGAACTGTAAACTTGTGTAAAACTAGTGCATGACTTTATTTCAACTGTTTAACTTCACATGAACATATATTGATGCATACTGGCTCTGGAGATTATCAACACTTTAATGTTTCACATACTTGCTTGTGTTTCTCTCCAGTGCGACAGATCCAGAGCCCACAATTCAAACCAACAGTGCCACCAGTAACAGTCCAGCCATTGCTAGCCTTGTTTCTCAGCCTAAAACTCTGTCAGAAGTGACACAGTTAACATCTGCCCAGAAGGCTAAATCATGTACAGGCCGGCACCACATGTCCCGTAATGCCATTCAGCGCCAGAACCGCGTTCGTCAAGGTGTCCAACATCCGTCCTTCCACCTCCAGCAGCCAGGGCATCGCAACCTCAGCCACTGAAGCTCTGGCTTGCACAACCACCACAAGAAAAGCACTATACTGTTTTTACTATTTGTACCCTTGTGCAGTTATAATCTATACATGTAATAATAATTATGTATACATGTAATCTTCATGTAATCCATTACAAGACTTGACAACTGTTGTCAGTTAATAGGCAGCTACACTATAACCTCATGAAATGAGATACACTATGTTTTGTCGTTGTGTGTATGTAAGTTTATTCACAATGTTCTGAGTGGACACAGAAAGTACAGCCTATGCAACGTGTATCCTCAGACATTTTTGGAGTGAAGTGATGTGATTTGTGAACCGACATGCTTTTATCTGTATGTACTTGGTTTTAAAACATTTTTATACAGCAATAAAATGATCACATTGCAGCTTGTGCTTTATTTATTGGAGGAATTCAAATGTCCAAATGACATTGAACTGGTCACTGTTTGACGGGTGCAAATGTTGAGATCTCATTGATTGTGAGGTAATTGCACCAGCTGTGTTAAAGGGAAGGGTGTAGATTGTGCAATGAGGAGGCCTGATATCATTGTGTGGTGTGTTGAAGGAAGAGAGCATGGAACTTTCTTCTGACACAAAACTTAACAAGCAGTTAATATTGAAAAGTTACAAAAGCTTTGGTGGTTCATCTCAGTCAGCTGATGGCTCATCACCAAGTAACTTCACCTGTCAATCAAACAAAAAACATGGGGAGGATACAGGTATAGTGTAAAGATACAGTTCTCAATTTTCGTTCTCAGCCCACAAGATGAAGCTGTACTTTTATTCAGTGGATTAACATCTGCCATGTTCCTAATTTGCAATATGATAGCTGTAACTCACCTGATCTGGTATGAAGGGAGAAAATCGGCCAGATTTCTAAGTCCTGAGGAGCTAAACTTTAACCAATATATCAATATTTTGGTGTCCAAATCCACCACAGTTTCGCTGAACTCAGTTTAAAATGTTTCGTTGCTCCTGCCACAGATCTCAGCCACCTCCCGAAAGAGATCCCTCTGAAACAGCTGGCCTCTGGTAGCTCGGATTTGTATGACTTGTACGACATCAAAGACACAAACAAGGACTCCTCCAGTCAGAACATGCTAATATTTGTTTATGCTGCATCTATCATCTTTGCCACTGGAGTGACCATTGCTTTGATCCTGCAAATTTACCTGGGGGAAAGTTTGGTATGTCATGCCTTATACTGTAACTGTGTAAGTTAAACCACTGCTGCTTTACTGGTCTTCATCACTGTGGCTTCTCAGGTCTTCATAAAAGGTGTGCTGGTGTCAGATCATGAACGCTGCACAGCACTCGGCCAAAGAGTCCTTCATGATCACGGCTCCAGTGTGGATGCAGCCATCGCCGCCACTCTGTGTTTGGGTGTTGTCCATCCACATGTGTCAGGTATTGGTGGGTATGTGACTGACTTATTTTTGATATGCTTGCTGTAAAATATACTCACATGTCTGATCATGAATTCATCTTTTGCTCATCCCCTTCCTGTAGAGGTGGGGTGATGATGGTTCATGACATCCATAGCAATAAAACCAGGTTGATAAATTTCCTGGGAACTGTACCAACAACACTTAAAGAGGACATGCTGCAAAATGGCTCAGAGCTGAAGGTACTACACCATTAAACATTTTTGATTTATAATTTTGCATGAAGAGGCTTATAATTGGTAATCATCTGTTCAGGCAGGTCTGCAAGTAGGAGTGCCAGGTATGCTGAGAGGGTTACATCAAGCTCACAGGCTGTATGGAAGGTAAAAATGATTAGATAAAGTCCAAATTTCTTTTCAAGTTGAACATGTTTCATCACAAAATCACCACAGTTTATCTTGGAAGAATGTGGTTACCAGAGCAGCCGATGTAGCCAGAGAGGGTTTCAATGTGTCTCACAGTCTTGGTGAGTCAAACCATCCCTCCTTTACAATTTCTCACTTTCTCACAATATAACCATATGATATCACCTGAAGACAATATGGCCACATGTGACTCAATTGTGTTCTTCTACAGCTGAGGCAATATTGAAAGTAAAAGGTGAGAAGATAATGCAACGTTTCAGGACCGTGTTCCTCCCAGAGGGCCGCGCTCTGCGTCCTGGTTCATTTCTGAGGATGCCTGGCCTGGCTGGAGTCTTGGAAGCTGGCCTGTTGAACTTCTACAATGGAAACTTATCACAAGAGATGGAGGATGAGGTGAATGGAAGTACCTGCGTTGTAGGCAAAGTTATAGTGTGAAAATCGTGTTTAGTCTGGGATCATCTTTCATCAATTTCAGTGTTTTTTCATATAAAGGTGCGAGCCAGCGGAGGGGTGTTGAGCAGAGAGGACATCACTAACTACAGAGTACAAGTGGATCAACCAGTGGAGGCTCTGTTTAACGGTAAATAGAAGACTAAACTTTATTTGACTGCAGAAATGTGTCTGGATTCTTCATACCTTCATCTACTTTTTTACCCTTTGTCTTAGAGTTCATAATTAAATTTCCTCATACCCCATCTGTTGGGGCAGTGTTGGTTTCGGCTCTCGGCCTTTTAGAGCGATTCTTTCTCAGTGAGAAGAATAACACAGAAAGTCAAACATACCACCAGACCACTGAGGTACTGAACTGTGAACCTTTAAATAACAGTTTTCATGTTTATTATGGACTAGTTGAAATGTTCTCCCAAGTAAAACAGCTTTTCTCCCTCCCTATAAAGGCTCTGAAAGAATCTCTGGCTATGGCAAGGAGTTTGGGTGACTCTAAATTGAACTCTTCAGTCTGGGAGCTTCTCTTTGATATACTGAGGTAAATTATATAATTGTGATTAAGGCTGCAACATTTTTTTTAAATTTTTGTTATTAAATCAATAAATTGCTTTTCCCTTTAAATATCAAACAATAGTAAAACATGTCCATTGTACAGGGATGTCTTCAAATGTCTTGTCTTATCCAACCAACAGTCTAAAACTCAGCAACATTCAGTTTACAATCATATCTGACCAAAATGAAAATCTGATTGGGACATTGCATGAGAATATTAAGCTTATTTTCTCAAAATTCCTGAAATCATGAAATGATTGTCAAAATTATATTCTGTCAATCATCTAATTGTCTCATCACCTTTGTTGTTTCAGATCTAATTAAGCCATTAAAGTCATAATAATAATGGTTCTCCAAGCATTGCATGTTTTCACGATTTTTATCTGTTATCTGTTTTATCTGTCAACTGACCAACATAGCACCAAACTAATCTAGCTGAGGTGATTCAGTGATTCAGTTGATTTTTTTTATCTCTTCTCTTGCTGAAAGTAAGAGTCATGCTGACGTGCTTCAAAGGATCAATCACTCCAAAGCATCTCTCCCTGAACGCCACTCCTCTGCTGTCACCTCTCTCCAGACTGAGCATGTGGCTGGACAGGTAGTGGTAATGGGACCGGATGACCTTGTGGTGTCAGTGGCCAGGTGAAGACTTTGGTAATCACATTGCCTGCATTCTGACCTTAGACAAGACACACAATGAAAGAATGTCAGTCAGCTTTCCCAGCAGCACATACCACACATACATATGCTCCTGCTTCGATCTCTATGTGATCTTGCAGCTCTCTGAGCCGACCATTCGGGAGCAGAATCATGACGCAGTCAGGCGTTATTCTAAACAGCCTCATCCTTGATTTCTCCTTGCTGAACAAAACCAGAGGGCAAATCCAAACCAACCAGGTGCTTTACCATGAGAAATATTACCCATTAAAACCAGTGAGTTAAAAAAAATCCGGTTTTAACCATTTCTCTCTGATTACAATTTGTGTAGAGAAACAGAGTCCAGCCTGGAAAGAGGCCCCTATCGACTCTCATGCCCATAATAGTGGTGCCAGCCAGGCAAAAATGTGGGATCTACATGGCAGTAAGCGGCTCAGACAGAAACAGTTTGAGCATGATTACACAGGTCTGATTCACTGTCTTTATAAGAGGAGTTTGATTCTTATTCAGTGGATGATGTTATGGATAAAGAATACAGAAAAATGTATGATTTATAGTTTTTGTCTGCTTTAGGTCTTGATAAGTTTGCTGTCTGACTCTAAAGAGAAAAATGTAAGCGCCTCTCTGAAAAGACACCATCCCAGACTTCAACCAAACAGACTTCTCTCTATGTGTGAGTACGTGTATGACACAGAGGTCAAAAGAGCTGACCTTTGCCTGTTGTTTTGTTCTTATCGCATTAGTCATTTTATTTCATGTTAGTAAATTATGTTTTCCCAAACTGCCTCATCAGCTGATTTTCCAGAAGAGAGTGTGCAATATTTGCAAGGTCAAAAAGTGAAGACAAACACTGCTGTCCAGGGGATCTTCAGAAACAAAGATATCATCAAGGCCTTACCTGTACCTCAATGATCTAAATAGTAGCTTAATAATGTTGGATGTTCTCATGAACTTTACGGTCAAGGTGTGTGAAATGAAATGGTGAAATCTGAATAAGCTGTTGTATAATGTAAAGTTTGTGATGCACTGCCTATTTTAACAAGTTTGTTCAACCCTTGTTTGATTGTAATCACCAACTGATAGAGGAAAGCAATTCAACTGTTGAAAAAAGGAAACATCTCTGCTCATATAAATGATCTTAAAACTTAATAAAGTCATAAACTCAAACTCATCAAACTTGAGTTCCTTCCTTATGTGTTTTCAGTGTGTTTATAAATGATGCAACACAGACACGGGTTTGGTGCCTTGGTGCCTGTTGAGGACATATGACCACTGTGTACATGCACGCTGGAGAAAATGAGGGCTATTACGTAAAGCTGATGTTCAGTCAAGATACTGTCAGACAAGCATACCACCTGCATCACAAGAGAGGACGTGTCACATGTTTAGATGCAGACAAACATGTCACTCAGATCAGTGTACTCTAGTACCTCTAAACAGTGTACTCAGTTTCTGTTAACACTGTTTCTTTGCAGCTACTGGTGAGTAATAGGCCTATTCCAGTGATTAATTGTCATTAGGATGTGATGAACCTCCCTGTGTTTGTCAAGATTAAAATGAAACCCAGATGAGCAGAAAATGATAACCTTTTGATAAATGAAGCTGCACTTAACTTTTAGGCTTAGTATTATTAGGTTTATATTGAATAACACAGTAAAGCACAAGAGTAAAAGGTCATGATATGGATTTAAAATGTCACCATAAATAAAATGCATCTTGGCATATAGACTCATTCAGAGTCTATAGTTGAGTCACAAAAATGTTTTCCTGGAAATACAACATAGTGAAGAATATCTTGAGTTTTTTTCTTTTTCTTTTTTTAATTTTTTTTTATCACAGGTGGTCTTGTAAAGTGGCGGAAATATTGCTCAGTGGACATTTTCGGGGCGGAGAAAATGTGCGTGTGGGCGTTGTCGGCCACACGCAGGTCAGTATTTAAACGCATGTGGATACTTTCACCCCTTCAGTAGGAGTCAAGAGGAAGAGAAAAACCTGTCATTACCGAAGTTAAATAACCCCTCTGCGTTTGTTTCATGTGAACACCAGTGGAATTAACGGTATTGGAGTAAGAGCTCTGGACTGATTAAAACCAGTGAGTAAACCAGCGTTGTTTTTGTGTTTTCAGCGACTAAAACTTTAAAAAATTAGTCATTAGAAATGCGTTGAATAAAACAGCTCGGCTTGCTTTATTTAAAGAAGTGGAGTATCCCATAACCTGTTCCGGGCTAGCCCCCTTTTATGAACTCGTGACTTATTTTCTGTTATTGTTTTGTTTTCTACGTTTTCATTAGGCTATGTTTGCTGTTAAACAGGAAACTCTTGTGTTATTGTTTTGTGTATCAAAGTAGCTTTAGCAAGGAGCTGTAGTAAAGCTACAATGTAATGAACTCCTGGTGTGTTATCTACAGGTTCTGTTACCTGTTTCAAAACTCTACATAGCGGCTTTCAATGGAGACCAAAACTGTAGTCATGGAGAAGTTTTTCATCGTGATACGCGGGAAGTCGAGGAAAGGCTTCTGCCGGGGATGTATTGGCCGTGTGGAGGCAGAGACGCAGCGTGGAGAGCTGATGGGGCTGTTGTACGGCGGAGGCAGCAGCTCGGGGACCCCCAAGAGCGGAGGCATCGTGAAGAGAGAGGACACCTACCCTCTGACCCGCCACCAGGCCCAGCTACTGCTCTACGTTTCCTCCGCAAGCAAGCGCCTGGAGTTGCTGTGTAACCCCCAGCTGTTCACCGCCATCTGCGAGCTGTCTCAGAACGACCTGGTGGTGGTGAGACACAAGAAAGGACACCTGCCCGCGCTGGTAAAGAACCTGATGCAGATTGGGAGGAAAGAGAATAAGGATGACCTGCACATGCTCGGCTTCGAGGTGGAATTAGTGGTGGGTAAAGTAGTTTGTGTGGTCTCAGCTCGAATAAATGTATCCAGAGAAGATTAACTATATCAGTGGTTCCCCTTGGGGGTCTCCAGCAAAAAGGGGAATCATTTATTTTCACTATAATTCCTCCCATAATGAAACCAAAAGAGAATGTATGACTATTGCAGTCTATTTTGACTATCTGATCAAGGGTTTCACACACTTTCTGTAATAAGACATATAAAAGCAAACATTTTATCAGATAGGGAATTTGCGTCAGTTTAGGGCTCCTTGACATGGAAAAAGTTTGAGAATCACTGAAACTATCTATCTCCAGTGATCTGTGTCGTGAAGTAAAGAACAACCAAGTTATCAGTCAAAGCGATGCGTAACTCGTGATGTCATGAGTGTTGACTGTACACATGCACAAGAGCTTTATATATACTGTAGCCTCCATCTGAGGACATGTTATGTGTCTGTCTTAATTTCAGGAACTGTTCTTTCTTTGTCTTCCTTGTAGGACAGCGAATGTAGTTTGTCATCCAAGAAACCTGCTCCTCTGCCCCTGTTCAGTGCCGCAGACATCGTCCAAGTGGTCCCATCTTACTCCGTTCCCCTCGGACTGCACTGGAAAGATGGCCAATGTGGGGGTAAGTAATGTGGTCAAAGTCTCACAGTTTACTTGCCTCTTTCATAGTCAATGTGCAGCATTTTAACTAGGTGATACTTGGTGATTTCATTCAGTTCATCCAACAAAATCATAAATTTCAGCATCTAGCAAAAAAACAATCTCTATCACCCTCCCCTCCAATCGGCAAATGATATTCTGAAACTGAAAGTTTAAACACCCCGGACCACAGATGGTGATACTGATCCAGTGGTCCCAGTACGCAACTGGAACAACTGGTCCTGTTGCTCTGGAATGCAGAACAGTGGATTCATCACGTGCTCCTGCATTTTTGTACATTGTGCACTCTGAGCTGTCTACATACTTTGCTTTTAGATCTTTGCCATGTGAGTTGGAGGTCAATCTGATGAGGTAGCTTGTGACAAGCCTTTAAAAAAAATGTGATATGATTTTAACTATGAGCTTCCCTACCCTCCAAAACGTTTCTGCAGGTCTAAACAGAAAAGCGGTGACGCGCATCAACTCTATGCCAAATATTGGGTCTCGTGGACGACAAGCGAGAGAGAACCCCACAGAACAGAGCGTCACTCAGATTCAGAGTCCCAGCATACCTCATGTGTCTCTGGAGATGGGGTCCATGGTGGAGGTGGTGTCCAGCTCAGGCATCACTGTGTATGGGGTCATCAGGTGGCTGGGGGTCCCTGCAGGAAAGACTGATGAGTGGGCAGGGATTGAATTGGTGAGTATGAACATTTGATTTGATTTTTAACCAGTTTTCTGTTGGTTTTAGATATTTGAAATGCATCATATCTGTTTTGTGTCTCATTATTTCAGGACTACGACGTGAATGGCTGCTCTGATGGGAAGTATGGAAGTCAGAGATATTTCACCTGCAAAGGAAACCGGGCTTTGTTTGTCCCTGTCACAAAGTGCAGCCCTGATAGCAGGTTTTTCAACTCCTCTACAGGAAGCAAGACCCCCAAACCCACTGAAACATCTCCAGGTTAGACACTTCTCCTACTTCAGTGGATTGCACTTTCTCAAGCAATTCAACAATTTACACATTACAAATACTTTTTATGTTAGTTCAAACTATATATTTTTTTTTAAAAAGAAGAAAAAAATAGCTCCACATGATTAGTGTTTTTTATGTGTTGTAGTTCACTCTTAGATGTAAAGCATTAACCTTAAAGGACCATGGTGAGGTTGCAGATTGCTATTAACTGAATACCAATAGCCTTACAAACATCCCATCTTCATTACCCTTAAGGCTATTAAAGGCTGAATCTTTATCTGCCTTTCCTCTCTACCTTTGTGTAATGTGTAGAAGTTACAGTGACCTCACCTTTTGATGATATCTGTTGGTTATATTTTCACATGGGAAGCAGAGAGACAAAGACTTACAATGTGCTTTTGGCTATAAGGAGGTTCAACATAATCTTAAGACAATAACATAAGGGTATAAGTTTCCATTTCACCTATGAATATTATATTCCATTTCTGCAAATGAATCCCCCTCAATTCTACGGACTGGTCCTTTTTTAACTTGAGACCATTTAAAATGATCTATTCTTAATTATGGTGTACTGTGTAGTACACAGCACGAAACTGTAGCGCTGAGCAGGACTTATTTTTTGAAAATTCTGAACTTGTGACCAGGGTGCTACTATTATTTAACTGCCTAAAGCACAGATAGATGGTTTTCATTCTTGACATTACCTGTCATTCCTAAGCAAAGGCAAACTTTCATTACCTCATTACCTCATTACCTCAAACAATGCAGTCTGTGACACTTTGTATCAGGTGAACATGTCTGTGAACTTTCTGCTATTTGAAAAGAAGGTTAATGATTATTTCTGAACGCCTCTCAGTTGGACAGTGTTAAAACACAGTTAGGAGTGCTGCAGTATACTAAGTGTCTAAGTCAACAGTGCAATGACGCAGTTTGTATTTTTAAAAATGATGAATTGGTTGTTTAATATGAACATCTGTTTTTGTGTGTTTTGCTTCAGTTCCTCCATTTGAGGAGTCAGAGGAGGATGCACCACCTGTCCTTGAATCAGAGGCTTTGTCTTTGTTAGTGGGAAGAATGAAAGGGATTCAGGGCCACGTCAACTCCTGTTACCTTGATGCCACACTCTTCAGGTAAAACCAGTTCACCATTATTCAGGGCATGCGAATATCAAGTAGCACACTGTTGCAACATCAGCTCTGATTTGCTTTATTTGAACATTGTCTCAAGAAATTTTATCAAGAGGAGATCATGTACAACAAAATGAGCTCGGTGAACTGTATCCAGACAAGTGCTGAGTTGATAAAACAAGTTTTTTTTTTTTTTTTCGTTCTTTCTTTTTTTTCTTTCTCTTGCTGCAGTCTGTTCAGCTCATCTGTGACCCTGAATAATATCTGCCAGAAGCCTGCTGACAGAGAACAACCCTTAACTTGCACTCTGAGAAGAATAGTCAACTGTTTACGCAGGTATGAAACTCGTCTTCAAGACTATTGTTTTTTTTTCAGCTTGCATTATCATCTAGTTTGCAAAACAAGCACATTATGACATTTTACATAATCTCAACAGACAATCTTTTTTATGTCTTAATGATGAGTCCTATTTATTCACCAGCTAACAAAGAAAAAAGGGCATACGCCTAAAACTTACTTGCATAAGTAGGTGTGTCTTTGGGTTTACTGTTGATTGTATTAGTGTATGCTATTACAGTGTGCGAATTCTTGTGTTTGCTTACTGATAGCAAATGTTTTTATTACAGACAAGGTTTTGTGCCAGCTGAGAGTGTGATGAATTTCCGCAAACAGCTCGGCTGCGACACCTTCCGAACAGAGGAAAAAGGTACACGTGTGTCATGTAACATGCATTGTTAAATATATATTTATAGAAGGTCTTTAGACATTGCAACATAGCAATACTAAAGCTTGCTGTCACAATTCTGCATCATTTCTTATGTCAAAATTGTCTTGTCTCACTGTAGACCCAGAGGAGTTCATCAACGTCCTCTTTCAGAAGGTGCTTCGTGTGGAGCCACTCCTTAAGCTCAGGTATGACGCTGAGCTGGCCAGTAGGGGTGTGACGATACACTCGATACACGATGTTGGGTTCACGAGATTGAGACGAGACAAGATTTTAATTATATTAAATTAGGAAACGCATGACACTTTTTTTATTTGAAATTCACAAAATGGAAATAATGCAGATGCATTTTGAAATGTTTTAACTAATCATCTTGTAATGAATCACTTTAGTTCTACTTTCTAAATATATAATTATCATATGCAGTATGCAGCACTGTAAAAGGTTTCCCCATATAGATATTTTATAGATGGATAATATTAGTATTTATGGAAATAACAACCATAAATACAAAGGTTAGATTCAATCACAAATACCAAAAAGTAAATTATAAAGAGTAGAAAAAATTCAAATATATAAATTAAATAAAGAATCCAATTATAACATATTGCTAATAAAAAAAAAAACCACCAGAAATACACAAGTTCATTTTACTGTTTGCATCAGATGCACTAGATTACCCCCGCTCCTCCTACTTCAGGCTCTCAGTATAGAGACCTGAAGTCAACTTACTGCTGCTCCTCTCCTCATCTCCTACTTCTGACTGAGATCTTTTCAGCAGGTAAAAGCTGCAACAAAGTTAATGATCCACACGTGACATAAAAAGAAGACATGACGTGCAAATGAGCGATAGAAAACCGATCGTCTTTGTTTTTTTTTTGGTGCACCCCATTATTAATTATAGCTCTCGTCACACCCCTACTGCCCAGTATTAAATATCCTTTCTATTTTTTGTTGTGTTGAGTCACTGAAAATCACTTTATTTTAGATCAAGAGGAGAAACATCTCAGGGTGCCTACACCTTTCAGATCTTTCTGGAAAAAAAGCAGATGGTACAGATGCCCACGGTCCAACAGCTGCTGGATACATCCTGCCTGTCATGTGACCTCAAGTTTGAAGAGGTGAGTGCTCCTGTTACAAGGTCTAGTTGGTTTTTAAAGTCCTTTTCTGAACAGTCATGTGCTGTAACAATATTCCTGACTTGCTTCTCAGATGCCATCCTGTCTAATGGTTCAGATGCCAAGATTTGGAAACAAGTATAAGATGTTTTCTCACATCATTCCCTCCATGGAGCTGGACATCACAGATCTCCTGCACTACTGTGAGGAACAGACATAATAACCACTGAATAAACTCACATATTTTGCTCATGGATACAGTGTTTTACAGTGAAGATTATAACGATGCTCATGAATTCACTACTTTTCCTCATAGCTCCTCGGGAATGCTTTGTCTGTGGGCATTTGGCAGAGCACGAGTGCCTCCAGTGTCTACCAGATCGCAAACTGCAGCCAGGGAGAATCAAACAGTACTGCACTACCTGCAACACACAGGTAGGCTAGACTGCTGTTTAAACTGTCAAATGTGCCATTAACTTAACTTGGAGTAAAAACCTGACTGCTTCCTTTTCATTTGTTATATGTTTTTCAAAGGTGCACACTCATCCCTCACGGCAGGGTCACTCCCCTAAAGCTCTCGCAGTACCAGCAGACGTACCCACTGATGCACCTGTTCCCAGGCACATGATGCAGCTGTTTGCTGTTCTCTGTATTCAAACCAGCCACTATGTGTCCTTTGTCAAATACGGCCCTGACCCCCACTCTTGGCTTTTCTTTGACAGCATGGCAGATAGATGCGGTGAGAGGGATTTTCAGCATGTTGTTCAGCTTGACTTTTTTTGTTTCATATCTTGAGCAAGAAATGTTCTCTTTCATAAGTAGCATTATACAATTCCTAAACAAGTCATTTCAATCCAGTGTTCGTGCAAACAATGACCTATTTGGGTTTATCAATAGAGCGGTTACCCATGACTGCCTTATTTTCTGATAATGCAGCCTCGACATTGTTAGATAAATACAGTCTGACGTCTGTGACTGGTTTTTATCTCTTCTCCTGCTGATGTCTAATCTGAAGGCCACTCTTCTTCCTACAGGTGACGATCAAAGTGGCTACAACATTCCAGAGATTCGAGCTTGTCCAGAACTGGGTGACTTCCTGTCCCAGTCAGAGGAGGAGCTGGCTCGTGCCAACCCCTCCCAAGCTCCTGAACTTACGCGCAGGCTGCTGTGTGACTCCTACATGTTTTTATATCAGAACCCAGCAGCACCGCTTTCAACATCGAACCCTCAGGAGTCTTAAGTGCATGTGAGAATGAGGACACAGCGTTCCCATAACAGTGCCTTAATAACCTTGCACCTTTCCTTAATCAGCAAGTTTTTTTGTGTTGGTGTTACATCCAAACATCAACAACTGAAACAGATGCTTTTAGCATCACGGCAAAGACAGTGTTTTTCAGCTGAAAATTGTTATTGTAGTATTATAGAATTGGACTTGACATATCGACAAGATGTTGATCACTCAAAGAGAGAAAGGATGAGTGGTGAAAATATAACACTGAACTCTTGTCACAATGTTGCTTTTGTTTTACACTGTGTGACTATTTATGCTGAAATTTAGAGTAAAATGTAGCATATCAGTGATTTTATGACTTGATGTGTATTTGTTTTCTTTTCCTATTATTTGATAAATTAAAGTAGTAGTCCACTTGAGCACATGTTGGTGTGGTGTGATGCACAATTTGCAGTCTGGTTTCTCACTGATAACCTAAAATGCTTGAAGAAGCATTGTGGATTATATAAATTACACACCTTTTTGTTGTTCTTGGGTTGAGTCTTGAAAAACAGGATTTGAAAAGTACATGTGTAACTGCACTGTGCACACTGTGTTACTACAGCACATTATTTGACCAGTCATATAGTATTGTCATTGATAAAATGTAAAACAAATTGCAGTTGTATTTTTTTTTAATTAATGGCTGAAACAGCATTAAGAAGGCGATTAATGTTTTATATCTGATACTGGTATATACTAACAGAATTTTATTCAACTTAAACCCATGCAACCAGATAACTATACAATAAATATTTGGTATAATTTTGGCCCAAGTAGATGTTTGTTTTACTTAGGGAAATCCAGTATAGCCTACTTTGACAATATTTTCTTCAGCAGATACACCACAGCCTCTCAAGGATTTAGGTATTTTAGCAGCCTTACACAGAGCAGTTAATGCCATTATAATAGGTAAATCAACAGTATTTAAAACCTTTTAAGCTAAAAGTCTGAAGTGAATTTTGCAAGTCTAAGCAAAAATTTGTGCCAGTGAATGTTAGAAGGCAATATTATGAACTGCAGTGCCCTCTTGTGGACAAAAGAGTTGGTTTTGACTCAGATCCACCATCAAGTCTGCAAAAGGCACTCAAAATAGACTTCTGTAGTCCCATAAACCCACACCATGTTCATAACTTCTAAGTATACAATGATGATGACAAACATTCAAAAATATCATTGGCTGTAAAAAAACAAAATTTGCAACACAGTGTTTGACTATAGTAAAGTATAAGCTACTATGTAATTGTAATAGCCTAGTACTAATATAAAAACAGTTTCAGAATACTGATGTTTTTAGCGGCTGATTTAGATTTACTGGTGTTTAGTGGCCACCTGTCAACCAGCATGGGAACCCCATTAAAAACAATACACATTTCATTTATATTGCCAGTTAGCAAGTGACAGTACTAGTTAAATTGTATTTTTTTCTCTGAATATACTTTTCAAAGAAATTACAGGTGGTTAACTATAGTCTGAATCATTCCCTCTGACTTTCAATTCACCCTGACACATCAACTATACTAGTCTGAAACCTTTTGAAGTGTTATGTAACAGGCCTTTTGGCACCTGGGTTATGCAGAACAGGACGGACTCCTGCCTGTTACATGCCACACATTCTGGGCACCACCATTATTGTAGACACTAAAAGCACAACACCAACCAAAGGCCTTGCCTGTGAGTGTTCTGCATGATGCCAGCACCAGGAGGCAGGCCAGTGGCATAGTGATGGACCCATGACACCTGGCTGACTGCCTCATCAGAAAACTTCCCTCCAGTTGCAAGTCCTGCTCCATCAGAACCAGGACCACCAAACAGTTGAACGTTATTTTTTTCCTAAGGTCATCACTCTTCTCAACAACCCATCCTAGACCCCCCCCCCCCCCCCCCAATACTCTGATTGATACTATAGCACTTTGAGATTCATCATCATCATCGTTATTATTATTGTTGTAATAAATAATGAAGTAGTAATAATAGTAGTAGTTGTAGTTGTAATAAGCAGTAGTAGTTGAAGTAGTAGTATGACTACTGACTACTACTACTGACTTGACTAATGTGTTCATTTCTGCCAGTGATGTCACTCAGTTGTCACTCTTGTGTCTTGTTTTATAGTTACATTGCACTACTCATCTGATTTATGTCTATATTGTTTTTGCACTTCAGTCTAATTTCTTTGCACTGTTATGCTATGCACATATTTGTTCAGTTAATGTCCTTCCATGTTATGATGTGTATACAGTATTAAGCATTGCACTACCTGTTTAGCTGTTGTACCAGGCAGGCTCCTGAGAAACAGAATTTCATCCCAAATGTGTTCTTTAATATGGACGGATTGACAACAAAGAGAGTCTGCATCTAAAGTTTGAATGAGGTCATATGAGTTGAAAAGACAGACGTCTTTTGACATGATGATGAATGTTGTTATTATTATTATTAAGAATAATATCCACAAAGTGCCACTTCCTCTTGCTGTCATTGAGTGAGGTTGGGTGAATGTATACTACAAACAAGCTAATAAACTGATAAATCAAGTAGAGCACTGGGCCTGGAACTGCTCCTGGTCCATGTGCACGTCACAGAGTGTGACTATCGTGGACCTAAAGAGCAACACGTTTTGTGGAAAGGGAGGAGCTACAATCTCTCTACCATTTAAATTAACGCGCATGCGCACTACCACACAATTGGGACTTGAATCTCTTACACAACCAAGTCATTTCTTCATTCTGCTGCTTCTCGCCGGTGTGTGGTAACCATACACGTTACTCAGTTTTTATTCTTTTACAATCAACCGAAGCTTTAGGAAATGAGTGGGGACCATTCCCACAACGAGGAGCAGGTAATGTTCAGTGTGTTTAGTCCTGCCATTACTTACTTAGAGGTAATCTGGTAGAGTTTGTAGCTATGGTTTTTATGTTTGGTTTGACAGGGTAACTTAGCTAACTGAAGTGTCCGCTAGCGCGCGTTGGCCGAGTGTGTTTGTAAGCCGAGTAATATTGTTGTTAACAACCGTCCTGACACCTTACATCTTATTTTTATTTGTAAAGCGACGAGAGGATGATGACCAGCTAGCTCTCGGGGTGTTATGTGGCCAGGCGTGAAGAAAGAATAAAGTGGAGTAACGCTACATTTCATGTTGCGTTAGCAGTTAGCCATTTTAGCTTCGGCATTAGCCGCTAAGTCATATCACCGGCCAGCGTAGCCGAGCTAGCCCAGCTAACGTTAGCCGAGCAGCTAACAAACTGTCGCTTTAACATCCAGCAAGTTCAAAGTTAGTTAGCCGGCTAGTTAGCTACTACGAAATTTAACACTCATCTGTTTTTGATTTTTCAGATTGACTGTGGCTCTCGGGTCAATGGTAAGTTTTAAGACATGATACTAATAAGTTATAAGTAGGATTTTCCTTAGATTTTGACATGTCTTCAGTGAGAACTAACGTAACGTTGCATTTGATCAGCAGAGGACAGAAATGGCGTCCAGAGACTAAGTCCTCTGTCTCACTCACAAGCGCCTATTGTTCAAAAGGGAGGTCCTGTAAAAGCTTTTCTATAAATTATTTTCTTAATTAGAATCAATTTTCGCACACACCTTGAGGTGTTTTGTCAGTTTATCGCATTAGATGTTGTTGTTGGGGAGCTTTTAATAGCACATTTCCCACCTGAAAGTGAGGGTTTGGGGGTTGAGGACTTAGTCTCTGCGCCATTTTCTTTTTCGGTGTAGCGGCCTGACTGCACTGCAAGCTGAACCCAGGCTGTGAAGTGCAGATGGCTGTGTGCAGGAGAAATGCGAAGGCACAGTGCTTCATTAGGTTTCCCATGTGGTTACCAAGAAGTGTATGGATTTAATACGCGATCTGAAAACGTTTTGATAGCCAAGATTATTTATTATTTCAGCCACAGGGAGTTAACATTCTCCCTTGCTACGAGAAAGTGGACCATTTTTAACTTGGATCAGTCAACACGTCAAGTCATTAACTTTAATTTATCATCACATTTTCGGTTAAACGGGGTGTGAGATCTTAGGTGGGTTTTGACAATACTCTAAAGAGTCAGTACACTTTTAGAGTTTTTAAAGCATTTATCAAATCGAGCTGTAGAGAAGTACACACAAAAAAATAGTATTGTATTTTTTGTAAACCAGTTAAACTTGTCAAACCTTTTTTCTTTTTCTAAGTAATGATTTATAACACAACCACAGGCAAATCTTTAAATTGTTCAAACCTTTTAGAAGAAGAAATCAAACATGGAGTTACTGATTTGTGTTGGGCATGTCTGTGCATCTTTTTTTTATTTTTATTTTTAACAAAATCAGATGTCTGTAACAATCCACCTATATGATCAGCAATGGGCGAGGATTTGTTTTGGGTACTTAGAGGGCTTTAGCATTAGTTCTAGTTGTTAGAGGATGGTATTCATTCAGACTGGACTGACTTGTCCAAAATGATAAATTAAGAGGGAGGGTTGGCTTTCAGAAAACATCTTAACTTGGGCCTGACTCAAATAGATACTTTTTTTTTTTTTTTTTTTTTGGGGTATGATTCAGTACCATCATCCATTTCCTAGAACGCACTGTACTTTATGGATATATTTTTTGATGTTCAGCACAATATATTCCCTACATTTCCTAGTTAGTAACCTAAAGCATTTATTCTTAATTCATGTATTTGATCTGATCAGTGAACTGTAGAATTGAGTCTTAATCAAAAGTATGTCACACATATTCTCTAGTTTGTTGATGAAGCACAATGTGAAAAAAATGTGTCACACAGTTAGTTATTTGGCTTTTGATCTGAGAAGACAACACAATGAGTCATACCTGAATAAAGTGGAGAACTAGTTTTACAGTGAGAGCAGATCACTTGCTATCCAACTTTTTCTGCTCTAATCCTGTAAACAGTGTTTGTTCCTGTATCAGAAGAATATGGACAACTTGCTTTAGGACCTGCTTTTGAAAATCCTGTCAGCAGTGATTTTAAAATGTCTTAGCCCCCTCAAGCATGTAGGTGGGATGTAGAGTTTTAAAAGGCAGCTGTAATTTTTTTTTTAATAATTGCCCTTTTTCCTAAACAAAGATTTAGTTTTTTTCCCTCCCTGCCCTGGCTTACAAGTTAAAGTGAAGAAGAAAGCCTACTTTGCTCACGTGCATGTTTCAACCTGTCAGTTGTTTTTATATTGTCTCATAAACAATGACACTCATACGGGCAGTAGGAGGTGCTGTGCTACTGTGTGATAGATATTCAGTATACAGACTGCATGACTTATCAGATTGTGGTGCATTTCAGACCTTGTGTGTTGCAATTTAATTCATATTTTGACTTGGAAAAACTATGAGTGGCCTTTGGGTGCTCCACATTAGCAACATGTTCATATTTATCACTCGTGTATAGAATCATACCGGTCATACTTTGATCAAGAGGTAGATTATTCAATCCTTTTTTCAAATGGTTTCAGTCGATGTCTTGGTCACCTGCTTTAGAAGTGAACGTGTTTTTTTTCTCAGACTCTCACAAGCATAAAGACAAGTATAAGGACAAGGAACACAAACATAAGGACCACAAGAAGGATAAGGAACGGGATAGATTGAAGCATGGCAACAGGTATGGTGTGTGCTTCCAGACTTGTCTTAAATGCACGTTCCCATCTTAGCCCACATGTGGTGGACAGGATTTACATGATCACTGTGCTATTTTCAGTATTAAATGGTGGAAGCCGAGACCCCTTGAACTAATAGTTTTTGTGTTTTTCCTTTTTCAAACTCCAGCGACCACAAGGACTCCTCTGACAAAAAACATAGAGACAAGGAAAAGATGAAGCACAAAGATGGTAGCACAGACAAATACAAGGACAAGCACAAGGAGAAGAGGAAGGAGGAGAAGGTGAATTACTATGCAGATAATTCATGGCGGAATGCGCGTATAGTCGTGCATGTAATACTGTTTTTATTCTGCAACAGTGAGCTATTTTAAATCATGTACTCATGTTGATAGCCTTCAAGTGTTGAGACACATTTTTAGTTTATATTAGTTTCAATTATGATAGATTTGATGATGCAGAGACAAATTTAGTATTCATGATTAAACATCAGAGTATTAAACGACTTCTGGTTAGTTTTTTTTTTTTTTTTTTTTATATATATACATTTTAAAAAAAGGGGAAAACCCAACTGTAACCGGAAGTGATAATCCATTAACATAATTGTTGAAACCTTTTTCAGATGAAGTCCCTTGATGGTAAAATTAAAAAGGAAAAAGAGAATGGCTTTGCCAGGTATGTCTGCACCCCATGTTTCTTTTGAGTGTTTATATTTAAAATACCAGCGCATGCATTTTAAAAAAAATATAAGGCATGTCTGATTTTGTATATTTTCTTCTTCAGCCCACCACATGTGAAGTCTGAGCCTGAGGACGACTTTTACCACTCCCCTAAACATGAAAGGTCTCTAAAGAGAGAACGAGATGATGATAATGAGTGAGTGGCCCGCACTGTTAAAACTTTTTACATTTTTATAAATGTTTGTATTTCATAGTTAGGGTGCCAATATACAAAATCTGATCTGCCAGGATTGTAACACACTATATTGTTTTTCAGCTCTGAATTCAAGCCCAAGAAAATAAAGACTGAAAATGAAAAGAAGGCTAAGAAAAGGAAACAAGATGAGGTAAGCATAGGCTAAGATCAGACTGCAAACTGTGTGTGTGTGAAAAAGAAAAGCACAAATCGAATGGAGCCCATGAAGAATCAGGGTCTCAACCCTTTTCTGTTTCTGAATTATTATTTTTTACTGGCAACCCTGGAGTGAAAGAGCTCACATAGTTTCTCTTCCCTTTTTCAGGACATTAAGTCCAAAAAGACAAAAGGCAAAAAAGGAGAAGTCGCTGATGGAAAAAAGAAAGGAAAAAAAGAGCCAGAGGAGAAGTGGAAATGGTGAGTTGCGTATGTCGATCAGCTGTATGATACATTCATGCTGGTTATCGGGGTAGTGATGAGTCGACTGTGGATGTATTTCATTTCATTGTTGTATCAGTTAATATTTTTGTTCTTATATATTCAGACCTCTTATTGAATTGTGCTGTAATTTGACTGATTCCAGGTGGGAAGAGGAGAGATACACAGACGGCGTCAAATGGAAATTTCTGGAGCACAAAGGGCCGGTGTTTGCGCCACCTTATGATCCTCTTCCCAACAATGTCAAATTTTACTATGATGGTGAGATAATGTTTCTATATGGCACAGTACACCTTTTTAGAACAAAGGATGTATTGTAAATCTACACTATTGTAGCTGCAAGTTTCCATAACTGATTAACACACCTGTTAATATATATTTTAGGTAAAACTATGAAGCTCAGTCCAGAGGCAGAAGAGGTCGCTACGTTCTTTGCAAAAATGCTTGACCATGAGTACACCACAAAGGATATCTTCCGTAAAAACTTCTTCAAAGACTGGAGGAAGGTAGGAGAAATGTCCCACCGTAATCTTCTGAACAAAGTCTTAACTCAAAGGTCAGTGCTCAAAGATTACTGTTTTTGAGTGTGGTGTGTTTTCTGGTGCAGGAAATGAGCGCAGAGGAAAAGACGAAGATCACCGACCTGAAGAAATGCAACTTTGCTGAAATGAGCGAATATTTTAAGGCGCAGTCCGAAGCCAGGAAGGCCAAGTCAAAAGAGGAGAAACTGGTGAGCAGCAGGATGCATTTTCAGATATTGCACATTTAAGGACCTGATCAGAGGCTGAATCATATGAAACATGACATCAGCTGTGCTACTCAGCAATCAACTGTTTTTTGTCAGCAAATCAAGCAAAAAGTATTCTATAAATATATAAAGTGTATGATGTTGCTAATGTAATTCTGACATGTTATGTCTTTTCTCCTTGTAGAAAATAAAAGAAGAGAACGAGCGTCTCTTGCAGGAGTATGGTTTCTGCATCATGGACAACCACAAGGAACGTATTGCTAACTTCCGCATTGAGCCTCCAGGTCTTTTCCGTGGTCGTGGAGACCATCCCAAGATGGGCATGCTCAAACGACGCATCAGGCCTAAAGACATCATCGTCAACTGCAGCAAGTGAGTTTTTTTTTTTTTTTTTTTTTTTTTTTTTCTCTCTCTCTCTCTCAATTGCTGATGAGCTGCTGTGTTTAGGGGGTTCAACAATTACATGTTTTATTTATGTGCTCCTCATAGGGACTCCAAGCACCCCGAGCCTCCTCCAGGCACTAAGTGGAAAGAGGTTCGTCATGACAACAAGGTGACTTGGTTGGTGTCGTGGACGGAGAACATTCAAGGCTCCATTAAGTACATCATGCTGAACCCCAGCTCTAGGATCAAGGTAGGATGGCAGGATGTGGTTTATACTTTAACAAGTTGACGTATAGTAGTCTCCCTGCTGTGTGGCCAAATGAGTATCCACGAGTAGCTCTATCGGAACTGATTTCTTTCTTTTCTTTTTTATTTAGATGTTTCAAGACCTTTTTCATTACTCCAGTTAAAACGACTCCACTAAAATGTAAAAAACAAAGCATCCTAATGACAGGCTGTTGAGTCCTGTTTCTCATTTCCGAGCGCTTTAATAAAAATGGCTACATAGTGTATGTTGCTGTGCTGGGAACATGCCATACTGTGCAACCAGCTAGTAATCTCAATTGAGTCCATGTGACTGCATGTTTGGCACACAAATGGTCCTCTCTAATTCATTACTCTGTCTCATTTATGCACGTTGTCATTTTTGTCTGCAGGGAGAGAAGGATTGGCAGAAGTACGAAACTGCCCGCAGACTGAAAAAATGTGTGGACCGCATCAGGAGCCAGTACCACGAAGACTGGAAGTCCAAGGAGATGAGGATCAGACAGAGGGCCGTGGCGCTCTACTTCATTGACAAGGTGAGGCAGACGGATGACTCTTGTCATGGAGTGTTTTAGCGCTGGTGGGAGTTAAATCTAGTGTAATAGTGAGGGTTTAGTGGGTGCTTAAACAGTGGGCCGGAGTGAGGGTTTTTTTTCGTTGTTTTTTTTTTTTTTTTCGTGTGTGTGTGTGTGTGTAAGCCGGCTTTAATCCTGCTGTCTTTGTGTACCAGCTGGCTCTGAGAGCAGGTAACGAGAAGGAGGAAGGAGAGACCGCGGACACGGTGGGCTGCTGCTCCCTGAGAGTCGAACACATCAAACTCTACCCAGAGAAGGATGGTCAAGAGTACGTGGTGGAGTTTGACTTCCTGGGTAAAGACTCCATCCGCTACTACAACAAAGTCCCAGTGGAGAAAAGGGTAAGGACAGTTCTATCAGTGTGGCTTAGTGTTTTTAGGTGTGTAAACACTTCCTCTGTATTTACATGTTCTGCCTTTTTCAGGTATTTAAGAATCTTCAGTTGTTTATGGAGAACAAGGAGCCTGATGATGACCTGTTTGATCGCCTGAATGTAAGCAGAACATAACATGCAAAGTAGATGGTTGGAATGATGATCTGAGCTTTTTATTTAATTTTTAATTTTTAACTACTATGATGATTGTAGTGTATAGAGTTTTGTAATAGGCATATTTTCATTGTTGTATGTGTATTATACATATGAACAGGTAGCCATATGTGCCTTGTTCTGTGTTCCTTATTTGTAAAATTAACTAAATAAATAAATGCTTAAAAAAACAACTAAACTATAATTATTTGATTTATACACTTATTTTTGTAGACATGAGAAACAATTCAAAATTATAGATGTTGCAATTTTTCTTTAACAATTTCATTGATTTTGCTTCTTCAGACTTCTATTCTCAACAAGCATCTTCAGGAGCTGATGGACGGTCTGACAGCCAAAGTTTTCCGTACCTACAACGCCTCAATCACCCTGCAACAGCAGTTGAAGCAGCTCACAAGTGGTACATCTCCACCTGATAAAACCTTTTTTTTGCTGTCAAAGAATCTGAAACCACATTAATGATTGTCATCTAAAGGAAATGAGTAGAGACTTAACAACATATCAGAATTGCTTGTTTCCAATGCATAAAATGGCTTTCATGTGGGTTTTTGTTTTGACTACTGTAGAATGTCCTCCTGCATACAGAAAACTGATAGTACTCTCTGTCCCTCTCTAGCGGATGAAAACATTCCAGCCAAGATCCTGTCCTACAACAGGGCCAACAGGGCTGTGGCCATCCTGTGTAACCATCAGAGGGCTCCACCGAAGACATTTGAGAAGTCTATGCAGAACCTGCAGACTAAGGTGAGAAAGTGTTCTAGAGACTGGCAAGCCTATATTTTTGCTGAACTTAAAATGTTAAATATTATATCCTGTCATTTGTATGTTTTACTGAAATGGCATTTGAACCTTTGTTTCTCAGTGCTTTAAAACTTTCTACAAATGTTTTTTTTCTTATCACCATTCTCAAAGGGAAATGGCTTAATGTTACTTTACTCAAGCGACACTGTAGAAGCAAAACAATCCCCAATTATGTGCTTAAAGACAAAATGCAACAAATGTCCAAAATTGGGAACATAGAATAATGGAGACTGACAACAGCCATTATGTGGGAAAGTGCTTGGAGGAAATATTCAGATGTGTGTGATTGCACTCTTACACGAGTGAAGTACACTGAGACCTCCACATTTTCAGTGTCACTCCTTGTAGGGTCAAATGTTGGAAAGGCATTGAAATTTGTGAGAAAGTTCTTGCAGATGTTGAATGTGAACATAATCACCTTCATTTTCTCAGATTGATGCTAAAAGGGACCAGCTTTCTGATGCCAAGAGAGAACTGAAGAGCGCCAAGGCTGACGCCAAAGTACGCAGAGATGAAAAATCCAAAAAGTAAGCAATCTCTATAAAGATGTGGTACAGATGTCCTCTACTGATCGACCTCATCAACCTCGTGCATAACCTTCATGTGTGCTTGTGTTCCCCGTTTCTCCCGCAGGGCTGTGGAGACTAAGAAGAAGGCGGTGCAGAGGATAGAGGAGCAGCTGATGAAGCTGGAAGTGCAGGCGACTGATCGTGAAGAGAACAAGCAGATTGCCCTTGGCACTTCCAAGCTCAACTATCTGGACCCTCGCATCTCTGTGGCTTGGTGAGATAATACTTCTGAGAAATTGGAAAGACGATTTAGGAAAAATTAAATTTGATTGTTCCCTTCTGTTTTTGGGGAACAGAAGATGCACAAATGGCACACAAATGACACAAAGAGGAGCTTTGTGCTATAATAAACAAACTTCATCTGGCCTCATTTCTGTCTGGTTTTGTCTCTTTTTAGGTGCAAGAAGTGGGACATTCCCATCGAGAAGATCTACAACAAAACTCAGCGTGAGAAGTTTGCCTGGGCCATCGACATGGCAGATGAGGACTATGAATTTTAAATCCCAGTTTGTGGTTTTAACTATGATACACTCATTTTTTTATCGGATACTTGTTTTTTAGCTTAAATGAATTTTGCTCGATGGCCAGACCTGATAAGGAATTTCAGAAAGTTTGAGCAGAAAAAACAGCGGCGACATGGTAAGACAAGATGATGAGGCCACAATGAAGTGGCAGGAGGGTGTTGGGTAGTCTAAACATCTGATCTGAGATCAGGCACCAAGGCTGAACTATACCCACAACTCAGCATCAAGGCGTAGTCCCAGTAATTGGAAGACCCTTTTACCTTTTTCTCTCTCCCTCTCTGGGACAAAACCTGACAATGCCTGAACTTTGAACTCTGTGGTCCTAATAGCTACTGTATGAAGCAAAAAGAAAAAAAAATGCTTTGTATCATTTTCTCTGTTCACTCGCTCCTGTATTTTAGCCCTCCCATGTATTATTAATGAATTCTATATTTTGATAGACAAAGTTAAATCAAATTCCTTAAATACACCCACACGCCTTTTCAAGGAAATGGAAATGTGAGATCGACTTTTGAGTTGTGTGCGTGCATGTTGTGTGTATGAGGGGCGTAACCATGAAAGCGGTCTGTTTGGGTGAATATTTTAAACTGGACTATGTTGAATTGTTTAGCATGAAAGAGGATGTCTGGGCAGGCAAAGGGGGAAATACTGCAACCATTACAATATTTACTTAAGCAAGCAGAATGTGAATATTTTGTTTTACAGCCTCTATCAGGGACTTCTTTTTCAGTGTAAATGTGAACCAATCATTTTTATCCTTTTGAGTTGCAAGCATCCTCTGACTCTGCATAGCCCTGTCTACATCTGATTTTAACTTAATTTAACAATTGTTCCAACGAAAAAAAAAAAAACTCCCGTATCTGTTACTTGAAGATAATGATATGATGTATTTAAAGTCAGTTAATGGAAAAGTGTTTTACTTCCAAGAAGGGTATGTGAGGGATATCAATTTTGCCAAAAAAAAAATCATCAATCTGTTACAATTTTAGGCAGGTTTTTTAATTGTGTAAAGATTGCGCATAAAGTAATGTAACATTTAATGTGAATTCAGTTCATTTTATTCCACTTGTTCCACTCTTATGATAGGAAAGTTGATGTAAGTAGCTGTAAAGTCAACATCCTATTCCTGTTTTACATTTTTTTTGTCATAGCCTTTGATCATGTTTTCTTTGAGTTTTATGCTCATTGTAGGTTGAAAAATGAAATAAAACCCTACATGTAAATATTCTGTGTACCGGTTTCTTCTTTTTCTCGCCCATCACACATTCTCTCAGGTTTACTCTTAACATTTTAGAAATGTGATTCGATTGAGTCAAGTTTTGAATTTTAAAAACAAGACCCTTCACCCAAGTAGCTCCACTGTCTGTTGGTTTTGGACTAGCAGCCACGGTGGACTTGCCAGAGTAGCGCTATCCTCATATTTTGCTTCGTCAAACACATTTTGATCTTTTCTAATCAAAAGGCGATCAAAAACGTTCAGCCTCTGCCACATAGCACAAAAGACTAAATGAGTCTGAGAATTGGCTAAATTGTACCACTTTAACATTTCACCTGTTAAGTTTTTAAAACAATTTGATGTGACTGAGTAAACTCATTACAACTTTGAGTCTTGCCTTCTGCACTGCTTAAGGATTTCTTTCCTCAGGCAACATCTGGAAGACCAGCACCCTTATAATAAATAAAGCCACTTTTCCCAGAGCACACATCCTTCAGTGCCTAGAGAAGCTCTGGTCACCATCTGCATACATACCTGAGACTAAATAACTCACATTACAGTTTGCAGACAAAATAAATAAGTTATTCTGCAGTGGATTGCCTGCCATGGAAACAGACTAAAAAATGTTCCTCCATAGATCAGCACTAACTGTATTATCAGCTGCTCACCAGCAGATGACGCTATATACATTTTCTCCAAACCCAGTGCATTCACCTCAAATCACTTCCACACTCATCTCACTGAATAATATAAGTGATATCTATGGAATAATTCATTTTCACTCCTGGTGCAAGGTGTATAATCTGTAGCTGCTGAACAAATCATAAGACTCCTGTGCTTGGTGAGTATTCAGTTTATTCTGTAAAGATTCAGAAGTGTAGAAAGGATGATACAACAGTGCTTTATGATCAGACTATTTCATAAAAGTTTTTTTTATTTATTTTTTTTGTTTTTTATTTTTAAAGTGATCATAACACCGTAAGTCCAGATTCCATTTATCTCGAACCAAAATAAATTTGTAACATTCGACACAAGTGCATACACTGCTGGTAGGAGATCAACCTCCAATTTCACTTTGGATGGTATAGCACCGTTCTTAGCTATTAGCAGCTTGACAAAGATGCAGCTTAATAGGATTCATGTAGTGACTGTATGTTTATATAAACACAAGAAAATTCAGAGGAGAGCAAAGATCTCCTCATTTGGCTCTCTAGCTAGCACAATATCTCACTCTGTCAGTGTCTAGGGATCAAATTGATAATTTTGCTTTAAACAACATTTTGCCAGTAACAATATTTGATACAATTACAGCTTAAAGTTAAACATCTCCAAGTGTACAGAAAGCAGCACAAGTTTTTTTTCACAGATATAGACCAACAGTGACCATCGATGCACTGGCATGTTTTCTTTTCTTCTTCTTTTTTTTTTTTTTTTTTCTTTTTTTAAATCTTTAGGACAGCACAGTAGCTGGAAAGCAAGGTGATGGACAGACAGGTCATATAAACACATGGACAGAGCTGAGTAAGGCAACGTTAGCGTGACAGGCTTCTCTCTGTTCAGTTTGCAGGGCAGTGTAGTGTATTGATCTTGACAGAGCTGTCAATACCTTTACTGTGGGGCAGTGTGATTTTTAGCATTGCTGTCTTCATTAGTGCATTGTATATAGTCTCTTGCGTGTAGCTGAACTGCAAAGTGATCACCAACATTTATACTGATCTAAATAAAACATGTTTGATTGCATCTGGACTTACAGTGACTACAGAAGAGTAAATAGAATTGAAAAACCAAATAACGGAAAAAGTAAAATTCAAGGCAGTGCTGAAGTACTGGTTGCTAAAAAAGTAAAAAATATCACAAAGCCAACAATAACATTTCCTTGACACATCTTTTTGTCTGTCCAGTCAGTACAAACCCTCTTTTATAGTGCAGTTTTCAATCATATATATATATTTCTCCCTCTGACCCAAAAACAATATCTCTCGGCCCTATCCTATCCTATCTTCGCTCATTCAAGTCAGTTTTCCAGTCAGTGTGCGTCTTTTCTCATTCTTTTCTTTGATCCCTCGTACTGACCTCATTGTGCACCCTCCCCACACAACCACAAAGAAGCATGAAAGGCTTAAACATCACAGGACTCAAAGGTGAGAAGTTCTTTCTTTTGACGATGGCAGGAAGTGATGGCAGATGGAAGAGGAGGAGGCGGAGGAGGAGGGATGGGGGGTATTCACAGTTACAGTCAGAGTCCAACGGTCCAGCTACAATCACATCTGCTGTCATTATGAACGCTCTTTTTAGACCACGGCCAGGGAGCAATCCAGCCTTTAAACATCATGTTCCTCTGGCAAGATTGGGCCCGCTTCGTCACACCTCCAGCAGCTCCATCCTCAGGCGATCCCTAACATCGACACATGCGCACGCACACACACAAACGCGCGCGCACACACGCAGGCAAACACACACACACGCAAACACAACATGTGCAAATTGAGAAGACTTGACTGAAAGGTCTTGTTGCATTGCAGGTAAGGCATGTTTAGGGAGGGACCATTGTAAAAAGATGCCTGTGCATGGGTTTACTTGCCTCTTGGAAATCCATCTCACCAAAGACAATTGTCATGATTTATTCAAATATATTAGCATGCACTCTCAATCTATAATTCAACGGGCCAGACTCCTACTTATCTAAAAATAGCTTCTTAAACATAGACCTTTGATTGCCTGAATCAGATACTCAGCATGAGTACCTGTACACACTTCTGCTGCCTCCTTTTTACTGTACATCACGCAGCATCGACTACAAACAGCAAGCTGTCATGCTTTCATCACTCCACCTGGCTTACATTGTTTTTGTTTTCTTGATTGTAAAATAGCAAAAATCTAGCAAAATATCACAAGGTACTGGGAATGAGACGTGTACCTTTGTATTTTACTTCAAGAGCTTTTGTCACACTTTGTAAATCGAGCAATATGACTAAAGTACCTGGCCTGACTGGCATCAGTCTGTTGTTCAATGAGTGACTGAGTGGCCACTGGCTGCTGGTGGTCCTCTCCTCTCTCTGACCAGGGATCCTGCAAGACTCCTGGCTGTGCTGACTCCTCAGCTCTGCCTCGTTCGCTGCTCCCCTCGGACCCCATCAGACTTAGCAGGGGTGAGTATGAATCCTGCCATACAACCCGCTGCCCTGAGTTCAGTCCTACTTCTCCTTCAAGGTGCTTGTTCATGTCTTGCTCAACAAGTTTCTTTTTGGCTGCTGGAGGTTCCTTCACTGACTCTGTTTCGGCGTCTCTGTGAACCCTCATTTCCTCTGATTCTGCGGGCGGTCGCTGATAGGTCTCCAGCCACTTCAGCTGCCCGTTCTTGTGGCTGTACCGGCTGTCGCTGAACCAGCGTACAACCTCTGACTTGGGAAGGCCTGTCTGGACACTTAACTCCTCGTACTGCTGACTGCTTGGCCAGCGGGTGCTGGAGAAGACCTGTCGGAGGATGTGCAGCTGCTGGGGGTTCTTGTTGCCCCAGGGGGGTGAGAAGGATGTCTGAGAAGCAGACACCTCAGTTATCTCAGACTTGTGTTCCTGATGTAGAATCTCAGATGTAGTCTCCGCTTCATTCATCTTCAGCCTTTTGAAGTTGATCTTGATGGGGTCAATTTTCAGCTCGGGGCAGCTTCTGTCCCCTGCAAAGGGGTCCTCCTCCTTAATGAGTTGCTGTAAGATAGACATGCCTTTTACGGGAAAGTCCTTGTTGCATTTACCCTCATCTAAAATAGATGAGCTGCTGTTTGTAATGACAGTGGTGCTGGTGCTTTCAGTTGGGGATTTGCTGGCATGGTTCAGGTTGGGGACACTGTCATTACAAGTAGTACTAGGGTATTCGCTGCTAATACTGCTGTTGTTGGTCTTGTGAATGTAGTTGTTGAGTTCGTTGTCGGCCTTTGCAGTGTGGGCCTGCTCTTGTGGACTGATGAGGCCGCTGTTATGATTGTTACAGGTGACGTTGGATTTGCTGGTGTTATTGATGATCACTTGACTCTTGGTAATGTTTGAACCTTCCAATCCAATTGATAAACTGTTGTTTTTGACGTTTGACGGTTTTCCATTGGTGTCAGCAACACAGTGCTCATCATTATTGCTAATGTTGGTAGAGCAAGTGGCAATGCTGTTGATGCGGTTGGTCGGGCTGCTATTGTTCACCGATTTCCTGGTGACAGTCTCACCACCATTATTACTGCTGGAATAGCTGGTGATGCTGCTGCTACTACTGCAACTACTGCTGCTACTGCTGCTTCGACTGCTGCTGGTGCTACTGACACAAACGCTGCTTCCAGCCATGTCCAGGCCATGGCCATTGCTCTTGTCTGGCTCCACAGTGGGCTGAGTATTCTTGGTCAGTACCTGTGTTGTTCTGACTATGGGTTGAAATTTTTGGGGGACAATTGGAGTAGAATACGAGACCCTTGTGACATGAGGGTTGGTTGACATGCTGGCCTGTGTGGCTATGACTCCACTGGGCCTGGTTTTCATACTGCCATAGGGAACTTTGGCCATTTGAAAGTTTGGTCCTTTTGAGCCTGGATGGGCTGCGACAGTGTGGTGGGTAACAATGTGATTGACGTGCCGTTGTGTAGCAGGTTGCTTTTGAGGTGCTCCACCTTGGAACACAGTGTTGAACATCTTTCTCCTGGCCTCTTCGATTTCTTCAGGAGACCAGCTTATGCCCTGCTTGAGCCTTTGGGCAGTAAACCACAGTTTGATCTGCTCTTCTGGGAACTCTGAGACCACCGTTAGGTAGCAGAGTTCTGCTTTGGTCGGGTAGGGAAACTTGCCAAAGGATGTCTTGAGAAAGCTGCTGGTGTCCATGGCTGCATCGTAGGTGGGGATACTGCTAAGAGGGATCATCACCTTTGGAAGGTCTTTATTGGAATCGGAGGAGGCGGGAGAGTAAAGGGAGGGAGTGTGCTGGTGAAAGACTTGGTTGGCCACTGTCGTCGCAATCACATGAGTGACAGTGGTCCTCGGCATAGCTGGGGCGGCAGAAACACTAAGAGCCCCGTTTTGGAGTTCAGGCACATTTTTCAGCATGCTGGGGTCTACATCCTTTCCAGTGTCTTTCTTCCGTACCTCCACGGTGTGAGAAACCACAATCTTTTTGTGTTCACCCTTGGCTTTCATTATCTTTGCTATTGGTGTTTTGGTGAGGGAGATCCCAGATTCTCTGTAGTCTTCTCTGCTGTCCGTGAAGAGGCTTTGCTCCACAGTTGTGACTCCATCCCTCTTGTTGACAGTTAGGGAGGCAGTGACTAGGCCCTCCATGATCTTTGGGTGGGCATTAGCATTATGCAGAGCCAAAGCCTCAAAGCGGACGACTGACACCCCACAGTTCAGGCAGTAGAAAGTGGGCTGGGCCCTGAAGTCTAAGTGGCAGTTGTGCATGTGATCCAAAAAGTAGTTTAGATCTCTGGACTCAAAACGACATGTTGGACAGCTGTATGTACCTCCTTTTTGCATCTCACTGCCACATTCGGATTTGGAGGAGCTGTGAGAGAAATGGCCAGAATCTTCTCCAGAGATGCTGAGTATGCTATCTTCTGGGATTGTTGGTAGGAGTTCTGGTAGTGAGCCCAGTATGATTTCCTCACGCACATGTTTGGATTTGGATGGTATCATGCAGGGTACCGTGGATTTCCTCTTGCTGGCCATTGTGCAGCTTTGTGTAGATGGGAGAGTGAGTGATTGGTTGTCCGGTATGATGAGAACAGAGGGCGGGTGGATAGTGGAGAGGGTTGAATGCAGTTTAGTGTCATGGACCAGCCACTATGATATCACAGTGTTGCTTCATGCCTTCTGCCACTGTAGGACTCTTGTCACATGGACAATGTTAACAGCTCCCAGGGAACCTGTGAGGAAAAGAGCACAAAAAAAGAAAGAGATGTGACTTTTTCAGCACATATTCAATTTAATAATTACAGACAAAATGAAACACAGTATGATATATTAAAACAGATGGAAAGACGGCATAATATGAGAAAAGAAAGAAATTATTCATCCAACCTGAACACTATGCAATCGTCAGACATTTCATATGCGAATAGTAGATTTATAGGTTATGCTTGCAAAAATATATGAATTATTTATACATAGCATATTACGGTAAGTGAGAAAGATAATAGCCCTGCACAGGGTAATTAGTGTAGGTGGAAATACAGTGTGATAAGTGTAGGTGGTATTTATCAGCAATTACAGCAAAGCACTAAAGTAAGAGTGTAAGGCTTTTCTCCTCAAAACAAGCTTCACGCTTATAATCAAAGTTGACGGTTATATCAAATTAAGAAAAAGAAAAGGTGGCATCAGTTCATTAACAAATATTATTTATGTTTTTAAATCACATTCAGCTGATTGCCAAAATACCGAAAAATATTTTCCTTGAAATATATTGAGGGAATATTACAAAGAAATAACAGCTTTCAATAATAACAGTAATTCACACACACTCTCTCGCTCTCTCACACTCACACACACTCATACACACCCTCAATCAGTGCAGCCTGTCAACGTTCTGGTTATTTACTTGGATTTTCAGACTTCTGTCTAGCTGTCACTTTTTATAAATTTGAAAAAAGAAAGCATGAAAATCAACATAGCCAGAAATGACAGTCTAATCTCAGATATTTGTTGTTTCCTGTGACTGCTGCCATAGGTTTGGCTCTGCTAATTATTGATGGCACATGTCCACAGAATTATTTTCAGTGCAGCTTCATCACATTAAAACACATAATTAAACTGTAGGTCTGCATTGAGACTAAAGCTACGGTAGATACCATGTAAATGTGACTCGCCGGGTTTCCAATGAGACCCGGGGTCTTTGTTGCCAGATGCCACCTGCGTCCCTCAAGCCAAGAGTTAATATCAGTAAATAAATATTGTCCACAGACTACCTCGGGGATTTTACACCTATTGAGTTGGATATACTTCATTACTCCGTGATAGTGGCACAAGTATCTAATCTTACCAGCTGTTTCACATTGTCTGCAATGACGAAAAAATATGCAAAATTATGTATACAGGTTTGTGTTGGTCTGCAAAAAATATTCAATAACCACTTCCTGGAATAGTTAAATTTGTTTTTTATTTTGGTTGGGTGTCCATTTTATATATTTAACATTCAAAAATTTGCTGTAATTGTTTTTTATTTTATTTGATATTGTAAAGCAAATACATGAAGGTTACATTACTCTGCTGTTGAGAGTGAGAATTTTACTGCCACACTTGGATGTGAGCCTTATGTTTTACATCTGATGTTACACTGTACCTTCACGGCATTAGACGAGAAATCATTTGACTAGTGTGACTGTGTGTGTGTGTGTGTGTGTGTGTGTGGCTGTCTGAAAAGGTTACTACAAACACATCTGAAGCCATTTATAAGCTGCCGACTCCAAACCATCTCATCCTACATTTGTTCAACAACAGCATGGCATCACATGCATGCATACAAACACAATACACAGATCGCTGAGTGCACAAATCCATTAGCAAACCACATCCGCAGGCATCCCCTTCCTATAACACTCTAGCCAAAAGGATGGATACAGATTGCCTCTGCACTCCTCAACATTCCTCCCCTTTTATTCTCTGCATTACAAAGTGAAAAAATGTGCATCTGTTCTCTCACAAAGGCCACAAATATTAAAGTTTGTAGGACGCTTCAGTCAGTCAGTGTTTTATTAGAGACACAGACATTTTTTTCTCATTTTAACACCATAAAGTGAAAAACACGTGAATAATAAGTTCAATCAGATATCAAAGTGGAGAAGTGATTCTGCACCCTCTGCCCTCTGCATGAACTTGTGACACACACACACACACACACACATACACAGAGCCTCTACACATATCTTTCTCCCTAAGACTGGAAAAGCGTTGATGTGTGACATGCTGCTGAAAAACTTGTCTCATTCTATCATCGTCTATCCATATCAGTCAGCCTTTACCTTCTCCTGCAAGCTTATCATCCTGTAAAAAGAACAAATTCACTCACCATGCCACCCAAAACGTTTCTGTTAAAGTCCAGCCTCGTACGGCATTTTCTTAGTTACAAAGAAAACAATTTCACATACTTTCAACACTTTTTTTTTTTTTTTTTTTTTTTTTTGCATTGCCACACTGCTTTGGTGCACACTGAAAAGCTCTTTCACAGACTTTTTCATTTCACTGCATCCACGTGCATGTTCACCATTGCCGGCTGGATGGTAAATAAAAGATGAACCTGTTCCAGAATTAAAAACCTCAAATGACTGCCCAACAGTACACACTGATCCCAGACAGACTGTGACGTCCTCCTTGTAACTACCTATTTTTTTTGTTTTTTTTCATTTCTACTGACGGCTACTGCTTCCTGACAGAAAAAAAAAACTGAAACAAAACAAAACAAAACAAACAACAAAAAAACTAGGTCACCAGCATCTTATGCAGTAATCCCGGTTCACTGCATCCAGACGCGAGCATGTGCTGTATGTTTTGCCGCCAGAGAGGTCATGATATCCTCTGACGGCACACTCGATTAACCCCTGGTGAGGACACACCGTTCGTTCCGTTTGTTCCACTGAACGAGGGATTTAGAAGTGAGCTTTCAAGCAGCGGAGGGATGTAGTCATGCACATCCGAAACATCTGTGTGAGAGATGCTATGATTCTATACAAACTTTGCACAAAAAAAAATCAGTGTTGGCTCAGTTTAGCTCCGCTGAAGTGATTGATTCTGTTTGTCAGACAGAGGCACTGTACGCCAGTGTGTTTCAGAAAAAAAAAGAAAAAAAAATTTGGATGGAAAATAAAGTGATGGAGAAGGTAATTTGGTTATGGTGGTGGGCTGTGACCGGCGTAGCAACCCCCAGAGGGGACGGCGGTCTGTGACGAGATGGCCTAGTACAGAAGCTTCCCCTCCCCGATAGAAACACTCCACTTCCTGCATGAGAAAACCCAAGACAAGCCAAAAGTTGAGAAAGGTTACATAAAGAATCAGGTCACCTATCAAAAGAATGGGCTGCTTTATCTGGCGAGCGAGACGTGCGATCAGACACAAGACAAGGGCTTCCCAGACAGGGAGCCATTGAATGGTTCCCTCTGAAAAGCCAGGCCTTGTGTTTCAGCGGCGAGGTAGACAACGCTCAGACGATCACTGTCCCCAGTGTGTCGTATGTCCTCACGCTGGCACCGGCTCCGTGGTACAGGAGGGAGGGAGGAGGAAACTCTTTTCATCTCTGCAGACCAGGGGAGTCGTATCTGAAGTGAAGGAAAGTGGCAGAGCTCTCAGGCGCGCTTTTCTGAACACCCACGCTCAGTGTAAGCATGGGGCCTTGTTCGCTGAACTAAAACCGCGATTGAACCATTCAACTTCTCAAAAACAAGCGTTTCAAAACAAATTGGATTAGGCTAGGTTTAAATTCTGATGGGGTTTATACGTTCCGCCTGATTTAATAGCAGCTTTAAGATTTACAGGAGGGCCTCCCTTATGTGCTCTTACACTGTCATTTCCATGACAATATTATATTTACATCTCATTAATATTTAATTATATGCTCTATACTTTTAAATGGCTGAGTGTGCTGCTCCCATCTCAGCGAAACCAATTGAAAAAAAGCAGCATGTATTCCCCTTTCATCACCTCATAAACTGCTGCAGTAATTACAATATTACAACACGAAAAACATGCCCAATCTCCAACGAGCTGCTACCAGCGGAAAGGGAGGCGAAGCTGCAAAGTGGTTGCTAGACATTAAAATTTAATTCAAAACAGTCCCACTGATTCAGATACTCTCAGATTGTTGGGTCACCTACAGTTGACATTAACAAACAGGGATGGGTGTTTTTACTGTGCAGCTTGTCACATGAATGAGAACGTGAAGGCTTAGGAGGAGGAGGAGGAAAAAGGAGGAGGAGGAAGGACAAAGGGAGACAAAACTCAGACATTTGGGAGTGAAGTGAGAGGATGACTGATGATGATGACAGGCTGTGCTGTTTCAATATTCCTCCCCGCTGACACCTCGTAGGCACACGTCTACACACTCCCTCCTCACCTCCGCAACATTTAGCACCTGCACCGCTCTGAAATCTTTCTCTTTGAACTGAATAGCTGGCAAGGAGTCTCTTGATGCGACAGTCGCTGAAGAGCTAAAAAAAAAGAAAAAAAGAATAATAAAAAAAACCCTTCTCACTTATGACAATATTTGTTGTGCGTGTAATTTGCTTTGACAGTGATCCGCGCCTGTCTTGTGAGCCCGCTTCAAAAAGAAAAAAAAGAAATCTGCCAAAAAATTGACCGGGCGTCCGCTGGGAGTTGGGGCAGAGAGGGGAAATCCTGACAGATACATTTGAATGATCAAGAAATCTGTTTAGCTGGAACATTTTCTGCCAAATGTCCATTAAATAGATTAATGTCATGTGAGTGGATCAGCTGGACACCTAAATATAAGCCAGAGACAGAGAGCAATTACTGTCTTGCACAGAGAAGAGATTGGGAACAATGGCGCCTCATTTATAAGGGAAACGTGATCCAGCGCTGGGAGCCTTTAGACGGCTGACTGTCGAATTGCGATTGTTCTGTTTCCTGCGTGTCTGGGTGTCTCCTGTGTCCATCATGCTGCCAGTCTGGACTTGTGTGGGTTTTTTTTTTTTTTTTTTTTACAGTAAGAGTGGACAGGTTGCACAGTTTGGGGACATTTTTGTGTGTGTGTGTGTGTGTGTCACTGTACGCCTGCCAGCATGAATAAGTGTTGGGCTTTACTGTTACGTGTGCTGAAAAACAATTCAGAGTCATCAGGGTCATTAGCACAGTGCTAATACAGCACACGAGTGCACAGTGTCTTCACAGTCTGTCCAGTCTGTCCAGCTGAAGACACGCCGTGGCTTCAGAGTGTAGTCTCCGTCTCCGCTGCGTGATCTTCTTTTCTCTCTTTTTTTTTTGTTTCTACATGGGTGTGTTTGTGTGCGTATTAGTGTCTGAATGTCTGAGACGCAGGTGTTGTCAGCCATCTCGTCCTCCTCCTTCTTCTTCTCCTCCTCCTCCTCACACACACACAAAACCCCCCTTACCTCCATGACTGCAGCCTCGTCCACTGGGAGACCGGTCGGTGGTGCCACTCATGTGTTAACATCGCCATGGCAACCCCTCTCTTCCCCTTGCCCACCACGCCACACACACAGCGGAGTCACTCGCCCACACCCACCAACCTCAAGACACACACACGCATACACGCCGAATTCCTTGGACTGCATCCGGTGCAGGACAAACTTAATCCACATGCCCCTGCCAGCCATCTTTGAAAAGTCCATTCATGGTTCAAGTCTCTTTCAGATAACTTTGGGTGAGGTCCATAGCAACGACTTTGCTTTTTTTTCTTCCCCAATCATGTAGCAGCAACACAAGAATCCCTGCTCCACTGTTCTTATGTTTATGACGGGCGCTAATTAGAGAAATGTCACCGCAGTGCACGCTGGAGAAATGACCTCCTGTCACTGTTATTGTCTTGCTAAATTCGTGCAGAGGCCTGCGGACTGAGGCGCCACAGTAACACACCTACCGCACTCTGCCTGTCTGCGCATCTTTGCTTCATGGTCCTGTTTTGTGTTAGGGTGAGCGCTCACTGTTGAAACCGTACATTGTTCTCCAAACCCTTCTATCTGTGGCCCAGATGAATGACAGACAAATAAACCATGGAACGCAGAGAAAAAAATTCTGAGTCATGCATCCTTTTACATCACTTTCGATGAATAACTTTTTCAGTTCTGTAGCCAAGACTACAGGCATTCATTTGGCAACTTAAGAAGAAAAGGAAGAAAGATGGCGGCGTACTGCACATTGTACTGTCCATCCTAAAATGGCTGACATCACAGCCTCCTCTAACTGCCAAAGCCTGGCAAATACCAGCTCCTGCTGACCAAACCTTTCTTACATGGGACAGAGAAAGTGGCAGGGGCTCTTTCCCCAATAGCCCTGAGGTCCTCCCCCCCTCCTCCCCGTCAGTGCACAGGCGTTTCTTTTGGTTGGAACTGTGCAAACATGCTGTTTTAGTGGGGCTTTTGAGCACTCTGGGCTTCGATACGGCATTGGTCCGATGACAAAAGCTATACCAAAAAGACTGAAAGACCCAAATAAAAGTGAACCTGTATAGGAAGCCATCCTTTTTGGGGGGAAAACTAGGACTTTGGATTGTGTTTCAGAGACTTTTCTGAGAGGATCGTGAGGTATGCCGCTATCATGAATGCTTGTTTGTATAAAAACGGCTGGAAAATAGATCTGGTTGGCATTAGATAGATGATTTTCTTCTCTGAACTCAAGGAATGTTATACACTCCATGTCAGCTAAATCTGCAAATCATGACCATATGACCTTCCTCGGTATTCTCTGGCAGGGGATTCATTTTAAGCAGTGGGAGGCACACACAAACATAATATCTACAGTAAGAACTCTTAGAATTCAGAGAAGTTGATCCTGAAGAGTACAGTATACCAGGTATATGAGGGGTGGCATGTGCAGACGCTGCTTTGCCACGGGGGAGTGGGCACTCTTGGCCCACTACATTGTGTCTGTGTGTACAAACACTCCGTTGTGGCCATAACGAAAACTGTGAGCTGTGCCTAATTGCAGGGAGTGAGGGATGAAAGGCAATATGCCTGGCCTCATTAAAGCAGTTCCGAGAAGGGAGATGGAAGACCGTTCCCAGGGATCCACAAAGGGAATTGACATTCCCCCAGTGTAAGCGTCCTGCTGGAGTGAAAACCTCCACACACACTGAACTCACTGGGCCAAGCTGAACCCGGTCCGCCGGAGCTCTCGCAGCGAGAGCTCATTTACCTTTGTTTTGCCGGTCATCACACACGCCTGCAAATTAACTATCGAAGTGCAGAAACGTCCACTGGAGACTGGACTGTCCAAACACCCACTCTCACAGGAAAACCTCAATGGCAGAAAGTGTTGCGCAGTCATTTCCATGACCTACATTATATGTAACAAGCTTACATGGTTAAATAATTAAAGAACATTCCAAAAATTGCCAATGAATCATGCTTGTCTAGCTGGTCTGGCTGCTGTGATTAATTTGGGGTTTCTTTCTTGCTATGGACAGCAGCGGTGGACCCAAACATGATCCACAGAGGCAACATTAGTCAGCACAGAGGTCCCTCCCCTAAGGCAGAGGGAGACACATGGCATTCAAAGCTGGGTCAATATTTATGTACAGATTGAAAATGTGAGCAGACAGGAACTGATATTTTCAACAGAATGCCTCACTGATAATCCACAGTTTGCATAATATGCACTGGCTCTGGAAATGAGTAGCTCTACTTACTGTACTGTATATGTCTCAGTGTGTGTGTGTGTGTGTTTGTGTTTGCGTGCGTGCGTGTGTGAGAGTAGGGCAGCAGCACATGTTGGTAGGAGGAAGAGGAGGAAATGAAAGAAAACGAATCCTGTGCATAGAGATACAGGCCTACCTTTCTGCTCTGGCAAGAGGGAGAAATTTGAAGAGAGTGTGAGATCAATAGCTGAAAATTGATTCTTGACGTGCAGTTTGAACATCTATGGACTCTACGGGCTTCTTATATCAGTCGATAAGCTTGCTATAGCACTGTGTTGAGAAGTCTTTCACAACTAAAAGCACTCACACTCGCAGCACAGTGGGGAAATAACAGCGCGTTGTGCAATAAAATAAGCAGATACGCCACATTGTATAGCGCGAGAAGGAGCGCAAATTCAGCCAGACGGAGGATCCGTTGTTGTAACTGTAACAAACTGACGAGTTAACCCGTTTCACTCCATTCACAAGGCTGTGGGGCAACACACTGCCTCGGAGCCTACAAGACGATCTGGCACCCTATATAACCTTATGAATATTCCCAAAAAAATCCTCCACCCCCCTCCTCCACCTACTGTCGCCATTTTATACATTGGCGACTTCATATAAACTGCTTTGACTACAGCACCAGATGAAAATTCAATATTCAATAGCGAGACATAATTCCAGTAAACAACTTTGGAGATCACACCTCGCCAATAATGAGAGGTATTCACGTTTCGGAAGAGTAGATGTGTCCTTACCTCAACAGTCGGTGGGGAAAAATGGAATCCGACATTAATATATAAATGAATAATATTGGATTAGCTCCGATCGTTGCGCTTTGAGAAGAAGAGGAGGCGAGCAGGGGGTGGGAGCTCTCCTCAAGTGAACCCGGTGAACTGGCGTGAACCCGTCAGTGACCACGGCAAGGTACATTACATTACATTACCTTTCCACCCCTCAGCCACACTGTATGGAGACGGCAAAACAACTATGGTCGGCGGTGCAGGACGAGGCAGCTCCAAAAAAATTATAGCGAGTGTATTTCCTATGAACACGTGATTCGGAGCGTCATCCAAAATCCAAAAGCCCTTTCATCTAAAATTTTGGAGAGGGGCGGGGATGAGATGGGGATGTGTGTGTGAGTGTGTGTATGTGTGTGTGTGAGTGTGTGTGTGAGTGTGTGGAGGGGGTGGGGGGTACGTATACTGAGCCCAGTGCACATTTGGGTATGTCGTTATAGGGGTAGTGCTCTAACAGATTGGGTTATACATAGCTACAATGGCGCCGCGAAGCAGGCTGAACAGATGGATTGTATTGTGTAAATTTGGGATTTAACAGGAGTTCAGTGATCTGCAGTTTCAGCGAGCTTCGTCACCCAAAAGGTCCTCTTAATTAGGTCACATGTTTTTTTTTTCAATAGATGGCTGCCGTCTTTAGAAAAAAAAACCTCTTGATGGGCTACTATGAATATTAATCCTTGTGGGAATTGTCATTTAAAGCACAGGCCTATTAGCGCACCAGTTTTTAAATAGACTTTAACGCACACGCGTAATAATGGCAGACCAATTTACGCAGAAGCACAGCACATCTAGTTTTGTTGTTCATGTATAGTTTTATAGTTTAAGAAAAAAAATAAATGTTTCCTTTCAAAATATAAACAATGTGAGTTATGTCTTGTTGCGTATAGTCATTTTTATACGACTGTGACCCTCATGACCTTGTTGGCCATCTGTGCGTAAAAGCGCACTGAGAGCGCAGAGGCCCCAAACCAGAGCAGACATGTTGAATGAGCGTCCTATAGAAAACAGATAAGTGAAAAGCGGCGTTGGCAATACATATAATTTAATATCAACATATACATTTAAAGTAGCCCACAAAAATAGGTATAAAGTCGTTATTATCTCGTCTCAGGCTCTAAGAATATTAAAGTAATAGACAGATTTAGTCAGACAGATGTGTGCAGTAGTGGAAATGTGTAATGGGAAGGCGGGCTATCACATGAGGCCGACAACATGCAACATAATAACAGGTTAAATGTCAGAGATGTTGTGATTTAAAAACATATAGGGCTTCACGCTATGGAGACATCCGGCATTTAGGAAACATGGATTGGCTCTTCCCTCCCACTTTGTCCTGACTGAGTTCATACGTTGCCTGTAGCTGTGGCTGTGTACAGTACAGTCAGTTAAAACAAAGATTATCTATCAGGAAGATGAATCACTCAATAGTAAAACAAAACCCCAGACCCTGGTTCCGGTCTGCAGACGTGATACGTGTAGTTTGTGCATGACCTGATAGAGTAGAGGGGTTAAAAGACATTTGCTTCAAATCTGACCTAATTTCCATTTTATTGTTCCAGCAATACATAGCATGCTGCTCAAATAAAGGGCAAGACACGCGCATTCACACTGCAACAAATTTGTTTTTGTTTGGATTTTGTAAGTACAGGAATAAAGTGTTTGCACTCTGTGTTATCTGTTTAAGGGTGTGGTGGGAGCAGTGAGCTGTTGTTATGTTCCTCTGGTTCTGTGGGCACTTCTTTATGCAGGTCCATGCACAAGCCTTTATGAATATGTAGCACAAATGTAAAGGTCTCAGAACAATACATACAACATGTTTTGGTTTTTATTTTCTTCTAAATGGAAAGCTCAGTGACAAACCAAACTCATTTTATTTGAGATGAAAACTCAGGGTTATGGAGTAACTAGTCACCACAGGGGTAACTTCAAGTCTTATAGGCATGTAAGCTTTTAAGCATTTTGATCTGCATTTTTTGTATTATATTATGTGTGTGTATGTGTGTGTGTGTGTGTGTGTGTGTGTGTGTATACACATTTAAATGATGATGATGATGATGATTATAATTATTATTAACTTTATTATTTTACCCACTTTCTGAATTAATGTCTTAACAGCCTTCCCCAGACATGCCCAGCTAGTCAATAAATTATTCTGCACAAGGTAACCTGATGCTGATTAGGTGTTCCTTATTATTTATAGGCCTGTTCAGGGAAACTCATCACATTAAACTGTGTTCAAATCATAATCCACTATTCAAATTTTGCCTGTCTGTGATGAGTGTAACTTGTAGTTTGATCCTTTGTTAGCAGTAGGCATCATCAATGTGTTGCTATGGTTACCAGGATAGGACAGCTGTTTGATTGTTAACGTCATTCTTGTTTGAGATGTTTTGGTGTATGATTTTGATGTATATTATTCTTGTAACTAGGTCATAATGATGAATATCCCCAGTAGTCTCTCTCTCGTGGCAGTCATTAAAAACTTGTGTATAAAATTGATAGACTTTTAAATGTTTTTGGGGTACGTTTGTACACTGATATGCATTGTGCTTTCTAGGCCTGAGAGCATGTTTAGTCCATGGCTGGAAGCAGTTTACAATAAAAATCTGAACAGCAGTGTTAATGCAAGGCTATAAACAAACAAGATCAGTGATGAGCTACCAGCTTCATGAATTTAAACACTGTGAGTCATCAGTTTGGATTCACATGAGAATGTGAAAAGAAGAGTGTCCTTCAAATTGTTTCAAGCTTTTCAAGAGTTTGGTGAAAGATGGTGAGCAAGATGGGGGAAAACACTTAATATATGTTTATCTTCTTCTACAGTGAAAATTAAAGCATGACAGAAATCAGCAGTCTATGAAGCAAATGTTGAGTTTGTTTTTAGTAACACACTCAAGTTCAAGTTCGAAGCTACCGGGAAATCACGACGACTGTGATGTCCGGAAAAAACAGCAGAGTGAGAGCTCTCTAATCTCAGCTGCTCCCAGCTGCTCTCTGCAGTGTAACCGGATCAGGGCACAGCCGAGGGACGGACGGGAGGCTTGTTTGCCTACAAACGAACCAATGAGACTGGCTTTACATTAGACTGACAGTCCGATTCGACGAGCCCGGAGACGCCAATCTGGTTTGACTACTGTCCGGCAGCCAATACCGATCCACGACCGACAGGAACGGAGGGAAAGTACAAAATACGAATTTGCCTTCCTGTAGGTCAATACGTTACCTGCCACCTGTGGGGCAGTGAATGCTGTTAGAGATGGCTTTATCTCAATGTCTAGAAGACTCACCTCTGAGGTTTGGCTCCAAACCCACCGAGAGAGACGACCTGAACCTACAGGAGGTGTACAACGAGACACACCGGTTGGCTTTGGAGGAGCTGCTGTCTGGAGGGGTCGACAGTTTTCAGGACTTCCTCAGGAAAGAGAAGATCCCCAACTTTCTGTCGGAGGACGAAGTTGAGCGGATCAGGAGCGCCGCCGTTGCCCCGCAGCGGTGCGCGTCAGTACTGGGAGATGAGACGGCTCTAGAGCAGTCGCAGGACTGCTCCTCCGTCACCTATTTCCCCGAGGTGTCGGACTTGGAGCCGCCGATGCTGGAGATGGGCTGGCCCGCATTCACCGCTGGCTCATACCGGGGAGTCACACGGGCCGTGGCGTACTTCCAGCCCAGCTACGGGGCGTGCATCTACAGCTGCAAGGAGGCTGCGAGGCGCATGATTAAAAGTGCCAGAGAGGTATGCAAGAAAATATGGGAAACACTTTATGGTTCACCTAATATTTACTCCTAATTATTCTTTATAATGAGACAACGCCTCTGACAAATGTTGACCTCATTGTGTTAATGACATACAGTAAATATCTACTTATTCTCTAATGTCTCATTATTATATAGTGTGATATAGTTCATATGGTATTTTCTGGGCTTTAAACAATGACAGCATTGTGCTGTGTATTATCCTAGAACAGGATTATTCATTTTGGCTCTTTTTCAAACTCGGATGTTTTATCATATGGGCCTCAAGCACAAAATAAGGTACAGTGTGTGTGTGTGTGTGTGTGTGTGTGTGTGTGTGTGTGTGTGTGTGTGTGTATGTGTGTGCGCGTGCGTGCGTGTGTGCGTGCCTGTGCTTGTCCATTATTTAAAAATGTTGGAGGGAAAACTTGAATCTTCTTAGATACATGCCACATTGTCCCCATGGAATTTCTTTGATCAGTCTTTATTTTAGAAACCTTAGAAGGTTTTTGAGATCCTGATTTAAAAAATAAAAAACAAAATGACCAAAAGGATGAAACAAAGAACAGCAGATCATGAATATTCATGCCGATCTTCCTGATGCGAGCTGTCAGTCCAGCCTCTGGTTTTAAAAAGAAACATTCCAGCGTGAAAGGAGTCTGCGGCTTCAGCTGCACCTCAGGCCTGTGTAGGGCCTGCGTACCAGATGTGCCTCGACTTGCTATGCTCCCCTCCATGAAAGTTTGCAAGACCTTTTTCATTAGTGAGCTCTAGTTTTAAACACTCTTTAGCTTAGAGCTAAAAGGTGGTGGTATATTAGTGTGCTGGCAACCGGTTGAAACCTAAAAAAAAAAAAAAATTCTCAAGTTTTAACCATGAGATGGTCTGTCTTTTTGTAATGTAAAACCGTTCACTGCACACAGCCTTTATTGTGCGACTGACTGTAACGACAAACCATGCTGGTCAGTCTGGTTTCACTCTATTTTTGCACATTTTCTTAAGAAACAAGCGTCCACGCAGTATCATCCAAATAAGGTGGGGAACTGTGGACAAAGCTGCATGTGGATAACACCAGTTTGAAGCAATAAATCGGAGATATGTAAACATCCGTGTCTAATCCTCCACACACACACACAACCTTTACAACAGCATGTGAAATTCCATTCCTCCTCACATAAAAACAGAGATCTCGGTGCAAAACAAAGCTGGGGAAAATGGAGGCCCACCCTACAGTGCACCTACTTGTCTCCTGTATAAAAGTAATTTGTTTGCTGACCAAGCGTTACTGCAGATTACCATGGTAACAGACCACAGTCAATAGAAAGCTCATCAGCACACGCATTACAGGCGGTGTGTCTGTGAGAGATTCGCAGCTCTGTTTGAATAAGGCCTTGCATTTGATAATAATGAAAACACAATCATGAGCTACATCTGGGCGAGCACAGCTGCAGCCCTAAAAGGAATTCTATTATATTACCTCTGTAATTTTCCACTGCAGGTGATTGCCGTAGTTACAGACTCCCTGACAGACCTGGATATCTTTAAGGATCTTCAGGAGGCATGCTCCAAGCGCAAAGTCCCGGTCTACATCCTGCTGGACCAATCAGGTGCCCCCGCGTTCCTCAAGATGTGCAAAAATGTCAACGTTCGCTTGGATGACCTTCGGGTATGTGGTTGGTTCAGTAAAGCTGGGTGTGGCTCTGTGTGCACAACACCAGCATCAGACAGCATCAAATTAAAATATGTCTTCTAAGATTTGATGTGACTGGGTGGGTCTGCACTTACCTCTCACTTCTTTGCCCCCCTCCCCCCTCCCCCCCATTGTTTTCCCCTTTTTTAATCCTTAAAGCAAATGAGAGTGAGAACCATAACTGGCACGACGTATTTCATGAGATCAGGAGCGCGGATTACCGGGGAGGTTCATGAGAGGTTCATGTTGATTGATGGAACCAAAGTGGCTACAGGTTCCTACAGGTAAGATCCCTCTAAACATTTAACCTCAAGTCAAATAGGACATAATGTGCTTTTTGTATGGCATGCTGTTAAATCCTTGTTCCTATGTGCAGGTTCAACTGGAGCGATGGCAAACTGAACAGCAGCAACCTGATCGAGCTTTCGGGTCAGATAACGGAGAAGTTTGACGAGGAGTTCCGCATCCTCTATGCCCAGTCTCTACCTATTAACACTCAGAGGCCTCCAAGTGTTCGTAACAGTGGCATCTACGACCACCTCCTCATCAAAAACCTAATCACCTCCTCCCCTCACCTGGCCAGCACACCCAGCCGTAAGCCCCAAATCTTAGAGGTGCAGCCGCCGTGTGAACCCTCAACCGCAGAGGATGCTCTTAAAGCCACAGTGGGGTCCAACTCGTCAACCATAGGTGAGGACTGGGTGGAGCAGCAGCGCGTACAGGAGGAGATCCTGGCTGGTAACGCTGCTCTGCGCTTCCCTGCAGACAAGGTAGCAGAAAAAGAGGTCATAACCCCCAGCACAGTGCGCAACCACGTCTCTACTCAGACCAGTTGGTCAATGGCAGACAGGGACTCCCAAACTGACCACCAGTGCACACAGCAACCCAATCACATCACATCCATCATCACCACCACCACCACTACCACCACCACCCAGAACCAGAACCAGAACCAGAACCAGGTCACCTCTCCCTCCTCTGCTCATCCCAAACAGATCTGTCCCTCCTCGGCAGCTCCGGACGGCGCCCTGAAGGACTGCTTCAACAAGCTGACCAAAGAGCGCCAACACTACTACTCAAACATCCGCCACAAGCTGGAGGACATGGTGACCTCACTGTCCCAAAGGCGAGAGCTCACGGACATCACCAACATGACTCAGTGGTCCAGCATTTACAACAGGCAGAAAATGCACCAAGACTGCGGGCAGGGACCGAACCCCAGCATGCTTGTAGAAAATGTGGGCACAGGCATGGGCACATGGCCAAGAGCCAGATGTGCATACTAGTTTTGTTTCTGGCTTCAGGGATTTCAATGACAAAAGGTTTTAAGGGAGAAGCTGTTTCAAAGTTTCTTGTGGGTCTTCTGTTTCAAATAAATGCTTTTTAGCTTACGCAGTTGAATTTCAGCTTTATTCTATTTGTATTCTTTTCTACAAATGCCCGCTTTTGTTCTTTTTTAGTTGCTGTGTTCTGTCCATGTTGAAGCAATTTTTGGTGTAATGGCAACGCATAATTTTTTAAGTGACATTATCATCTTGTAGAAATCAAACACTGTGCAATCATCTTTTTACTATGTCAAGTTGAATGAATATCATTTACTGAGGGCGGTTAAGACTGGATAATATCTACTGTAGTGTGAGTGAAAATCCATCAAAGTGTGCATGTGTTTCAGGAATGGCTGCTTTGGTTATTTAAATCAAAAAACTGACTGCTGTAACTACATCTAAACATCATTCTAAAGAGCTCTCACAGTGCCTTGGTATTAAATAAAGTCATATTTTGCTACACAAGTGTTTATTTTTTTGTCCTTCTGCCTTTGTGTTCACTTTTAGCTCAATTGCAATCAAATTCTTGTGAAGAATAGCTTAAGAAATGTTCGCACAGAAGTTCCAGGAAGTGAAACATGCCAAAGTGACTACACTATGAGAATGAGCACCTGCGCTTTGTGCGCTGAACTTCCTACATGCAATTAGTTAAGAGACGGCATCTGTGATACTGGCGCCTCTGCTGATTATGTAACCAATCACAGTTGCCGTCCACAGGGTGAATTTGGAGAAGGAGCTCCATCACAGATCACAAGCATAGATTAGGATGAATGCTAAATGAAAGCTTCTTTATACACGCACAGATAGGACTTTACAACAACTGTCTTCATACTGTTATGTTCTGTTTTCATTTTCCAAACTGATTCTTGTCAATATCTTTCTTGAAAAAAAGTTACAGTCAACAACTACTCTTTAAGCAAAGGTTCTTCTGAATCGCTCCATAATTTGAGTCATGGCTTCACATGGGCACCATGTGCTGCCGAGCCTGGCACGAACACTGTTTTAATCTTTATATCTTGCGCTTAAGGACAAAGGTCCTGCTGTGAATGATCAAAACACGTTTTGGCTCCAGTAGAGAAAAGGGTGCTCAGAGTGTCCTGAGTTATAAATGTGTTACTCACTCTGAGCTTTATGTGACTTAATGTTTAACTATATGGAGGAGATGAGTTGTAACTATTCCATATCAAGATGTGCAGATGGCTTTATGAGAGCAAGTGACCTGTTGGATGTGTCTTTAGGACATTGATGAACAGCAGGGTATCAGAGTTTAATCAAAAGATTATGTGAACACATTAACAAAGAGTGGATGTGACATTCAGCATCTTACAAACTTACTGAATCTTGGCCTGAAATCATCCTGCTCTTTACTGTACAACTGAATGTACTGTAGCCAGTGTACTGAAAAGTTATACATAGGCATGCATGAGAAACATCACCTATAATGTGTACTTTTAATACTATTAGATTTAATAGAATTCATATGTTGTAGACAAAGGTTTATGTGTAACTATATATATAAATAAAGGTTTGTATATTATATTTTATATAGGTTATATTTAAGTGTTCTTCTCAAAATCAAGACAGATACACACATGATTTTTTATGATGGCTTCTGTACTTGAACACTACTTAGAGGTGTATTATTCTACTTTTTACTCCACTACATGTATCTGACAATTATAGTTACTTTACAGATTCAGATTCTTTATATTAAAAATGATGCAAATTAGGAGTGAAACTAACCATTTTTATTGTTCTTAAATCTGACATTTCTTAAGTTATAATCCATTAATTAATTGGTCTACTCAACCCTCTTCAAATGTCCTCTTATGTCCACTCACTTTACAATGATATGAAAAACAGTCAAGAAGTCATTTCTCACAGTTGAGATGTTTCAACCACAGAGTTGTTGGCAGTTCTGCTTGATTAAATGAAACATATAGTATTAGTATAAATAAAATCATTTATATGTTGCTTTTCCGTCAATCAACTAATCAATACAGTTCTACTATAAATACAGTTAAACATGCCTAACTGTACATAAAGTAGTTCAATTTAGCTTCACCAGTGACAATAATCCAATGATATATAACAGCATAATGACATAGAGAAAATTTACTTCTAATTTTGATACTTCGGGTACATTTAACTGATGCTTTTATTCAAGTAACATTTTTAATGTAAGACTTTTACTCATAGTATTTTTACATAGTTGTATTGAATTGTGTCTTCAACCATTGATATTCTTATTGATGGTCACAGAGATAGGTTACCCAATATAAATCAATTTAATGATAATGTTATTGTAGTTTCACTCATATCAATATTGACTGATATTATGTCTTTAGGCTTGTTCTGGCTCTGGTGTCTATTTCAGCAGCAGAAATGTACAAAACAGTTATATTTTAATGTATAATATAACATGTATAATATAACACATATATAATGTATGTATGTGTATATATATATGTATGTGTATATATATATATATATATATATATATATATATATATATATATATATATATACCATTCTCTCACATATTACCACCATTGTATTTACTTGTAGATCAATCCCCTTCAGCTGTGCCATTTTACATAATGAATGCAGAGGCTTTTGATGTGTTTGCCTGGTAGGAGATGCACACACCACAGGAAGAGCCGCCGGCTCTTATATATATATATATATATATATATATATATATATATAAAATACTGCAGTGAACTACAACTTTAGCAATTAATTTAAAAACAAGTTTCAGTGTGAGAAATGTTTTTCATTTACAACATGCCACTTTATCGCCACTGATACTTAATACAGCCTACACTTCAAACTATTACATGGCAATAAGGTAAGAACAGCGGGACCTCCGGCGGCTCTTCCTGTGGTGTGTGCATCTCCTACCAGGCAAACACATCAAAAGCCTCTGCATTCATTATGTAAAATGGCACAGCTGAAGGGGATTGATCTACAAGTAAATACAATGGTGGTAATATGTGAGAGAATGGTATTTGATTTTAATTGGCTGCTGCAAAGCAACCACTGACTGTAATCAAGAAAGCAGTGGGGGATCCACAACACAACAGTCTACACCTATTAGGCTCGGTTCACTGGTGAACAGAAAACATCACATATCCCACTTCACGCACATGACAATTAAAAAAACATATCTATGATTTACTTTTTAATTGTTTGTTTTTCTTGATTTAAAAAAAAGCCTCTTTGCTTACTGGAATATGACTCGTGATGACAGTCAGCAGCAACACTAGCAGGCCTCAGCCACCAGAGAGAGCCCTGCCCTTATTTAAAACCTGCCTCACTCCCTTCACAGAGATGTGCTGGAACTCTGGAAACACAAAAGATGTGTTTCTAGTAAACAGCACCATGTTCATAATTTGTAACCTCAAAGACTTTGCTGAGTTATTGCAATTTAATCCAAAACCAGATTCCCATCTCCATTAATTAAAGATGAGTCAGCTATTGATACTTCCTGGCAGCCTCATTGTTCTTTCTTAAAATGCTACATTTTTAAGTTTGTGTGAACATAGCATGAAGAGACAAACAACCGCTGTCTGATGTCCTCTTCAGGTCACTTATGATCCCCAGAGAGCGCTGGTGGCAGAACCTCTCCTGCTGCATGCTGGGTAAAATCCTTGTGGATGTCAGCATGTCTGACAGTAGGTGTAACATTATATCCTACCAAATATGTGTTAAGCTCTAATCCTGTTAGCAAGCACGAGTGTGCTGTGTGCACACTGACAAATCAAAGCCACACAGGTGTGAAATAACCTTTTAATTGCAGGTGTGTAGAAACAGGGACGACAATAGTGATCATTTGTTTCCAGGAGGTTGCAGTATGTGCTGGACGCCAGTGAAACCGTTGCTGCTAGTTCATGTGAATGTATTTGCAGGATTCCATGTGAATGTTTATATGTGTATGTTGTGTTTATTCCTGTTGTAATTCTTAATGTATGACAGGTGCAGAGAATGTACTGTGTAGCATGACAGCAGTATTTTACACTAAAAGACCCTCCATCACCCCCTCACAGCCCCTCAGAGTCCCATAGGACAGTATAGATCAGGATGATGCAGACAGACAGTGCTCTTCATACAATTGATTATTGGATTTATATACATCAACCATGTACATTTATGGAGGGTCTCTTGGTGCATGGGCATGAATACACAGACTTTACTTCTTCTAACTGTAGCACAATGTATTTGTTATGGCATATTTGTCTTCTAACTGAATAATCAATTACAGAAGTTGAATTTGTGTAAAATGCTTAAACTCCTGGAAATACCGAACAATCAAGTTGGGCTTCTGACACTGACTGACAGAGTCAAATGGCTCTCCTGACGCCGAACATAAACCTTTTAATTACAGCAAACATGGCTGATGAGTTTGAAGCTTGATTACTTGGCCTTCATTAGTCAGATTGTGAGCTATAGTGACTCCCAGAGGTGCAATTTGGGATCTCTAAACACTGCCAGTCTCTGTGTTTTGCAATTACATTTACCCTACAGTGCACCCAAACAGGTGTGTGCACCCGAATACACACATACGCAAGCAGGCCCACGCATGTACACTCACTCTTTTTATTATCAGCCTGAACAAGCAGGGCTGGATGGAGGCATTTCAGTCTGTTCTTTAATTTAGAAAAAGGACCTGACTAAAAGAAAACAATGATAAAATGTGCTTAGTGTGCTGAGTCCTACTTTGTTGAACTGTGCCTGTCATAGTGATTTGTGTTTACTGTGCCATCTTGGCTTTGTTTTCCATCAGGGCGGCTGGTGGTTGTCACTACACCGGGCAGGGAGCGTTCTGCCTCAGGCCACGAGATGCTGATAATGAATGTTCAGCTCATTGGAAAAATAAAGTGTGTCTAAATTATGTGGTCAGGAGCAGGCCGTTGTTTGGGTGAGTGAGTCAGACACAGTGACACGCGCGGACGTTCAGTTTGCACAGCATGTCAGTCACTTCCTGCGCTCTAAATGCTGATGCCAGGCTGCAGTTTGGCTAATGCAGGTGGAAGGTATTGTTGGTAGGCTCTTTGTGCTAAACTGCATGTTGAGCTTTAACACGCTGTCCAGCAGCAGCCTTGCCGCTATTTTTAGATGGGTACAGCTGCTCCTTAGCAGCCACCCCTTTAAACCAGCCATTCACCAGAGATTTATGGCACGAGCACATGAGAAACAGGTGTAGCGTCTTGCCACTTGCTTGTCCGAGTTGTGCAAGCTTAGTTTCTATCAAGCATTACATTTATTTTGATGCCTATTCACAGCCGTTGACACAATCTCTCCGGTATGAAGACTAGCTATCAGAGAAGGATGTCTCATGCTGTTGGACATTTAAACCACAAGTCCTGAGCGTCCAGTGCTGCAGCGATGAGTCAGCCTCTGGTCACAACGCCACCTGAGTCCAACACAAGTTCAACACTTGTGGTGAGCTGCTCCCCCACAGCACCATGTGTCCCAGCATGTAAGCTCAGCATACTGTCTTACATCAGTAAATAACAAGACAGTTTGCTCCTGATGAAAGTGACTCTGTGCTTACTCATATTTATGACCCTGATGAGGACGGAGTAAAGATTGCTAGGACTCTGTGTTTGTACAAAAAAAAAACACAGATTTATCCTTTAGTTTGTTTCCTGTTCCCTTTGCACTGTATCTACAGTCCTGCTCACCACAAACTCAGTCTGACCAGGACTGTCACATGATTACAGTTGTGTAAATTAACAGGAAATTGCTTTGAAGCTACAGTAGGCTGTGTGAGTGTGAATGTGAGTGTGTGTGTGTGTGTGTCTATTTGTTGGGGGTGGGCACTAAATACGCAGCCTCTCCAGCCACACTATAGCAGCTCAGCTTAAGTTTAGCTTATCACTGTCATTTTGTTGTCTGCATTATTCAAAAGGACACCTTATCAGCAGGGCTGACGCATATTAGCCTCCTCCACTGTGTACTCCACACAATGATGTTCTACGCTGTTTCACATTAACTCTGGTGTCTATTTCAGCAGCTCTCTATCCATTTATTGATGCATGTCTTCCATTGATCCGAGCATTGATTTGCTATGCAATCCATTACCCATCTGTCTGTTTCAGCGGGCTTTTAAATGATCCGTCAGATTGAGCTATTAAGGGGAGTAGTGGCGAAGTCCAAAGGTTGGTGATACATTCAGAAAGAGAGGGGCGCTCTGTGTCTTTGTGTGTATGTGTGTGTGGGTATTCGGGGGTTGGGTGCAGGTGTCGTCAGGTATTTTGAAGTGTACTACACTGTGATATGATATTTACACAAAAGTAATAATGTTTTTTTTCGTAGTACTAAGTGAGTATACATGATTAGACTAAAAAGAAAAACAATAAAAATTCAGGGTAGAACCCAACTTATGCAATTTAATTTAAATGAGTTGAATTGTGCTCTTGTTTTCTTTGGCTCTATTGTTCTTCTGTTCTGTATCCTTAAAAACTTAAACAAATGATCAAAAGAACCTGTCAAGCTTGCATTGAATGGTCAGATTGTTAATCTCCTCTACTTTTTGATCAGATAGTTTTCTGATTTAAATCTGAATGTTGTATCAAAGAATCCACAAAAATGAGTTAAAAAAAAGGTTTTTCAAACAGTTGTTGAATGTGGATAAATGATTAACATTTAAAATGCTAATATTTGCACAAATATAGACACTTAATGACATGAAGAACTTAAAAAAGGCTTGGATTGTCCACATCAAGAAGTTGACGCTGATGTGTGTCTAGAAATAGAGAAATTGCAGGACGTCATGTGATAAAAGTGTCTTGACATAAAACCATACAAATAAAACAATAATGGGATGCTTTTGGTGCTCTTCATGTCATTGAGTACATGTGCTTGTGCATATTTTAAACAATGATACATTTTGGTAAACATTCACTTAATTACTTTCTTGCTGGGATTTAGAGGAGAATATAAAAGCTCTGTTTTGTATGCTTTAGTATGTAGCTGGAACCAGGAAGTGATCAGCTAAGCTTAGCATAAAGGCAGGAGGAAGCATGGCTAAACAGCTAGCCTGGCTCTATCAAAAAATAATATTATCCCATCAAAAACTGAACTATAAAAAAGAATATCTGTAAACTTATATAATATATTTTAATGGGAAGCTACATGCTGGTAATATTTATTGGAAGAGTGCAGTGATTTAGCCACAGCTAAGCTAATTGCTCCTGTGTGAGTGTTATCAATCTTCTCATCTAATTCTGAGCAAGAAGCATTTCCAAAATATTGAACCATTATTTTGATGAAATAGTGTGGAAATTTGCTATGGGCTTCACTCTCATAAAAACCTTCCAGAACGCAACTGAATAAACTTAAAAATGCTTTGTCATCAAGCTAAAAACCAGATTGTGTCTCTGACATTTCAGAGATTTTCACCTGACAACAGCAATATTTAGGAAAAACACATCCTTCACACAGCACTCTCCCTTTAAGTTCTATAAAAAATTTTACAGTGATGATTTTTCTTTTCTTCCTTTTTTTTATGTTGAGAAAAGTACGTTGAGATTTTTGATGTTTCGTACTTTCTTGAATTATGGTTGGGTTTTTTCAGGGTAACACTTTAATCTTCCTGTAAAAACACACTTTGAGGAAACAAAGAAAATGCCAGCAGCCAAACATGAATGTGAGGGGCTAAGACGGGGGGGTTTTCAGATTGAGATGCAAGATGGATTCATATATATTCATGAATTCAGTCAGAAAAGTCAAACGGAAGCAGTATGATAATCTTGCAGTAATTGCATTTTTCCCTCCAACTGTTTTTGGCAGAGCTGAGAGCCACATCCTGAGACATGCAACGTGGAGTGTAGTCTCGAGGAGTGTCACAGCGCTTGAACAGTGGATACACTCTGACCCTGTACCTAAGGCCAGTCAATCCACAGCAGGGTCAAGTGGTGGTTATGCCAAATCCACTGGATTCATGGGTGATGGGATGGCTATCATTAGCCCTTGGATGGTCAATTATATGTTTAATTAAGCAAGACAGATATCAGATAATTGAACTATTGACTGGCCTCTCTGAGTCACATTTGTCTTCTGATTCAGGGAGGGCACAGCTGAAGTCATATCACATTTATTTGTGGGGCATGAGATCCTGATGAAAGTGGAAATAAAATCAGGCCCTTTCATTTAGTTGACAGATTCATGTTTTGTCCTGACCTCTGACTGAGGAACTTTTTTTTGTAAAATGTTCTGACTGTGCACTCTTTCTCTTCCAGGCCTCGGGAAATGGCATTACGTGCTTACGCAAAAAAAAAGAAACATCCAAAAGGCCATATTTCAAACTATCAAGCTTTTTTTCATACATGTCAGTCTGCTGGATACATGTCAGCAGCCGTCTGAAAAGTGCTGACACCGCTGCCCTCCTGTCCAGCAGCGCGCTCCCTCTGTGTGAACTTGGATTTAGCTCAAGGGTATAGCCACCCTGCTAATGTGATGTAGCTCCAAGAAGGAAACAAATTGGCCTGACGTCTCATACACTGCCTTGTCTTGATTGTGTGATGGCTTCTACTGCTAATGTGTTACGATGGGTAGACCTGCACGGGGAGGGAGACGGGGTGGGTGCATGTGAGAGAGGGAGAGGGAGAGGGAGGGGGAGAAAGAGAGGGAGGATGGGGGGAAGGGCCTCAGTCTGCAAGATCAGCACAAGTGGAATTGCATTGATTCAGTTAACTGCAGAGTTGGAGCGTGATGTGGAATTCTGTTTATCAAGGGTGGAGTTTACACGATAGACTCCATTTTGATCTTATTTTCTACATCGTATTCATAATCAGTCCCTGCTCTCTCACTTTCAGCGATAAAATATTGCATCAGCTTTACACGCACATCTTATTCCCACCTGGAGTTTCATATGCCGAACAAACCGAACATATGTGTTTCATACTAATGTAACATTTTGATTTAAATAGCCATGTAATATTTTTCCTCCCTATCTTTAAACCCAAAAAAAAAAACCCAAATAGAAAAGCTCCCATTGCTCAGACACGACCATGCTGACAGATGCACATTGTAAACAGCATCATAATCTGTATTAATCTACAGGATCGGATGCAAACAACTGACATAATGTTCTGTAAATCACCAGGAAATATGTCGCACATTTCAAGTAAATACTGACTCATGTTTTTTTATTCACACTGAAGCTATCGGCCCAGAAACGACATCTGCTGAATCTTAACAAACTGCTAAATAAATCTCTAACACTCTCATAATTAAAGGGAATAAAGCACAGAATTTTAACTATGTAAAAGGCTGCATCCTATTAACAAGGAGTGTTTGGTCTTGAAATACATAAACAACACTGTGTACTATTGTTGGAAATGATGAAAAAATATCGTTGTATTTATTATGATGAAATTATCAAATAGAAAGTGAAATGCTCCCTTATAATAGATCTGCATGAAATCAGATCACGGCTGGCGTTTTGTGTATCTGCTTCCACACACAGTCCGTCTACATTTCGAGGGGGATACACATGTTATAAATTAATGAGGCTCTGTCTTAAACATATATTTAAAATAGGATTGGCGATGCATATTCTCTCCTTTTCCTCTCTGCCCCTCTTTTCCCTCTCCTCATTTCTCCGTCTTGCTGTGGGGAATTTGTCTCTAAGGGTTTATCATGACTGCCTCATATTTCCCCCCCTAGTTTGTCATTTTGCTGACCCAGACGCTTTTTCATATTTCAGTATTCTTATCATCCACTGGCAGTAAGATGATCCATTTCACTTATTTCTTAGAAGTGTGACTGTAGCCTAAGTCAATATCTACAGAATGAATTCAGCGAACAGGGGGGCTAGCTGAGGAGGGGGCAGCTAGTTAGCGGAGGTGGTGGTGGTGGTGGTGATACTGGTGGCGCAGGACACTTTTTTTATCCAGAGTCAGCAAGGGTAAAATGTCAAGCATTTCTTAGAGAAGCGGCTCCATAGGATTCCATTCGAAGCTTTAATCTTAATTGAGAGCATCGCACATTGATATTCCATAGGCCTCTTTGCCCTTCGCCTCTCAGCTACTTTCATTTAGAGGACAGCCGTACTGCACTAGAGCATGGGGATTGCTTTGTCAGACAGCCAAGAGGCCAAAGGCAAGGTCAACCTCTCTTTGTAATGGTGGCTCACTATGGAGTGAAGGCTTCACCTCTTTGATGCTGTCACCACTTTTGTGAAACATTTCCAAACCTTCCTAAACTAAAACTTAATGAAATGTCCTGATATAGCCATGGAATATTATACTGAGTTTTTAAAAAATATCATATGAGTAAAGTTAGTTAGTTTCACAGCATCCTGACTTAGAGATCTAAACAAGCTACTTCTTTCCCCCACAGCTGGAGGCCAAACAGAATGATGATTTAATGCAGTGTGGAGTAAAAGAAGATATTTGCATATCAAGCAGTCAGACAGAGTTCACCCCAGCAATCTAAGGGATGATTCAATGATTATCTGAATTTATCGTTTGACTCTAAATACGACCTTTTCAAAGAGGACGAGATCAGTGCCTCGTTGGTGTCGGAAAGCTCCCAGTTTTGTGCCCCAGTGTGGCTCACAATGGGTGCAGTAGCATCCCCCTAATCCTCAAACAAAGGGGGAAGGGACTAACTGGCCCGGCAGATGCAGCGATAAGGCCCATGTCATCAAGTAAGGTGAGGAGAGGAGGAAGGTGTGGGACGGCAATGCTCTCGCCACTCCTGTGGGAAGACTCGTCATGCCACCTTTCCAGAGGTGATGAAAACAGATGGAAATAAAGACTCACTATATACACACACACACACACCCACACCCACACAGAAAGTGTTTACAGCTGAATGCACAGCCCTTATCTGTGGCACTGAGGACCGAGCTCGCCTCCATTTCTCATGCTCCTGCCTCAGCCCGCTGCTGACACAGATATACTGTAAAGAGATAGAAGCACAGATAGGTATGCATGTGCGTGTCAAAGTAGGCCTGAGGGTGAGCCGCTCTGCACAGACAAAGAGTGAAGGGATAACATATGATCCATCTGCCACACACTTTTCTCATTAATCTCAAACATTTAGGTGACATTTTAAAGTGATTTGGGAAGCACCGCCCCAGATAACAAGTTGAAGTCATCGCAGCGAACACAAGTGCTTTTTCTGCTGATGAAACACTGAATCAGGATTAAAGGATTAGTCATTTAAAGATTTGTTTTACTGGCACATACTATGAATAACAGGTTCTTATTGAGGGACTGCCGCTTCTGACAGATTTATCAGCTGATCAGGGCTTGATAAAGCTTCAGAGAAGCTGCTCCTATTTCAAAGTCTTCTCCTCCTGGTTCTGTGGGAAAGCCTAGTGCTACTGCTTTCCACTCCTTCCACCAATCAGCCACAGTAGTTTTTTACCAAATGCCTCAGCTGCCACTGATGAATCAACAATGTTAAGGCTGAAGATCTATCTCGACAACAAAGCAACTGAACTCCTCAGCAGGACATTGGGAAAGAATCTTTAAAGAAAGGGTTCACACTATCTTAGGGATCAATAAAATCCATCTGAGCCAGGCAGTGATACCAGACCTGCCAATAATACATAACCTACTTTGTAACTTGTCAGGAGATGTGAGATCATTGTCCAAAATACAGATTTTGTGTCTGTTTCTTTACATTTTCACATTTAGTCACCCCTTCAGAAAAGCACTTTATTTTAAAAGTCACAATTTGACAATAATTGCAAATTTAGCAATGGATTACATAATCATCATCTTAAAATAATTACTGTCGCTAAGTCATATGGAAAGTTTTATTTAGAGTTACCGAATTACAAAGTTTCATTTTTTTTTTTGTGTGGAAAGAGGATGCGTAAGATCCACAAGAGTCAAGGCTGTTCCTCTCTAAAGGATTTAAATATAGCCTCACATTACTGCTGTCACTCACACACACAGTGCCCTTTTGACCTCGCCTGCACAAAAGAGACTTGAAGCTGACACACTCACTCCAAATGTTTTTCACCCGTACAGCCAAACTGAGACACAAACACATTTTAAGATTGTTTTTTTCTTGGCCTTTGATGTTATCAGTCCGTGGTCTGATCGACAGCCAGGGTATCGTTTGCACTCATTTGTCTGATTTATCTGAGGTTCCATCTGCGCTCCAGCAGCAAGCAGTACTTAAACGTCTGAGAGGCTAACAGATACGGGGTTCCCCCAACAATTGGACAGTTGAACGGCTCTCAACACCTGACAGGCAGGCTGAGGTCAGAGTTTGTTGGGTTACAAGTCAGAGGCCACCAACTTGTGTTGTTGTACAGCTTGGACATGTTAGTGGTGCAGGCCACCACTCGGCCACGTGTGGGCGGTGTGTTCCTTTATACACTTCGCTTTCTCTTCTCTCACACCAGACTGCTGCTAACTCAACAACTGCTGCATGGGTTGCCATGAAATCTGGTACGGATATCTGTGGTGTCCTACGAAGCCTAATTACTCTCAAGTCAAAAATGTCACTTATCCAGTGAAATATGTCAACATCTACTTGATGTATTGCCACGATATTCTGTAAAGGCATTCAAGGTTCCCAGATGATGCATCCTAATGACTTTGGTTATACTCTGACATTTTCTCTAACACCATGACACCACAGCATGAGGATGAAATTGGTGGTTCTAAGTGAAATGTCTCAACATCTATTGGATGGATGACCATTACATTTGGCTCACATTCATGTTCACATAAGGATGAATCACAACCATGTTGGTGCTCCTCTGATTTTTCATCTGGTGTTGTCATCAGGTCAAAATTTGGTTTATAATCAAATATAAGCTAAATTAATAAAATTCCCATCAGTCTTCGCTGTACCTTGTACTTAGATCCAATTAACAATTGCTGGCATGCAAAATTCTAAACTAAAATGGATGAACATTCAACAACTAAACAACATATGAACTATATCTCTGTATAATGTGAAAGGAGCTGCTTGTAGTGATGAACCCACAGAGATCTCTGCAGCTCCTCTCTGAGCGTTTTAGCATCTTGGAGCTTATTGTTTTGATTTTCTGGCCTGCAACTTTTCTCTATTGGTTCACTCTCACCACTCTCATCAACATCATTTCCAGACATAGCAGGCAGCCGTTTTTAGCAAAAAAAATACAAAATGGAGCTACCTAGTGAAAATTGTATATTTTATGTAGGCCTATCTAGCAGCTAAAGCACTACATATTTCCCGAACTGCTAAAGGCCAAAAACACAGCGTGAAACAACAGTTAATATAGGACTTCCATTCACAAGGGAGTCTGAAACAACTCTGTGTGAGTGCTGATGTTGCACTGTATTTTCTGGATATGTAAATGAGCAACTATTTGCTAACAGCTTCACCATATCAACTTATAAGACGCCAGTATGTCAATGTTGTGTTTACAGCAGTTCTGCTGCCCCAAAGTGACCCCCAACAATCTGTTACTGCAGGTTTAACTTCAGAAATCAATAAAAATATAACAATTATTAGTTTATATAGCATTTGTCAACATTAATTTGTTTTCCAATAACCATGAGAGATTTCTGTTTGCAGTGTTCAAGACACAGGAAGCATATTTATGTGTCTGCTTGTAGGTTAGAAAATGATAGCGTCTATCTTAATTGTAGTGAGAAATCTTATCACACCCTCAATAAACTTTGTCGTTTACTTATAACCTTTCATTTAATTTTTTCGAGAAGTTAAGATTTCTTTTTCTTCTGCCGTTAAATCTCAGAACAAAGTACTTCCTGTATCCTGACCACAAAAGGAGCAAACAAGTACATGGGTTCACTGGAGTATAAAAGCCTACATCCCCTTAAATAGATTCCTTATAAGCTCTGTGTTGGCCAATCACAAGCTTCTCTCCCTGACAGTCCGACCACAGCACACAGTTGGTTGTTCCTCAGTTGTTTTAGCAGAGGCTTAACATCGAGCATGATGACAAAGATGGCCAAAGAATCAAAGAATGGGCGTGAGAAGACTGTTCTGCCAAATCCTCCAGCTGCATAGAGGGTAGAGATGGATAGGGCTATGCTAAAATCAGCTGAAAAGAAAAAAAACATACAGTACAGCTCAGAGTTCAGCAAAGGGCTTCTGAGAAACATGGAGGAAGAGTTATGACACAAGAGAAATGTTACCATGACACATTAGTGGGAGAGGGACACACCCAATTCCAAAGAGGCCTGTTAGACTTCACCAGAACGTATGAGACTGCTGCCATTTTCTCATGTCAGCGACACCTGCAGAAGCTCATGAAGACGGGTGTTGAATGGCACATCAGCTGTGACAACTGTGTACTTTCAATTTGAAAACCCGTCATCTTTTTCTTCTTTTTCAATTTTGGTGAATCTGTATTTTATCTACTTTATGTTCACTCAAATATCACATCAGATGTCCAAACTAATTCTAATCGAATTCTTCTCTGCAGGTACATTTCCTTGATACTTTTGACTGTTCTCAACCTCGCGACGCCCTCTACCCAGTCCTCCCCAACCCCCACACACACTGACAGTCAAAACCACTAAAAAACATGCTTTCTTTTTCCCTTTTTCTTACTTTCATTTCCTAACGACAGCTTTAACTGTGTGTTTTCTCATCGGCAGACCTCTTCCCTAAACCCCAAAGTCCCCCTGGATGTGAGTATGTTATATACCAGAGACACAATATGGTCCCTAGGGGCTCGACCTGCTTTCCAGGTTACGTTGAACTCGCCAGGGTGCACATGCTGGTATCTGAGCAGGAGCTGACCCTTAATCAGTAAAACTTTGCCAACAGCAACTGAGAGCCACAATTATCTGCCCTATAGATACTGTAGGTAGGCAGTATACTGGGGGCCAGGGGCTATGGAAGGGGAAGAGGCTGTCAGGGGGGGGAAGAGCCTCAGTTAACCTCTGTGGCTCGTGTTTCTACTGTGCACTAATGGGCGCCTGTCATCATTATGGACAGAAACAGGAGGGCGCCTGCCAGCTGCATGACCCCCATAAAACAGAACAGGAAATCCTAGCAGGGAATGAAAGGAAAAGATATCTCTCTCTTCTGTTAAATAATCCTCCCTCCATTTATTTGCCCCTAGATTTGTGCTGTAAAACTGCAGTGTCACTCTCATTAAGCAGGAGAATATCCCGTGTATCCATCATAGGAATGAACAGCAAGGTGTTGAGGGTGGGGGTATTGGAATGTATGTAAAACAATTAGTCACTTTAAGATGAGTTGCACAGTTCTTTTACCCTTGCTGTGTACGGCAGTAAAAAAAAAACAACCCTGTTTTTCACCTCTGTTAAAATGCTCAAGCTGTGTTTTATAGTGTTTCTGTCACGCTGGGAGGAACCTGTATAATTATTACATACAGTGGTTCACCCTTTGGTCTGTAACCAAAGTCCATGGTCTACAATGTGACAGGACTTTGTCACACGTCTCTCAGTGGTGTCCACTGAAACGTGACAAGCTCTTTATCGGAGGGCCTTCCTATCAGATCCCCAAGAGTTCATGCACACACACGTTGAACACAACGTCCCCAGGAAGCCAGATTCCTTATTGCAGCCAATAAGATAGCAAGGCAAGCTTTATTGTAGTGCTGGGGCTACACATTAATCCACTCTGTTGGATCCTGTAGAGCCCATCATGTGATAACCTCAGTCATTACCAGTAGTACAATCATAATTACTGTGGAATCTTTCAGGATGTGTCATAAAAAAAGTTAAGTCATCATAGTTTATGCAGGAGCTAAAGCAATCAAACAGAGACAGACATGTATAATAAAAGAAAAATCACATCACATGATTGCATTTAAAAACGTGCTTGTGTGAGACAGAACAAGAAAGTACGCAAACACATGAATCTGGATTTGCATAAGCATGTCTGCGTGTGTGTATGTGTGCCATGTCCATGGAGACGTCTGTGTGCGTGTGTGATCACTGCATGATTCACAGTGTCACAACTGTGCGCAGAAACGACTGGACATCCTGAGCGGAAACCACAGCCGTCGAAGCTGCGTTTTCCTGCGACACACAACCTAACACTCTCACAAAGAGTCACTTGACTGGACCCTCATATAGGAAGTGAAAGAGGAAGCCTCTCGTTCATCCTGTCCTCCATCCCAATCTCTGCTCTGCACTTCACGTGAAGCCACTCTCACAGACGATCACCAGTGTAGCCTTTTACTATTGCAAAACAACGGTAAAAGAACTGGCTGGAGCTGGAAATCTCTTGTCATTAGGGGTCAAATGTCTGGTCGGTTGACATTTAGCCACACAAGATTAGTGACAATCATCATTGTGAATTCACTGATTGATCAGCAGTGTGTGTCTGATACAAAAGAATATTTACTTAGCTGATCAACTAATGCTTATTTGATGGACGGTTTTGTATCTAATCTCTGACAGTTTTTGTGACAGTGGGTCAGGAGCTCTTTAACTAGATACTTTGTGTTTAGACAGCCGAGCTGGACCAAACCAACACTGTCCAGGGAAGATGGGTATGATATCACAGATGGAAGTGGTGAGTGATGTTTGACTGTGGGGTCTGTTGGCCCGGCCTTCCCTCATGGTTCGAGGCCTCTGGCTGTGTTCATTGGTGTCAGTGTACGTAGCCTGGCAGCCTGCATTCCTCTGCCTCTCCCCACACAATGGTGACTATCTGCAGCATTCCTCTGTCTGTGTCCTCTGTCTGAGACGAAGCCAGGCCTTGGCAAACCCCAGCACGCAGCCAAGAGGCTGGTACCACATTCAACTGATTCGGATGGACATGTTTAAATGTTTTCACTGAAAACCAGCCATCCATCTCATTATTCTCTGTGAAAAAGCTTCTCGTATCTCGTCTTACTGGACACTATGTAATATATAGGCCTCTGCAGGAGAGATTTTGAAATAATTCATGACATGATGATGCTTCCTCTTTAACCTGCTTCATCATTCCGTACATATTTTTTCTGTGGAATCGTTCCTTCTCTCCGCCTGTTTTTAAAAAATGCAAGCATGTCTATTCTAGACTATTTCCGCCGCTCTTTATCCTTCTCCAGCTATTTTGCTTTCTCTCTTGTTCTGATGCCACAGCCGTGCAGACACCTTTCCCTCCTGCTGACTCAGTAGCCAGCCTCAGGCGCTGTGGCTCGGGGTGTTGGTGGCGGGGAGGAGGGGGTTGGGGGAAGTGCGAGGCTCCCACATCAGGCCCACTAGCCTATCACATGCGAGGGAAAAGAGCTGGCTAATCGTTTCTACAATGGCACCCCTGCACACTGTCACACAGTACCACAAACTGCTCTCCTCGCCAACACTTCTACTGTATTACGCCGCCGTTGCTTATAAATCCACATGTGATGTATGCAAGTGCGCAGAACCCACAACCCTGAACAAAGAAAAGCAGTGTTTGAAAGACTGCACATGCATCGATGTACGTAATGTAAAATGTAAGCGAGCATACAGGAACGTACATACCACGCACTCAGTTTCCTCAAGTATAAAATATTCAAATAGTAAAGATAGGTCAGTCTAAAATGCTGTAAGGTTTTGGAAATCTAAAGCTAATGTTAAGCACACTTTTCAACTGATTATTTCATTTACAGCCATGAAAATTAACAAATTATTTCACTAAACTCATTTAATAACAAAATTTATCAATAAAATTTGATGGTGAATTTTATTTGGTGCACAGCAGACATTTGAGCAGTTTTACTGTTAATGATCATATTTACTCGTACACTTTTAAATTCAGCAAACCTCATTTTAAAATTAAACTATGCCTGTAAACATAGTCTTATGCCATGTATATGAGCCACTAATTAATGATGCTTTCCCATGAAGATTAAAATATAGAGGAGTGTTATTAATCGCTGTAAACATCTGGTTATTTTTCTGCTACATCTTCAATGTTCACAAACGCACTCATCTACATCACATACTCCCAATGTAGTGGGCCGACCTACAGGGATTAGGCCTGTTGTCAGAAAGAAAGTACTTTTGCACCTGTGGTGTGATTTTAGAGCTAATTTCCCCCAACAGAGGGGTGAGGTCAAATCTGTCAGGGGTCAAACATGAAAAGAGAACCTGGTTTTCAGGCTCAAGGGTGGTGTCATTTACAGAGCCACCTGCCCAGCTGAACCCTTGTAAAAAGGGGTGAGAACGGTGAGAAAGTCTATTCTGACAGTTAAAAACTCAACGATTTTCTGCACACGGGCCATCACAGAGGTTATAAACTCAATTTACAATGTGACCACTTATCACACATTATCACCACTGCCCTTGGAACTATTATAGTCATCCAAATATTATTGTAGTCCTGAACTGAGAATGATCTGTGTTCAGGAAATTTGCTTGCGGATTACAAAATGGCACCCGGGCCAAAAAACAAGAAAACATATCAAGTGTAAAAAAAAAAAACCCTTAGGAGCGACGAGCAGTGCGCCGCAGTTGTTGTTCCTCTCTTCCTCTGTCAATGAATGCAGAGGTGATGTGTTTGTCTGAGGAAGAGAGCAGAGGGGAAGCCTGATTTCCACTCCATTTTATCTGTGCCCCACAGCCCCTGCCAGTCAGCCCCCCTGTGCTTTCACATGCCGGGGTCCCACAGGAAGCTGCGCTCCATGAAGGGCAAAGGTCAGGAAAGGAGAGAAAGCCACTCATCCTTTCATTCACCAGCAAACCAACAAATAAGCAGTAATGTGATTGTTACTGTGCTCCTTCATTTGACTGTGGAATACTTTCATTTCGTTTACGAGCACTGAGCATAATGATAAAAAAGAAAACTCTGCTCTGGTGCTTCTAAATATTATGTCACATGATAAGTATGTAGATTTCTAGAAACTAACACTGCATTTATAGAGCATATTTAGATTTTGTGAGATCACGTTATAATTTTAGATTCTCAATTAACAGTGGAGATCATTTTATTTGCTTCTTTTCATCTACACTGTAGACAGAGTAATTTAGTATGTATGTGCCCTGTACACAAATGAATATACGTCCGTACTCTAATTTCCTATATTGTATGCTGATATTGTGTTGTATGCATCTGCTTTTATGCATTAATGAAATGTATAACAATGTGTTTATACTGTGAGTGTGATTATAAGATGTTTGAATAGCTCCCATCTCAAAATTACATAATTACGATAAAAGTACAGACAAAAATGTGCATTTGAAGTTTTTGTAGGATAGTAAATTACGCCATCAGCACCAGACACCATTTTAAAAATTCTCAATAGGTTTATTGATCCATAATAAATGAAAAACATAGTAAAAGAAACACAATTTGCAAAACTGTATATTATCTTAAGAAGAACAAAGAACACATCTGTCCAGCAGAATCAGATTCATAAAAATAATAATAATGTAATTTCTAGCATCATTCTTTCCAGTATGTTTTCTTTGATAAAGAAGCATGAGGCTATAATTTGAGCTACAAAACTAAGCAAACAAAATCACTGATATGAAGATTGAGCAGTAACTTAAGCAAAATGATTAAAAATAAGTTGGATATTAATAAAAGGGAATATTCTTTGATTTCAAGTATATCCTTTCAGACAAAATACATATGCCTGTATAAAATAAAAAAATCTCATACATGTCCTGCATGCATGCTTCAGTGTGATTTTCCATTCATAACTTGTTGCCTAGTTGTATCTATTTAAAATTATTTGAGTGAGATCCTTATGTTCAAACGTCCTTGGGATTGTTTGTTAAGAAGCAAGGCGTGCTGTCAACATAAATGTCTCTGTATGGAAAAGAACCAGTTCTGCGGGCAATTCACCAAACTCACATTGAATACTCGGGTGAGGAAGGGTTGTCACTGGTGGACCCGGTTTCGTGGTAACAGTTTGCACCGGACAGTTTCTCACATTTAAGTTTGTATGCATCCCTCTCACGCACCAGTCTGTTGAGTTCATGTTTCAGATGCTCGACCTGTGACACCAGGCTGGTCTTTTCGTGCTCCAAAATGTGCTTCTGCTGGACGCGCTTGTACCGGCAGGACTGTGCGTAACCTCTGTTTTTCAGGGTCCGGCGCTTCTGCTTGAGACGCATCACTTCATCCTTGCTGAGGCCTCTGAGGAGCCGATTGAGCTCCCTGACGGACATGGAAACCAGCTGGTCGTCTGAGAAATGGGAATCGGCCCCGGCTCTCCTGTCTTGGCGGCTGTGCGGCTGCTGGAGATGGTGGTGCGCACCGATGACCTGCTGGGCCTCCGGCGACTCAGGGGACGCGCACCCCATGTCGTCTTTGAGATAGGGGTCTTGGCAGTGACTGCTTGGGATGCCTTGCATGTCGGGGTGACCCGGGAGCCCCGGGTAGTGCTGGATAGGCTCGCCCAGGTGGCCGTACCCGTCATATTCTGTTGGGAAAGGTGGCGGGTGGTGGCCGTGGGGCGCAGAAGGGTGCCCCTGCTGCGCTGTAGCACCGATGAGGGCCTCCACTGCGTCCTCGGGTGTCAGACCAAAAGCTTGAGGGTACATTTGCTGAGGGTAACCCCCGTTGTTGGGTATCCAGAACGGGTCGCCTCCGGGGTTATTTCTTTGCTCGTTTGGATGGAGGTTTGGTGATGAGGGTACCGAGTTACAAGGTGTGCTGCCGGGGGTGGAGGAGACAGAGTCTGGTCTCTGGAGCTGGCTGCACGGCCCGATGAAGGAACGGTCTATTCCCTGCATCGTCTCCTTCTTTACGCCGAACTTCATCAAGTCAAAGTCGCTGACGAAATCCATGGAGGTTTTCTGCAGTCCCAAATGTGAATGCGCCTCAGCGGTCATAATAAATGGTAAGCTCGTCTCTTCAAAGAGCCCCAAATGTTCACCGCTATTTCATGCAGTCAGTCAAATCGCACTCACAGTAATTCCAAACTTTGATTTCGGCGCAGAAGGGGAAAAAAAACACACGTGCGTAAAAAAAAGGCTCCCAGACGATCAAACTCTGAACAGCGAAGTGATTCTGCACCGCGCAGCCTGTTTTGCTTCTGAAGCCACAAACTAAAAGTCCGCTGATGCCAGAGGACTAGACGCACCTCTGCCTGTTCAGGAGAAGCGCACTTTCTTCATAAAGCTGCATTGGCATTATGTCACGCCTTCCAGACTACACCTCCACGCTCCTCTCCAATCAAAACACGCTCAGGAGGACGATTTGCATAAAAGCTGCTACAATTCTGTTTCCACGAGCTGTTCGTGATGATCATTTGACCAAAACCTATAAATTTCGTGCACAGCAGTTCATATTCCTATCTGCATTTTTTTAGGCCTATTGTTTCACTTGTCCTCCATTTTAATTTAGGCCTATTTATTCTAACGGGTGTTTAGCTTTGTCACAGCGTGTGTGTGCGATCCAGTCAAATACCTACACACCCAGATTTGTCTGGATATTTCTTTTATTATTTTAAAGCAGATTCAACATGTGGGCTCACCTTTGTCTTCAACAAATCTATATTAGATAAAACAGAACCATTTCTATCCGCCTTTATTTGGTGAAATTTGGTTCATATTTATTTCTGAATTCGTGGTGGTTTAAACATGTTTGTGATGGTTTCACTTGCACAACAAAAAGGAGGCTGCTGTACAATGCATTTGACACTATTGTAGTTGCTGTGTTCTATACGAAGCAAACAGGTAAATACTGACACCTTGTGGCCATTAGTCTACACTGCGGGAGTCCCACTACACGATCGATATCCACTAAAAGCTCTCTCTTGCATGAGTGCATGAGCAGTCTTCATCATTGTTGGATCAATGCTGATGGAAACATTTGTAAGCTGTCATCATATCATAGAGAAAACATATGCACACAGACGGTGCTCCCTGGTGAACTTTCTGTATCAGTTCTTGTCAGCATCTCCCATTTTTGTTGCTCTTTGGATTTGATTAGTTTGTATTGGAGTCACTTTCTACTACTATGAATTATGGACAATGGCCCCATGCTTGTTGACTTGGCAGTGGGTCAGCAACAGGCCCCGACAGGCTCGTCAGGAATACTCATCAAAGTCTGTGAGTGAGTGGGCACTTGAATTGGATGATGGACCCAGAAGTGTTCATGAAGAACTGGAGGAAGGCTTTAACTAAGAATCCCGCCAGGAATCAGCGCCCCCTCTTTCCCTGGTGACACCTCGTCAACACCTCTGACATAATAAATACCTCTGGCATGTTCAGGATCCTCTGCCTGATTCAGGCCTGTCATTCCCCCTTGGTAACACGACTGCACAGGATATTAAAGGGTTTCGGGATGTTCTGCCCTGAGGTGACCCTCTCAGGCAGCGCTTACTACAAAGATAGTGAAAGCTTCACTGGCAAGATAGAAGACACAAGCCAAAACCAATAGAAAGTGCTGTCTGAGAATGGCGAGTCATTATCTCAGTTGCTTTTATTTGCTGGGAAAAGAGGAACAGAGGAGACTGTGTGACTCAGTAAGGATTTCTCGGAAACAAATTAAAAATGATGCCAGCTGGGCAGGTTGATTCAATGTATGCTAATTAGAGGATGTAAACTTGGATCATTTTTTGCCACGACACGTACATACAGAAACAGACAATTGAAGGAGGCAGAAGGTTTATCCAGCCTGAGAGGAGTGGCTGCCTTACAGGTTAAACTCAGTAGCAGTCCCTCATTAACAAAACACACACCAGACAATATACTGTCATTGACATAAGACAACATTTAAAATGTGACTCAACTAATGCTAACAAGCCACAACATGTGTCTAATAGGAAGCTTAACGTCCATAGATACAACCAACAATACTGATTTCTGTCATTTCATGTTGAAATAAAAATGTCTTTAAATGCTTATGAAGTGCTGCAGTAACACACAACTCTGCGTTAAATTGGACAAACTCAAAAACAACACAACTGCATCCTATAAAAACTGACTAATCAGCACCAACGAACTAATCATTAACACAGGTTAGCACCTGGATTATAGCCCAACTGATTGTGGGTGTTTATAGCCAATATCAATATTTGAAATTTAACGAATTCCACTGTCCATATATTGTCTGATGTTTTTTTCCCCATACATCAAAATAACTAACACATTTGGTTTTGGGTCTTTGGTTATTAAAGAATTGTAACAAAGATACAGTTTGTACTCAAGAGGATATTTTACAGTTACAAAAAGAACTGGCTACTTCTCTTCAATGGCTTTCCTGAAAGATATACCATACACAAGGAGGCTTTCTTCAGACAAGTCACTGTGCTGCAGGACTGCTGCCAAGGCAAGTAAACTGGAAATGAATGTGGCCAAAACAAAATATAGAATACAAACAAAACCAAGTGGATCCAGTAACATCCTCCCTGTACACTCAATAACCAAGTAGAAAAAGTACAACATATTTGAAGTACTTGTGCACAGTCATTGATCAGACTCTAACTTTTAATGAGAACTCAAAGAGCACTTTAAAACAGCTAATCAGCTATTGTTTTTAATCAGGGAGCTGAAGAGCTTTGCATTAGTCGACACATACTTGAATTGGCGGACAGGAGCCTCGTTGAAAGCATCTTATCATTGAACATGACAGCTTGTTACGGCAACTTGAGTGTCAAGAGCAAAAACAAGCGCTTCAAAATTGTTAACATTACAAGGAAGGTGATCAGCGAGTCACAAAAACAACTCTGCAACATATTTGCCAGCGCTGTACACAGGAAGGCTAAACATATAACTGCAGATACTTCACATCCATTACTCAGAGTCTAAGCTGCTGCCCATCTTGCCCTTGATTCAGGGCCTTAGGGGCCAGTCAGAACATACCATAGAGCACACTTTGCTCTATTGTATGTTGTATATTTGTATATTTCTAATAGTGTGTTGCTTCAATCAGGTTCTAAACAAACTCAAACACATCTTTTGCATTCCTGCACAGCAAATTCAGCATCCATTCATTGATCAGCATTCACTGATACCAGTAAATATGAGATATGTTAATAACGGCCTCTCTCTCTCTCTCTCTCTCTCTCTCTCTCTCTCTCTCTCTCTCTCTCTCTCTCTCTCTCTCTCTCTCTCTCTCTCTCTCTCTCTCGACTCTCTCTCTCTCTCTCTCTCTCTCTCTCTCTCTCTCTCTCTCTCTCTCTCTCTCTCTCTCTCTCTCTCTCTCTCTCTCTCTCTCTCTCTCTCTCTCTCTCTCTCTCTCTCTCTCTCTCTCCCTCTCTCTCCCTCTCTCCAGCATGTCTTTGCCTCTCTTTCTCTCTGTTTACACAACATCTCTCTCACTTGACAACTGAGTTCTGTGTGTTTCGGTGGCTGTTTTGTAAACAAAAAGGGACATAACTAACAGTTAGCTTCACTTATGCTCTAGTCCACAGATAACAAACATGGAGAGAACAAGTAGCATTAGGAGAAAAGCCATGGCCAGACAACATAAGGCTGAAGTCATGATTGCTGGAGAACAACTCAGGTATGAAGAGACAGAGGGTGTGTGAGTGTGAAAAGTTGGAAGGTAAGATGTGTGTAAAGTGTGAGGCTTTTGTCTGATTTGAATTACACTTCAAGGTTGAGGCTTCATGATGGAAAACTGATCAAGGAACGACGGTACCACCTGCGCACATATCCTAACTGCTTTGTAGCACAGGAGATCATAGACTGGCTAGTGAGCCACAAGGAAGCCCCGGACCGGCAACAGCAGTCCGCCTCATGCAACACTCATGGATCATGAGATCGTTCACCATGGTAAGAAAGAAGCACTGAAGCAAGGAGATATTAAAGGCCCCTTTGTGGCAGTGAAAAGATTTTTTTTTTATAAAAGCTTCATTTACTCACTCATTTCATGATTTGAAACTGTCTGCTGCCTTTTCATAGTCTGTGATAAGAGGCTGCTGTTCAAGGATGCAAAACTGCTGTACCGCTTCCGCAAGGATGATGGCACATTTTCCCTTCATACAGAGGTGAAGATCTTCATGAGAGGACAACGACTGTATGAAAAGTAAGTGCGGCTGTGTTTGTGCTGAAGTGATCTTGGATGAGTAGGGTCAGCTGACCTCTAAGTGTCAATCATGATCACATATCAGTATGATTCTTAGGTTTGGCTCCTGTAGTGGTAATTCAAATGCTCTTTTTAGTCTGATCTGCAATGTTGTGTCTGTTTCTTTAGTCTGATTGGGGAAAAGAACTCTATTCTGCAGATGAGAGAGGAGCATGGTGTTTGCATATCAGCGCTCTTTTCCCGGCTGCAGCTGATTGACTGGCTCCTTCAGAATGGAGAGCAGAGAGCCGCTGTCGGGGGCCTGGAGCTGTGCCGGGCATTGCAGGAGCATGGCATCATTCAGCACGGTGAGTCCTCATTTGCCCTTTGATGTACGGCACTATAAAATGAGCACGTCAGTGGCTGCTAGCAGCGGGTGGCCAGTCGTGACTTTTGCAAATTCTAAAGCAAATACAGTCATTCACAAAACAAATAATTAAAAAATCCCATTCATTCAAAAATGTTTCCCACTGTTGTTTTGTGCTCTTTGTCTCTCTCTCTCTCTCTCTCTCTCACCCCCACCAACAGTGCTGAAAAAGCATGATTTCTTCGATAGTGGGCTGCTCTATCAGTTCTGCATCAATTTCCGCCGCCGCCGCCGCCTCTCTCAACTTTTACATGAAAGTGAGCAAGACAATGATGAAGGTGTGGCGCCATCGACACAGGAGGACAACCACCATGATAGTCCATTTGTTGTGCGCAAAAACCCACTCCAGGAAGCCAACAATGCTTTCCAGTCAGGTCAGAAACATATTTCTGCATTTTTGTCTGTGTCTGTTAAGTGTGCATGTTACTGGACAATAGATTTACACATAATTTAATTTAGTGGCATCAAATAAAGAGCTGAAACAAGTTACCAGTGGGCGTCGAGGCAGCTTGAACTCCCTTCAGCTTCACTCTGCTGATTTCCTCCTCCTGTCCAGCTGTCTTCAACCTCAGTCCTGAAATGCAATCCTCATCAGGCAAGTATGAACACATGTCTTGCTATATATATATATATATTTCCTGTATTGAGACAAGATTGTGTTTCTTTATCTAAACCTTGGCAGCATATAAATAAGTGATTCTAATGACCTTGCAGTACTTCACAGAACTTTTACATGTGAAGAGTTAATGGCACCTGGAGCACCCTTCATCAAGAGAGTGCTGACGGTGAGTTACTGTAATGATTCAACCTAGGCTATGTAAGAGCTAACATGTATGTCATTCCAAAGATTTTATAGCATTAATTCAATATAAACCTAAATAATAGTGCTGGAAGGCCTGAAAGTGGATAATGCTATTCACAAAATGTAACTAGCCCTTAAAATGGAAAGGTGAGCTTTTGCCTACAGGTCTACTGATATCAACGTACCATCTGTCCTGAAATGGCAAGAAATGACTAACATATTCACGCCCCTTCATACTTCAAACTGGAAATAAGAACTACGTATTTAGAGCTGAAACAATATGTTGATTAATTGATTAGTTGATGGACAGAAAATTAATTGGCAACTATATTTATAATCGACTAATCGTTTTCGAATTCAAGCAAAAATGCCTCAAAATTGGTTCTCAAATTTGAAGAATTGTTGTTTTTCCTTTTCATATGTTACAGTAAATTAAATGTTGCAGATATAGCAGAATTTAGTCAGATAAAAGAAGCAATTTGGAAGACATCACTATGGCCTCTGACAAATTATTAATGCTATTTTCTTTACATTTCATAGTCTAAATAATTAACTGAGATAATAATCATTAGTTGCAGCTCTAAATGTATTGTTTCTTTTTCTTGGGGAGATCATTTTTTATGTGAATTCATGAAGTTTTATTTGCAAAAGTCCATATCATATTATTTCATTTATAGTGGATGAGCAACTTACTGTATTTCATCGTGATCCCAGGTGATAGGAGATGCCCTGGGCTGGGGATTTGTTGTCAGAGGCACTGCTCCCTGTTATGTGCAGGCTGTGGACCCTGGAAGCCCTGCAGCAGCTGGTGGAGTTAAGGTTAGACATATGTTACACACATGGCACTGAAGGAGAATTTAACATTACAAAGAAGAAAGTAGGAGTTGGTAAACAGCACATGTAGGATTTGTCCCACAGAGACAAAAAATAAGACCTATTTCCTTGGCTTCATTGTCTTTAGGTGCGGCAATTTGTGTACCAGGTGAATGGACAGTGTGTTCTCTACCTGGACTACAGGACAGTCTCCAGACTGGTGATGACAGGGCCTCGTACTGTTGTACTGGAAGTTATGGAGCCACTGATATGACATCAAAACATCTGTCTTTAAGTCTCCCTTGTTTTGACATATCTGCATTCTGCTGGAGTTTAAATATAATGTTTATGATTTGTCTTTTCTCCCCCTTCAAATTATAGACATCAGCAATAGCAGAGCATGTGCTCATTTGTGGGAAATGAAAATAATAAATAAATTATTGATCTTGGTTGCAGCAAGAGTATGTCAACTACTAAGCTGTTGCTCCTGCGGTGTTTATCCAGAGCCAAACATTTTGAGCTTGCTCTAGCTTTAAATAAAACACTATATTTATTGCAGTGAATATACAAACTTTTAGCCATGCAGTCATTATCATCTATTTCTCACCCGCATTCCGCGATGACCTGCCTTACTCCGCCTCTGATTGGCTAGTACTCGTTGCCTCAGTTGTTTAGATTGGTTAGGTTTAGGCACGAGGAGTGAGATGATTGGGTCATGGCAAGAAAATCAAAGTCAGAGCCAATTAGAGTAGAGTAAGGGCAGGTCTTGGTAAGGTGCGGTGGGGGGATAGCGCGCCATGATCCAGCTCCCTGCTACGACTTCCGTCTTTTTGTCGTCGCCATTTTGGAATATATGGATAGCTGTTAGCAGGCTGGTTTCACCACCGGTGCACAATTACGCAGCACGTGCGGTGCTGGCCTGTCAGTCATTATATTTTGGGAGTATTACTACGTTCATGAGGTGTGTACGACGTTGTACCGCCTGTAGTGCCTCCGGCTACCTCGCTGCAGCAGGAGAGCAGATGTGACAGCTAACGGTAGCTAGCTCGGCATTAGCTCGGTACTAGCCGTGCAGCTGAGCATCAGCACCGGCTCCGAGGAGAGGGAACATCAGCATCAGTCTGTACGCCCCGACCAGCCCAGTTTAAACCTTTGTTAGACGTTTCATGCAGTAAGGCAGCCTGTGTGAAGCTAGTCTTCACATATAACAACCATAAGGTGAGTGAAACTCAGGGGTTGATTTTGTCTGTTTATATGAAGAAATGAATAACTGTGTATGCAAAGGTTAGCTTTGATGCTAAATAGGTTGACCAAGCAGAGCTAATGTTGGCTAATAACGATAGGGCTAACTTGGTTAGCCTACACCAGCTAACAATATGATCCCATTAACGCAGATATCTGAAAATCATTAGTCATAGTGGAGCAAGGAAGGTCACAGGCTCTCTGTTTCAGCAAGTTAACTTCTGCTTCTTAGTTTGACTGGAAGCATGGTCACTTTAACAGCACCGGGCCTCTGAAGAGTCCTGAACACAGATAATCTGCCAGCATTAGTAAATAGGTTGTGATTTAATGAATGGATGCAAGAGTTGGATGGGCGTATCCCTTGTTTATGAAATTGGTGTTTTATGATGACGTTCACGTTTAAAACGGGGGTAACTAATATTTGTTTGTTGTGAATTTTCTTAAAATGAAGTCAACTGTTTATTATATATTTGTCAGGAGAGATGTATCAACTCCCAGTGAATAACCTTACAAGAATCAGGAGAGCCAGGAAACAAGTGAAGAAAGCACTTGAAGACATTGGACTGGAGTACTGTAAAGAGGCAGCAGAGGTGAGTGTATTTTAGATGCATGTGTTGTGTTGTAGACACTTTTTTAATGAAGTGAGAAACCATTAGATGTTTATAATAGAGCTTATGGGTGATTATTGTTAGTGGTCATGTTTCAAAACACAGTGTTGAAGTGCTTGTGTTTAATCTGCTTTATGTCCACAGGTATTCAAAGAGTTTGGCCCTAATGATCAATTTGTAAAGGGGACATTATGCCTTGATATCTGTGCATGGGATCCATCGTACTCTAAAACACAGGTAAATCTTCTTTTGTGTCTTTTCAAATGTATGTGCCAAAAAATCAGTGTATTTATCTTAATGCTGTCATTTTTTCCCTGATGTCTTTTAGGAATACCGATCAAAGCCATTTTGCTGCACAGAATGCCATTTTTCTTCCAAATACTACTCAGGCTACAAGAATCACTTCCGCACTGTACACAGAAAAATCTTTGAGAACAAAATTCTGCTCAACTGTCCGTACTGCACGTTCACTGCAAGCAAGAGAACTTTGGAGACGCATGTAAAAATATTCCACTTACCAAGTTCAACTCGGCAGAATTATGGGAGCTCACAGGGCCTTGCGCTGCAAAAGAAGGACAAAATGTTTCTTGATAGAGCCAGACAGGGGGATGGCGTGGAGAGAGCGATGTACTATTGCAAAAAATGCACGTTCCGGGACACACTCTACAATGTTGTAAGAAGGCACATCTACAGGGAACATTTTCAGCATATTGTCTCACCATATCTTGGTATGGTTTCCGAATCATCTGTCAAAAATGGTGCTAATTCTGTCAATGGCAACAACATCCTCTGTAAACGCTGCCAGTTTTCCACTCGTAGCTATGAGGCATTAGTGCAGCATGTAATTGAGTACCACGAGCGCATTGGTGCTCAAGTCACCACCATGATTGGACATGCTAATATTATTGTTTCCAGGCCTCAAACCTTACCAGCCGCTTCTCCAAAGGCCCCTATGATGATTAACAGGAGCCACACACTTACAGCTGAGTCTATAGCACAACCAGTAATTGGCTATTTAAAGCCAGCACCCCCTATTGTTAAAAGTCAGTCCTCCATCGCAGCCAGTCAGGTGCGTGTCAAAGTTGCTGGCAGCAACAGCACTGTGGTTGAAAATAATGCTGCTGGGGTAAACACAGCCCAGACACAGAAGTGGAAGATATGTACAGTTTGCAATGAGCTTTTTCCTGAAAATCTCTATAGTGCTCATTTTGAGAGCGCGCACAAGGCAAAGAAAGTTTGGGCACTGGCCAAGTATATCATGAAAATCCACAACTTCACCAGCAAGTGTTTGCTTTGCAACCGGTATCTGCCCAGTGACACACTGCTTAACCACATGTTAATCCATGGGCTCACCTGTCCACAGTGCCACACTAATTTTCACAGTGTTGAGAAAATCATTGAGCATGTGAACCAGACTCACCCTGATGACTTTGTTGGACCTCCTGGTGCATCACCTCTAACCTTTGATCTCACCATCAAACAAGAGAAGTCCAGTAACATACAGCTTGTTGTTCTCACCTTCAACATGAAGGAATCTATCAATGGAAAAGATCAACCCGCATCAGCTCAGAATAGTGTCGTACCTCTGGTCAAGTTAACGGCTCCCAAAATGATAGAGAAGAAGATCGAACCACTCGCAAGAAGTTTCTCTTCACTGCCTTCCAATAGTGAAGTTGGGAAAACTCTGTGTCCACTGTGTTTCACCATCCTCAAAGGTCCCATCTCCGACGCTTTGGCCCTACATCTGAGGGAGCGACACCAAGTGCTCCAAACAATGCATCCCGTTGAAAAAAAGTTGACATACAAGTGCATTCATTGCCTGGGAGTGTACACAAGTAACATGGTAGCTTCCACAATTACACTGCATCTTGTGCAGTGCAGGGCTGTAGGCAGGAACCAGGTAAGCCAAGGCTTCAAGTCCGCTCTCACTCTCAACTCATCTGGGGCTGGATTCCTCAAGCGGCAGCTGCCAACACAGACCATGTCCAACCCCAAGAAGTTAAAACTGACCAAGGACTCAAAGATTTCCTCTACCACCATTGGAAACAAGGCTGACTCTGAAGGCCTCGCTCTGGATCCAAGAAGCTATGAGCACAAGACGTATGAAGCCAGGAAAAATTTCCTGACGGCCTACTTCAACCGGCGACCATACCTCTCACCTCAGGAAGAGGAGAAGCTGTCTGCCAATCTGTGGCTGTGGAAATCTGACATCTCGAGCCACTTTGCAACCAAACGAAGGACATGCGAGAGACATTGTGAGACTGCAAAGGTGCGCGTGCTGCTCGGCTTTGACATGCATGCTCTCAAGAAAGTTAAACACGACTTGATCTTTACAGAGGGCAAGTCTGGTGTTACTTCAGTGGGGAGACCTGGCGTCCTCAAGTCTGGTACTCCAAACACAGACCAAAACAAGCAATGTGAGACACTAAACTGTACCTTAAAGCTCAGTACATGCACTGAGACCATATCCATTGACTCAGACAGTGAACCAGAAATGGTGGATAGACCTACTGAGAATGAAAATGTTGACAACAACCAGCATGAGAATGTAAAATCTCAAGAGCCAGCAGACCTGACAGAAAAGACAGAACCGGTGAACACAGATGATCCCTCAAGAGAAAAGGAGACTTCTTTGCCGGATGAGAAAACAAATGCTTTGATGACTTTCTGTTAAGTGTCCCTGCTTAGCAGTGTGCCTTCGTTGAGTAACAGTTGAGTTTTTTTGGGAGAATACGGAAGACCCAGATTATTTGCATATGAAATAGCCTCAGAGGGAAAGAAACAGTTTCAAGTCACAAACTTTTAGACTAATGGCATGGTCACAAAATATTTCAATTCCAGTTGTTGATCTCATTATCAGTGTTTGAAAGGAGACAAAACAGTTACACTATAGTACACAAGTGTATGGCATATGTACGTGACATTGTATATACTTTATCCATTGTTCTTTGTTAGTTTCCCCATGAATCTGTTATTCACTGGTTAACTCACAGGATTTATGAAGCAAATATGTCAACCTTCTGACTTCCATAGTTGTTTTTTTTTTTTTTTTGTCTCAACTAAGACAATGAACTGTATCATATTGTCATTTCACATTTAGAAAGTGTATTATATGGTAATTGCTTATGTACACGTTTTAATAAATACAATTGTTTAATAAGAATATTGCTGTTTTTTCACCTCTACACAAGTAACACTGTTAAAATGATGTTCTGTTCCAGGTCAATATGAAAACACTTTCAAGAAAACATCTTTTAGGTGAATAACTTTTCAGAAGTTGTCAGTAGAGTGAGAGAATGTGAGAATGTATCAAAGCTTTGCAGACATAGTTTTGTGAAGTGGAATTTATAATCAGCTAGAGGTTAGTTTACTCTTTATCTTTACCATTAACTACTAAGTCACTTCACTTACAATAAGTATGTATACAATATATAACATTAAAAATAATGAAATGCCAGGCTATGGGAGTCTATTAAAATCTGTTTAAATTCAAGCTAAATTAATTAAAATTAAGAAAAATATGTTTTTGCTTTAATTAAGATGTAGTGAGGCAGGTAAAATACTATTATATACACATCCAGCTCAAGTATAACAATATATAAACAATAGAAGAGATATAATATACTATTTTCTGAGTATACAGTGAGTACTGTTTCAGTTATAATAAAACTACATGCTTTTTTCCAGGTATTTTGTTATCATTCCGTGGCGCCACATTTCCGGTCCCTCTCAGCCGCTGATTGGTGTAGGAGCAGGCAGAGACGGGACTTCCGGCTGGTACAGTCACACAATTGGCCAATCGACAGCGTGCATTTACAGTCCAGGCCCCAGAGTCTGTAGCTGCAAAAATGTCCGTATTGTATGTGTATTCACAACTACAGCCTTTAGTTACTCCATAGCTGCACCCTCCAAAGGGAAAACAACATTTAAGCACTTGTAAGTATGACTGTCAACAGTGGTTACCTCATATCACTCCCACGGATGTAGTTTGTGCTCGTTTTTTAGGCGTATTTATAAACCGCTAGTTAGCGCATGTAGCTAAAACTGGAGGCATATCACGTTATAGTTGACTCGTAGCCAGAACTGTAATGTAGATCCAGCTGTGATCAGGCTGCCATCTACACGCACACATCTGGCTCGGTAAAAATCGTAGTTATTTAGTAATGTTAAGCTTCCTGGCTGCTGTTTATCTGATGTTAGTTAGCTCACGGTTAACTTGCTGCTGACGGTGACCAACCCAAACAACATCCACCGATAAAAGTGACGTTAACGGAGAAATACTTAGTGAGCTGTTTACACTGAGCGGAGCAGCTATAAACACCAACTCTTTATTTATCTGACAGTGTATGTGTGACTGCTGCTGGACTGAGAATGATTTAACGTAAATAACTTTCTTTAAGAGCTTTTTTTTGTTTGTTCAAAGTTTGAACTAATATCTCATTTAAAGGCCCATACCAGTGTTTCTGTTGTTTTTTTTAACTTAATGTATTTTTGCTATTTGTAGATTAATTCAGGTTATATTTTATATTTTCCGACTCCTAACAAATCACATGTCACGAAAAGACCAAAACAACACTGAGATGACCTCACTGTCAAGTATTGCCAGTGTAGCCATAGCCTGTTACAGCTGTGCCACAAACAGCTCAGATATCCAAAAACGATATAAAAAACATTATTGAGCCACATTGTTGCTCTCATCATGACATTGTGATAAAAAACATGGACCTTGTAGTTTATTTTGAGTTATTCCCAAGTGAAAGTTGTGCTCATCAAATTCAAAGTTCCCAGTTGTTTTTTAAAATCTTTATTATTATTATTATTAATGACATGTATGTATATTTTAGAGCTGGGTGACATGGATAAAATCAAATACCCCAATATTTTTGACCCAGTGACTCGATATCAATAACCCAACAATGACTATCAGTGATTTCACAGAATATTTACACAATGAGAAGTTTGATAAATAATCATTAGTAATGTGGACATAATGACTAAGTGAGTAAAAGTAAACAATAGAGCAGCTAGAAGAGTCTTAATTTTGCTGCAATACACCAGCGTTTATGCCATATAACTTATTACAATATCCAAAATCTAAGATGATACTTAGACTTTTATTATGATATCAATGTGACGTCAATATATTTCCCAGTCCATATATATATTTCTAATTTGATATTTGAAATGAACTGATGTTTTTGGGCCTCAGACATGGTTGAGTAAGTTGGAGAGGTATTGATATAGACTAACACACTGGCTTTTTGTCTTATGAGAGGGTTAGGGTTACACCTTTTTTGTTTTGTTTACTATTTTCAAATTTATTCCACACAAGTTTGGATACAATTTTCTTACCTATGTAGGGGTCCATTGGTTTCTATTTATGACAGAGTAATGCAGTTCAGACACTTAAATCAATATGCTGTTAAAGTCATAGATTTGACATCCGCTGTGATTTACCACACAAGTGTCAATAGCCTGCTGATAGAAAGTGTATTATATGGTAATTGCTTATGTACATGTTTTAATAAATACAATTGTTAAATAAGAATATTGCTGTTTTTTACACAAGTAACACTGTTAAAATGACGTTCTGTTCCAGGTCAATATGAAAACACTTTCAAGAAAACATCTTTTAGGTGAATAACTTTTCAGAAGTTGTCAGTAGAGTGAGAGAAAAATGTATCAAAGCTTTGCAGACATAGTTGATTCTCACACTGTAATGAACTGGAAATAAAATCTAACCAGAAGATGCTCAAATACAGCATTACCTGCTAAATGTTTTCTCTTGCACAATGTTTGCTTCATGTGCATTTTTCTCATCCATGTTTGCTTCCAGGCTGCTGTTGCTAGCTTCAACATAAGGTGAAGAAGCTCTGATGTGACAGCTGCAGGCTGTGAGGATGGCAGCAGACACAGTGGGGTCCGATTAGACTGGCTGTGTGTTGGAGGTCCACAGTTTGGAAATAATGCCGTACAGTAACAGAGAGCTGGTGGAGTTCTTCATAGGCCACAAGTTGTCTCAGAAGGACTACCCAACCTCTCTGCTGAGGCCCGAGGATGCCAGTGGAAGGACCGAGAAAGACAAGGCCACCACAGCTGCTAGTAATGGCTCCCTGCTCACCAGCAGGAATGGCAGCAGGCAGCTGGGGACATCATCATCCCCTCATGGCGACATAGAGGCTGTGAAGGCAGCGCTTCGGGACTCGGCCGACAAGTTTGAACTGCTCTTCACAGAAGCGTTTAGTGACCTCTCCTCACAGATTGACATCACTCCTGAAACAGCCTACCACAGCTTTAAGAGCGTGATGGACGAAGTGTTCAAGGACGGAGTCAATTGGGGACGTGTAGTGGGCCTCTTCACTTTTGGCGGTGCTATTTGTGTGAAATGCGTCGAGAGGAATATGAGTGACTTGGTTTCCCGCATCGTTGACTGGATGACTATTTACCTGGATGAGCACATCAACCCGTGGATCCAGAGCCAAGGAGGCTGGGTGAGTAGGCAGAGGGATGAACTCAAGATGCTCGTTCATTTATGGAAAACAAAAGAAATACTCCTCAGAAAAAGTAACCTTTTAGTGTCAGATATATATCACCTGCAGGGTTGAAAGTTGGCCCTGAAAAGTTTATAGTCTGCTTCATCATGGAGGAGATTAGATTTAAAGCAGTTATGGTGGATTCCAGTGAGCACCCAGGATACTGACAAAAACAAGGATAACATTAGCAGAATATTACTTTAAACCAGATTAGGATTATATATTAACAATTAAAGCTGTTTATCAAGCAGAATGGTTGTGAGTCTGATGAAAGTTATCTTGCTGTACATTTGTCTCTTTTATTGTATATTCTACATATTGAATGAATCAAAAATGTAACTGATGATCCAAAATACTGCAGGATGTAGAGATCTAGTAACAAAACTCCTCTCCCTCTTTTTGTCTGAATCTTAAATTTCTACTCCAGGACTGCTTCGTTGAGCTTTTCGGGCGTGAGGCAGCCGTAGCGGGAACAACATCTCGGGATTCTCTGAGGAGGTGTCTGCTGGCTGGAGCGGCGCTGCTAATGGGAGTGCTGGTCGGCGTGCTCATTGCTAAGAAACAGTGAAGGTGTCGCATCCTACCCACCGCTGCACAAAGCCCTCGTGTAATGCTACGCCAACATTAAAAAAAAATAAATAAAACCCCCAACAAACTAAACTTAATAGTTAATGTTTACAAAAAGCCCAGTCTGCTTGTGCACTGACAGAATGTGGATTTGGTTGAAGCAGGAGTAAAGCAGTAGGAGTGTCCATCATATGTAGCTTGGTGTGAGCTGATATACTCCTCACCCCGCTTTGTCCTGTGTCTTTTTAATTGTTTTTGTTTTTTTTAACACACAGCAGATTTTCAGTTTTTTTTTTAAAGAGTGTCACTGAAGACTGGAAGTGCTTTAACGAACCTGATAAGCTAAGAGACAGTGACACAGATTCAGCTGGTTTGATGAGACTGCTTTTTTTTTTTTTTTTTCTTTTGGATGTGTTATCCAAGGACCAATTTTTATCACTTAAAATACCAACTTACAGCTGACCGAGAGTATAAGTTATATTTCCTTTTCACTGTGTAATGCTCAGCTCCTTTTTTGTTGGCTGTATTGGAGTTTTAAGCATGCTTCAAAAAAATAAATATATTTATGTTATTCTTTTGTCTTTTGTTTTGTTTGTCTCATAAATTGCATTATACACACTGTATCTCCCAAAGGACTCATATTACATATTTATTTCATGAAAGAAAAGACCATTTCAAACCCAAATTCTTCTCTTCATCAGATACATAGGTATTAGATCTACAACAGGAAGTTTTTACAGGAGCAGATGATGATATTTGGGAGATATAATGCCATATATAGATTGTTTTAACAATGCATACTATCTTGTACATCAGTTCAATACCATCATAATGTGCATCAACAGTGTACATGACAATGTGAGCTACACACACATGAATGAGTGTTATCTCTAAACTGCAGCGTTCAGTCTTTTACATCCTGTGCACACTTGTCAGTTGGGGAAAATGTTGAGTTGCAGTACATAGTTTTATCCATGAGGGGGTGCTTGTGTACCACGTGTTTCAAAAGGAGCATGAAATTACACACAGAGTCATGGTAGTTAAATGAATAATGATTATTTGTAACCTTTAAATAATCTGTTGTTAAAAGTGACACACCCTGGAAACACATGTATGCTCCGATTGAATCTTATTTTATCACCCAGACTTACAAAAGATAAAACACATTATCAGATCACTTGCGTCCACATTAGAAAAGCTTCTTCTACAACCAATGATATCCTATGACAGTCTGAATGGGAAAAAGAGACAAACAATTGAGTAGGAAAGAGAGTGAAGGGCACTAACGGATGGCCCTGAGTGTGAACTGGAGCAGGCCTGTGGTTGCTAATCTATCCCTGTCATTTGTTGCCATTTCCCCAGAGCATAGCTGGCGGCAGCAGCAGATAAACACCAGATAGAGACAGTTAAGGAAAAAGAGTATAAATTATGGACATGCTTGCCAAATTTTTTTTTTTAAATATTTTTTGTCTTTTTTGCGCTCAATTACTTGTTTCGGTGAAGGTTCTGATAACACCTGAGGGGGGAAACATTTCGATTTCAAACATTTCTCTGCTTAAGCGTGATTTAGAGTAAATGTTGAATAGATGGGGGAAATGGATAATGATAGAAAACCCCAAAAAATCTCATTCTGAGACTTCAAAGAGCATCCTTGCATTAAATTCCCATCATCATGCTCCTTGGAGAATTAACATTGGTTGACTGCTAATGAAAGTGAAGAAATTCAACTCAAAATCAACTTTTTTTTCAGGTGTCAAAAAAAAAATAAAAATAAAATCAACATTTCTATCTCAAAGTTCATCACCAGTACTCTCAGAGGTGTGAGTGTGGGTGTCATGCGGTGTCTTGTGTGGGCGGCATGCCCAGATGTTCATTGGGCTCTGCTCAGTAGGCCGAAACCAAATGCATAAATGAAAGTCTTATTTCTCCCTCAAGTCTGCACTCAAGCATGCACAAACCTATGAAAACAAGCTGAGCGACGTGTGTGTGTGTGTATGTGTGTGTTTGTGTGTGTTTGTGTGTGTGTGTTCATTTATAGTCATGTCTCAAGTGAAGTGTTTTAAGTGTGCCCACAGATTATGAAATCAGACTGGGTTGATATGACCCAAACGTGACCCAAATGCTGATACAGAAACTGAACGATTATGAGCAAACAGGTGGAGTGAATGTAGAGGAGTATTGATCTGCTCCTTACAATATGATACTAATAAAACAGCTGTATATATAGTCATAACTCCTTTAAATGTTATGTTAATGTCTATGTTAAAAGTTCTTCAGTGTACGGTGCCCCTCGTAGACTAACTGACAGGGGGTGTGAGAGTGGCGATGCCAGAAGCAGGTGGATGGTTTAGGGTCTGTGGCCTCAGTGATAACTTATCAGTCATCCCCCAGTCCTGAGTGAGCAACCCCAGCCCATAAAACACACACACACACACTACCGTACTGTGTGTACGATGTGGCACTTTAGATAAAGTACTCCCGCTAATGAAATGGCACTTAGAGGCAGTTTTGCAGTTGATGCAAAACTCTGTAAAAGAACTTTACGTAAATAATCTAATCTTGTAATGTTACAAAGATGTGTTTGATCAACATGAAAAGTTATCTCTGGTTCATAGAGTGGGAGAACCTGAATAGAAACAATCACAGTAACCCAACATGACTGAAAACTTAAAATGAGAACTGTTTTTTACACTATACCATGAAACACTCTTTGACTCTTCAGCTTTTTAGGTTTTTGTCTTTGGCCTTTTGGGGAACAAATTAAACTGTGCTGTGATGTGAAGAAACACGTCATGACTTATCATTACGAAGCAAGTTCTTCTCACATTTGCGTTCAAGCATGACATGAGAGCGGAAATTTTATGCATGAAAAAAAATCCCCTCCTTGTGAGCATACAAATAGTTCTGAGTACAATAAATACAAACATGACCTTGTGTGCATGTACGTTTTAACAGTCGCTCATTAACTGGCAGCCGCTTCAGACATAAAAGCAGTTGCACATAAAAGTGTGGCACTTTAGTTGAATGTTTGTCACTTCTGCGGAATGGTGAATTTGCATAACCCGCTATGTACAATTACACTGTCAAAGTGGAGCGCTGCCTGCACAAAGAGACTATTATACCTGTGCAGGGGAGTACAATAACACCACAGATGAGGCTTTGCAGTGGTCAGACCAAAAAAATGAACGGATGAACTAAAAATTCAAATGATATCAAAGACAACAGCCTTCACAACTCCAACCAGTATGAGTCAAACCTTTTATTATTTTCTCTGTAGAACTTCAATTCAATGTTAAATATCAATTCTGGAAATACAAAACAAACCAACACAAAACCAAAATATAATTTCACATTATGAATAATATTAAAGGGGCTAGGACACAGATATGGCAGTCGAATCAGGTATCTCTGTTTGTATTTACAGCTGAGACAATTCCCAATCAGTGTGTTTACATATGTGGCAACCTGAGTAGAGTGGTTTCATCTGACTTAAATCAAACTCTGGATCAAAATATCTACAATATTGGGGTTTCCCCCTTAAAATACAGTGAAAATAAACAGAAAACTTAATTCACATGAAATCCAGTGCAGAAACACATATGTACAAATCCACACAAATAACTGGCAAGCAAGCAAGCGTACTGATTCCTGAATATATATAAAGCATTGCTTGGTAAGAACTTTGTCCCCCCTGCAGTAAAGGTTGTCTGTTTTTTTTTCTTTTTCTTTACACCAGTGTGGGCACCATACCAGTGTTGAGGTGGTGTGTGTAGGGTAAGTTGGCGGAGGCGTGCAGTGGCGACGGTGTTTGGATGAGGTGCGGTGTGTGGCTGTAGGTCAGCAGAGTCCCGTGGCCAAGGGAAAAGGGCCCACAGTTGTCGTCCATAGAGGGTGGCTGGTTCACCTCCGAGTATGACTCCAACATGGCGGCCTTCTTGCTCTTCTTGTTCTTGTTGGACACTTTTCTGTTGCGAGTTTGAATGCCGTCCTTCTTCATGGTGAGGGGCCGGTTGACCTGTGAGGAGAGAGAAATGTGGATGTTTGAATGTTTTACTTCAAAATGGTCCAGATGTAAGACATGGAGCCACGCTGCAGTTTAGGGATGCTTTCATTAACATAGCTAGTGGACTCACATTATGCAGTTTAAAGTAGAGTCCACAGGCGTTACACACAGGTTCTCCATTGGCATTGCGTCTCCACAGTGTTGTTGTGCTTGTGTGACAGTTTGCACACAGTGTGCCTGCCCGCTTGCTGACAATCTGAAACACAGACAAGAAATCATCAGGGTTTCTTTTCCATACAATGAAATGAACTGTTGTTTAATTACTTATTTAAAAAAGAAAGAAGGAAAATATTTTCTTTCATTTAGACACCAAAAGAAGTACCACATCAGTGTGTCATACCAGTCTCTTCTTGGGCCGGATCAAAGGTCTGTTTTGGCCATTCATCTTGTGGTACAGTCCGCACGCGTTGCACAGGTAGTGGCCTGTACCATCCCGGCGCCACAGAGGGGTAGCTGTGGCCCCACAGTTCACACACTCTCTGGCCTCTGTTCAAAAAGCAAAAGTAAACCATTCTTACTTCATGTTTTAGTATAAGGGACAAAACGCCACACACACTTTTTAGAAAAAACTACTTCCAGTAAGTCTTCAGACAATATTTGGAAAGAGATTCTGAACAAACGTCTTACAGTTACTGTTACTGAGGATCCAGTAAACACAGGAGAGTTAATATCTCATTATGGAACAAAGATATTCTCTAGAGATTTGATTGTTTCACATGAGCCCCCCTTAGTAGATGGAGTTTCCCACTTGCCATGTCATTTCTATGACTGTGAAACTCAGTCTAGTTATCTTGAAGATCATGTAATACAATTTAAAGCTCCAGATCAGCCACTTAATGAAACTTGTGGTTTTTTTCTAGAAATCAACCTTCCATCTCAAATATTATTTGTTTAAATTGTTTACCCATCTTTCCTGTTATGTAAATTATGGACATGACAACATACAGACACAGAATATAACATGTCTTGGTGTGCTCTCACCTGGAGTGGATATCCTCATCTTGTTGCGCATTTTAGGGGAGTATGAGGGGCTTATCCAAGCTCCAGGGCTGGAGTAGAGGGCAGAGCTGTAATCCTGAGGCCCACTCATGTACGAGCTATAAGGGCTCAGCATGTGCGGGTGGGAGTGGGATGACGACGTGTACATACTCCCAGCCGCAGGGGTCAGGTTCAGAAAACTGCTGCTGGCCCCTAACCCCCCCAGCGGGCTCATGCGCTCGGCCTTGAGGGCCTCTTGAAGCCGGGGGCTCTCCCTGCCATCTCTACCGGGAGAGGAGTATCCATCTCTGGAGGTGGTGAAGGAGGAGGTGATGCTGGGGGTGTACAGGGAGGTTGGAGTGTGTGAGTGCAGCGGGGTCTTGGTGAGAGGGCTGCTGCTCCAGGTGGAGGGTGGAGGGTTATAGGGTGAGCCCAGGGAGTGGCTGCCCGGCGTGTCCAGCAGCTGGAGGTTGCTGATGAGACTTGGTGAGGTGAACACCTGTCGTACTGTGGACCGAGGGACAGAAGAAGCAAAGTCATCTACAGCTCTCATTAACATTTTGAAAGCATCATGATTGAGTAGGTGGGTGTGATGGAGTGGGAGTGGGAGTGGGTGGGAGCACTGACCCGAGCTGTGTCTGTAGGTGGACGGCGCTCGGCTGTGACTCGGAGTGGAGAAGAAGGAGGGCAGGCTGGTGTAGTCGCTGTCTTGGCCAGAGAAGAAGGCCTCACCCTCTTCTCCTGGAGGCAGCAGGCCTGGCTCAGAGGAGAAAGCGCCCAAATGATCTGAGCTGAGCAGAGATGGAGACACCCAGTGGGACTGTTCTGAGGAATCCTCCATGCTGATAACCTGTGGCAGGACAACCAGACGTGCAGGAATGTGAATAAATAGGTGTTTTTTGGATGTGTGTTAAATGAAACATCAGGTTGATTTAAAAAAAAAACTTTAGTCAGATTATATAAAGGTACGCAGGAATTTAATGCCTCCAGCATCTCTGCTGTCTGATTTTGAACTTTGAACTTTGAGTGAGGCAGATATTTTATCACCACACTCTTCACCTCACAAAAACTAAGAGTGGATTTAGTGATTTCAGGACACCAGGAAAAACGATGTCTTGCTTTATTTTCACCTTTTCTGTGATTGGGAATGCTTGGATTGGCAGTAAGGTAAAACTATTCATTATTAACTATCAATAATAAAACTATTAATACCACACAGTAAAAGCACTGTAAAAAAAGCCCTGCATTTGAATGTTTACTTGAAGTGAAGACTGAGAGAGAGTTATTATCAGCACAGTGTACATAAATGATCTTAACATCTGTTCAGGGTGGAGCTTTTAATTCTAATTATTTTATAAAATACTAGATGTAGCATCATATCTCAACCTGCAATATTACAGTAACATTTATCTGTCTGATAAATGTAGTGGTACAATGTTTCCTCTCAAGTGGAAGTATACAATTGTTGTAAGTATTTTCAGGGTGTTATGAGTTAGAAAAGGAACATAATTCAACATTTTTCATATCTAAACATCATACTAAATATGTGGGTGTTTAGGGCCTCTTTAGTTGGGGAGGCAAGCAGTTGCTTGACTAATGGTTAAGATAAGATAATTCATTATTAATTCTGTAGGGGAGGAATTTGCCGTGTTATAGCAGCAAAGCGGATCAAATGGAAAAAAACAAAAAAAATCTAAAATAAAGTGTACCCCTGACAACAACCGCTATAACTTGAAGTTATCAGGGACAAGATCTCTCGACAGTCGGCTTCTTCAAACTTCCTTTTCTAGGATCCTCATTTGACTGTGGCTGAAAGTAAAAACTAAAAATAAATGGGTCTATAAATGTGGGGACGCAGCCAGTGACCAAACGGTTACTAGTGACCTTTCAACAATAGGTGTGCCAGTTGAAAGAATGCAAAAAAGATATGTCCTCAGGGACGCCCTGCAGGGTGGACAAATAGCACAGCACCCCAACTAAAAAAGAACAACTGTAAGTTGTTGTGGGTTTTTTTTTTTTTTTGGGGGGGGGGCATAGTGTGAACAGGAACCTCCGTTACACTGCTTTAATTATGTAATATACTCACACCAGTCTTCTTAATGTATGAGGTGTGTTTAAATTGTGAATTTGTGAAATTCTAGAGCATAAAGGGCACACTGGAGACTCCTCAAAAAAAGAAACTGACAGTGAAACAAACAAAATGACATGGTGTGAACTACAGTAACGGACACATTGGCTTCATATCTTTAGAGGAAAGAAAAGAGGAAAGAGAAGAGGCTGATAGTGCCTGATAAAGTCTGAGAAAATCTGATAGACTGCATTATTATAATGCTAAATATATCCAGCCCCACTGATACAACACAACCATCATCTCATCTGATTAATAGAAATCTGTTAGACTAGAAATGTGGCTAAAGTAAGAAAGCTCAGTGGAGTGAGACAGCTTTTTAGTGGGAGAGCATCAAATGAGATTGCACTGAGAAAAAAGTAAACAGTAAAAACAGACTGAAATAATCACATTTAGATAGATTCATAATTTAGAATGAATTTTCCTCAGATATCAGCTTTACACAGAAATGATTAATGAACCTGGGGCCTAATGCTTGTTCTTATTGAAGGTTTAATGAGTAGCACACTTATTAGAATTAATACTATTCTTACATAGATACAATATTAAAGTAACCTGATATAAATTGATTCAACTAAGTTATGTAAAAGATTACAGTTAAATACATGCAAGGAGATATGTTAGAGAAAATGAAAATCTAAATAAGGAAAGTTAAATAAAGAAATTAAATTATATAAATAAATAAAATGCTACAGTTTAAGAGAGACTGTCATTTTATTGAGAGGAAAACAGAATCTCTGTCCTGCCAAAGCATATCTTAAGTCCTCACCTCTTGTATCTCCACAAGTCACAGTCAATCAAACAATAAAATACTTGAAGTGATATTAAACCTTCATCAATCCAAGTTTCAAATGCACAAAATATGTATTTGTAACCCAGCTATTCTCTATCAGATCTATGAACCACTGGTGTCCACTGAAGATTAAGAGCGACAGGAAACAAAGAAACGAGGGGTCACCTACCTGAGTGGTCTGAGTGAGGTGAGTTTAGGACTCGGGGGTTAGATTAGTGTAGCCAGGTGGAAGGAGTCTACGTCAGTATGGACTGATGGCTAGAAGAACTTCTCACACCACCAGTGAAGTTTTGGGCTAGGAGACAGTCTGTGGGAGGGGTTGGGGACAACTTTTTTCTTTTTTTTTTTGAAAGACACACCTCTTTGATCCAAACTTGTACAAGGGCAGATGCAGCATATTTACAGCTCTGCATTTTAAAAATGCGTCTAATTCATCTACCAATTTAAAAAAAAAGTTTGAATGTTGGCCTTATGAAGGTCTCATCTGAGGCAAAAGATGAAGGTGTCAGCTTTAAATCTTCCCCTGTCCTTCCTTTATGGCTGTGTCTGATGGTGGTGTAGTAATGATAACATGTTTGTATCTTGAATGATTGCCAGAGGAAGCAGCACATGTTTTAAAAAAAAAAAAAAAAAAAGCATGTGTGTGCAAAATGTGTGCAGTAGATTTATTAGTTTTAATATTTGCACACATACACATATAAATGAAAACCACAGTATGTCACAGAGCTGCTGCTTGATGGGTGCTTTTTGTCTGTTGATGAAATGTGCATACAGTCTCTGATAAGACCAGGCCCACATGGAAAAGAGTTTGACAGACATTTGAACAAAGCAAATATAAAATGCAAAGACTCAATTTCTTTGTGGTCCAGCAAAGCTTAGAGTGGAACACAGTAATGCAAATTGCCAGAGGAGCTGCAATCATGGAGAGAGATATGGTCAGGACACGGCCTGGCCGCGCACAAGCCCCACACTGTCCCAGTCATTTGATAGTCAAAGCAGCCCCCAACTTTCCTCTCTCTTTGTTCACTTACAGTTTTCAGGGAAATCAGGGGAGGAAAACAGTTGGGAAAGAATTGAGGCCTTTTTTTTTATTTTCAACTCTATGCACTTTTTCTACCTTTAAAAAAAAAAACCCAGAGCAGGTGAATTGAAACATCTCCTGAAGGTAGCGAAGGGCAGATAAACTGCATCCGTTAGGCCAGATGCAAATCAATATATAGGTCATCGTAACTGTGGCACACATTTATAATTGAGCCGCCCGTTTCCTTAAAGCTTTTCATGCTTTCTACAGTTACTTGGCATGAAAGTCTCATCCTCTGCCAACAGAAACAAACTGTTGAATATATTATAGTAAAAGCTGGTAAGATCACAGGTTGGAGCGAAGTGGTAGCAACTGGCCAGAATTCAAAGCATTTCATTATATGAGAGGAAAAGGTGACTTGAGGACGTACAAACCTACTGACCTACTCAGAACCACAATCCTAGACACCTCTTTATTTTACATTATTTATATGGCAACAGTTTAAGGTCTCTAAATGTGTGTGCTCTGCTTTCTTTGCATGCAATTGATATTTTCATATGTATACATTGTGCTGCTGTGCTGTGTTACACTGCTGCACAGCCAATCACCCCATGACCAAATATACAGTAACTGATTGTTTTTATTCATTGCATGGCGGCAAGGAGACTACTGTTTATCTTTATTATTAATTAAGCATAATTTTGGCTGTTTTCTTGCCATAACTAGGACCCAGACAGAGTTACAAGTCCTTTGCTTCAAAGTTTGAATGTCAGGTGAACCCTAAATTGTTAGTAAATGTGAATGTGTTTCCAGTTAGCTCTGTGATGCACCGGCAACCTGTGCAGGATGTTTCTCACTTCTCGTCCAGTGCATGCTGGGAAGACTCCAGCATGCCATGACTCTGTAAGCACACATTGAGAAATGCTGGAAAGGTGGAGGGATAAATAGTTTCTAATAGTAATTTATCATATCATCTATCCACAGGAGGTTTATCTCTTTGACACTTATATTTATGCTTTTATCAGCGTGGAGACATTCCTCTGAGGGACGACTGTACACTAAATGAACTGAAAAGAGCGGCGCTTCTCACAGTGAAGCAGCAGTCTGTGTGAATGAGAGTAACATTATGGGTGAAACTGTGAGATGAGTTCTGTGTGGACAGCTGGGCAGGGATGTGGCGGCTGTCACTGTGTGAGCGGGCTGCTCTGCTCTGATAAGACATTATCAAGATGAAAGGAGGAGGCCAGGAATTACATGCCCGCTCTCTGTCATACAGCACCACAGACATACACACAGACCTACAGGACGTTGCAGCATGTCCGTGGTCGTGTATGTCCGCTGGAAAAGGGTACCATACAACCGACACGCAAAGACACACACACACACATGCACAACACGCCTGTTCTTTTGACAGTATCTCAACAGAAACAGTTTGAGCTGACAATGGAACGTCTCGTTGGACAGTTGGGAGGTTGTTACTGGGAGATGGATGGTGTTGTGTGTCACCCGTGGACTTTGGGGACAGCTTTCTAATTCCCAAGAAGCAGGCTTCTGTGTAGGCGGTGGTCTTATCTCTGCCACACAGGGCCTGCAGCGACAGTGGTATACCCAGGAGAACTCTCTCTCTCTCTCTTTCTCTCTCTCTCTCACACACACACAAACATGCACACACACACACACACACAAATAATAACTAATATGTGTGTGCTTTTCTTGGCACATGACTCTGATCCGCACATGATGTTCTGTCTGCCAGCAGTGTGTTATGAGTGTACATCTCTGCAGTGACTAATAAAGTTAGTGGTTGAGCAGCAGTCATCATTAAGACATCATAGCTTTTAATACGGCTGATTTGTGTAATCTCAGTATTGTGATGGCTGCAGACATAGACATGTATACAGAAGCACCTAAGCATATCTGCATGTATATAACTGTGTTTTTCCTCTTTTTTTAAAAAGAAACTTTGTATTTTTAGAGTTTTTGTTTTTTTCTTTAGTGCAGCTGCCTGTTTTATTTCTTGTGTAACATGGGGGCTCGTCGATAACTTTTCAAATTCAATTGATTTGATCTTATCATCCGCATAACATTATTATTTGTGAATAATGGGCTGTTTTATATTACTTTATGTCCATGTCTGTGATTGTCAGTCAATCTCATTATGTTTCTAAACCCTCAACATCAAGTTTTCCTCTAATTTCTCCTTAAGTAGCTTTAAGGCTGTTAAAATGTTCATATTCTACACTGTCTGACAGTATAAACTGCATCAGTTTGTTGATGTTAACTCTGAGTACAATATTCAATCCCAATTCTGTTTTTTAAAAATAGCTGCACTGTTTTTTCAAAATCAATTTATTCTACATTAATTTTGCATAGTTGGATATTGATAATAATTCAGCCTGATATGTTTAGATCTGTACTAAACTTTAAACTAAAGCTTTATTTGTTTCTAATAACAGCATCCGGTCAGTGAGCTCTAAAATCTGTTCATCTGCTGTATAGTTAATACAATAATCGTTAATCTTTTAATATTCATAATATTTGACAGCTTTACTGTGATATTTGCGTAGTGTCGTACTGATGATTTCAAAGATTGAAGTAGTTTATTGAATGCAATAAACGGCTCACTTCTTCCATGCTACTATGGCTGATGGTGAAAACAAACACAATGCAAAATATGTGTGAATATAACCATTTGAATATTTTATATTGTGAGGAGGAAAGTTCTTATTTTAAACATCAAATAAGTTTCACATCAACAAGAAGACTGTTGCGTGAATCAACAGGCATACTGTAGAAAACAGCACCTGGTGACACACCTGAAGGCTATACTGCCCTCTAGTGGGGGATTACAGAAATTAACTAGAATGCGAGTTTTAGTTTTCATTTGAATTAGTCTCAGGCAGTTTCTCTTTTACAATGACTTGAAAGCACTCTATTTATGAATAAAATATGCTACAAGAATGCATAGGAAGTCAAATCTGGACAGATTTCTAGTAAATAACCTGTTTTGTGACTCAGATGACGGGCAAGAGTCAGACATGCGCCAACTAGGCAGAGCAGCTGTCATATGCTGCCTTCAAATGCTATTAAAAAAATATTGTAATAACAACTACAAGGAACATGCAACAAAATCAAAGCGAAAACTGGATTATGTCAGCTAGCTTCAAAACTTTAATTTCCTACAAATATCATGTCTTGATAAAATGATATGGCTTTTAGGTCAACAAAATAAAAGATTGAATGTTTCACTCCCACATTCATTCCTGGGATGGAGGGAAGGCATCGAAACAGGAATATGACCTTCAAGTTGGGAAATAAAAATGATCAACACAAAAAAACAAAAAAACTATTGAAAGGTTGAATAAATAAGAAGTTATGACTTATGAGGGTGTGTGTGTAGGCCTATTGCTGGACAAGAAATCCTTGCTACTTCACTGATTACTGAATACAAAAAAAAGAAAAAGAAAAAGGAAACGGGAATAAAAAGGTTCCCAGCAGCACTTGAAGGCAGCAGCAGCTCAAACCAGGCGGACAGAGAGCAGACGTGAACATGAGCGGAAGAAAAAGCCCAGTTACTCTGAAAATAATCCTCATAGGGAACTCCGGGTAAAGACAATAAACTTCTTTACAAGAAATCTTACTTTACTTATAGAAATCTTTTGATGTACTTGTCCGTCGCTAGTTCTTTCACTTTCATTTTCATTTAGATTGCAGCACCTGTTTGATGTAGTCTACAAATCACAAGTGTATCACTTATTTGCACTCATTTCTCAACGGTAAAGGTTTAACAGCACAGTGACACAGAGGATTACTGTTAAATGTGTGAAGTATGAGATTTGACTGTGTTATACTTTTACCTGGTGTGTATATGTGTTTGTGTGTGTGTGTGTGTGTGTGTGTGTGTGTGTGTGTGTGTGTGTTTGTATGTGTGTGTTTACTCAGGGTGGGAAAATCCTCCTTCATGAACAGATATGTGAATCATCGCTTTACCAACATGTACCGTGCCACCATAGGGACCGACTTCCTGTCCAAATCAGTGAACATAGATGGGGACACAGTCACAATGCAGGTAACTCACCTGTAGCAATAGGACAATTACACGTGCTCCCAGTATGACCTAACTTTGTCTTCAGCATCATGTCTCTGTGTGTCTCAGATCTGGGACACAGCAGGCACAGAGAGGTTCCAGTCTCTGGGCACCCCTCTGTACAGAGGAGTCCACTGCTGCATCCTGGTGTTTGATGTCACATTCAAGGCCAGTTTCTCTGCTCTGGATCAGTGGAGGAAGGAGTTTCTGGTCCAGGGAGAGCCCATGGACCCATCTGACTTCCCTTTCATTGTAGTGGGGAACAAAACTGACCTGAGCAACCGAGAGGTCAGTAAACATGTTGATATTGAAATATTGATCAAAGTATTAATATTGTGAGGAAAAGCTGATGGAAGATATTTCTAGTGAACGCTCCTCTAAAATCCACTCTGGTTAAACTATATATCCTTAGTGAGCTAAATATGGCAAATAACATGTGAGAGGTAATTATTACAGGTTTTAGAAGTTTAACATAACTGTGACCAAGGCAACAAGAACAGTAACTGACTGATAATGCAGCATGCTTGGCTTTAAAAGAGCTATAATAAAATGTATATTAGTCTAATTGTGAACAGAAAACTAGGTTTGTACACAACATATATAATGTGAAATGTTCATGACTCACTCATACAGGTCATATTACCATTTAGAAACCAAGGATTGAAGATGTTTAGTCTCTCAGTTTGAATCACAGCTCAAGATGAAACTGGCAGGTAGTTGATTGAATTATTCTCTGGTTCCAGCTTCCTTAATGTGAAGCTTATGTGTTTTAATCAATGTAAGCCTGAATGTCTTTAGGTTTTGGATTGTTTAGTCAGATTAAACAAGACATTTAAAGACACTTCAGGCTTTCGTAAATGTTAACAGGCCTTCTTAACAGTTTTTTAGACTAATCGATTCATTGAAAAATATAGTTGTCAATAATGAAAACAATCCCACTAGCTTTTAGAGTTGCTCTCCCAAAGTGACCTTTTTTATTTTAGAAGATTTGTCACATTTTCCTAAACGAACTTCATGAACTGTTCTGATGTTAGGAGTGACGTGGGATACAAGATCAGAAATCTACTTCAGGCAAAGACGCATTATTAATGAATTGAGGGTGCTGGAGCTTTAATGTATTACTTTTCTATGTAGTTCTGATATTTTACACATTTCTGACATGAGATGTGCTACCTGCTGTTTGTCTCTCTCTTTAGGTGTCTCACAAAAAGGCACTACAGTGGTGTGAGGAAATAGGAGCTGAGTACTTTGAAGGCAGTGCCAAAGAGGATCTAGATGTGGAGAAACCATTCCTGAGAGCGGCGCAGAGGGGATTACAACAGGTGACTATTTATAGTAGACAAGAGGAAAGACACAACATCCCTCTATGTTTAACATGTTTATTTTTGATGATAAAAGATACATTACTCCCTACAGTACAAAAAACACACATTGGAAAATACAGGACATTTCCAGATAACCTGCGAACAGCTGAGAGAAACTCGCAACAACTGTCAGTGCTGAGAGAGCAGCACTCATCCCAGTGTGGGAGGGAAAGTTCAGAGACACCTCGGCACTGCTGATGATGACCTATCTAACGAGGGTGCAAAAAGAGTGACCCAGCAAAGGTACTGTGGAAGGAAAGGACACAATTGTATACCACATGGAGAGAGGAACAAACTCATTAAATGTTTTTTTTTTTTGAGAACCTTCAGCTTATGGTCTAACTTAAGGCATCACTACTAAAATACACTGCTTTTGCATGCATGTCTAGTTTTGTTCAACAGACACACTGACACGCACAAAATTATGAATGCATATGAAGAGAAAGTTCATTTCTAGAAAGAAATCGGGAGAGAAAAACCCACAAACATGAAGCCAAAAGGTGCGAGCCGTAGAAAAGGCGGCAAGCGAAACCTTTGGCTCGGATCTTCCTGGCCGTTACCATCACAACTGAATCCGCCCTTACAAAGTAGATATACACTCGTGTCCAGTCAGACACCTCCTCCCTGTACAAGTTTGTGTTGTAATGACTCTAGCAGTGATTCAGACTCCTACAGTGAATCAGCTCGACAGAAGCAAATTAGAACAATCAGGGAGACTATATATATTTATATATATATATTTGTTTCTTTTATAAGTAAAGACACAAAAGGCAATCAAGAGATGACCAACATGTAAAAACAGTTTGTTACAGGTAATTATATAAAAGGCCAAGATGTTTTTTTGTTGTTGTTTTGTTTGTTTTATTCTTGCTCTATGAACGAACTAATTTACAAGTGAGTACACTCCGGCTATGTAAGCTTTCTTCCCAAGACATCCCCATTCAAAGACATACGGGTTTAACACATCACAGTTAGCTTGCACACCATCTGTAGTCTGAAATACAGAGTCGTGGAAGGAAAAAAATTAAAATTTATTAAATGGATTCACATACATCAATAGGATAGGGAAAATGTCTACTAATATAATTTGCCATTCTAAAAATTAAAGAAGAGGTGAAATACCACATTCATGAGCATAAAAAGCGTAGGACAACTGGTTGGGATTTTTAAGGGGGAAAAAGGTATGAAAGATCTGATGTTGTCTTCTTCATACACCGTGAAAATTCCATGTTTGGCAAACAAAGAAACACAAGCATTGAGTAAGTTGAAGTAAACAAAAGTAAAAACTCTCCTCTCCCTGGGTCCACTTCAAAGTTCCCTTCAGTCCTATAACCTCTGCGGTTCTACTTTGAACAAATACAAAAGTCTTTCTCTTTCATTACCGTCTGTTAACAACAAGAACATACGACCAACTGAATGAAGGTTTTCTTTTTTAAAAATATAGTGGCAACCTCAACACAGCCACCCATCTTCCCACGAACACAAACTATGGGGATGAACAACAGTTAAAAAAAGTGATGCTTTAAAAATGCACAACATACACATACACACAGGAGGAAAAAAAAAAGCTTAAAAAATACAAAAATAAACTACACAAAAGATCTTCTGCATCATTGCTTGCTAATTTTTTGGGAAGGTTTTGCAAGATTTTTTTTGTGTGTGCTGCAAGTCTCAGTCCTAGCAAAGTCCGTCGTTAATTCTCTACAAATCTCTTCCTTTGTCGTTCTTTTTTTTTGTCCACTTCAAAGTGTCGGCCAACAGTCCTCATCTTGGGGTAAAAAGCGCACAGTGATGACATTACCAGCAGACTGGAGTCCAGTACAACGACAGTACAGACTTGGTTCTCGATGAAGCAAATTTGTTTTGAGCAAAAAAGAAAGGAAAAAATTATGTCCTCTTTCGTTTGAGGACAAGTGCTTTATTTGTTTCCATACCGATTTTTCCTCTCATCTAAACTAATGCCTCCACAGCCTTTTTTTTTCTCAACACTGTACATCATTTCATGTAGTCTCTCTCTACATCCCCCCCCCAGGATTCACAAAACAAAAGACGAAGAAAAAAAAAAAAGGAAAAAAAAAAGGGTAACATTGTTGCGCTCAGGCTGGCTCCCAGTTTGTGAAAGATGTAAATGCTTCTTTATACTGCTCAACTACTGAAACAAGCCAAAAATAGATGTTAAAAGGATGGAAGGGGATGTGACTGAAAAAGATAATGTGCTTCTAAGTTTGTGTTGCTCTAAAAATAGTACGACCAACAGAACGAGGAAGGAGGGTTTTATCTACAGAAACATCTCTCAGATTGACTTTCATCTCGGCTTCATACGGTTGTTCTGCCTCCATTGCTGTCTTGATCTGAGACTTGAGGGTGGAGGATGAGATTAGGATGAGGATGAAGAGGTGGAGGGGTGAAGGTCAGTCTTCCTGATAAAAGGACACCAAGTGGAAAAAGGACAAAAGACTGGGAGGGGTCTCTGGGCAACCTCACTGGTCCGTCCTTGCTTTCTTTGGACCAGCAGCCTTACTGTAAGAGCACACATGAAACCAGAGTAAGTATTGCATGTTTTATTCATCAGTGCCATGTTCATCTCTGGCCTGTGTGCACAGTATGAAGCATGAATACAGTACTTACGTATCGGGAGAGGTGCCTGGTCTTTTGGGGGCCGGTTTTGCAGAGGCAGCGTCTTTACCAGACTCTACAAAGCAGAAACATGGTAAAAAAAGAAGAGAGATCTTTATCTATAATTGCCTTGCTCACTTACTAATAATTGAGTATCATTACTAATGTAAATTAGTCTGCTCACCCTGCAGCCATCGGACTTGGGTGGCGGGACCGTAGCCCTTCTCGTTGCGGGCAGCGATGCGGAAGATGATGGCTGGCTTGGTGGTGTAGTCGATGTGGGCGTTCGAGAGGCTGGACGACTGCACCAGGCAAGAGGGGTTGGGTCCACAGTACACACGCATAAAGGCTAGCTGGGCGGGGGTGGAGGCCTTCGCTTCAGCTGTCTGGTTGCTCTGGATGGCCAGGTACACAGAGTACTCAATGATCTTCCCTGACGTCACCGAGGGTGGCTCCCAGGTCAGATGGGCACCATCTGGGCTCTGTGGGGTGACAAGAAAATGAATATCCTTAGTCATGAAAAGAGCAAGTGTTATTGTCAGCAGGAGTTACTTGGTGTCAAATTATTAATTGGAAAAAAGGAATGACAAGGTGAATAAAAGCTTTACTGGTGTGTTTACCTTGCTGATTTTGATGGCACAAGGTGCACCTGGGAACCCTGGTAGGCAAGTCTTAAACGCAGATATCTCTGAGAAAGATCCACGACCACAAGCGTTGATTCCAGCAACACGGAACTTATAAGCTGTTCCAGGCTGCAGCTCCATTTTCTTCATCTGGCTGTAGTCTGGCATGATGCCAGAGTCATCCTACCAAACCAAAGATATGAGGTTAGATACACTGAACATATCAACATACAGTCATCTAAGCATGAGTCTCCTGAGACACTTACATCTCCTTGAGAATCATCTGCTGGCACATAAAAGTGGGTGACAACCATATTTGTGACTTTAACGATTCCAACATCAAACCACTGGTTCTCTTTCTTTACAACAGGCTTCACTGGGGTTGGCTGAGGAGCTTGTTTCTGCACAGACAGAGTAAAAAACAGTCAAACATTTTCCATTTTTGTTTTCTCTTTAACCTGACTTGACCATCCAGACAGTCAATAACACTATGAGGACTTACCTCTCCCTCAATGCCATTGGCGACTTCCGCTAGAGCAGCTGCTGCTTGCAGCTTGGCTGGACTTGCCACTGATACAGACGGCGCAAACGTACTTGATGGAGCTAGTGCTGTGGAGCAGAAGGTGCCAAAAAAAAGGAAAGAGAGGTCAGTCTAGGGTTTTTCTTTTTACAAAACATCCAAAGTTACTCTCTGAAAAGTCTTACTCTCAGCTGTGGTGCGTGGCAGCAGAGACGCCACAGCACTAGTGACTGCAGCAGCCATCTCATTGTGTCCATTGCTCTCGACAGAAGGATCGTTGAGGCTGTCAGCAGGGGCAAGACCCTCAGTTGGCAAGCTTGTGTCTACGGAGGCCTGCTGGGCAGCAGCCTGAGCCTCCTGCAGCTGCTGCTGCTGCTGGACCAGTGCTGCAAGCTCCTGCTGGGTCAACATGATGGGGATGTTGGTAGGCTGCTGACTCTCTCCAGCTGATTCACTCTCATCTGTAAACATGGAAACTATGTTAGAGTTTATACATACAGCAAGCATGTCAACTTCTTTCCAAACTGCAAAAGTAAAACCAAATGTGCAGTGAAGTCTGACTTTTCAAAAACTATTATTGAACCCACTCATTACAGCTTGCTGGGCAGCCTGGAGGACAGCCTGAATAGCAAGGGCCTGAGCTTCTTCAGTTGCTGCTGCCTGAGCAGCTGCCTCTGCTGCTGCAGTCACAGCCAGCTCCTCGTCCGACAGCCCCGTTACCATCAGCGTGGCTCCCTGGCCCTCAGACATAAGCTCTGAAGGCAGGTTTAAGGCTGTCGCTGCTGCTGCTTCTCCCTGATAAACACATTATAGCATTTCCATCAAATGAAAGCAAAAACGACATTTTAAATTTATGGTCACAAGTGCAATCTGACACAACTGGCCGTGATCGTTTCTTGATCATCATATATAGGAAATGTAAAATGATGGAACAGATTTTCACAAAACAGAGCAAACACTGACTTTGTGTTGCATTGTATTTACCTCTGCTTGTGTCTCCATGGCTGCAGGTCCCTCCTCTGCTGGTGCAGCTTCTGCTGACGCTGTCTCATCAGTCTGCATGGGTTCCTCTGTAGAGCTGGCAGCAGTAGTCACCCCTTCTGTGATTGATGAGATCGACTGGAGAGAAACAAAGACAAAATATTTTGAAGATGACATGTTTCTCTAACATTACACAGTCTGTTTCTGACATGCAGCTCTGAAATGACCACTTGTCAGAATTAGTGTTCAGACAATCTGCTGATTCTGCCAATGAATGAATGTGATTCTTACAGGTACAGAGGGTCCGGGAGCTGGTGTAGATTGAGTAACGGTAGTGATCGCCCTGCCCTGGGTGGTGGTAACCATGGCAGATGCTGCAGTGGAGGAGGCCACTTCTGTGCTGCTGGTGCCTTCTGCTCCCTCCTCCGTCTGTTGGGCTGCTGACAGACACAAAAGTCATCATTTAGACTTGAGTTCAAACCTATAAACTTGTTTCATGCAACACAAGTATCTACAATGTGACAAATCAGCATGTCTAGATGGGACCGTGCTTTTGCCGTTTCTGTTAGAGAAGCAGGAACGTGTTGTGAGATAAGACCGTGATCTTATTTTGCAGACTGGATTTGGGCAGAATCACTTACTTCATGGTGGCTTGTTGTAAATAATCACACAGATATTACAGTACACGTGGCTTTACCTGTGCCTTCGCCTGTCTCCATACTGCAGGTGGCAGTGGTAGCTGTGTTGGTGGTCCCAGTCTCGTGTGTTTCACAGGGTGGGTTTGAGCAAACCCTCTGAACCACGCCTGCTGCTGTGCTGGTCTGTTCTCCTCCCATACTGGAGGTGGCTGTGGACGGGGTGTTGGTGGTCCCTGTCTCGTGGGTTTCACATGGCGGGTTGGAGCACACCCTCTGCACTGTGCCAGTCTGGCCTGCGTTCATGTTAGAAGATGCCTGGGTGGCTGTGTTGGTGGTGCCTGTCACGTGAGTCTCACAAGGTGGGTTGGAGCATACCTGCTGGGTTCCTCCCATGTTAGCCGATGCTGTGGTAGCTGTGTTTGTTGTCCCAGTTTCATGAGTCTCACATGGTGGGTTGGAGCACACGCGCGGTACAGACATGTTCGAAGATGCCGTTGTGGCTGTGTTGGTGGTTCCTGTTTCGTGGGTTTCGCAGGGTGGGTTCGAACACACCTGCCCTGCTCCCATTGCAGCAGAGGAGGTGGTGGCTGTGTTGGTGGTTCCCGTCTCGTGGGTCTCACAGGGCGGGTTAGAGCAGACCAAGGTGACGGTCCCCGAGCCCTCTCCAGCGGCTCCAGCCTCGGTGGAGCTGGGCTGCTCAGAGGTTGGTGATGCCAGGATAGACACTGGTAGATCCTGGACTGGTTGGGCTTCTACACCACTGGGGGTTGTGATCAGAGTCACCTGGGTGGGCTGGTTCTGGGTAAACAAAGCAAAGCAATTTTATAAAATTATACCGCATGTTTCATACTCAAAAAGTCAGAAATCCTTTTACTCACTCTCTATAGATGTTATTCAATTTTTCCTAACAGCAGCTCTGTCAATTAATAAATGAAAGCTCATCGTGCTGATGATGAAATTATTTCATGTTCTAATGACTCTAATGGGCTGCTGGGTCTCACCTGCACTGTGATGGTGGAGGAGGGCAGTGTGGAGGCAGAAGTTAGGCTGGTCTGAGCAGCGGACACAGTTATCGCAGATGGGCTGATGACCTGGCTGGACAAGGTAGCAATGGTTCCCAGTGTGGTGATGGGGGTAACCAGAGATGCATTGGAGCTATCCACAGTGCCCCCAGCCAGGCTAGAAGAGACTGTACCAGTGACCGTCCCAAGAGTGGTGACACCTACAAGGAAGAAAAGTGGCATTTAAGTCTCATATAGATAGACTACATATGCATCAAAATCAATCTCAATGATATCATCCCATAATAAAAACATGATAAATACAAGAACATGATTATTTTTACCAGTAGTCCCCTTGACAACCAGTGTGGTGACAGCAGGCTTGACAGCAGACACGGTCACTGGCGTAACAAGTCGTACACCACCTACTGTGCTCATGGGCACAGTGCGCAAAATAGTTCCCGGCTGCCCAGGAGCACCCTTTAAAACCACCTTAAGACACAATTCAGTATTAGTCTCCTCAGGTGCACCATAAACAGGCAGCTGAAATGCTTTAATATAATCTCTATTATATCTACAAAAGTTGGTGTACAGAAGGAGCTTACCTGTGTCAGTCCCTGCTGGCCAGCTGCTGTGGCAAGTTTGGGCACCGCAGTGATGATTTTACCAGGAGTTCCAGTAGTCATCACCTTTGTGGTGAGGATTGTGATAGGTGTTTTCATTCCTGCACTGCTTGTTACACCTGTGACAACAGCACAAATGCCTGAAATTAGTTTACGTCAGTCAACTCAGGACATATTCCCATAATACCAGACCTTGATTCATGTGCACCTGTAAATTAAGTTCTTGTTGTTTATATCCCTGTTAACTGTCATTGCAAGAAATACATTTTAAAAATGAAATGATCAAACTTGAGACTACATCATCACTAATGCCTTTGTGACAATTACCACTAATCTGAAATACTAACCACCAAGATTATAACAAAATCATTTGATCCAGATGCTTATCTACAATATCATCATTTAGGGCTGATGTCAATCGTGTATATATGTAGGCTGTTGGGTTATGTAGCTGTAACAAATTAAACTTCATTGATTTTGGACCTGTGGCTCCAGGCTGGGTCATGATGGCCGACATGGGGATGGTCTTAATGATTGTGGTGCCCTGTTTAGTGGTGGTAGGAGAGACGCCACTGATGTTGAGGATGGTGGGCTTGTTTCCTGTGCCTCCTGCCTGGGAAGTGGTGATGATGGTTGTGGGCTTTCCATCTGCAGATGTCACCAGCTTCAGAATGGTTCCGGCTGGGAGGGGACCCTTTGTCTGGGGAGAGATGCACACGTTATGCAAACCATCTAGAGAAAGATATCTGGTGCCTGTCTCAGGAGTTTTAAGCAACCACCTGTTTTTTTCCTGCACTCATGCAGATAGCTGACCTGTATGAGCTGTGTGAGAGGGTTAGTGGAAGCCTGGCCTGTAACAGTTGATGTCTGCACTGGCTTGGTTTGTACCACAGACATCATCTTGCCAAGGTTGGAGATCTGCCGACATAGGAGAGAGACTCAAGTTCATGAGTCGCCAGAAAACATCGGACAGTACAGGGAGTTCAGTGGAACAGTGGACCACTAAATCGGTGGCTCTATGAATCATTCTTCACTGGCTTAACTGACTGACAGTCATGCAAAACACTAACATCATGCTCCCTTTTTTTCTAAGTAGAGTTCTCCAACAGTCACTGCAGGCCAACCATAAAGCCTGATTTATGCTTCTGCGTCGGACCGACGGCTTAACTACGCGTAGCCCTCTGTGTCGACGTGGACCCCTACACCGTAGCCTGACGTGCACCTCCAAAAAATCCTAACTACACGTCACGGCAACGCGGACCACAAGGGCTGTGATTGGTCCGGTCAAAACGTCAGTTCTTCCGGCAGTTGCTTTATTTTAATAATGAACAAAAGGTATGTGTTTTCTGTTATTAGCGCAAAGCTACATGCTACTGTGACCGGAAGATAAACAAGGATACAGATAAAGACTCCTCTGAAACCACACACACACACACACACACACACACACACACACACACACACACACACACACACACACACAGACACAGAGAGTCACCCCCTAGCAACGCGTTCCCTCGAAGCAGAACTTCGAAAGGTCAATGACAGAGTAGGGCTGCTCGATTATGAAAAAAATCATAATCACGATTATTCGGGTCAAAATTGAAATCACTATTATTAAAACGATTTTTTTAAACTTTAGAAACATGCTGCATTTCTTGTCCATTCGACTTCATTTTCTCTCCAAGCAGCCGCCTTTTATCTGCCGCTTAACGCAACACACTACAGAAAATGTACAGAGATATTAGTGCTGAGCGTGTTAAGATGACGATAGTTCACACATCACATCCTGGTTTTTAATAATTAGTCAGTAAACTCAGCATCGTCTGACTCAGGCCGGAAACTCTGCACTTTTATTTACAGTTAAAACATTTCGCAGTGTGTTTCAGCTTCTGTCAAACTAAAAGAGCTGCAGCGGCTTCCGGTCTAAGCTTTTCAAAATAAAACTTTTGTGCGCTCTCTCATTATTATTAAAAATCATTCCCCCCGATTTTATTAGTTTTGAGATCGTTAGGCCCCTAAATCGTAATCACGATCAAATTTCGTTTAATTGAGCAGCCTTACGACGGAGTTGGAGCAACAGCGCCGGTCTGACACAGAAGCATAAATCAGGCTTTACTCGCTCCCCGAGTGGTTCAAGCTCAGAGCACGTTGTCACCATCTTGTGACAAACCATAAAAAACAAAATACACACACACAGTGTGTAAAAGCAATTTACAGAACCCATGATTTATGGCATGCGTGTGAAAGCACCAAAGGATGCTCTCTAATATGGTGTTCTGGTATTATTTTCTTACCAGAGTGCCACTGGTGAGGGGACTCTTGACAAGAGTGATGGTCTTGGTGACTCCTCCCACCACAGTGGTTACCACCTGGGCCTGCTGGGCCACTGTGACTGCACCAGACTTGTGCACAGTGATGATGGGTCTGGTGGTGGTGGTGGGAGAGGACCCAGTTGCTGTGCCCACCTGGGCTGCAGCAGTCTTTAGCATCCGGGTTGCTGGGTTACTGACCTACAAGCACAAAATTGTTGTAACAACTGACTTGTTACAACTGACTGTATGATGTTTCACATGCAATACACACAAATGGCATAGTTTAGTGAGATCTGTACCATGACTGGAGATGCCACTTTCATTGTGGTTGTGCCGGGGGAAACCGCTACAGTTTTGAGAATGGTGGCACCTGCAGGAACATTGAGGACAGTGCCTGCAGACGAGGGCGGGATCTTCTGTGTTGCTGCTGCTGCAGCAGCTAAAGCTGCCATGCCACTCATCTGAGGGCTACTTCCAATTGGCTGAGAATGGAAGAAGTAAACAATTGTTGAACACAATTGCTAATCTAATCTTAAACGTATTAAAATGCTCTGCAAAATTACTCATACCGATCCTTGGGTGGTCTGGGCAGGCATTACCATTCGGACACCTGGAGGAAGGGATGTCACAGTGACAGGGGATTTCCCAGGCTGGCTGGGGCGGACTGTGACAACAGATGTACCTGTGGCAGCCTGCGGAGCTGCAACCTTTAATACAGCTGTAAAATAAGGGAAATGAACGTTTAGACTTCATGTGCAGTGCTTTTGCAGCTTTTGCAGCTTTTTACTGTAGTGACAAAGAGGAATTGTAATGAATGATGAGTTACTATGATAATACCTGTCTGTGGTAGGCTCTGAGCAGAGGGTGCTGCAGCAGCTGGTGCGGGGCTCTTTGGAGAGTTCACAGGCTGCGAGGGGCTTGCACTCATGATTGGTGAAGCTGCAGCTGGAGTTGCAGGGATGTCATATTTCTGCAGTTGCAGCAAGTAGGTGTCAGCCGTGGATACGGCACCCCAGCTCACCTCCAGAGAATTTGTGTTGGCACGGACTAACTGCACCCTGGCAGGGGCATGTGGCCGTTCTGGGGGATGAAGAACCAGAAATTTAATATCATTGACATTATTTTACAACCTGAGTCACAGAAGTCACTGATTATGGCAAAAAATAAAAGTTACCGCACACCTACCTGTTTCCAGGTACCAGAGGTCTTTACAACAGACTTGGTTGTTCCAAGCTTTACGATAACCATCACGGCCACTCCAAACATATAGTCTGGAGTTGATTGCCACAGCACAATGGCCAGCACGAGCCCTGGGGATGTTGTCTTCGAGAGTATCCATCAACACTGTCTCCCAACACATCGAGTCTATAAACAAATACGACATAAATATGAACACAACTACAGTCCAACTTATTTAAAACTAAAAGTAAAATGCAGTATAATAAATACAGAGGCAGACATACCTAGATTTAAACAGGCAAGAGTGTTTGTACACTTCCACTCCTTCTCATGTGTGGCCACCTTGACATCATCCATTACCAAAGGAACCCATCCTCCAAAAACATACATCCTGCACAGTGAAAACATTTATCAGTGAGAAGCTGATACGGAGCAGAGACTTTTCTACTGGAAATTCAAACATGTTAAAAATAATTCAAAATTATTAGCAAGGTACAGCAGCTGTCTCACTTGTTTGTGATGGTGGTGGCAGAGTGAAGACTTCTGGGAAGTGGTGCTGTGCCGCTTACTGATGGTTTATTCCATGTCAGGGTATCTGGAGACAATGACAAGCAGTAGGATGTAAAGCAAAAATGCATCAATGTAATCTGACACATGAATTAAGCACCACAGTTTAGGCAAATTTACACACATCATTGTCAAACATCAACTTTGTATACTCCCCTGAGTGTGGGACTCAAAGGTGATTAGGTCCAATCCCCTCTTGCCTGATTGGGTATATACTGATTCTGGCTACTAGTGTGGCTTTGATAATTTAAATAATATCAGTTTTCAATTAGATTTTAGAGACGTACCAATATCAAGTGTCCAAAGATCTCCAAGACGACAACCGCTCATCCCTCCATAGATTATCAGGCGTGATTTCCTGCTTGTCTTTTCTGTGTATACCACAGCTGTGTGGCTCTCACGAGGGGGAGGCAGGACTCCATATGTAATTGGAATATCCCACCCAACCACACTGGAACCCGCACGAAGCTCGAGTGTGTACAGATCATTCAGGTATCTGATAATGAAAAACCCACACATTAGTCACATTCATATTGCTGGTTGAAACACAACCTCAAGCAGTCATATGTCAGAGGGCCCTATCGGCTGCTGGAAAACATCCGTACCTGGGAATGTTGTTTTTTGGGTCTTCACTGTCATTGGCTAATCCACCAAACAGGTAGCATTTGTTGCCCACCAGGGAAAAACTGTGGCCAAGACGAGGACAAGGAGGGGGCCCATTCTTCGGGTTTTTTGCTTTCAATTTTTTCCATTCCCATCTGCTGGCCTAAAACAGACAACAACGTTAAAATTATTAATAAACCAAAGGTTGTCCTCATTCCTTATTCTGATAGTTAGGATTATGTGTCAAAATGGCAGCTTAAAACTTCTTTTTTAAAAGTTGTTTCAATTCTTTCATTTTGTATTTCAGTTTCATTTTATTCTATTTAATTTCCTGATTAATGATTTGAGCTAGGCAAACAAAACGTTATTGGGTCATACCTTCTTTATATCATAAGCACAAAGTTGTGTAACTTTAACTTCCCTCACTGGTCACAGTAAAGCTTTTGCAAGTAGAATAAAAGACATGCTTTAGGTGGAGTGCATAGGCACATAATTAAGGCACAGGATAACTCGTCAAGTCAATAACTTTATTTCATCTCCAGACTTCCCTTCCTCCCAAAAATGTGACGTTTTTGTTTTTATGTGATTGTCTTTAAAGTAGGTGCTGGGTGATTAACTATTTATCCATTTGCTGTAACTTAGTGGACCCTCTTAATTCTTAATTAAGGCATTTTGTAAATCAACTCTGAATAATTTAAGAGAACAATCTCTGAATAAATTACTTCTCTTACTCCAAAAACTTACAACACACTTCTCACTCTGAATTTGACCAATCAGGATTCGTGTTTTCATTCAACCCTGTTCATGAACGTACTATTATTGTTGACAGCTAAACTGAGCTACATTGAGTGCTCTCACATTGTATGCTGTCCTTGTAAATATTTTAACAGCTACAACATATCATTAAACCTATGGGTTTGTCATGTACTTTATGAACCTCTTTTTCATATATTGACAAGCTCAGATGCAGACAGACAAGCTCAAATGTGGCCATGCAAATGTGCAGATAATATCTGATGGCTAAGATCTCGAAACATGAACATGGTACCATGCATATAAAATGTTGTTGTTATGCGTTTTAAGCAAGCTTATCTTTTGTGCTTTAAGATAACAGTTATTTCAAATAAAGCTAAAATATACATTCGTAACTGTAATTGAAAATGGCAGGTTATTTTCCATAGACAGATACCTGTAGTTCATAGAGATCGTTGCTGTACTTTCCATACTCCACCATACCACCAAACACCAGCAATCTTGTGCCATCACAGACAAAACCATAGGCAGCACAACCGGGGGGGATGTCGCCACGGACCGCTGGGATAAACCACTGGTTTGTTGCTTGAAATTTAAAACAATAGTAACAGTGGGAAATCAGTATTATACAAGTATAAAAATAAATGTTTGTGTATATTTACATACATACATACATACATACATAATATAAGTTGATGAAATTCTAACACAAGTTTTATGCTTAGTATAACCTCTAAGCAACTCTCCTGCTCATTATAACATAAATTAAAATCTGCATTTTAGGATGGGGGCACATACAATAGATGTATTGAGTGTCTGTCATATGTGCAGGCAATTGGGGCAGAGGAAATGCTTAAACCAACCAGCATCATCCATTTTATTTTAGCCCGCCTTTTTTAACGTGCATTAAAACCCCTTCTCCAGCAGAGGGGGCCAAACACAACCACAGAGGATCCGCTTGGCCTGCTGAGGCCTGTACGCTACTTAATTTTGCACATCACGGATCTATCTTTTAAAATAAAATTGTGCTCTTTTAAAAGGTGAAGAGTCTGTACAATTATTTTATAATTTTTTTCACATTGTAAAATATGCATTGAGTAAATCATGCTTGCTGTGGACAACAGTTAGATATGTAAAGTTAATCTTACCGGTGTTGTATACATGTAATTCATCCACTATCCCTTCGTTTCCACCGCCAAAGACAACCATGAGCTCCTTAATAGCTACAGCTCTGTGTCCATGTCTGGGCCGGGGGACGGGACCGGACCATCCGAGGACCCGCTTCCACCGCGGCTGCAGGACCGACACCGCGGAACCAGGAGCAGACATGACTTCTGTCGGAGGATAAAAATAATAATAATAATTCATTTAATTTGTACCACACTTTTCATTCATAGTGGAACTTGCTACAGTATTAATAACACAAAACACACATCATAAAGGAGATAATAACAACAATAGTTTAAATGGAAAAAGAACCCATAAATGATCATGTGTTTGCTGAAGTAAAAGGGATATCTTCCCGTTACTGACTGAACAGCTGCAGTAACTTCGCTCACAGTTTTAAAACGGCTCGGATAATGAACACATTCAAAGTCTGGTCAACTTCTATCTTGAAGCTCCTTCGTTTCATCTTTGACACTGAAGTTAAATACTGAAGAATGCATGAAAACCCTCTAGCACTCAAGTTAGTGTGTCAGTTGTTTCCAACCATTGAATTCAACCCATGGAAGCAGCCATCTTGCAGCCAAACAAACCCCCGCTAACGCTACTGCCAGTCTGAAAAATGGCGGAAGCGACTGAAAAAGACAAAAACATGACGGCTAACCAGCTACACGAGCACAGAAATGCATTATAACAAAAAACGCAATCAAACAAATATGTATCGGGCCCACACACAGCTGCATCTCAAGCTTTAAGCCTTAGTTGGAGCCGTTAGGAAGAGTCGGCTGTTTTCATGCTTCTCTGGGAGTCGCCATATTGTAGCTAGTAAGCTATGCTTTCTCCAGAAGCGCTTTACCGCACTTATTAACATTAAACACAGTATTTAAGCTCGCTTGAACACTCTCAATTGTTGTGAAAAACACGCTTCTTAACACCAATGGAACAATTTACTGAAATACACTGTTATTTAAGCACAGTATTAGTGTTCAAACGTATCTTTGCGTTAGCTGCACTCCGTTAGCACTAGCGGCTAGTTGCCGAAGCTAACAGCGTTAGCATCTGTCAGCGCGTCGCCGGGTTTTACAATTAAATGCAATATAATTCTGTTGTGTTTTGACATGCATAAGTTACCTGATACAAACAAAGTTGCAACATAGCTCTTAACTCGCAGCTAAACAGAGTTAAAGTGTATAAACATTAGTGTTATTGTGTTTCATGCCGTATCTGGCCTGGTTCAACAGCTCCCTAAAGAAAAATGGCCGGGCCACAACAAAACACAACAAACTGACTGAGGGCGCACACATTCACACATTTTACCTACTTATTTCGATACAGTAGTCGAAAAAGCACGGATGTGTGGTCTTATCTGGCGGCAATAATCCAAATTCATTCGCTTAGTGAAGAAGTATTTCCTCTCATGCCTGCCTGGAAGCTGCCATCTTCTTGACAACCAGAGGCGGAGGAAGATGGACGAGCTGGCGTCACCCAAAGCAAACATGGCGGCGAACCCGCTCACTAACCGCTTCACACACTAACGCATGCATTGTTTCTGATATTTGACACAAATAACCAGTGGTGGATGCTTTGTATAGGACGGTACTTCAAGGAACAGTTGAAATCTGTATGAAGTAAACGTATTACGAGTTTCAGCAAATTACAAGAAGTTGTGTTACAGCGCTCGGCTTATTGTCCCTTACTAAAGATGGCGACATCCGTACGGGACCCCCTTTTTATTTTAATATTGTAGAGGCTTCTAGTTTCTTTCCGCTCTAAACCTACTTAAATATGCACATAAATGCACAATAATAGTGTTGATGCACTCATTTACAGATTTCGCGCTTACACATATTAAAAGTTGCCACGCCCACATACACCATAAGTGCGCCCTCCACTGACAAAAGTAATATATTACTATATAGGCCTGTTACTTTACTATGCTGGTACTTTACGTAAATGGCACTGTGCATAACTATATATTACTATACATTCCTAAACAGGTACTCTACGTTACTAAAGATTGATATACAGGCACTATACATAACATAACTATATTACTATAGTGGTAGGCTACTAGACACTTTACTATACTGGCACTATGCATTTTATATATTACTTATATTACTGTTACTATGACTATAGCCTACATTACTATATGTTCATCCTTGTAGTCCAAACGGAAATGTCTGTTTCACAATTCCATTTATTTTAAAACTTTCTTTTTAAAAAAATACAGATTGTCAAAAGCAGTAGGCCTACTTTTTTTGTTTTAAGCAAAAGAGAAATAAGAAAGCATTAGGCTATATAATATGGGGATGTGGGGTTATATTTTGCACATTAGGAAGTTCAGTATCCCCACTACATTTCACTGAGTAAGCCCCATCGCTTGTTTTAGATTGCAGGTTGGACTGAATGATATCCGCATAGTTACGGTTATTCCAGTGATCCTGCATACTTGAACCAATATTGGGCACATGAAGATACCACATCCAGAGGAGTAACTACCATTGCACAAAGCTCTCTGTGCTGATGCCAAATGCACATATAAATAACAATAGTGAACAAATATAAATGAATGTGATTCTTGCCTGTTTCCATGAACTTTATGACGTGCTGCCATTTCACTGTTGTTGCATGTGTGGAATATACTAGTTTTTACATTACATGCACTGAAGACCTGTCAACTTCAGAGCTTAGCCCGACTTTCCACTAAAAGTGGGCAAAAAATGTACTATTAATAACAAATTATATTATTATTATTGGTACAATTGCAAATAAGAAAAACACATTTTAATTATGACAAATAAATTGAAGATGACAGTATGCTGCTACTGTCTCATTCAAACGGTTTGGTTTTTGCAATTCCATATTAGTCCCTTAGATGGCAGACTTGTTCTGTTTATGTTTTGCATGTAGTCTGTAGCTCAGTGAGCAAGCTATGTATAAATCCTGCAGGTAAAAATAGAAGATTTTGGTTCTCATCATTAACATATTTTACATGTGTCCAAATGAAAAATATATATTGTGATGGAAAGTCATATAATTAAAAGCTGAAATTAGAATTTTTATTTGATTGTTTTATTTTGAGTATGAAGCTGCAATAGCATTATGATGCCAACACACCACACAATTAATAACGACTGAATGATGAAAAAGTCACAGTGCAAATTAAGACCAGACATCACTTATAATCAGTTTTATTATGCAAAGATTTGCACACTGTATTTATTTGCATTATATTACACGAACATATTTTGTGTGGAAGCAGTTATATGCATATCTACAACAAAACTACAAAACAGATGTTATCTAACAAAGAGGCTGTTTGTATTCTTTTAGTTAACATACAGTGTTCTGTTCATGAGCTTCCTTGTGTCAAGTTTCATGTCAATACAGCACCAATCAGTGCCTAACTGAATGACATGATCATCATGCTAATGAGCATCACAGGAAACTATACCACTTTACAGCATCAAACAACAATCTCTCAAAATTCATGACGACTTGTTAAAACTCAATGATTAGATCAATCTATGGTCAATAATTTATCCATCAATGATAAAATGTGTATATTTATTTATTTCCAAAATGTATTAAACACATTTTTTTAAAAAGTTGTAGGTTGGCTAAATGTGTAGTGACACTTACTCAATTCTATTAAAGGAAATTTATCAAATTTCTTTCTTTCTCCTTTGCTCCTATTTGGCTGGCTGCCTTTACTTTACATTTCACCTTAGTTTTGTACTAACAACAGTCAGGACAAGACAATGACAATGGAAAGGAACTAGAAGGAAGAAACCACAAACTTTAGTACCCATGATCAGTCATTCTCTCACTAAAATGCAATTTGTTTGCTTTTTGCAAAAATGTAGACAGGTTTTTTCTAGGTTTTTAATTCAGTTTGATAATTGATTTCAGTGTCTCCATGCTATATGCTCTGCACTAACAGTTATTTGTGATTTTCTCAAGTTTCGCTGCAGCCAATGTGTGCCACACTTTCCACCATCCACACATTGGTCATAGTATTAAGGTAAGTGGTGTGTGATCACATTATATATTTAATAAGGTGCCCATACAGACGGTCATTTTGCATGTAGGAAAAGCCTCGTGAACCCTGCACATTCATATATGTGAACACAGGAGTAATGTCAGAGCAGGTTACATGTTGTCCAGTTGCTGCTTTTCACAATGTGAGCACACTGAGATATTTGGTCATTGATTAATTGAAAAACAAAATAAAAACAAAAATAACAACAACAACAAAAGCTTCTGCAGTGGGAAACTTACAGGATTTACTTGTCTTGTGATAATGGTGTCTTGACAAATGTAAATGTTATTACAACCCCGATTCCAACAAAGTTGGGTCACTGTGTAAAATGTAAATAAAACCAGAATGCAATGATTTGCAAGTCTCATAAAGTCTCATATTCACAATAGAATATAGAAAATATGAACATGTTTAAACTGAGAAATGTACCCTTTTAAGAAAAAAATAAGGTAATTTTAAATTTGATGGCAGCAACACGTCTGTGTTTACCACTGATGTAGCATCCCCTCTTCTTTTAACAACAGTCTGTACATGTCTGCGATCTGAGGAGACCAGATGCTGGAGGTTTGGAAGAGGAATGTTGTCCCATTCTTGTCAGATACATGATTCTAGCTGCTCAACAGTCTTCTTTGTCAGATGTTTATTTTTATGTATGCACCAAATATTCTCAGTTGGTGAAAGGTCTGGACTGTAGGCAGGCCAGTTCAGCACCCGGACTCCTCTACTACGAAGCCATGCTGTTGTAATAGCTGCAGTAAGTGATTTAGCATTGTCTTGCTGAAATATGCAAGGCCTTCCCTAAAAAAAGACGTATTTTGCTCTAAAACCTATACCATTCAGCATTAATGGTGCCTCTCAGGATGTGCAAGCTGCCCATGCCATAGGCACTAATGCACCCCCATACCATCAGAGATGCAGGCTTTTGACCTGAATGCAAACTGGATGATCCTTCTCCCTTTTAGTCTGGAGGCTGTGGCATCCATGGTTTCCAAAAATAATTTCAAATGACCATAAAACAGTTTTCCACTTCGTCTTAGTCCATCTTAAATGAGCTTTGGCACAGAGAAGACTGCAGTGTTTCATCATAGAGCTTTAACCTCTGTGTTCACAGACAATGATTTCTGAAAGCGTACCTGAGTCTATGCAGTGACTTCCATCTCAGATCACAGGCATCCAATATTGATTTTCGGCCTTGTCCGTTGTGCACATTTCTTTCCAGATTCTCTGAATCTTTTGATGATATTCTCTACTATAAATTATGAGATATTCAAAGTATTTGCAATTTTACATTGAGGAACATTATTCATTATTCAAAGCTCCAAAAACACTAACAAGTGGACCTTGATTTAATTCTTTTATTAAAAGAAAAAAAAAACTATTTAGAACATTGAATTATTTCACTTTGTTCATTGATTTAAGCTTGTTAACATTTTGGTTTTGTGACATAGTTTGCTCAAACCTTACTTGTGAACATAAAATAATCAATCTGGTTGAAAACATGTCAAGGGATTTATTCTGATGTTATGGAAACATATCAAATATCATGGCATGTCATTAAGATAGTGACTGGAAAAGAACACAGTTTAAGCTGAGTCTGCTCACAGAAAAAAATAAGAAATAGCAGCGATATCAGAACTTCCACAAATAATAGTCCATATTTGCCTTTTTTAATGTGTAAGCAGTCTATACAGTTAAAACCTTTACCCCCAAATCCCTTTTAAGCTTATAAGCATCTGTCATATATGCTACTAGGAACAGATTCAAGGAAATGCTTATACCTTCTCTTACAGCATAATGGTCACATAGCCAATTAAACAGTTCATAGTATCATACTGTATGTGTTCAATGGTGATGGAGCTCAGACAAACACCTTGACCTTTTATACCGCGCTGAGCTGCCTGTAAGGGTTTATACATGGTAAGAGCCTTAGGAAACAATCAAGGATGTTGAACACCTAAAGAGATCATGATGTAAATGCCACATTCGTGACATGGATTGAGGATTATGGCAGCAGGAGTTGGAGGTTTACAGGTTTCCACCCACCACATACGTCACAGTTTTGGCAGTGTTTGGCAGAACATCTTCTTGTGGGTTAATTGTGCTATCACATCTATCATATTTTGTTAACATATAGCCAGACAGTTTTAGGGATTTATCATGTTGAGGCACAAGATGAAAGCACACAATGTCTAAATTCTATAAAATGTAATCTTCATATTGTATAGAAGTCATAAGATTACAAATAACACATCATATTCAGAGTCTTGTGCACATACTACTTTAACATTAACAAAAGAATGTTTTTTTTTCTTCAAATGCTATATTTGCAGTAAAACTATAAGGACCTTACCTTTCATGTTGAAGCATGCATCACATAATGTCTATGATGAAAGAATAATGCCAATTAACCTGTTTGCTTGTGTCCCTTGAATCTCAAAACTGTTTAAGCATCAAATACAAAACCTCATTTACCAGCTGAAATATGTATACAATGATTTCAAACTATTTGTTATAGTGATGGTTGCCCAACTTTTTAAATGTCTCATGTTATTGCTTTCAATATTCGTTAGATTTTAATTTTATGCTGGCAGCTGACAGCCATCTAGTTTGGCCTTTGTTTTGTTTGGCATTTTCACTTGAAACTGAACTGTATGTAGCAACCAAGCAATTATGCCAAAACCCAAGACTGAAGTTTGATCTTTAGGCTTACTCTCCCAAATGCGCTATTTTGGCTCCATTGACCTCATATTCCCAATGTTCATGTTTGCTCGTCACAAATAAGACAACTAATAATACCTGAGCAATACATTCAAAATACAAAATGACATATAATGATTCACTTGTCCAGATTATTTGTTTATCTACAGTTATATTTTCAACTTTGTAACTAATGTTATAGATGAAGACTTTTCACACTTTTTATTATTAGCCATTCCCTAGTTAGAGTGAAAAAACCTGTTGTTTACTATATAATACTAATTATAGTATTACACTGAGTTGCCAGTTTATTAGGTACAACTGGCTCAAAATAGTAGTCTACCATAACCAAACGATAAATCCTTCATGAATGTTACAGAGTAGAGTTCAGTTTCTGTTGAACCTGTTTTACAATCTGTGAAACAGGTAAATTGTACTTGTATACTGTGTTTTTCCTCTCATTGATGTAAACAGTTTTGAGCTGAGATCTATACTCAAGATTGGGAATATAATTCAACAGCACCTCAAGCAACAGCACCAAACTGATTATGAAGTTTAATTCATATATTTAAAAACTATTTCAACAAAAGCTGCACATTATAGCCTCTGTTGAACCCTTCACATCCTTTAAAACTTGAATTTACACTAATGTTTTATGGTTACATATTGGCTTCACTTCCTTAAGCAAACAGAATATATGCACCAAACCTTCATGGATACATTTGGCACTCTGTCTGTTCTCCTGAAACACAACAATATCATTCTGATGTTGAAAAACAGATATGCTCTACTTTATGTTGAGATCAATGCACACCGTGGGGTAATCCTTTCTTGATCTTGATACGATAATGAAGGTAGAGCTCATCCATCCTTATACTATCAGTAAGCAGGTTACCAAAGGGCAGACTGAATGTGATTAGCAGTACTAGTACTGATGACTGGATTAGCTGACTTCAAAACAATGTTCTTTCTTTGTAGATTAGATCCCATTGATAGGCACTGAAAGATGAATGCAACTTTAAAGTTTAGTTTAGTGTGCGTATTTGTTTATATCAGTGTGTGTGTGTGTGTGTGTGTGTGTGTGTGTGTGTGTGTGTGTGTGTGTGTGTGTGTGTGTGTGTGTACTGCGTTTCATTCTTTTTGACCAGACATAGCATCTCAGAAATAAGATGAGAGCAGGATAATATCCTGAAATGTCATATTGGCTTCAGTCAGTTTTATATCCCACACATTGAACTACTTATGTTAGTTATGCATATGGCATTGCTTCCTGTGTTTTTGCTGAATAAATCAAGCAATTAATGATTTAATCATTTAATTAATGAAATGTCCAGTCAGCCCATCTTATACATTTACTCACAGTCTTCTGTAATGGACTGTCGTACAGAGCTTCTGGAGGATTTCTGGATCTCCATCGCTCTGGAAACAGACAACATCACGTCTGTCAGCAGCTTCCTGATACCCCAGGACCATCTACGTAGCAACCTAAGGAACCTATATACATGTTCTTTAGATGTACTATGGGTACTGCCATCAAAACACTTCAGTTGCAAGAAACTCCAGTCCCACCTCAACCGCACATTATAATATTAAATAGCAAAACAAAAGTTCAGATGAAAGTGCTCAGCAATGCCATTTTAAGATTGCTGCTTTATACTGTATGTTGATCTTCATGTTCCTATGCATCAACATTTTTTAAAATGTATTCATTTCAAATTCATTCTCTGCCCTGTGATAGAGCTCAATAATATCATGATCAACTTCCTCACACAGACTGATGTATAATGTCCTTCAAGGCATTGTTTTTGCCCCTTTCTATTACACAGTAATCTCAAAATCTTAAGTGCCCAAGGAAGGAGGCAACATGCCAGAAAGGCGACACAAAGACTGTGGTAAACCCGCAGAGTGGATTACAAGGCCAAGATTATCAGATTTAATGTTATTGGAAACCAGATTAGTAGACAAAGACCTGCTGCTCTCTTAGGAATTGGGATTAACCTGTTTAATCATTAGTCTGGATGTCAAGACCAATTGTTCACACGTATCTACGCAGATGCACGGTATACACATTTTTGCATGTGACTTATGATTGTGTGTGTGTTTGTGTGTCCCTTGAGCAAAATCTCAGCAGGCTATGTTCCTACAAAGTTCCAAATCTTGAAATGTGGGCGAAAACACAAATAACACCATATATTTCTCAAATGCTTTCTGTAGTTTTCAATTACCACACCTCATATTATAAAAGTTACAGCTGTTTCCTAAGAGTTGCAGTTGCTGCCAGAGTGGCAGATTGTGACCCCAACAAGCTGTAACATCAGAGTTGCATGCCAAACATTTTCAACCATCCGTGCTGTAATCTCTTGGGCAACACAGACAGAAGTAGAAAATAAATCTAAATTAATTAAATTAATGCATGTAAATCAATTAATTATAAAATCAATTAACTTGTTAATGGGGATAAGTGCTGTTGTGAGGCCCTCTATAAAAGTAAGTCTCCTTGATGAAGACATTAAGGACACTGACATTGCTGCATTCAAGTCTGGTTCTTCAAACTTGTATTGTTTATTTTCATTATATGGTATATGGGATACGTAGGTTGAGTAGCAACATACGCAAGGAAATCACTTCTCAGGTGTGATAGTTTTTGATCAGTAATAATATAAACAGAGCAAAATGAGGGGAAATCGTGGCACGGAACTGCCAGAAGACTTCTGGATACCTGTTGCTCTGGACACCAACAACATCACAGCACTCAGCCCCTTCCTGGTTCCTCAGGACCACTTGGGGAGCACGGCAGTCTTCTATGCCATGGCAGCATTCATGCTTTTTGTATTTGTGGTTGGCACTGGCATCAATGTCCTCACCATTGCATGCACAATGCAATACAAGAAACTTCGGTCCCATCTCAACTACATCCTGGTGAACCTGGCCATGGCAAACCTTCTTGTATCCGGTGTGGGCTCCTTTACTGCTTTCTGCTCCTTTTCAGTGAAATATTTCATCTTCGGACCAACAGGATGCAAAATTGAAGGCTTTTTGGCCACACTTGGTGGTAAGATGTAACGTGTAACTAAGGAACAATGCACACTTTCATGAATACAGCATGGCTCTAAAATATGGAATGATTTGACTAAAAGTTTAAAATGCCTGTTTGTGTCATTCCAGGTATGGTGAGCCTGTGGTCTCTTGCTGTGGTTGCTTTTGAAAGGTGGCTGGTCATCTGCAAGCCACTGGGAAACTTTGTTTTCAAGCCTGACCATGCTATTGCTTGCTGTGCAGTCACCTGGGTCTTTGCACTGATTGCCTCAGTTCCCCCACTGGTTGGGTGGAGCAGGTCAGTACTATACACCAACCCTCAATTTACATTTCTCCCCCTGCAAAGCAATTCATTTTTGTATGGACTAAATGACTAAATTTGCACTATTAAGGATTGTCCTTCTCCCCAGGTACATCCCAGAAGGCCTGCAGTGCTCCTGTGGTCCAGATTGGTACACCACAAACAACAAATACAACAATGAAAGCTATGTGATGTTCCTCTTCGGCTTTTGCTTTTCAGTTCCCTTTGCCACCATTGTCTTCTGCTATGCCCAGCTGCTCATTACACTGAAAATGGTGAGGGGAAAAAAATCACAAAATAGGACATAGAAAGTTTAAATATGCTTAAAACGGTCAAAGAAAAGTTTGCTTGTGTTCTCTTTAGATTGAACTAGATTTCTACTTGAATGCATACCACAGATACAATCAGTGCATCATGACAAATCTATCATACAAACTGATTTAACACTGTACTGTGAAACCTGTTTTAATTGATTTAAAGAGTCGATGTGTATGTTTATCATGCTGTGCCATCAATATAGAGCGGACCCTTACAAGCAAGCATTGCTCTGTAAACCTGCAATCACTACAATCAATGTCCAATGGCTTAGTAAAAATGAATACATCCTGCTCATCATGACACACATCTCCTCTGTCCCTCCACAGGCAGCGAAGGCCCAGGCTGAGTCAGAATCCACCCAGAAAGCAGAGAGGGAGGTGACCAGGATGGTGGTCGTCATGGTGATGGGCTTCTTGGTGTGCTGGATGCCCTACGCTTCCTTTGCTCTCTGGGTTGTCAACAACCGTGGGCAACCCTTTGACCTGAGACTGGCGACCATACCCTCCTGCCTCTCTAAAGCCTCCACAGTCTACAACCCTGTCATCTACATCCTCCTCAATAAACAGGTTGGTTCATTGTTACAGACAGAAGTATTTACTGTAGTATCAATGTAAATTTAAACTATTTATATGATCATTTTCTCTCTTTCAGTTCCGTTCCTGCATGTTGGCAATGCTGGGGATGGGTGGAGGTGAGGAGGAATCGTCAACATCATCATCAGTGACCGAAGTCTCCAAAGTTGGGCCTGCTTAGACTGTGTATCAACACTTCTTTATTTCTCTGTCGCTACCTAGTCATCGATTGTAAATAACTATAAATGTCAATATGTCAATAACAAAATGTCAATATCAATAAGCATATATGCAATGTTGCAATTAAAATCAATTTGCAACTAAATCAAGACATCATGAAAAATCATTCTGCAATGTTAAAAATTAAAAAGAAAATGTAAATGGTATCTCTATGTTCTCAATACTGGAAAAGAAGACATTCACTGGTTTGTACTTATTTTACTCAGTTTCCTATATTGGTATTGTATTGTGAGCCACGTATTATCCTACAGGATCCTGACATGGACAAAAGTCCTGAGTTACAATTAAGTGGCAAGTAAAAAAGAGCAATATGGATTTTCATAGGTCAGTTGAAGCATATTATTTTTCCAGACTTTAAAAAAAGTCCACTCTGGATTTAAAACAGAGCTTCTAACAGAGCTTCGACACAAAACACATAGCCGTGATATTCCAGTATGTCCCTATCCTACTAGTGGAGGCTGTTGGTCCCTGCTTGCTGCCCAGCCAGCCAAGTATCGAATCAAGATGGCTGCGAGGGCTTCTTCCAGGGGTCAGCACACTGGCACAGCCTGTCTGTGTAGCCCTGCACTCTCTGGAAGGAAGCCAGTCCCGTCACTGGTGAAATATTTGTCAGTGGCTTCTACCAGGACACTTAAACCCAATGCCAAATGTCTGGGAGAGGAGGCTAAACAAAGGCAGGTTGAAGGGGAGCAGAGAGAGCCCTATGTGCTCCACCGCCATAGAGAAAATCATACAGTTAGTTAGCGGCAGAGGTCAGTGATGTTGCAGACACAAGCAAGAGGTTGCCATCGTTCAATCAACTGTTTCACATTTCATGTCAGATAAAGGTTAATCACACAACTGATACTACCACTTGTTGACTATGTTGATATTGTTTATCAAAACACTTCAGACACTCATCTTAAATCTCTGACTATATTATTTAATTCCTTATGTAGATTTGTTTTGAGATGTCCTTTTAGAACACATCATTGTCTCATGTTTGATTCATTGAACTGGTTACAACCCAAATCAAGAAGGCAATCTCATTGGTTTCATTTTCTTTTCAAATGTATATATTTGTCAATTTCAATTATTTAAAAGAATTTATGATACCATACAATTCGCCATACCCACTCATATGAACTTCCCTTTTTTCTTTGTTCCTAGATTCTCAAAAGAGGTTGGTAAAAGGTCATTCCAATATAATGCCCCATCAGATTGGAATGACCTCCCTCCTTCTTTGTGTTCTATTACCTCTTTTCATTGTTTCAGGATGTCACTATACTTATAACTTAAAACAAATTGCTCATGTTTTTAATTAATTAATTAATTAATTAATTTATTGTTATTCTTTCTTTCTCCATTTTCGTTATTCCTACTATGTTATTCAATATCTCTATTCTGTTTGTTAGACTTATGTGCACACCAAAAAAAAAAAAAAGGAAACAGGAGGAGGACAAGGAACACCAGATCTGACAGCCCAGGATGGGAGACTGGCAGCAATTATTGGACAGTTATCATTAAGGAATTTGTTCAAGGGATGAGCAATAGAAAACATTAATGAAACACCGGAACAGTTATCGGATGTCCTTGCAAATAGATAAGTGCATGATTTAATGTGTGTGTATGTTAACCCATGATAAACCCACAAGGAAAAGTGAATTATTTTATTCAGTATACATTTTGTAATCAGGCATTTTAAGTTAGCATCAATAAAGATGCTGCATTAAGGTGTAGAGCACTGCCACTCTGCCAACATTTGTGCTTACTAATGGTCTGAGGAAGTTCTAAATTTGTTTGCATTCTGCGAATAAATTTAGGTAAGAACATATTGATTACAGTTTAAGCACAGATTTGTGCATACACACTGTTTGTGAATGAGGCCCATTGTACTAATTTGTAGACCAATAGACTAAATTCTATAAGCTGTAGATATGTTGGATATGGCCATATTTGGGCATGGTTCACTTATGGCATTATCTGTGTGGCTTACTATAAGACTATCATCATGTACTGATTATTCTTTCATTCTCATTGGTCAAGTTTAAATAAACCTTTTCAGCATAGAACATCTTGGACTCCAGTGTACTTTCTCCACTGATTTATGGGCTGCATATTTAAAATCTACAACAGTGAGCACAAAAAAAACCTTCTACATTTAGAAGATTCATGTCAAAGCAATCTTCTAGTATCAAAGTCTGCACAGTGAATCCAAATATCCAACTTAAGCAACAATAAACTTACAAATACATTTTACAGTAAAGCACTCTGTGTTTACGAAATCCATTTACAGACCCCTGATCTATTAGAGGAGTCTAATGGACCAGGGTTCTGTACTCCGATGCAAGTTCAACATTCCCAGAAAATCTTATTAACTGGCAACCAGCTAAGTCAACTAGTTTGACATAGACAACTGATGTGTAGGGGTGAACTGATTGACCAAGTTAAGAGCCCTGTCTTTGCGCACCACTTAATCTGGTCCTCAGTGATGTTCAGGAGGTCATTTGGATGCATTTGGTTCTCAGTAATCAGGGTTGTATTTGTGACCTCCAGTGATTTGATTGGTCAGTGGTTGACAGGTTGCGATGTGAGCCTTTGAAGTCAACCTGCTGCCGGAGCAGGTTAGCTGTTCAGCATAAGTTTCCATGTGATGTACCCTAGTAAGAAGTGAACAACCATCATATGAATGAAAACCCAGAGCTAAACCTGAAGTTACCTCAATAACCCCAACTGCCAAATTTGTAGTACAGGCCCCTAGGGCTCAATTCTACTGGAAAAGAAGTGTAATCATTCCTACAGGATCCTGACATGGACAAAAGTTCCAAGTTACAATAAAGTGACAAATAAAAAAGAGCAATATGGATTTTCATAGGTCAGTTGAAGCATATTATTTTTCCAGTCCACTCTGGATTTAAAAGAGAGCTTCTAACAAAGGGAGGTTGTCTATGACACAAAAGACATAATGATGATTTTAGCTGCAACTTAATGGTGCAAAGTTTATTTCATTCAGTTCAAAATAAAAATGAAAGCTATTGATAGACTCCCATGATTATGAATGCAACATTTGGGTCTGATAGACCTCATAAGTCATTTACTGGTCTAGCATTACTTTAAGTCTTGACATATTCAGAATGGTTTCTTCATCATCCAACAAAATAGTGAAAAAAAACCTCACTCTATAGTTAAGTCATATACTTTTTGGCTATTTATTGTTTCTACATCTTCTTATTCTGTTGTATGATTAAAAGCTGTCATCAATGTTTCACTTACCTGAATATGACTTTTTTCTGTCCCAAACCAGAGCTTTTCAATAGGTACGTGGAATCAGTTTAATTCTATATCATATGTAGGCTACTTTATTCATAGTTCTGATGTTGCTTGTTAAAAACCCTGACTTTTCCACATGACACGCTTGAAGCATGATAAGAAAATGTTGACTGAGCTGGTTGATAACCACCTGACAAAAAAGATATGTGATGAAATTGCGTCATGGTACAGGCCCCAGATATCTCTAAAGCAAACAAGGTAGCTCTTTGAAAATGTTGGCATTGTGCCAAGAGACCAACATAAAATTTGAGATGAACAAATATAACCCAGATTACTGAGAGTAAAATCTAACTGTCAACAACTGACCTGAACATCACTGAGAATCAGATTATGTGATGCACAAACAGAGGGCTCTTAACTTGGCAAATAAGATCATCCTTGCTCTGATGTTTAGATACTAATATCTTTACTAGCTCAATGGTGGTGAATCCTCTAAGAGTGCATGATGTCTGTGCACATACACATGTACATGTGTGTGTAAACCAAAGCTTTAAATCCCTTTCCTGAGCCAATTAAGTTGAGCCTAAGTAATATTCAAAGTTCCTATAAATGCAGCTTTAGCTCCACATCAGACAGACCAACCTCCATTAGAAGACAGTAGAAACCGCAAAATTGCAAATTATTTTTCTAAGTAGAGTGATTTTTTAATATCTTTTTGAAGTTTCTTTTTTATTTAGTTGATACACATACCCATACACAAGAATGAGGGGAAATCGTCCTGTGGAATTGCCAGAAGACTTCTGGATCCCCATCCCTTTGGAAACCAACAACATCACAGCTCTCAGCCCGTTCCTGGTTCCCCAGGATCACCTAGGGAGCACAGGGATCTTTTATGCCATGTCAGCATTAATGTTCTTTCTTTTTGTAGCTGGCACATTCATCAATACCGTCACTATTGCTTGTACAGCTCAGAATAAGAAACTCCGATCTCACCTCAACTACATCCTGGTGAACTTGGCTGTGGCAAACCTCCTCGTCTCTACTGTGGGCTCCTTCACCTGCTTCTACTGCTTTGCCTTCAGATACATGATTCTTGGACCACTGGGATGCAAGATTGAAGGATTTACAGCAACTGTTGGTGGTAAGAAGCATCAGGAGTAATATATATTTTACTAAGTAAAAAGAGAATGCAGTACTACCATAGAGGCAGTAATGTACTGTATGTTATCATGGAGGCAAACATTTTTACACACACGTTTTATACTTATATTTACTATGATGTGTTGCATTAAGACTGCATTCAAGATCAAGTTCAACTTTATTGCCATGTGTATTAAAATAAAAGGAAATACTTGCACTCTGACTTTCTCTCTCTCTGACTTTGCCCTAACAAGACAAGTGTGTCTTGTTAGGGCATAATAACTTTTATTATAAAGCAGGATGTTTTCAGTACTTATTCCCCTAACCTCATTGTTATAATTTTATTCTAAATTCTCTAACAAAATCATGTTATTTTAGCTTTTATAATTATTAAATAAATTCTATTGTGGTTTTATATCTTATCATATCTTATAGCTTATAGCTTTTTTGGTTTAGCTAAGATCTGCACTGTTGGTTTTTCTTGTTGGCTTCAGAACTAAATTTGAGATTTTATTGATCAGTTTTAAAGTTGAGCAGACTCTGCCTATTGCATGTCACACCTTTCAACTATTTATAAACACTCTATTCTAAAATCCTTAGGTGTGTATTACTGTCCAAACTTGTCTAAAACCAAACCTGATGGTCATCCTGCATTAGATCTTCTATTATCGATGTCACCAGTGATAAAAGTCTCATTTGTATAGATAAATACCTGTATCAGGGTTTTATTCCATAATATTAATTAATATTAATGTCACTTAACACTGTAAAACTGTGTTAATGGGTTAGGATTAGGGTTATTTATTCATTGAAAATTAGCCTAATTTTTTTTTTTTTTTTTTTTTACAAATGTGCAATGATATATATTTTAGTGAGGGAAATATAATCAGCCTCAGTCTTGATTTATTTTCTCTCTTCTGTTAGGTATGGTGAGTCTGTGGTCTCTTGCTGTGGTTGCTTTTGAAAGGTGGTTGGTTGTCTGCAAGCCACTGGGAAACTTTGCTTTCAAGGCTCACCATGCTATTGCTTGCTGCGCAATGACTTGGGTCTTTGCTTTAATGGCTGCAGTTCCTCCTCTGGTTGGATGGAGTAGGTCAGTGTTATAGAGCAAACACATGAAGACATATCCAGAAAACTCTTTCTGTTGATATGATTATCTAATAATTGCAGTGCACACAGCAATTGCACAGACACCTACAGTACACATATGTACTGATTGGTTGTCTGTCTCTTCAGGTATATCCCAGAGGGTATGCAGTGCTCCTGTGGACCAGACTGGTATACAACCAACAACAAGTTTAACAATGAGTCCTATGTGATGTTCCTCTTCTGCTTCTGCTTTGCTGTCCCTTTCACTACCATCGTGTTCTGCTACTCACAGCTGCTTATCATGCTGAAAGCGGTAAGCATTGCAATGTGTCCCAGGTTATTTCATGTTTAACTTTTAAAAAAAGAAGAAAAGAAAAGACTGTTGACATCTTCTCTCCCTCCACAGGCAGCAAAGGCCCAGGCTGAGTCAGAATCCACCCAGAAAGCAGAGAGGGAGGTGACCAGGATGGTGGTCGTCATGGTGCTAGGCTTCTTGGTGTGCTGGATGCCCTACGCTTCCTTTGCTCTCTGGGTTGTCAACAACCGTGGGCAACCCTTTGACCTGAGACTGGCGACCATACCCTCCTGCCTCTCTAAAGCCTCCACAGTCTACAACCCTGTCATCTACATCCTCCTCAATAAACAGGTTGGTCCATTGTCACACTATTTTCTCAGATTTAGAAGCTATTTCTTGTCATGATGTTAGCTTTGCATTCACTCTGCTACACTGAATGTTTGAGTTGAAAACAAAAAGGAACAGGCTAGTAGAGCCCTCTGTTGGTCACTTCTGAAAACATACAAAAGGCTTCACCCACCTTTAATTAAAAACGTCAGACTTTTTAAGTTCTTTATTGGATTTTGTGGACATCACAATCATAGTTATGTTGTTACAGCATGTATCACTTTGTATACTGCTTTTATATAACATACACAAAGGACAGCAAACATGCTCATATTGTTTCTCTTTCAGTTCCGCTCAGCTATAAAAGCTCTGCTGGGGATGGGTGGAGGTGGTGATGATGAGTCATCTACAAGTCAATCAGTAACTGAAGTCTCCAAAGTTGGACCTGCATAGGAGAGCCCACGGTTGACTTGAACATTGTAAATAGAACTGAATGGAGAATAATTTGTCAAATGGAATTATATTATTATTACATGTGCAAATGAAAAGTTATGTGCAATGAAAAACGTATAAAAAAATAAAATAAAATACAATAAAATAAAAATGTGTTCAGTCTGAAAATATTGTTTGTTCATGTAGAGTTGAGGATATGTGCTGTTGAGACTGATATTTATGAACTGAGGTCAGTGAAACCCATACTATATTTGCCAGCAAATTCTTATAATTTCTGAGTCATTCTGTGAATTACTTTCAAAAGATGTACTACATCTGTTATGAGGTTTCATGTGTGTAAATAAAAACTGTTGTTTAATATAGAATAAATAAGTGAGCAACAAGTTTGAGAAATTATTACTTACAATGTTAAAACTGCAACACTTTGGGATCAGTTCATCAGACAGTAGAGCTATTAAGATCAATGGGATATATTTAGGAAAAGTAAAGTACATACAGTGCATAAGATTCAATATTATTAACAAGCAAAATGTTTCACATTCAATGTGACACACTGTAAGCTTGCCAAAGTTACAGATGGGTACGTTTTTTTTGGGTCTTTTTTAAAAAGCAGTTATTGGAAGAAAATTGTCCTCACACCCTTTTGACAAAGAGACTCAAGTCAATGCCACATTTCTGCTTCATTTAAACTCTCCAGTTTTTAAATAGTGCTCAATAGAGCCTTAGAACTGCAGCATTTTCTTTCAGCTCAGGGTATACATTTTGAAAGTAAATGTTTCAACAGCATGAAACCATTAGGAGAAAATACACCAATACGAGCATTTCAGAGTATACAACAAGAGCACAACACTCAGAGAGCACACAGGGTAAAACAAACAAACTATCCAAATATTTGACTGGTTCTGTACTGGCACTGAGAAATGTGTTTTAAATAATAGGTGGTTAATTAAAAGACAAACACAGAGTGGTGTCCAACTACTGTTTTCACCATCTGGCACAGCTTCCATTGTCCTGCAGTTCTTCTATTCTTTAAAATCTGAAAGAAATGCCAGGATGGACACAAACGATTTATATTCTGACCTTTCACCCTCATAATTGGCTTCAATATCAAATTTCTGAACCACAAATCACTCATAAATACCTCATCGGTCACAGAGAAATGTGTGTTAATCCTCAGTGAAACTTTCAGAGATCAGAGAGAGCTTAGTCTTTAATATGTATGCTTTTTGTTTATGGTGAAAAACATTTACAATCACACTATGTAATGGTCCTAGTATGAGTGTTTTTTAATTTAATATTTCAGTCGAAAGGAAAAAAGTGTTCAGGGTTTACTGTTCTCTAATGTAAAATTGGGTCAGATATGACCGTGAAAGGTATGCAAGGGTTAAAAGATGTGGCCATGTCCATTATTCGGCCTACAGATGGCGCCACACTTCATAATGAGCCTCCTTCACAGCTACACCATTGCCATGTGTACTTAACTGTACCTGCACAACTGTTAAAATAAAATAAAATAAAATATGGGTACCAGAAAACACTGGTGTTCAATTGTAGTAATTCTGTAAACTACAACCAATTTTTTTATTTAATTTCATATATATTCATTATTTTTTACCTGTGTGTGATGAAGACACACAACTAGTCTCAGATGTGCTTCACAAGTTCACTCATTAACACACACATACACACACACATTTAATATTTGCATACAATGCAAGCATGAATAACTTTTTAATTTAGGACCAGTTTGATCAATGACAATTAAATGCAACAAAGAAATAAAATGTGCATATATGATAAATGGCTCACAGTTTAAAACAGTTTGTCTTCACATGCTAACACAATAAGGTAAAGAGGGTTAGGTGGACAAGATTACCAATTCATCTCTCAGTCTCAGTGTATCACTTAAACAAGTCATAAACATACTTACACATAGAGCAGAAGTTAATGTGAATCAGTAACACAATAAAGGGAAGAGGTATTTCTTTTACCTTTTACCATGGAAGTAAGGAACAATCAAACACAGCTATTTAAAACCTGTCAAAGAAACATGTTTTTCAAGTATTGCAACCAACCCTGTATAGGTAATGTTCATCATGACATTGCATAGAGACATAAATACAGTTCATACAATAAATATGAGCACACAAAGCTATATTGTAACACTTATTTTGAAACATGAGTGTCGCTTTAATGTGAACATTGAATAACATGTTGAATGGAAGTTAATCAGTCAAATCAATACTTGGAACTGTTGACACAATTGCCTCTGGGTTTTTGGCCACCAGTGGTGACCTGTGCAGCAGTGGGAAGCAAAGGAGAGAAAAAAAAGGAAGATTCTGGTCATTACACACACCTAAACAACATAATACACAAGTACACACAAATCTGAGAATAGCATTATTATCTGATGTGAAGTGAACACGAGGAATGCTTTAAGCCACCTAGATCTACATTACCTAATGGAAACAGGAATAGCCTACATGTTGTAGAGGGAAAAGTGTATTTGTAATAAGTATATTACAAACACTATTGTTGACAAATTCAAAAAACAAAATCACTTACCTAACAAAAATCTAAAAAGAGAAGAGCTGGCTGCCTTGAGCACATTTTTACATTCTGAATTTCTGTCATTTACTATGGATTATGACTGTATTAAGAGCTGTTGAGATAACTCCGTTCTTCCCATTCCATTAAAATATAGTCTTCCTTTCAGTCAGTTTTATAGTTTAACACAAAATTTCCAGAAAACTGATGATCTTGACAAGAATATGATGGAGCTAGAGTGTAATCAGCCCTACATTACAATCCTTGTTGTGCATTTCTTTTATATAGTAAACTTTTATCGAACACAAATAGTTCAGATCTAGCAGAATTCCAGATTTAACCTTGAAATGTTAAAGCATCACACAAAAATAAGAATAAAGAGGGCTTTAAATTCACATTTACATACTGAAGTTTAAAAAAACTCTTGATTATTTTTGTCAAAAGGAGCAGTTAGGCTATTTACAGCAATGATGTATGAAACAATAGGAAATTCAGTAAAGCTAAGTACTAATATGCATACAGCTACAGATATATAGGGAAATATTGGGAAGTAGAGGAAACGTTACACATTTCTTCAGTTTCAGGGTCAGTCCTCTTCTTGATGTGAAGTCCTTGTCCCACCTGGAGCTCTTACTAAATGTGCGAGTTACCAGTTACCAATTTACCATAGCATCTTAGTTAACCTCTGTGTTCTCCTGAAGTGAACTGTTATTCCGGACAGATTAAAGTGTTACAGATTGAGCATGCCAGAAGTAATTACTCAGTGTTAATCTGTTTTGAGGAAGAACCTCAGTTGTCCGGATAATGTGCTTTAGTGTGTTGGAGACATGAAAATCCTCACCTTTATTTCACTGGGTCAATTCTGTTCTGTTTAAAGGTCAAAGACTACACTAACACCATGCTGACACTTGCTACTCTACAATGCTTTAATAAAGATAATATCAAGTACAAACTAGTGTAGCTTACATTTCAATATACTAAACTATTTCTTAGATACATATAAGATCACTATTATATATCACTGAACTGTAAGTGAATTACTGAGCCATTCCTCAAGAAAATGACATTATAGTTACATTTGAATCTAACGACCCTGGTAAGTTTGACCGGGAGAAGTGGCGCCGTTTAGATGACGTCTATATAAAGAGACACATTTCCATATTCAGGGGTAGTGGGTTGCCAAAAGTGGATTTTTCTACAGACCACTGTTCACCTCCCACTTCCAACCACGAGTGTCCATAACTATGATTTCAAGTGATCATTTAACCAGTGGTGATTTTAGACCCGTTTTATGGCACCCCTAAATTTGATCTAAGCACCCCTTGAAATAAGCAAATTATTATTGTATTTTTTTATTTGATACAACTTTAATTATTTTGCAAGCCTGTTTATTAAAGATGGGACAAGCACTTATGCTACAGGTTCAAATGGTTTTATTTTAACAGGTCTAATGCACTTTGGATAGTTCTGTCATTAATATTGTCTTTTCCCTAATCTTAGGGTCCTCTCTGTAGAAATCTGATTTATTGATCTGTTTATTCTGAGCCATTATTATAATACATTATAGTAGACCACTCTACTATGTATTGTTGTAATTAATGTTATTCACTGAAATTAATTATTTAGCAGGAGCTTTGAACACTTGCATGGCATTGTATGTCACATTCTCATTAGGAGCTGAGCCCCTCTAAAGGTCTGATCCTAGAATCGCTGCTGATTTTAACCCAAACCATGAACCATTTGTGATATTGCTTTCTGTTGTACACACATAGAGTAGTTGTGTGAGGAATGAAAACGAGCCTGAGAGCAGAGAGAAACCTTGTACTTTCACATCTTCACTTTAAAATTGGTGTGATGGTGGGATTCTGTGTTTCAGAAAGTTACAGTTTTTGAAAGCAGCAATCTGCCATCAGAAAGGGGCTTTTCTGACACTACTAGGTGATCTGACAAGCACTTTGTTTGAAGTATACTTGTATGAAATGATCATTTCTATACAATGACTGCATAATAAATAGATTTTGAGAAGAAAATTATATATTTCTGATATTTTGCTTGGTTAAGTAACATTTTTTCCTAAGATGGATTCAAAATATTTGTAATGAATACCCTCAAATCCAGCCATGCAAATTCAACCTTCCTGACCTACATCAGTTGCTTGGCGTTTGTCTTTACATGCAACACGTGTTGGTGATTATGACACATCCAAAAGACAGACTGAGCTAATAAAGAGGGAAGCAGAGAGTAAAGACATTAATTACGTCTCACAGACAGTAACACATTTCCTAATAACTGGTTGATTTTATCCACTGAAGACACAATATCCTGTTGAGAATACCCAGAAATAAAGATCTTTTACAGGACACAGATATCCCACGGTCACTTTGCCAAAAATTCTGTGCTCAGCATTTAGATGTGAAATTCACCAGTAAGAAAACTATGTAGTGTTCAAATATCCCTAATGTAATCTCTGTAATGTAACTGTAAATATGAAACTTTTGAGTTTCACATTCAACAAATGTGGCCTGTGCTTTAGAGTGAGACAGCAATTAACGAACAGCAGAAAGATTCTGAAAAGGCTTTATGCATTTATGTGTGAGATCTTTCTTATTCCACATATATCAGTTGTTTACCACCTCCACTTTGCCCTTTCCATGAGGACTATGACCTATATGGTTGGATCAAAGTTAAGAAAAATCCTCTGTTCTGAGGTGAACTATCCTTCTGGAGGGATTACAGATGTCTCACTTACCTCAAGTCAACAACTTCGAATAGTTGCGTGAATGTCAACTCGTCCAATTAAGCTGCTTTAACCTGTTCTCTCATGCCAGCCGGGGTCCACCTGTATACCTATCAATACAACATTATATACAACATAAAATTAAGTTGATATGCACAGTTCAAACTTCTGTACTGTTAGGTGTGTTTTTATTTCCCAAATTAACAAATTAAAATAAACATTTGCTCTGGAGTTTAAATGATTATTTGAGAAATAAATTAAATGCTGCTTACAATACTATACTTAATACTAATGTCACCATTCCTACAGATGCAAGAAATAGCTTCAGCAGGACTGAGTGAAGGCATACAGTGCCTAAAATTCCCAATAACGTGTTAGTCAGAGGTCTCACAATTAATCCCAATTTTAGGTGAGTGGAAGGAAATCCGCTTTCAAACAAGATTATTCTGGTATTTTGTGTCTTACCCTAATTAGCTCATAGTTTTAAATACAGTTCAAGTGTATTGCCTTACTGGGTATCACTACAAAGCAATACACTGTGGCTGTAATTTGGTTGAGACTTAATCCTATAAGAGGTCTCTGAAGAATAAGTATAAAAAGCTAAAGTCAGGTGTGTAGCACCAGTCACCCAGAGAGGTTACAAGTGACAGGGACGTCCATTTAAGATCAGAATGACAGAAGAGTGGGGAAAACAGGCGTTTGCAGCCAGGCGACACTATGAAGACTCAACAAGGGGATCTGCCTTTGTTTACACAAACAGCAATCATACAAAAGGTACAGTATTGCCATTTGATCTTATTAATAATTGGATGTGCATGTTCATTTTAAGACTTATAACAATAAATGACGGCAGAACCTCAAACCAGATCAGAGTAAAATAAATCCATCTTTTGCCAGTTGAGTTTTTAATTAGATTCAAATGTAATGATTTATGGCTGTATTTTGCTCACTATTCACACACTGAACCTGTCATCAGAAAGTTGCTATTGTTGATTTGTCAACTTAAACTTTTTAAACTTGGTTGATTGACTGTGTTTGGGAGGTATGTGATTTGTTGGCAGAAAAGTTAGTTCTCTATAGCTTGCAATACTTAACAAAATAAGACAATGAACCACATTAAATTTTAAATTGTGAGACTACATGTGATCTATGTATGTACGTGCTCCCTAGATCCCTTTGAGGGTCCGAATTACCACATTGCTCCTCGATGGGTTTACAACGTATCAACACTCTGGATGCTGATTGTGGTCGTTCTATCAGTCTTCACTAACGGTCTCGTCTTGGTGGCAACAGCAAAGTTCAAGAAACTCCGTCACCCTCTGAACTGGATCTTGGTCAATCTTGCTGTTGCTGATCTTGGAGAGACAGTTTTTGCAAGCACAATCAGTGTATGCAACCAGTATTTTGGTTACTTCATTCTAGGACACCCAATGTGCGTCTTTGAGGGCTACACTGTCTCAGTTTGTGGTGAGTGGTCACGTTTTTCTTTTTCATGAAAAAAGCTGTTTGGTAACAGTTTGCAAAGAGAGGATTCTTGGTCTTACATATTACATTTCCTTTACTGAGTATTGTGCTTCTTTACACAGGCATTGCTGCTCTCTGGTCCCTGACTATCATCTCTTGGGAGAGATGGGTCGTTGTCTGCAAACCTTTTGGAAACGTCAAGTTTGATGCCAAATGGGCCACAGGTGGAATTGTATTTTCCTGGGTCTGGGCAGCTGTATGGTGTGCTCCCCCCATATTTGGATGGAGCAGGTAGCCTGTGTTTTTAGCTTATTGATATTTACATAATAAATATCTGTTGAATTTATCAGTGGACACACAAAGTAAAAGTTGTCTTGCTTCAGGTACTGGCCTCACGGACTGAAGACTTCCTGTGGACCTGATGTATTCAGTGGAAGTGATGACCCTGGTGTCCAGTCCTACATGATTGTTCTCATGATTACATGTTGCTTAATTCCCCTGGCTATCATCATCCTTTGCTACCTTGCCGTCTGGATGGCTATCCGTGCTGTAAGTTATCTTACCTGTTGTTTTATACTTCATAGAAAGCAGCCTTGCAGAATCTTATAATTTGTCCATTTGTCTATCACAGGTTGCCTTGCAGCAGAAGGAATCAGAGTCAACCCAGAAAGCTGAGAGAGAAGTATCCAGAATGGTCGTTGTCATGATCTTGGCATACTGTTTATGTTGGGGACCTTACACCTTTTTTGCCTGCTTTGCTGCGGCAAACCCTGGATATGCTTTCCATCCTCTGGCTGCTGCCATGCCTGCATACTTTGCCAAGAGCGCCACCATCTACAACCCAATTATCTATGTCTTCATGAACCGCCAGGTTGGCACAACAGTCTCATTGTCACATTGATCAACTTCCTCTGTTTGTTTAAATTTTAACAAATTTTTATTCTCTTTCCAATACAGTTCCGCACATGTATCATGCAGCTCTTTGGCAAAGAAGTTGATGATGGCTCTGAAGTATCTACATCAAAGACAGAGGTCTCCTCTGTGGCTCCTGCATAAACCTTCATGTTCTACTTTTTGGAAAACGACCATATGATTTGTACAGTAAATAATTAACTGTTGTCATTGTTATTTGTTTTTTTCTTCTTGTAAATCTAGCTTTCTGGCAAATGAAAAAAACATAAAGCAAATGAATCATTATATCACTAGTCTTCTTCTTTTTATGGGCATAACATCAAACATACTGAAAGTATTCCTTTTGGTGTTTTTTTGAGGAACCACCAGTGCAGAGCTCATTAGATAGTAATGACCCTATCACCCTGTCAGGGGCCCAAAGGTCCACCCCCAGATTCTCTTTGTCATCCATCTCAATGAACTTGGCTGTTAAATGTTACATTATTTTCACAGTTTAAACACAATATTGGCCCTTAAAAACAATTTGATGATGATGAATATTGACTCAAGTAGACTTACCTTTTTGGATTTCACTACCCTGAACTACACCTTTAAAATCAACTGGATCGTAAAAACAAAATCTGTAACCCAGAATCGATTTGGAACTTTATTATAAATTACATGTTTTCAAAATTCTTCCTTTTTTGCTTATGTCCAACTAAACATTTTAATTTATTTTTTTAATTAGATTAGCTAATTTACACAAACAAGTGCTTCTTAGCTGGGTCTCTTATTTACAAGTTTTTCTCCACATAAAAATCTCATTCGGAAAAAAGTAATGTGACGTATTTAATTCATAAAATTTTGAAATTAAAATGGTAATTGAACTGCACTAACCTAGCACCTTTCTAATCTTCCATCCACTCAAATCTTTTTTACACTACAAGTCACATTCACCCATTCTCACACATATTGATACATTGATCGCTGAGGCTGCTACACAGGGAGCATTTTCGGGTTCAATATCTTTCCTAAGGACACAACCACCAGGGGACACATTCAGAGGCAATATTTCAGATTATCATATTACAATTACACAAATACATTAAAGAGAGCACATAAATGAAAAGTCTTAATGGCTTTCATATTAGTGGAATGTTTAATAGTTTGAATATATTATTTGGCTTCATTTTCAAAGATGGAAAAGAGAGGTTTCTGATTAGTGTATGGACATTTGTAGATATGCCATTTGGCTAAATGTATAATATAATAAACAGTACATATTCAAAACAAAAGGAAAAATATGGTTCAATACAAGAAGAAATCAAGTAGCAAATAGCTTCCCATAATTTGGTAGAGGAGGGGCAAGACCAAAATAAATGAAAAACATCTTCAGGGTTTCCTTCACAGAAGGAGCAATTCACATCTATATCTTTTTTGAATCCTTGTAAAAAAAACTTTTGATGGGTAAAATCTGTGAATTATTTTAAAAGATACTTCTTTCATTTTATTATTTATCATAAATCTAGCTGGCAAGTTCCAAATCTTTTTCCAGTCAAGGTTATTAATAAAGGTGTTCCAATAAGTTACCACAAATGGAATTGATACGACATCTTTCTAAAATAATGAGCTTATACGACGATTACTAAATATTGCGTGTTGAAGAGGAACAGGATGCATGGAAATATTGTTTAGAGATACGAGACGTCATTTCTTCAAGTGTCACATGAACGTCAGGTGTGTGTCTGAAGCATAGGTCTGAAGAGAGCGGCAGCTTTCTCGTTGAATCCGTTGTCAGCTGTTACAATATTATAATAACTGTTTGGCAAACACCAGCACACAGATTTGAATTCCTACTGTGTAATTTTTGTATGAAGCCATTTTGTGATAAAATGAGAAAATTCATTTTGACTTAAACGGGATGCCAAAACAGTTTGAGGTGCAGGTGCAGATACCAGTTTTGGAACCAGCTGTTGTGGCCAAAATACAAACTCTTATTTTGACATGTCCCCGGATGTTATGAGTGACGTCACGGTGTGCGCATGTCCACTCTCTAGCCACACACGTGAAGTCGGAGAAGGTGAAGACTCTGCTGTAGCCATGTCAAAAGCTAGTACGTAACTTTTCGAGGTGTACTTGATACTTTCACATAAAATTGAGCGTGAATTACTTAAAATGATGTCGTTTCTTTTGTTTTACAGAACAAAAAAGAGCAAAGCGTCTCGGCTTTTTAGGAAAACAGAAGGTAAGCGCTATCCGACAAATGTTTTCCGAGCTAACTTTGAGTGCTCTCGTCACTCGTGTGCTAACATAATATTCAACGTGTCATGGATCACTAAACTGTGAGTTAGTCCAGCTTATGATACCAAAACGACTCAAATCCCCGAAGGTAATATTATTAGTGATAAACAGTTCCAGGAGTTAGTGTTGCGGACTGGTGCACTGGACAGACAGACATCTACCGAGGTGGAAAATGCACAGTCCCAGCTCCTGTAATCAACATGCTTAGATGTCAATTTAGCATTCAGCAGCACGCTTCTATAAACCATACAAACCATTGTGCAGGGTCAGCAGGTCAAATACTATCACACATACGCTAGATGGTAGTGACATATCAAGTAAGACTTGAGCACACACATAAGTCTAGACAAGGCTAGTAGAGAAACATCTTGTGATAATTCATATTTAGACATCTGCTGACCATGGGGTAAAACATTTTTACTCAAAGTCCGATTTTCAGACAGCTATTATTATTATTAATTGTTCAAAGCTTAAATGAACTGTAAACATTAATACTCAGCATGTTTTCCTGTCTACAGACCAAAGATGGACAAAAAGGAGATGCTTCAGGGCTGACAACGAATAAAGGGCAGTCATCTGTGCAGCATGTCAAGGACCACAGAAAACCAGAGGAAATCAGGAAGCAAAGGGTGACTTTTTAGGAAGTCTTGCCTGTTCTTAGATTATAGTTTGCACTGCAAATTCTTATTATTTTTGGGTTAACCAATTTCTCTCAATATTTTTCCTAATTAGCTTCAGGAACTCCAAGAAAAGCAGAGAATCTCCAGAGAAAGAGAGCTGTTGAAGAGGAGAAATTTGCTAAGCTTTCAGAATGACATCCTACAGCGTCAGAAAGAATTTGAAATTAGGGTAAATGTCTGCCTGTTTAGGGGAAACATCATGAATCACTACATACTACAACATTTCCATTGTTGTGATTTCTCTTTTTTCTTCTTATTGTTCACAGGAGACAGAGATGCAGACTTTGGAGAAGCATGTCAACTTTGAAAATGAGAATTCAAGAAAAGCTTATTACAGAGAATTTAAAAAGGTTTGCAGCTGCTTCATACTTGATGAACATTATCATTTCAGTGTTGTTTTTGTATGAACTGAATTATTTTAGAAATTTGACTTGTTTGGAAATGGACATTGTTTTTTTTCTTTTATTATTATTTTTTTTAAAGGTAGTGGAGGCATCAGATGTGATTTTGGAAGTTTTGGATGCTCGTGACCCTCTCGGCTGCAGATGTCCTCAGGTGGAGCAGGCAGTCATTCAAAGTGGAACCAACAAGAAGATAGTGTTAGTGCTTAATAAAATTGGTAAGTTTGGCAATACAAATTTAAATAGCATACCTTTTAGGAATTGTCTATATATTTATGTCTTGACTTAACATGTTTTTACTGTGTTTGTAGATTTGGTGTCAAAGGAAATTGTGGAAAAGTGGATCAAGTATCTTCGTAATGAGTTTCCTACTGTGGCTTTTAAAGCGTCTACTCAGCAACAGTCCAAGAACTTGGTATGCATTCACACATCTCTATTATGATCATCTTAAATTGTGAATTAAGATTCAATTAATTATAGCTATTACCAATATTTATTATATTAGTATGTTAAATATGAATTTCACATAAACACTATTTTCTGTCTCCCGCTATGGACAGAAACGCAGTAATGTACCAGTGACACAAGCCACAACGGAGCTTCTTAGTAGCAGTGCTTGTATCGGTGCAGATTGCTTGATGAAGCTGCTCGGTAACTACTGTCGCAACCTGGATATAAAGACAGCCATCACTGTAGGTGTTGTAGGTAAGCAAAGCACCACACACAGTAACACAATGCTAACACAAGCAGCACATTTCAGTCTTTGTGTTACATTTGATCCTCAAAATGACTTGTGGAAAGTATGAGTTAAATGTGACTTATAGTGCAGCCTGTGTGAACACCTGTATTGATTAAAATAGGAAAGTATTTGTTCCTTCAGACTTAGAAAATGCAGCTGAAATGTCCTGTGAAGACAAACCTACCTAGATTTTTCTTGTTTACAACGTAATGAGTCCAATAATTTTTGCCACTTGTGGTTTTCTAGGTTTTCCTAACGTGGGAAAGAGCAGTTTGATCAACAGTCTGAAACGCGTCCGAGCGTGTAATGTTGGAGCCACTCCTGGTGTCACCAAGTAAGAATACACTCAACTGTTGATCTGTGCTCCTGTGAAATCTTTCTTGTTTCTTCCCTGTGTTCATAATGACTTTGTTGGATTTCAGGTGCCTTCAACAGGTGCATTTGGACAAACACATTAAGCTGCTAGATTGCCCTGGCATTGTCATGGCGACTTCAACAACTGATGCAGCAATGATTCTTCGTAACTGCGTGAAAATTGAACAGCTTGTAGATCCCCTCCCACCAGTCGAAGCCATCCTGCGACGCTGCAACAAGGAACAGGTATGTTGCCTGCTTTCTAACCATTTGCACATTGATAGATGATGTAAGTCACACACTGTTGTGACATGAATTCTGTTGGGTGTGCAGATCATGGAGCACTATGGAGTGCAAGACTTTCACACAGCTCTGGAGTTCTTGGCATTACTCGCTCGACGTCAAGGCAAACTGAGGAAGGGAGGACTGCCCGACACTGACAAAGCAGCTAAATGTGTCTTACTAGATTGGACAGGGTGGGTAAAATGTAGGATTCTCTATGCTTTACACGTGATAATCAATCATTGTTCTTAGCATTGTGTTAATTTCAGCATGTTGTTTTGTTAAGAGGAAGGATCAGCTACTTCACGCACCCTCCAGAGACACACACTCTTCCCACACACGTCAGCGCTGAGATAGTTACGGAGATGGGTAAAGCTTTTGACTGGGATGAGCTTGAAAAAGGAAATCAGGAGGCTCTCGCAGGTAAAAGAAAACACTCATTTCACCCATATATCAAACTTTTTTTCTCATTTACTTGCAGTAAGAACAATGTCTCAATTACTTAGGACAGACGTCACTGTCAATCATTTTAATTCAGTTACTTTATTACCTAAAGAAATGGCCACTGAACACTTTTTTCTTGTGATAATAGTATGACAGAAGGACAACTGCTGTAATACCATAACAATCAAATACCATGTGTGGAATTTTGCAAGGGTGCACTTGTATGACACACTAATAGACAGGAACAGCCTAGACATATACCAGTTACACCACTGGGAATTATTAAGATTCCCATGTTGTATCAAATTGAATGTACTGAAGCACATTTAGCCCGAAGAACAAAAAAATGTCCAAATGCGTATTGTCTCTCACTTTGATTAGTTTCATATCACTTTCACTGATGAGGACAGGAAAGCAGAGGGTTCCTAAAATGACCTTGACCTTGTAAGATTATCTGGATTGCATTGTTTAAAAGACTTGCAAAGGTGTTTCAAAATTGGATTTGCTTCTGCTGTGTTGCAGTGTCATCTTGTCCTGATGTCCAAATGGGATTCTGCATGGAAACCACTGGAATGACACAAGGTACACACGCTGAACCACCGCCATACCTGGAAATGGAAGGAGAGTCAGTGGAAGAGCCAGAATTTCAAGATGAAACTGAGTGTATGGAGGATGACAATGACCCAGAGGTGTGAAACAGTTCAGTCCCATAGCTCCAGTGTTCACTGAAGTCTAATTTGTTGAGCCTCTGTCTTTCTAAAATGTGATTCATTCAACTCTCGTTATGTCCGATGTTCTGTTCTATTTTAAATAGTTTGGGCCAATGACAGTGGAGATAAAATCTCAGAAGTCAAAGTCTGACTCAGGTGCGAGTGATGCTACACCCAAGGCTCCAAGTTTGAAGGATATCTTGTATGTGGATCCTCTACAGCAGGGCCATGCACTTCTTGCTGCCAGCAAGAAGAGGAAGAAGCAACAGAAAAGAGCTGGTTTGTATAAATATAAGTCTAATCATAAACAAAAACTTGTGTGTGGTGTTTTCAGGTTCTGGATATGAATCTAAAATATAGTTAAAACATTTGGAGTTTAAAATCTTATCACTTTACTTGTTCTGTTTTTAATTATGCAGATTTTAAAGTGATACTTTTTCCCCCTTTTTCTTTAATCTGCAGACAAACTTGCCACCAAACTCTCAGACACCTTGACATCTGCAATGGACTTCTCATTTTCAGACAGTTGATTAAAATAAAAATGTGAAAAGAATGTGTTTTTCCTTCACTGAATGCTGCACCACTTTTCTGTTTATGTAATAAAGATTTCTATGCTCCTGCAAACCTTTGACTTCTTGGAAACCCAATGCCTTTGGTGGATTTTCACTAGGCGGGCTATACTCTGTCTCTGTGTACGAACACCGAAAGTTTTCCCTTTAGTACAAATTGCAGGTATTTTTTGTGTAGTATGTCCTTCTAGTGCACTTGACCCTGATATTCTCACAGCAGGAGACTTGTGTATCCAATATTAACCAGAAAAAAAAAACTATCACAACTTTACATTTAAATACCAAGCTACAGTAAATATAGACTAACATTTTTTTTGTCCCTGTATAGTAAGTGTAAAATGCTAATTATATAGGCCTAAAAAGGATAGAAAATAGCTGCAATTCCCTTTAAACTTTCCTTTTTGTGACCTGCCCAGTGATAAGAAAAACATACTTATCAAAATTAACATATTTACACTGAAGCTGCATAAAGGTGACCACAAAATATTTTTTCTATTGCGATCATGTAACCCTAACCCAAATCACATTAATGAATCAGCCCCCAAATGTAGTATTCCATCATCATAACCGGTAATACACGGTTACGATTTTTCTAGCTTGATGTTACTGAAAATGAGCAAGGGCCAGCGTACCGTAAATGAAACCTCGCTGCTGTCAACAAGTTCCGGGTAACTAGGATGACCTCAGCCCGTTGGACCGAGGTAAACACAGTTAGCCGTGGCTAGCGACTGTTGAAGAGCGCGTATTCACCGAGTTAAAATGGCAAAGAAAACGGAGTATTTCGTGGATTTTTGGATGTGATAACGATAAACAAATCTATATCCACGGTACGTGTTTATTCCTATTTGTCATACATTAATGTAGGGTAGCATTAGCTTGTTGGGAAATTAAAGGGTTCTAGCTGGCTAACGTTAGCTAAGCTACAACTTCCTATTTTTACTTTGCCGTGTCTGTGCCTCAGCAACACGGCTGCTTTCTATTAAAATAACCAAACCCCCTCCACGTGGCTGTTGGTAGTCAGCTTGTTAAGTGTCTACGGTTCAGTTTTTGTCTTTAATTTGTATACACTCAGCGTGTTTATGTGGGCCCATTAGCTAACGCATGACGCGACATTACAGCGCGTCCAAAATAGAGATTACGAAAACAGACATGAGTAAGATACATACACATTGAAGATGCTTGTCTTAATTGCTCCTAGACTGACATGACATAATGGTAGTCAACTTTTTGTGACATAACTCAGTCAGTCAGTACATCAGTTTAGTCTTACACAACTGATCCAGTGGAAGAGACAGTATTGATAGGAAGGTATGCACTCTGCAGAAATGTACACAAAACATCAGCGACAGTCTGTGTGCCAAGGGCTGGCTCACATAAAGTATAGAAGTCATCTCAGATTGTTAAAGAATTACGTTGTTAATAGTGAACAACGTGGTAGTAACCAACGTTCATGCACAGCTGAAGATGATTTCAAGTAGTCAAGCCAAATGCCAAAGATTTTCTAGTTTCTCTTCATAAATTGTGAGGATTGTTTGTATAGTATAGTATGTATAGTTTTGGACTGTTGTTGTGTTGTTTCTGTCATGTCAGGATTTATAACATTGTGATTAATTAACTGTATTTATTGTAGATGAAAAGAAAGATCAATTGTGTTTAACATAACAGCACAGGATCCTGAATAGATCTATATGAGCCTACACAATTTCCCAGAAGAAAAATGTCATAATATCAGAATATAAGAGGATGTACATGTCTGGAAATCTGATAATTATGATTAATTTTTTTTTTATTTTTTTTTAAAGAATTGCTGAGGTTATGGACAGCATAGTACTTGGTTGGAAGTGTTAAGTGTTCAAGGGAATCTAGACTGTGCCTTCGGCAATGGTTTGACACAACCATCTTAAATGACTTAAATGTTGTGACACTCATCCATTAGCGAGAGAGCTTTTATTACAAGCCACTGTCATCAGTTCATGGGGATAATGTCAAGGGGGGCTAGATGATATAAGGGTCAACACGGTATCCATACGATTGTACAGTAATATTAGTTGCTGAACAAATTTAGACCAGGGGAAAGGGATCTTAGAATAGAATAGAAAGTCTTTATTGTCATCGTACAAAGCACAACTAAATTGAGATGCCGTCTTTAAAATGCAGAAACAAAAATGAATAAATAATTACCATTACTTAATGCAGTTTAGTGCATTTATGGTTTTATCACAAAAGCTGTTTTATTAATCTGTTTGTGCGTACTCTCAATGTCCTGTAGCGTTTGCCTGAGGGCAGCAGCTCAAAGAGTGAGTGTCCTGGGTGAGATGGGTCCCTGAGGAAATTGAAATTGATGTGATCAGTCTCATTGACACAGAAAGTAAGATTTCTTTTGACAATGAGCAGCTGACGAAGCATCAGAAAGTTTCACAAGCTGATTAGTGGCGTTGAATAAAATTCTGGTGGAGATGGGGATACTTTGACATTGGACACAAGTTCAGTTGTTTGTGTTTTAATGATCAGACATGTTTCAGTTTAATAATGTAAGCAGCATGTTGTGAGCAGCTGGTTTTGTTAGTGTAGACTCTACATGAAATTGGCTACACTTTAAAGTCAGGCTCATATTTGTTCGCACCACTCAGGACGACAAGGGGAGTCATCTTTGCTGCTGCTGCTGAACCCCCACAAGAGGAAGGTAGCCAGGTAGCGATTGGATCAAAAAAGTCTTTGGGATGACCATTTTTTTTAAAAGAGAGAGAGATAATACTGTATCAGGCTCTCATAAGGTCTCGCAGTCATAACCGCATTGTGTTATACAGTAGGTTGTAATCATAGACTGTATGGTTGTAATTCTAAAACCTGATACTGAGTCAGCATTTTTAGCCTTGAGTGCCCACGCCAGACCAGTATTTTCCAATGTGGTCTTAATTTAAGAGGCTGTGGTTAGCTGAAAGACTAATAACACCCATTAATATCAATCAATATGTCAAATGTGAATGGTGAGGCTGCACAGTGTTTGATTCCTCCATCCATTAATCATTTTTCAGGACGTTTATCCTGATCCAGCTCCCAGTGTATGATTTCTGTTTATAGTTACTGCATGAGTTCTTCAAAAATAGTAAAAGGTGCATCTCTTTGTGAAGAATTTAATACTTAGATCTTATTTTCTGAAATATTTTGGAAGTAACATCTGGATTTGCCTGTAAATCACTAGATTAATAAGGTGAATGATTTTTAAGTTTAAGGTAGTGTTAGAATTTCTAATACCACACAGTATAGTTTGCATGATGCTTTAATAACAACCTAAATTACACGATATAGTATACTTTAAAACACTGGTATGACCCACATATAATGGTCTTTTTGATCTGCTTTGGTTTTACAGCTCCATCCCTAGATCTGGATCTCTTTCCTCAGCCATGTCATCACGTGTGTTGCTGCGGCAGCAGCTGATGCGAGAACAAGCCCAGGAGCAGGAGAGACGTGAGGCCCAGCAGCAGGCCTCTGTTTCTCAGCTCCGGGCCTCTGACTCCACTCCAGCTATCTCTGTCACACTGCCTCCAAATGCGGCCCGTCCACCTCCAGCGCAGGTGCCGGTGGAGGTGCTCAAGGTAACGTTAAGGTTAACCCTTTGTTAACGGTCATGACTTGTGTTTGTATTGCAGTGCCTTTAACAACTGTTTAACCGATCAGGTGCAGACCCACTTGGAGAACCCCACCAAGTACCACATCCAGCAGGCACAGAGGCAGCAGGTGAAGCAGTATCTCTCCACCACTTTGGGCAACAAAGCGGTTACTCAGACGATGGGTGTGTCTCCCGTGCCACAATGCAGTTCTGCCCCTGAAGTTGCCCCCACTGCCAGCAGTGCCCCTAACAGTCCCATGGCTCTGCTCAACATCGGATCCAACAAGGAGGAAGTATGAGAAATTCCTCATTTTATATCAGTGGTTTAAGTTCTCTAGTGTGTGGGTTGTGATTTTTGCTGGCACAGCAGATTACACAGCCTGGATAGTCGCTGCTTTTTTGCAAACTTACACAATTTTTTTTTCTTTTGGAGAAGTTAAATGTCTAACCTTCTGCTCACTTTCAACTTAATTACTTTTTGTTTGTTCTGCAATGATGTGCTCGAAGCTCCCACTGTGATGATGCATGCCTTTTGTCATCGTACTCTTGTTGGCCTGGTGTCACAATATGATGTTAAATACTGCACGGCAGTTTAACGATGCCAGCACTTCTCTTGCATGTGTCTCCACCTTTTGAGATCAGGCCTCTTTAAAACTGTTACATTGGTTTTAAATGTTGAATGTTGACATTCAGTCTTTACAGAAGTCTTTATTTCAAACTCTATATACATACAGTGTAGTACATGTTGATTACTTTCACACATTTAACACTGAGGGCTTCACTCACTTTGTATTTATGCTGTTTTCTCTAATTTGCTTTTATCTAGATTGACGATGTGATCGACGACATCATTAGTCTTGAATCCAGTTTTAATGACGACATCATTACGTTGATTGACTCAGGTCTCCAGCTGCCTAGCACGGTAAGAAGAACCACGCATTTATGTGAGCATAAATACTTCCTTTTTTAAAGTTTCCCTCTTCTTTAACTGCACACTGACAGTGTAATAGAGGATTTCAAGGCAGCTGGATCACTTAATAGCTTTTTACAGACGAAGTGTTTTTTCTGTGAATGGGCGATCTCCTTTATGTGTGGAATGCAGCAGGAATTCAGTGTTGTCGTAGGAGTAAATATATACTTTTGGCACTCGCTTACTATTCGTCACAAAAGTGCTGCCTGGGCGGGGTAAGTGATCAGAGGATACTAGATGGGGAGAAGCGACACAAAGTGGGTTGAGCTCATAAAAAAGTACATTCATTGTAAAGCTTTCAGGGTTAACAAGTCATTTAGGCCAGATAGATAGAAAGCAATCACCTAACTGTTGCCACTGAACAAAAATGAGGATTATGGTGATGCTGTTGGAAGAAAAGAAAAAGAAGCACAGTGAGGTAAATGCATTTTGGGATGTTTTTTTCGTGTGTTTACAGGTATGTCACATTCTAATATAAATGGGTTGAGTTTGAGAAAACATGCTTTATGCTAAAGTAAGTAACTTCTCATGCAAAAAATAGCAGCGTCAATCATGCGACGAGGTTTGTGTTGAAGGCTGTTTTTTTTTATTAGGAGAAATATTTGGAATTGTTGTTATAAAATGTAACAGCTGCTGTATTTGTGTCACTCTTGCTTGTACAACATATAATAACCTTTATGCAATGTGAAAGTAACCAGCTCTGGTTCGGTTTTAAACTGGAGGAAGAACTGGTCGCTCTGCGCTTTTCTAGCTGAAATAGGGAAGACATCCTGTTCACATATTTGCTGCTAGGTTCATGTAAATCAGAGAGCATTTGTTACGTATATATATTTAACCCATTCTGTGTCGTGTAGCTCCCAGGAAATCTGTTGGATGTGTACCATAGCCCTGGAATGGCAGCACCAACTCTCACTGTCAGCAACTCCTGCCCTGCTGATCTTCCAAAAATTAAAAGGGAAATTACCGGTACAGTAAAACACATACTACTTACTTTTATATACAAAGGCCTTTATTGTTTTTTTTTTTTTTTACATGTTCAAGAGAATGTATTTTTGAGTTGGATAATACTTTTGGAATTGTAATATAAAGCACACTAAGAATGTATTTTGTTCAGATTCAGATGCCAAAGCACTTATGAAAGAAAGGCAGAAGAAAGACAACCATAACCTCAGTAAGTCAAAGCTTTGTTTTACATTATTTCAAGCACTTGTGTTTAATGGCATGTAGCCTCCGAACTACATGATTATGCAGTTTTTGCTTTTAGTTTTGTCTCCTACTCCTCTTACATACTGTCGTTCCTGCTTTTCTACAGTTGAGAGGAGGCGGAGATTCAACATCAATGACCGTATAAAGGAACTTGGTACCCTGATACCCAAGTCAAGCGATCCGTAAGTGTGGTCTGATTTTTCTGTGAAAGTTACATTTCTGTTTTCTGAATCACTTAATAAATATGAAAGTATAGTATTTGAATTGAGTCCCTGCAGCTGTTATCTAGTAAAATAGAAGTAATCTCATTTCTGTTTCCTTTCCTCACCGCCTCTGCAATACTTACTGATATTACTGATGACAGCGAGATGCGCTGGAATAAAGGCACCATTCTGAAAGCGTCTGTAGACTACATCAGGAAGCTACAGAAAGAGCAGCAGAGAGCCAAGGATGTCGAGATGCGACAGAAAAAGCTGGAGCAAGCAAACCACAGTTTAATGATGCGCATCCAGGTCAGTATGTGTTGGACAGTCTGTGTAGAAGCAGATATATCCAATTCACAATGCACAGTAATTGGAATTATTTTAAAACTGATGCCTGACAGAAACATTGTAGTTTTATTAAACTCAGATAATTTAGCTGTCGAGCAATATCGGTATTTCACCCTCTGCCAGCACATCAGGATGAGCATGCATGCCGCAAGCACAGCTGATTTACATTACTGCAGAATTAATAGTACACAATTATTAATCCATAAAGGTTGTCTTGTGAATTAAGTGGGAAATGGCTGATGATGACTGTGATTTAAGCCAGCCTCCATGAGTTATTTTGTTTTTATTTTGAACTTAAAATTGATCAGTTTATGTTTTAAGATATTTTTGCAGCATTTTTAGTCCCAGAAATGTGCACTTTGCTCTCCCACACTTTCAAGCTTTAATCAATGCAATGTCTTGCATTTGACAAAGCTTAAATATACCCTTTTTTAAAAGAAGTTATCTTATAGCTGGGAAAGTAAAGACATTTTTCAGTTGTTGCAGGACTTGACATTTGAATGCACATGTGCTGCTTCTTCTCTTCTTTCCAGGAGCTGGAAATGCAGGCACGAGTCCACGGCCTTTCTACAAACAACAGCATCTCATCTAGTCTGAGTTCCGATACCTCTCTGCTTCAGCAGCAGCCAATCCCACAGAGCGGCCAGTCCCTTCCTACCAGCGCGGGAGCCGCCTCCTCCTTTAACCTACTCAGCCTGGGTGCGACAGCTGTTGGACAGCCTCTGCCGACCTCCTTCCTGTCCCCGCCCTCCTCAGACTCTCCTGCGGGAGTCACCATCAGCAGCCCCCTGGACCTGGGCAGCCTGAGCTTTGCAGAGCTAGACGACACCTCCGCCTCAGCACTCTACCCCGACGTGGGCTTGGGAGACATTCTCATGGACGAAGGCTGCACCTTGTCTCCAGAGAGGGGGGACGAGTCGCTGTTTTCTCCTCTGTCACCAGGTGCCTCTAAAACCAGCAGTCGCAGGAGCAGCCTCGATATGGACGAGGACTTGTGATGAGCTCTACATGGTGGTCACACACCAAGAGAGAGACTGTCCATAGGGATAAGAATGTCAGGAAGTGCAGCCTTGCTTCAAATAACGCAAGTCTATTGATAGCACTGTTGAACTGAACTTTATAAAGCAAAGCTAGCAAACATTAAGATCAAAACTAACGAACGTTGCATCAGGAGAAAGTTCTTTGCCATACAGATGAAATTGGAACTGTTCCTGTTTGGAGCTGTTTTAAACGATTATGTCTGGGTTTATAAATGCAATCTTATTAAAAATGGAATTATGGTATAATAGGGACATGCACATAAGCATAAAGAAATTATTACATTCTTAAATAGTTTTTAAGATTTTCTTCAGAGATTTAAGAGGGATATAAAGTTTGTGTGAATTTTATTATGTGCTCATTTATAGGGAAGAAAGCTGTGAGGTTTCTTTTTCATGACATTGGCATGACAAACTGATCGATAGATGCCCATATATATATACATACATACATACATACATACATACATACATACATACATACATACATACATACATACATACATACATATATATATATATATATGTGTATATGTGTGTGTGTGTGTGTGTGTGTGTGTATTCTTTTTTTTTTCAACTGACTGGAATCAGGGTTTGTTAATAGCAGTCTAGCATGCTCATTCTTGTTGGGTTGTTTCACCAGCAGCTACAGAAGGGATCTTTGTAAAGTGAATTGGCACATTGTTGAAATATTGACTTCATATTGTAAATAAGAATATTTTATTTTGAGCAATTTTATTGCACCTTATTTTATGGCAGTCTATGCATTTAATGAAAGCTTTTGTCTGTTTTATTACTATTACACACAGTCAACAGCTAACGCCCGGGATGCATGTATTTGTAATAAACCTTAAGAGCAGCCGAGAATCACTTGCTGCTGCAGCTAGTTAGCCAAAGCAGGACTTCTTCCAGAGTAGCTACGAATTACAAATCAACATTTTTATTTTTTGGAATATATTCAGTGAGTCACTATGAGAAATGCAGAACAATTTTATCCTTTTACAATAGTACTGTAGTTGATCACATATTTTTTTGATACCTGAATAATACTTTGATAAGTAGTTTCTCTTCTCCTGACTAATATCTGTGTTGTCAGTAATTGTCTTCATTAACCTCGGTGATCACTGAGTGATTTTAAATGGTTAGCATGTTCTACCAAGATTGTGGCTTTTTTTTTTTCCTGACCATCAAAATTGATAGAACTAACAATGCATTATCGCTCATTGTAGTATGAACTCAGAGGGCTTCAGCCTTCTTTTACAGCAACCACTATCCTCATGTTATATAGTAAGGTATAACTGTATGCAGTGTGAAACTTTCATTGCATTTATTATTCTTATGAGATTGCCACAAACTTAAGAAAGGCATTTAATTTGTCAGATGCTTAATGCAACCTTATGTACAGTTAATGAATGTGTGTTTTGAAAAAGTACCTGCATATTTGTGTGTCGTTTTGTTTTTTTACACTGATGTACTGTATCTGAGAATTTGCTTTGGCTTAAACACGTCTTTTCAAAGTTATTGATATGCTTGAATTTTAAATTATTTTTGAGCCGTGGTAACATACAAACAAATCAATTGATGCAGCCAAAAAAAAAAGCCTTTTTTTTTTAAAAAAGATCATAATTCTGAGTGACACTGATTAGCATTTACCTTTCAGTGAGGAAAAGTGGCTGATTAAAGGTGTCCTCTCCTGTTATTTCTCAACTTTGAAGGCACATTGTTTTTGAGCTAAAAGCAAATCCACTCCACAGCTCAGTGCCACAAATTGCATTGTTTTTAGCCCCATAAGATTAAATACCAATGGTCAACTTTTTCTGCTCATACTTAACTGCTCTCCATGATATTAACCATGTCTTACCCCTACATCTATTTGAGTGCTAACATGGACTGTTAATCTTCTACGTGATGCAAGTAACATTTGTGTCCTGTCCTTACAACTTGGCTTTCAGAAGATTGTAATAAATAAATGATTCCCACGGGTTCATGTTTGGATGTGATTATTTGCATGCACGGGGATGTTAGTGATAAAGCATTTGAGAGATTTCCATTGCTAAGTCCAGGCACTCAGTAGCCTGAAGGCAGATGTCACAGACGGGACAGTCACAGACGAGACAGTCACACAGGAAGCGTTGGACACTCAGACAGCCGAAGAAGTCGCAGTAGCTGGTGATGGACTTGCAGCCGCACAGAGAGCAAACACACTGGTTGCAGCCTCTCACCGTGGCCATGAAACAGTCCAGTGGGTGGCAGAACAGGCAGGCCAAAAGAAATGAAGCACAAAGGTCTCGTGGAGGGGTAAGGTAGAGATCGAGAAAAGAGAAAGAAGCTTCAGTTGGAGGAAAAAGCTTTAGTAGATAATGTGATAAACAGTGTTACAAGCAACACAGTGTGGTGTCCTTACCCACTCCATCTGATGGCTCAGTGTGGACCGTGGGTTTGAGCTTTTCTTGACTCCTGCTGATGGATGTGATTGGCTGACTCACCTCATAGGCTGTGCAAGCCTCCATGGAAGGTGGCAGCAGGGCACACAGAGGCTGTGGCTGTTTTTTCTTCACAGAGCCTGGGCTACAGATGGATACTACCTGGGTGTCTTTGCTTTTTGGGTAATCATACAAGTTGGATTCAAAGGAGGCCTCTGCATTAGACATACAAATGAACAACACTCGTGAAATGTGTTTTGCAGGGAAATACCCATTAAAGTCAAGTTTACAGGCTAAAGTACCTATTGTTTTATTGGAGAATGCATTCTCAGCAAAGTCACATGAAGATAATTCAGTGTCATCAGTGGAGATATGCTCTAAACTGGAGACTTCAACCAGAGATCCTGTGAGAAGAAATAAGACGGTCTTCATAAATCATAATGATTTTCAAACTTAGCCCAAACAACTGCTATCCATCACTTACAGTATAATCAAACTGGATATACCTGTTTGACCAGCAGTACTGTTGTCAGGTACAGTGTGTGACTCTGAAGCAGTGGTTAGTGAGTTATAGAGCTTTGGTTGATTGCCACGTTCATCATCAGTCTTTTCATTCTTAACTGTGGGATCAAACTTGGCATCCATTGTGGCATCCATTTAAATATGTCATTCAGTGTCTTGGGGAAAAAATGATAAAGATAATCAAGCAGGGCTACAAAAGAGGCCACAAAGAATCAAAATGGTGAAGGAGGACTCCTATTAATATGAGTGCAAATCATTAAAAAAAATTGAGGTAAGATAAAGCATTTTTCTTAAAGTGTAATAATCCACTTATTAGTATTGTAATAAAGAAAATATAACATTAAACTTCACAATTCCGTGTAAATACCACAGACCTGGTGTGGGATCATCAGCTGATGTTTTGCTGTAGCTGAGCTGTTTGTGATGAGTCACTTGGAAAATTACAGCAAAGTTAATCTATTATTAATCTCCAGTTTGGAAACATTTATAATGTAGATGAAAGGCAGCACAGGGATATCCTGACAGCTGTATGAGAATGTGTGTGATCTTGATTTGCTATTTGTTAATAATTCATGTAAAACCTCAAATACATTCCGCTTTATGAAACATTGACATTTGCAGGTGATAACATTTATTTCAGCTACCTGAAATATTTTAGCAAATTTCAAAAGTATTAGTATATGTATACACTAATCAGTGGACAAAGTGAATGAAAATAAATTAAAATGATTTACATTTAATAAACAAATCAATAGTAACAGCATGCATTTAGATTATTACTGCAATGTACAGAAATCATACTGTGTTTATCTCTCCTCGTTGCTTTCTCTAGGTTTAGAGTTTTGTAACAAAGAAATTGTACTTACTTTTCACACCATATTGTAGAAGTTTATGATCAAGCATGAAGCTTTAATCTCACAAACCAGATGCATCCTCTTTTAAAACATTCCCCAACAATCAGCTGTGGTGCTGCATCACACAGGACCGCTCTCCTGTCTCAGCATAATTTCCTCTGGATTTGTGTGTGTGTGTGTGTGTGTGTGTGTGTGTGTGTGTGTGTGTGTGTGTGTGTGTGTGTGTGTGTGTGTGTGTGTGTGTGTCTTTTCATATTTAGAATAGTAAAAAACAGAATCCATAGCAAACATAAACCATTAAATGACATGTTTTCTCATATTCTAAGAAGAAATCTGTGTCTTTTACTTCATCTCTGGAACTCCAGAGCTAACGAGGGTCTGAGGACTGCATCGCTCTGTTTCTGGGCATTTCTTCATCATCAGCCAAGTAACTGTCATCCTTTGGAACTGATGCAGCATATAAACTCATTCTCCCAGACTCTCTGTTTCAGTCTTACTTAAAGATAAAACACAACAATTTGCATATGACACTTTTAATTTGTAGTTCTTGTAGTACTTGTATTGGTAATTGTAATTGTAGTCAGTCTTTGAATACTTTCCTATTCCCCCACCTGATATAGTGAATCATGTTATTGGGAACACTTAACTTTTTTTTAACTTTATTATTATTATAAAGTGCACAACTACCACAGTAGAGACAGCAGAACAGTAGAGCAACATAATGGGGGGGGAATCCCGGACCTATTTCTGCACTGTCATTTTATAGTCAGAGTATGTTTGATTTGGACAGGTAAGATTAGTGCATCCAGGAAGATTTTTATTTCTTTTATCTCAGCTGTTTTTTCATCTGTAGTGAGTGAGTGGGAATTTGTTGGGTTAGGAAGTGTGTTTTGTTTTATGTGTTCATGATTTGGCGCCACCTGCAGTCTTAAAACGGTCTGTCGGTCAGTGTTAGACTGCTTTTCTGCGACACAGACAGGATTTTATTTTATTTCAAAAAATCTTTATTGCGCTCTTGCCTTTGACGACAACATCCGGTCTAAGAATATGAGAAAACAGTGGAGTACAATGGAATTCAATGTTTGATGAAGGCTGATAAACCCTGTAAGTAATGTGCTTTAGACCTAATTTCACAGTCTTAATGTAATCATAATGGTACAATTCTTAAATGGATAATACAGAGGCTTTGGATGGTTATTATTTTTTGTGCCAAAAACAAGACAAATAATAATGATTACAATGTAAATAAAACATTCTTTTAATATATGTTAATGATGAATGATGGCAGGTTAATAAAAAAGAGGAACTTATGGCCTAATAATTTTTCAGTCATTTGTCATTGTGCCCTTAGGATCGTCCTAACTTTTAACCCCCTTATGGCGCCACTGCGTGTGTAAACATCCACACACACACACACACACACACATACACACACACACACACACACACACACAGACTTGTCCTGCTAAAAGTTATTCAATTCCTAAACAATTATTTATAAGATTGACTGATCTTGACAGAGTGCTGCAGAGCCCATGCCAAGCCCAACCTTGTTTGGTAATGTGACATGACATCGCTACTCCAAAGTCTTGTTAACAAACATCTATCTGTTCACTGCCTTTGCCTTAGTTACCTCATCAGATGTCCACTATCCGAAGGTTTCTCATCTTAAAACCTTCAGTGGATTGTAGGCCTACTACTTATTATATATATTATATTATTATATATATTTATTATTATTATTATAATAAACTGTTGGAATAACAATTTTGAAGTTGAGCTTTTTAGAGTGTGGTAGTGGTGATAAAATATGTGTGGCCTTTTCTATCATCAAAGTTTCCCATCCCTGGCTTATGTGAAACTTCAACGTCATAGTGCAGTTGTAGAGGAGGCTATTTATTCACCTGCCAGTGAAAGCTTTTCACTGCAGTACCAGTGAGATGAGATCTGTTGAATCTGTTGAAGGTTAGTCTCACATTTTTAAGTCTCAATTTGACCATTAGTGACCACAACAATTATTAACAATTACAGTTATTTTTAAAGTTATTTTTGCTTTAAAAAATGACTAGCTGGTTGTAGCATGTCAAATGTGAGGATTTCAGGCTTTTCTGTAACATACATGATCGTTAAACTTAATATCTTAGCAAGTTATAACATAGTTTTAAATTAAGCGTTACTATTGTACATATTTAAGTTTTTATTTTAAATATTACTCTACATGGGACTGTGAGAATAAGTTCATCATTTTAGGCCAAGGTCATCGTATGTCTCTCATTTATAGTATGTTGATCAGTGTGCTTTTAAAAAAAAAAAACGCCATTCGCAATACATCCACTAGGTGGCAATATTACAAAATTGGATATCAATGTTCCGTCAGAGAAGAAGAAGAATCGACCAATGACTATTTTACAAATGGTCACGAGTCCAGCCGATTCTGAGCGATGTTATGTCCGCGGAAACGAATCGGTTTACTTAGCTTAGCTGGCTAATAGGCTCGTTGTCTTTCATTGATATTTCCAGAGGAACCTCAGGCTGTACGGAGCTCACATAATGGCAAGTATTTTAAAGAAACTTATATTTTTGTCAAACTCACGATTTGGCTATGTAGCGTTAAGCTAATTGAAGTAGGTCTGTTAAAACACGGCCTAATATACACCCGACATAAGCATGTCTTCCTCTAAGCTTTGGATCGATCCGTCTCATCTCGTTTAAACATAAGCATTGTAAATATTGAATGAGATAAAGGTAAGTAAATGTTAGCTTTTACCTGCGTGACTAGTTACTATGCCAGGCATGTTACGTTCATAAGTTCGTGTGTAAACAAAAGCAGCTGGGTTAGCTGTTTGCCTTGGACTGCTAACTTAGCTTACTAACTCTTCATATTTTGAATAATATCTAACTTACATTCCTTTGTCTACAGTTCAAAACACTTTCATTGACATTTCAAGCTAGAAGTAACGACCTTAATTAACGTCGCTAATCATAAAAACTAGTGTGAAAATAACATTACAAACGTAATACACGCCTACTTTACATTGCAGTATGATAAACAGACTGCAAGAACGGAAAGAGCAGATATACATAGAGGACATTGGATATAATGGCATTACGACGAATATGCTCTTTCGTAATACATTGTATTGGAAGAGTTTGATAGTGGTTAATCATTTTATTTAAGTTTAAACAGGCATTGTCATTTAATTGTCGTCTTATTGAGATCGCTTCTGAGATCTGACAACAACAACAAACACTCATGAACAGAACACAGTCAGCAAATATCAACAACGAATTGATAAAAACGGGTACAACAATCACGAAAAACATCAGACAATAAAGCTTTAAAATCTCCAAGAGGAGTGAAGGACTTAAATTTGAGTACGGTTTGCAGTTAACTTAATTTAAGAGATGCACTGTAGCTGAAACCAGATCTGCAAACATGAGGGATGTCTATGGGTAAGTAGCTACTGATGATGTACTGTAGTTATAAGATTTAAGTGATAGAAGAGATGTTAGGGAATTGGGGAGCTTCAACAGTACACATGAGATCGCTGTTTCTTCTTGACAGTTAGGAAATCCTTTAGCAGGCTCACACAGAGAATAATGATTAAACATTATCGGGCCTGTATTTTGGGCAATACAAAATAATGACTAGCATATGAGAAATTAGTGAACAGCAGCCTGTTCAGACTAACTCTACCTCAACACATGGCTATATTTGACTTAAGATGTTACTGTAAGCAAAAACCCGAAGCGCACCTGAAGCCTTTCACTCGCCTCTGAGATTGAGAAAAACGTCCTGCAGCTCAGGAGTTAGTTATTATTGGTGCTGGGTGTACTGCCGTATGAAGTGATGTGGTTTGTGATACATGTTTGTTGTGTTTTTCAGGACAGTGAAATGTCTGACATTGACCATATACCAGGCCCTGAAACCATGGAGGGGGAGAACGCCCCTCTTTACTGTATCTGCCGGAAACCAGACATCAACTGCTTCATGATGTAAGCTTACACAACCAGTGGTGCTTCAGTCACTTTCTTACTGTACAATGGTGCAACCATGCTTATACAGTCTGCTTCTTCCTCTAATAGTGGCTGTGATAACTGTAATGAATGGTTCCATGGGCACTGTATTGACATTACTGAGAAGATGGCGAAGGCAATCCGGGAATGGTACTGCATGCGATGTAGAGGTGATGATGAATCTTCTCTTACCACAACATTTTAAGATTGCCATGCTTAGCTTTAGATATATCACATACTAGTCAAATAAACATTTTTTCCCCCTTTCTTGTCACCAGATAAAAACCCCATGTTGGAAATAAAGTATAGAAAAGAAAAGAAAAACCGGGAGAAGGAGGTTGACTCTGACAGAGGTGAAAAACAGTACAGCACACCAAGTACTCCAGATTATAAGAGTGAAAGACGGCGTGGATCAAAAGTAAGTTGTACTTAAAAATCTGAAGCCCATTAAGATTCTCTGGACATTGTCTAAAGTTCATACGTGAAAAAGGCTTCAGCTTTTCTTTCTTGATCATTTTGCACATACATTTTAAAGTAAAATACGACAACAACAAAACCCCAAAAAGATTACTCTCATCACAACTCTTACTAATTTTTTAACCATGAGGTCAACCTGCAGGATGTCAAACACCAGGTTTTATGGAATGTTAATGGCTGTTATCATTCATTATTCATTTCCTCTTTCAGGTAAAGCGTTCGGTCCGTATGTGTGGGGAATGTGAGCCCTGCAGAAGGACTGAGGACTGTGCCCAGTGTGACTTCTGCAAGGACATGAAGAAGTTTGGAGGCCCTAACAAAATAAGACAGAAGTGCAGATTTAGGCAATGTGAAGTTCGAGCCAGGGTAAGTGACTTTATCTTTGTCTTGTTTTAAATAGTATAAGTATGAAAAAAGTCTGGATTGGGCAACGTCTACATATGTTGTACATTTGAAAATCTTAATAAGGGCCTGAAAATGACCATTATTCCTGATGCTATTTTCTATTCATTAGTTAGTCATTAGTTATGCTTTAATGCAGCTGAACATTTTACATTTTCATATGCATTCTGAAAAACACAAGCTTATACAGTGACCTTTACTGAAAATTATATTATAATATTCATAATCATAATAAATAGAACTACAAGCAGCAATGATCAGGGTCCAAGATGGTTGAGAAAATAGCAAAATCTGACATTTGTAGAGCAGATGACCAGAGGACATGAGAGATTAATGTAATAAAATAATTTTGACTCAAAGCTGTTTATGAAATAATAGAGAAAACGTATATTTGATTATTGTAGCACCACCTCGAGGTCAATTAATGTTATATTTATCGTAGTAGTGGGTGGGATTTGCAAACCACCTGCTAATTTTTGGTGTTTTTGCTGCTTAAACACTTTCAGCAGAGAAAATAAACTTTCAATTTTGGTAGCAATTGAATGAAGTGGAGAAATTGATGTTAATTGTTTTTGACTTCACACGGTATAAAAGGGCTGAGGCAATAGTAAAGTGCAACATAGCTGTGATGACTAATTTCACCACAGACAGCAACAACAGCAACATTGATGTCTTGTGTTAAAAAGTTAAACTGCCATCAGGACGAAGGACCTGCAGTAATGCTCCTTGTTACACTTTAGAGCTGCTTAAGACCCCCCCCCCCCCCCCCCCCCCCCCCACAGTCTCATGCAGGGGGTGGGAGGGGTTGTCTATGATGGATGTCAGCTTGGCCAACATCCTCATCTCACCAACCTCCTCAATGTACTCTACAGGACACAGCCTGCCCTCTTTACCGTCTTGTTCAGTCTTTTTCTGTCCCTATCTGTGTTTATCCCTCCTCAGCAGACTACTGCATAGAAAACTGCAGATGCCACAACAATGTCATAGAAAGTCCTTAGTCACCTCAGCAGGTGGAGAATAATTTGGCCCTGTGTTATATTTAGTAATGCCACACTCGTACATCTTGCATGTCGTCATTTAAAAACCTTGAAGTTGTTTTCATATTTGAAACTTAAAAGGTACATCTTTTTTTTTTTTCAAATCTTTGAAGTGACTAGCGCTCCCTGATCTCTGATGTATTTGTGCAGTCCCATGTGGCTACTCCGGAAATGTGCAACTTGTTGCCTCTTTGTTGTTTTGTACAGAAAATGCTGCGTGTGAAGGACGAGGAATGCTCTTTGCGAGAAAGGAGGGAGAATTCCTATCACAGACGGAGACGCTACTCTGAGGATTATGACAGCGAGGTGGATCTCTACCAGCAGTACAAGGCAGCAGGAATCAACGACAGCATGGTAGCACTGTCCTTACACTTGTGCTCATTTGTGGATGAAACCATTGTGTCAGTAGATGTATATTGAGCAGCTCTTTGCTTTCTTTTCACTCAGGCATGGGGTAGTGATGATGATGATGAGCTGCCTTACAGTCCTGTCATGCGTAAGAAAGCGGTGAAGGTGAAGCACGTCAAGAGGCGAGAAAAGAAGTTTGACAAGAAAGTAAGATCTCTGTTTACTCCTGAAAAGTACTGCCAGCTGTTAATAAAACGGTGGCGACGCTTGTTCTAATACCTTTTTTTTAAATTAAAACAAACATCTGTGCAGAAAGAGTCACGGCGCCACAAGCAGAAGCAGAAGCACAAGGACAAAAGCAGACACAGCGAGAAGGGGGACATCCGTGATAACTCAGGGCAGCATCAGTGTCTGGGGCCAAGCTGCGTCGAGGCTGCGAGACCCAACTCCAAATACTGCTCTGAGGAATGTGGCATGAAGTTAGCTGCAAAGTAAGAACTCTCATTTTCAACTTTCATGTCAGGAACAAGCAGTCTGCTGCAGGGATAGATGCAGTATTTCAGAGACCTGCTTAAGAACAAACTAAGCCTGAAGTAAATTTAAATACATCTAGTACATTTTACCTGCTACTCACTGGAGTTGTGTCAAAATAAAGTAAAGGGCATGGTCCAATACTGTTTGCTTCTACTGTCTCCAGTATTTGTTCCTATTCAAATGAGTACTATAGCTCCACCTAGTGCCAGAAGGTTTAAATTAACACAAAAAACCATCAGGTGAACTGCTCAGATGTTTTTTTTTTAATCGTCTGTTTGTTATCTTTTGTTTGTTGGTAATTTATGATGAATCTCATCAGATTGTGGGTATAAAAATGTGTTCAGGTTCATAATTTAAGCTATTTATTCTCCTACTTCTTCCTCTGTTATCCTCTATGTTGTGTTTCATGGTCTTAACAGTGTTTCTGATGCTCTCCCACTCCACAATTTAAGTGTGAACCTCATTATGTTGTTTTTTGTTTGAAATGCTCTAATCTGTGTCCATGTCGATCCACAGCCGAATCTATGAGATTCTCCCTCAGCGCATCCAGCAGTGGCAGCAGAGTCCCTGCATCGCTGAGGAGCACGGCAAGAAGCAGCTGGAGCGCATCCGCCGGGACCAGCAGAACGCCCGGCTACGCCTCACTGAGATGGAGCGCCGCTTCCACGAACTGGAGGGTATCATCGCCAAGGCCAAGCAGCAGGCTGTGCAGCAGGACGAGGAGGTGAGTTGTCAGCCGTGTGCCTGCCTGTTCATTCAGTCACACTTGTTGTTATTCTTGTTAATGAAATGCTTGGGTTTGTGTTGTCAGGTGAATGAAGGTGATAGCGAGGACACAGACCTGCAGATTTTCTGCGTGTCTTGCAGTCATCCCATCAATCCAAAAGTGGCCCTGAGACATATGGAGAGATGTTATGCAAAGGTGATTATTTCTATTAGTTGTGTTTTTGCTTTCAAGCATGACATGTCAACATAAACAAAAGCACATGGCCTACTTGTAACATTTCTGTCCTGATGACTATCTCAACAGTACGAGAGTCAGACTTCCTTTGGTTCCATGTACCCTACAAGAATTGAAGGGTAAGAAAAAAAAAAAAGATACCTCAAGTTGCATACAGCAGTTTTCTACAGTTTAGTCCCTTTTACTGATTCTTTTCTTTTCTTCCCCCACAGAGCAACCAGACTCTTCTGTGATGTGTATAATCCCCAAAGCAAAACGTACTGCAAGAGGCTTCAGGTTTTGTGTCCAGAACATTCCAGAGATCCTAAGGTCAGCCAGTTGTGAATTATGATTTCTAAAAAGCAGTTTCTTGTGTGGAGTCTGCCATCTTTCATCTTTGTGTTGTTCTTTTTTTCTCCCCTTCTTCTCCTCCTCTGGTTTCCAGATCCCAGTGGACGAAGTGTGTGGATGTCCTCTGGTGAAAAACGTGTTTGAGCTGACAGGAGACTACTGCAGAGTCTCTAAAAGGAAATGCAACAAACATTACAACTGGGAAAAGCTCAGGAGGGCTGAGGTAGACTTGGAGAGAGTCAGGGTGGTAAGTTAAAAATGTCGACTGTGGATTTGGAGTAAAGAGACATAACTTCTTCCCACATTTGCATATACCAGTCAGATGTAGGTGTGTGTTCAGTTGTCCTGTTCTTCTCCATTAACCTGCTTTTCTTCTTCTTCTCCTCAGTGGTACAAGTTGGACGAGCTCTTTGAACAGGAGCGTAATGTCAGGACTGCTATGACAAACAGAGCTGGTCTGCTCGCTCTAATGCTGCACCAAACTATTCAGCACGACCCCTTGACGACTGATCTCCGTAGCAACAAGGATAGGTAGTCGACCTAGTCTGCTCCAGAACACTTTACATAACGAGATATGAGCGTGATGGTTTTAACTTGTAGAATGTTAACTACCATTTTGATGTGAACTGATTTTTGTATCTAAATAATTATTTTAAATCTTTGTATAATAATTCACTTGAAATGGTAAATGGATATATATTTTTTCCTGACTGTGGTAGATGAATTACTGCTGATTGAAAACTGCTGTTTTTGGTATGAGCGCCAAAATAAAAACCTTTAACTTTGATTTGTTTCATTATTGCTGTTTGCCTTTCTACATTTTATTCATTTTGATTTGAGTATTACAACTTCTGTGGTCTGTCTTTCACTACTAACAAGAAGATTCGTCTTATTTTTCTAAACTCTAAATAAGGTTCGTTTAGATTTTAGATTTTGTTTTGTAGGTTTTATAGAATAATAGTTAAGATTCAGGCAATGACTAAGCATACACAGAAAAGCAACACAAAATGTACTTAACTGACCACGTGTATATTATTTGTTAATTGGCAGAAGACCATGAAATGTTAATATTTACATAACTTTGTACAAAGGTCAATTTCTCTGTAAAAATCATGTAAATAATGCAAAATCTTTTTTTGTAAACCATTTACAAAATTTGAATAATGTTCCCTTCAATTGCCTGCTTAGAGTAAATGATGTTTATTGGAATTTGGGCATGCAAACGATGTGGCCTCAAAACAGACTTTCAATGATAACATGGAAAGGGAAACTGTATCAATGACATATGCCATTCATTTTAATGGCAGTTTCTGTGCGTCTGGTAAGGTTACGCTCTGACAACCAAGCAGTGCAGCCACCTCGCAGGATTATCTCCATCATGACCACGGAGGAGCACAACATTCCCAGTGAGCACACGGCTTTCTAATAACCCGTGAAGGCAGCACACTTAAAAGACAAAGATGAGGCGGGAAGAGAGGAATCACCCCCGTCCAACTTCATTTGCATACCGTGTAATATAAGTGTGCAGTCCACTCATTATCTTATTACCTATTCCTCCTAACATCATTTTATTGTATGTTAATAATTGTAATAATTTGCACAGTCAGCTGTCAACTTCTGTCAATGAACACATCTCTGTATCTGTGGGCGGAGTCAGCCTGAATGCATCTTTGCTATAGCCTCTATTCGCAGCTAGCAACACTAGCCTTACCTCAGAAAGGGAAGTGGTTGTGTGTGTGTTGTGAGTGGAGTACCATGCATCTGAGGAATATCACTCTAAAGGTGTGTGTATGTTTGTTTTTTGTCGCTGTCACTTAATTTACCATTTGCAAAGTGATAGCGATAAACAGCTCTTAAGCAATATGTGTAAAATTAGTGTTTAGTAACCATGAATCAACGCTACAGCGAACGGAGGCTAACCCTACAAGCGTTACATTTTTAGCCTCAGTGTTTCCACTCCAGCTCACCTTACTCAAAGCCTTTTCTTAAGTGGTACTGGTATGTACTGGTGGTATTCTGCGGTATGTCGCTAAACTGTATTAAGAGGTAAACGGCACCAAATCCCAGAGAACCAGAGCACTTTCAGCAGTTAAGGTTAGCTTAGCTAGTGTAGCTAACAGCCGCTACATCCCAGTGCTAGCTAATCAACCATAGGTAAACGACAGCTGCAACCATATAGATATAGATAACGTTTACGAAATTAGGAAGTAAACCTCGTCACCTAAATTAATTTGCATTGCAAATACATCGTAATGCTGTACTAACAATAAGCCTGCTCGTGAAGTCATAGCTGTCGAGTTATCAAACCGACAGTTACTCATGGAGCTAGGTAAACTGCACTAGACATATATCGTGTTTAATCTGTGTTTTAACTCCTCTTCAAAAACCTCTTCTTCCAGGTTCTGGCATGAAAACCTGAACAGCTGCCAAACAATCTGACGGTTCAGCTGCCCAAACATCAAGATACTAAACCCCCCGGACTGTGTGGAAAATACACCGCTTTAAATGGAATGCATGACTGATTGGAAAAAATATCTTGGTAGTCTCCTGGAAAACACCTTGGATTGTTTGTAGTTTAAACTGGTGATTCAATGAACGAGGAACCAGTACAGAGTTCTGGCAAAGAGCCTGTGGAAGAAGATGCGGGACAAAGCACAGAGAAGACGACCACTGAGGCAGAAAACACCCCCGAGGTAGCAACAGCACAGGAGGACTTGGCATCCTCAGACACTGCTGATGCAGAGGAAACCCCAAAGTCAGATCCTGTAGAAACAACCCCAGAAGACACAAAGGAGGAGGTTAAATCCACGGGTGGAGAGCCTCCTGTTGACTGGTTTGAGCCCCTTGAGGAAGATGATGATGTCAATAGCACTAACAATGATCCAGAGGAGGAAAGCCTGGCAGGAGAGAGTGAAAGGAGTGAGAGTGTGGCGGGCAGTGAGAAGACCCTCAAAAAGATTTATCAGTAGGTTGAATGATCTTGGTTTCTATCATATGTCTATATGTTGCTTGTCTGCAGAGCCCATGTATCTTGTAGCAAAATCTGATATTGAGCAGTTTGTCATATAGTGATGGATTATTTGTTTTACAATACATGTGTCTTTAAGTTTAAGCAGTGATATTCAGAAGATATGCCAGTGATAAATCATGGTGTGTCTCAATGTCTTGCTGCTTGTTTCAAGTGTGTAGGCATGTTTGCCTCCATCTTTTGAAAGAAAGTAAATACTTCTACAACATAGGTAACTGTTTCTGTGAATGTGTCTGTTTGTCCTATGTATGAATGCAATATTTCTTATGTCATTTTTAACTTATAACTCCCCACACCCACTCCATATTTCAGGCTTCACGTTCCCCGCCGTAAGCGATCACACCCTGATGAGGGATGGGAGGAGTGCCCTGTACTTGGAGAGGGTTGGAAACGCAAAGAAGTTGTCCGTCGTTCAGGTTCAAGCATTGGCCAGAAGGATGTTTATTACCTGAGGTAAATCTTCTCCAGTTGAAAACAATGCCAGTGTACTGTTGTTTTTAGTCCAAGTGGCAGAACATATTTTATCATATTTTACCTGGTGCTCAACAATGTTCTTAACATTATTGCTGAGATTTTACTTCTTTTGAACTACTTTTTGCCACTTTTTTATTCCTCTTGCAACTACTTCTCGAACACCTTTTAGTAAGCAGTATTCACACAACATTTTGTGCAGTTTTGGGCTGGGCAATTTAATCAGAACTCCCTAAAAGACAATGCTACATTGTATTATATGCTTGCTGAAAGATAAAAGATTAAACTCTTTTCTGAACTGAGTGAACTTGTTGAGTGTGGCTACATTTTGTTTTCTTGTTCAGCTCCTTTTTAGTTGTAATACTTTTTTTTTCTCCTTTACAGTCCGCGTGGTGATCGACTGAGAAGCAGAGTGGAACTGGCTTCAGTGCTGGAGGGAGTTCTTGACTTGTCTAACTTTGAATACAAGACAGGGAAATTCTACAATGGCGAAGCACCACCAACAAGAGTTCGAAACAGAGCGAAGGTACTGGCCTCTGTTAGCACGTAAAAACGTCAGCACTTTAATTGTGTAATGTGTCCTACAGTTAGTTTTCCTTATGTTTATATCCATTAGAGAAAAGTACGGGAGCGTTCTTCCTCAGAGTCCAGCTGGATGGAGAGAGGAGAGGGGGCAGACACTCCAGACTCCCACCACAGGCTCACCCCCAACCAGGGCCCCAAAAACCTAAACGCCAACCAAATAGGTTTTTCCATGCAGAGTATAATGGGAGCTTCGAACCATGGTGCTAGCCACAAGGATGCAGTAGCCGAAGATAAAATTAAACTTCCCCTTCCCTCATCATCCAGATCGCTTCCGCTCCCCTCCATAAATGGAGAAATCGGGTCAGAGGACAGCACTCTGTGAGTCATATATCAATCAATGAGCTTTCTCACTAAAACTTGTTGATGGTAATTTACAACATGTGAGCATTTCCATTCCCTGGGAAATATTTATTTGTTGTGAGTTGCTGATACATGCAGATAAACTGAAGATTATCTTGTGTCTCTACAGGATCTGTGCCAGATGTGGTATTTCCTTTACAGGGACCTGGTATGACAAGCAAAGAAAAAGGCCCTCCTGTCCCACCTGTTGGGGTAAGTGAGTGTTCAGTGTCACCATTCTGAAGAAACAGGGAAAGAAAGAAATGAATTGAGGGTCGGGTTACAGTTTTCCTGATCCCATGTTGTTTATTTCTCTTTAATTCTGACAGCCTCAAAGACAAAAGAACATCCGATGATTCGTTTTCGAAAGGTAAAGCATCGTCTGTCAACAGCTGCATGTTAGCTCTGTGAACTAACCAAAGATTTAGCATATTGTCCAGTGGGCACTTATCAGTGACACAGTATTGCATTGGCCTGAATGTAAGACTACCCTGATTATAAATGACCCCCTTTGTAACACCTGTTTTTGGAAATAGACTTAAAGCACACTTTGACACTCGTCCTGTTGGAAAGCTTTCACTGAGATACTATTGATCCACGGAGAAGAGAGTCTTCCTTCCCTGTAAAAGTGAAACTATAGTATCGAAACAGAATGTAAATCCCACATTTATGCAGCGTTGTCTATTATTTAGACTTCTTTGTCTTTTTTTGAGCTCTTCATCATCTGGGTCTGTTTGCACAAGGGTGGGGCTGAGTTCCACAGATGCACACAGATCCTGTTCACACCTTGCATCAATATGCGACAGCAAGTGAACAGCTCTTAGTATACCAGCTCACACGTGGTATTATCCCAGGGCTGAGAAACACTACTTTAATACATGTCGGGAGATGATTCTCAATAGCAAACTGTTATGAACGAGCTCAAATCGGACATCTGTTGTAATATGATTGAGTCTAATTAGCTAAATATGTGAAAATAAATTTCTGTAGACTTACAACTGACACCAGCCTGCCCCTCCTCTCTCTGAATGATGCCCCATAGCTGTAAACCAGTTTATTGTTAAAGACTTGCAGCCTTTCTGTACAGTAGAGTAGTCTGAGGGCTTCAACCATACATCAGTTCAACAGCATTGATACTCTATAAGTGTACATATTAACATATGATAACCTCATTGGTACAAACAAGTTTACAATAATAATAGCACTACAACAACGAATCGATAAAAATGGAATATTAAAAGTGTTGGCAACGAATTTCATTATTGATTCCTTGTGTTGTGGGATTAATGCGTCACTCGCTACGTCGCACAGCAGTTTATTTCACCAGCAGATGGAGCTGAGCAGAGGCAGAGAAAACGGGTCGCCCGAAATCTTCTAAAATATAGGAGCAGTTCATACTGCATAGAAGTAGAATGTGTATGCAGCATCCTGCAAGGTCGGCATGGAGCGCACGCGCGCATGCACGCACACACAAAAAACGATTGTTTTTCTATGGCTTTTGCACGTCATGTCAATGATATAATATCACTGTGTGGATCAATTAACCGTGTTGCAGATTGCACCCTTCTAGTTTGTGAACTATCAGCTTCTACCTGCACAGATCTCACAGTCAGCAGTAGGAGATGAGGAGAGCATAATTTTGTATGGTAGCCTACTGATGGAAAAAGTTAAACTGGTAACTACAAAATAAACCACATTTCATACTTTTGATATGTAGTTTCACAGACACCGTATTTTTTTCTGGGTTGTGTGTGAAATCAAGAACAATATAAAATCAGTCTGCAGTCTGTTTAGACTTTATTCTTGGTTAACACTGCTGGGGGCTAATATCTGTTCTATTTGTGTGAAACAGTTTTTTTTAATTACCAATATGTTATAGGTCGCAGTATATAACTCATCACTGGATGTTGAAACAAATCCTGTCAACAGTTTCATGGTTTGCATTTTTCTTTATTATGTAAATACCTCTTTTTGTATAGCATACATGTGTAAATGATTTTGTTAAAGCTATCAGACATCAACATTTCAGTTGTTTTGTTAAAATTATTTATAATTTAACTTTAAAAGCTCAGGGGCGTCCAAGCAGTAACCTGTTGTTTGAGCACTTTTTTGCATTGTCAATTTGAAATAATGTTCGGTTTTTGAATGAAGGGGTGGAAATTTAAATTTTTTATTTTTACTTTACTCAACAAAATAATCAACCGATTAATCGATTATTAAAATAATCATTGGTTGTGGCCCCAAATAATACATTGTTTATTGTAGGGATGGTGAATCTTCACATTTATGCATTTGTAATAAAATAATCAGTTATCATATTATAACACAAAAAACACATGATTATCTTGTTTTGAACCTTTGAGGTTTAGTCTATAGTCTGTAATGATCATTATTGTTATCACACCTGTAATTTGATATCGGTGCATATAAAAAAAAAAATGTGTACATTTTCTACGTTTATGTCATCAGCATCATCTTGACATTTCTTACAACTCCAGCTGGGCCTCCACAGGCCTTCTGGTGTCAAAACTCATGTAAATTACTACACACATGACTTGATTGATGTCTGGAACAATTATATTGTAGTTTTAAGGGCAAAAAAAGAGTTGATTTCCTACCCTGCATGAAGATGAAGAGTTCTCTTAAGTTTTACAAAAAAACTGGGAGAGCAACCCCTGCTTCTGTAATACAGGCCAACTTTGTTCTTCTTAAGGCCATTTTAACACTTGTCTGATATCACCAAAGAAACATCTGAACAAATATGCATGAAGAGGTGCTAACGATAAGGTCATTTAATGTTTTGCTGTTTCTTATCAAACTAAAAACAATGATCTATTCTTGTTCATGTCTACTGTAGTGGATTCCTTGTGGGCAGTGTGTAGGATGCCATAACACAGTGAATTGTGGGCAGTGTGCCAACTGCAAGCATGGACTGCAGAGTCCCGAGACCCGAAAACGCATATGCCGGAAACGAAGGTGCATATGTCCTATTCGGAAGGTAAGTTACAACAATTATTTATATCATTAAATAGAAAAAATGTGTTCTAAACATCTGTCTTTTTGGTTCTGTATGTTACGTAGGGTCCTGGAGGTGGAGGCTTCCTGCAGCAGAGGCCTCCTAATGACATTCCTGAAGCATTTGATGACAGCATGAGTTTCCAGGTGAGGAAAGCTTCTGTAATCAAAGTGCACTTGTTTAAATCGCTTGCTGGCATCTGAGAGATCTCCACATTCTGATTTCAAAGGCTTGTGTAGATTTTCATTGGTTCTTGTTGAACTTTATATGCGCTACAATGTGGCAAAACTAAAGGAGGGTCAGAGATACTTAATTGTAGACTTTTAAGAACTGTATCACATGTTTTGTAATTATAATGTGGACTTTGACATGGACTGATTCATTTCATTGATTCACTGAGTTCTAATTTATTTTGCAGAGTGAAGTAATGGACTCGCAGGTAATCATTGAAATTACTAAAATATTTCACAAAATAAAAAACCCATATCTTTTTTTGTTTAAATATGTGTTAAATGTTCTGGTGGTCACTGACAATGTTTTTTACTCCTGCAGCACCCGAGTTTTAAAAGCAGTGACACAGAGAACTTCTCAGTCAATGTGGACGTAGATGACGAGGATGACATGTCAACTGACGATGATGATGATGTGAGTGTTTTTCTTGTTGTTGTTGTTTTTCTTCCATACAGACAGGGTGACATAAAGCAATCCTTCATAGCTGTTGCTCATGTCAGTTACTGTGCACTCCAGTGGTAACACGTTCTGGAACCAAATAGAGCTGCAGCAATCAGGCAAATTTCTATTGATAGAAAATTAATCAGCAGCCTTTTGATAATCAAATAATAATTTTATCATAGATTTGCCAAGTTGTGCCTCCATATGGTTTCTAGTTGGAAAAATGTTGGCCACTCACAGCAGAGGCAGGTTTTTCCCATAGACTGTATAAAAGAAATTGACGTCACCCATTGGTTTGTGGACTGCTGCTCGGAAGCCAATAGTTTCGAATCTAGGCAGCGCCATCTTGAAAATTTCAGGTGCATGCTGGGGAAAAAAAGAACATGGATTCTACTTATATGGGCATGAGGCAGCGCCATGGGTGGAGCCAACGGCGGAGCAGGGAGGTTGTGATTGGTTGCGAGGGCTGGATCTCGAGGACATTGGTCAATCAACCTGTCAATCACGACGTAGCCACGCCCTAATGCATACCCTGCTTTATCGTCAAATATAAAATCAGGGACATAAATGAACATCATACTGCATTGAAGAAGGCTTTAAACTAGGGATTGAGACCATAAACACATTTTGAAAACCATAAACACATTACTGAGGTTAGAAATCAAGTGAGAAGTTGGTGAATTCTCCATTGACTTGTATAGAGACGGAAGTCCTGTTGAACACAAAACGGTCGCCCCCTGGTGGCCTTTTGATAGAATGCAGCTCTAAGTTACTTCCGCGTTGGCCTCATTTCAGAGGACCAGAACTCCCTACCTGGTTTTTCCTAGGCAAAGTCTATAAAAGCATACATTTTGGGAAGAGTGCAGGACAAGTAGCACACTTAATGTCTCATAGAGAAAGTTGCCCATAATATGGTTGTCCTGTGGTTAACTCTTGAGAGACATGAGAGATTATTTGGGTTTCTCCATTGTCGTAAGGGGTTTGTTATTCATTATCCGTTATATTTCATAGCTCAATCTTTCTATTATATAATTTAAAGAATTTTTCACTTATTTAAAAAGTTATTCAAATAATTTTTCATATACATATTTGTCATTTCCTCTACATAACACTTGACCAAAGAATCTAATTAGCGCTCATTTCTTCACTTGATTATCACATTATGTCTTCATGTTTTTGCTTAATTTCTCTTCTTTTTCTTTTCAGTGGCATAAGAAACGGAAGCGACGTTCCTGCGGAGAATGCAAAGCCTGTCTCTGCAGGAAAGACTGTGGCACGTGTGATTTCTGTATAGACAAACCCAAGTTCGGAGGCAGCAACAAAAAGAGGCAGAAGTGTCGACTACGTCAGTGTCAGAGACAGGCGATGGTGAGAGTCTGCTGGACTGAAACGGTTAATCTATCTCTTATAGTTTCTCGCAGTATTGATGTAATTGTGTTGGTTTGAAATCTGCTTACATTCGGCAGAGACACTTGCTGCCCTTCCAGATGGGACAAGGTGACTACGGTGCGGATAACCCGCTGCTGCCAGGCAGGCCGAGGCCTCACTACACGTACAGTCGAAAGTCGGGTTTAAAGAAGAAGGGAACACAACTCGGCATGGACTTCACTGACAATGAAGATGAGGACAGTAACTATCAACCAGTGAGTTGCCAGTGCCTTTGAGTTTAATAAATGTTTTTAAATATCAAGTTTGATCATTTGTTATTAAAGCTCCTATGTAAACAAGGTTGCTCTCTTCTTCTTTTTCTTCTATTTTCTTGCTGCAGATGAATTGGAGCTCCGAGCCCCCCGGTGGCAGCAAACACCCTTACGAGATGAACCACCATTCGTCTATGCAGGTTTGAAAACAGATTCTTATCCACATGTTCTCCTTCGCCTCGAAGCTCATCTCACCAAACTAAAATGCCAACTGAATGCTGTGTCTCAGCAGTAAAATCATTCAGATTTCAGGGCTCAAAATGGGCTGCCTGACAGAGCCCTTCAAAGTTTTATATTCTTCCTGCTTTTCAATTTTGCGAACACGTCGTCTCTGGCGGTAGTGGATCTGTGGTTTTGAAAAGCAGAATGGAAAAGCAACACTCCTCCTGACTTCTTTTTCTTTCTTTGATGCTGTTCTTTTCGCCTTTAGCTCTGGCTCTCCTCAGTGAATCCAGGCCTCGATCCAGCTCTGTTTGACCAGGTCCACCAGTGTATCAGTGTATGGTGTCACGCCTGCACCTCCTGATTTAATTTAAGGTCGTTCACTGAATTTGTTACGCATTCAGACAATCCATACCTGTGATGAGCTGTGGATTTTCTTTTTTTTCTCACCCTTTTCTCAAGTTGGAGTGGGCCCCCTTTCTTACTTTTGACTGCCATGGGGTGGGGCGTAAGTTAGTTTGATCTTATAAAGAAAGCATATCGCTGCCAAGCTGCACTCGTTTCTTCTTGGCCGTCCTTCAGTTTGTTCTTGTCACTTGAACAGACGGAAATATCTGGACACATCAACAGCACCGTCGTGTTCAATCAATGTGTTTGGCAATGGGATACATTTTGTAACAGCTTACACCACAAGTACAGACTGTCAGTGAATGAGTTTTCATAGTGTGACTTATGTTGCAACTAATGGTGCACAGATTTTTTTTTTAGTTGTATTTGTTGCTTTCTAAACAGCCAAAAAAGTACATTGGCTAAAATTCAGCCTTGTCCAGTCCTAGTTTAAACCAAAGCTGGTTAGGCCCCACCTTTCTCGTTGATCAGTAGCTGGAAAATTCCTCTGGATTTGTTTCTCGTTTCCAAGTCGTCTTCGTCTTCTCTGCTTCTGCTTTGTGTTCGGATGACTCGCCTTAAATTTCTCTCCAAGGTTTCAATTTGTAGTATCTTGTTTTGGGTTGCACAAAGTCTTACGTAGATGACATCATCATGGGCTGTCTGTCCATTCGTTCATTTGTACTATTCTTGTGCAATATCTCAGGAACGCCTTGAATTTCTTCAAATGGGGCACAAATGTCAATTTTGACTCAAGGATGAACTGATTCGAATTTGGTGGTCAAAGGTCACTATGACCTCACCAAACACATTTTGGGTAATAACTCAAGAATTTATACACTCAAACAACTAATAGGATAAAGTGATGAAATGATGACATTTTATATCCAAAAAGTCAAAGGTCTACTTCACTTTGACATAATAATGTTCTGTAAAAAAAAGTTTTGTGGCCCGTTATTAAACACCATAACTCAGGAACAGGAGGGAAGATTGTGACCATATTTCACATTTGGTTGGATACTGATTGCTGACACTAATCTTGGTGTCCAAATTGAATCAGTGATAACTGTATAGATTTCTTCTGCTAAAGATGTGTGTGAAGCATCCACCTTTTAAAATGTGTTGCTTCTTTGCTGCAACAACCATATCTGAAGCTTTCTCTGCTGTCACGACTTTATTGGTTAAGCATGTTAGTGAACACATACAGTTCACTGGAATCATACATGTGGATGTAGAGATGATGAAAAAATAGCACTTAATACCTTCAAAGTCTTTACTACAAATATAAGTCTGGACAGACATGGATGTAAACTGCAGCTTGACTTTGCAGTTGGTCACACACTACAATCTATCTACATACACTAATTAAACTTGCCAGGGAAGCAATTTGTCACCCAAGGGCCGAATGTTTGTATGTGATGAATGCTAACATACATTTGTACTGATAGCTTAGACAATGAGCCATCGTCACACACCCAAGTTAGTAATTGTATTTATTCCATGATTCATGGTCCATGATCTAATACAAAATGATAGATGCCTTTGCCACACTCTGCAGTTTAAAGATGATTTGATATATTTTGATGCAGCTAAGATTTTATTTTATTTCCCCCCCCAGTTTGGATATTTTTGATTGCACATGAGTTACATATTGAGATTTGACTGACTGGAGTTGCAGTTAATAGTTATGCTCATGAGATCAACTTTTTAAATCTAGGACCAGCTAAGCAGATGGGATGGAGACAGATCAGGCAGAGATGGTCTAAGGCATGCTGACGAAGAGGATGAGGAGGAGGAAGAAGAAGATGAAGAAGACGAGCTGCCCATGGTGAGTAGGGATAGAATCGAACTGTTTCCTAATCATGGCGAAGCTGCTGGCATCAACAACTAAAACCAAAGCTGTGTGTATTTAGCCTAACTGTTCAGCTTAGTTTTTAACGTATCGTAAAACTAGTCAAATGGTTGTAAACCTATTTCGTGGCTGAGAAAACAGCCCACTTCTACAAACCAGCCCCTCCTCTCTCTACCAGTGGTACCTGCAGGCAGTGAATCACATCAGCAGCAGAGGAAGGAGGCCAGAGGACAGGAGGAATGACTTATAGTGACTGATGTCTGTGTGATGTCAGATATATTATTTATTTTATTGACATGTTAGATTTATTTCTAGTGGGATATTATTAAGTATATATGGAGACATTGTTGTTGTTAATATTACTCTTGCTACTCTATAGATGATATTTAGTTGCATTTAAAATATGAATAATTTCTAATCCTGTTCTGAATGAAGATATTAAAAAAAACAAAGTTGTTGAGTACTGAAAAAGAACTGGACAGATAAGGAGCGTTGATAGTAGTACTGATAAAATCCAAATGATACCCATCAATAATGTTGAGTGTGTAGTAAATGTTAGTTTATATTAGTAGTCTGGATAATTACTCATAGTGCTAAATGCATGTGAATTTTTTTTATGTCATTCTGTTCTCTGCAGATCACACAGATCTTCAGTTTGGCTGATAGTCCAGCTGCGAGTGGTGTGGACATTGAAAACCAGCTAATGAAACTGCTATGGTCTTTACGCTCCTCCGTATTGCCAATCCTATGGTATGCCATAATGGTGGAGGGCCCACAACTCCAGCTTATCCAGTGTGCTAAACAGTCCAACATGGTCGACACCATAGTGCTGATCGACCCCGGCTTTTGCTATCAGGTCACCGTCCAAAAGCAGCCGCTGCTCCCCACCCACCCGCTGTATGATGACTACCCAGCACGATTGACCTCGGTGACTGAAGTGGTGAACCTACTTTTGGGCCTGGAGAAGTACGTTGTATGCCAGGGCCTGCCTCCCAAAGAACCATTATCTAACAAAGACTCAATCACACTAGAGCGTGCATCAACATGTGACTTTTTGGTTAAGAAAAACGTGAGCATCTGTTTTAACTGCAGAGCGCTGAGAGATTGAGAACTTTTAAATTTCTGCAGAGACGGAACAAAAAAAATCTGTGACCACATTGGAGACCACCAGTCCTCTGGTACATCTCTGTGCCGTTTATTTTCATTTTGGTTTCTGATTTTCTTTTGGTGATAACATAGGTCACTTTACAGATTTACCTCTGGACTGTAATAGTATGGTTTGATTATCTGAAGAATCACCAAAGGCATTCCAGGAGCTGTGACATTATAATCAGTTGCATTTCTTTCTCAGATGTTTTTTTTGTTTTTTTCTGTCATGAGTCTAATGTTAGAGTTTGGACGATGTGACGGGTAGAGGTCAAATCTGTCAGCCTGTTGTATGGTTAATGTGCTGTTGGTTGGTACACACTCTTACTTGAGGAATCTGTAGCCCTCCCTAAATTTTATCATTAAATTCAAAAATAACTGCGTGTCCTTTAATCCCATGTGAACAATATTGTCATTCATCCAGATTATGTGTAACATATTGGGTGGAGCTGACCAGCTTGTTATTTGTTTACATCTTGTCCACCTCTTCGGTTTTATAGGAAATAGTCCATTTTATTAATTCATCAAAGGTTTTGATATTTATCTGTGCATTACTGGCTCTGACTTAATGTTTAAACCTCTAAATGATTGTGTATTCCAGTATATGCAAAAATCATTGAAAAAAGAGACTGTGAAATATACTTTTTTGATATTCAACTTGGGGTTTGTTTTGTTTTTTTAGTAAAAATCTCACTTCATGTTAAAAAAAACAAACTGAAAAGGGAAATATAAATCTATACAACTTGACCAAAGTAAATTCAAATGTAAAACACAATGAGTGCCCAAATATTCACCTAAATTATTAGTGAGTCACACTGTATGTTAATTAGAGATCACCAGAGTCTAGCATGCAAAGTCAGTGAACAGTACCAACTGTGAAGGATACAACAACAGTGAATATCATACAGGTCATAAAGGTCAGTTACCATGATCCACTGGGTGAGTTATGAGACAGTGATCAGAAAACAATTGTTGCCTTAACAGTTGCAGCTTAATGTCTGTGAGACAAATCCACTGTTAAAGATAAAACACTAAATGCCTGAAGAAGTGAGTGCCAGAGGACGTGTCAGTGACTAAAGGGAACAGAATTGAGGTTTTTAAGCATTATACTGACAGCTGTTAAAGTTTATTTTCCAGACATTTACCCCAAACAGAAAGTCACAACTATAAACAATGTTGTTAATTTAAGTGTCTGAGTCCAGACCATAGTGCCCTAAAACTCTGACAATACGACAAAACAATATGGCATTAAACCTTTCATTAAAGGTTGGGTTCAATTTTAAAGGTGTTGTGAATAATGTTGTAAACCTGTCGTGACTTTTGAAATGATGAGATTCACTGAACGTTAATCTCGGTAGAAAGTTTCTTTTTTCTTTAAGTATTTTAGTCTTTTTCACATTCATCAAAATTTTTGGGCTGCTGCAGTCAGGGCATGGGCTGGTTTAGATCAGCTGATTCATCATCTAAAATGTGCTGACATTTTACCACAGAAACCAGAATTCCTTTGTATGATTTTTTTTTATTTTTATGTGATACCCTGAAATAAAACTTGGTTTTGTAGCCAAAAGTCTTACAGATGACATTATTTATTAAGCTGGTAAAAGCGTGTGAACCCTCCTTAAATCATGTCCTTCCGTTTCTGTTCTTGACTCATATTATTCTCTGTATTTAATGTATTTTAAACCTTTTGATGGATTTTTAAAACTGAACTATGTAAATTTAAAAAATAAAAAATGTTGGCCCATCCCTTCTCCATTGCAATCCAGTGACTTTAACAATATGAAAGCTTATGTATCCTTAACATATATAAAACTCATTTTTATCACCTCGGGTTCCTCAAGTAACTGTGCAAAATTTGAAATGTATGGGAACAGTTAATTATTCTTTTAGAATTCAAACAGAATGGACATGAAAGGTTTTCAATATTTCCTGTCTTTGTCTTTTTGGAGACAGTGTGAAAATAAACTTTTCTTTCTGAATCCTTTTATGTTTGTCGAATACTGTCTGTTTGACTTCATACATCCCAAAGACTCTTGAGAACAATGTAAAGTTTTATATTCCTTAGTATTAGCATATAGCTGCTGCTTCAAATGTTTATCTAGCTGTTTCATCCTTTGTTTGTGTGTAAGAGACAACAGTACACTGAGCCGGATTATGTTTCAGTTACTGTCAGAGTGAACTAAGTGTTTGAATTATTGCTTTTATTATTCAACAGAGTTATTTCAATGGAAACTACAAATGTGTCTTGACTTGAATTGAGTTGAGCTTAAAGTCAAACATCTCTGCTGCCCTGAGACTTATTGGATTTACAGAATAGCTGGTCATGTAGGGATGAACTATTTTAATAACAGTTTCCTCTTTAAAAAGAAAACAACCTAAAATACTTTTAATTATGCTATACAGTTGAGCGTTATTATGAATATTGTGATTTATGTAACAGTTGGCACCATACCTGGTTTCCAATGCTTAATTACTGCATTAATAGCATGGCTCACAGAAAGAGTTGTATTATTTATATAGCTACTTTAAATTAGAATGTATAATATATTTAATACGCATTTATACCTACTGCAGATTTGTGAGGTTTCCAAAACAACATAGACAACCTATTTATAGCACAGGCATACATGCTGTGATTTATACATTTAAAATGAAAGGAATGAATAATAAAGATGTCCTGCATATGCAATAAAAATAGCCTTATTTAAGTTGTCTTAATTGGAGTAATAGGATCTCCTCAGGGGGCGGAACGGACTACACGCAGGCTACAACTGGATAACGTATTTTTCTTAGTGGATTAAGTGGCGCACATTGAAGGCATGTAACATCTGGGAGGGGCATCTTTGCTGTGACAGTGTCGAGTCAGTTGGCTGTGTAGAATAGAGGGTTTTCATCCGGTGCAGAAGGGAAACCTTTCTTCTTACTGAAAACAGGTCTGCTGAGATGCGCAGCGCTCCGACGCAGCGGAGGTCGAGAGGCTGCTGGTGAATTACAATTGGGATACGAAGCCACCATGAACGAGGGGCATTTTTCATTTATCGCGAATTGCCGCACATTTGATTCATCAGAGCATTCTTCTGAGGAGGATTTCGTCCTGTAGTCTCACACAGGAATGATTTTTTTCGGCTTGGCTTTGCTACAGAGGACCATGGAGACCTCCGGTCATGCTCTCTGGTAAGAGGGGATTCTGCTCCAAGATGTCCTTCTCATCCTCACTGGGCATATGAATGAAAAGCAGTCAACACAACCTATATAATCTCTATAAGAACACCTTGGCCTATATAGGAGTCTACAGAGCGTTACTATGCATTGTATTTATTGAGGCATGTAGTGTCAACCTTATCGTAAAAACAGGGTTTGTCATCGCGTCAGCCAGTGACACACCTGCGATATGTTATTGCTTCCATGAAGTAGTCCGGTGTGTTTCTTTATCAGCCGGTGCTGCCGTCTGCAAAGGCTATGCAGATGAAGGATGGCTGCTGTTGCAGGCTGAGAAGCCGGGCTTAATGTGGGCACACATGCTCTCCACACTGAGCTGAATAACACGCCTGTAAAATGAAATGCAAGGACTGACAGAGACGGGAATGCAATGTGTGTGTGTGTGTGTGTGTGTGTGTGTGTGTGTGTGTGTGTGTCTCATTTGGGGTTGTATTGTTTTCCAGCGCCTGTAAACACAAGAACATATTGTCTGTGGTGTACATTCATTAAAAGGCAGGAAATGCCGGGATTGCAACTGCATCTGCATGAATGCAAACAGGCAGCTTTAAAAGAGTGAAAATCTATGTCATGCTTCTTGGGAATACACAACTTCTCCCTGTTGCTGCATTGTTATGGAGCAGAATAGGCAGAAGCATGCTGCTCCTGCTGCTGTCTGCTGGGCCTTATTGATTTAACTGTTCTCATGCAGCAGTGTAAAGCCCTATTATTAACAGATTCCTGAACAAGGGTGTCTGTCTGCTTCTGAAAAAACTCCTCTAAATCTGTCGCAAGGGTCAGTCAGTGCCTTCAGGCTGATTCACTGCTAGTCCACCTTTGCTGTATTTGGGAGACACGAGAGGGTTTTCCACTTTGCTGCCGAGCATTTTATAAAGTGCTGATTGTTACTATTTTGGGGATCTTGTATTTCCTAGGGCTTTGAAATCATGCCGGACCATTAGACCCTCTCCAAAAACATTTGGCTTAGCTGCTTTATTGCAAGGTAAGGTAGGAGTCCATTTATGCTTGCTTTCATCTGGATCCCTTTGGATTTTAACACATGTTGGTGTTTGTTTTCTCCCTTCTCTGTTCACTGTTGTCTTCAAATCTGTAGCATGGCACTCTACTTGTCTATGAAGCACTCCCTGTGGTTTCCATACTACCTTGAGTGTTACAACTCAATCAAACACTATGGAAGTGGACCTTGACCCAGATTGGCGTAAACACAACACAGTGTTTTTGCCATGTTCTTACACGGAGCACATCAAGGTGACACTTCTCCTTTTATTACGCCCTCAAGACATGGACTGACATAATTTGAGCATCTGGTTCAGTAGTAGTTTACTGACATACACGCATGTTTACACTTTCACAAACTCACCATCTGATCTGAATAGAAGACCTCTCAGCAAACCCTTTTACCTGTACATTGTCATGGATTTAAATTTAAGAAAGGATGCTATTGGTGTCATCCAACGTGTCTTAGTGCTTAGTGTGTGAGCTCAGGGAATCAATTCCCAGACCTTATCAAGTGTTGAAAATACACCAGAGCAGCAGCGCAGAGAGAATTCACCCACATTTCTGCAGTTATAAAGAACATGGGATCACAAGAGAATCAGATCAGGCTGTTATGCATGCATAGTAATGAATGGATGTGTATGGCTGCCGCTGCACATCCTAAGCAGTTCTGAACTCCCTCCAAAACCAACAAAGCGGATTACAGGCACTGTGGAACATGAAGATGTCTATGGAATACATACAGAAATACCTCCAGGTGTTACAGAGCAAAGGGAAAATGTATAGGAATAATCCCCTTGGACGTTAGAGCCACATTCCTTTCTTTATTACTCCTCCCCACCTCAGCTTAGCAGAATCCAGGTGGATGGCAATCACCAAGATTGCTTTGTTTCACCCGCGGTAGTCGTGTGAAATGTGGAAAGGTGAGCATCAAGGCCGGAGAGGAGAAATAGCCAGCCTCATGATTGGTCAGACTGAGCTAAGCTGCCATGCTATGTGCTGATAAGCGTGTTATAAATCAGCACAAGAAGAGATCATATTAGTGACGGGGGGTTGGAGACGGGGTCATCTGACCTTCCATAAGCCCTCTACAGTTCTTTGGTAGGGGTTAGTCAGGTGGAGGTAGTTCAGTAGTAAATCCTCTGAATTGAGTCAGCTGTATGTCCCAGCTGACCATGATCTTCTATTCATACTAGTCATAAATGTAGAATGCCTTTTTATCTTTAGGTTAAAAACATTTGGGTGTTGACATTTCTACTCTACGTCCTCATCATTACAATTTGCCAATGGGTGTATAACGTCTTTGGAGGTTGATGGTGAATGGCAGGGAGAGCATTCAGGCAAAGGTCACATTACTTTTCTCTAACAAATGAAAAAAACAAGATGCAACATGTTCAATGAAAATGTCAATGCTACACAGTCTGAGACACCGTTGATTTTGTTTTAACTCCTCAGCAACAGCTTGGGACTTTTAATGCTTGTCTAACAGGGGCTGAATAGTTGTAACCCTGGTCTGGTTACCATGTGTAAGTTCACAACAGCAACAGCTGTGTCAACACCAACAGTCAACATGGGGGGCTGCCAGCCTCACCTGTCCGTAGTGAACATGAGGTGATACTTCAGCTGCTCTTTTACACGTCAGCTGCTCCAGTTCGCCCGTTGACAGGATTAACAAACGTATTGTGCATCTCATGTAGGTTGGAACAGATGGAGAAGCAGCTACTGTAACATATTAAGACATGCTGTTCTGTAAGTCAAGAATGCATCTCTTCCATAAATGCTGTTGACAACAGTAGGCTGTTCCTGGGACTCTTGGGCTGGATAAAAGCTGACAGCAGAGAGAGTGAATCTCTTTAAAAAAGCTTAGAGGCATCGTGTTTATCAAGGGGTGAGGAAGCTGGATATAAAACTGCTGCCTGTAGGAATTTAGCTTTGAATGTTGAGATCTAATATGCATGACGTCTAAGCAAAACAGAGAGCAGAGGAGTTCCTTGTTTGGACATGGTAGGATTGGACCTACCGTACAGGCGTCGGACTTGAATATTAAACTCCTTGCTGATTTGCATTCGTGTGATGCGAGCAGCACAGGGGCAGCTCACTCATTGCACGCCTCATGTTTTAATCAACATGGCTCCCACGGTGCTATCTGTACTGCCATCCAGCCCCTGATCCTCCCCCCTACACATGCTAAGTCAACATGTGTTTGATGATGGTGTTAGGTTCATATCTCTTGTATTCATATCTCTCACGATCCTTCCTTTGATGCGGGTCTCTGTGACTTATCTGATTCTTGGTTGTCCCCCATGTCTCCTGCAGGCTTCTCTCTGGAATGTGATGTAGTCCCCTGTTGTTGTACCTGTACCTCTGCACACATCTGCTCACCAGATGTTTAAGCAGTTTGAACCAGTGAGCTCACAGATACCCTCAGGTGTGTTATTTGTTAGACTCAGTAGTGGTTAGAGGGAGACCTGTTGCAGTTGATTGATTCTCACTGTTACTCCATCCTTTGTCATTCACTGAGGTGATGCTTGAGTTTGTGACAACACTGGAGTGATGATGCTGTTTGAGGCTATGCATGTTTTGATGTTAAGCTCTCACTACTGTGGTGTTTTTGGGATCTTTTACCAGAGGTTGTGGCTTTTATTGTCATGTAGTTTTTCTTTACATTTCCTTTCCGTCATTTTTCTCTCTGTAGGTGACACCTTTTCAATTTCAGTTTATGTGTAACTATTGCTGCTAGCATAAAGTGGAAGTCATCTTCTGTTGATTCCAAACAGCAACAACTGATTATTAAGTTTTATAAGAAGCAAATGGAGAAGCTTCCAGGAACTAGGTATACTCTGGGTTCAACTAAAGTGAAAGTGTAACTTTTTAAACAGCCGGCAATAACAGGATAATGACAGATGATAATTGTTTAAAGTCTTTTGATTCTATTTTATTGTATTTCTACTTAGTTTATGCTTTTTATTATTATCATTCTAAAAGTTCAATCTCGATCTCTTAACCTAGTTTTAGTCTAGCTTTTGATAAACCATTTCTCTTACTCTTTCTTATTTATTTATTTAATTAATCCCTTATTTGTATTTATTTTATTTACATTTTCTAATCATTTTATTCATTTAAGCTTATCATCCTTATTTTCTTTAAATTTTTGTCCTTTAATGTGTTCTTTGTTTTTGTTCTCCCATTGTTTTTAATTCCTTTTCTTTATGTTTCTTCTTGTTCTGTCCTATTATCAGCTTGTCAATCAGCTGTGAAGCACTTTGAAGTACACTAGCCTGTATGAAAGGTGCTATATAAACTACGTTTGGTCGATTGCTTGATTGCTTGATTGATTGATTGATTGAGACGCTAAAACATAGTGTAAAGTGCACCACATGTCAGCCATGTTGTTGAGTGTCATATCCAAAGATGCCATACAGTTCAAGTCAAAAGTCTGGGCCCACCTTCCCTTTTTCTTTATTGATAAAGTATGTCCAAACCTTCGACTGGTACTGTGCATATGGAATGAGTGTGTTGCCATATAGAGTAGTACTGAGAGAGAGTCAGTATGTCAGCCAACTTACCCAGTAATGTCACTTACACAGCTTTATCTACTTGCTAACATGATCTTGACCTGCTTTATGTTAAAACTGCCTTGAGATAACCTTTGTTGTTATTTGGAGCTATATGAATAAAATTGAATTGAATTGAATTAACATTAGCTAACAATAGCAACCATAAGCAAAACTTTACAGTGTCTTAGAATAAGCAAGAGTGTCCAAGTCGCATATAAATGTAAATAAACCTTTTTATATTAGTAAGAGGGAGTTGTGTTGTTTCTTCTTGAAAGGTTACATAGTCTCTCTTTAAATCACTGTATTAGCAGTCATAGAGCAGCAAAGAAAACATGCATGGAATGGATTGTTAGTTTTATAGAGATAAAGCCCACATTTCAGAGAATGAAAAGGATAGCAGCAACTTTCCAAGCAAATGTTTTGGTTTCTGGACAAAGCCATTCTTAAAAGGCATGGCAGCATTTTGGCTCCAGCATTCAGCTGCCCAGCAACCATCCAGAGGAACACCAAATGTCTGTGTCCGTCTCCTCTTGACTGCCTCTCTCAGGGGGCTCACTGCTCAACGGAGCACAGCCGTGACACTGCTTTCTACATTCCCAGGTGAAAGTCACATGCAGTATTAGATTAACTTCAAATGTGATCATCATGAACCTGGTTTTGTGTAACAGGATTCATGTGAGCTTTTGTCTGAGAGGGCAGTCGTAACTCTGCCACTTGTTTAGTGTGAAAGGCTCCTACTTGTCTGTCAGTGGGAGGTCAAGCATGCTGGGGGTTTTCACACGTACAGGAGCAAACAGCAGTTACTGGTTCAGTTCCAGGACAGGAGCCAACGCAAACTGGGTAGAAATATTTCAAGTATGTCTTCACACAAAGCGAGCCTCACTCTTTATGTTGTTTGAGTCGGCAAAACAGAACACTGTGTCTTACTGACCCCAAAAATCAAAAAGCTGGTCAGTTGTGTGCAGAGCTTTGAGACAGCTGCTCTTTTCAGCCGACTAACTGATAGATAAACGTTTCCTTTTGAAAGATGCGACACTGCCAGAAGCAGTCTTTGGAAGTGTAATTTTGATTCAGCCCTTGAGGCCTTCCATCTAGATTTGTGGGTTGAATGGAGTCATTTTATGATTTACTCAACTGGCAAGGCGACAGCAAGATGCTTGTTTATGGCAGCGATTTGTGAGCAGCATTGAGTGAGGGGCTTTTGGCAGTTAATGCTAACGCTATTTTGGGATGTCAGGTCTCTATTGGGTATTCGGGAAGAGGCTTTGTTTGTAATGAACCTCTATTATGTGGGGAAAAGTGCACATGAAACATTGCTCACTTCCTGCAGTCAATTGAAGGCAACATTTCTTGTCGAGGGTTGTAAAAAAAAAGAAAGAAGTGTTTTATTCAGGTTGATTTTTTCCATGTCAACAGAATTATCCCAGATGATCCAAAAAATAGAAGCCATAAAATACAGTAAAGGTAATTCCTTTTAAAGTAAGCTCCATGTAAACCTGGATATTTATGACAGCAGGAAACCCCACTGAACATTGCATTTATTCCTCGCCTCTGTTATTTATTCCATCACTTTGTTGCTGGCTCCGTTCCTCTGGCTCCCTCTCCTTCTTTGTACCAGTAGCTATTGAGCTGTTGAGACATAAAACATACAGGGTTTAGGTTTCTCCCCCTCATTTCTCTTTATACATTATTAATGTTACTTTTCCTGTCTCATTTTTCCTCCTCTTTGTAAATTAATTGGTCGCTAATTGCATGTGAGAGCTAATTTTAGAGCATTACTCACTTTCAAAATGCTTTAAGGTGCAAGTTAGTTAAGGCTTTTTTGGAACTTTTAATTAATAACTTTTTTTTTGTTTGGCTTAAACTGCTTAAATGCATATTATAAATGTGGCTTTTTATATTGTTAAATTGGGGTTTATAGTGCTTTTAATGTAATGTAATGTTAACAGATTCTCTTTACTGGATACAATATTACAAATTGACTTGCTGTGTTTTTGATGATTTGTGTATACTTAACAGTCATAGAGGAAAAAGAAGTTCCACTGTCTTTTCTCATCAAGTTACATTTTTTTAATCTTTTGAAGGATTCAGCTTTAGACACCTGAGAAGAGGTGCAGTGGCTCCCCCTGATGGTACCTTGTGTCATCTGAAAATAGGAGAGACCCATGCTTATCTACTGCTGACTTGCCAGAAATGCAACCACTGACTCTACACCTCAAGACAACACATGGCTGATACCGCAAGGTTAGAGGGGGACGGAATATGGACAAATGTGCGCTGCTGTTGCATCTCAGCTGTGGTTTAATCTCACTTTCTTTTCATCAGGTGAGGGCGTGCCTGGGAGTGTGAATTGTAAAGTCCCCAGAATTACATCACATGGAGGTCAAAGGACATGTGATCACATCCATGGGTTTGGGGGCTCCAGGTGAGTAATGGTTTCTCGCGGACCCTGGTGTGAAGACACACATTATCGTGTCTGGACAAGCCTGAAATGGCCTGTCTAATCTATCAGTTTGTGTTTTTTCTGACGGTTCAACTGAATGAAAACAAAAGTGTTTTCCTCTTGGGAACAACCAACTAGAAAAACAGCTGTACGTGTGAAGGCCTTTTGTTCACATACTGTCACCACAGCTGTGAGATAATCTTATCAGAACACTCAATAGCTGTGAACAGACATGTTATTGTTAGAAACGGATACTTTAAAAGGCAACCATTGTGATAGTGTAATACATTTCCAAAAGTCTAATTAAATTAAACTATTTTACAGTCATTTTTGACCTTTTGACCAGAATTTTTTGACCCATGTCAATTGTTAATTCAGACTTTCTGAGGATGCCTTGTGTTTCTTGTGTTGTGTAGATGTTCAAGGCTGCCAGGACAGCAAGCTGCAGGCTGAGAGGGTCGCAGCTCTGCAGGAGAGGAAGCAGGCCCTGGAGGCTCTCCTCAACAGCAGAGTGGGAGAGCTCAAACAAGTCTGTTTGCAGGAAGCAGTGAGTAGCTCACTTCTGATCCATATGATAAGTAGTAATCTATTGTGTTTTACCTGATGAGAGTGGCTTAATTACAGTAATTACATGTTTTCTCTGTTCTATAGATATAAAACAGAAAAATCAGTCAATTTTTACTTATGAGCTTAGATGTAACTGCCAACAAAGGTTGGATATTAATATTTTCCTGATTGCTCCTGAGAATATGTCGGCACATCTTCATAAAGCACCAGCTGCCTCCGCTTTTCATTAACAGCTGCTTAACACATCCTGATTTTTTTTCAGCAGGATGTGTAGTGACGCGCTCTCACTGTCTATTCTTGGGTTCACAAGTTGCCAATTTTCGGTGTCAGCGTAGCTAATTTAGAAGTGAGGTGCACTACTCATCTGCAGAGTTACTCTTTTTCTACTTTGGAGGCAAACTATGATAGTAACATTATTTCTGTCATCTCTATTTCAGAGCAGTGAAGCATTTAAAGGATCTCTTATTGGGACTTAAAGTTATCTGTTAAGTGGTTTCATTTTATGGACCTCACAGGCCAGTGTGAAGGTGGATTGTAGTTACTGGAGGCTAATGAATGTCCTCTGCAGGAGCTGACTGGGAAGTTGCCACGTGCTTTCCCCCTGGAGACGGGGGAGAAACCACCGGTGGTGCAGCGCAGAGCTGGCCTGTCGCCCAATAGCAAGGCAGAGGTAAGTCAACACCTTGAATATCAATTGTGTTTACGCAGCAGCTGTGTTGCCATGTGTAATGTGGTCTAACACAGCCTGTTGTCCCCGGCTGTAGGATGAAGCTGCCCAAAGAAAGCAGATGAAAGCCATCTTCACTGGTGCTTTGTACAGACATGTGGAATCAGACCGAAATGTCCCAAATAGCAAGAGGACAGTTCATCGGGGTTGTCATACAGGTAGAACTACACAGCAACTTGATGCACACCTGTACAAACATATGTCAAAAACTGAAAAATCTAAAAAAAATGAATAAATCATGTAACGTTTTACGCTTTTAGTAAATATTTCAGATTTGCTATGTTGTCTGTGAGCTGAATGTCTTGTTGTCTTTTAGAGGACACTGTCATGTCTGAGAGTACAAGCTCCATGTCAGATTCAACGTCCCATGATAATGGTGAGTCAACTGTATGCACACTGTCTTCCAACAGCTGTCTCTTTTTCTCAACATCATAACAAACTCAACTGAAGCATGATCAAACATCATTTCTAAAACAAGCAGTGTTTTACATTTCACATTCAACTTGGCGAGTGGGAGACTCATGAACATTTGTGGCATTAAAGATGTTGAATATGGAATATCATTTAAGTTGTAAACCCAAAATAACCTTGCTGGATCTTCGTGCCTTAAATGAAAGTAATCTGTAAATTAGCTTCACTTCTTTTCATTTGTTTATTGTCTTCTCTTTTAACAGAGTCCTCTCCCAGTGTGGCTGCTGACCAGCGCTCTCTGTCGCAGCCCCGGCTCACTGTGGGCAGTCCTGACCACAGAATCAGCAGGAAGCTGTCTCCAGTTGAGATTTACTATGAGATGAGAACACGTCGCAACTCTGTCACAAGCTCTGTTAGGTACTTTTCTTCAGTGGCAGCTCTGTCTTCTTAATCTGTCTGGGAGTGTACCTACTGTACTGTGTGTGATGTGCACAATCATGTTGTCATCTATTGGTGGTAACTGGTAAATGCATCTATGTACTCTGGTGTTACTTTTCACAGCCCAACCCACTCTTTACCAAGAAGTGCATCTAACGTTGAAGGGAGAAGTGTTCCAGCTACTCCTCTGTTGGCCCGAACTGCTCCGATCAGCGTTCATGTCAGGTAATCTGAGATACTGGGTTGCTTCAGTCTATGCAGCACAGCTACAGTTCCCCCCACTGTGATGAAGACAGTGTTTGGAAATGGCTTGATGAAGGAGTTGAATGAAGACAGAGTCAAGGTTCTAACAACGATTAGTGTCATATTTAGCCACCAGCAAGTGCTTTAGCTCAACATTTGTTCTTTAAGCAGAAAAACTGTGTTCATTCTTAAGTGATTTTCTGTGAAATGCAATTACACAGTTTTGATTAAAAACAACTTTCAATCACTCTTCATTATCCGTAGTTACTCGGAGTCTTCTCCTATTGTAAGATGTTGTTCTCCACCTCTGCCATAGGTCGGATGCGTCTGGGGGTAATGGGTTGAAGCAGTGGTCTGGCAGCCTGGATGTGCCATATATGATTCCACTGGCCCAGGAGGGCTCCTCCTCTGACCGCCGAAGCTGCCCTTACAGCTCAAGGGCCAGACGCAGTAACAGCTCCGAGGCCCTGCTGGATAGATCGAGCCTCCCTGACGATCCAGCGTCCAGAAATGGTATGCCCCCCAGAGGAGGGCCCTACAAGAGCTCAGAGACACTGACTGACGGCAAGCTTCGACACATTCACCTGGGCAGCCCTGAGAGACATGTGGACAGCTCTGTGGAACAGGCCAAGCTGCGCCTGTCCATGGGAGGCAGGGGGGCTGGAGGGGGCTACAACGAGCTACTGATGGACTATATCTGGGGCAAACAGCAGAGGATGCAAGTGCAGCACCACTTGTACCAGTCCACAGGCAGGATCTGGCAGGACCTGCCCTCCCCGCGCTCCTCTACTGCAGCGGTGCCTCCCCATGCCAACGGCTTTTCCCATTCCCAAGTGCACCTACCCAGCGCTGCACCTCCTTACAGCCCCATGGTCCTCCGAGGGTCCCAAGCTGAACTGCGCAGGGTCAAAGTCACTAGAACCAAATCTTGTGGGCCCTTTATTCCTTTGCAGCAACATCCCCAGGATGCCATCCTGCTGTCCGCATATGAATCTCCCCTTCCTGCCTCCGGCACCACCACATCCTCCATCCCCAACCTGCACCCTTACCAGACTGAGCTGTCTGGCACCTCCTTCGGCCGCAGACCCCCACAGTTCTCTCTTCCAACCCCAGAGGACTCGACGCGAAGCCTGCATAAAGCCCTGGCTCTGGAGGGCTTGAGGGACTGGTACCTGAGGAACGCCCTCGGCTATCCTCCTGCTGCCCCAAAGGGCCATGAAGCAGGCATCTCTCGCCTCTCACACCCCCACCCACTTGCCCCGTCTGTTCAAGGTGAATCAGCCAACCTCCACAGGTCTCAGATACCCCAGTCAGCCAGCTTCCACGGTCACCCGCTGCATGGAAGGTCAGTATTTTGTTTGTTGTTTTTTTTTTACCTGTTTTTACAGCTTTATCTATTTTACCCCTGTTTGTCTATTGGCGAGAGTCTGCACAGTGCATTTGCCTTAAGAGTGGGAGAAGAAACTATAAGAATAATAATTTTGGATACCGAGAATAACAAGAAGCATGTCTGCACATACAGTCACTCACTCACTCTGCACCTCTCAGAATTGCTTTAACGTCTGTCTCGCTGGAATCTGGCAGCCGAGGATGGTTCCATTACTCTCACTCCGTCCCGAACCAATCCATCTATCATCCTGTGACTTTTACAGTCTAGGTTGTTTTATTTTTGTTTGTGTTTGGATTTTTGCTCCGTCAGCATTATCTCCTGCCACTGCTGCTGGCTGCCTCATGCCAATATCCAGGCTGTTTGTTTCCTGATCAAAAACACTCTCAGATACAGCTCACAGACTTCAATCAATAACCCAAAAAGGAAAGGAGTCATATTTACACAATGAATAAAATCTATAAAACTTAAGATATCAATTGTGGAAATGCAATAATTAAAGTTTTTTTCCCCCACCTTCCTTAGTTTTACATACATTCGAATTTTCAAGGACATTTATCCCTAAACTGCATTAGAAATAAAACTTTCATTCCATTAAGATGTATTCTCACTGTGGTTTTACCCTCCACCGCATGCCTCTGGTTTGCGGTGTGCTGTATTGATTTGTGTTGCCTCCCCAACAGGTCGATGGAGTTCTCTCTCTATCAGGAGACTCCTCATCCACAGACGCAAGAGGCGACCCCAAAGGAGCCCACTGCAGACCCAGGCACGCTCGTCTGAAGCAGCAGAACACACACACACACACACACACACACACACACACACTCTACATTTATCTGAGCAAAAACAGTATAACCTCACATAGTCACGCACACTTATACAGACAAGTTGATACAGTGTGACCTCAACAGCAAAGCAAAACATGGCAACCTCAGCAGAAAAAAGACTGTAATAAAGGAGAAACTGTAGCTGTACAGTGTGAAAAAGCCTTGGCAAGTTGTGTTATAACTGATCCCACCAATATATGAACTTCAAACCCAGGAGGTGACTTACGGTGCATCTTATGGTCATGCTGTACTTCATATATCAATATTTCTGGTCCAACACAAGCAGTAAGATCCTTCCTAATAACCCTGAAAAGTCTCCCAAGATATACTTTTTTACAGAATATATACAACTCTAAATTACTATTTTGTATCTTCTGAGATATAAAGAACAGTTATATTAAAGAGGTAATTTATTGCTCATTAAACATGTGATATACGTAGATGTTATACGAGCTCATTTGAAAAGTATTAATACATGCCGGTGAATGTGTGTTTGTAATCTATATAAAACGCAAAAACATGCTTCAATCCTCATCTGCCGTTGATTTCACTGTCATTTGTATTCACGTTTGATAACTGGGCCATGAACTGTAGCATATTGGAGTAGCAGATGGGAGTGCCTAAATGTTCTAATGCAGCAACATAAACATTGGTTAGAAAACTTTAAAGTGCTTTCTAATAATCTGTAATACTAGCATTAAGCCTTTGTGAGCTTAGTCGAATCAGAAAACTGAAAGCAGTTCACGATGTCACTAAATTAGGGTATTTGGAATGATGTCATTTCTATTGTGATTTTTTTTTCTCTTCTAGATTCAGCTCGGTGCTGGCTGACAATGTAGCTTTCTCTGTGTCGACCTGGACAGAATAATTAGAATGAATTAGTTTTAGGGAAAAACCTGAGGGCTGTTGTGAGACCTACTGTATGGCAGTGGCACATGACTGTGTGACAACAATTTACTCTGTTAAAATCTGTCTTTCTGCAGTTAGTTGTGGAGGATTTGACTGTCATACACAGCACTTTATGAACATCTTAAGCCTTAATTCCTTATGAAATTGTCACCAAAAGAGATGACAGGCTGTAGGAAGGTTTTGACAGGGTTTATAGCAGGGATAAATTAAGGGAAGTGAGTTCTGTCATCATCTGCTGAAGGTCTATCTGAGAGTTAGTCTGTATATAGTGTGGATTGTACTGATCAGTTTTAAGCTGATATTTTATTCCCGTACTAACAATGTAATTTTTAAACTAACCACATAATACTGTATGTAATCACAAAAGCCCCTTGTCCCCATTCCTTCTACCCCCAAGTGAGCACTATTTAATTGGTTGTAAAAAGTGAGGTTGATGGTGTGAACAGAATAGGGCTGCTGCAGTATTGAATGGTGGTGTGAGCAGGTCTCACACCAGAGAATTTGTTTATGAGAATTCATGCTGGCTGATTTTGTATTTGTATTGATTTTAGCATTTCAACTCATTTCATGTGCTTGGTTTTTGTGACTTTTAAAATCTACTTTTTTTCATCATAATATATTTCTAAGTTTGTAATCAGATTCTTGATAACACTGAAATGTAAACTTCAGAAAAATCAGCGTAAGAAATAAAATCCTATTTGTTGTGGCGTAAAAAGAACTCCACATATTTTCTTAAGTTTTTTTTTTCATTTAATGTACTTGATCTTTGGCCATCTTGGGACTCATTTGAATGTAATTCTTTCTGTGTGTCATACGTCTCATACTGTATGTTGATGATGTTTTCTACTCTGTTACAAACTATAGCACACTGTTGAATGTTACTAAGTTTCTTCTGTTGTCTGATGTGTTCACATCCTCTCAGTATCCAGCTTCACAGAGCTTCTTCCAGCTGGTTAAAACCTGAAATCAAAGACCAAACTGCTGTGCACTGGGGGTCATAAATGTATTTTTCATATAATGTACTCTGTAAGTTGAAAATAAATGATATAAATTTAGCTCTAAAAGCAAATTTATTCAAACTATATTATATTTATGAACTTATAACATTTTGTAGCTATCTACTGTAGCTCTTTCTCATCAGTGCAGGAATTGGTAATGTGTGTTAAAACCATTTCACTCAGCAGTGTGACGTGTTAATATTTGATTCTTCTCTTTTTTTCATCTTTAAGAGCAGCTGTTTTCTCTTTCTCTCCTCTCTTTATAATCAGGCCTATCAAATAAGGCTAAATAGGCCTGCCCTATACTGTATGTATGAGATTGTGCATTCATTCTACTAAATAAAGTGTCATGTTGAAATCAACGCAAAATGTGTCAAACAGATGTATTTATTGTAACGGTTACTGTGCTTTTTGCTGAAGTAAAGTTCCTTTCTGATTTTCTACTTTAAATTGATATTAAAATCAAAGACAGAGGAATAATTTAAACATTACTTCTTTTTATCATTTACCCTGACAGATTGACACAGAGTGGGTTCCTAAAGAAAGAATCTTTCGTAACTTTGGTGAGGTCGTTTTTCGTTTTTTCTTGAGCTCTCTTTATACACAGTCAGCTATGTCAATGAACCAGCAAACAAAACTGAGTGGAGCACAGCCCTGATAGATATTATTAATTATACCTATGGTTTTCCTGATATGCTAAGCCAGCATGTCTGCTGCAGTGTCCCCTGATAACCTTTGTCGCATTTCTAATTTCCTGTCAGCTCTCTACTGTCAGTCAAGACATAAAACTGCCCCAAAAATAATAAATAAGATAAAAAGAACACAGCCTATTCTTGGTATTTCATAAACTCATCAGATTTAATGTGCTAATAAAAGTGATAAAAGTCTTACAGGTAGTGAGTTGTCAATCAAGTGCAATCTGTAGTCATTCATACTGTCCTAATCAGTAAAGCGAACACGTGTTGGTGGGCCCATGGGTGTCAAAGAGAGGGATTCTGCACTGTAGTCCATAATTCCATAATAATCTCAAAGACACTTGTTTAGAAAGAGTTTAAATGAATTTTCTTTTGATACACATATGTATAAGAGTAAGTTAATATTGACCTTCTGTGTTTGAATTTGAATCTGCTGTGGAAAATTCCTTCATGGTGACCTGTAGTATTTACACACTATTAAATAATAAGTGACATGTTCAGCATTAAAGCAGCTCATCACTAGTTAGCCAATACACAATACTATTTTTAATATGTCCATTATATATAGTGTCAAAGGTGCCGGTGTAGCATCCCTCTAAACTCTGTAATTGGATAGGAAAGTCGAGGCTAAATAAAGAAATAAATAGGAGAATGACCTCCTTGCTGCCTGTGGAAATAGAGCTGTTGGCCACATGGTGATAAATGTTGTGAGAACATGCTCTGCAGCAGCAGAAGTGGCGGAACTGTACAGCAGCAGCAACAGGCAGCAACAGCTCAAAAGCAGCATTATCAACAGCAGAAGTGGACAGTAGCAGTAACTCAGCAGCAGCAGCAGCCGCAGACGATAGCAGAATGCAGCAGCTGCTGAGCAGCAGCAGCAGCAGCAGCTATTTCTGGTACTAAGTGTTTTTCAGTCACACAGAGCAGAGTGAGGGGCAGAGCACGCAGCTTAAGGGTCTCTGCTGTCCTCGTTCCAGGGTGGCTTGGTTTATTTCCCACGTTACAAATATTAAAACTGGATATAGGCTATCACTCACAAGGGGGTAAGTAGGCTCCACCTCTAATGTTGTTGAGTTTTTATAATGAGTGAATAAGGCTCACTGAGTATTTGTACTACCCAGTCTCTTCTTTAAATCCCGCAACATGTACAGGACTTTTTCAGACTTCCTCCAAAAAACTTCAAAATAAAACTTCCAAACAATGCAGAAGAATAACTTAACAAAGTTTATCCACCTGTAAGTGTCAAGAATGAACTGGATTGTAAAAACAAAGCTTGATGTAATAACTTTACCATACATTAATATTTGAACACTAAAACGAACCTAAAAAGCTCCAAATCTGAGGTGTGTGAAAATGAGCTCTTACTACCAGTTTCTAAAACATCTAGCTGACTCCATAGGCCTATTTTCCCCAGTCATGTTTTTAATATAGGCAAAGTCAATAGTTTTCATTTACCTAATATTATATTTCTAACACCAATGGACTAAATGGAAAAATAGCAAAGTGGAAATAAGCATGTTTAAATATTTGTTGCCTCTAAACATACTTAAGTTCTTTTGTAGACATCAATACCTCCTGAGAGATCCATTATTGAAAGTATGCAACCAAAAATAAGCCCATTATAAATAAGTGAGTACAGAGAGAGCGGTCTAAAATGAGTTTGTAATAACTTAACTTTCTCAACTGTATTACTTATAAAAGTACTGCTGTTGCCAGTCATCCTTCGAAGAACATGAAATGATTAGAATTGCCAGCCGTTCATGTTTACAACAGAAACACCCACACTGCAACAGTCCAAGCAATATCAGGAAGAGTTCAGTTGCACTTGGGTCAGTGTCAGGGGCTATTTACGTTGACATGCCATTCACCTAGCTAAAAATAAACCTACACATTCATTGGCTCATTTGAAATGTCATTGCAAACAGTCTACTGCAATCAGTGTCAAAAAAAGACACAAACTAACTGCCGGAGACAAACAACCAGTGAACTCTTGTTTTCACGCTTGCTTCATTAAGTATCACGCTTGTTCCATTAAGCGTGATACAGGAACTCCATCCATTGTTGAGAGCGTGTAAATGCATTTCTGTTGTAGCTTTCTCCCTGAGTGCTGTTGTCATCTGGACCCGTCTTCATCTGTGCTCGACCTCATTTGGCTCCGGTTGAACATGTCATCATCATATGCTGCTGCTATATCAGCCCTTCTTTCTACCAGCTCTCCTAATCCATCCAGCAAGCCTAGACCCCATCCCACCCAAGACAAAGTTGGAAGTCCTAAACCTGTCCCCTCGCCAATCGCACCCTCTCACCACCCTCCAGCTGCAGAAAAACAGCCTCAGGAACCTGAGCCTCTAGAGTCTTATGATGAGCAACAGGAGAATCCTGCAGACTACGGGATAGGTAGGCAGCACCCCAACACTAAACCTCCACACACTGGTTAAACTCACTTTGATGCAGACGGCACACTGTGTTGCAGGTGGTTACTACTCTGTAGAGATTGGAGAGATTTTCGTTGACAGATACCAAGTGGTCAGAAAGTTGGGATGGGGTCACTTCTCCACGGTGTGGCTCTGCTGGGATATGGAGTAAGTACACAATTCATTTTATGACTTCATATATACAGTTACAACATCATAGTATCATAAACATAATTATAGACTGCCATAATAATGTGTGCACAGGGAGAAGCATTTTGTGGCCCTGAAGGTGGTGAAGAGTGCTCAAATATTTACAGAGACGGCTCTGGATGAGGTCAAACTTCTGAAATGTGTCAGTAAGAACTTCACATTGTTTTTAGATGTATTCACCTTTTTTCATTTTAGAGTATTCATATGCTATAAAAGTAGTAGACTTTGCTAAAGTGTTGGTAATGTGTGTGAATGTCAGTTCAACACAAACAAAATACTGTTTCCACTGTGGCGACTGTTGTGTTGGAGTGGCACAGCTTTGTTCTTTACACAGCTAAATCTCAATTTTCCTTAGATAGCTGAACAATGTCTGATGTCATTTCAAGATTTCTAGTAAGAGTCAGATTTGGAAACACAAGTCCAACATTATATAAGAAGTTATTATTGTTGACAGACACCTTAGAATTTCCTTATATCTGCTTGTAACGACAATATATCGTGTTTATTAAATGTGTATTCTCTAAGTGTTAACAGTACTTCTCTACATTAATTGTGAAAACATGATTATTTTTAAGGGATACACACCACTTCGACACCACCAGCTAAATCTAAACAGTTCACAGTTGCATCTTTATATTTTGTTAATATTGTGATATATATATTGTGACATTGTGAATATTTGCCCATCAGGTGAGGGACAGTGACCCTAAAGATCTTAAACGTGAGAGAATCGTGCACCTCATTGATGACTTCAGGATCTCTGGAGAGAATGGAGAGCGTATCCTTATCAGAGACACATAACGTCCCCCCCATAATCACTTTCTCTAACTTGTGAGGCAAATTATTTTTTCCACAGATGGAACTATGATTTTTGTCCCACCCACCATGTGCAGTACAGACTGTGTCAGTGTGTTTAAGCTTTCTCCAAAACCCTTATGCTGTATAGTATGAAACTGTGTCCTTAATTCGTCACCAGATGTGTGCATGGTTCTGGAGGTGCTGGGTCATCAGCTCCTGCGGTGGATCATCAAATCCAACTACACAGGTCTCCCCCTGCCCTGCGTTAAGAGCATCCTCAGACAGGTGCTGTGTAAGCCCTCACTCCACCTTTAATCCTCTTCCCTTTCGTTCACAACTGACTGAGCTCTTTTTAGTGAACAGATTATTTTCTATTTTTCTCCACATGGCCAATGATGGTGGCTCTTTTTCCTTCCTTATCGCAGGTTCTGCAGGGTTTAGATTACTTGCACACCAAATGCAAGATTATACACACAGACATCAAGCCAGAGAACATCCTCTTGAGAGTGGACGAGGTTTATGTTCAGAAACTGGCTGCAAACACCAAGCTGTGGCATATGCCTGTGTCCTCTGCTTTCACCAGCTCTCCAGGTTTGTGATGCTGCATTAGCAATCACATAGGTTTGATACAGATCATAGAGGAACATGTCATGTGAATATGCAGAGTCATACACTGATGGACATACTCTTTTATTTCACATCTTGTGTCTTGTTGAGTCTGATTTTGCTTTCTTTCTCTACCAGTCAACAGGAGCTCCAGGGAGAATCAGGTGTGGGACCTGAACATGTGTTCATTATTGAATTCATTTAACTCAGACATTTGTATTTCTTTTACAACTGCTGGATGATATGTCCCTTATCTGCTATGACCCCCTTAGAGCCTGTCCAAGATATTGGGGAAGCTGACCGGGGTTTTCCACACTCTTGGGGAGTGGGTAAGATGGATGTTGTTCTTTTGCTTTTACACTTGACAACCCCTAAAACCTGCAACATGGAGTGCATTTGAATGACATCAGATATGTATCACCTCACTTAAGTCAGATTACAGTCCTAGAGTGCACTGCATGTCTTGGTATGCTTGATACACATATAGTTGTGAATGCTCAATAAGGAAGATGTTTGAATCCTAATCATACACACACATTTATAACTTTAATATTGTAACTATTTCACCCCACTTCATACTGTAATGTGAGCAAAAAATATACAAATAAAAAGCAGGTGTTACAGAAAACCCTATAGACGTTTGGGGACTAAAGTAGGGACTAAAGTATCTTGCTTTATTTTTCTTGCTATCACACTTTGACTGTTAAGAAGCAGTGGAAATCCCTCAACAATTTTGGAGGTTATTACAGTTCGCAACATAAACTTAATACTATATAATTGAAAGAAACATCATTATTGCTCCTTCCTGCACCAAGGGTAGAGCAGGTCACCATGTTAGATAATAATAAGAAATACAAGAAATACAGTATATGTTATATTTTATTGTACATCTTTTATTAAAAATAAAATAATTTCTACAACTATCACAAGTAGAAGCCAAAGATAGAAATGCTGAAGTAGTCCTTATGTATATTTAGCTCGTTTTTCATGTTTTCTTATTGCTAATGTTTTTCAATATGCAGAGAAACACAGCTTCAAACTTTCAGCTTTTTCACATGAAAATTATCAGTCATTATTTGCATACAGAAAACACTTATAGGATAAAAATACTATGAAAAGAGGTTTATGAAATGAGTCCATAACAGTTCATGTAATGCTTCTTTAATTTATGAACGATTGAATGAAAATGTGTTGGCTTGGGTACTCTGTTGTCTGCTTTTTTAACCACAGGGGGTGCTTAAATCTTACATTTTAAAATCCCACACATTTTAGCTTTCATTTGCATGATATGTGCTAAAACATTCACATTGTTTTTGTGATTATTCATTCAGTACTTTTCATGCTCACCTCTGACTGCTCTTCACCCTGCAGTCGAGCAAGGTCTCTAGGACCCAGATTAACCGATTGACAAGGAGGGACAGGAGACGACGGGGACAGGAGAGTGCATCTGACCACAGTCAAAAAGACAAACCTCATGTGGGCTTTGCTGATGTCACAGCTCCCTCTAGCACTTCCAGCTCCACCTGTCACTCTAAGCTTAAGGGTCCTAACCTCACCTTTAGGAGACATACGCTGTTGTTGGAAGATGGACTGGACTCCACTTTGCACAGCCACAGAGACTCCATGTGCTCGTTGCCAGACCTCAAAAAAGATGCTGCGGTCTTTGGCTGTAGATCAATGTTATTACATCAGACTGCAGACAGAGAGCCGCCTCTGCGTTCACCGTCCACCTCATGTGGTCAGTCTTAGAACATTTGTGTTTTTTTATGATATCAGCAATGTTTTCCTCTTCCTTTGGCTACTAACAGTTAGAAATATCTCTGCCAGTTCACCTAGTGTTGATCCTAGCCCTCTTATCAGTCAATTTCTTCTATGTATGTTAGGTATCAGTGACTCTGACGAACTTCTGGACCTACTGAATTCTCAAAATGCTGATCAAATTCTCATCAAGATTGCTGACCTAGGCAATGCCTGCTGGGTGGTGAGTAATTATTCAACAGGAAACTGAAACAAAAAAACTGTAAAATGTTCGTATCTCATCCATGGCATAATCCTCCACAATACATAATTTATTTTCTTACAATAGAAACATCTGGCACTCCTGCACCTCACACTTGTAGAAGCTATGACATGCATCATGCAGTGTTTCATAAATGGCTGTGAGTTTAGTTTATAAAACACCTCCAAGCCATCTTTTTTACACAACCCCATGCAACAGGTGCTTTCTGTACTGACCGCTGTGTTTACTGTGTCCTCCGGTGAAAAACACAGCTGCCATATGTTTCCAGTGAGACAGAACTGCGTGGGCTGATTGAGAGAGATGAACAGTTGAATCTTATGTGTTACAGTTACAGCTACCCAGCACTCATTGTTGTCTTTCTCATTTCATTTGGCTGAGTCAGAAAAAGACACACTTATAACACATATATTTTTACTAGTTTTATACTCATTAATGGTATGCTTTAGTAATGTTTCAAAATTATGGAGTAACTTGAGATAGTATCATTTGCTATTACGCCAAGATAAAGGGGAATAAAAAGTTTGTAATAACATGTAAAATAAAGTTTTTCATTCATTATTACAAGAGCGATCCTTATACATCTTTGCAATGGGAGCTATACATGTATACACTATAATTGCCCACTTTAGGAGAAACATCTGATACTCTTAAAGTGAATAAATTATTTCACTGTCTGTAACCACATCAACTTATTAGGTTAAGTACCTCTTGGAGACAGACTGAATCTTGTATCTGCTGACTAAAAGCCACTTTGTGGAGCTGATTTAATAGTCATAGTTACAGTTGATTTTATAGTGGGATATTACATGTTATCTGTCTTGTCCTTCAGCACAAACACTTCACTGAAGACATCCAGACGTGTCAGTACCGCTCTGTGGAGGTCCTGATAGGTGCTGGCTACAACACACCAGCTGACATTTGGAGCACTGCTTGCATGGTGAGCATGTGTGTAGATGTGTGTTTTTGTAAAAATGTTCATTTCTTTAAAAACAAACTCCAGCAAATGCATTTCTAAATGTGCCACAACTGTCTTTTTGTATACCTTAGGCTTTTGAGCTGGCTACAGGAGACTATCTGTTTGACCCTCAGTCAGGAGGCACATTCTCCCGCGAGGAAGGTTTGTTTTGTTCATCTTGTCATCTGTTTTTTTGTACTCAATTGAACAAAATCTGATTATAATACATTGTCTGCTGGTGTCTCCTCAGATCACATTGCACATATCATTGAGCTGCTGGGTCCTCTTCCATCCAAGTTTATCGTCTCAGGGAAAAAGTCCAAACGGTACTTCAACCGCAAAGGTACAGTAAAATGAACTATTACGCATATTAATACCTTATTACCTAAATTAAATACGTTAATGTAGCGAGAAAGAATTTTGTTGACTGAACTAAATGTAAATATGCTGAGTGAACATGATGTACTGGGGTTATGGTTAGTTAATTACCATGGTTCAGTCCAACTAGATTTGTATAGGTAAATGTAACATATTTACCATAGGTGGATCTGACTTGATTTTCTTGGGTTATTTAAATTTGTATAATAGGATTATGTGTTACTTAATTTAATAGGGTAGTTACAACAATTACATGAAGTTAAGTTTAAGCTTTTAATCATAAGAAAATTAATAATTATTCATAAAAGTCATTTTTGACACAGTGTTTATATAGTCAGGAATTAAAACACATATGTTAATCTAGTTTACCCCCAGCTGGTGTCAAGTTTGGAAAAGAAAAACACAGCAAATTGAATTTGTTGGAATTAAACTTTACCAGAAAAGGCAATACTGACTTAACAACAGCTTGAAAACACAACAAGCAGACAGCCTAAAACTTCAGTTCCAACAGACAGAAAACAAAAGAAAAAAACAGGATAGCAAAAATTGTAGCTGCTGAGTTAGGAAACTGGAGGCCAATGTTTGAGCCTGCCCTCAGTTAACATGGTACTCAAATTCAACATCAGCATTAAATGTATTAATTTCAGTAAAACAGATCTATAGAAACTCAGGTGATGTTCAATATCAAAATGGTTGCTCTTTACCCGGGACAATCCTTTGACCATTACCTGACTGATAAATATGAAATAGAGAGGGGCACTCCTACTTAGGAATTTGCACATTACTGCTCCCTTCTGCTCTGGAGTTGTATGCAGAAGTGATTTGCCATCTAAACCCATCAGGATTAAGTTGTGTTTACATACATTATTCTAGTCAATTTTAAGTTGTTGAATTTTATGCTAAAACTACATGATTGAAAATGGTTCAACTGCAAAACATGATTTTATCTCATAGAAGCTACATGTTTGACTTAGGATAATGTAACAGACACCCAACCCTTTTTTGAGTGTAGTTAACATCCATATTTGCAATATGAATCATTTTCACCCCATCCAGGACAACTGCGGCGCATCTCAAAGCTGAAGCCCTGGAGCTTGTATGAGATCCTGCTGGATAAGTACGAGTGGCCTCAGGATGAAGCCGCCCAGTTCAGCTCGTTTCTCCTGACTATGCTGGAGCTGCTGCCAGAGAAAAGAGCCACAGCTGCACAGTGTCTGAAACACCCCTGGATCACCTCATAGACACACCGGCTCTGTGTTGCTCAGAGATCAAGCGGACTAGTTCTCTGTTCAGGAGCAGCCTCGGACACATCAGATATGACAAGGGACCTGGTCAACTGTGGGAAATACACTAGTAGTGTGGTGCTGGCATCATGAGCACAGCTTTCATGAATATTTACTAGCTTGAGTAAGAGCCATTTATCCACTGGGTTGTTTGTTTTTTAGTATTTTAATGGCAGTCACATTTAATTTAGTCACAGCTATAACCAATTTTGTCTTACAGGGAAAGTGCTTTCTAACATGATCACAAGGTTCTTGAGTTTCAATAAATTGATATAAAATGTCTCTTTTTCCTCAGTAGTTATTTCTAAGACAGTTAAATGATGACCACAACAAAGGTTGCTGCAAATCCGTAGATGGATTTATTTCAACAGCGCTCCATCTCAGAAATGTCAGCCTGAAGGATTACCCAGATGAGTCAACAAGAAAAAGGGCTTGACAGTTTTTGGATTGAAAAGGGACAGGTTGGGGAAGGACAGAATGAAGACGGACGCCATGTAATCAAAATATATTTCTTAAAGTGTTCAGCATTTGCTAAAGCATTCGTTTAAATATCTAGAAATGATAAACAGCATTAGTTGCAACAGCACTCAAAGTAAGCCCTCGTGAATCAGTAAATGTTTCAGTGAATCACAAATTCTTGCTGTGCTTTTACTGATTTACTCCATGTGTGTGTGTGTGTGTGTGTGTGTGTGCGCCTATGTGTGCATGTAAAAGAGATCTAGTCTGTTGTGCATTCCTTGCATGCTTAGATTCAGTAGGCACTGGAGAGGGGGATGGAAGGAAGTGGAGGGAGGAGTTAGTCTCATGTAAACGGAGGTATATGACCGCGTGTTGGTGGGGGGGCTCACAGGTTTTCCTCTAGCAGCGAGGAGAGAGAGGTGAGAAGAGGACAGGGAACGCCGCCTGCCCACACATGTAAGTCTTATATTTTCTGTTTGATTTTAATGAGAGACCCTTTAAGAATGCAGGAGGGTTTGTTTTCCCTGTGCCCAATGTTTGTTCCAAAGGAAACCATGACTCAATCTGGTTTTAATTCCTGTTTTGGGCTGAATTATTGTAGGGAGCCTCCAAATGTTATGATTTCATTTAGTAACAAACTAACATCGTTGGGATACTCCTCAGTCATGACATTTTTCAGTCATGATATTTTGAAAACTAATGATGTGTTATATCTCCAATAATGAACACGTTTGGAGTGTTTCTGATGCATGACCTGCATATTCTTGGTCCCCCTCTTTTTCTTTTATTTGAGAGCCTTTGATGTTGTTTGCACAGAGAACAAATTCAGTTAGTATGCACAGGATGTAACTTTGTATTATGCAATTGTGTATTTCCGTCAAATGTCCCTACACATCCCTGCATTGGTTTCTACATTTGGAGATGATAAAAAGATGTAGCTGTGTGTTTGTAAAGCCGTGCCAGGGATACTCTGCATGTCTGTTTCTGATTCTCTTGGTTATATATATGCTAGTAGAAAGCCAAAGTAAAGGTTAAAGTCCCAGTGCTCTCCCTTTTGTGACACAGCTCTTAACCCCCAGCCAGTTGCCATGCAACTCAAACTCCAAATCACAAGGAATTACTTCAACCACCATTGGTCTTTCTTTATTAGTGCAAGGTGAATCCTTTCCAGCCATGCTCTTCAATGCTTTCCCAAAGGAGTCCTTGTTTAGGATTCTGGCTGTGCTGTTCTCCTCCTTTTCGCTCTGTTCTTCCCCAGTTGATCTGTGCTCAAGATTGCTTAACAGACTAATTGCTTCTGAGAGTGGGAAACCTACACAGAAAGCACTGTGTTATTGCAGCTGATATTAAATAATATACTACAGTGATACCATCATATTGTGATGGGTGTGGGTGTGCAGCTTGGACCTGGCAGCAGCAGCAGATAATGAAAACAGGAGCGGCACACTGCATAGTAAACACCCATCTCATTAGCCCAACACAAAGAGAGAAGTAGAGTGAGGATAGATATGAGAGCTTTCATTTATCTCATGCAGATGTGTTGCTATTGCACTGTGTGTTTGTGCTTTCTGCCTCATTTATCTCAGCCTCCTTCCATGATGCAGCACCATCTCACCATGTTAAATTGATGTTTATGCCCTCTCTTTCTTGTTTGCAGGATGTGGTTGACTCTTGTTTACAGTTGCACCGGTGGAGCAGCTCTCCTATATGCTTTGTACAGATGGGTGATCCCCACCGCTGTGCAGTATCATGGAGGACTGGCGCTGATTTGGCATGATGTCATTGTGGAGCCAATGCTGGACACGCTGACCCAGTCCACACGTCCTCAGGTGTGCCTTCAGAATACAGCAGCTGTATCATCACTCACAAGACTTAACACAAATAATCAGATTAGTGTGATGTAGTCCTGCAAGTAGAGGGATGATGAAATATAGGCTATGTACACATAGGTCAAATGTCAGTGAGTACATGTGCCAACCTACAAGCATGCTCTTTATTTTAAAGGTATTCCATGCAACCATTTTCATAAATATGCTAACAAAATTATATTCACCTTCAACAATTGAATGTTAATGTTAGTGGCCCTGTGAATCTGTGCTTAGAAACAGCTGTGACTTAAGCTACAAGCATGCTAACACAGTGATGTTTATAATGTTCAACATGTTCACAATCTTAGTTTAGCATATAAGCATGCTAAGATTAGCTAATTAGCACTAAACACAAAGTATAGCTGAGGCTGATGGGAATGTCGATTGGACGTATTTGGTCATAAACTGATGATGGGGTCACAGCTATTACAATTCATCAAGAGCAAATCAATGTCTGTTTTATTGTAATACATCCTATAGTTGTGGAGATATTTCATTCAAAACTGCAAATGAGAGCCTCATGGTGGCCCCAGAGGTAAGTATAGAGAAACAAAGTAATATGGATTCATCCTCTGAAGACAATAAATGTCTGTGAAAAACTTCATGGCAATCCATCCATTAGTGAGATATTTGAGTCAACCCAACTGACAGACTGACTCACCAACAGACTGACATTGTCATCAGTAGAACCAGATCACTAGAACCTAAAACCTAGGCTAAACCCTGATTAATGATTTTGTTTCACTACATGAATGTAATCATGTGACCAAATAAAAGTGTACTTTTATTGAAAAGGGAAAACAAAAACTGTCCACCTAGTGATGTAAAAGCTTAGATCTGAGTTTTTATCTAGGCTCTCTTGGTTTTTAAGAGTTAAGGTTAAAACGAGACAGGTGCAGGTCAGGAATGCATTTAACATGAAACAAAAGGCCCTTCGCAGGTGTAACTGACACCATGACAACAACCACATTCCATTCAGATGTCCCACTGCCCTACTTTTGTGCACAGTGCCTCACTGAGACTCTTTGCTGTACAACAACCAACATTAATGTTATTTATTGCACAACCAAAATTCTTTTACATAGTCAGGTGCACATAATAATCTAACTGGTCCTACCTGCATATAGTTGCATTAATAGTGAATCCTGAAAAGTTTTAAGCGACATAATTGTACCAAATAAAATTCAGAAATTGAGAAAATAACAGATACATTTATACAGTACAGAGAGATAACAAATATTTGATGTATTATTTAACAATAAAGCCTTTCATACAAATACATAAGTCCCAGGCAGCATGTAACACATGCACACACCCTTGACACCAAAAAGTACACGGGTACATATTGGTTTATTGTCTCCTGAGAAGTGCTTCTCCGCTTCTTTGTGCTAATGAATCAGGGCTCATTCTTCTTCATCTGTCCCTAATTGCTGGAGAACAAACTCTCTGTACACAAGCCAATCAAGTACAAGTGTTCCCATTATAACATGTGCAACAAAACTACCAAGACGGTGAGGGTATTAGTCAAGTCGGGACTGTTTGCACCCAAGATAAGAAGTTAAATCAGGCAATGTTATGAAGAGTAGTTTTAGATGTGCTCTGAGTGTGTGGTGGTTATAGACAAAACCCTCAAGATGGACTATAAATTGAAATATTTATAATTTCTATAATAATTTCTATACAGTACCAGTCAAACGTTTGGACACACTTTCTCATTGAAAGGAATGGGAAGGTGTGTTTTGGCTGGTACTATATGAGGCAAAAACACACATGAAGGATGTGTCTCCCTGTTTTCTGTCTGCCTCTGTACTTTACTGCTATCCAGTAAAGGTGAAAAAAGAGAGAAAGAGATGGCTAAAATCATATAATAATGATAAAATGGATGACAATAAAATAAATATTGATAATTGTTTATTGATAGAACACTTTTCCAGAGTCAAAGGTGATTAAGGGTGCTGTCTAAATCTAAATCTAATCTATAAGTCTATCTCATGATAAAAGAGTGAAAGTATATTAGTTGTTAAGAAAGGCCATTCTGATATGTGATATCTTTATGTGTGATAACAATTCAGCTTAGTTGAAATTTTCATGTATTTGCCTGTGGAAGATTACATTCCCACTGAATCCTAACCTTTTGGGATCTCCTTTTACCATTTACAACTTATATATTTGGGGGGCAACAGCTAAATGACACCTTAATGACCTTTAATAGAATAACTTGTAAAATATTATTTCCCTCCATTCCTTCAGCGCCTCCTGAGTGCAGTACAGAAGAACGCCACTAGAGGAGACCCTCGCAGCGTGGTCCAAGCCATTGATCAGTTCTGCAGACATAAGGAGTGGGCCATGAATGTGGGGGATGAGAAAGGTACTGAGCAAGTCCTGTTATATGACTGTGTGTGTTCATGTGTAAAATCCTTACCTCACTTGACCCAGTTAGACATTTTTATAACTCCTTTTTCTGTTTTTGTTGCTGTTTGCCACAGGCTGCATTCTTGACTCAGTAGTGTCTGAGATAAACCCAGCCACTGTGTTAGAGCTGGGAACTTACTGTGGCTACTCCACGGTGCGGATAGCCAGCCTGCTTCCCCCTCATGCCAAGCTCATCACGCTTGAATTTAACCCAAACTACGCTGCTATTGCTCGTCAAGTCATTGCTTGGGCAGGCCTAGAGGACAAGGTAAACCCTGTTGTCTTTAAATTAACTGAAAAGACAAATAAAACATTGTGCACGGGTCAGACAGTACATCTCTTTTCTACCAGGTGCAGTTAGTCGAAGGAGCATCTGGTGACTGGATCCCAAAAATGAAGGAGCAGTTTGGGGTGAAAACATTTGATTTGGTTTTCCTGGATCACTGGAAGGATCGCTACCTTCCTGACACAAAGTTGATAGAGGCAAGTTTTTTTTAAATTTTCTTGTCATATTTGATCAAATATAGACTCTTTTTCACACTCACCTTGCTTTGTCATCAGGAGTGTGGCCTCCTCACGAAAGGGAGCGTCCTGCTGGCTGACAATGTCATTTGCCCTGGAACTCCTGACTACCTGGAGTACATCCGTAGCAGCCCACAGTATGAAAGCCAGTACTTTAAATCTCACCTGGAGTACACCAAAGTGGAGGATGGCTTGGAGAAATCTGTCTTCGTAGGGTAGTTTCTAACAAAAAGGTGTCATGTATTACACAGGTACTAATAAATCTGTAGACCTTTACTGTCTTAGGTTGACTGTGCAGTCTTTCCTGATATCATGGGCGAGAGTTCATTTGTTTTTCTAATATGTTGTTGAACATGTTAGCTTGGAATTAAAAGTAAAGTGAAAAAAGTCATTTGGGTTTCTTTTGTTATTGCAAACAGATCATAGGTCAATAGCATGCTTTCTTTTGGTCCACTGCAGTTACACCAATGATGCATCCTCTTATAAATAGTGTCCACTTGCAATATCTGTTCACAACTCACAAAAAGGAATAGCAAGACTGCAAATCAATACATGCACACATATATTTTAGTATATACACAGTACATAGCAATTGCAAGTGGAAAAAAAGAAGTACACAAATAACTTCCTTTAAGTGTGCACAGTTGGAGATTTTGGTACCATGATTTTCTGCTGCAGAGCGTTCAATAAGTGTGGTGTGTTTCCATACCAGCTATTATATCTTTTGCTGCTGTGAAGCTCGTTAACCACAATTGCTTTTGTGATAGTGATAATTACGACTTGGTGCATCAACAGTACTCGAGGCAGCTTTAGCAAATGAATTCATCAAGGATGGTAGAACTATGTAGGAAAGTTCCCGGCATGCCATTAGAGCAAAATGAGCAAAATCTATGACTTATTTTGAATCTATAATGGATCATTTGATGGTTCCTAAATGAAAGACTGACATTTGACTGTGCTAGGTTTTATTTTAAAGGCTACCATAAAGTATTTAAAGGAGGTACTTATTGTTTATGTTCTAATTTAAATGTGTAAAGCCTTCAGACTCCTTCAGCAGTTTTTTGCAGTAATTAAGTTAGAAAAAAAGGAGGTTTTGTGAAAATTAAACTCTTTTAAGTGAGGACTCCCTCATTAATCAGATGACCACCTACAAGAAAGTCATTGTTGTAAGATATTAGAGTATCGTCATGCCAATTAAAGTCGATTTTAAGTCTAAGGCAATGCCAAACTTAACTTTGTCTACTTTTAAAGGGACGTTGGTGTACATGAGTACTTGCAGTCTATGAGGATGAACAATGTTTTCTTCAGCTGACACAGCTCCCAGTTAAACCAAACACAGATGGTACAGACAATGAAAGCAAAAAAAAAAAGCCTTAAATTTGAATTTTGCCTTAAAATTTAATTTGTGGGAAATCATGTATTGTATGTTTCATTTCCTCTGTAAACCCAGATGGTGGAAGTATCTACTTGAAGCATTCTTTGAGATGTCTGTATTGGTACAGTAGGCTGATCTGGGGGCTGCTTTTCCCACGGCATCAACTCAAATCAATAATAAATCTAATCCAGATGCATTCTGTGGTGCAGACATCTATTTTCTGCACTGATATTTTCTACCATTTTGCCAGTGTTGACAGGTGTGTTAAAGAGAGAAAGAGAGGGAGAGAGTCTATGTATGTGTGTGTGTGTGTGTGCGTGTGTGTATGTGTATGTGTGGCATGTTAGTGTGTTAGAGTATGAATCAAATGGCTGCTCATCTAATCTCTCAAAGTGACAGAGTTCCATCATACTGCTTGGGGGGAGGGTTCTGCATTTGGTTCAGCTGTTTGAAAAAAAAAGGGCTAGTCCACCTAGTGCTTTCTTCACAGACGCCTGCATGATAATCCCAATCTGTGGCCATTAGTGCACTGAGAGAGAGAGAGAGAGCGAGGAGAGGGTTCAACGGAGAGAAAGAGAGGGAGAGAGCGAGGAGGGGGGAGTGCCTGGACAGAGATGCACACAGAGGGAAAAGAACGAGAGACAGAAAGAGCTTTTAAGGGATTTGGCAGTGATTTGTAGAATCTCAGTGCTGTAATGTTGCGCTTTTTTCCACTTTTCCCTCATTCTGCCATGATACTGTACCCTCAAGCCTCAAAAGTCAGTGTTTCATTTTGGGTTTTTTTAAGAAATCATAACTACTCATTTTCAGACCATTGTTTTCAGTCAGGTTGTCGTTGTTTTTGAGAGTGCACACAGGCTGTCTGAGATGATAGAGGATTTACTTTTGGTGAGGAGAGGAGAGCCTTGTCTCTAGATATAATCACCATGGATGGAGGCCTGTTTGAAAGAGCTCGTGTGATGGATAATATCAAGACTGGTCAATGAAGAATGGGCAGGTAAGACGTGCCTTTACGTGATCTTTTTTCTACTTGCAAGTTGACTGGAATAAAAGGAAATGTGTCAGTCTGCAGAAGTTGTGTCGCATTAAAAAGCTTTGGTTCTCATTCTGATCTTATTGATTTAAAGAATCTTTTCAATTTAATTCAACTTCATGTGCGGTAGAGAAAACACATCCATAAATAATGGAATGCAATTTAAAAGAAAGTGAATCTGTAAGCATGAAAACTGTAATTATCTGTAAGTTTAATTCATGTTAATTTTGATTTAAGATTTTAACAAAATCAAGTTAGTTCATTAACACTGAAATATTTATTAGAGACAAAATTCTGCCAGGAAACTTTAAAATATATGTGCTCCCTTGTAATTGACAGGTCACTGGATCTGATTCTGCTTTAGTGCAATAGATTATTTTGTGTTTTGTCCACATCTGCATTGCATTGCAGATATCATGCAGATATAATTAACCTGTTCCAGCTTTTGGAGCATGAAATGCTGCGATGGTTCAGTTGATGTTTTCAGTTTTGCAAAATTTATGGTGTTTTCCATCATGGGCTCTCAGCTCTGCATGATAAAAGCTTCAAATATTCAGTCTGTGCCATCGTGCACACTGAAAAAAATCTATTTAAACAAAGTTTTCTTTAAAATATTGCACACAAATAATAGAAATAAAATATAATATATCATATAGAGTATATGATATTCCTGCTTTTCTTTTTTCCTCAACTCTGATGCCTTGTGCATTTGAGAACTAAAGACAATACTCAAACCCACGGAACCCTTTAAAAGATAAAAGAAAAAGAACAAAAACTTGTAAATATGAACTTCTATATATACACAATTCTACTCGAGATGACATTTCTCCAATGATACACAATATTTTATGCAGAATTAAAGGGAAATTTGTAACAATTTAAAATGTCATGTCAACATTAAAGATTGCACTTTGGATGTAAATATTTCTGATAAAGCTTTATTGATGTGATATACCAAACAAACAAAAAAACAGATTATAATGTCATGCGGTCAAACACTGTAGTAGTAAAGCTTATACAACTTTAAAGCTCTTACAGTAAGTGGAAACTTAACGGGAGGACTGGGGACTAGATACAGATGGTTGAGTGACACAAGCGGTTTGACAGTTTTCTTGTTCATCAGATCCACTGGAAATGATGCAAATATATGTTGAGATGATAATCGAACCTAATGCCCCCCTCACCCACTGTCCCCAGGTGTCAAAGGTAGAGGGAGCGGCCTGGTGCTATCAGTACCTCTGCTGGTCATCATCATGACATCAGAGGCCCGCTCATCCCATCAATGCTGCCGGGACCGTACATCATCCAGATACAGGATATGGTTTGGGCTACTGTGGGTGCTGCTGGCAGGCATCAGTCCGGGCTCATGGGCCCAGCAGGGCGCCCAGCCGCAATCCATCAAAATCGAGGGCGACATCAAATTGGGTGGGCTGTTCCCGGTGCACTCGCGGGGGCCTGCTGGGGTGCCCTGCGGGGATATCAAGAGAGAAAAGGGGATCCATCGACTGGAGGCCATGCTGTACGCCCTGGACCAGATCAACAGCGACCCGGACTTGCTGCCTAACATCACTCTGGGGGCCCGGATCCTGGACACCTGCTCCAGAGACACCTACGCCCTGGAGCAGTCGCTCACCTTTGTCCAGGCCCTGATCCAGAAGGACAACTCAGACGTGCGCTGTTCGAATGGGGAACCTCCAATCATCCCTAAACCAGAGAGGGTGGTTGGGGTGATTGGGGCATCTGGTAGCTCTGTGTCCATCATGGTGGCCAATGTGCTCAGATTGTTTGCGGTGAGCTTTCGTTTATTAACTCTCTTTATTTAAAAGTGAACATATTAGGGACAGATCCTCTTTTCAGTAAGTAAGCTGAGGTGAAACAAGGTGAAAGCCATTATCTGTTCCTCTTTTAATCTGTCCACAAAGGAGTTGGAAGTGGTTCCAAACCAGGGATTTTGGACCCCCTATGGGTTCCAAAATACATTTAAGGGGGCCTTTGGATGATGAAAGGGATCAGAAAGAAAAAACATGTCATACAAAATTATTTTTATTTTTCTGACTTTTCCCTTATCTTTTCTGTTTTCTTCTTATTTTATCTCATCTTATCTTAAATGGGAAAATCACACCCATGTCCACACTACAGACCAGTCAAAACTTTGGACCCCCCCCCCCCCCAAAAAAAAAAATACACACTCCCCGTGACAGGGGTCATGGGCAGCATTGCTTCATTTTAAGGAGTCACACCAAAAATGATTAGGTTAGAGAACAATCTTAAACTGTGAGTTAGCTGAGCTGTGCCAAGATAGATGCAACACTTAGGAATATGTCTCTTTTTTGTATGTTTAACATCTTTTTGTGATATCAATGACCAGCTTTGCCCAGAAAAAGGAACTCTGAGCACACACACACAATTTTGCTTTTGAGGCTGATATAGTGATTAAACTGGTTCAGACTGTACAGATCAAGTTCCACATGTGTGTTATTCATGAGTCTCCTCTTAGATGATAATGTGGATCTTGGAAATCATTAAATTCTGTCTCTGAGTGTATTCACACTTATCACTTTTAATATAATCTTATTGAGATACTTAATAACAGGTCCTAATATTGCACATATCATTGTACTGCTGCTACACAGAGACACACATTCAGCACATATTCCACCTGATATCATTTTGGAACAGGTCATTTCTGTATTGCTGGCTTCAGTGGATTGTGAATCTATTGTCACACATGATAATCCGTGTTATGTGTTCAGAGTGCAGTGGAGGTTGTTTTTGTACTGATGATTGACCTTTGATAATTGATTACACTGCTTATAGTGATGATAGGACACTGAGTCTGTGTAAATCCCACATTATGTCATATTCTCATTGCTATACTCACGTAGCCTGCCCGAAATCTAGAAATATCTAAAAATAAATATTGAGGCTGGGTTGAATTAGCCAATTTTTGAGACAAAAAGACAAAGAAAAAAAAAATTCCTGGATGCTACTTGTTGCAGTATCCTTTATGATGGGGATGCGAGATGACAGCCAAAGGGGGGGGCAGCTTGCATACAGGGCAGATGTTAACTACAGAATTATAGATCCCAACCTCCTTTAAGCCCCTCTCAGCAGCTCAGGACCCTGGGCTGAAAATAGAGCATCAGGGCAGCAGGATGACATTGGCTCCAGGATAACAGCAACTTGTAGCCTGGCCGGTGTGGAGTAGATTTAGCTAAATGGTGTATTTCCTCCCGCTGTCCATATGTGCTGCTCTCCAGACTCTGGATGCTTCTAGACTGACGTATACTATACTCTGCATTGAACATCTGTTCTTTACCACAGCAGGAGATGTTTCAGCATCTACCAGATGTACTGTTGTCATGTTGCTTGGTTTCACAAGATGTGAGCACAAACTGTTGGCCTAGCTCGAGAGATAAAAAAAGACAGTATGGGGTTTACATCATAACTCAATAACAATTACAGCACATACTGAATATTTTTTTGGCATCTTTTTTTCCTCAAAACTTTTATGAAATTCCACATTTGTGCTGAAACAATTAGTAAGTCGATCAACAGATCATTAATAAAGCTGCTTTTCTCTGTTTTCGACAATTGTTAATTGAATATATTTGGGACCTGGACCATTAGTTGGACAAATTAAGCAAATTTAAGATTTCACTTCAGAAATTGTAATGGACAATTTTTTACACACAGAAATCAATAAAATAAAACAAAATTTGACAATGAAAATAATCACTAGTGGCACCTCTCTTCACAATAATAGCTTTTAATTAATAGAATGCAGTATTTCAGTACACTCCATCATTGAAGTCATAGCAACAGCAGACTATGATGTTACCATCTAAATCCTCAATATTTCAAGTTTGCTGCAAGGTGCAAAAATGTCACCTGGTATTTAGCTTTCCTGAACATTTCATAATGTGACTGGAAGCTCATTTAATACTTTGAATAAACATGTGCTCATAATAGACCATTCAAAAATAATATAAATTAATTGCTTATCATAATTTCTTTATCTTATACCCTCACTGTATTCTGTCCAGTGTTTATTTAAGTTTAATTGGAACATTAAGTCATAATTATATCTCTCTGGCATGGATCCTAGAATAATAACGGACACTTTTAAATCATGTACTGATGTGTGAGAAGATCTCAGCAGGACTGTGCTGTAAGGGGATCCTTATGTCAGTGATAGGGCTGATTGATTTTAGAGATTGAGTTGGTGCAGATGCTTTCTGTGGGATTAATTTGGAAAGGATTACATGATGTCTTGTTCATTACAAATTTGTACGCAAACACTGATTTGATTGGCCGACAATAACAAAGACCACTGTGGTCAAGGATGTCATATGTCACTTAGTGGACTTGTCAGTCACAAAGAGGTGGAACTTACTCCTGGTTAAGGGTATGGTCTGTGGAGGAAGACCAGTAAATTTGAGCTGGACGGGGTTAACGGAGAGAGGCAAATTTAAGCTGCATGCAGCCATCAGAATTAAATATATTGTATGGCTTACAGCTGAGAAATGCTAACCTTTTTCTAGTCTCTTGATCTCTGTCTCTCCCTCTGTGCTTAACGTAATTTGACTAAAACCCCTATAATCCTTCCAGATAATCTGTGAAATGGTTCTCTCGCTCTTCTCTCCTTCTCCCTTCACTACCCCTTGTGTCTACCTTTCTCTCCTCGTCACTCCAGAGGGCCTGATGTTAAGCCACGCACGGGTACCAGCATTAGCAGGGTCAGGGTTGAGACTGTCGACATAAACTGTGTCATTAAAGAAGTAGCACACCAGTAAATTAATCTTCTCATCCATTTTCCCCCCAAACAAATGCTTTTACAGCTATGGTTCCTACCATCTGTATTTCACAGTGACGTTGTCCATTTCCACAGTCCAAACCAGGTCTGGGCAGGTTGCATGGCTAAGTTGCCTCAATTCTGTGAATTACTGAGAACACAGGCTTCAAGAGATGAACACTCTCTCTGATAGTCCAATTTTGGGATATTAATGCCCTGGAACTTGTTAGCTCATAGTATTAACGTGGAACGCCAGACACTCTTAAGGTTTTTGTCTGTGAGTAAGTGGTGCATCATGCTCTGCCATGGTTCATTGCCTGTCCTTGTCATTCTTTTTACCTACATACTCTCATATTGGCCTAATAATCAGCGCTGCTCATGTTTTCCACTTGACCTAACCCTTTCGTCACCACTGACCCATCTGTGTGTCTTAGATCCCCCAGATCAGCTATGCCTCCACTGCCCCGGAGCTGAGTGACAATAGCCGCTACGAGTTCTTCTCCCGTGTGGTGCCTCCTGACTCCTACCAGGCCCAGGCTATGGTGGACATCGTCAAAGCCATGGGCTGGAACTACGTTTCCACGATTGCCTCTGAGGGCAACTATGGAGAAAGCGGTGTTGACGCCTTCCAACAGATATCCAGAGAAACAGGTTGCGTGTCTGGCTGTGATTTGAATTCATTTTCTGTGACAATGAGGGATTATTCATTTACCAAGCCATGTTGTTCTCACTCATTAAAAGACCAATAAAGGAAAGTAAAATCCTTTAATACGCGAGGACTAACAGGGCAAACAAACCATCTCATGCTGGTTTAAAAGCTCAGTTGCTGTTACTAAAGTTCAAATTCTGTAACATCAAACATCATTAATGCTGTCCAACTCACCTCTACTGGGACAGCAACAGATCTGCACGATCTGTTGGTTCAGTCGGTCTCTTCACTTTGCTTCTGAACTGAAATATCTTAACTATTGGCTGGATAGGCATGAAATTATGTATAGACATACAAGGTCTCTGGATGATTAATCTTACTAAAGTTGGTAATCCCCTGAATTTCTCTATAATACAACAGGTCAAATATTTTCACTTTTCCAGCCAAATATTTCAAACAGACAAGTCACCACAAAATCCTGTACAATCAATCAAGGTCCCCAGATGCTGGATCCTAATAATTTTGGTAACTCCTTGCCACTATGAGTTGGATATTTGTGGTTCTGAGTCAAATGTCTAAATGACTACTAGATTAACTGCCCCCGAAATTTGATTTATGTGGAGACATGATGCATTATTTCAATACTGGCTGAGTTGTGTATATATATTATATAGTGCACAGAGCAGAGGAAATCAGAGAGTACAGTAATGACAATATGTTTCTATGTGTGTGATGCAGGAGGGCTGTCTATTGCACAGTCCATAAAGATACCCAGAGAACCTAGACCAGGGGAGTTTGAGAAGGTCATCAAGAGACTTATGGAGACATCAAACGCTCGCGGGGTCATCATCTTTGCTAATGAAGACGACATCAAGTGAGTCAAACTCTCTTCCACGTCATATCAGTAAAAAAGGAAATCTGACCAATGATGAAATGTGCAAAGAGCACAGTTTCATATTTAATTGTATGTGACTACACTTCCTGTTTGGTAAGCACACTCAATTAGAAATGATGAGATGAAGTGTGATCTGTCTCCTTCCAGGCGAGTGTTGCAGGCTGCCAAAAAGGCCAACCTGACAGGCCACTTCCTGTTTGTTGGCTCTGACAGCTGGGGGGCCAAGAGCTCCCCCATTCAGGACCTGGAGGAGGTGGCTGAGGGTGCTGTCACCATCTTGCCCAAAAGAGCCTCTATTGACGGTAGGGTAAATGTAATGAATCAAAATAAATAACTCCACTTAACCAACATAATACAATAGAAAATCTACTTGACGTTGATGGATAAGTCCAATAACCAAAGCAACAAACAAAGGAAATGAATGATTGATAAGTCTGATAGTGATGTTTCTGCCCTGTCACTGATGCTTCAAAGAGCTAGTGTGGAGTAAATGACAAAATTGAGACACAGCCATCATTCAGTGTGATAGAACCCAATATTATTTTGCAATGATATGCATCAGAGTACTGTATTTCATGAAATATTAAATTCAACCATTTTGTCACGTGGTTCAGGATTTGACCAGTACTTTACTTCGAGATCTCTGGAAAACAACAGAAGAAACATCTGGTTTGCAGAATTTTGGGAGGATGACTTCAAGTGCAAACTGACTCGCCCTGGTATCAAATATGAACTTGGTAGAAGAAAATGTACAAGTAAGTATGATAATGTCATAGGCGATGCATGTTCTCTGAGCAGGTTCATCTGTTCATCATTCATCTCACGTGACACTTTTTTTCTGTTGTCTACCAGGTGAAGAAAGAATCAGTCGAGATTCTCAGTATGAACAAGAGGGCAAAGTTCAGTTTGTGATTGATGCTGTTTATGCCATGGCCCACGCCTTGCATAGCATGCACCTGGACCTGTGTCCTGGCTACATGGGTGTCTGTGAAAAGATGGACCCTGTGGAAGGACGGATGCTCCTCCAGTACATCCGCTCTGTCAACTTCAACGGTGAGCTTTTCAACATTTAATCTGTTTTTCTTTACTCATAATGTGTGATAACTCTGAATTGTTCTGGAGGAAAAACCTTGAACGATGGCAGATTTATGTTGGAGAAAACGTTGCTTTTCTACTACTGGTCATTGGCGCTGCAGCAGATTTAAAGAGAAGAACAAAAAAAAAAAAAAAAAAAAAAAAAATTGTAGAAGAGAGGTCATCTTGATGACGGAAGCCTTGAGATGTTTCTGCTAATGTGCCTAGCTACAGAACACAGGACATTTCTTCAAAGCACATCTCCTCCCTAGGGCTGCCTCCTCTTCCCTATACACAATGCTCCTGCTTTTCATCCCTGTCTTTCATAAAAAAATCAGTTTGGAAAAAAGAAAAAAAAAGGTCTTCTATGAAAGCACCCTATTTACTGCTTTGCTCTTGCTGGATGACCTTGGCTTCTATGGAAGATTTTTCTGATTGAGCGCCTGCAGGGACCTGAGAGGAACATTCAATCACGTTAGGGAAACAGAGCAGAGTGCACTGAAAGACTGTACGCGTGGAGGAGAGCCTTCACTAAAGAGCATCCTGCACTCAGCTTTCCCATGATTGCACAAGACCGAAGAAAGCAAACACAAGCTGTATTCAGCTGTGTGTGGGTGTTTTCTTCCATGGAGGTGCATGTCTCCAGCTTAGTGAATTTGTATTCCTCGTCCCCTATGACTCACTTCTTCGCTTTTTTGACAGTGCACAGGTCATTAAAACTCTGTCTCCATCAAACAGGCAGTGCAGGAACAGGAGTGATGTTCAATGAGAACGGAGACGCCCCTGGTCGTTATGACATCTTCCAGTATCAATTGTCGAATGTCAGCAACCCTGGCTACAGGAATATTGGCCAATGGACAAACCATCTACGACTCAATGTAAATATTGCTTTTGGTCAACTTGAACTCTAAAGTTTGACATTTTGAGAAATACGCTTATTTATTTTCTTGCCAAGAGTTAGATGGGAAGACTGATAAAACTGTCATGTCTATAGGCTAAATACCGTACATGTATGTAGCTAGAGCCACCACCCAGTTAACTTAGCTTAGCATAAGGACTGGAAACAGGGAGAGACAGCTTGCCTGACCCTCCCCATAGGGAGCAACATTTGCCCACTTGTACCTCTAAAGCTTATTAATATGTTATATTACATGTCTTTTATTGAAGTGAAAACACTATTTCCTTACTGGGTACAGTAACTTCCTGGAGCTGGCAAGAGACAGTCTAGCTGTTTCCTTCTGTTTACAGTTTTTATGTTAAGCTAAGATAAGTTAAGCCGCTTCTGGCCATAGAGCTACAGACATCGGCATTGGTGTACAGACATGAGAGTCTTCTCATCTAATGCTCAGCAAGAAAATGAATATGTTTATTTCCCAACATGTTGCATTATTCCTCTAAATTCATTTATGTATCGTGTTCCTTCTCTTCTTGTACTTCTGGTGCTTTATATACTTCATGTGCAGTATTACAAATATTTGTATGTCTTTGTAAATCCATCCCAGTCGGAGGAGATGCAGTGGTCAGGCGGTGATCGTAAGATCCCTGAGTCAGTGTGCAGTTTCCCCTGTGAGATGGGTGAGAAGAAGAAGATGGTAAAAGGCGTTCCAGTCTGCTGGCACTGCGAGCTCTGTGATGGTTACCAGTACCTGCTGGATGAGTTCTCCTGTGACATGTGCCCCTTCGACATGAGACCAACAGAGAACCGTACAGGTTGCCGGCCAACACCCATCATCAAGCTGGAGTGGAGCTCTCCCTGGGCCGTCATCCCTGTCTTTTTGGCAATCCTAGGAATCCTGGCCACCAGTGGGGTCATTATCACCTTCATCCGCTTCAACGACACGCCCATTGTTCGGGCATCTGGCAGAGAGCTCAGTTATGTGTTGCTGACGGGCATCTTCCTCATCTACCTCATCACATTCCTCATGATTGCAGAGCCCAGTACCGCTGTTTGCGCTTTCCGCAGGCTGCTGCTGGGCCTCGGCATGGCTATCAGCTACTCTGCCATGCTCACAAAGACGAACCGGATCTACCGCATCTTTGAGCAGGGCCAGAAGTCGGTAACACCCCCGAAATTCATCAGCCCCACCTCTCAGCTGATTATCACCTTCATACTCATTTCAGTGCAGGTAAGCTTGTGTGTGCTTCTTCTATGGAGAACAGTCAGATCCTTTGTAGCACTCTAACGAATGCTCCTTTCTCGACAGTTACTTGGGGTGTTCATCTGGTTTGGTGTGATGCCCCCTCACACCATCATTGACTACGAGGAGCAGAAGCCTCCAAACCCAGAGTTTGCCCGTGGGGTCCTCAAGTGTGACATGTCTGACCTGTCGCTCATGTTGTGTCTGAGCTACAGTATCGTCCTGATGGTCACCTGCACGGTGTACGCCATCAAGAGCAGAGGAGTTCCTGAGACCTTCAACGAGGCCAAGCCCATTGGCTTCACTATGTACACCACCTGCATCGTCTGGCTTGCCTTCGTACCCATCTTTTTTGGCACCGCACAGTCTACCGAGAAGGTGGGAAATTCACTTTGCCTGTAATTCAAGGAGTTTGAAAATGCTCATAAACCGATATTTACATTTTGAACAATGAAAAATGGATACAAGATTTTACAAATGGAAAAACTGAATCTTTCAACAATTATATAGTGTTTTAACTCAAGCACTGTACTTCAGTGGAATTTTCAGGGTATTTTAGTTGAGCACTTTATATGCTATACTGTTTTATACCTCTCCTCCACTACATTTCAGAAGGACGTTCTAAAAATAATTTCTGAATACAAAAAAAGGGCAAATTCTACAATATGATGTATTTACAGACTGAGCTGCAGCAGCATATTACTTACTAATCCACCTCAACCAGTTTAAACATTAGAATGCTACTTACACATTAATAAATCAATAATAATAATAATCCAGTAATATAATATAACATGAGGACTTTATTTGTGATGATTTAAGTACGTTTTGCTTCTACAGCTTATTATAAATGCAAGACTACATGTAATGGAGAAGTTTTTTAGTGTAGTTTATTTACTTTTACTTAATGAAAATATCTCAATACTACTGTAAGTGTCAAACTTCTTATCTGGTAATAAAAAGTGAAAAAGATTTACATTTAATTAATAAATAAATCCATGAAAGAATAGATGAAAATAAAAGATCCATAATTAATAATTCATTCATAAATTGCTATGGAAATGAATGAATAATTAAAGCAGTTTCAAAAACAGATTGCTACATCTGCAATTATTATTTCATTCAGTGTTTAATTGATGGATTATTTTCTCTTCTCAGAATAGTTGTAAAAAAAAGAAGAGCCCACCTCACCTGAATGTGTTGGCGGGGTTACCACGCGTCCAATTTAATTAATTCTGACAGAAATTAACTCTGCCTCCCAGTCTTTTGTTAATCCCTGCATTTACTCTCCAGTTAATTATCAAGTCATTATTAATATGATCAAATAATGGATTGGTTAATAAATTAGTTTGTAAAGTTGGTAAGTTGTCCCTCATTTTATGTCACATTAAATATCATTACATATTTATATAATTTAAGCATATTTAATATACATAATATATATTAATGTTCATGCTAGTATGAGTGAAGTGAATCAAAATGATGCAACACATAATACTACACACAATGATAGTAAGAGAGTAACACAATCCCTCAGATGTTTAAAGTGAAATCTGAGTTTGTTGCCTGTCATACCAAATTTGCTTCCTGCTGTACTCACAGGACATCCTGCCTCCACTGTACTGAAAGGCAGAGTTTAATTTAGCTTGTGGGCTATTTCTGCTGTTACAAAGTACGAGACTGTTGGGTGAGTATTTGAAAAACAGAGATATGCTTTGACTAATAGAGAGCAGTATTATGAATCAGTCAGGCTGAAACAATTAAAGCCTGCGGTGCTTTCAAAGTCTTTTCACCTCCTCCGAATGGAAATGAAATGAATTTAAAAAATGGGGGGGAGAGAAAAGGAGGTCAGATGAGCTAAGGGACGGTAGGGACTCCTCCTAGACCAATTCATCCATCCCATTCAATTAATCATCACTCAGAAAAAAATATCTAAATATAGAGGCCAACTATTGTCTGGCTCAAGAAAATAGCGGCTGTTATGCCGTCGTCATGTGCAGGACCACGTGTGGGCGAGAAGACGTACCTTCTACCACCTGCTTCATGTCTGTATTTGCATATGGAAGAACCATTCACTGTCTCTCTCCACACGCCTCGGGTCATAAGCCTTACATACAATCCACTTTGCTCATAAATCACCACAGCTCCTTTCACAGACATGGAGAGGTCAGTGAGAGGGACCAATAAAAAGCAGACAAAGATGTTAAAGAAACTGTATGGAGATATCAGGATGTGCTGCTGCTGCTGCTGCTTCTGCCGCTGATATATACTGGGTAGTGTACCTTATAATATGACTTATTTATGACACAAATACTGTATATCTTATTTATGGCACATATGGGTTGATTTATTCATGGCATGTACAGTCTCTTTGAATAATGAGTTTATAATTTATTAGAGGCAGATCTCAAGAGAGGTCACTTCTCATTATTACCTTTGGATTTGCGATAGAGGAAGAGCAATGGCAAGCAGCGGGGGTCAAAACCCATAAATAGAGCCTCCTTTCCTCACTACATATACCAGGTCATAAATCATTCATCAGGGGAAAAACACCACCTCTTGTGCTTTGGAATGAAAACTTTAAAGAGTGCATTGTGACAACCAGTGAGATCCCATATACTGTCTTATCTTGCGTAATGATATGAATTATTGACAACACATGGATGGATCATGAATGATACCCAGAAGTATGTGTGCAGAAATCAATCAATTTTCTCAGGACTTGGAACCATAGGTGGGTGTGTGTGTAGAGATCTCTCTCACCTGTCTTGTTTCTTTTCCAGATGTTTATCCAGACCACCACCCTGACAGTGTCCATGAGCCTGAGTGCCACCGTATCCCTGGGCATGCTCTACATCCCCAAAGTCTATGTCATCATCTTCCACCCTGAGCAGAACGTCCAGAAGAGAAAGCGCAGCGTAAAAGCCGCGCCGGCGGCGACCACCGTGTCCCAGAAGTCCAACGATAAACAGAACGGAGAGTCCAAGATTGTGCCGGACAGATCACAGTGAAGCAAACGAAGATGCACAATGATGAAACTGGGTTCATGTATTTATCACCTAATGTCACAGGCTCCCACACTGACATGACTGATGAGTGAGAACAAAAAAAAATCAGCACTTAGTTTTGGCTGGATTGTTTGTTTGTCTTCTCCCCTTGAAGTAAGAAACATGGATGGAGAAACCAGCAGAGATGTTTCTGGATGTTGTTTCTTTTTACACCTATTTAGAGAACTCAGAGCTATGGAACGTGGAATGAAGCACAAAAAGAACACAGAAAACGATGATCGAGGAAAAAAATATTACTTTTTACACAAGGATGATACTGGGAGGATGTTGAGCCATACTGAACGGACTGTTAGCAACACTGAAGTTTTTTTCTTTTTTTCCTAATAACATATACATATACACCTCAACTTGACATGGAGGTATTGTTAGTATAATTCTCCCTGGGAAAAGCTGTTTAAGGAAAAAAAAAAAGAAAAAAAAAAAGAGTTGAGTTTAAATGGCGACCTTTGCCCTACAGGAAGATGTACATGTATGTGGAATCCCTCGGGGTCAATGAAACATATTGTTTACTGGCTCCACAAGCACTGCATGGATTGTTTGTTTTGTATGTACATGAATGTCTTGAAATATTGTTTGTAAGGGGTGTAGTGACTCTGAACTTTTCTTCTTCTGATTGCACTGGAAGGAAGTCGCTTTTAAAAAATACACCATGTCCTGTTACTAATTTTGAAAGATTCCCCTGGGATGACATAATTAATCACATAATCATGATCACTCAAAGAAAATCATCAATATCCAAATCACTAATGATGCATCTAAGCGTAATATTAGTATGATGTAGGCAATCATGATGGTAAGAAATGGTTTTGAGTGTGGTGACTGTTCGTTTAGGTGTGTGAACAGGATACAAGTAATTATGAACAGGATATTTAAGTTCTACCTGGTACTTTCTCCACGGTGTGAAACAATGTTTGGCATTTCCCCAAATTGTTAAAATATCAAGCGATCTATTTGGAGGCCAGTCTGAATGGCGACATGCCAAACATCACACACAGGATGCTGTAAGGGTCATGCATGGAAACCTTGTCAGAGAGCTTCACGTGATCATCTGCAAACATGACATCATTTCACACAGCTCAATTAACACTCTCCTATTTAGCAGTATATTATTTAGTCTAACTTTTGCTACTTGATCTCAATGTACAACTCAGGCTGACTGAAGGCTTTCATTTTTTTTGGGGGGGGGGGCTGGGGCTGGGGTTTCCTTCTATACTGGCACATCATTTTCAATACAATTGGATCCAGCAGTTACCATTTGCAGTGCATATTTCCTCACTATGCAGGAAAGTCATATCCTGATGTGAGAAAAACACTGTTTGTGCTGCCCTCTGCAGGATAGCCCACCTCAGTGACATGTTAGTGAATAAAAGCACAGTTCAGAGGGAATGTTGTGTAGACCCCACACAAACCTTAATAAAAAAATATTGTTTATTATTTGGAGTCGGTATACATCTGGTAGTACCATTAAGACTAAAAAAAATGTCTCCAGTATTTCCACATGTAGGCATTAGTGTGAAAAATAACAGATTATTTTTCGAAGTATTGAGTCAAACAGCTTTTACTGCAAAATGCATCAACATAATAGAGCACTCACTTATCAAGTTTGTCTCACACACATAACTACAATACTATCTCAGCAAGAAAAAACTGCTTGAGGGTCTAAACACAGTCTCCACACATAGAAGTTCACATAAACACAAATATGAAATGTACAGCAAGTTTGGTGATGTCAAGAAAAACTCGGCATCTGTTGTCAGGTGGTGGGAGTTCAGTTACTGCCTCTAAATGCAGTTCGATCAGATGTTTCTGTTTGGCGCTGAATGGCAGAGCCGCTGCCAGGCTGGTTCTCTGTGCCAGAGCGGTAGAAACATCCTGACCTTCCTCGACTCCCGGAGAGGAACTCGTCAGCATTTACTCGAGGAAGCTGTCCAAAGTCAGGCAAGTTGAAATCTTGGGTGGAGGCCTGGTCACCTTTTTCCTTTTAGCTTTCATCAGTGGGCGAATCTCTGCTAAAGGAGACTGAGGTAGAGTGCTTGGTTAAGGAATTTAAGCAGTTTAGGTTTTACCTGTCATGATCATTTTATCATTTTGCATGACTTTTCTCTGACACCAAGAATTGTTCAAAACTAATAGAGTAAATTATTGCATTTTTATTTTAAGCTGTATTAATTGATTTTGCCACTTGATGCCAGTGGAACAAAACACTGACATCTCATCACCTTTAAAAGTTATGAAAAACTAGTGTATTCACACATCCAGCAGACATATTAACACTCCTTGGAGTTGCCTGGTTACCTCCTGGTAGAAAAAGTCCAACATAAACTCTCATGTAGCTCTGATTTTGAACTCTAGTGACTAGATGCTTCACAGTGTTCACCAGCTTGTTGCTGCCTGCTGTGGCCAGGGTTGATGAGAGCAAAGCTGCAGGCTAAAACGCAAAACTAAAATCTAAAAAAAAAACACACCCTGAAAAGTTGGAGGTGGTTCATTAATACGAGCAACACCTTTCATATAATTTGTTTAGAAAAAATATTGATTAGTGAAGCTTTAATTATTGTTGAATGCCAGGTTTGACTATCCCCAAGCTTATTTACAGTGCTATGATACTGCACTATGACTTGGAAATTTATATGGGTCAATATTCCACAAAATATAAGTCCTGATGCAGCCAAGACAGATATTCAACCCCAAAACTGGTTTAAAAAAAAGAAAAAAAAAAGCTCTATTATCAATGATTAGATTAGAAAGTCACATCATCCACATGACAGAAAAAAGGATACAGGTTGGATGAATTTAGTACGTCCTCCTAATCCATCATAACCAGTTCTTACCTGAAAATAGAAAACATTATCATTCATCAAACCGCTACAAAGTACAGATCACATATCAAAACATGAAACATAAAATGCAGCAGATGGTTTTGTTGTACATACAGCTCCAGGCTTCCTGTGAGGGTCCAACATGCTACCAAAAGTCTTCTTTCTGAAGAGGAGGGAGTTCCTCAAAAACGGATCCATGGATCCATCTTCATCTTGAGCCTGAGGTTACAAATAAATAAATAAAAATAACGTCATGACATGTACACCAGATTTGGAAATGGATTTTGTTGATACTGATTAAAGAACTTACCTTGCTTAAAGATGAAGTTTTCTCTTTTTGTTTGGACACAGATGACCTGAAAAATGAAGCATTTTAAATACAATTTTTACTGTGTTTTCTATTTAATTAATTAATATACAAAGACGTTATTTGTCATCAGCAGATCTGAACACACAACTGTCTTCAGCCATCTGAGCTACCATAGCCACTTTACAACAGATAAACATGGAAACACACACACACACACAATGAGCCACACAAAACTTACGCAGGAGGGTCAAGACGCATCTTCTTAGATGGGACCTGCGTCGGTCTTCTAACCACATTATCTGGGGTGGTGATGTCATAGGTAATGTTGAGGTCAATGTCCTCGCTGTCTGCAGGATGGTGGAGGTGAGGCTTTTTTAGTTCCATTGGAGCCGGGCTGAGAGGAGGGCAGAGAAACCTCATCAGTAAATCCAACATGGCTTATACTTTCATAAAAGATTTACAAAAGTGTTACAAGAATGGTCCAGCGGCTGACCTCTCAAAGACGAGCCGACTCAGGGCTTCATTTGTCCGTGTCGGCGTGCTCAGAGTCTTCTGAAGAAACTCCACCTTCTTCTTCAGACTCTGTGGGCAGATACACATACATGCATCACAAAGATGGAGTTCTTCGATATATAAACTATAAGCAAATTTCTTGGCTTTGCCTTACGGAGATCTCTTTGTCTGCGTGGCACAGATCATTCTGCAGAGACTTCATATCCTCTTTAGTTTGATTCACCTCCATTGTGGCTTTATGGAACTAAAAAGGTACAAAAAAGCAGTCATGAATTGGTTGTTAATGTATACTTTATTATGACCACTTTTTAAAAGAAAACTACCTTGTTGTTTGTGGTGAGCACTTCTCTCTTCAGCTTCTCACACATGTCATTTGAAGACTTTAGGGTTCCTTTTAAATTATCATACTCTCTAAAAAAGAAGGGGAGATAACAGAAAATGTAATGAATGAGGACTGATGTAGCTTGAAAGTGATGTGTTATTAAAAAGGCCAACAAGACTTGTGATCCTCACTTTTTGAGAGAGATGCAGTAGATGGAGAGCTGCTCCACAGCAGCCTGACTGACACCCATATCCATGATCATGGATTCCACCTCTGCTCTCTGGCCCTGTAACAACACATCCAGGCTGGAGCCAAGCACACAGTGTTAGTCCACATTTAGGATTCAAGAAAACACAGTGAAAAGTAAAACTGGGTGATATTAATAACAATATTGTCAAACTAGGCTAAATGGCTGAGCTACAGTTGTCCTAAAAGTATATTAAGTACTATCTAAAACACATTTTCTTACCAGTATATGCAGCATAATTGTGATGATTAAAATGTGGCCCTAGTTAGAAGTGTAAATATGACAATACTTGTTTGACTGTGGATACCTTTCATAGGTTTTCATTTTGTTCCTGAGTCTGCGGGCTTCCTCTTTGGCAGCCTGAACATCATTATGTTGTGTTTCCAGGTATGTCATTTGTTTCTGTAAGAGATCAAATGAAACAAATGAGTATTAAATGCATCAGACCCTCTCAGAGACAATAGGAGAGTTGGATCAGCACAGAAACATGTGTTTAAATGATGAGGAACAGACGGCTTACTCTAAGAGCAGAACAGAACATCTCCTTCTCAGCAATGCCTTTCCGTACACTGTCCAGGTCTCTCTTCTGCTTGTCCACAGTGTCCTTCAAACTGTCTACCACCTTCTGTTTGTCTCGCCAGTCTCTCTCTACCAATCGATTACATAGACAAAGAAGTTATGCTGTGTGTGTTTCACGATCAAGCAACATCGTCTCACAACAGAGTTACAAGTCTTACCTTTAGAGCTTAAAAGAGCCTTCATTCGATCGAGCTCATTCTAAGGACGAGAGAAACACAGTGAGACACAAGATCTTGATTGTTCCAGTAATAAGCTTGAATCTAAAATATTATGTAGATGCTGTAAGTTTTGTACCTGTAAGCTTTCTGGGTCTGTTGTGCCCTCTTCTTCTGCAGCAATGTCAAAGTACAGCTTGCTGATAATGTGTCTAGTGCTGACCTACACACAGAGAAGACCAGTACCTCAGTTTATTCCTCTGTTTATCAGGTTGGTCCAGCCTATGCAGAAGTTGAACGTGTATATGTATACTGTACCTGTTTCCTACACTGTGGACATGTCTTTGTGGGGGCTGTCTGAAACCACTGAAGAAGACTGACAGTAGGAGAGGAGAAAAGGAACAATTAGCCATTTAAAACGTGACAGAAATCTGAGTGGTACTGTTGACCTCCTCTAACATGTTACCATTCATAGTGGAAAGTGTGTCCGCAGTGGATGGCAGCAACATCTCTGGAGTGATCGAAGAAGTCGGAGCATATTGTGCAATATGCTCGGATAGGCATGTTTGTGCCACAAAAACCACCCTGTTAACCATACAGAAAGAGTATTAACTAAACTTCTCAACGTGCACACTGTGTTGCTCTCTCAGAGCACCTATGTTCGTGTATATAGCTTTCTCTTTTTTGTGTAGTTTAGCTAATGCTGTGACATAACATGAGCTAACGAAACGCTAGTTAGCTTTGGCTGACGTTAGCTTCCTTGTAAACAGTCGCCATACTTACCAAATAACGACTTTAAGTTACAGCGCAAAATCTAACATCCTTCCATCAGTCTTTTCCGTTTAAGTGTGACTGTGTCATTTTAACGGATTCTAACACTGACTCTAACAGGCAGCACTCGGTTTGCTAACACAAACACAATAGTGTTTAATACTGTTACTCCATTGCAGCTGTTTCCCCGCTGTATGTTCAAACACACGGTGCGTTCAAGGGCCCGTTGTGCGTTCAAAGACTGTGTGTCTAGGGCCCGTGATCGTCCACCAAAACCGTCCGGGGGAACGCGCGCAGCCTATTAAAGCCTTGGATGTACATCCATGGCTGAGGCTGTATCTGTTGACTGTATGTTATCACCCAGTTTGTATAGTCGACTACAGCTGCTTTATCTGGATCCAACTGTCATAACGATCAAATACACATAACTTTATGTCCATGACAATAGGAAAAGTATTTCTGTGAGACTTTAATGCTTCTTGTAACTGAACTGAAAGGTTGTTTCATTTGCTGTTACCACGGACATAAAGTTGTGTGCATTTGCCTATGGGATTTGCATGTCATGACTGTTTGATCGGCTAAAAGCAGCTGTAAACGTATATAAACTGGGTGATACACCTTTAACAGACTGCGCGCGCTGCCGCGGATAACTTTTTTTGGCACGACATGTGACCTCGCTTTACGCTCAGTCAATGGTTCAAACACACGGTGCGTTCAAGGCCTCCTCGTATACGCGGCTACATTTCTTTAATACCTCTGATACTGCTATTACTAACTAATGGTAATATTAATAGAAAGCGTACTAAATGTAACTCCACATCCATCTTTATTGAATATGAATTTGCCTCACGACTTGTCTTTTATACAGTCTACGCTCACAACTTATTTCAATGCATTAAGTTATTCAAAAGTGGGAACATAGATTTTATTTCAAATAGGCTACAATTTAATAACACATTTATCATCACACATTGCCTTTTCATTACATTTTGTGCCCAGCCACGAGTTTACACAGGCACCATCAAGATTAAATAAATAACAGCACAAATGACCCAATGCAACGTTGAGTAATCAGACGATTTCACACATGTTCAGTTAATGCTTCAATGTCTTTTCATTTTATTTTATTCTTATTAAATTAGGCATTTTTAGTACTCCAGAGCAGAGGAAAACTTCATATCCCACAATTCCTACTTCCGCAACTTTCCAGGGCACGTTGACTAGCAAGAAGAAGAAGCAGAAGAAGAGAAGTCTGTGTAATCTGATCTCTGCTCTGCTAGTTAGCCAGCTACTGTAACTGTGACAAGCGGGTTGTGGAGCACAACGATCAGATGCAGGCAGCTCCGGACATGAAAGGTAAACATCTGGCAATAACTTAGAACGAGTGAAGAAAGAGATTTATCAGGAAGGATGAAGGCAGCGAACCCAAACCGAGCTAGCCTGAGCTAACTCACTGTTTATTATCTGCTATACTGAGCAGTCAAAGTAACCTTTGAAGTTCTGCATCAGCACAGACCTCGCTCCACTGACAGCTGTGAAACACGAAAACATATGACTTCTATAAAACACAACCGTGGAAAAAACGAATGATAAATGTTTTACTCTGAGATAAGTTTTTTCTCTTTTCACACCATAGTAACACAGGAGTGAAACTGTAGCTCAAAAGTTTGGAAAATGTAGAAAGTATAAAAGTCAGACCATAAAATCATAATGACTCACGTGCTTCTAGCCATGTCATAATAATAGTACATCATAAGCAGCTTGATCTTCAGTCATGGTGTCACAAAACTGTTGACCTTTGGTCTCATAGCTCTCTCTGTTTGTCCTACAAGGTTTGTGTCCCTGCCTTCAGTAGCAGTGATGGATGGAGAAGGCCAGAGGGCTGCTGCATCCTGGGAGAATGGTACTCTGGCTCCAGTGGACCGCCTTCGCACTGAGAGGGCGGACAGCCCCACACCGGGCTTGGTGGAAGGAACTGAACCAGGTGAGGCTGGATCACATTCACCCAACACTTTCTTCAGACTGTCAGACCTACAGCATTTTATAGAAATCATAGAAATCTGAAACACTGCACAATGATCATCTCTCTCTCAAATATACTCACATCATGATCTCTCACAAACAGGCGCTTAACACTCTGAGATGATGCCTTTAGTCACAACAGTAAAGTAAATCCCAGCAATTAGACTTTAGATTTTTATTATATATACTTTATTTTTTCTCAAAGGGGAAACTGCAATAGTCACCACATGCCAACATGTATGATATGGTGGGGAAAAAAACATAAAAACAAAGCCAGGTTAAAACAGTACCAGTCACATGGATAAGTTATGTGCTACTAGACAATAAATATATCTGTCTGGAAGTCTTGAGGTCTAGATCAGTGATGAATACAATGAATAAATGAATGTCCTTTTAGTGTCTTGGCTCATCCCTCACAGGATCACAAAGCATTGTTGAATCTTATGTAATAACTCTGCTGCAACACTTTTTATTTCCTCATTGTACAACCAGCAACGATGCAAACATTGCTACTTGAATCAACCACACTTTTTTCTGTTTGCACAATACACACAGAAAATCCATCTCTAGTAATTTAGATTTTTAATGGATACATAATTGTACTGTGCTAAAAAAAGAGAGTATTACATATATGTACCTTCCCTCACGGGTGAACATTATCCCATGAGTTGACTTCCTTACTGACCAGCTGTTGCTAAGCACAAAACCAGATGAGCTTGTTTTTAACTTGTGAATCAAATGTTTAAGAAGTTCTCCATTTGACATCAGTGTGTTTGTGTGTGTGAGAAAGAAGAAGACAGTATGAGTATGCACATCCTGTTTGTGTTTAGAAATGTTAAACATATGATGACAGTGTCTTTTGTTATCTGCGTGACTTACTAACATTACACTTACAGGAGGAGGAGGCCCACTACTTTTCACTTTGTTGGATGGTTGAGTGCAATTTTTGACTTTACGAATTGACAATGAGCACCAGTGAATGCATCATAACTTGTGGAAGATTCAGTGTCTAAAAAAACATAAAAAAAAAAACTCTGGTTCTCATAATACCGACCGTGTCCTGGCTCAGATCTGAAAAAAAGATATGTGAGTATGTCACAGTGAAAGCATGTCTGCATCCAGCTTGAACAAATCCAACCTCTGATGTAACTCTAGATTTACTCTACTTAGCCTGGAGATAAACGTTGCATTTTTGCAGTGTTAGGTTGATGACTCATTATCCGGCTTCCCCTATTCGCCTCATATTTTGTCTAAATTAAATAAGCTGCAACAAGAGGTTCTTAATTTCCTTTTACTGGAGCTCCTCTGAAAAGTTAGAGCTATAAGTAATTCTTCTATGCCTGTTTACACAAAAAGAATGATTAAACAGCTGAATCAAATAGTTATTGAGACTTCATAAAAAACAATATGTGATCATTACTCTCTCTTGTTGATGTAGGTGCTGGCCAGAAGAGTGCTATGTTTGTGCACGCGCAGTCCTTTGAGGATCTGACGGCTGAAGCTGAGGAAGAAGCTCGGAGGGAGACTGAACTGGACAAATCGGGAGAGTGCGCGGATGAGCTCAAAGCGTTGGAGGAGCAGCACAGCAATGACGTTTCATCAGAGGCCAGGACGAAGGAGGAGGATGTGTCCAGCGAGGCGTGGAGGAGCCACAGAAAACACGTGTTTGTGCTGAGCGAGGCAGGAAAGCCCATCTACACCCGCTATGGTACCGAGGAGGCTCTGTCCAGTACCATGGGTGTGATGATGGCCCTCGTGTCCGTCGTCGAGGCCGAGAAGAACATCATCCGCTCCATCCACGCAGGTCAGAATTCACTTGCAAGTAAAGACAAACGTTTTTATGAATTGTGTTAGAAAGGAAATATGTTGAATCCATGCCAACTCTGTGATGATTTTCTGTGTTAGATGGATGTAAGGTGGTTTTCCTCACCAAGAGTCCGCTGGTCCTGGTGGGCGTGTCCCGCACCTGTCAGTCAGACAAGGAGCTGCTGCGAGAGCTCCAGTACATCTACTACCAGATCGTCAGCCTGCTCACCCTCACTCAACTCAACCACATCTTCCAGCACAAGCAGAATTACGACCTGCGACGTCTCCTGGCCGGCTCCGAGTATCTCACCGACAACCTGCTGCACCGCTTGGACCGCGACCCCGGCCTGCTGCTCAGCGCCGTCACCTGCCTGCCTCTGCCCAGCTCCTCCAGGGATGTGGTTTCATCGAGCCTGCAGGCCGCCAAATCCAAAAGCTTGGTGTTCTCCATTCTGCTGGCAGGAGACCGCCTGGTTACTCTGGTGAGGAAAAAGGACCAGTTCCTGCACCACATAGACTTACACTTGGTCTTCAACCTCGTGGGCTCCTCCTCGTCCTTTCGAGAGGGCGAAGGCTGGACGCCGATCTGTCTGCCAAAGTTCAACACTGCAGGATTCTTCCACGCTCACATTTCTTACCTGGAGCCCGCGTCCGAGCTCTGCCTCATCCTGGTATCAACTGACAGAGAGGACTTTTTTAACATGTCCGACTGCAAGCAAAGGTTTCTAGAGAGGCTGAGTAAGCGCACTGCCTACCAGGCCCTGAAAGATGCGCTTAAATGTCCGAGCTACTCTGTGGCGCAGGTCGGCATCCCGGAGCTCAGACACTTCCTGTATAAGTCAAAGAGCTCGGGGCTGTACACCAGGTGAGGAGGATGTCTTCTGATATGTCTTATAAGCATTGTGTTACACTATTTCTTTTAGCTTCTGGGTACAAATCTTCAGCACACACTCTTATTTTTCTTCCTCCAGTCCGGAGTTTCCTGAGATGTACCAGTCTGATGAAGAGCAGGAAAGGCTGATGGGTTTGTACCAGGACCTTCACAGCTGCCTGCACCATCCAACCAGACCTCTCCGCTCCTTCTACCGCTGTAGTGAATCTGAGAACCTGCTGGCATGGGTAAGCTTGGCACTGTGAGATGAGACACTTTGTTCTACATGAAAGTCTTTTAAATATTTTATGAATCCTTTGGCTCAAATTCTCACAACAGAGTTTGAATTTTTAAAATACTGCACACCTATTTTTGGCCTCAGAAATCTGACATGGCACACCAAATGAAAACATCACTTCTCATCCAGTCAGACAGTCTGCAGTGGTCATTTCCTCTTTTCCTGTTCAAATAGTAATGATATATTTTTTTTCTTCAATTTATGTTGAAGTCAGTACCTGAAATGATGTAGAGAGAGAATGGAAAACTTTGATGTGGAACTTTCTGTTGCAAAGGTTTTTATTCAAGACAGTAATTAGACATAATGTAGTTAAATCACATGTATATTTATAGTATAGTAATGCTGTAGTGTTGGAGAACAGATAACATTACATTTACACTCCTGCTGTGTACATTTAATACATTTAAGTGCATGCAGTTTGGTCTTTGTATGTGCATTTTGTGTTTAAAGGTAAGAAGCATCCAGCAACTTAGTTTGTCTCTTTGCATTTAGAGTCTTGCACATCAAATATTATGCAAATTGAGACAAAGCAGTCACTAAATACTGTAACACTCATCACATCCTTGTCTCCTTGTACCTTCTTTCTGCAGGTGACAAGTGGCTTTGAGCTCTACCTCTGCTTCAGTCCTCTCGGGACCAAGGCGTTGGCCGTCTCTGCTGTCAACAAACTGCTGAAGTGGATCAGGAAGGAAGAGGATCGCCTCTTCATCCTGAGCCCTCTCACATACTGAGCCCTCTGCTGCCACCGGCTGACCTCCTGAGACAACAAAAAATAAGCATCACCCTGAACACCGACTGGCCTGGTGCTAATAACGGCTGTAGACGATGCAGTAGTCATTTCAGTGTCTACATATGATTATCAAAGCTATGCATTTCTTGATACCGGGTTCTCTTTGATGTAATTCACATATTTGTGATGGGAGTAGGTATCACAACAGAGATAAATTAAGGCTGTATTTTAGCTGGCTAGGTTTTTTTTATAATTTTTAATTTGGATAAAACAGTTTGAGATGGAAGCAGCATCAACACCATCGCTAACCTAATAACAACATACTGTAAATGATTAGTTTTACTGTAACAGCTTCCCTGAGGATGAAAAATGCTGTCTTTGTTTTTTTATTGCTATGAGCTCAGTTCTTAAAAATCAACAATACAAATTGACTTTGAAAACTGGAATTTCCTCAAGACCTGCCGTAGAATGTATTCTCTTGTTCGCAGTCATCCTGTCTTGATATGAGTTAACCACATTCCTGTTATTCCTTCACATAATGACCAATAACTAAAGGAATCATTGTGTCCCTTTACGTCTATACACTTTCATGTTGCGAAAGGCATTCCCAAGAGAAATGTGTAAATGAGTTTACTGCTGTCAGTTGTATTAAAATAATATGTCGTTGTCAGTGTGAAGGAATCTTAATGTATGAACATTAATCTTCCAGTGTCCATAGCATTTTACTTTGAATATTCTCATACTGATAACAGAAACACTGTTGTGTGAATCTGTCCTGCTAGCTGTCTAATCATAAAGGTTCATTGTATTTTATGAAATCCAGCTTTGCTTAAGCAATCCAGCATTACCTCTTCTGCTTCCACTAATCATGCCTTAACTAATGGCCGTTGTGCAAAGCCAATATATGGCTGTAACAGTGCAGGTTTACTGCTGCCGCACAGTTTCAAGATTATATATTAATAAATGACAAGTAATAAAACCGACTCCTTATCTCTAGCTCATTTTATTATGTTGATGTCTGCTTTTGTTTTAAAAGTATTCATTTATAGACTACCTCACTGTAGTCCCAGTATTATAATAATATTATTATTACTTTACTGTCCTCTTATATAGATTACATATATTTTGGAATAAGGAATAATAGGATTAGTTTCCCTGAGTACCATCATGTCTCAGTAGACCAACATAACGCACACCAGCACACACACTGGGCCTCTTGTCTAAACACTAACTGTAGCTGCAGGTTTCAGCATCATTATTAAAAAATAGTGTTGGTGGCTTGTCGATTGGATGAAACATGCTAATTACACAGTAAGAAAACAACAAGCAGTACATAGTAAGAAATCAGCGGTTGAATATACCCTGCATCAATGTATAGCATCACCCAGGCCAGTAAGGTGTCTGAACCATCACAGAGTGGGTTAATTGGAGTGCTGCTGGGGATGGGAGGAGCCAGCAGGAGCGCAGCTGCTAGACACACCGCTCACTCATACTGAGAGTAAAAGTTGAATCTGAAACCAACAAGTTTACACTCCCTAGCTCTTCCTCGGTACGAGTAGGACCTGTGTACGAGCATATTTATGTCATCTTGAGTTTTGAATTTGAGGACGGATCCATCGTACATCGTTATACAACCAAACCAAGCATCCAAACTGGCGGAGGTTGCTTCCCTGAAGAGGATAGTAAATAACCTGTACAGGTACGTTAAAAAAATCTTTTTAAATAACACTCGCAGCTGCATGTGTCATAGATGTCTTTTGAACAAAACAGAAGTAGTTATAAAGGCAGGTTTGATATTACATATATCACAGGATCATCATACAGCCACCATACATTTAAGTAATCACCATACAATGATACCAGAGCAAGAGAGTCACATTGTTATCAAGTTCGCTGAAGTCATTTTTAGCCTATTACTGTGTACCACCTGTAATGAATCTATCTCATTATAAGTAAATATTTTTTGTTCAAGACACAGGCTGTGGTGTGAAACTGTAGGTTATGTGTGATCATAAGTGAGTAATGTGTGCTGAATATGTTCATATTTGGGGAGGATTAGATGTACCATTGATTATTCAGTTTATAATGTGACAGTGATATGATATAATATGTTAAATGTAGGTATTAAAGTGAAGTTGTGAAGTCGTTCTGCTCAGTGAAGCATGCATAACATATAACAATGGACTATATTTGACTTGTAAAACTCACTGAGCAAAGGTGTAGCTACACCTAACCTTTCAGGTTTTGTGCAGCAGCTCGAATCAGATACCATCACACATGTGGATTGAAGCCAAGCAGGATAAATACTGGCAGAATGAACTGACTGTCAGAATGAATAACAGAGATGTGAATGTGAGATAAGAAGTACAACCAAAAAGATAACAGATCATAGCAGCAAAGGATGAAAACGATGCTGCTTCTGCACAACATCATTTTTCAGAATTGATTTGGCTATTGAACCATGTTGACACAACCACTTCAGACACTGCAGACTGATTGAATGGATATTAAGTGTAAACAAATTGTCCTTATATAAATTAAGATGTTTTAAATTAAAATAAATGTAGGTCTAATGTCTCTGAAGGGTTCTGGTGGTTCCTCACTGGTTTGGGGAGCATTTCCAAATACTGAATCAATATGTCAATCAATGTGTCCTTGGGGTGTAATATGTTTTGACTATTGATTTTATGCAAAGCAGCTCGCCTGTGCATTGACTGATGGAAGAGAGGATATCTTCCTTACTCTAATTAAAGGTCACAAGAGTGCCTGTAAGTAAGGCGCTGATCCAATAAAGTTATTTCTTCTCACAGTAACTCCACAGGGTATTGTTTTATGTATTTCGACACTAAAGTACTGTTTTGTTGTGTTCTTGGAAAATGAGACACGCAAATAATGTATTTACCACGGACAACACACATAACGTGATAATGTAATTGTGTCAGATATAGTAGGATTGAGATTTTAGATTTTAGATTTTAGATAGCGCTGTGACACCACTTTTAATTGACCCGTGAGGAAATAAACCGATGCAGCCTTCAGTCAAACCTGCATGCTTGCCTCTAAATAGCACAATAGCACCATGAATGGAAACTCATTTTCAACCATTTGCTTTATTAACCATGAACATGAAGAAAGTAAATCAGTGCCATTACTATGTGTACGCATGTCCTCCTGGCTTTGAAACTCTAACCTTAACCTCAGTTTCACATAGAGCTGCAAATGTTAAAATGTAACACAACAGTGGCATTCTATGAATTATTGATGCAAAGACACAAAAGTCTTGGCTTCAAATTTTTTAGTATGACTGCCTATAGCATATGACTGCCTATAGCATAAATGACCATTTCTTGAATGAAGTTTGGTCAAACGTTTCTCTGATGCTAACATAAAATAATCAGTGTTGATGAAATTCTCTGGCACGAGCAGATGTGCAGTTTCTTCTTCACCTGGGACTTAAAAAGGAACATCGTCGGATGGCCATCGGTCCGTGCACACCTTTCCTCCTGAAAGGCACGTAGTGGTTGTGACAGGAATGCAAAGTAGAGAGGCCAGGGGTCTTGAATACAGTGTTACTGTGATGTGTCTAGTTAATGATCCACCCAACAACGTCTGTTCATGATGAAGACTAGCCTTTGACTATAAAGCATGGCTCCATTTGGTGGGTTGTTAACTAGACACTGATGAAGATTGGTAAGGATGAAAATCATTATTGGGCGCATTAAAGTTGAACTAAGGCCCTTAACTTGGTCTATTAATATGAGCATTAAAAGAGCATGACTCATGTTTGGAGAAAGAAGAATGACGAATTAAAAAGATAAACATGAGCAGACAGATATGAATGACCTGAGCAGGAACTCTAAATAGAAAATATTTTTATCCACCACCTCCTGTACTGAGCGCTACCAACACAGCTTTGTGGTCAATTATCTAAACATTTCCTCTCAGTGTTTGTGGTGAGTCAGAAAAAGCTTTTATATTCTGTCATCATCTGGCTCAACCAAGATGACAATGTTCGTCACTAAAGATCTAGGATTTGTCTGTTCAAATCCTAGTACATCCTGGTGTTTTTAACAAACACTATTCCCTTTGAGGAAGACCATATGTTGTGATTGAAAACACCCCAAAATTTATTGGACCCATAATTTGGGAAATATACCCATTCACTTTTTTGTAGAGTTAGGTGAAACAATAAAACCACTCTCACTGAAGCTGTCGCCAGGAGACAATTAGCTTAGCTTAGCCTAAACTAAGCTTAGCCTAAAGACCAAAAACCAGAGCAACAAGTCAACTTAGCTCTGTGGAAATGTTAAAAACACTAATTTCTACACTAATAATGCCTCTAAAGTTTAGTAATTAGCAAGGTATATCTTATTTTTGTGTAATCCATAAGAAAACTACAGTGTAGCCTACAAATCACACTGAGAGCAGTGACTTCCCTGATTCTCTGCTGGTTGCCTACCACCCTCATGGAGATAACAAAGAGTCCAGGAAGTCACTGTTCTTCAGCACTTTGTAGAGGTTCAGGTAGGCAGATCCTTTTAAACCTTTGGATGGAGTTGGGTTATCTGTCCCTCCTTGCTTTAAGTTTTGATGCTAAGTTAAACTAACCATAAATCTTCCAATCTAACTCTGTCAAACTATTACTTTCAGGTTCTTTAGTCAAACTGGATTTTTTATGGCCAAGAACTTACACACTGAAGTTTTTGTGTTGTAGAGGATACTTTCTTAATGACTTACTCTATTCTGTCATTTCACTTCATTCAGGTATCTGCGGCTTATGTTAAGGATGCATTTGTCCCGACAACAGACCTGGAGGTAACCAAACGTTGTCTGTGCTGTCGCCCCCCTTGCACCCCGGATTGGAGATGGTCCACTGGACCACACAGTGGGGGACCTGTGTCTGGCTCCAGACTTTAATGGCCTTTGCCTTGGCCAACTGTCCCTCATTGGCCCCCAACCCAGTCAACTTCTCTGTGGTTTACACCATGCCCTTCTTCCAGGCACGGGGCCCCATCCAGAACATTGTCAACAACTCGTTTTACCGGGAGGTCTATGTAGCCTCTCAGAATGTGATCGAAGCTGTCAACAGAAGCTTGGAGAAGGTGTGGCAGCTTCACACTGGGCCAGTGGGAAGCCCAGATTGTCAGATATGTGATTTGTGTCACATTGACAAGGACCCCAACATCCTGGAGGACACAAACAATCAGGTCTTGCTGTTGGATACTCTGTTTATGTCTTTATATTCTTGTGGAAGTTCTCAGTATGGTGTTTGTTATTCACATCAACTCAGGTTAAATGGAGAGCCTTCTATTTCGAAGTGTTTGTTTAGAGAAGATTCAAACTCTGCTGCCTACTGTCCTGACTGTGTGGCCAGTCCTCTTGGTACTAAAGTGACAATGGTGGAGGAGGGTCAGACCGTCTACTTCTTTGTTTCCGCCACTGTCAATGACAGTGTGACCCAACGTTATGGTAGGAAGTCATTATCAGTTCGTCGACCACTGGGGACAGAAGATGGTTTCTACAGTGATGTACGTGGCCTGACTGTCCTTCCTGGCCTACGGAGGACATACCACATCGAATATGTCTACAGCTTTTTCACTCAGGAGTTTGTCTACTTCCTCTCAGTCCAGAGAGAGAGCCCAGACCAGGACTCATCTCCGTTTCAGACTCGCCTTGGCCGTCTCCCAAGGAATGAATGGGAGATGAAGAGATACCGTGAGGTGATCCTGGAGTGTCGATTTGAACCTAAACGCCGCAGGAGGAATGTAGCCAGTGAACCCTATAAGGATGTGGTATACAACGTGGTCCAGGCAGCCCACTTTGGCAAGGCAGGCAGGGAGCTGGCAGAAGAGTTAGGGGCTGAGGAGGAGGATGACATCTTGTATGGGGTGTTTGCTGTTACTGATGACAACGGGGTCACAGAGCATGACTCTGCCCTGTGTGCCTTCCCCATGGACAATGTGAACAAAGCAATTGTAGATGGGGTGGACGATTGCTGCGAGTCTGGACCAGAGCAGCTCTCCAGAGGCCTCTGCCACTTCCAGCCGTGTGAGAGCTGTCCGCATGAGGTCAGTTCACTTAAACACAGCCCTTACAGATTATAGCCATTACAAATGATTAATATGATCTCAGGTTAATTTTCTTTTTGATGCTGTTTTAAATAGAGACAGGCAGGATACTAACAAAGGTAAGTTCGGTAGTGTGTGACTGATACATGGCATGCTGGTATAAGAGAGAACATCTGGAGTCTACTGGAAAATATTAGCTGTCTAGCCATCTCTATATCAGGCAATAAAACATCACTCACTGTCATATTAGGCAGTCACCTAGAATAGAAAACATCAAAGGTGTTAACTCATTCACATGGATAACTATTTGCTGACTCAGTATGCAGGTAACTTGTGGGTACAATAAAGTATGTCTAAAGCACATCTTACATTTTTATAAACATGGAATAAATACAAAACCAGGTTATTGAGACCTTATTATGGCTGATTGAAACCATCATTAGTTTGAAAGGGGGAGGGTAAATAATACCTTGGTTGTAATGGTTCGATTCAAGAATGATAATGACAGAACAGGGCTTTTCTATTTTTTCATGCAAAGAATGAATAGTACACTTGTGTTTTCTTATGATTGTTATGGGGAATGATCAGTTTATTTATAATTGTGTACACCCTTAAACAAAGAAATAATTTAGTCACTGCACTGGCAGGAGCAGCATCAATAAGCAGATGTTGGCAGAGCCAAACAAGACTCACTCAGTGAAACAATGAAAAAAGTATGAAAAGGGTTTTGCAGCTCCAGTTTCTTGTGGTTATTGTGGATAAGTATAACGTGAAGGTGAACCCACTGTCACCAAAAATGTACAGTAAACTTGAAGAATAAATGTTTTGCCCTTAATAACATACCGTACATACCTTACAACAAGGGTGTGTTCATTGGTGAGCTTTAGAGGTGCTGGTAGGCAGATATTTTAAAACGTTTGGGCAGAGCTAGGCTAGCTGTCGGCAGTCCTTGTACTAAGCTAATTACCCCGTGGCTCTAGCTTTATTTTTAGCCTGTATTTATGAGATTGATATCATTATATTTCCTAAAATGTCAAACTATTAATTTAAAGGAGGTGTTCTTCTGAACTTTTCTCTACATTAGTAAATGTCAGTACATCATTGTGGGGAGGTTTTAATTGATGACACACCTACGGTGGCCCTGAAGGGCAAACGACACCAACAAAAAGGAAAACACAACGACATTAACAAAAACACAACGACAAAAAGAAAAACACAACGACAAAAGGGAAAACACAACGACATTAACAAAAACACAACGACAAAAACGAAAACACAACGACATTAACAAAAACAAAAACTGACAAAGGTCACCTGCTTTGCAGGATTTCTGTGAAATACCATTGAATGATGATTTGTATCCCAACAGGCAGAGGACTGCCATCTGAAGTACTTGTATGAGCATCCAGTGTGCACAAACAGTGATATACATAAATATTTTTTATGTAAAAATAAATATGTCTACATACTCACACAGAAGCAGCTGTTGGAAGGAATATTGGACAGAAGCCAGATGGGAGTGAGACGAGTTAGTGTTATGATGTGTTTTCTGCATCAGTTAAGTAGGTTTCTCAGGTCAGACAGGATGTCTGATGTGCTGTCGTGTGAGATAAATAAAGTATGCATCATTCCTTGCTACCATATTAATCCCTGAATAACTGGTGTGGTGTGAGTGTAATCAGTATCCTTGTAAGGCCATAGTTTGTATTTGGATCTATATTTTGACATGGCTCAGAATATGATGGCAGTGGTTTCTTGTATTAATTCTCTTGTGAAAACTTTATTTCAAGGCCCCATGCATATTTCTCATAGTATTCTTTTTTATGTTAGGTTTGTCAGTGTTGGGGACTAGGCAGCTTGTGGTAGAACTTTTTACTAAAGTAAAGCCTACTCGCCAGATGAATTCCTTCATCATGAGGATAGTAACTTTTCCAGAATTAAGTCACTGTAATGAAATACATTTTATGACTCAGAAAGCTGATGTTGTTAGTTGTTCAAGGATAAGGAAAACTAAATATTTAACACTGATTTTCATTTCAGCTGTTGCATTCACATTTAATAAAAGTTTGGAAGAAAGATGCATTTTTTGGATGTTCGATTTTGGATGTTCTTCTCTTGCCTTTCCTTTGGCAGACCTGTTTCTACTTGGACTCTCCCCCCGAGGCGTCTTCTGATGTGTTGTTTTTGGCTGCTGGTCTGAATGTTGAGTCACTGGATTGTTCAACAATCTGAAATCATGGTTTTTCCACTTTTCAGCCCATCTAAACACCTAAGCTGCCAATAGCATCATCTTTGCCTCACAATTTCTGCTTTCTGAGTATGTCATTTAATTACTGAGGCATTGGAAGATCATTGTATTAAATAATGTAGAGAAAACGTTTTTTAACATGGAAACTTGTTTTAATACATAAAATATGTAATGCCAGATTTGTAATAATACCATATGGTTTCTCATCATTTCGGAGGTTTTCCTCTCAAAGGCTTTTTATTTGTTGGTTCTAAATTAATATTTTGACCCTTGTAACTATTTTAATTTTTTTGATAAATCTTTGATTTTTAGCTCACATGAAGGTTTAAAGTTCAAGAGACAGAATTCTTATGTAGGTTATGCTTCTATGGTTGTCCCAGGTTAATGACATCAGTCCAAAGCAACGCTGTTTGTGTTATGTTTGTATGTGACAGTGGATGATGCATGACTTACAGTGTTTTGCTGCTTACTTAATTTGAAAACAGTGTGTGAAAAGACCACTAATATACACCAAGAAAACAACTATAAAATGTCATTCCTATATTTTTACATGCTAGCCTAAGATATACAATCCAGTGTTGACACAAAGACACCCTTTAACCAAACAGTGATCTACCCTGTTCTGTATCTATAGCTACAAAGCAATCTGTCTGTCAGTCATGCAGCACATAGTCATTTATCATGGCCTCTTAAATTATGAAATGATAATCTTATTGTAACAGATTCACTGTGTGCTTCTGGTGTGCAGCTCACATCGTGTTCTCACAAACAAACAGCTGGGTTTATCTTACTGCGTCTGCATAAGTTAAATATGAAACATTATTAGTATGATCCAGGAATGGTCAAGCATTAATTTAAACTACTTTATAAATCAGATTGGATCTTGGAAACTTTGCAGTAGTGACATTAAATGTAAGCTGCTTTACGAAGGTTGCTACTGTCTGGTTTAAAGCTACATGAAGTAAAATGTGTTACTGAATATGTAATAACTCTGGGTACACACTAATTACTAATGATGGTGTGTGTTCTCATTAAGTCAGATAAAACCTCTAAGTAAAATATTTACTTTGCCTGCTAAGTATTTGACAATCACAATTTCACTTATTAGCTCCAGAGCTTCCAGAGCTTTTAACAGATGGACCTGCTGACATGCAAGCTCAGTGTTATGATTTCATAAAAAGAACTTTTAGGACTTCTCGTCTGTCTTGGCTTAAAGTTATAAGTACATAACTCGAAATTATGTTTAGTGTATTTGTGGTCTCACTGTCTACCTCAACCTTTCATTTCCTTGTCTTCTGCCACCTCCGGCCATGGTACTAGAGTATGGAGAACAACGCCACATGCAGAGACCATCCCACCATGGTTTCAAAGCCCTATTACAGAGTGGACCTCTTCAACAGGCAGATGACAGACGTCCTGCTCACCTCTCTGCTTGTCACAACCATAGAGAGCAAGACAGTAGCTCATATTGGCACCTCTACTGGACGCCTGCTACAGGTATACAACAAAACACAGGGATGAGGAGAAATATTTTTAACTGTATTAATAACCTGCTTTTTTTTTGTCTGTTTGCAGCTTGTGTTGACAAGATCAAGTCCCATAATCTTTGCCAATTACTCTTTGGTTGAGAACCAGAGGATCTCATCCATTGCTGCTGTGAACTCATCAGAGTATCTACTTTTCGTAGTTGGAGACAAGGTACAGTAGCAATTACGTGTCTTTGAAAGAAAGAATATGAATATTTCTGGGCAAATGTATTAAAGTGTTTTAGAGGATAATATTGTCATGTGGCTCTTGGGGTCATGCAGGTCAAATTACATTACAATTACAAATGAGTTAGGACTGTGAATGATTATCTGTCCAGGACCCTGTAATACTCAGGAGACTTGTCCCGGGTGCTTTCCTGTCTTCTGCCCAGTGCATGCTGGGATTTGTTGAGACCCCTGTGACCTAAGTGGAAAAAGAAATTCGATAAACATTGTAGTTTGGGGCAGTGGTTGATATTGAAGGCTAATACTGGATCAGTAAGGTCTCTTGGTTCTCCTGTGGGACAGTAGGACAATTACTGTTTTCACTGAGATATTGAAATAGCAGAAAAAATAAGTTCCTCTGAAAACTCCAGAGATCAGCAATCTTATCATTATACCAGGTCTTTTGTTGAAAGATTTGTTGCCAGTGTTCCTTGTTTGCAATAATGTTGAAACCAATATAATCTTTTTTGTTATGATCATGCCTTTGAGTGTGAATCAAAGAAATAAGATCTGGTTTAGTTAAATAGTATTATTATTAATCTCGTATCAATCTGATGAGTTTATTAGCTTTCATTTAGCACCAGGCTGTTTAACAAGTCACATGGTCCTGGTACTAAAATGAAATCAGATGAAATAAAACTCCTCAGATTAATACAAGATGAATAGTAAAAATATTTAAAATAATGCTGAATGAGGTCTATCAGTGTACATGTCTTCTCACTGCTTGCAAGGCATAAATTATTAGAACCTAAATTGTCCTCTTGTGTCTACAGTAGATTTTCAAAAAATGAGCAAGTAAAAAATAAAATCATAATTTTATTGGGACCAACTAAATTTGGTTAAGACCCAAATTTGGCTCATAGGCCACTACATACAAATCAATGAAGGTGTTTTTGGAGGTTTCATGTATATCAGACACCCCCCATGTTATAAGCTGATTGTATTTTCTGCTTAACATGCATGTAAATACTTGAAATAAGTTGAATTATGTAATCCGTTGTTGTCATTAAATATTCTTTTGGTTTTGACACACAATCTGGAGTGAAATGAAAGAATAGGATCAGCAATAAGAAAGGTTATACTATTGGAATGGGAATATGAAAATTGCTGTCCCTCTGTTTCAGATGATTCAGGTTCCCCAGAGAGGACCAGGTTGTCAGCACTTCCTGACTTGCGCCATGTGTCTATCAGCCCCTAAGTTCATGAACTGTGGCTGGTGCTCTGGAGTGTGTTCCTGGGAAAGTGAGTGTCACAGCCGCTGGAGGAATGAGTCCTGCCCACCTGGAATCACTGGGGTGAGACACAATATCCCTTTCTGTAATGATAGATAGAAACATTTAATTTCAGGGTGGTTGGTACTAAAGCTATATTCTGTTTTATTGACGCAGTTCTCTCCACGGACTGCTCCTCCTGATGGTCAAACAGAGCTAACTGTGTGTGGATGGGAGTTCCAGTCGCCCTCAAGACCTCCTATTACCACCAGAACACACCAGGTTCGACTAGGACAAACCGCCTGCATTGTGCTTCCAGTCAAAAGTAATAGCACACAGTGAGTAACCATGCAGGGCTCCTTCTGTTCATACTACAGTCATTTTGGGTAAGATCCACCATTCTTGTGCTGTGAAAAAAACAGAAAAACACTTGTAATTTCTTTCCTTGAAGCTCCCTGAAAAACTGAATAAACTGAGCATGACTTTGCTACACTGTAATGCAATCCATTAAGGCTACTTTTAGAGGAGATGTGAATTGGTATCTTGAACTCAGAGACATTTTCTGTAAAGCCACAAATGACAACCTCATGTTGGCGCCAGAGGGAAATTATTGAAACATTAAGACACATCATCTGGAACCCATGAAATTTTATGTCATTCCATCTTGTGGATGTTGAGACATTTCATTGGACCTGCTGGTGATGCTAGATGAAAACTCACAAGATCACCAAAGTCATTAGGATTCATCTTCCAGGGACCATGAATGCCTGTGAGTCTGGACAGGGATTCGTCATCGCTAAAGCATTTAAGAGCAGATCTTTTTATTCAATAGATTTATTAACAAACTTATTTTAGTAATGATTATCTCATTCACAAACAGACTCATTTTAATTTGAAAGCTGTATGTCAGCAGCAAAGATAACCTGCTCAGTGGTTCTTTGTCTCCTCCACCATTGAGTCCAAACAGTTGACGTGTGTTTTGTTGTGCTTTTCTTTAGCCTGGTGTGTAAGATTCGCTCGGGGACCACTGACCTGTCCAAACCAGTCAACATTACAGTGGAAGTACATGAGGGCAAGGTTGAGGGACGCTACGCTATTGATGGCAAGGCAGAAATATCAGGGTTTACATTTGTGGTAATCTTTGCTATTATCCTCATTACAACATCATCAACTTCAAATATACTTTTATAGCTATTTCAACCATTTACTTTTTTACATTTTGACATTTAACAAATCTATATTTGTTTTATCATAACACTATGATAAATTGTCCCTCCAGATTCCCAACATCACAGAAATCCATCCTAACTATGGGCCCCGTGTTGGGGGCACACTCATCACCGTGACTGGACCTCACTTGGATGCTGGAAAGACCAGAAGAGTCACCCTCAATGATGTACCCTGTCATATAAAAAGGTCTGGAAACACATCTCCAACTATGTTTTCATCTTAGCTGCAATATTTTTTAAGTAAAATAAAAACATTGCTTTACAGCTTTGTGTAGTTGCCCTACTTTCTTGGGGGTTAGGAAGATGAGTTGCTGCTCACAACATTTTTATCGCCATGACCTATTAAGCAAACTTGTTTCAACATGTGTGTAGAACATTGATGGCTTTGGAAACTACAGGTTAACTCCCAGAAAGATCAAATACTGACTTAGAACTGAACTACCATCAGTAGATGTTGCCTTGTTGAACATGCAAAGTACATTTACTGCAGTTATTTACATACATCATGCTTTTTTGCAGAGTTACAAAGCCTAAAGGCAATGTGTCCTCCATCATCTGTCTGTCCCAGCCCATCTCAGAGGTGAGGGATGTCCCTCTCAGTGTTTTCATCGACAAGTCCCCTGTCCTCACCACAAAGGTGTTTTACTACAAAGAAAATCCAAAGATTACAGCCATCCTGCCTGAATGTAGCTTTGACAGGTAGGCCAGTGAGTCCTCCAGTACAAACAGTTGCTCTGTATGCACTCTATCATCCTACAGTATGTTCTCTCAGCAGGGATATTTCTGATGAATTTGGTTTGATGTAGTCTTTTTTTCATCTTCATCACATACTCAGTTGTAAGATGAAATTATCTCTTTTGCCAGATCATATGAAAACACAATTTCTCATATTAGTCTTTGTTCATAAACTCTAGGGGGTCAAAGGTTGTGATTGAAGGAGAGAACCTGGATTCTGTTTACCGCACAGTCATTCGCTTTAAACCCAATGAGAGTTACCTGAAGCCTGTCACAAGGGTACAGTGTTCATCATAACCTACAACTGATCATTACATTAGGATATGTTTATTTTTATTGTTTTGCATTTTACTGTATCTGTCCACTATGGAGTTATGATTACACTGTTTTGTTTCAGGAGTGCATAGGCAAGTCCTTATCTACGAGGATGGAGTGTGTCACTCCTGTGTTTCACAGGGATGAGACAGAGGAAGGAGAGCTTTCTTTTGACATGGATGGAGCATTGGGACTTTGGAACAAAGAGTTCTCTTACCACCCCTATGGGGAGCCTATACCTTTTGAAACAGAGGGAAACGTGCTAAATTTGTACCCTGGGTTTGACGAAGTGTCACTACATGTAGGTTATAGCTTTGTGGGATTTTAATTCACAACCAAATGAAATAATCTGATTTAAAAATAACTTGATTTCCTTTTCTGTATGCAGCATCAGAAGCTGAACCTGGTGAGCTCCTGTATGACCATCATTATGACCGTGGCAGGTGTTGATTGTGATGCTAAAGTCCTGGACAATGAGATTACCTGCAGGATCCCCAAAAACATGACCATTCCCACTGAGGGGCTGGCAGTGAAGGTGAGTCAGGGCTTGGGGATTAGAGTGATGATTAACTCATCACTTACCTGGGTCCAACCTGCACCATAGGGGCCCATGTTTTTGGCACCTCCTGCCTTGCTTGTGATCACTAACGATTGTCTGTATGTCATGCTGCTAAACCTGTCAAGCAGCTGTGAGAAATGATGGCCAAATTCTGCAACAACAACAACATAAAAAAAGCAAAATACATTTCAAAGATCATCAAGGTAATTATAACAAAATTGTCTTAAAAAGCAAATTGTGTAATAAATTACATATTTATCAAAAATAATATCTACATGCTGACAATTAGCTGATGTTTTTAGAAATACACTTCTTTTTGGTGAGAGTTAGATTAGAAGATTGATAGCACCAATGATTGTACTATAAATATTAGGGCCATAGCCAGCAGCAAGTTAGCTTATCTAAGGACAAAGATCAGAAACAACTAGCCTCCCTCAGTAACAAACTCAACCTAGAAGTACTTGAAGCACACTTCTGCTGAACTACATCTTTGTCGGGTACTTTTTAGTTATGGTCACTTTTTGTGAGTTTCTACTGATTCCAGGAAATCATTGCACATGACCAAGAAAAAGGCTAGCCCAACGAATAACACCCCCCCTCCCCATAAAACCACAACTAATCATTTTTACACTTCAGTTTTTGCTCAGATTAAACAAACAGTATGTAACTACCACACTAATTAGTGAGCTTTATACATACTAGTAGGTATTTGCTATATTTGGACATAGCCAGGCTAGCTTTTTCCACTGTTTCTAGTCTTTGTGCTAACCTAAGCTAACTAATTTCTGGTAGTGGCTTAGCATTTACTGTATTGACATGAGTGTGGCCTCCTCATCTAACTCTTGGCGTCTATTTCTGCAGATACTGTGAGTTTTTCTTAAGATCTAGGTACCTATAATGGGATCAGAAGCAGTTGTTTTTGTTCTTATAGTTAATGGTTTAAACCATTCAATTATTAACTAGACTGGGTTGAGAAAGGTGACCGGGTCCAAAAGAAGCATACCTCAATTGATGAAAACTGTCATACTGGTGCATGTTTGATATACTACATGTGTTGTGTTTAATCTTTTCTTTGCACACATGGGAGTCACTCATCCATTTATCCATCCATCCATCCATGACAGAAAACACACCAGTCTGGTGTAAACAGTTTTAAACGTATAATCTATGTTTTACTAAAGTAAAGGTCACACTAAAAACTCTCTCTGCAATAATAGATTAATTTATCTGCAATAATAATGGTTTGTTCATTGTTTATTATGGACTCTGTTGTACAGATCTCCATCAATGGGCAGGTCCACAACGTTGGTACAGTGGTGAGGGTCAGCAACCACTACATGGTAGGGATTGTTCTGGGGATCCTAGCAGCTCTGGTGGCTGGGGCGGTGCTGGCCTTCGTTGTCATGAAACACTTGAGGAAGAAAAAGAAAGGTGGGCTTCTCTCTGTTGTGTGGACCTTGGTCAGATTTGTTTATACAACAGTCACTGGCTGTGGGTGGGAATTTGGGATGTTATTTGAGTCTTTCAACTAGAACATCCCTAGAACATGCATGTGTTCTTCTTCAGTGGTTGATGATTTAAAGGCTCTTGTGAAATGTTTTTTCAGCCTCCATGGTAGAGACACGTTTGGCTCACAGTGCTAACCGCCCTGGTACAAATAATGTGGAGCTGTCACCTGTTGGGGACTACAGAAGAGGTGTCATTCTGGCTAAGCACTTATAACACTCCACTATAATGTTGTGTTGCTAATTTTCCTCTGACATATACACTCATACTTATTAACCCTTGCTGTCTCTCTGGGCCTAATAGTAGTATCCCTGAATCCTCCCAGCCCCTTAGTGGGGACGGTGGTGTTCCCCAGCATGGCCTACGCTACAGGCAGCATAGATCCCACCCTCACTCCACTCATGCCTTCAGAGAAGATCTCAATCTCAAGTTTTAGGCCAGAGCTGCTGGAGGAGGTGAAGGATGTTCTAATTCCTGCTGAGATGCTTATTGTGCAGCACCATCGGATCATAGGGAAAGGTTTGTTATTCACCCCGATGCAATCTGTATCATATTTTGAAGGAAACAGCAGCAGTCCTCTATTATTCTGTGTTTTTTCCCTGCAGGTCATTTTGGAACAGTCTATCATGGCTACTTCACAGACCACAATCGCAGAGAAATCCACTGTGCTGTCAAGTCTTTGAATAGTAAGTAATATTTTCTTCTTGAGTGTTGATTTTTACACTTGAGGAAAGCACCAAAGAGTCTATCCAGTTTGTCTGTTGCAGGAAGATGTTCTCTGAAAACTTAAAAAGCAGGCTCGTTGTACCCTGCAGTTTTTTAATGTGTACAAGTTTGTCTTTCTTCTTTTAGATCTGCATCCATTTTGAGTGTTCCTTACTCTTTTCTCTTTTCCTTGCCTATGTCATCAGGGATAACTGATGTGGAAGAGGTGGAGCAGTTCCTGAAGGAAGGTATAATAATGAAGGGTTTCCATCACACCAATGTGCTTTCTCTGCTGGGCATCCTACTGCCAGAGGAAGGGCTCCCTCTAGTGGTGCTGCCATACATGAAACACGGGGACCTGCGGCATTTCATACGCTGCGAGAAGAGGGTGAGAATGGTGCATTAAAACAGTGGAAATGAATCATCTGATTTATGTGCAACCATCTGTTTACTAACTATCAAACTACATAACATTTCCAACTGTTTTAATTGAGCTTGTTTGTGGGATTTGTTTAGAACCCCACTGTAAAGGATTTGATTGGCTTCGGACTACAGGTTACCAAAGGGATGGAGTATTTGGCTCAGAAGAAGTTTGTGCACAGAGATCTTGCAGCACGCAACTGCATGTGAGTGACCAAGCTATGTTGAGAAATCAGAAATGTATTTAGTGCCACTGGGCCTGAAATGCTCTGAATGAATGTAGGGAGAAGTTATAGGGTACAAAATCAGCTGAGGTTGTTACATCACAGTACTCAGGGACAGTGTTTTGCAACAAAAATATCCATGTACTTCTTCTGTCCTTAGGCTGGATGAGTCATACACAGTTAAGGTGGCAGACTTCGGTATGGCCAGAGATGTTTTTGATAAGGAGTACTACAGTGTTCAGGACCACAGGAAGGCTAAACTGCCTGTCAAATGGATGGCCATTGAGAGTCTGCAGACGCAGAAATTCACCTCCAAGTCAGATGTGGTGAGGATACAAACATCAACCATAATCAAGATGTAATTAAAATAGTGCTGAGGGACACTTACACGATGTTGATGTGTTTATCTTGTGGGCAAGATGAAAAGTATCATGATCTGAAATGTTCACTGAATTTCAAAAAAGTTGCAGGTGTTATCCTACACGTAGCTTCCCAACATTAATTTATTGTCATATTAATATATGTCAATATATTAAAATTAACAGGTCGCACAACTCTTCTCCAGTACACCATACTTTATTCATCAAACATTTGTGTACTAGAGAAGAGTTGTGCCACTCATTTTAATTTTGACTTGCACTGAAGCTCATACTGGTCTGCACCCTGCTGTGTCTTCACTCACAAAGTAGGAAACTGAATAATCAATATATTACCATCTGCTTGGCTCTATGCAGTGGTTTGCATTGTGTACTGCTTGGTTAGATTTTACAGTAAATATACTGGTTTATTCCAGGTCCATTATCCTAACTGCACAGATTTAAGATTAAGAGCCATATTGTCTGTATTCAAAGCTGTACCATTATGCTTAATGAGTGAGGGAGTCTTTCTCTCAGGAAGCAGTGGGGCATTAGACTGCATGAATTACTCAATTTAAAATCTTAATACACAATTTTAAACTTGTCTTTACCTACTGTATGAACACCATTAAACAGGTGCACACTAGTTGATGGGTCTGTATATGTGCCAGTACTTGCTCTATAACTTTTATCCCTCCTTATGCAGTGGTCCTTTGGTGTGTTAATGTGGGAGATGCTGACCAGAGGAGCGAGCCCCTACCCAGAAGTGGACCCTTATGACATAACACATTACTTACTGAAGGGCAGGAGGCTTCCCCAGCCTCAGTACTGCCCTGACCCTTTGTAAGTAACAAACATAAAAGCATAATATTATATTTTATTATATTATTATATTATATTGTTCATTTAAGGAATAACTGTAAACTGTTGATTTCATAAATAAGTAGAACAGTATATGGTAACTTCACACAATTAGGGAATGCTTCAGCAGTATACTAACACAAATTTACAGTTACAAAACAGAGAAGAAAAGTTTCCGGCACAAAGTCCAAGTAGTCACCCAGTAGTGTGAAACCCGTAAATTGTCCACTACTTGGTATTCCAACATGGTTAAGCAATGTCATATAGGAGTTAATGCGTATGTCTAAAACACTGCTTCTTTCACACACACACACACACACACACACACACACACACACACACACACACACACACACACACACACACACACACACACACACACACACATTGGTGTAACTTTAAAGGAGCCGACATGTTTTTGCTGTTTGAAAAAACAAAACAAAAGAATGTAATGGCAAAGCCCATGGCCTGTAAGCCTGTAAGCCCAGTGAATTAAACAATGATAGAGAATAGATAAACCATTAGTACCCCATGTCCACTAAGACATTATCACACATCTGACTGTGGTTCAGGAATCATTTAGACTTTAGACTTCATTGAGTTAAAAAAAAGGCCAACACTGGACATTAACTGATCACAGTATAATTTAATATTCTTGTTATTCTTGCAATTATGTGAGTTCATCACACAGTCTGGCTATGTTTTTTCCAGGTATAGCATTATGCTCCAGTGCTGGGACCCTGATCCCGAGTTGAGGCCCAGCTTCGCTACATTGGTGTCAGCCGTCTCTACCATCTTGTCAGGCCTGGAGGGAGAGCACTACATAAGTCTGAATGTCACCTACGTCAACCTAGACCAGCCACGGCCCTACCCTGCCCTCACAGAGTCTGCCGATGAACATGACTCCACAGATGTTGAAGACTTAGGCTCAATCTCTTCCTGAACCAACTCAAACCTCAACTTAAACTGGTAACGGTGCTAATAGCAAGAGCTCTTCCAGATAACAGCTGTTTGTTCTACCATAAAACATCTGAAACAGGGATAGAGGATAATTGCCTATTGCCTGCTGTGTGTGTGTGTGTGTGTGTGTGTGTGTGTGTGTGTGTGTGTGGGGGAGTGGATTTAGTTAAATGCTTTAAACTGACACCCTCAGGCAGCCATACTGGAGGTTCATCACTTTTGCAACAATAGTTAAACCTTCCAAACTAGGTAATCCCAGAAGTACTACGTAAATATTCATCTTCTGTGTTTTTTCCCCACTGATAACAGATGATGTCACTGAGGATACATCTAATTAGTTTGTAGTACCAGCTTGTTAGTTGGCAAAACATAGCAAGTCTTGTTAACTCTTTCCCATATTATTTAGATACTAACTAGCATAACACAGTTTCTGTGAGGCAGTCCACAGGTTAGCTAGTTAGCTAGCTAGCAATGCTAAAAACCACCTGTTTATTCAGATTAAGTGAGTAAAGTTTTCTAACATTAAACTATAGTACACTGCAGTAGTGACTGGGACACAAAGGGATGGGCTGGAGCCAAATAGGGGACAGCATTTTACTCATTGTTGATGACTTACACCACAGTCTAGTCTTTTTCTGGTATCTGCTCTTTTGTTGCCCAGCTGTTATTGACATAACACATGCACAGTCAGTTTTTTATCTTCTGTATCTAACTGTATTGACAAGAGAGGAGCTTTTGGCTCACACAAAGCATAGCTACATCAAATCAAGTAAACTCTAGTGGTGTGTTTGCTTTCTTTTACTACAAACAGCATCAGCTCCATATTTCGACCAAAGGTTCCAGGAACCAGAGGAACTACTCACAATCCTGTTTGCATTTTCATGGCCTCTGAGGAACCAAATTAGACCCATGAGGAATTTAAAAATGACAGTTGATGCTTGTGTTCACACATGAAGAAAACGCAACACAGATTTGTCTTGTTGTTCTTTGTATTTACTGTTGCATAGTGTACTGTTACAGTAGCAGAGCCCATGTATATATTAAACATTTAGGTATGACATTCCCACATTTGCTTTTAATTATTTTGTTGTCTATTGATTGTTCTGTATATTCGGGATCATTCTGTAAGGCAAAATGTTGACAACAATGTTTTGAAAGAAATCACCCTGTTGCTTGTATTTCAGACTCAATGTCTTTGAATTAGTGTAATAAATTAAAATATTTATTTGTTTATAGATTTGTTCTCATGCTGTGGACTTTGAGTAAATATGAAAATATATGCAAATTCTTCCATATGCAGTTGAATAATGTTACATATTGAAGCATTTTTCCTCATGGCTGCTATATGAATTCACTTAACTTTGTTGCAGTACTCCACTAGAGGTCAGCATTCTGTTAAAAATATCTGCATTGCCACTGATCTGCTCCCAAAGATGTTCCCTGCAACATGGATGCAGCACTCTTTAAGTGTGGAGTTTTCATCATTTTTGCTGTAGCATAGCAACATGAATGACCCAGGTCTTTTCCTCATCTCTTTAAACCAACCAATAAGCCCTCTGGATGCCACATAAGATATTAAAAACAGACCAATCAGACATGTTTTCCTCTTCTCTTCCCCTTTCAGTTGCTCTGCCCTCAGACGTTTGGCAGGAGCAAACAATTGTATTTTCAATTAAAGGAGCTGAAGAAACAGCCAACATAGACAAACAATCTGTCAATCTCACAAATACACCAAACAAACATCTCACTAACATACAATAGTGAGTCCCTGTGCTGTAAACAGATGTCAGTCACAATGAGCACACTTCCCCCCACAACAAAACCAGAGTCAAATAAAAACTACAGGGAAATAAACATCATAAAGTTTTCTCTTTTTTCATGCTGCCAAGAACAAAAGTCAATTCCCCCATGGTGGGGCCTTTGATATAGACAGAGAGAGTGAGCTTAGAGCTTACGTTGTCAAAATGTATGTGTGAGTGTGTGTGTGTGTGTGTGTGTGTGTGTGTGTGTGTGTATGTGTCAGAGAGGTTGCATTTTGCAGGGCAGAGCCCACAGGATCCACAGTAGAGAACAATCAAGACATCCATGATACCCCCCTTTGGCACCTCTCTTTCTCTCTATGTATCTCTTTTTCCCTGATGTATTATCTGGGCTATAAAAACTACAGAACCCATGAAGACTACAGTATTCAACTGTGTGACCATCTGAATCCTCAAAACTTTATGCCTGAGCTGGGTTCACCGTTAGGTCCCAAACTATAGACCTTTTGATGTGCATCATAAACATTCTTCTTTGTCTTTCCTCCTTTTGTTGTGATTGTTTATATGGACTTCAAACCAAATGCGAAGTGTTGAGGCTGGTTGATCATTATGCAGACACAGCATGCTTTATGTCTGTATACTGCATGTGTTATATGGCAGCCTCATCAGAGAAAACATGAATAACCAGTGCATGGGTGCTCTGTCAAGTTTGGAGAACGGGAGAACAATCTGTGAGATTGGCCATCTGAACAAGCCTTTTTGAAAGTGGTAGGCTAATTATTTCCATTGCTATGTTATGATGGCAGACCCTCACAAATAAGCGCTGGAGCAGAGCTCAAGCTCTTGGATTCTGTTCCATTAGAATCTGGCATGAAGGAAGTCCTGTGAAAAACCCTATGGAACCAGTAAAGTGTAACTCATATGTTACACTGTTCATCCTGAAACCACATAAAATGACAAGGAATAAGGACATATTCAGCAACCTTAGTCAAAAAAGTTTATTTTTATCATATCATTATATCTCATGTACCCTAGAAACCCAGCCTGTTCATTTTTTATCTTTTACAATTCACCCTGAATCCCTCCATCATCTGCAAAAAGGTGTCACAGTAATATTGCAGGTACATGCGGCCCCTGTTCATCTCCTTAAAATCGACCCCCTTCATCCCTCTCCTCAACCCTCAATCATCCCACCACACATAACCCCCAGCCAACCCTTCCTGAATCCTCTCACAAAACCAAATAAACTATTTTTATACTGTACACATAGTGTGGTCTTTGTTAGTGAAGTGGCTGTTGGAGGTAGTAGCTCTAACCATAATGGTGTATCCATCTTTCCCTGCTCTGAGGGCTTATTGCTATATTTCAGTTTATTACTTGGATTTCCTGTGACATGAACTACACAACATAAATTACACTGGCTGAATGAGGTTAATGTACAATGTGTCAGTGAGTGGACATGGGTGCTCCTTTCTGTTTGAGCATGATTTTATGTGCCCTATAAACACCTAAAATCTGAACAAATCAGGTACAATAAAATAGGTAAAATACAATAAAATGAAATCATAAGAGACAGTTGAAAGGTGCCTAACCATTTAGACCCTTTGAAAGTAGTAATAGAAATGTAAAACCTCTTCCAACAGAGACAGGAAGCCAATGCAAAGATGCTAAAGCTGGTCTTTGACTTGTTTTTAGGAATATTAAACTTGTCACATGTCCAAATTGCACCAAATTTCACACTGCACTCCCTTGGGTCCCCAGCTCTACACCCAGCTAGTGTGAAGTCAATTGGAAGAAACAGTTCAAGAGATATGTGAGAGACATCCATACATCCATACATCCATACATACGTACATACATACATACATACAGAGATTCCTAGTTCCCCAGAGATAGTGCCTATTCAGAATGTACCTGTTAAGAACAGGCCAACTACTTCTTAGTTCTTGAGAAAATGATATTGATGTATCAATTGACAAACGTATCAATTAAAATTATATCAAATTAATAAATCAAATTATTGAAAAACTTCACCAGTGAGACTAAACTGAGTTTGAACCATAGAGGCAGTTTTTCGGCCTTCCATTGATTGATTCTGCTGCCAATCAAATGTGTCTGCAGTCCTGTTGGCTGTTTTAACTGCATCTGCTTCTGTTTTTTTCTGCTGTGTATGCTTGTTCTTCTCTCTGCTGCATTCAGATATGGAGTACTCGCCAAATGTGAAGCTGATCAGATGAACTGAACTGAGTTATGTGAAGGACACACACACACACACACACACACACACACACACGCACATACAGATTCCTTGCTTTTTAGTTCAGCAGTGCCTGTTAAAAATGTGTCTGAGACATCCTGCAGTAAGTCTTGAACGTACATGCCAAGTTTTGTTCTCAGTACACAGTTCCCCCGTGAAATTACTCGTTTCACTCTCAGAAATTGTCCAGATAAGTCTAAGGAACACGGTTAACGGCCAAATGGCCTGCGCAGGAATAGAACTCGTTTGGCAAGGTTTCGAATGTAATGGACTTTCATTCATACAATTTCCACACTGTAGGTATAAGATGTTTTCAAGACATTATCACTACAGATGTAATCCCACCTCTGACCAATGGCACAGTAGCGCTGTCCATATTTCCACACAGCAGAGAAAAAAGTGTATTTTTATATATTTTGTCAAGAACTGCTCATCCAAATAACTTCACACTTAACACTGCACTTCCTTGGGTCCCCAGAAATACATCCAACAGGTATGAAATAGATCAGAAGGATGGTTTTTGAAATATGTGGAGGACAAACATACATACAGATGGACAGACAGAGATTCCTTGCTTTATATGGAGAGATGAGTCATCCATCAGCAGCCTCAACCTCAGAGCAGTCATGACTAGCTGTGTGTGTGTTGAATGGAGCCCTGCAACCCACAGCGGATGAGAAGAATGCACACTGTTGTTAGGTTGATGTCAGTTCTGCATTGAGAGGAAAAACTTGACTCCCTTGGGAAATCTGGCCTGCATCTTTAATACAAGGCATTAATAATTGACACACCTTTTTTCTCTTTTTTAAAGAGAGAAGAAAAAATCAAACTTTTTTTCTCCCCAGTCTATGTTGACAGCAGAGAGGAGATGCGCTCTGTCAAGCTGATATTGGTCCACTACCTGGGCTTGAAATATAGTGATGTTAAAAGCTATTGATTTTACAGCATCATGCCTGACTTATTTTGCCCAGTAGGTAGAGTACGAGGTCAAGACATACCGCTGATGTTTTTTTCTGGAGGGATTTTGCATAGATTTGAAGAAGGTGAAGGCAGAAAAGTGTGAAAAGTGTGAAAGCTGTTTTGTCTGCTGCTGTATAAATATATTAGAAAAATGGACACAAACAAAATCAGTCTGATTCAAATTCCTGAGTAAACGATGTCCTTCTTGTGGTCATCAATATATTTTACAAGTGTTTGTGAGTATTCATCATATCTTGGGGAAACATGTACCAAGCTCCTTCAACAGTTGTCAGTGCATCTCTTCTGTTTCATTATAAATCGCAATAATTAAAAATAAGCATGAATCGCCCACTACAACACTTAAGCACTCAAGCACTATAAGTGTGGGACTTCTAGCCAGGTCCTGATCAAAAATGGAGGAGGGGATTAATGATTTCCTGCCGCCATGTATCTTTATCAAGTTGTGGCAGGCTTCTTAGTTGTCCCTAGACAGTAGTAAATTGTAAACAGTACAGCATATAAGAGAGTCTTCAGGTCCATTCACACCTCTGTATCAGGGCACAGAGTGTATTAAATCACCGAAGTGTGAACTGTTCGTTAAAATGGTCAGCCGCCCCCCCTGGAATATAGAAATGATTGATAAATGCAGGCTAGCCATTGGTCATGCAGGCTAGCCTCTGGTCATTTTGGTTGAATCAACCATTATTTTTTTAAAAAGTGTTTTTTAAGTGTATACCATGCAAAGGAATCTGACAATAAACTACCCTAAACTAGAGAAGGGAATGGATGATTTGCAATGAATGAATAATTTACTTTGAACTGTTTGCAGTTGAGGAACTCCTTTTTTGTAACACAAGTAGTGTTGCTCTAGGGGTAGTGTTAATGTTGATCAGTGGGGCTAACACTTTGGCTCAGACAGTACTGTATCTCAGCAACTTGGATGGATTGCCATGAAATGTGATACAGATACCCATGATGTTTGGATGATGAATCCTAATGACTTTGGTGATCCTTTACTTTTCATCTCCTGCCATCATGTAATATGTTCAAAATTACATTAGCATGTTAGCATGTTGACTTATCATTTAAAAGCAATGCAGTACAGGCTCACCGAGCTACTAGAACGGCATTAAGACTTTTTTTCCCTGTCTTGTTTGCATAAAGAACGAAATTAATTGGAAAATTTAACATAAACCTATACAAGGTAATATTATTTAATATTTGCTTGTAAATCCTTTGCAGTCAATAACGGAAGTATATGGCCTACAAGCATTACACACTTCATCTGCAGGCCTGTATTGCTACCATCTTCACTGCTTTTTGCATTCAGTCTGGTCTTCATCAAAGTGAAATGACCTTGGGCAGGAGTGTATTTTCATTGCCTTTATTCATACAATGGAGGATTTACATGATGATTTCCTGGGAGGAAATGCAGGCTAGCTCAACAGTAGCCGTTTTATTAAATTACATGGTCAAAACTGTAACATCTAGTTTTTTGGTGTTCCAAAAACATCAAATCTAAAAATGTTTTCTAGTACCATACCAGAGGGTGAAAAACTAGTGTCTACTACTTCTATTCATAAGTATATGATACAGTAGAAGAAGGACTAAAGGAAAAGTGTCTTAGTGTGCACATGATGGCTGGGTTTAGAGAACTTGCTTATTATTTGAATCATTCATTGCCCCAAACAAAACATTTATTGGATCTGATCTTGATTAGAAGTCTCCTCTCCATTAGAGGCTTCATGTAATATTCAGAAAGCCATTACAGCTGTCCTTCGAAGAAGAAATTACCTTGAGGAATATTGAAAAAGGAAAGATTGTAATTTGTATGTCTATATTGTGTACAGATACAGAATCTCGATCTTGCGCGTCTCCTTTGGGAGGAAATAGAACAGGATGTTTTCAGCAGTCAACATCCCATTAAAAAAAGAATCTGCAGCAGCTATGCTATCATCATGTTTGAATGGACTGAAAATCCCTGTGGTAGGTTTTCAGCACCTTGTTGAAACTAGGGTTTCAATAATTCAGACTTTTCTGAGGTTAAAAGTAGCTTCTAGTTAGTACAGTCAAGGTGAACCCAATAAGGTGGAGTTGACTGCAGTATGAGAACACTGAATTATGGTCGGAGGGGAATGTCATGCTGGATAAATGTGAACATGTTATACTCCTGGGTCAGAATAAATAATCCTTCTGGAAAGTCAATTTAAAGTTAAAGGAGTTAAGTTATGTTCACATTTGTTCAAGTCTAAAACAATATTCATTTGCCCACACTTAAATTACACATTCAAATTGCCATAATCATTCCTCCTGTTCATAGTGGCCACCAGCAGATCCATTCATAATGCACTTACAATGTAAGTGACATTTTAAATGTATTTTTATCAAGTAGATATTCTTAAATGTTACAGTCTTTTCAGTGCCAAAGTCTTTTTGTTACTATACTTCCAACACAGCTCAACAGGAAAAGATCGTCTGAGGAAATATAAAGAAAGAATTAGACATACCTAAAACCAGTGTTCATATAGAAACTTGACCATTGTTTTAAGATGGACTTGATAAATTGTGAACCTATCTTTTAATGGGGCTAGGTGGCTAACTCTACCAGACCAAGGCTGACCTGAGCAATGACATCCTGTGAATCTGTAAAGGCTGAAGGAGAGGAATGCAAGGGTTTGCTGAAAAAACAATCTTCACTGAGAAAATAAATATTGAGAAAAGTTTTAGTGTAATACATCACAGCCTTCACAAAATATATTGAATTAAAGATACCTTGCCCAAAGCAGAGCTCGTTTAGAGAACTCTGGTATCAACAATACTTGTACAATCTCATCTTTGGTTTAAAACACAAGGTCAAATAGTAATGAATTGATCAACTTACATAAAAGTCAAACCTTTATAATTCTCTGCAGTCTCCGTCTAGCTGTGTTTATCTCATTACATCTAGCTCCAGGGTCAAGGAAAGTTCAACCTTTCCCCATGTGATGAAACGTATTCTTTTCATTAGTAGTTAGGCCATTAAATTGGTATGCCTTTTGGTTCCAACCTCAGATAAAATCTGATACAGTGCCTTCTTCAAAATACACTGCAATCAGTATTCATCAAATAAAATCTCTGCTTCCTTAGATCTCTGCTAGCAACTACACCAAACTATAAGAGCAGAGCATCAACAAGCACAGTCTCATGAAATATTTTCTGTGTTTAACATTTAGCCATTAACTATCTCGCCAGTTTTTACTGGCTACGATGTGCTTTGTTTGGCCATCAATACAGGAATAAGTCAAGAATAGCCTCCCGTGGCACGAGAGCTTGGGACCAGCAGCTGAAAAGAGAGCTCAATTATAGCAGGCTTTGTGTGAGTTCTATTCTTTGAGCCTTGTATTGTATTTCTTTAGTACATAGCAAAATTAATGATAAATCCATATTTTTGGACAGCTGTGTAACTAATTTTCTGCCACAGGGTGATAACACTGGAACACAATGGAAGGCAAAGAGCACATATATGGCTGTATAATTGTCACACTTGGTAATGGAAGTTCTCAGCTATTGTGCCTTTTTACTTTGATGAAATTTTCTTTTCACTCTACATCTTTTATCTTATAGAAAACTGATGAGGTGATAGTGCCCAATTTTCTCCAGTAATCATATTATCATAGCAGTAAATCAGTGATAACAGAGTGCATGTGTAATGCTATTAGGCTAAATAAGTTTTGTTAGATAGGATTCTACCTCTTGCTCCATCTCTCTCTCTCTATCCATCCATCTATATCCATCAACATTCATGTATTATCAATGCATTCAATAACTTAAACTTCTTCCCCAGAGTTGTCTGTGATTTCTCGTCTCACATGTAACCCGGGGCTGTAGACGTCAGGGTGACAGATATCAGTCCTGGACCTTCTAACTTCAATGATGATTTTCAATGTACTTCTCTCTCAATGTTGATTTTCAATGCACTTCTCTCTCCTATCCTTCCTCTCTCTCCTCTCTACCCTAACCGATCGAGGCAGATGGCCGCCCACTCTGAGCCTGGTTCTGCCTGAGGTTTCTTCCTGTTTAAAGGGAGATTTTTTTGTCACTGTCTCCAAGTGCTTGCTCAAGTGGGAATGTTGGGTCTCTTTAAATTAAACGTAAAGAGTACGGTTTACACCTGCTCTATGTGTAAAGTGCCTTGAGATGACTTTTGTTGTGATTTGGCGCTATATAAATAAAGATTGATTGATTGATAATAGCTTTTTTAAACTGTTACAAACTGTGCGGCTCAAGAGTTGGGATATGTTATTTGCTGGTCAGAAATACATATCACAGTAAATTAACTTTAAAATACAGCCAGTGGAATGGTTATGCTTGGCTTTAAAGATCAGGTATTTTGTTATTTTTGACTAATTTTAAAATACTGAGTCTATTTTAAACTATATATCTGACGTTTTATTCACCTAAAGTTGTTTAGTTGATTTTAAATCCATTTTTTCTTGGAGCTCAGGTTGCTATCTGTCCTCCAGCACACTGTAAAAAAATATGTTGGCTCAACTAAAAAAAAAGAAGTACAGTAACCTGGCTGCCTTAAAATATTGAGTTAAGAGAGCTTAGGATATCTAGTTCTTTACACTTCCATATAAGTTTCTACCATTTATAATAATACATTAACCTCTTAATACACGCCCCTATTTTTTATGTAAACGACATGCCCAAGTTGTGAGCAGCACAGATCCCACATAGTTTGAGACTCAGAGATGTGTCTGGTATCATTGGAAAGGAAACACTCTCAGGATTCTTGTAAAAGTGTCTGTGTGATTCTGTGACTTACTGACAAAGAGTGGCAGAGGTTACAATGATGGGGTTGTTTACTCGCCCATAGGTTTGCCTTTACAATGACATGTGTACAGACATTCAGGGACCTCTCAGTGGGATATAGACACACTGAGGCCAGAGCCACATGTCTTGGCTTCATGCAGTCCAAATTTGGAGTCAAAAGACCAAAAGATGAATTTTTCAGAGTTATTTTTCAACAGGTATGTCCATGCGTTTTCCTTAGGTCCTTTTTGGAGACTCCAAATGGACACTTGGTTACCAAAGCTGTATAACCACAATCAAACACCTATAACTTAACAAAGTATAAGTAGTAATAAGTACAAATAATTAAATAAAACAAACCAATACTTACACTTGAATGAAAAGTCTTCACCTGTTGGTGTCGCCATTGTTGTGTTTTCGCGGCACTGAACAGCGCCGCGCAAAGGATCTTGGGATATGGGAGCATCTGGGAGGCCGCGAAGGATAGTAGCGGTGCATCCTCGAAAAAGAGGGAAAAGAAGGCCGCATTTCAAGGCTGCATTTGAAGGAGTCTTCGAATTGGGACAGCCTTCGCGCGGCGTTGTGACGTAATCGGCCTCTAAATGCGTACTTCGAGGATGCAGCCTCGCAATTAGGACCAAATTGGGACACAGCCTATGGCTCACGGTCGTAAACATCTAGTCACGTGTACTCTGAGATGGACGTGCAGGTCAGGAAATGACGTAAACGGACTGTATATGGTTTGTTATTTCTGTTATTACGTGTTGGACTAAATATATGGACATATTGAGGAAAGTATTTCGGTTTTATGGAAACGGATTTCATATTTCACAAGAATGGATATTTGGCAAGCTGTACAGAAAGTCCTGAGTCATAAGATGATCGTTGTGGATAAAGGGAAGACTTTGAAGGTATGTAGGCATTATAGCTTTTCTCACTTAGCTGAGTGGCTAGCCGAGCTAATCGCTAATACTATTACGGCTGTGAGCAACCATATAAGTCGTGAGTGGTCTTGAATGAATCAGGAGAATCTAAGCTTTCCAACAATGCACGGCATAGATATATATGTTTAAGGGTTGGTGTTTAAAACATTCAGAAGAACTTGTGGCTACCTCCTAATATCCGTCCCGTCCCGTGGACGGAACAGCGTGCGTTGTGAGTAATCTGAAAGTGACAAACAGTTGGATCAATTTGATATTTTAAGTTTAGTCAATAACATGTTTAGTACTACTAACAAGCATATTGAAGTTGTACAGTATGAACAAAATGCCTAGTTGAGCTGTCAATACATTATAAGTCAAACCAACAAAATTGTGTTTCAAGGAAACAACAAATAACAAGTTATTCTAACTAAACACCTTAGTTGAATGAACATAACATTTTAAGGCAGCCAGGTTACGTTTCAGTAAAAGTTGACCTCATCAATGCCTTCAATAGTCAAGTCAACTATATCACCTATCTTCTAAAATGACTGAGTGGAATACAAGAAATCACTTTTTAAAAAACAGTATTTTAACATCTTTTAACATTATATAATATGCACATGCAGGCTATTTCAGAAGCTACATAACATCAGCATTATTAATGACCACCTACTTTGATTAGCTGGAGATGTTGCCCCCACCTTCAACCCCAGCCAAGCAGAATATGACCTAATGAATAATGCAAGTTCCTTCAAGCCACATCTTTACCTGCAGTAATGGCTGCAGGTGGAGACATAAGACAGTATATAGTGATCCTCAGTGAAGGGGAAGAACCTTCTGTTGCACTGTTGAGATTTTAGTAAGATGTTTCAGAGTAGTACGATTGTGTCTAAGGTTACTCATGAAGTAAAAGTCATGTTTCCAAATGTAGCTGGAAGTGGCATGTCAGCATGCCAGTTCACTGCTCCACTTCGCTAACATTATGGTGTTTTTCCATTGTTTTGGGGGTAGTCATGCTGAGCCATGACTCCATTACACAGCACAGCAAAGTTAAATAAGTAGGTTACCTGTTGGAGGTATGCTGGCTTTTTTGACTTCTGTGGTCAAAGAGTACAGGTACGAGAATAACCTCAAACAGTGAAGGTGTGAGCTGGAAAACTAATACAATGAGCTAAAGCATGCTATATTGTCTCTTTCATATTACACTTCATTTGATCCATTGTTTTTAGTTGTTTTAAGTATGTTTTTCTAATAGTACTCATGTACGTTTTACTTAAACCAGCATTAACTGTTTTTTTGGCCACTAGGAGAAGAGGAATGCATTATCATACATTTGGACTCGTGTTTCTCTCCTCCTGGTGAATGTAAGTACAATACTCACCCTCTTTTAGCTATGTTTTTGCTCTCTACCAACTCCTGAGAGAAAAATCTGGCACTTTAGATGCTACATGCTCCACTGCAGTAGTAGTTCAAAAGCTAGACGCTAAATGTGTCTGTTTGCCTTTTTATGCCGACAAGGGGGCTTTTAACAAGTTTTTTTTTAATTTTAATCAAAACAGCTGCCTACTACAGCTGAAAATGATGCTGTGGGAGAAGTGAGAGTGAACCAAAGTTGCAGTCTGGACAGCTAAACCATGAGCTGACACAGTTGGGTGATTTTTCTGTAAGTTTATGACAACAAGCCACACTGCTTGCATTACACATCATAATTTGTTACATTGTTTCTATAAAACAATTGATTATATCAACATAAAACACATCATTTTGGAGGACAAATATTTAAAATGCCTTTATTATATTGACCACCCACTGGCATGGAGCTGAATACTTTTTCAGCACTGGATACATGGCACATTCTTGTGATTTTATTCTGTTTGAGGCCAGTGCTCTAAGCATTAAATATCTCTGGAAGTATCCATAATGCTCATCTGAGTCAGCCTTGCACCACATTTTCTAATGTCTCCCTCTAATCAGAATAACTTTGTGTAAGAGTGAAAGAACTGGATACACAAATACCCAGAGCCAGCTGTATTTCACATGCATGCAAACAAAAGCTGTCATCTTCTCAAATCTCACACATTGAAGAATTGGATAATGAGGAAGTATTTCCTATTCATACTGCCATATACTGTATGTAGGTCTACTGGTATTCAATATTTTAGAGATCTCATCTCAACAAGTTCCCATTTATCATCAGGTGCAGTATGTGTATTTTTTTCTGCTGAGCTGACTAGTTGACACGCACAGGATACGGGCCTCGTAAAGAGAGCATCAATCATGCAAATCTTCCCTGGGGGCCAGCCTGTCCCTTTGCACACTCTGCTCACTCACCATAATCAATAACCCACCAATGAGCTCCACATCCAGAGACAGCAATCTGACTCCTTTTTTTTAAATAATCCAAGTGTGTTATGGCAGCATCATGCTGACATTCTCTCTCACATCAGCATCCATTTTTAATCACGGTATCTGGCCTCGCTGCTGCTCGTCAAGTGCCTCAGCCTCCTGTCAGAGTGTGGGCTTGCAGAGAGGGATAAGAGCTCTTACTGATGCTATGTGGAAATAGATGTGCTGTTGCAACTGCCTACCTCTCCTGGACCATCTGTAGAGTGGCAGTGCTGGGTGACTATTACATAAGGAATTCACAACAGGCCCTCTCTTTCCCACATTATGTTAACAAGTCCTTCAAATAATTTGAATTTCAGTCTCGAAATGTCTTTAACTGTTTTGTTATTCAATGTCTAGTTCTTCCGGCTGAAACTGTGCACTTCCTTCTTGGTTAATGTCTTGAATTTGGCAGATTTGGCATATAGTAAGTTCATGTTTTACATCGAGTCACTTCCTCTGTCACGCAGTAGACATTTTGTATGTATGTATGCTATTTAAAGGATAAGGTTGAGGGTAGTCAGTATTTTTTAGTCAACAAAATTAATTAAAAAGCAACAATGAATGAGTGAATGAACAAGTATTGAATCCAAAGCCTAATATACTGTAGATCATTCATCTGTGCTATAGAGCTTCACTGTTGTCCAAAATCTAATTAAAGCACATTAGTGGACTACTATATTGCAATAGCAGACCATTTCCCACATTATCACAAACACACACACACACACACACACACACACACACACACACTGTAGTTTATTTTGAGTCAATCCCACATACACATCCTGGTGCTGTAAATACTTATTAGAATGACAACTGTGTATTACTCCCAAACAAATGCATTACTTACTCCTGTCTGAGTAACATGTTAAAACTCACATACCCAGCTGTTGTATTTATGTATTTCTTTTTAAATACTTATGTTTCAAGTAGGAACCAATAGACTGACAGCTACAAACAGGCTGGTCAAAGCAAAAAAGTATCGGTGGATTGTTGATTCTGGTCTTTTTATGGCATTAAGTTTATAAAAAGAAAGATCTCTCAGAATAGGTAATAAATATGTGGTGTTCATTCAGTCTGCATACAATAGCACTGAGCTCCGCATCCTCACTGCTACGCTGCTGCCTGTTCTCATAAATGTAACATCCCCCTCTTCCCCAGCCTCCTCCTATATTAGCATTCACAGAATTTGTGTCAAACTCTCTCACATTTGTGCACAGCCACGCTGCCAAACTAAAATTGTTAATTTATTGTTATAATAAATACCTAAAACCTTGACATAAGTGTCCTGAATGAAATACTGATGCTCTCATCTGTCACTAAGAGCACATTTGCTCATGCTGCAGTATTTAGTTGTGACGTCTATTAGTTAGACACTTTAGAGCTAATAGTCAAAACTTTTTGTCCCATATGGCTGCCATCAGCTATCACTGAGGCAATCTCCAATTATTTTGGTACTAAGTAGAGGAAAGTGTGTTATTGAAGGGCAGTCATTAAGCGGAATGTCAATTAGTCCAGTGTGTGTATATGTGTGTTTGTGTGTGTGTGTTGCTACAGTACATGCATAAAGGTTTACACTTGGAGGGACTCATTACGTCTGATAATTACTGTGCATAGTTGTAGATCAGCTCGGGAATATAAGGCTACTTTACACATCCTGGAGCACCCTAGGATGCAAACACTGATCCCTCAAGATGGGCCCATTCTTTAGATAATGTTCTCGTACAAACTGCAAAATAAGTTGTGGGAACACTGCAGAGATGGCTCTGGAGGCTTTTCTTCTGGAAAGTTCCAGTATCCACCATGCAAAACTTGAGAATGTTGTGTGACAACTGCACCAGGCAGACTGAAGCATTTCTGAAGAAAATAGTGGTCCCTCTCCTCATTTAGATATTTATAATGTTACTTACTTAATCCATACCAAATTCAAAATGAATGTGTTAATATAACTGATAATACTTCATTCTTAATAATTACTTTAAACTCTGACATTTTGAAGATTTATCTCAATTTATTGCTCCTATAAATGTTCATTATACAGTGGAAAGATGAGACAGCTATGTGTAAATGGGTTAACAAGGACTAAACATTGATTTCATATCCAGATTAATAAGTCTGTGAAGGCAAAATATAATTTTATTGCTGCTCATACATTAAGGGGAAGTCTGCAGAGAGCTTTGAACAAAGCTATGGAAGTGATATATGCACACACTCAGTAACACAATGTAAATCAACTGATTCTTAGACACATTAAGACTTGTTTGAAATGCTTTAGTCTGGCATTGGTTCCCTCTGACAATTTTCCAATGAGTCCACTGGGAGAGAAGACACTCACAAAAACAGACAGTGTAATTAAAAAGAATGTCTTTCAAGCATAGGTGCCAGCCAATGCCGTAGGAACAAGAGGGAGACAGTGGGAGCCATGGTAACAGCTGATGGATGGAGACAGGAAGAGGAGGATACAGATGATGACCTGTCAAAGGGCCCTGGTTTGTTTGTGCTGCCTCTACGTCTCTGGCTATATGGAGATGTCAGACTGGTCAACAGCAGCAATTATGTGCAACAAATGGCCAAAAATGGACATAATCTGTTCCAAATCCATTGTGTTCTTTCACAATGAAGCTTGTTATGACCTTTACATTGAGTCACAACAACCAGCTGCATCATCAAAGCTTAGACAAAGGCACATGTGCATATTGTAGATGCTCTTTCTCCTCTCTGGGAGCAACACGCTGCCCACGTTTTTTTGTAAAAAGGCAGTTGTGATGCATCTACACACAAGGCCAGACATGTGTGCCTTCCACGCCTTTAAAAAATTAGCACTCATCTCAAAAACTAATGAAAACCTGAAGCTCCTCAAGCCCTGCTACAGCAATTTGCATAATAATTACAACATAGCAAAGAAAGTGGGGGAGGACAGCAAAACAAACCCCTGCCAACTGAATAAGTATAATTCAGCATACTGTAAAAATAGCTGTGGCTTCTTCCTAATAGAGTCAGGCCTCCATATTCTGTCTCGGTACTTGATTACTACAGTTGTCCACAAGACATCTTGAAGGATGTCCATGTCATTATGGAGTTTATTCCAGCAAATTAGTCTTGCACTACTTTAACTTTGGAGGACCCACAAGACGCGGATAAAAAAAGACAAAAATCAACAGAGGCTAAAATATCCTGACTTTTAGTCTCTTTACTGGTCCAAGCTTTAAAACCATTGTACCTTCCACTTCTCCTGATGCAACATGATTGTCATTAGACCCTCCTTCCAACGACATTCCCCCAGTCTGTAGCTAAATAGTTAAATCATATCTAGTCTCAAAGCCCAAGCTGAGACAACTCGGCTGACATCAGGTTATTTCCAGAGTCACAGAAGGCCTTTCACAGCAAACAGGCTTAGTAGTGCTTCTCATAACCAATAAACTGAACTTGATGTTTAAAATGAGTATAGTGCTCCATTAAGTCTCCAGATCTAAGAGTTTGAATCATGAATTCTGAGCAGTGGTGTATAACAGTTTATGCAGAGTCAATGTGTATTATAATGGGTACTTGTAATGAGTTAATATTAGTAATAGGCCAAGTACTGCAATTGAACATGAATTCATTACATGCAGATATGTAGTTATTACATTTTTTAAAGTCTCACCCTAAAATCACTGACTCTGTTCCAAACATTTTAGTGACAGCTGATATTGCTTTGTAGCCTCTTTCCAGACTTCTGTATCACTACCCACATCTCAGTTAAGAATGAGGATATTATCTTCCTACGCTAGCAAAATAGCTACAATCATTGAAAATAGCAACATAAACAACTTGCACAACTGCTGTGTAAGTTGTAGTAAGTCGACCTACATAAATAACTATTCTTAAACTGGGCGATAATTACATTTTTGATCAATTTGAATCAATTTTGGAATGTTTGCTGCTCCTAGCAACTGTTATAGTAAATTCCATGTCAACTGAGAATGACATCAGAGGTCCAGTTATGCCACCTGCTATGGATTGGTTAGGACAAAACAAAGCAAAATACCAACCCTTTCCACAAATATGAACAGCCTAACATGAACACATCATCGGTCTGAAGGAATGACTTAAAAACAAAATGTCAGTCTAGTCTGATTATCAGGCTTGTTGCTGATTGGTCTATTTTTTTTGCTATACCACATAGATGGCTGGGCAGATGCAGAACATGATCTCAGGTACAGATATTCCTAGCTGAGGTACGATAAAATCTGACAACAGAAAAAAAAAGAATACCTTAGACATCAGCAGTAAATGTCAGATCTTGTCAGCCCTGAAGAATCAGAGCTGAGCAGTGGCATCTTTCCAGATTTACCATCAGCAGCATGGAAAGATTCACTGGTGTGGAGACAGAAGTTAACCCACCAGAGACTCAGGCCTGTTCTTTGGAGGTTGTTCTTGGGTAGAAATCACAAACAGAAGCCGAAATACAGAATCTGAAATGAGGTCAGCCTGCAAATACACTGTTCACCCTTTGTACTACTTTTCTGTATCCAAACCTCTTTCTGTTAGTCTGTGATTACCGACCACCACATAAACCAAACAATTCTCTTAGTATGCAGTCCACCAGCATTAACTAAAAGCTGCAGATGACATCAGATGGTTTTACATTAATTGATGATGGACATCACCTATTTAACTGCACAGCAGGAGAGACAGACACTCCAGCTGCATTTTCCTTCGGGTGCTGTTTTAGCAGCGTTGCCTCTGTCGTCTATGTTGGACTTAACGTTCCAGCTCCGCCGACACCTTGCTTCACACAGTCTCACCCCTCTTCTCCCACTGAAAACCCTGCTGTCAATCATCAAGACGATGAGTAGCTGGGAGCTCAGCAACCATAGCTATCTAAAAATCCCACATCATTCCACCTAATCTAGGTTTCAGACGCTTTCTCCTTTGTACCAGACTTAAGCTAAGATGACAATAGTTCTTTGCTATTTAGTAGGTTTTCCCATGGCTATCCTTATGGTAATTATGGAGGATTTGTCTAAATACGTGTGTGTGATCCATGACTCATCTTGTTTTCACTCTTCGTGGAAAGTATATAGCTCTGATCCTTTTAAAGAGTGCTATTTCTGAGATTTCCACTTTCTCAACAACAAAGTAACCATCAAGTATTTGTGTACTGGAGGTTTTAATTTAATAGTAGGAACACAATTTCCTTCCTAGCATCAGTGAAATTATTCTAATTAGTACAGTGGTGAATGACAGGTAAGACAAAAGCACAGCGGGTACAACATCATTACATTTGAGTGAAGCTAGTCTCTGTATCTCTATATTAACAATGGATCAAATCACCATGTGATTGGTTGCACAACCCTGATAATTAAAGTCTGACTGCACAGCTCCCCTCAGCATGATAAAGTGGTTTTGGTGGAGTTTTGAGCAGCTAACCAGCCAGATATTTCCCTCAGGAATTGGTGGAGACCCAAACAGAAGGCTGAGTATTTGATATTCATCTTCATGTTAGCATCCATGCATGCTAATGCAATTAAAATAATTATTTTTTATTCATTATTACTTTTAGATAAGTGAAAAGTTATAGATAGTGCTCTTTCTTTAATTTCTTAAAATAATTCTTGACGACACCTTGAAATCATTTGAAAAAAAAAACAACCTACAGTATAAATTATATAACATTATCAATGGATAGTTCAGCACAGGTTATACTTTCTGTCTTGCTACAGTACGTGAAAATGATGAAATAGTGTGATAATATTCCCTGTTGCAGCAGCCACTTTTTCATTAACTTTGTATTACTCTTTCCTACGTACCAGCACAATTGTCACAAAGATCTGAATAAAGGAGAGATGAACAGCAGTATATTAGGCACACCTATAGATAATACAAATGAAGGTAAATAGAAGAGGCTGTTTTACAGAGGTGAAAATAGAAAACTGTAACTCTAAACTCGCCAACTTTACCCAGCTAAACAATCCTGCACCTGTGTCCATCGCATCCGCAAACGCAGCTCCAAACTCTGCCTTAGACCGAAATATAAGACAGTAAACAATGAATCTACTGTGTCTAGACGAGGCAACAGGCATCTCCACTTGGCAGTTCAGCCTGTTCCTCTTGTTAATTCAAAGATGCCTCAAGCAGTTAGTAAATCTGGCTGCTGATATGTTACTTACAGAGCACTGGGACTTCGTGTTCATCTGCCTGCTTGCTTCTGTCTGGCATTTAAGCCAAAAATAAATAAATAAATAAATGAATAAATTACACAAAGTGTAACGATAATGCAATGCAGTTCTCTACCTCCAGCTTGTATCAGCCTTGGAAAAAAAAAATTAAAACATCTAGTGAAAAACAGATTTTTCAAGGTTGTCTGTACCCAACAACTTGATTCATTTTGCCTTCTTGGAGCTGTCACAAAAGTGTCTCAGTCTCACTACACTTTTCTTTTTTTCTCAAATTGCTTGGTGGGAAGGGGTGGCATGTAATATAGCTTCACTTTGACAGAAGCTTATCAGCTCTAGGGTATAGCACCAGAAGTGCATAAGAATTGTGCTGTAACACAAACATATAATTCATGAGGCAATGTTTACAAGAGAGAGATATCGAGGCTGAAGAAAGGCAATGCATGTGTTTTTGCTCGTTTGTGATTATTTTTGGTGCCGATTGATGTCATAAAGTGTCATGACTGGTATCAGGAGAGGGGTTCTGCTGGACGTTTATCTAAAGGATACTTCAAATGATGCACGTTTGTCATTGTGCTGCAGTAGGTGGCTGCTGGTTCTTCTTCTAGAAAGGAGAAATTCTGTTGCACTGGAGCCTCGGGATTGTGCTTCCGGCAACTGAGAATCAAAGAGCTTGGAAACATGCATTTTTCAAGGGAGGAAAAATTGCTCTGAGAATGATTGCCTTCAAAAGGTATCACACTGTAGATGTAGAATATGAACACTGCCTTGACTTTTCTCTATCTTTTTTTCCCTCCCATCTTTCCAACATTGGGTGCTATCTATTAAGAATGTGGTAGGTGAATCAGTGTTTTTATATTATTGCAAAAAGGGGTCAAATGACATACTGTGAGAGTTTGTGACAGACCCACATTATCACCCAACTCTGCAGCTCCTCTTTGTGCTGTGAAGTACTTGTTTGTTTTTTTCATGCATTTAGCAAGATAGATGAATTTCTCAAGAATCGATGGAGATTAAAAATACATAAAAAGAGAGTGAAGTCTGCCAGAAACACGACTCCCAATGAATACAAATGTTGCTCTGTGTTTGCTGGATGTGTAAATAGGCAACTGCTACCATCACCATGCTGGCCATACGCCAGTATTGAGTCAAAGTTTGTTCTGCTGCTGTAAACTCTCTACTGACACCTATAATAATAATAATAATAATAATAATAATAATAATAATAATGCATTTTATTTAAAGGCGCCTTTCAAAGCACTCAAGGTCACCTTACAAGGCACATATAACACAAAAACAGTACATCAAACAAATACAAATCAGGTGACATTTAGTGCAGAGATAAAGAATAATGAAAGAAAGAAAATAAATAAATAAAAATAAAAATAAATATGAACGTGACTTCAAAGTGCATTAATATAATGAAGATTGCATAGTTAATGGGAGATAGAGTAGGCCACTCTGAATAGGTGTGTTTTCAGGCGGGATTTAAAGGTGGAGACAGACCTATGACCTGTGAGGTGAAAGTCACATGACTGTTGGACATATCAGTAGACCAGGTTAACTTTCAGTAGCCTTGCATTGATAGCTTGTCTGTTTGCACTGTGGAAATCAAAGAGTGAAGAAAAGAAGCGAATAATACAGGCATTTTTAATATGGACTTGAAATGTTTTAAATTGTATATAACATGTACACTTTTTTTCTTTCTTACTGTTACTAAAAGCCTAACTAGGGACTGGAGTTGGAAACTGGTAATAGCTATAATCTCTGTACTTCAGCTTGTTTATAATGAATGGAAGTGGTACTATGTTGTTGCAGTTTATCAAATAAACTGAATTAAAAAACAAGTAAAACTCTACATTAAAGGGAAAATGCTATAATAAAGCTTGTTCAAATTGCCAACATGTCTTTATGCGTTCTCCTCTTTCTAGTTCTGACAAAACTGTGACACAAATAATAGGAACACTATTAGGAACACATTTAAATATAATGCCGTCCAATTTGGCAATCTCAGTAATATTCATAAAGTAGAATTATCACCTTTCTTACAATGTGATAAATTATCACATTTCTGATGATGCTTATATGTCATTCTGAATCACACTTTAGTTTTGCCTAACAGCATGTTGCAGCTCATCAGTGCACAGTATTGAAGTGCGCCCTAAATTCCATAAACACATTTATGTGGATGTTCGATGCAAAATAATGCTAAAAACTCTGGCTCATTAACCACAAGTGAAGTTAAGATGTCATTTCCTAAAGTTGCTAGACAGACAAAAGCAAATGAGTTCCAACATGAAATGATTTATATGAGAAACTCAACTCAATCAAAAGTCTCGATGCAGAAAACCCCATGAGAGTCAGTCCTCTGGCTTGTCATTTCCAAATTGCAGAATGAGTGGCAGATCAGATCATGGGAAGGATGAGCTGACTGTCTCCTGTCACCACTGGACACTGGAAATCTCCCAAATAGCTTTGGACACTCGGCCATCTAGATACCCATGGGGCTATGCTTCCAGGAAACCATCTGCAAATGTGAGATGTCATCCCAATATATTCTATACAACTTCTCCATTGATTTCCATTTGCATTAGTCTCAATTTATCTGTCCTTGTCTTTGCTTACTGTGTGTTAGAATAGCACATTACAGTTACTTTTATGAAATATAGTTAGTTAGTTAGTTAGTTTAGATCTATGATGTGTATAGACTCTGAAAGTGGCCCGGGACAAAATTATCTAAACAGACAATTTTTAAACAGTTCTGTCAAGTTAATACAGTATGTCCCCTTTTTCAGAAACCCCATTATAAATCTGTTCCCTTTGATATGTTATCTTTTCTATTTTCTATTGCATTACTCTATATCTTATCATGCTCTTATTTCTTTCTTTTCCATATCTCATCAGAAACTTGTATCAAAAGAACTCATCTTTTTTCAGGGCTTTAGAGGACGTCTAAAGGTTGTTCTTCTCTTCTGCACATTCTGTCTAACAGTAATCATATAATTAAATGCATTTATTAAAATAATAGGACAAAGGAAATAGATGTAGAATAAAGCTTAAAAATCTATTTCTGGACCCCATCTGTTACTTTCAGTGCAGTTTGGAATTTGTATGAACAGTCTTTTCCATTAGAGGGAGTTTATTGTGAATTTATTATGTACAACAACAGACAGTAAATACTCTACTGTGCAAAAGGTTTAGGCACTAAAAGTAAAGTGTGAAGGCTTTCAAAAATAATACCACAAATAGTTTTTATGTCTCAATTAATAGCATACAAATTTAAGATAGAAGATAGAAGAAGAGGACAGAAGAAAACAAGATGAAATCAGTCATTTTTGTGAGCACACTCTGTGTTTAGAACAGCACCAGCTCTCCTCAGTACACCTGCACACAGTTTTTTAAGGTACTTGGCAGGTAGATTGTTCCTGCATCATGGAGTTGTTGCCACAGCTCTTCTGTGGATTTCAGCATCTTAGCTGCTTGTGTGTCTTCCATTATGTTGAGATAAAGGCTCTGTGGGAGCCATACCATCTGCTCTAGTATTCCTTGTTCTTCTTGTTGCTGGAGATAGTTCTTTATGACTCTGGCTGGATGTTTGGGGTTATTGTCAATCTGTAGAATAAATTTGGGACCGATCAGACGCCTCTCAGATGGTATTGCATAATGGATGAGAATCTAAACATTTAAAGTTCCTAAAACTTTTTCACAGCACTGTATATCCTTTAACTTTTTACACAAAATCCTTCATGTAGCCTCAGATGCTCACTGCCTGGGTGAGGCATATGTGCCAATTTTTGATAGCCTTTAGATAATAGCAGCATAAATTCTCTCTTTTAGCTTGAAGCTGCTCAGGTAATTATTCTGTCTGTTCTGATACTTCAGTGTTGCTGCATTGCCCTCAGCAAGAAAGGAAAGTAAGGAAAGTCATGAACACCCTGTAGTAGGGCAAATGAATGAATGACCCCATAATGAGCAGCTGGTATGATATTGATAAAGAAAATAGAAAAGAAAATTTCTCACTGTAAGAACAAATGAAATTAATATTCATGAAATTCATGCTGTTCATCCGGTGATTATTTTTTTCCTCATAATGATTCTTTTTCACTTCATAGGAAGTGCCATAATGTGACCAGATAGTTCATTTGCAGCTCCAGCACATTCAGCACCATGGATAGCTCCACATCTCTTTTATCCAAGACTGTATGTGGTGGTAATAAACAGAACAGCAGAAGAGAGGTCTGCTTCGTCTAATGTGTATATGGAAACTCCACCTGCTCACTTATCTTTAGCAAAATGTTATTGTTCTCCCGATGAGCCAATTAAAACACTGTCTTTATCCCAGCCAATCAATCATTTGTTAATAACCACATGAGCGAGGCTGGTTTAATTTGCTTAAAGTACAGCATGATGAGTACGCTTGATTTAGCAGTGCCGATAACATCAAACATAGGCAGATCACATTTGACACATGTCTTTCACAACAGAAAATATTCATGAATTAATACAATGCAATAATTACACAATTGACACAAGAGTCTTAAGAGCAGGAACATTGTCAGGGTTAATGAGAAGAGTTCAGTGGGGGAAAATCAATATGATTTGTTGGGAAGGGACCTGTAGTGCCTCCTAGAGGGCATCAGCTAGAAGATGTGGTCAGCAGGGTGAGAGGAGTTTTTTTTTTACTCCTCATTGAGTTTGTGATATATTGATTCAACTAATGGAAAGGGGTTGCCAATATGACTATGTGCTGCAGCTTTTTGCATGTGTGACTGTTCCTGCTGCCGTACCAGACTTTTGTGGATGAAGTAAGCATGCTCTCAATGATATGGGCTTTTTTCGGTAATGTGGATGGATGGATGGTTGCTGATGTGTTTGCCAAGAGGTCTGAATGAGACAGTGATAGTTATGGGTTCTCCTGAGATGTGTATCAGGGTTTTGGGGAGGGGTTGTACCTGAAATGAATTCTTGAATTTTAGATGTGATGAACTGGAGGTTGTTATCAAGGCACCAAGTAACCAGTTGACCTGCCCAAAGTATCGGTCTTCGTTGTTGCTGGTTAGAAAACTCAGTTATGGTTGTGTCATATGCATATTTAAGAATGATGACTGAGCTGTTGTGGGCTGTGAAGTAGTTTGTGTAGAGGGAAAAGAGCCAGGGTGGACTGGACACATCCATTGGGAGGAGCCTGTTCCGAGGGTCAGAGGTCAAGATGAAAGACTATTCATCTTAGGCAGCAGCATCTTAAGCTTAAAATATATGCAGGAGTCAATATTCATGTCCGACAGCTTATTAAGGAGACTTGTTTTAAAGCCGAGATGAAGTTGATGAATAAGATGTGGGCGTAGGTGCTGGGTGACTGTGTGGTGGAGGGCTAAGTTAATAACATCCTCAACAGACCTGTTGGTTCGGTAAGCAAACTGGTAAGTTTCCATTAGAGGTGTAGTGTTGGATTTCAAATAGGAGAGGGTGATATACCATCATGACCATAGATGTTAGGGCTGAAGTCGTTTAAGCAGGAGGTCTTGGTTGATTTTGGCAGGGGGGTTATGGTTGAGTCCTTGAAGCACTGTGGTACTGTACACAGTGGAGGTGTTGAAAATGTAAATAGTGGAACCAGTCGAGCTGCACAGTAGTTGAGTACAGCTGGATCCTGACCCAGTCCAGACCTGTGGTTGTGTTTGTTACCCTGAATGTGGCCCTCACATGCTCCTCCTGTATGTAGACTGTAAGACTGGACACTTTTCACATCTCTGATAGAACTCATTGAGTATTTCTGGAAGGTCAGCATCACTTTGTAGGGGAGGGACTTTTTTTGTAATAATCACCTTTCACCACGTTTTCCAGATGGTCTTGTGTCATTAGATAGAATCTGTTGTTCCAATTTCATGGTGTAGTCTGACTGGGCTTTCCTGATTGCAGATGTTAGCTCATATTTGGCAATAGTGTATTGTTCTCTTTTTCTGTTAATGATAGTTATTTTTCTTGTGTAAAAGTTGAATGTCTTTGGTGAACCAGGTTTTATTATTATTGTGGAGCTTCACTGTTTTGGTGAGGATGCACAGTTCCATACAAATATCAATGTATGATATGACGGTGTCAGTGAGGTGGTCAAGGCTGTCAGCACCTTCACTGAAAATGTCCCAGTTGGAGCAATGGAAACAGCCTCCCAGAGTTTCAGTAAAACACACCATTCCACCAACTGCCATATTTGCTCACATAACAAAACTCTCTATACACTTCCTCTTATATCTGCTCTTTGACTAGATTTTCTCTCATATTCAACCATTCTTATTTTTATGAATTTTAACATGAAATATGACTTTATACATGATTGATGTGTTGATCCATTGCGTTAGACTCACCAGGACATTCAGTGGAGGCAGTGGGAACAGAATAATACAGATGCAGGGTCACAGACAGCAAACAGCCAAGCAGATCTGTATTCTTGTAGAGTCAGCAGCAACACAGAGGATCATGTCAGATTTTCTCTCAAAGTTCATTTTCAAACATGACATTTCAACTCAGTATTCCATTTTTTTCAGTTTTATTATCTGCTCACGATAATGCTTACAGATAACTTTGGCTCAGTTGAGCAGTGATATTGTGTTTTTAATGCACAAAAATGCAGCACTGATTTGGTGTTTCTATACATATATATGCATCTTTTTGATTTAAAAGAAGGCTGAGAATGTGTGGATCTAAGAGATTAGACCAGTACTGAATAAAGTTGGCTGCCTTACCAGCGTGCTTCCAATGTGCTTCTAGCTGGATCATGTCAGACTAAACTGCAAACAAGATAGAAATCAACTTGTACTATACATAGTGGCATGGCCAGGGCACATTACACTTGTGCAGCTGCAAAATGTGATTGTATTAGGTGACAGCTTTATGACTGAGTAATTCTACATGTTGTTGCTGTCATAAAACCAATTTAGTCACGTCTTCAGGGGCTGAGGCTTACACTGTAAATCATTTCATTTCGTCCAACTGAAAGCTTCTGATTACTGAGATACAGCTTGGGATTGTGAAATGCATTCAAGTGTGACAGTCTATATATATGACTGAAACAAATACATTTCAATTTAATTCTGCTTATGTGTTGATGTGCTTTTTTCATAGCTGTGTATTTAGGTGTATAATTTCTTCTTTCACTTGATTTATGGAGGTATGGAATCATCTTTGACTTTTATTGGTGTGTTTCAGAGTCATCAACAGGTGCAAGATTTACAGCGGTTTGTGATTGACACATTTATTTCACACACTGACCACACACTAATTATACAAACGCTTAGCTCAGAGATTTAACTGAAATGTGTGGAAAAGAGGTAACACCGGATACCAAAAAACTAGCTATGTGTTTAATGTGTGTTTTCATTTGTTATGATGAGATTTTTGAGATTATCCTGCCAAGAAAAACAACAGGGTCAGCAAGTTTCGGTGAGTGTCCCAAAGCCACATACAGGTGACAAACTGAAGAAAAAACTGGTAAAGGTCTCAATGTTTGACCTCTACAATGAGGGGATCTGGTGGCTCTGTGATGATGTGGGGGCATTTTGCTTGTATGTTTTGGGTCCACTTGTCCCCTTCGAGGGAAATGTCACTGTAAATCAATACAATGTAGTTCTGAGTGATCACCTTTATCCTATGATGAAACATTTCTATTCTGATGAAGTGGTCTCTTCCAGTGCTCCCATCCATAGAGCACGAGGGGTCACTGAATGGTTTGTTGAGTATGAGAATGATGTGAATCATGTGCTATGGCCTTCACAGTCACCAGATTTCAATCCATTTGAACACCTGTGGGAGATTTTGGAGTGACGTGTTAGACAGCGCAATAACTTGATTTGAGCAATAACAAAACATCAGACTTTAATTTGGGAGATTGCAGTTTGTTTCCTCTTTCCGTCCCACTGGGGGACATGTTGGTATTTTTAGCACACACCAAGATGCTGGTTTCATCCTTAAGGTACCAAAGGTTTTCATAAAACGTATAAAGTATAAAGTGTGGAGCAGTTGTAATATAAAAATGGTAAAAATTTATGCTGCAGGGCCTGAAATTTTGTAGTCTTAAATATGGGTCAATATCCAAAAACGCTGAATACTACAGTTCTTATAATGCAACTCAAGCCCAAGCAGATATACATAATTAATCCTGATAACACATCAGGATGTGTTTGTATGAGCAATACATTAAAACCATTTTACAACTGTTTTCCCCATTATGAGTAAACTAAAATCAGTGGACTACCATTTAAAAATGGGGTCATAGAGCCATAGATCAACAGAAAAAATGACACACTTTTATTGAAAAATTGTATTATTTTTGCAATACTTCATTTGTCCACTCATGCACGTGGAAACAAAATATATATACAGTACCTACTGTACAAAAGTTTTAGGCCACCATTAGATTTATTGTTTTAGCAATGCTATAATTACCATATATAATTATCAGTCTCTTTATTAGAATACAAACAAAAAATACAGGAAATGTGTATGCAGTATTAAAAAAACTGAAATAATCTGAAAAAACAGCTTAGTGTGATGTCCCCTTAAACTTGAACAATTGCAGGAACCTGGCTCTCTTAAACCTAAATGGAATGGAACCCTAATTAATGTCACACCTGTATTTGTCCTCCAATTTCACCAGGTTTGAAGGTATGCTTGAGCAGTACATACACATGTTGTCTAATTCATTGGAAGCTTGCTAATATGTATAAGACCAACTTTCAATCACATCATTCCATTCAAAATGCCATGAAATGCTATGAAATCTCAAAGGAAACTCTCAAAGGAAAATCAGCTTCAATCCACTTTTTTTAAAAAACATTTTGTGTGCATATTTCCTGTATTTTCTGTCTGTATCTAAGTAAAGAGACCAGAAAATAAATTTGAATGGTTATTAACACCTCGCCAAAGCTAGTGGTGGTCTAAGACTTTTGCACAGTACTGTATATACTACACATATTGATTTATAATAATGTGCCAGTTTATTCTTGGTGGGCAACATAAAGCGTTAACATGAAAACTAAGCATATGTTCAAAGATGCCACAAACTAAGATGAACTTACTCAGCCCACAGACCACAGATTTTGGGTAGGTGCTGTTCTTCCAGGCATACATGATGTAGTTTGTCAACATCATGGCTGTTTCTGTGGTGTGTGACAATTGTCTTGGCTCCCTTGTTACTGGGACACATGAGGTCCACACTATGTGATGGGTTGCTAATGAAGCCCACTGTCCAGTACATGTCCTGGAGATATGGTCAGTAGTCCTGGAGATGATGTCTAAGAATGAAGGTGTGTGCAGAGACCAGAGGAGCTGCCTGGCCTGCTACCACTGACAGATCCACACCAAGAAAAACAATTTTAGCTTCTTGTATGTAACAAATGTCACAGGAAGAGAAAGTTTAGCAGCACTGGCTGTGACAAAAGTAACCCACAAATACACTTCCCTTTTTTTCACAGCCTAATGAAGCAAAACAAGACTTTCAAATGTGTGAATTTGCATAATTTTTCTGTTGAGATAACATCTTTTCGATCTAAAGTCTTCAGACACCACATAAAGCTAACAGCTGTGACTGTAGAGGAACATCTGTCGGCTTAAGTGAGCAAACTCATCCAATTACCCCCATCAAGATTGCCCCAGGCATACATGCAGGAGGAAAACACTGATGCACTATTAGATTTTGAGAAATCTTACTACATGTGTTAAAGTCAATGCCTTTAACTTATTATTTTAACTCTGGCAAGGCTCCAGTGAATTATAGCTGCCCTGGTCAATGAGAATCACATCTCTATGAGACCAAAAGTAAAAGAGATGAGTATGTTTCCCTATAACACAGCAACCTCCATGGGTGTTGCTGTGGAGATGTTCAAGATCACAGTAAGAGTGGCTGTACAGTAAATGTCCTTGATTACGTAAATCTATCACACGGCCCCAGCCTCCACGGCACAGTGCGATATGTTTGTCTCCTAAGATGCCCTTATTGTGGTGTGCTTGTTACCAAGGTAACTGCTGTTTTCACAATGAGAATGTGTAGGATGCCAGCAGCAATGCCAGAATTTGGTTCAATATAGATAACCCAGGCTTTACTTGCACATTGCAACAGATTTGTTAAAAAATTGATATCTACTACAAATGGCTCCAGTTATAGTAAGAACATGCAGCCAAGTCGGTTGATTTATGAAGGAATTTCTTCTCAAAACAGATCAAAAAGCCAGTTCTGATTGCTTCTGTGAGAGGAAGAAATGTTGTGAGTAAAGGATTAGGATCACTATGAGGCATACTGTATGTTTAGTGTGCTAGGACAATCTGAACCCCAGGCAAAGATACACCTCTTCTGAAATGCTGATGTTATATAAGCTCTAATGGGTCATCACATGCATTTTTCCCAACAAAAGTACAAAATAACTAGGAAAGTAAATGTGTAAAGTCATTTGTATTGTGACAGTTTCTTTCTCATAAATTCCTAAATGATTTATAGCGTACATCACCCTTCACTGATCCCTACCCCTTTGTTCTAAACTGGTTCTACTCTGTCAAGCTGTTAAAGCTAGCATGGAGCCCACACTGCTAACTAACTAACTGGACACCCTGAAGAAATAGTATCTAATTTTTGGAAAAAGCAGACATAAGTAAATGGACTGTACTTATATAGCGCTTTTCTACTCATAATGTGTTGTCCTGCTAGGAACAGTGGATTTCCTACAGGCTAGTACATAATAAAAGTCAAACGTAAATCTCAAAATTCCCAACGTTCCCAATAAACATAACCCCCCCCCCCCTTTTTTTTTTGGTTTGATGGATAACCTTTTGTTTAATATTACACCCAACCTATTGGTAAAATAGGTTGGGTAGTAAGCTTCCAAGAGAGGTAACTCTCTTAAATCATTTAGTATTTTTTGTTAATGGATAAAAACAATTCATTATTAACACTGTTTATTTTTCTAAATCAATTTTGGTGAGTGCTCCCACTGTCAGTGTTCAGAATGGTCACCAAAAAGTAGGGGTGCAACGGATCAAAAAACTCACGGTTCGGATCGTTCCTCGGATCAGAGTCACGGATCGGATCATTTTTCGGATCAGCCAAAAAAAAATAGACAAGACAAATAAACATGTTTTGTCTTTTTTTGAGTGTTACGTCTGTGTGGTAGGCTAACCTAGGCGACTGGTTTGTGTGGCAGCGCGAGTATAAGGAAACAGACGTAGCACTAGAGGCAGCAGTTATCGTTACAGTAGTCACCGAAGTCTAGCCTACTTTTATTTTCCATGCCCACTGTTCTACATGTTGTACACTGAGGACAATAAATCACAACGAGCCATAGTTTGCTTATTGAAAAGGGAACTGTTGCAGACTTTTACCCAGAGCGTGTTAAGTAGCTCTGTCCCTGGAACTAGCAGGAATGGTTACAGTTGTGTGTGGACTGAACATGCGCACATTTTTTTTTTTTTTTTCATAAATCAATCCGCGTATCATGCGTGTGCCGAACCGAAATAGATGGTCCGAACGGATCACGGACCAATGATGATCCGTTGCAGGCCTACCAAAAAGCATGAGAGACATTTAGACATGGGTCAGTGGTCATTTAGAGAATGTACTCTTGCGCTAAATATTTCTGACTCTAGCTTTGGTCTTTTATGCTTCAACAGTTTCCCAATTTAAAGTATTCATCTAGGATTACAGTCCCAATGTGTTAACAGTAGCTGCTGACTAAACCACAGTTGCTGCATGTAGTCACATAGACTTGGGCCTGAGGACCAAACCAACAAGGAGGTACTTACCCACAGAGGACGAGTGATTCACTGAATAATTCAGCTCAATCAGGCCAGTTTAAACATTAATGGGTGAGTGGGAGTTCCTCTTGGCACCTCCCTGGGGACATACAGTAGTTGAAGAGACACTCTAATTGCTAACTCTTGTCCAGTAGAAGTCTTTAATTAAAGTGAGTGGAGAGTGCTGGAGCTTCCTTGGAGCTCTGCCTGTCGACCTTTGGAGAGTGGCAGAGGGTGACAGGAAAAGTGGTCCCCCTATGGCCTACTCTCTCACAGCCCTGTTAAAATTACATGGAGGGATACTGCCCTTGACTACATTAAGTCATATTAACTGAGTCAATTCTGATGTTCGAATCCAGTCACACCGCATATTATTATGTGGCATGTGCTACACTGGGTAAACGGCAAATCCTAAGGTCGAATCTTCCATAATCATTGCCTCCCTTGACACAGTCTAACTGAAGTCAAATTGCGTTTTCTAGTCTAATACAGCAACATGTCTGCTCTGTATATAACTTGTCCTGTGTTCTCTTGTAAAAAACAAACAAAAGGCACAATTTATATTTGAAATTAATTGAAAACAATGCATTATAACAATCATGAATTTAATAAATAATAATAGTCCGATAGTCAACAAACCATTTACAAAAATCCGGTAGCTGTACATCTTACTGTAAAGCCATGATTCTGTGCTTCTCTGATATTAACATGCATATACATACCCACATTCATAGTGATATGTAGTGCAGGACTTATTAGACGGTCATCATTTATGAAGAAAATTCATCAATATGCCTCTTACTTGCTTACAATTGACTGATTAACCAAACATTAAACCTGGCTTTTTACTATTTTTTTCTTCCTAAAGGTTAAGTCTTTGGGACGGCCGTTGGTGCACTGCTTTTTACTGTTTGTTAACATTTGCTCACATTTATATTAAAATACTGGACAAATTTTAATGGCAAATAACAAATGCCTATTGTATGAGGTCGTTATTTATGTTCAGAACTTTGTATCTGTAATATTGATACGTTAGGAATCAGTCCACACATTAGTACCTACCTTATAGCTGTGTTTTCATATATAACTATAAATGTGGTTTTAAATACATTTCATATGGAGGAAACCAGGAGAGATGTTTGGAACATAGTATCCAATAAATAAATGTAAAGGGAATATACAATTCATCCATGGCACTGTATGCACAAACACTAATGTTTAACAAATGTTCAATGATACCTGCAGAGTAACTTGAAATCAATCATTTATAAAATGATAGAAATAGTGTGAGACAAAGCTCAGAGTTAGACATGAAACAATCCAGTATGCCTGATGAAAGGCATTTAGTACATTTTTCAAGGCTAAACCAGATTTCATCTTTTAAAAACCCATTAACAGCACAAATAACAACTCATAAATTAGACAGCATTTTATGTGGCACAAATGAAATGGCAACGTTTGCTGGGAAAAGAAAAATCCCATCAGGATAATGGCAAATCAATGTACAATCCATTACCAATGTACCTAGGCAAAATGATATCAGTGGTTGCAGGATGTAACTAACGACGGGTGGGAGTTACATTAATCAAACATTAGAGTAAAAATGTACAGAATGCTGCAACAACGCATCACAGGAATCGGTTAGTTTGCTAATATGTGAAAGCTGTGTTGGAGGCGCTGAATGAAACATACAAGAATTGTCACAGTAGGGAATTTGTATTATAGGGTAAATGAAGGGAGCACATACTGTAACTCCCTGTTCAATCATATTGGTCTTAGTTCTAGATAGATTTTATGCAGCATAGTGTAAAAAAGGATAAATGCTTCATGTGTCTTTTGAGCATAACATTAGCATGGTCCAAATCAAACCACCAGCTCAATTCCACAGTAATGAAAGGAAAAGACGTAACACCATATACCAAAAAAACAACCAAAAAACATATTTGGTCTAAATAATTACATGAATTTGCTATTATTGCTTTTCTTTGCTGCTGACTCATGTCCCATTATCTGAATACATTCACATTTTAGTCACGTCAGCTCCAACAATAGATCATTTCAGGTTAACATGCATTCCACAGTCATGCTATAGTAGTAGCTATAATATCAACTATACTATACTATTATTATCTGCTCTATGTCACTGCCTGGACAGCAACGAGATGACCACATTCAGCATACAAACCTAAGTGGTGGTTTACATAACTGTGTGGACTAACCCGAGTAATCACGCTTTGGAGTCATTAAACTGACAGAAGTGCAATGAAGAGCCCTCACACCAACCCTTCCCCCTCCTGAAAAACCATTAGCACCACAATCACCACCTCCACTCCACAGGTCTGCCTACCATCAGATCTGCTACCCACCCACTTTCCCACCCACCCTACACCTCTTTGCACTTTTGACCTCGCTGACGTCAGCTGTTTCTATGGTAACATAACATAAATTTCATGCAATCCAAATCCTCGTCATCCTCATCCTCATAATCACCATCCCCCACGTCGTCATTGTCGTCATCATCATCATCATCATCATCATCATCATCATCATCATCATCATCATCATCATCATCTTCATCATCATCACCACCCTGTTCTCTTATTCTATATGTGGGCTTAAGAAGACACTCATCTCTTGTTGTTTCTGAGTGGCCACTTTATTTTATGGGCTGATCTGAGAGCCTCTTGTGAACTGAGAAAATCATTGAAAATTGATGCTAGGGAGAAGTTTTAGAACACTTGATTACAGATGCCTCTCCCATGCACAGCAGAGATCATTGAGAAGGGTCATGAAGTCCCTGGTCGGTCCAGTGTGTAAAACTGGGATAGTAGTCCAAAATAAATGACCATTCCAAAATCTGAAGTCCACCAATGCTTCAAAACTCATTAGTGATATTTGTTTCTAAAAGCGACAACACATCAACAAATGAACAATAAGCTTTTACGTTTGTGGTTTACTGTGATAAATCTTGAATGAATTCGACCTTTAATTTCCCAAATTTCTCAAGTGAAGAAGCCAAAGCACACTGCTTTACTTTGGTTCTGACCTTGTAGTACGTATATTGTGTAGAAAGGACTTTGTGTCACAAAACACAATCATCTGCAGCTCTCATAGATTTTCAAGTCTATTCAGTGTGTCTCAAAGGAATAGTTCAACGTTTTGAAAGATACACTTATTGGCTTTCTCTTCAAGAGTGAGATGAGAAGATTTTTTTTACCTTTGAACAGAGCCAGGTTACCTGTTGTCCCCCTGCTTGTAGTCTTTATGTTAAGATATGATAATTAACTTCTTGTTAATGCTCTAAACTTAACATACAGAAATGAGAGTGGCATCAATCTTCTCATCTCAGTCACGGAGAGAAAGTAAACTAGTGTATTTCCTAAAATCTTGAACCATTGCTTCAAGTGTAATTTTTCTACAGCATCATCATTAATTACCATACATCAATAATACATCAATAATCCCTGATTTCCCTGATCTCATAAATTTAAAGCATCACTGTGGATTAGTAATTTAATACACAAAAAAATTAATCCACGTTTAAAAAAAAAAAAGTATATTCACAGATCTTTGTTGTGTCTGTGTCAAGAGGATTGGGTGACAGATTACTCTCATTGTTATTTCAGTTCACATGCAGAACAATGGCTTCTGAAAGAGGCGTGTTATCAGTTTTAAACATAAACCTGAAATAAAAAAGAGCCACTGGGCACTGTTTGATGATACTATGGGTGAATCTTGGATTAAGGACACATATAAAAATATTGCCAAAATACTTCAGTTGAAGGAGGGTATTCTATTCAGAGTTTCTGTTTTCAGCAAATGCACCATCCATGTGGCCAAATATACACTAATCTGTTAATGAAACACTAAATGGACAGCGTCCAAAATAACGAATCAAGTGACGTATTTATTCAGCTGTGTAATTCTTGCATCCAACGTCTATTGTCTTTTTTTAGGCAGGGTGTTATTAGCATACTCTGTGTGCATGTGCGCAGGCAAGCTCTATGTATGAGACTTGTTTTGTTCATTTATTAATAATTTCATCATTCAGTTCTGTTTTTCCACTGCCTCCCATAACTATGGCAACCAGCCGCTAAGTCTTGTGGAGAGTCTGGGTCTATTGTAAGGAAGGAAGGAGAAGAAAAAAAAAAATCTGATATTTTCTTACAGCAGATGTTCACTTGTGACCCTTTATTCTTGTCTCCTAGTTCATGTAAACATCCCACATCCTCCATGGTGTTGTTGCAGGACTACATTTGTCTCTTGCAGTGATAGTTGGTATATTTTACTGTGGCAACTCAGAGCTTGAATATGAGCTTTGTTTCCAACCCAAGACCTGCAGGTGTGATTCTGCTGCTCCTGTTTCATTTAGATCAGCATGCGCCCTCACAGCTTACAGGGATCTGGTAAACTTTCAGCCACTGATGCAGATCAGAGCTTTAACAGGTATAGTTGGAGGGGGAGGGGAGGGGGGTCCACTTGTCAAAAACGAGAGCTCCTGGTGGCGTTTGTATGTCGACATTTGTGTCCCCATTTCCCAGCACACAATCATCCTCTGAGGATCAACAGAGGGATGCTCGCAACACGATCAAAATTCATACCTGAAGATAGCACCCCCTGTGGTTGCCATTTGTGTGTTTGCTCATCCTGGTAGGTCACTGGCATTTCACCTGCGGAGTTGAAAGTGACGGGGCTGAAGTCAACAACAGCTTTACACTTTTGGAAATGAATGTTGTTTAATTTACTTGCTACAGGAAGAGTGGCCATGCAAGAGACATAAAAATGTGCTATTCTGAAATTATACATTATATTCAAAGGTCAAAGCAGAGTGGGTGGCGGTATGCAGCGATGCAGGTTAGCTTGGTACCGTATGACTCAGATATAATCACTGCTGTTGTTTCACCCTGGTTTAACTCAGTCTCTACCTAACTCATCAATATTCATTTTATGGTAAATATTTTACTATTTCCCTCCCAACAAATCTGGGTGGGTTTTTTTTGTATTGGAATTTTGCTGCAACAGCACAACAAATGCTCAAATCCTTATCTTCTGCCCACGAGTCTGGCACTGTCTCCTGAAAACAATTTGCCCATTAGTCTTAGATATTAAAGGCAGGGTGCTTTTTTTCCGACCTCAGATCTGGAGCCACTTGTGTTTACCTCATTATAAACGCTTGCGGTTTACATTTTAACAGCTTTAAGCTTATTATTTCAGAGAGTTGGATAAAGGATAAAGGAGTTAAGATGCTCCTTTATGGTTCGATGAGTCTGCACTGAATGTCTCCAGCTCAAATGAATTATGTTTATCCACTAGTAAAACATGCTTTGAAGAGAGGATTGAATATTATTCCATTAACACATTTCCAAATGTGATGATTACAGAAAGCACCACACACCATCCCACACTGTACTGAATCCTGCTTTAGGTATAACCTTAATCTTTTTCATCAACCCTTTCCTTTTTTGCCGCTGTGGTATTGAAAACAAAGACAGAAATTGCACGTGTGAGCCGGTATTAAAATTTCATGGTTAGCATCTGTGGTGGGTTTAATTTGCTGGCTTTATTATGGCCTTGCATTTCTGACAGTCCACGTGGTGAAACATTGGCAATCCTTGTGCTCATTTGTTAATAAATGTTTACACCAATATGTTTTCCAGTGTGTGCTCTCATAATCTGCACCTGCCTGTATTACGCCCCTGAATAAGGGGAGAAATAATCATGAGAGTGATAAGAGTGGTGTTTCCTCAGTAACAACTTTTACTGTAATTCATAGAAAATATATACATTCATTTCCAAATAACATTTATACTACAGGTTAGATGCAGTAGCACACAGTACATATTGTTTTTCAATCTCAACAAAAATGTATTTCTTAGAGACATAACTCATCTTTTTCACTATCACTAGTACATAACATGCAATTTTAGCGCAGCAAACTCTCACAAAACTCATAGTAGTCGTCAAATATGAATTGTTTCTCATGACCATATGATCTTTTTAGACCTCATCACAGCATTTTAATCTTATTACAGACCTTGAAATTGCAATCTTTTTAAACTTATCAGATTATTAGTGTATCATCATTTTAACTTGTCACACCTGAAGTTGAGCAACACTAGAGAAATGGTGATTCAAAAGAACAAACAGGATGTGAGTTGTGCTGTAACCAAAAACTATGTTTAGATCATTTTTTCCCACCACCACCAGTCACTGAGTGGCTGGACAGCCTAAGGGATAAACAGTATTCATGGCCAGTGGGCATGAAGCAAAAGAAAGACACAACAAGTCAACTGGGTCGTAATATCAGCAGAACAGTCTTTTAAAAACTGTTATTTGTTATGAGGCTTAGTATAGATTCTGCCAGAGAGCCAGGAGTCAGAAAGCCAAATGAGGTGATTTTGTATGTTGGTGTTGCATGTATGGCTTGTGGCAGAAATAGATGGAGAAAAGAGAGGAGCAATAGAGAGAGATACACAGGATGAAGGATGATGTTACCCTGAAGCATGTGCCATAACATCGCTGGGTCTAAACAACCTGCATTATGAATGGTTTTGTTCAGTCTAGCTTGTTCATCCTGAGGTTATACCAACAGAGATAGGCTTTGATTCACGACTCTGTACTGGGAGTGCCAATGTGATGATTTGATGCTTTTGACTTGATAAGATCATAAATGTATGGTTCCTGTAAATTCACAACTAAACCCTTTTTTAACAAACCCTGACAATATTTAATTTGCTCTCCTTTTCCTCTTCCTCCTCCTCATCATCCTCCTCCTCCTCCTCCTCCTCCTCCTCCTCCATAATTAGAGGTGTGTTTGTGCAAGTCAGTGTGTGTGTCTAGCCAAAAGGCCTGTTTCTCTAATGTTCCCAGTAGGGAGTGTTCTGTGGTCCGGTGGGTCTCTGCGGGGAGTTAGTGACTGACACCGCTCACCCTCTGGGTTTGCTAGCTAAGCCATTGTGTTCCCTGCTCCCTCGGGCTATAAGCTCAGCTCTCAGTGATTTATCTCTATACTGAGTAGAAGTATAAGGCCGGCACATGCGTCACTTTGTGCATGAAAGATCAGTGCTCAAGCTGCCAGGTTAAATGGGATCAAGACATCAATAATCATATTCAACATGAGGGCAGGATGTATTTTGACCTTGGGGTGATACACTCAGGTATAAAACGGAAATACCATTATAGACAATTAAAAGAGGTAATACATAATCAAGCTATGTCAAGTATTCACTGTGGGGCAAAGGTATCCTGTGGTATGTTTCTGTACTGAGCTAGGGCTAACCCTAACTCTTTAGGGTCATATTCACAGACCACATTGTTGAAGTTGTCAAGCGAGAGAGAAAAAAAACAGGTCATTATTATGCTGATCCTGGTTATAATAATGTTAACAAATGCTGCCTCAGTGAAGCAGCATGTTCAATAAAGTGGGCGGCCAAATACTACTAATACTACTACTACTGCAGACATGTAAGTCTTCAAATCTTATTAATAGAGCAATAATTTTCAAATGGACCACCAGCACACTGCCCGAATTTAGCGACTAAGACCATAATGGCTGTAATTGTTTTAAAAATGAAATGATGCTTTTTGAATGGGGCTCAGCTAAAGACAAGAATTGTTTGGAATCAGCATCTAGCGGCTCTTGATGGCATTACACTTTAACACATTGCCTTAGTCTCAAGGTGTGTCAGTTTCTGCTTGCTCTGTATCCACTGCATGACACAATGATGTTTGAACCCTGACTATAGCTACCTGGATACGTTTCCCAAACTCAACTATACCCACAAAAAATATTGTCAGTGAACATTTTGCAGATCTGAAGAATATTCTGATACATGGAAGAAAACCTTAATCCATTGCCTGTATTTTGCTAGAGTCCCAGTTTATGAGCATAATCCATATGAAATACTGCTGCTTAACCCCATCTTTCTTTGGGGATTCATAGGTTTAACTCTCCATATTCCTGCCTGCTGCCAGATCCTACCTTAAAGGGTTTCTGTGTTATAGAGACACACAGTAGCTCTCTGAGACCGTTGGTTGGAAAAATGTTGGAGTTTTACTGTGCAGTTTATGCTGACAGGTAAATATGCTGGACTTCTGCAGGAAAGAACAATCGATGGGAGTGCACAGCGGTTACTGCATGACAGGTTTCCTCTTACTCTTGTGGATTTAAAGCAAATGTGTAATGAGAATACCAGCAGTGTGTCCACCAGACTAGAGCTTTAGACAAGCTGTGTGGATACATATCCTCTTTCCTGTTGTCATAAAAAATGTCAGACCTCCAATAGTGCTTACTTTACTTTACAATTCTGCAAAATTATTAAGTCATATTTCTGTATGGAATTCCTACCTCTAACGTGTCTGATTTCCCCATCATACTACATTATATATATATAGACTTCTCCATTCTTCTCTTGCCATGTTGTGTGCAAAGATACATGGGAAAATCATTGTGTTTTTATGTGTCAGAGTGTGTGTGTGTGTGTGTGTGTGTGTGTGTGTGTGTGTGTGTGTGTGTCCATTCAGCCTGGGAGACCCATGGGATGTAATCTCCCTTCTTCATATCTACATCCAAATTGAATGTGCCTGGGATTAACAGGCCAATAAAGGTTTATTGATGGAATAGCAGTACTTCACCTCAGCATGCCTGACTGCTATTGGAAGATAGGCATTTATAGATAGGAAATCCATTCCGAGCAGGCATTGTTGAATGATAGGGGCAAAAAGAAAGATGTTTGTTCCCTTAAAAATTCAATTTCTCTGATATCTATAGGAATACAATAAGGGATTGCTGCCTCTTTCTTTCAGTGCACGTGTGTGTGTGTGTGTGTGTGTGTGTGTGTGTGTGTGTGTGTGTGAGTGTGAGTGTGTGTGAGTGTGTGAGTGTGTGTGTAAGAATCAGCAGTCAAGCTATCTGAATCTTACCTCAAGGGGATGTGTTTGTGAAATTGGATTTATCCTTTTATTTGATACATTATCCTCAGCACAATTTGCTCGCACACTGATTCCACTTAGAGCCATATTGAATTTGTTTAAGTATGAAATATGCTGTGTGACAAGGTCAGCATTTACTGGAACATACTGTGCAAGCTGAAATCAGTCCAAAAACAATCTGTGCACACATATTTCTAATGAGACTCAATGGAGACCGTGGGACGCAAAAGATAAGAGGTAGTACTACAGCAAGTGCTGATAATCTCGCTCTGCATGCCGGCATCATTTTGGTTCCCTTAGTCAGTTACTCTTCTTTCACAGCATGCATGCATGTTGTTCCATCACTGAGATAGTTGACAGTTACACACCGGTTGGGTTGGGGAGGTGGGGGAGGGGGAGGGGTTTGATTTTATGGCTGCCTTCTGTAACACTGAAGATGATGGTGATGATGTGCTGATCCAGTCAGTCTTCTCCACCAGCTATGGACAGTATGGCACATACATTTGCTGTGCTGGGTATATGAAGCTCATGATATACCCCCACCCCTCTTAGTATTCACTGAAATATTCATAACTAATCCTGGAAGTTGGTGCAGGTGAAAATTCCCTTTTTTTCTCCACAGGAGCATCATTAAATGAGGAAGTGACAAAGGGCTGAGAGTACGTTACAGCGATGCAGTGTGAGAGTTAAAGTGGTGGGGGGAAGTTTGCGTAGTAGGAAAAGAAGCCACAGTGCTCAGAGCGCAGAGAAACATCTTTTCTCTCACAGGAATTGCTGGTAATTAAGAGTAGAGAGAGTGCCCTCCTCTTAGGTCAGCTCCTCTGCTCCCTGTTTACCATTGAACCCCTCGTTTCTACCCTAATACGCACACACACACACACACACACGCACACACACACACACACACAGGGAGAGGAGCCCTCTATTGCATATTGCCTCTTTAAATCCATGGAAGAATTATTTGTTTATGTGGCTGAAAAAAAAAGCCTCATCACTGTAAGACCTTTAAATCCCAGAATAACATATAATTTGTCATCATTAGCCTGTAACTTGCTAATAGACTTCTCCAAAATGTATAAATCTGGCCGCCTTCTTTCATGATTCAAAACATAATCTCTCCTCACGCTTTATTATAGATTCCACCCAGTCTTTCTAATAAGGAACGAATTATAACCAAACCATAGTCAGATATCAAATGGGTGAAGTGACGGTCATGTGTTAGCGGGAAGGCACAGCATTTTAAAGTGACATTTATACTCTCTCTGTCTCTGTCTTTGTACCCCCATCCCCCAACACCCACCCACCCACTGCCACCAGCTCTTACACACCACACACTACACACACACAACATTTTTGCTTCCCTTTCTCTTCATGCCACCCTCTCTGTTCCCTCTCCTCGACGACGCGCATCATTGCGTAAACGAGGAGACCAGTTGAGAAACGTGACACAGATTCAAACACATTTTTTTTATTAAAGAAGCACCAGATGGCTTTGACAGAAGCTAAACTCTCTCTGCTGCTCAAGTCTGCTGGAAGTCACTTGCAAAGTTTTCGGGCTGATCCCTCCCAACAAATACAAACACACACACACACACACACATGCGCGACTGTAAATTTGTATGCTAATTGTTCTCACTGTTGTCTTACTGAGCACTTTCGTCTGGAGTCTGTATGAGTGATGCATCACAAGCCATCACATAGCAAAGCAGATTATATTCAGACTAATGTCTCTAGTAAGTGAAAACAAGAGTTGATCTTTGACCTACCGTCTTCCGGCTCTCCTTTTTCTGTTTTACCACACTCACCATTAAATGCAATTATTTTTATCTGTCTCTGCACATTACAGAAACATTCACTGCAGGTACAAAGACATAAAGAGGAACACATCAAAGTCAAGGTTGAGAGCATTATGCAACCAGGCTGCCTAGTTGCAGCACCGACAGCCTATCAAGATGCTGGATCCTATTCTCCAGGTTGCCATGGTTGCATCAATAAAGTTGTGCCATCAGATCTGTGATGGTTACATTTAATTGTTGACCCTGATGAATCATCTCTAATGCTGGATACACTGTAATTACATATTTGTCTTGACTTATGAACTACATGACAAGACCCTATAAAGTTTCTGACGCTTTCAATGACGCAATACAAAGACTTGTAGCACATTGCTGTTTGTAATGTCATTTGACAGTCCAGGTAGGCTGAGTGACAGAGAGATAACAAGATAAATCAGTTTGAAAAGTGCACACAGGCAGAAAGAATGAGGACATTATTAGTGAACAATTGTTAATGTTTAATACAGAGGGTGCTGCCATTCTGTAACTGAAGTCGTAAAAATATTACCTGTGGAACTACGATTTTCGACTAAACTGAAATTATAATTTTGGAATGATCAGATAACTTAAATTCACTTCCTGATATGTTGTAACACTTTAAGGCAGCACATGAGTGGCAAGACCTTGATATGAATGCGGTGTACAAAGTATGAACATGAATTTTGATTTACATAGGCAGAATTTCCCTCCACCTCAATAATAATAATCTGTTATCTGTTATTGTGCTAAACTGACATATAGCACAAAGCAGTATAAACTGTCAGTATTTGCTTGTCAGAAGCTCTGTCAGAAATGGATTGATTTGGGTCACATTTCACCGTTAATTTTTTAGGTCTTAGTTGTTTCAGCTGTGTTTTTTAATTGGATAAAGCATTTTAGACATTGGTCATGAATTTTAAGTTGTTTTCAAGAACTGTTCATAGTGGTTCCAGTCATCCTCTGTCCACTGAACAGCCTCAGAGAAACATCAATTTTAACGCGAAACTACTTGCTGGTTTTGGTATGGCAAAAATGTAGAATTCAGTTCCCTGTAAAAAACCTCCTGAACAACAAATTCTGAAGGCATCCATCCAGCTGATGCTCCTCCAGTTTAGACTTTCCCTGATGTGAAAACGGTACCATCTGACACTGCAGTTTCTTCAACACTTGTGGCTAGCAGTGTTCTGGTGGGAAGTCAAATCAACAGCGAGTAATGACCTCCTATTCCCATCTGAATATCTTGAGAGAGGCTGTGGTCAATTGCACTGAAAGTCGTCCTGTCCTGAGCTTGCAGGGGACTCTCCTCTCAAGTCTAATCTCGCCACAATACTTGCCTGCTCGGACACCTCAGTTGGTTACATCAACACACAGTGTGGAAACAGATCGTGCACTCTCCTGCCATTAGAACTCAAAGCCGCATTTTGTCATTGCACTGCTTCATCGCACTGCACAGTCCCTGCTCACATGGAGCGCCTTCATCTCATGTCTAGACTATTACAATTCTCTTTGTGCCTGCCATAATAAATCTTCCTTGGACTGTTTACAAACCATCCAAAATGTTCTTGCTAGGCTTTTAACACAGTACACCAGTTTTCAGAATTCATTTCAAAATCTTGGTGCTCACTCATAGACCCCTACATGGCCAGGCTTCACATTATATTGTGGACCTTCTGCACCACCACATCAATAGCCAAACTCTTAGGTCTTCTAACTAGGGTCTTCTGCTATAAATGTCCCTCAGACACGCTTTAAAACTCAGGGAGATGCACTCCAGCCAGAAGCACCTACGCTTTGGAATAGTCCCCCAATAAATCGGAGGTCTCTGGGGTATATGGACTCTTTTAAAAAGCGGTCAAAAACCCATCTGTTCAGACAGGCAAATACAGTAGGTAGCATGTGGTATTTTAATTATAAACTTGTGTTTTATCCCATGTGCGTTTTATCTGTTGTTTATATTTGTTTTATTTATTTTGACTGTGAAGCCCACTGTGACTGGTATCTATGAATGGTACTATATAAATAAACTTTACTTACTAATAGAGTTGCTCTCACCAGTCTATGACTTATTAAGTAGGTAGCTTTTTATTCCCCTCTTTTGATCGCTTTGAGAGAGCTTATCAAATAATGTTGTCATGGAAACCATCTGTCTGTGAACCACCTCTGCTGGTGAGATGGCTATGTTTCAAAAGCAGCAGTAGGGCAAATCAGATTATTTAACTATAAATTCAGCCCTAACCCTACCCCTAACCCTAACCCATGATCTCAGGAGTGAACCAAACTGTCATACAGCAGACTGCATATAGAAACATGTACCAGGGTCTGGCAACAGATGTGGGTTTGACAAACAGGTTTGGTTGAATCAGAGAGAAATTGAGGATTTAAAAAATGACAGTTCATGACCAATCAGCCTGGTTACAGTCTGTAATAAGATGCATCAGCCCTTCAAGTTTCATCAACTTGACCTGTGTGACATCAGTTTGAAATTTGACTTTTTCTTATAATGCTGCCATTTCCCAAATCATTTAAATAACAGAACACTGTGTCAAATCACATCCTCCCTTTGAGAGTCATGGGTCTCATTTTTCAAATAATTATAGGACACCCACTGAACAAAGCCAATGTGCATCATGTGTAATAATAGTTGGAATTTCATTTTATATTTCAATCTATAATTAACTTGTTGGTTGGTTGGTTGGACAGAGTGAGGCAACTCCACATTCACCCCCTGCATTGATCATGTTTGAAAAAAAACATAGTATGATTCTGCTTGTGTAATGTATTATTATGTGAAAGCAAAGTGTGCACAGAGTTGACATTTGGCGTCGGGGCTCTGATCTCATCACTCCCCATTAGGGAGCATAAAACTCAGCACAGCAGGTAGTGTGGCGTGACGATATTAACTTCTCCCCAAGAGGAAGGGTAGAAGGAAGGGAAGGGAGGGGAAGAGCCTACAGATGGATGCTGTGGTGGTGGTGGGGATTTTGAAATGCCACAAAAACCACAAAAGAGGTGACAGTGTGACCACAAATGACATTAAAGCTTACATGAGAACAATTTTTTAGCAGAGGTGTAGCAAAAGAATAAGCACAACATTTATATCTGAAGTGTGTATGAGTGTAGCAGCTGACTGCCTAAACTAACTTATTAAAACCAATGAGTTATCTCTTAAATTTGTCATTTTCTGAGGTTCACCCAGTTTGAAATGACCATTTCCCCTTTACTCAAGTGTTGGCCTGGAAAGGGTGGAGTCACAATCACCTCTCAGCAGAGAGCTTCACTGAGAGGTTGTAACACATGAGGAGGTTTACACTGTCCTCCTACGCACAGACCCCTGAGACCAAGCAGTAGGGATCACTAATGCAGTGTGACAGACATGATCCTCAATGGCTCCACAGCTACAAACACATTAGTTAGAGCACACTATCAAGCTAGTGAGCAAGTGCCTCTTTAAAGAATTTAACCTGGTTGGTAGGTGAATGATTTGCCACCCAGGCACCCCTAATCTCCACATTTTGCTGTAAAATGTGTGATGGATGAAGCTGTGTTCTCATTAAGTGACTGCTACATGTGTTCCTTTGCCTTGAGCAGTGCTGTAGCAGCAGGGCACAGTGAGAAGCAGCCCATTACCACATGGCTGACCTGCTCTTTGCTGTGGGCCCCGCAGATGGTCGCCATCCAGCAGTGAACACCACTTCCTCCTCACAAACTAGCCCTTTCATGCGAACTCCACACTTACAGTTCCAGACCACAGGGCATTATCACATGTTGGAGTAGATGGATTAGGACTCAGGAACAGGTTGTGCATATATATCTCTGTGAACTGACAACATAGGACACAGACATTTGGTGAGCTGAGTCCTGGTGACATGATCAGACCAGGTTGTTTAACTCTGATGCTGGAAATGTCTGGACATTAAAACAGTCTTGTAAATCGAACCTTTGTGGCTGTTAATCAATATTGATCATGTTTATCAGTGCATGCTGTGCAGTGAGCCAAACAAGTTTCATGAGAGCTCAGTGCCAAAGTCCACCATGCCAAAATTTCAATCTTGTAAATGTTTTGGTGTTGTCGTTCTGTTTAATACAACAGTACAAAAGTTACTCTTTGTGGAATTACAATAAGCACAGCTGTTCCAGTGCAGCCGTTCTGTAGATAATATGGGCCAAGAAACAGTTCTATAGCCATTGTTAGGTGAGTGAAAGTAATGCAATGTGAAATGTAACATAAGCAGCAATCCTCTGGTGATAATGTGGATACCTTTGTGTTTGGTACAAGAGAACACTATTATCTTACTCCCTTGCACACAACAGGATGACAACAAAGCTGGAATATGTCCGATCTTGTGGTATAATGTCAGTCTGACAAATGGATCCGAACACCCTGGCCAGCAGACTGCTGATGACTTTTACAATAGCTCAGCATGGGTCCTCTAGACTTCTTTCCTCTCTAAGTGGTAGCGGGACAGTAGTTAGTGTAATGATTGACATCACTGGCGACTTCCAATCAGTGGGAGCAGGTACCATGAGCTGCCAACATGAAGACGTGGTAGGGGTCCTGATGACAGAGGTGCTCACTACAACTGAACAACTAGAAGAGCACTAAAATGTAATCCCTGTCATGTTTAAAGCTAACTTAATCAACACCTACAACACACACACACACACACACACACACACACACACACACACACACACACACACACACGCACACACACACACACACACACACACACACACACACACACACACACACACACACACACACACACACACACACGGTTTTGCAGACACATCCACAGTTGGAGACACTCACACATCATCTTACGACAACGTCCTTGAAACACAGCCGTTGTCAAGGGAACGCTCGGTAAATGATGAAACCAAGTGAAGTGTCGGTTCTATTTCTTAAATTTTGTGTCATTTCCAGTCTGCTCATGTGGTGTCTTTGTTGTGTAGTCACTATACACTTGTTTCATATCGTCACTTTTAACCACATCACTAACAGCACAGAACTGGGAGATGAGGCCTGTTTACAGGTAATTAACCAGACTGCTGCAGAATCCTGTCCATCCATACACACCTGGACACAGCTGGCGCTTTCTTCATCCCATGTGATGCCAGACAAGCTGTCTGCCATAGCTTACATAAATGGACCTCAGCGTACATGCATGAGGAGAGAATTTGTGTTTTAGGTTGGCCTTAGTTAAGTGCTTAGCAACATAAAAGGAACATTTTATTATCTCCCTCCCTGTCTTTTGATATATTAGTGAAATATAAGTTTTTAAAAATATGTCATTAGCATAATAATTTTAACTTTCTCCCTGTGGAGCTTTATCACAGCAGTGACCATGGGTATTCATTCATATAATCTAAAGTAAGCCCTCAAAGCTTTTGACAAAAATGAGCTTACTGTGTTATTTCAGGGGAGCCAGAAATAGCACAGAGAATCTTGGCAAGTACTGACATACAGTACCTGCCATAAATAAACAGACATGAAGACATTTGAATGTTGAACAGCTCTTCCACTTGGCTGTATGCCTGCATCGAAAAATCCTCTGAGCTCCGTCATTTAAATGTTCGATACAAACACACTTACCTGCTGGAGAGTAATCAGCTTTATAAGAGAGGAATGGTTCCTAATACTCTCCATCAGCTTTTCATTTAAAAGTCTTCACCATCATTCAACCCAAGTTAAAATCTCGTGCTTCTAAGGAAATATTAGAAATATTGAGAGTCTGGGATTTAAGACATTTTAAGAGTTGGCATGTCTAATTCATTTGAAGGATTAAAGGATGTGACACAAGCCCTCAATTTTTATTTCTACATTTTAACTTTATAGAAACAGACAAATAAAATTGGATTGACATTGAATGCAAATACATAGCAAGTCCGTAAAGTTCAATAAGTCAAGAGGTCATTTAACACTCTCACATTGTTCCTTTGCCACTGACATTTTGTACCCTCTTTTGATCTATTTTATAACAGTAAAAGCAGATCCTACACATACTACCTGCAGCCTCTCTGTTCTAAGTTTAATTTAAATTTCACCATTGCCTATGATGCTAAAAAAATCCCAGAATTTGGATGAATCCACAGGCAGTAAAGAGGCTGGTGAGTGCTGTGATGGGCTGTGATAGGGAAATATTCATGCTTCCTCTGGATAGGAGTGACTCACCTCATATAACGGTGTTGCGGAATCATAAAAACTCATATTCTTTTCTTCCAGGAATAACAAAACAAGGTTATTATGTTCGGAGGAAGTGAGGACTTAAAAAAACGATTTTCCCACCAAGTTATTTAAAGTCAGAACGATACAAACATGCCAAAACTGAGATGTGAGACACTGAAAATGTGTGTGTGTGTTTGTGAAAGAGACAAATGTTGGAATTTGTCGATCATTACTATATACTATATAGTTCTTAAATATATTGCAATGGGTTGTTAGAAAGTAAACCATCTGCAACTATTACATACAGTTACTGCATATTGTAAAGTAATTCTTATATTTTCTGCTGATGCCTCTAGGTCTGACCTTTAAATGTGGCAGCAAAGTGTCAGCAGCACCCCCTCTGTAGAGGTGATATCGAATCACACTGTGCCCTTTATGATTTCAAATCTCAGAAGGGCTCCTGTTGAAAAGCTTGTTTCAGGAGATGCTGTCATGCAGTACTTTTCTTCCATTCATGGATGGTTACCAAACAGGGAAGGACATATTATAGTGATTACATCAGATTTAGTGTTCTGGCACATTTCAGTAATGAGGAACAATAACAGGTTGACATTTATTGCTCTTCAGGCTTTTAAAAAGCCTGGTGTTTTGGTACCGCGGGTACAAAATGCTATCTGGTCGGTGACTGATTATAAAATCATCTTTTCCCCATCATCTCCTCAATATGTTCACAAACACAGAAAAATAACCCGTCTGATCATCAGTTGCTATAGCAACTCCAGCTTGAGTGCCGTAATGCTACAAGGCCATGGATGCTGTTGTGATATCAGGCGTTTGCAGTGAAACAGCACAGTCTGTCTGTGACGAAAAGTACTAGGCAGCTTATTAAAAGAAAGCACCAGAAAGACGGTTGAGTATGGCAGTAGCAGCAGAATATCTGCAACAATCTGACTCTTTAGTGAATAAAGACAAAGACCTAAATACTTTCTGTGGGTGGATGGATGAAATAACACACACATTACAGGCACCCTGGACACAAAGTCTTAATTTGATAAGTCTTCTTGATAATCTTCAGCTCTATAACCATGTCTCACAACATGTGCCCTCCAATCACAATCAACCACAGAGAAGTGAACTGATCAGTAAAATCACAGATTCAGCTGAAACTTTTGCACCATTCAAAACTACAGCTCTGACCAAAAGAACACGATATCTTGGCGACAGATGCCCAGCTGTCTCTTCTGTCCAAGTGTTGAAACATGACAGCTGAGTCGACATTCTGCAATAACTACTGCTGTGCTTCATTACATATGATGTGGTCATGACAGGAGACAAAGTGACTGACTGTGAGTGCTAAACATATCAGACATTGCTCCACTGCATTGTTTCACACCTGTCATAGTTCTGCTGTTCTCTAGTATATTCAAATACATCTTTTGTTATTAACATGAGTCAGTCTTGTGCTTCTGTGATCAGTATGCAGCCACACAGCAGAAATGAGAAAGTGGACAGGCAGTATTGAAAGATACACACACACACTCATCACTGTTCAAACTACCCCTGATCGCAATCCAATGAATCAATCTGCCTGAAAGCAAAGGGTCATTCTTCTGTAAAATCAAAAACTGTCCTCCGTCTGGATTAGAAGTTAGTTGAATTAGAGTTCTCATTTAGGAAAACACACCACACACTCATTCAGCAGGATCATTTAGAAGTAACTTTTGACAAGTATTTTTAACTCAAGCTTCATTAGTTAAAATAATTATCTTTTTTAGACATTTTGGGAAACACAGTTATTCGATTTCTTGCTAAGATTTATAGCAATTTTACATTTGTCCATCAAATATGAAGCTATATTCAGCATCTCTAAGCTTAACTTTACATTCTGAACACATGGGGAAAAAGCTAACTAGGTGGGGAAGTCCACCTACCAGCACCCATAAAGTTCCCTGATACACACATATCTTGTTTGTTTGTTAAGAAAGTGGAAAAACAATATTTTCCAAAAATATTCAGGCTAGGCTAGCTATTTTTGCTAAGATAAGCTATCTATCTCCTAGTTGTAGCTAATATGCAGGGCAGACATGAGAGTGGCATCTATCTCATAGCAAGAACACAATTACAGGTATTTCCCAAAAACCAGAACTATTCTTTTAAGTACCTTTGGGGGGAAAAAGAAGCAACCTACACCATTTCCCATAACTTGGTTTTCTGTGATGGCTGAGGTGCATTATTAACGTCCTGAACACAACTCACTGACCCTGAGAAATGAGCGACCCCACTGAGATGCGATGCCTGTCTACCACTCCATCATAGGAGTGACCGGGCCTGGCGAGCACATTGTGGACAGCTTAAGAAGTATGATCCCAGTTGGCAGGAGCTGTAAATGGCCAGTATGGCAGATTGGCTTGCTCTCAGCAGTTGCAGATGGCACCCAGTGATACCAGGGTCAGTGTTCTGTCTATGCCCCGCCAAAAATACTCATCCTGGGTGGGAGGATCCATCTTCACCTGTCTCAGCAGATTTCAGCACATGTGGGTGAGGAGGCAGCAGTGTTTGGAGGAGGGATTCAGTTCTGTTCGCAGGAGGTGATAGAACAGAGATATCTTTTAGTTTTGTGCTATATTGTGCTTGGCAAGGATACAGTTTTAAAAAGCAAAGAATTAGCAACCATTTAATACAGAACTGTTAGAAACCTTTGCCATGTGACTCCAGGTTCTTGAAATTCATTTGACCTTTGATTTAATCGCTCTTAACATATGTGGGGCAACACACAGTATCTGTCACATTGAGGGTAAACCATCTGTTCTCTAAGTATCCAATCTCTGGATCTATGAGCATCTAGTGTTTTTCAGTTTCATGTATATGTTTCCTCTCACGCTTCATTTTGTAATGTGTGTGGACATGTGGGCCCTTGAGGGTTTGGATAAGTCGCAGAATGTTAAGGGCATGATTTCATCTTTAACAACAATCAGATGCATGCCTGCTGCAGATGCTTGAATGTGTAGTTTGAAGAGTATTTTGACCAAATTATGAACAGAAAAATATTTTCTCACCTACCCCTAGAGTGAAAAGCCAGGAAAAATTGGTTTTATTTGGCAAAGTTTAAAGATTATTGTCTCTGACATTTCTGCAGCCATCCCAGTACAGTAAACATGTGTCCTTAACTTCCTTTGGCATTGACTGTCAGTATAAAACTCACTCATTGTTTCTGGAAAGGGATGTTGCTGTTGCATCATAAAGTTTGTGAATTAGTCACTAAATATAATCTATAGATTCATGTACATGGACACGAATTTCCCTTCTTTTTGTAATACTAAGCATGACTTTAAAACTGATGTATTTCAATTGTCAGTTGGGGCTCGGGAGCACAGAAGCTGTATTGTATTTTTATCTCTTTTTTTAAAAAAAACTATAATTGCTTCATAGCTCAACATAAAATCACACGATTTGATTTTTATTTGTATATATAAATAAATGTGTGTATATATATTTTTTTACATTCCTCAACACAAACAACACAAAAGTGTCCTTCATAACTTAATATGATACTGTAGGTTAATGTTGAAACAAAACAATACAGTACAATAAGTGGTGCAGATGAAACATGCTTCCTATTTAAATACATTAGTTTGAAAATTGTGCTGTCACAAAAAAATTAAAAATTCATGTCCATGTACACACATTTTTAGTAATCTACTTTTTCATGAACTGCTGTGAGACAAGGTTGAAATAAGAACTGGCAAACATTTCTGGATTCCATGTTTACTTGTGGAGGAATGTGGCCCACTGAATATGTGCAGTAATGTTTCTCCCACTAGATCTGCCTGTGAGTTCCCATAAACTTTACATTGTGATGATGTTACAGATTTTTAAAATGTTTTTCTCTTCACAACAGAAGGAGCCCTAATTGAATTTGTCTGCTGTTCAATGTATCCTTTTAGCAGTTTTACAGATGTCTCTTTTACAATGGTGGTCTATGGGGAACATGCTTTTTGTGCCACAGGAGGATTTTTTGCTGCAATACTGTGAGTGGCCACTTTGAAAAATTGTGTACAAGGCTGAGATGCAGTGCTGTATCTGGCTCTTGTAATACATCCATGATGTGAACTGATAAAATTAAAGTCCAGATGAAACACCATTTTCGAGAATATCTGACTTCTGTATTGTGATGTATTTCTGAGTGAAACAAGACAGACAGGCCGGACATGACGCCGGGAAGAACTTGATTTGAAAAGTGGAAAAGTGGATGTGTCATAATAAACACAAGCTCTATGCTCTGCTTAAAGTTGAAGATTGATTGATGGGTGGATGTCATTACTGGTTGAAATTGGTTTGAACTGGTTGGTTCAAACATATGTAAGCACACCTCATTTTGTTTTACGGGAAGAAAACATGATTGGATTTTGATGCAAAGTATTTGTTTTTGGCATATATTGGTGCACAATATTACCAGGGATGTGATCTGAAAGGCTTAAAAAGGCATTTTTAATTTAATCTCAACTCGACTTAAATAGAGAATAAAAACAAAGACAAAATCTAATGATTAAATGCTGAGTAATGTAGCCGTACCCCCCCCCCCCCCCCCCCCCCCCAGAGCAAATAACAAATGAGAAAAACAAAACAGCTTCTGTGCTCCTGAGACCTGAAAAAAATTAAAAAGTAGTGCAGACACAAAAGATATTCCAACTGAAATGCATTAGTTTAAAAGTTGTGAACGCTGAATCCGTGTCCATGCACATGAATCTATTATATTTCTAATTACTTTTCAAACTGCTGTGAGACAGGATTGTATTAAACCTGCTATTTTGGGTGGAAAACTGAAAACCTGGAAACTATCTGCATGACTACCTACCACTTGGCTTTAAATGTATAAATGTGAATTAAAAAATTGGTTCACATTTTTTCAAGTCAATCTGAAAACAGTTACACGCTCATAGCTCCCAGCTCCCAGGTCCCAGCTCAGCAAGGAAATGCTGTCCATGAAAACACCAATAGGACATTTTCGCTCCAGATTAGCTTCAACTTTGGAAATCACTTTTACACAAAGTGAGGACTGACTGACCCCTGCCTCACATTAGAATTACACTAGACAGGGATCTCGTATACAGTAGCGTCCAAAAGTCTGAGACCACTTTCTCTGAATTGACAGGAGGAGTAATTACAGGGTCCAAAAGGTGTTTCATGCAGGCATATGAGTGTTGCTTTAATACAAACTTGAAAAAACGTTTAAACGAGAAAGCTAAGTTTTCTATTTTTTTGGGTATACTGACCGACATAAGGAAGTCACAATGACCTAACATTAACTTTTACAAGAAACATTTACATTTTGGCATTCATCCACAGTAATAGTCATGTGCAGGTCAATATGCATCTGTATGTTGTAGTTTAGAGTCTTTTCTAAGGTCAACAGCTTGATATATAATATACTGCATTCAATATATGACCATTAATGGACATGGGACTGAACAGTCATTTTTGAACCACTGAGTTAAACCAGTAGACACTAGTCAGATTAGACAACAGCTGTAGTTGAATGAGTTCACATGCTAATGATGTGAAGTAGTATGTCCAAGTTACATATCATTATCATCATGAAGTTATCATGTATGATTGTCACGCAATGGAAACAGGTTATGATTTTTTTCTTTTAGATGTGATCCTTCCATCAGTTTACTTAATGTAAAAACTGAAATGGGATGCCAAGAAGTGGAATTTGTATATTTTTACAATTTAGAGCGATCCAATCCATCAATCACCTCCATTAAAGACAAAAAGGCTGCTGCTGTATTCACTACAGAATTTGAAGGTTATAATATATCTCTTCATGTTGTACTTTCGAATCCATTAATATTTGCATTTCAACCATGCCATTCAATTGTCCTTCATGCTTTTTCAGTGGGTGTCTTTTTTGTATAGATTATTCATATATTCACCATACTGGCTTTTACTTTCTAATTTTCAAAAAAATTCTTAACATCAGAGAATGAATACTTTACCGTAGTCAATGCAAACGTGTCTGAAAGGGATTTTAGATGATGCTTTGCTGTATGGAGAGTGAGTGACAGTGAATACAGGTGCATCCTCCACCACATGCTCGATTATCAGTTAATTCCCATTGTGCTGAACGTCGCACACTGATTCTGTGAACTACAAAGTACAGTAAGATCAGTAGATTTGGGGATGAACTATCTCAGACTTGTATCTGACCCTGCTCCTCCTGTGTGAGCTGTCCTATCCGCTGTGCGCCCTGGACACTAACCCCCCCTTCCCTCCTCCCTCCTCTCTCCTCTCCCTCCTCCTCCTGCTCACCGCCGGAGCTCGATGCGCTCAGGCACAACAGATGGTACAGTACTACCGACTGCAGGAGCGCAAGAATTTGATGTAGAAGTACTTTTGTCTTTATAAACTTCACAGGAACGTTTAGTGTAATAGGAGTTGGGGGGGCACTCCGAGGACAAACTCGACTTTGGCAGTCTCTGGATCCTACGTTTAGAGGTGCAATTTGGTGTCAAGGTAAGTTGTGATGTTTTCTGAATTGCCGTTCAGATTTCGGGATCAATGAACTCACAGCAGAATGCGCAGGAAAAGCACGCAGCGCGATCACTTGAAATGTTTATTCTTTATCGTTATAAGTCTATTTAAAACAAGAACCCGAGCTGTTTAAGTTTGTTACATAATATTTTGCAGAATGAAGAACAATGAAGCTATGAAATAGCGCTCCGCCATCAATTAGACACCATAAGACCTGATGCATTGAAAAAATCTGATATTTTAAAGGGTTTTTAGACAAACCAGTTGAAGTTGTAGATTTTGAATCTGACTGCACCAAAAACATCCCAAAACTAATATAAACACATCCACACAAACGGTTTCTAAAAATGACACCAAACACAAAGGCAGTGAGATTTGAAAGTATTGTATGTGAGATGTATTTTAATTGCTACTTGACAAACTTTACAGCTGCAGCATTAGTATGTGTTTGAATTAAGAATAAATAGAAACACGAGGCCTCTTCATCATCCCGGATCATCATTTGTAAGGCAGTAAGAGTCTTTTTAGTTCTTATATTACAGCACCTACAGTCTCCACAGTATCTGCTTCACATCTAAGTGCTGATGCTGCAACTCTGTGAGGATGCTGATGGCACAACAGAGAGCAACATTCAAGCACATAATGATCATTTTTAGTGACACAAACTTGTAATAAAAAAACAGACTGCACCATGTCAGAGGTCAGTAATGCCCTCTGACAGTGTCAGTGCAGTTTTTTCATCTGTCTTTGAGAAGTGACTGGGGTTAAAGAGGCTTAGAACAAAGCAACTTGAGGCATGGTTTACAAAATAATTAAGTAAACCATATCAAGACTTGTATTGAAATTGAACACTCTTTTTTATTCTGCTTTAAATATATAATTAGACTTTCTTTGTTTGGTTAATGGTCATCAAATACCACATGCAAAGAAGAATTTTCTTGTTATTCAAAACACATGCACTGATGACCTTTGTATGTACACATGAAAATGAATTAACTTTTTGGAAAAGAGCAGGAATCACTATTTCACATTCTGTGAAGGTGAAAATTCATAAAATTGAAGTCCTACTACGATCAGCATGCAGTGAACACATTAGGCTCTTTTTACTGTAGCAGTCTGTGAGACACTAATCTGTCTGAACTCCTGCATGTTCCCTGCCTCAGAACTACATTAGAGAGCAGAAGCTGACATTTAGTTCAAGGCTTTCAGTAACTGAGAATCATCAAGTCTCAATCTAGCCCATGACATTCATTATTATTAATCTGCTAGTTTGATATTAAGTCAGGTCTTTGCCAGCAGCACAGTTGGATTTACAGAGGAAAAAAAAAATCCACCTTGGGAGGATTTCCACTATAGGTTGACGCCATTCATCCATATGTCACATCCTTAAGGCCCTTTATGATGAGGGATGCGCACTAGGTCACTAGTGAGCTGTATGTAATGATTTGTTCAGTCCCAGAAGAGGTCCAGTCTCACAGTGGACCCCAGGTGGCCTGTGGCAGCAGCAGCTACAGGAAAGCGCAGCAGATTACCACATAGCCTCACAATTTGTACACAATTAGATCTCTGGGGGGGAGCCGCTCGAACTTTGTGTTGCATCCGCTCTTGATTCTATGCGAGCTGCTGGCACTATACAGAAGTGTGGAAATATGAAGATGGCTTTGAAAATGTGATGGCAGATGTACAAATTTGTTAATACTGGTGAGATAATTAGTGATAAATGAATATGAATAAATGACTGGGAATAAATAACTAGTCAGACATCAGAGTGCTGTGTGAAAGCTGTGGCATCAATTTCTGGAAGTCTGCTTGTTCATCTGATTTGATTTTATTCAATTTTTTTTTTTTTTTTCCTCTGTATGCCGCGCACAATGAGCTCACAGGTGGTCCAACTTGTGCAAGCTTCCTTTGTCTATAGGATATTACGCTTTTTTTCCCTTCTTTGCATGTGGCTTTATATGTGCTGCTTTTAAATTTTAATTTAAACTTTATGGGACCTTGGAGAGCATTCAGCCAATATAACTCGTGTGCAAGAGCCACACAATAAACTAATGCCATCATGTGCACTCTGAGTCAGGGAGAGCACTGTGCTGAAAACCTGCACTGTGTGAAGATCAAATAATACACTGAGCAGCAATATTGAGGCATAAATTGGTATGTACTGCAGCGAAGACATCATGTGGAGGGCCAGAAAGATTGCCCAATATCTGAGGAGCGGTTCTTTTCATTTCTCAAAAGCACATTGCTCTGCTCTTACAAGTGGAGACTGTGGACGCACTGACTGCTCCGTGTTCGTTCATCTTGCTATACAGTATGTTTGCTCAACTTTTTACGTGTCTGCCCGGCAGAGATTCATTTTCTCCATGGAGAGTGAAGAGTACACATTTTGACACCAAAGCACAGAAATTGTCACTGTGCTGCTGACATTATTGGAGCGCCACAGATGCTCCCAATGTGGTATTTCCTTATATTGTCAGCAGTGTTGTGAGACAGTAATAGTAGCATTGTGTCTGAGTATGAGTGAGGGACTTGTATTGTACAATACAAGCAAGTTTAATGACTTAAGTCAGAGATAGCATCCAATAAGTGTGGAAGGGTTAGATCTGAAGTAATAAGATAGGACTGGCTCTTTTTATGAGAAATGTAGCGTGTGGACTGTCAGTGTAGTCTCTCGCTTTGAAAAGTAAAATCAAAAGTGTATGGATATTCAGCCACTGCAGAGGCTGAATGTTGTATTGACTTTACATAACCCACATATGAGGTGTACCTCATATATACAGACTTTTGCCAAGTAAACTGTACATTTTACCGTTATTGCTGTACCCACTGAGCAGCCAAATATATTGCAGCATTTGAAATGTCCACAGAGGAAATTAAATTTTGTGATACATGCTTGCTCATGAAAAAACATTTCCAAATAGCCTGCAGATGTGTTTGCTTTTTTAAAATGTGATGTCATGCAAATATGGCCCTTTAAATATCACTTTTTGCAGAGCAAGCCATTTCCTGTAAACTACAAAAATAAGTCATGGAGACTTTCAGTTCTATATCTATATATTTAATGATTCCACCATTATTTCTGATTGAGTATCAACTATTTTAGTTAATGGCCTTCACTTAATTGCTTCTCCAGTTTTACTGCTAATGCTGTCCACCCATCAAACCTAGTTCAACACAGTGTCCTCACATGACTCAAGCAGTCAAGCAAAGATAAATGATGAGCTACACATGGGTTATTTTTTGTAGCAATGCTTGTGCTCACTCCATTTACAGTGGATCAATATCCTGCTGTGTGAAGTGAGTGAGAGTAAAATGAGGGGGCTACTACACTGAATAAATCCTGCAGTGGTACCTGTAGCACTCGCTAAGTAGTCATGCAGCATCTGACATTAAGCTGCTAATCTCAGCATGAAAGAGAAAACGTTCACATTTGTGACAGATTTGGGATAGATGTATTAAAAATGAAGAAAATAAACATGCATGCAATGCATGTGCACATCAGAGTGGTTGATTGTCAGCATGCTTTTTGTAAGAGCTAATTCATGCACATATCTTGGTCTCTGCTTACTCATTAATAAATATCTGCCAGTAAATTTCACTACTGCCTTTACATGAACCATTGTTTAAATTATCCTCTATCTGTTATAGTATTCTAAATATTATTATTATGGGCACATTTGTGCACTCTGAGTACCCTCATGCAGCTTAAAAAATGTTGGTTAGATTTTTCCAATTGATGGGTGCTTAGGTGATCCTGCCAATCGAGGGAATGTATGTGATACTATCAAATCACTACAGTTACTCCCACTTACATCAATAAACAGATTGAGAGAGCAACATGAAGCCATACTTTATTTGTTGTGTAATGTCAACAACATTTCAATTTTAATTTGTAATTAAATCAAAAAACTATTTAGTTTTTTTGCAAACCTTGCAGTGATGATGACATCGTTACACCCAACTACAATTATCAAAGATGCTGGCAGACAAATTTGAAACTTTCAACCACAGTAGACATTGCAACACTGCTTTCCAGACTGGTGAAGGTCAACAAGACAAGGTCCTCAACAACCTCAATCAGCATCGTATTATGAGCGATCATACTTTTTTGGTGGTTTAAACAGACCAGGACTCTGATAGCAACATTTGAATAAGAATCCAGAAACAGCTGTGGAGCTGTTTGCTCATGTTGCCAGACAACTGTCAATCAAACTGGATGAAAACAAACCACACCTATACAGCTCTAATGTGTTTTTGAGTGTTCAACTCCTAATAAAAATACTTTTGTTTTTCAATTTGAGTGTTACATATTTATTAATGAATATTTAATGCTATAGAAAAATATACTGTTGAAGATGTGACACTAAGTTTATAGGGACTTTAAAACAGGCCAGGTCTCTATACTAATAATATTCTATATGCCTTCAAGCTTTGTTTATTTTAACTGTACTGCAGTGCCCATTCAAAACATCTGTTTTGGACCAGTTGCTTGGCCTTCGGGTGCTACTTTACTGCATAGAAAAAATTCACACAGTTGATGTAAGAGTATATACACCAACAACATGAAAGAAACTAACATTATATTATGCACAGATTATATAAATAAAAAGCACTCGAATAGTAAATAAATGTTATTTTCTCATTTCAAGGGCTCCTAAAATAAAGTGGAACAATCGTATACAGTAGGTCTCATAGATTGTTCCTATTTTCTGTTTTGTCACTCAGATTTGAGTGGGTGTGTTTTGCTTTATCTGTCATTCAGACAGTCGCCCCTGAGCTCCACCCTGCCCCTGCACAGAGTAAAGTGGCTTGCTGATCACTGGTTTATTCAAAGTTTATTAACATTGAACGTATTGCTAACCAAATTGCACTAAATTCACACTGTGCTTTCTTGGAACCCCAGCCATTCACCTGCCAAGTGTGGAGTTGATCAGATGAACAGTTAAAGAGATAGGTGAAGTACATCCATACATACAGAGACTCCTTCCTTTAGTATAGAGATGTTATTTATTCTGTGCTGTGCTGCACGCAGTAGTTATATACTGTTTACACAATATGTATCAGGAAAGTCCATTTCTGGCCACAAATGACTGATGCTTCATACTGACCAATGATGGCTTTTACCTTTTCATGAAAATGTGTCTTTTTTTACCTTTTGGTATTGCAACTGTGTCCATTCATTGCAGCACTGGGAAGTTTGTTTTACCATTCAGTGCTGGTGAGGGAGGGTGGTACTGTTTCACATGAAAAAGTGACGTCAGTACAAATCTCCTATAGGACGAGTCATTCTCTCATTTATGCTGTCCTGCCCCACTTGTTAAAGGCATTTGGGAACAAGTTACTGACGCTGTCATTCATTATGGGTTGTATCAGCGGAAGAACAGGGCAGCCTGTACTGTTTATAAAAGGGGAAACAATTACTATCAATTAAAAAAGTGAGGTTGATTAGGAATTTAGACCACATTCACTTATTCTAAATGTGTATAAATCAAACAGGAGTGTGTTCTGCCCTCAAACCTTATCTTTAGCGAAAGGGTTACTTGTGGCACCATGCAGCTTCAAAGAGCCACCCTGCCTAGCATCCACAAATAGAACATTTGAAGGGGAATTTTAAATGGAAATGGATTAATATTTCACCTCAGCATTGATTCATGCTGCCACTGTAGACATTTTCATGTGCGAATGTGTTGCTTATGCAAAGGCATGTGGTGACGTTACAGTGGTCTTGATCTGGCACATCCTCTCCTTTCCACTGTGCATTAGAAGTAATGGGCCTCCTGTGTGGAGCATTGCTGTCATCACCACTTAGTTTGTCACCCCAGCTTCCTGCTCTGTCATTTTCCCATTCATAACAGTGGTAGAGATAACAGGGGTTGAGGCAATAAAGGCTACGGTGAATGGAAGGTATCATTATTATTGATTTGTGGTGTTTGCAGACTTCATCCTGAAGAAATACATGACATTTTCTATGATTGCACATTAGTGAGTAAGGTAATTTCTCAGGTGACATTTTATGTATCAATTTAAGCCGGTAGAATGGCTCTGTTTTATGAAGCAGAACACTGATGAAATGTGCTGAAACTTCCACTGGAATTACTAATAAAGTATATTTCAGTTAGAAACCAAATTCAGTGGAAAAAACATACAAGATACTGTTGTTATAACATGGGAAATATAGACATATTTCTGAGAGGAATAGTGGCACATTTCCATTAAAACAGAAATGAAAGCTTCCAGGTTCTGAGGTCACGTGTCACTCCTGTTATTAGATTTTCTGTCCCTTTTTATATTGTCTCCTCTACATGTACTGTCTCTACTACATGTTGCACAGGTGAAGGACACAGGAAATCTATTTTCATTAAAGTTGCATGATGGAGCCTGAAGACAACTGGCAGTCACATGAACACAATCGATGGTAGTCCCTCATGCTCTGGTAGTTTGTCACCAAGGTGACTTGGAGATGTGCTTTGAGTTGACTCTTGACACAGTACTAAAGGATGTTCAAGTGCCGACCCGCAGAGAAAGACTGCAATACTGTTCTAATTGATTGAGAAGCAGGTTGGAATGTGACCAGGTTTTATGATCTGTGCATTTGCTGTCTGTGAGCTGGATTTTAAGCATGATGACAAGCTCAGTCTGTCTTAAATTTTGAAAAACTGTTGTCAAAAAAAGGAGGAGGTAGAGAAGGAGTTCTGTAGCAGTTAGTTTGCAATTAAATAAAAAAAGGTGGTTTAAAAATCAAAATCAATCATTTGAATGTTTAATTACAGTTTAAAGTGCAAAACAAAGAGCATATATCTGCATCTGCTATTAACTTTATTACCTCAGTAAAAAAAAGGCAATAAGGAAACAGGAACAACACCTTCATGGTTTTCAGATATTATACAGATTGTGTGTTTAGAGTGTTTTGGGATGAAGGATGTCAATATGTGATCTTTTATTGCCTCAGGGCCTTTTCACACCTGAGAGTGTGAACCAAGGCACATGTTTTTGTTACACTGTATACATTGCATCTGGTTAGTTTTGGTTTCACATTGCAATTATTTTAGTGCACAAAAGAGCTTTACATAACATACCTACATCCTGTTATTATCACCTGTGTGGGGGGTGTCTTCCTATACTTGACATTGATTGGTTTGTAGACGGCTGTGTGTCTGATGTGTTGTCAATTTGTTGTTTCAGTTTGAGATAATAGAGAAAAATGAACAGATTAATTTCATTGCCACTATAATAATATTATTGTGGCTAACACCGCTGAAACTGGGGAAGACTACACCACCTTAATGGTTGAGTTTGCTTGGCAATTTGTCCTTCTCACTGGTCGGTCGATGCACCACTTTTTCTAATGCACTTTTGTATACCGCTGCTGCTATCTCCAGGTGACCTTGCTCTCCCGTTCTCTCATATCTTCTCTCTCTCATCCTTTTTGAAAATGCCTTAAAGGTGTCTGCATTTTTTCCAGTTGACTTTTTATAACAACAGTGCTACAGTACAGTGGTTCATTGTTTCTTTTTTCTAGTTTTGAGGATAGCCTGTAGAAGCTTTACTGTAAGTTCGAAACACCCAAAAAATGTTGTCACACTAGATCAAGATTGTGTGGGTGACAGATTTCACACCTGTAAGTTTGGTTCAGATCAAACTGAAAAGTCCAAAAATTCTGGAACAAACAAGGTAGGTTTCAAGGGCCCTTAATTCCACACCTCAGATTAAAGTGTCAAGTACAGTAGACTGCTGTGAAACTCAGTGACTACGTTCTCATTGTGTGTTCCTGTGTTGTACTGTATGTATTGTACAGCGGCTATGAAAGCTTAACGCATGGCAAGAAAACACAAATGCAAAATGCAAATCGACAAAACAGAAAACATCTTAACCAAGTTGGCAAAGTGAGAAAACAAACCCAGAAATGCTGCATGTGGCACAGAACACGAATGAATACTAGTTTATAATCCCCTGGAAACTTCTGTTGTTTTGTAACTAATTTCTGTTGTGTTCAGTAAAAATTGCAGCATTTCTGTATTTGGTTATTTACCCACTTCACAACATGTTTTATTCTCAATGCTGCAAATTGGTGAAGATCTTTTTCTCATTTTTCCTTTTTTGCTTTGATCTATTTGCATGTGTTTTCTAATGTTCCCGTGCGTTGAACTCTTAGGGCCACCGTAGTATTGAGATAAATGAAAGATTTTTCCTGAAGATATTTATTCTAACAACCAACAGTTTTGTGCTACATCTGATTATGCATCACTAATTATACCAAAGTTTACTTTAATGAGATGCAACAGTTTCACATTGAATGAGATCCACTTTGCACTTGTCAGCAGATGAAAGGAGGAGGGAAACTGGGTTGATGGAACAGGTGGTAGACATGAATGAACAGATCAATATTCTAACTAATAAAAAATCATTCAAAACAAACTCTTTCAGCTCCTCTTGTTTGACAGACACAATAGCAGTACTGGTCCATTCTCTTCCAGCTAAAGACACAAACAAACCTCTAGGACCTCCAAAAATGAACAAGAAAAGAAATCATCATGGGTCTGCTAAATTTAGCTATATGCATCATACAACATACACCCTCCTCCAAAGCAAATGATGCTTTTCTCTGCATTGAGCAGGAACAGTACTGTACCATGACGCCACATTGAAGGACTTTGTAACCAAGGCAACCAACAACAGGCACAGAGAATGGTCAGATTAGCCGGTGAAGTGTGAAGAGGAAGCATTTTAGATTTTACACAAAGCAAAATGGTCAAGCTAACTTGCATCAAGGCAGGCTATAAAGAAACAGAAATGAAGCCTTTCACCTCAGTAGTTATTACTTCCAACAGCCTTTAAAACGTTAAGAACACCTCAACAGATTTGGAAGTTACATAAACAAATGCAGCAGCTTCCGCTTGAGAACCAGATCTGCATGTTTTGAAATAAAATGAGATTTTATGCTAAGCACAAATTCACAAAGAAATATTTAAATAGCAGGCTCATAGGCTGAGGGCATGTAGCTGAGCACAAGGCTGGAGATGAGCTAATCACAGACTTCAGGAAAGAGCTTGGTGGAGGTGGATGCCTCCATTAGCGACAAGGATTCACACCTCAGTCATTCATCTCACCACCTCCCACCGCACTGACCCCCTGTCACATGTTCTTAGTCACCTGGCTCCTCGCCACTCCTCCTTGCTTGTTCTCTCAGCATGTTACATGAGTCTTTCTCTCTCTTTCTCTGGCTCTCTCCTTAAGGAGCACGCAGAGAGCAGATTAACTGTATCACTGCCTAGACAAAGCAAGAAAACAGAGGAAAGTATATTTAGGTACAGACTGCTACTATTGACTGGAGAAAGGCCTCAGAGATAGGCTTTTTTCATTCACGTGGGAGGAAAAGAAGCATGAGTCCAGCTTTGTGGTGGATAGTAGGTTTTTGTAGTGCAGTGAGACTGCTCTTCCAACCACATCAACTTATACGAGAAAGGCCAAGCATGCATCAGAGGACCAACCCCATGGGCTTTCAGTGTTAAGGCTTCGATTTTCCCAGCACACATTTGTGCTGTGGACACTTGTTTGCAGCCATGTATAACGGTTTTAAATGAGTCAAGCAGTTTAATTGGCTTTATTGTGCTGGCACAGTTGCGAGCTATTTCTGCCAGGAACAGTGTCGTCATGAGGATGAAACTAGACATAAGACATGCGAGACATGATTTTAATAGAAAGCGACATAAATACAACATACTTGCAAGTTTGTTTGAAATAGAAGAAGTATACAACATGTGCATAAATAGACTGACAAATGTGTTTCTTTAGTAGTTTAATGTTCATTTTTGACAGTCACACCAATGCAACCTCAATATGTCCATTTAGAAGCTATTCTCTGGAGCTTTTGGTCGTACTACTGTACATGGACTTCATTAGTGGATGGGGTTTACCCAGTTCTCACAGTATTGTTGATGTCAGGAAAAAATGGAGATTTGAACAAACTCCCAAGAACATCATGATTTAAAACTCATCGTTATTTGGATATGCATATATTAAATACATATAATTCTACATGTGCAGCATAACAGATTTTTTTGTTTATGGAAGGAAACACTACAGAAGAAGGTGTTGACAGTTGTCTGATGTGATGAACGCCATTGGTGTTTGCTGGGATCAGATGATGATCTGTTGAAGTGGTGTGCATGATTTACACACCCTGCCTAAACTTTTGCTGAGCTCTGTTGGATATAAAGTAGTTGATAAGCTTTCAAATGTGTAATTAGTTTTCTCTCTTCTTCTACAGACTGTCCATTCCTCTAAATTATCATCTTAAAAGTAAATTCTTGTTGATACTGTGCACCTAAAAGTAAAACAAAAGTATAACTATGTGAATTTATTGTATAATATCCTCTGGCATAAACAGTACAGGAAGTGGAGCTGAGTTGCAGTGCAGCACAGGACTGGTAAAGGTTGGACCATGGACGCTTTCCCCTTGAGAAGAACAAATGTGTTCACACTGTGGGTGTGAAACATGCATGAATGCCTAGAACAATTTAAGCAATTGGCTGAAATGCAAACTAGATGACGTTTTTTGGGCTGCTTAGTGTTTGCGTGTTTTCAACAGGAAATGTAGCCAGCATGGGGAAAGGGTTTACTTGGCTCTGCTGAGAAGCAGGTGGGCCAGACTGGTGGGCAGGCGGTGCTGTGATTCCATGGGGACTATCGAGGCCATATGCAGGACAGCCTCCTACCCCTCACTGGTTCTGACCTTACAGTGGGCCACAACACATGTACTCATCCGAGCCTGAGGAGGGAGAGTGTGTGTCCCTTACATGCTAAGTACTTTCTATACCAAGAATATGTCATCTCATGCAGATAGAGGCGGTTCTGTTCTTCTGCCTCACCCATGTGACCATTGCGTAACCATGGAGACAGGGCTGTTATCTTTCATTTACACTAAGTTCAAACTTTTAAGCCTCTGCAGCGCTATTCAGTCTGCAATTAGGACTTGGATTCGATAAAAGTCATTCAGCAGTGTCTCCTACTTCTGTACACAGCAAGAAATACAGCTGCTCTCTGCTGCAATTTGTAAAGCAGCCAGAAATTCAGTGCAAGTTGGTTTCTCTCGCTATGTATCCAAAAGCACGCAGCAGTGACACCGTCCTAATTTTCATGAACATTCTGTCAAAACAGATTACGTATTCTTCATCCTACTGGGTAGTCTTCCCCAGAGAGATTAGCTTGTAAATACTATGAGGCTGTAGAGAATATTACAGAACTGACTTACATTATGAATTAAAAGACTGTAGGTTTTGTGTAAAATTAGAAGCAGAAACCATAATGCATTAGCCTTAAATATTGTTCCTGACAAAAAGAGACAGTAGACAAAAAATGGAATGTGTAATAAGGATTTAAAACCTACAAACACCATCATTTGCAGGTATTTCAATCAGGAGAGACAAGTGAATGAGGAAAAGATAATTGTTTATTATAAGAGATATAGTGATGATTCAGTCTTGTCAGGAGAGTTAGTAAAGACAAGTGCTTATACTCTACAGGGAGATTTTGTAATCAAGGGACATCAGTCCTGAGCAGCAGCAAGATAAATCCCCCGTTGAGTTCAGACATTGGTGGTGGTGGCAGCTGATGAATCTGCTGTGACTGATAAGGCTGATGAAGCTGATGAAGTGATGAAACTGATGAATCTGCAAAGACTAGGTGGTGATGGGGTTGTGGAGGGGCACCCATAACATCAGCATGAATGCACAAAAGGCTTGGAGAGAGAAATATATTTAAAAAGACAGCAGCAAGATGAGGATGAAGGCTAACATTGGGAGTGCATCTCTGTGCTATTGGATATATATGACCAGCTGTTGTCAACAGCTGATTTCTCAGTTGACAGCTTTGCTGGCAATGACAGCAAAGGAAATCATGAGTGCGCATGCGTGAGGGATGTGCGTATTGAACCTGCAGAAGCTGTCATTTTGTAGCCAAAGCACAAACATTAAGAGATTTAATATTCTCAATTTTTACACATTCAGTGAATCAACCTGCTCTCACATAATATGTCTGACAAATCATCTCAGTATGCAATGTTTTAAAGACCTCTGCAAACATCCTGGATACTGCCTTTATTTACTTTATTTACTTAACTGCAGGGGGTACATGGCCTTTACTGGAAGCAGGCTTATATCAGAGAGATGCCTTTATTTCTAATTACTGTTTGATAAGTATGTTTGCTCATATTTAAGTATAAAGCCTCCTTGTTTTCTGATCTTCTTCAGTTTGCACTGTTAAATTTTTGTTCCTGCATTACCAGTAATCCACTTACTCAGACAAGCGGAACAATAATTCCAGCTCTTGAGTTCCATCTGAAACGTTCTGGCAGTGCACCACTTAGCTGTAGCATGTGGATAGCATGCTCACCGATGTATGCTCACAAGCTTAGCCAAGTTACCCTGGTTACCCATGCTCATGTACGTAGTGTTGCTGCTGTCATTATTATTAAATATGCACAGTTATCCCTGTATTTAAACTATATTGCACCTCCTCCGTTCCCCTCCCCCTCTCTGTGACGTTTAGCTAGAGGGCTACACATGTATTCATAGAACTGGGGTTACATTCAGGTAACGACTATTTTTGCTTAACTGCCATGCACATTATATAACAAGCACCAGGAGTTTATCCACAGTTGTTTTTTCCCTGGACTTCATTTGTTCATGTTAACCTTGCCCCCAGACATTGGCAGAGACCCAACTTTTAATTGACTACCGTCTTTTATTTGAAAAGAAATATGGTATCTATGCCCCCAGCTTTCTTTCTGCCGAGAGTCTGTCAAGTTGTGTCTTGTCTAATTAATGACTGCAGCAATTTACCGATGGCTTATTTGTGCATGACCACACAGACCCACGGGTCATATTTTGTGATGATCGCTGAGGTAGAACAGCTAATTTATCAACTTTTATTCATTGAGTAGGAAGTACAAATCCTACCCAGCATGCTGTTTTAGTAGCAAAGATGATCAGTCTCACAAATACACACACGCACACACATGAGAGGAACCACTTATTTGAAAATGTGACGCTTTCTTTACTCCGCCGCTCACAGTTGTGCCAGCAGAGTGTGGCTGTCAGATCAAGGTACTGTACTTTAGACTGATATTACAAATCCTGTCTGCTCTACATGCATACTGATGAGCTTTCTGTCTTAAAGTGCCAGGCCAAATTTTACAGTGTTTTCTTTAAACAGTAGAACTAAATAAATAATACATTTTACAATAAGATGTTTAATGTTGCTGCATGCCAGCCATAGTTAATTAGCCATCATTATTAATTTGGACATTTTTTCACCTCAGCAACTTTTTTATTAATGAAGCAAGCTAAGTTTAATTAACAAAATCTGTTAAAAATAGTTTTAATTTGAAGACAATGACAATGGTTTTAGTTTCAGTTTCATGGTTTTAATTTCATTTTGATCTTTGATTATATTTTGATTAGATATGATTGCTATTTCACTTTGTTTATTTAGTTTCACTTTTCATTAACTATAATTACCTTAAAATGTTGTTATTGTATCAGTTATTGCTTACACAGACCATTGCTGTTTAGAGGTGCAATGTGTAAGAATTGGCCACCTGATCCAAATAAATAGGTGGGCAGCTTACCTCGACCCCACCCTTCCCTTCTAACACATCACCCCACCACCATTATCACTCACTGAATATAATCTGTGAGATATCAAACCTCTACAGTAAAATTACAGCCAGCAATAAGTTAAAGAGCTACACAGATCAGAATGCAGTTACACCACAGAGGTAAGTTACAACATAACTCTAAGTAACAACTAAATATTGACACACTACCTCTATGGAAGGTCAAATCCTAAAATGTCACATAACAACACAGTAATCCAGTAGAGACCTAATTTATTGATCTGATATTTCAATGTCAATCTAGTTTACTATAATGCACTATGATGCCAAATGGCTCATGCCAGTTTATACTTGGCTGGTGTAATACAGTGCTCCGACAACATCAGTGCAGCTTTCCAAACAGGTGTTATTTGGATGGAACTGACCCCATATTGGGAATAAGCATGGTTATTTTCTGAACTGAAGAAATATTATAACTTAATAAAGTGATATATTAACAGTCCTACAGCAATGATTGTAGCATCTTTCGGTCTGGTTCAAAAATATCTGCAACTTAAACATTGTACCTTTAAGCCCATTCATTTTTTGTGATTAATTAACCTTATCAAATTTATATTGAATAGTAATGAGTATTTTGTTTATGAGTTTATGCTCTCCAATACATTATGTCAGCATTACCCAATACCTGATTAATATGTACTTGTCATATTGTTTCATCTAAAGTTTATTATGACCATGCCAATTCAGTGTAACTCGTGCAACAAGGAAAAATAAGCAGTTGTGAAGCATTTCTACCCGACCAGTCAGCTATATTAGAATATTGTTGTTTAAAATTAAAATTAAAAAAAGGTTAATAAAAAGTAAAACAAAAAAGCAGACTGACTGATCAACAGTTCCTACTAACACCCTCTGAAATGCATCTATTGGCATTTTGTAACATCAAAACGTGATCTGGATTCCCTTGATGTAGACTCTGACAAATGCTTTTCCAAACCTGCAAGAGTTTGCAGAGTTGCCTCACCACTAATGAGTGCAACATTAATGTTTAAATATCTCAACCATACTGAAAAGCACCTTTATATTTCAACATGGCCAATGTACATCCTCTAACAAGAATCCATACACATACAGCACAAAGTAAAAGGCTGTTAGTCATTACTACATATATACATTATGTATGTTGTAATGAATAATATGTGTTTCCTTTTGCACATATTGGATGTTATTGTATTATATTTGGATCAGATAGTGGAAACACACCAGCAAATGAAACCCTAGCAATATGCAGTCCCATTATTTGTTTTGTTTGGCAAACAATTCAATTTGAACTGCAACTGAATCACAACAGAGCCACCATTCTGCCAAAAAATGTCATTCCCTATCCTGTTCTCTTTGTCTCTGATATAAAAGCACATTCATTCAAACACATATGCTCTGGTGACTGACTGACCAAGTTACAGTGCAAACATACATTTTCAGTTGTAGACAAACACATGTACACTATGTGTGTATTTGTAACATAACATGGATGACTACATTCAATATTCAAGCTTGAGCTAAAGGCTTTCTGTATACATTTGGCTGAACTACACATGTATGTGCATGAACACACATGCACAGTTCAAACATCTGCGTACAAATGTATACACATATACAAACACCCTGGATGTGGTAAATAAAAACATTTAAAGTAGGATTAGTGAAGGACATGATCTGTCCTTAATATAATTCATATCTCATTCCAACAACTGTGCTGTAGATTTTCATGCTGCAGCACACAACAAAACAGCACAAAAGAGGAGTTGAGACAAGCATCACATTAACTAACATGAACTGATACAATATCATTGTTCCATTTTCTAGGCTTCACTCCAAAGCAGCAAGCGTTAGAGAGAAACTTCTCTTTGATTTCATACCAGGTCCTCAGACAACAACAGCTCTGCAGCAGTCCAACCCAGTATTTTTCATCCACTCCAAGAACCTTGTAACACACTTCTAACAAACAGCAGCATGGTGCCCTGGCCGTGAAGTTGGGTTTTATTTGCTCTCTCTGAATAAAAGAGAGTTTAAATGAACACAAAGATGGCTTTCAAGATTTGACTGGTATGAGGAGCTGTTAAAATCTAAACTGGTTAACTTTTGAACAATGGGGAGGACTTTGCATGCAATTTAATCATTAATGCCTCCTTTGTTTCTATCTGTTACACTGCATTGTGCTGATTTGATGATTGGCTCCAGCTGAATATATACATGTATATATATGAGTTTGCCCTGCTTTTGCACAACAGTGTGAAACCCTTCACTGCAGTATTCCTGTTTTGCTGACTCATTGTTTTTGCTGAATACAAATATTTCCTCCTCCAGAGCTCAAGTTCTGGCAGTTGCAGAACCAAGACAGCACATCCACAGTTGTATTAAAACAATTGCTATATGTCAAAACTTAGGATAACTTTAGTGTCACTGTACAAGAACAAAACAATGAAATTGTTGTTTGGAGAAAGCCTAGATGCCTAATTAGGAATATAAACTATATAAAACATATAATATATGTCAAAATATATAAGAAGCTAGTGTGGAGCTAGTGGTGCAGCAAAGTTGAGATAAATTGCAGAGAACAGATTATATTTGAGGAAGGGGTGAAACAAATAAAGGTCACTGTGGCTCATAAACATTTCATTATTGATTGTATTTTAGAGTCATATAGTATTGTTAGCTTGCTTTTTCTTATGCATATTTAATGTAAATTCCAGCATTATGTTTGATCTTTTACATAACATATTTTGAAGTATTTTGCTAAAAAGTGGAGCCTTTGCACTGCCCCACTCAGGCTATTTCATTAGCAGAAAGACATCACATAGAATGAATATAAACCATGCAGATACCCACATCTTCATCATACATGCATTGCCTTTGAGCAATGTATTCATCATAGCGCATTCGGTTTCAGTTGTGCTGGACTTCAGACAAAACCCTCCAGATCCGCCTTGTTTTAAACATCAGGCTGTGGGTGCAGCAGCACCAGCCCCAGCCCCCCCTCTCTGTCAAAGGCATTTTCATGCTCTGAACTTCCTATTTTCAGTTCAGTGAAACGATGATATAAGAAGCCTCCTCTCCCCGGTGGAGAATAGAGCTGTTCAAACTGAATGAGAAGAGAGAATAAAAGATGGAGCTAGCACGCAATTCTACGCAGAGATACAGTGGGAACTAATGACAGTATTAGACACAATCTATTTACTTTACACAGAGGAGGCAAAACACAACAGATTGTGTGAGAGGACAGGGAGAGGGTACTGGCAAGAATTTGATATCATATTATAGTTCAGGAAAAATGCGCTTTGTTTGTGTGCCTGCAGTCTCTAGAAAAGACCTCGATCCCTTTGCCAGGAAGATGATGCCTGTCATCTGACAATAAATTCCCTCTGTGATGAGACTTTGCTGTATTTTTGCATGGTTCCAGGGATGGAAATATCAGTCTGGTGGATGGTCCACCAGTTTGGTCCAGACTGAAATATGTCAACAACTATTTGATGGATTTCTATGAAATGTTGTACTGACTTTCATATTCTCCAGATAATGAATCATTTGTTCGTGCCCACATGATAAATTCCTTTGTTGACCCACTAACATTTATATACAGACAGTATTGGCACCAAATATTGTACACATTCATGGTCCCTAGAAGATGAATCCCTCTGACTTTGGTGACCCATGAACTCTTTCTCTGTTGCCACTATATTTTTGTACAAACATGCATTGAGCACAGAGGAAGAATTGTAACCTTGGTTTATTATCAAATACCTGCAAAGCTAATGGAATTCCCAATAGTCTCAGCTGTACTTTGTGTTTACTGCTAATTAACAAATATATAAGCATTGTAACAGAGTACATTAAAATGGTGAATGAAGTAAACATTATACCTGCTACATCATTATGAGCATATTAGCAAGCCAATGTTAGCAAGTACAGCCTCTCAGTCTCTTGGTTTTGTTGCCGTTTGACTCTGAACTGACGCTTGTGCACAACAATCTACAATTCAAAGAAAATCCTTTGGTGCAACTACTGGAGCTCATAAAGAACTCACATCTTAGGTTTTTTTTTTTTCTCCATTCTGAGTCATCACTGCTCATACTGGTGAAAGCAGATTTAGGAGGTGGATGAGATTAGAGTCAGAGGTGGCTGTCGCTGCAGGTGAGGACTTGATGGAACCCAGTAGTATGAGAAAAGGAGATAGAATATAGAGTATGTCAGGTGTGGAGCCACAGTACTAACCAGAGTTTCTCCATTCTACTAATGTGATTTGTATCTTTCCAACATCAAGAAAAAACTGTTAATACTATTGCAGCCAGAGCTGGTGATCTACAGTGGATCCATGCAGCTATTCCCTTGCAAGGAGTAGGAGGGACAATGTCTGCTGTATCTGCACTCGCAGCATAGCCCTGAATGCACTATTAAACAGGAACTCAGCGAAGATGTCATTAGAATACCGACTTTATTGCGCAGTGAGTCTAATTCTGTGTCTAACACATATACTGTATAAAGTATTGGATGTAGCTACCATGAGGTCACACACTGGACTCTTGTTCTGAAGCCTCGAGTTTGACAATCTCCATCTAGGTTTTGGAGCCAGAAGTGACCATATATGAATGAAAGGGTAGAGCTGAGGAAGAGCTCGCGAGTGTCCAATTGTAGCATACACTGCTTTTGTCTAAATGGGGCCATAATTTACAAAATTAACATCCTGCTGTCTCCAAGACTTGAAACTAGCGATTGAGGCCATAAACTCATCAGGAAAGAGTCCACTCAGGTAATGAATCAAGTGAAAAATGGGTTAATTTTTCCGTAGACTTCTATTTAATTGTACATCTTTTTAGAGCCAGTGGAGTTGCCCCTTGGTGACTATGAGAAAGATTGGAGGTTTAAATCAATTCTGTATTGACTTCATTTTTCAGATCTCAAGCTTCCCACTTGGTATAACAAGACGATTATGTAATACCTCACACAATACAGAAATGTCATGTATGTGAGCTAATGTTGGACAATATGGAGTTTGACTAGTCTACCATAGCCTAAGGTTGCCTTCTGCTGTGGTTCACCTACAGTGCAACAATTTCACTCAAGCTCGCCACAGGAAATAGTTCATCTGACAGTGGGGGGGTCATTCACTGCGGTGTAGCATTGTTTGCTTTCAAATGTTATCACCTTCCAGTCTCCTCCTGTCAGTTTCATTAATGAGCTTCCTTGAATTTACTGCTCATAATTTGAGCCTCTTTTGCGCCATCAATTTCACAGTCAGCACTCTGAGGGGACTTTCAATTAGTGTGAGCTCGACATTAAAACCGAGCCTGCTTTATTTATCTCTGCCTTTAGATGATAATATTTCATGTAATGTCGATCTTATGTGTGGCAATTAAAGTTTCTGTCCACTGAAGCAGCAGGAACAGAAATCTAATGAGATTGGCTGAGCAAAGACTTCTGTGATTCTGTGGTGAGGAGGAGCTAGGCCACTGGGTCCTCATGTAAACATGTAAAAGACTTGTTTTTTTTGCAGTCAGGAGGATATTGTGCTTCATTTAAATCATGGTTGAATTAAAGTGTGAAACTCTGACTTGAATATTCATGTTTGTATAAATCATAAGGAAAAATACATATACACACCAGCCCAGTAAATATAAGGAAAGAAAAAAAAACTGGCATCATTAAAGTCACTACGTGTTTAATTTGTCATTAGCCGATTTTGAATTATTCAGAATGTGAATGAAAAATGAGACAATCACAGTGCAAATTGGTGCAGTCTAAATGTTGATTTTAGCCTATTCACCTGTCACAGTTTCTTTCTGAACCTATATGTAAGTCATTTTTAATCTAGTAATAGAGTAATAAAGGCCAGATACGCAATACATAACGTAATACAGGTACTGTTTAGTAGTAAATGCAATGATATGAAGAGTTTGTAGTGCTATCTCTGTCTATATGTTGTGTTTTTGTATATGAGTGCATTTATCGACATGTCTAAGTTGGACAGTCAGTCAGTCTCACATCCATGCTGAATCTGCTATCATCACACGCGCTTTGGGCTTTACCTTTAATAATCCAAAATGTGCTGTTAGCACCTTATGCCATGATAAAACACACTCACACACTAAAAATGACGTGAAGGAACAGGAGTTTTGACAGGAGAAACATTTCTTGGGCTAAAATAGTGAAATAGAAATAGTGGCTGTATTCATTGCAAATAGGAAAGGACATAGTACAGTGCAGTATATGGATTCACACTGTAATGCACATATACATGTGTGCATCCAGGCATGCACTCATGTCTGTATGCTCACACACACTATTCTCCCTCAGGATGGATTGTCTCTAGCTGTTTTATCAAAACAAGCTTGCATTTGTTTTCACGCACTCTCTCCATAGGGAAAGCACTTATGTGCCATCTTACCTGAAGAGCACTACACTGTATATATAGGCTGTCCAGGCCACACTGAAGCACCCTCTGGCAGCCATATTGGAGGTCAACAGTGGCCATGCAGGCGTGGGTGGACTGCATTTCTAATCACAATTTGCCTGTCTCAGCAGGACTGTGCTGCAGTCACAGAGATTTTCTTTTTTTCACTTCTGCTTCTGCTGACTTACTGATTACTTAACTACTTAGATATTGAATCATTGGTGTTGCTTGTTAGCTATTTGTTATCTGTAATGCTCAATTAACTGAAACTGTTATCATTGACATAACTATTTTATTTCAAATGTATTTGCATACATTACTATTTAGTAGGATGTTGCAGGATGATTTTTACAGTTAGTAGTCGGTGAGCTGTTCAATTAGCCAGTAAGCACGAGACAGAGCAACCATGCACTGTGCAAACTCCCCTCAAGCTAGGACTCAGTGTTTCAGAAAAAGACAGTTCTGAGGCAGTAACCTCATTTGTACATTATGTGCATCAGTTAATGGTATTAACACAAATGATTTACTGCACATTTATTGTGTTTAGAGCAATTTAAGACAACTGTTATTGTGATTAATCACTGGATTTACCACCTCCTACTACCTAGTTCATTTATTTTTTGATTTATGTATTCTTAATTATCGGTGAATACATCTCAGAATGCGTTGCATGGGTTCAGACATGAAGAGAAAGAAAACGAAAGACTGAAAATAAAAGTTCCAAAACCTTCCATACAGCACATTTTAAATGCAGGAAATGAAATCTGTCCCCCTGGCGAACCAAGCCAAACCCACAATACAATTACCATTCAAGCACCAGTAGCATCGTCAGCTTATCTACCAGCTTGAATTAGTTTAATAATTGATGTAACAAAACCACAGCATCTCATATTCACAATGTCTTCATGATTTGCAGGTTAAAGTATGGAAGCCCATTTCCGCCACTTTAGAAAAAAATTACGAGCTACTAAGTCATAATTATGAGATAGCTAAATCGAAATTATGAGATACTAAGTCATAATTATGAGATACTAAGTCATAATTATGAGATACTAAGTCGAAATTATGAGATACTAAGTCATAATTATGAGATACTAAGTCAAAATAATGAGATACTAAGTCATAATTATGAGATAGCCAAGTCGAAATTATGAGATACTAAGTCATAATTATGAGATACTAAATCGAAATTATGAGATACTAAGTCATAATTATGAGATACTAAGTCATAATTATAAGATAGCTAAGTCATAATTATGAGATACTAAGTCATAATTATGAGATACTAAGTCATAATTATGAGATAGCTAAGTCATAATTATGAGATAAGTCAAAACGAGTTTGCTGTGAGTAACACTATGCTGAACTTTGATGTTACGTAGCCTATGGGGTTTGTTTGAATAGGTCCAGCTGAAGGCTCCTGTCAGGACATAAATCCCGAACAATATTGTGTGATCCACTGATTTATCACTTAGGCCACTTACTTATTATGACAGGAGCCTTCAGCTGGACCTATTCAAACAAACCCCATAGGCTACGTAACATCAAAGTTCAGCATAGTGTTACTCACAGCAAACTCGTTTTGACTTATCTCATAATTATGACTTAGCTATCTCATAATTATGACTTAGTATCTCATAATTATGACTTAGCTATCTCATAATTATGACTTAGTATCTCATAATTATGACTTAGTATCTCATAATTTCGACTTAGTATCTCATAATTATGACTTAGTATCTCATAATTTCGACTTAGTATCTCATAATTATGACTTAGTATCTCATAATTTCGACTTAGTATCTCATAATTATGACTTAGTATCTCATAATTATGACTTAGTATCTCATAATTATGACTTAGTATCTCATAATTTCGACTTAGTATCTCATAATTATGACTTAGTATCTCATAATTTCGACTTAGCTATCTCATAATTATGACTTAGTAGCTCGTAATTTTTTTCTAAAGTGGCGGAAATGGGCTTCCATATTAAAGAGACAAAATGCAACAAAATGCCTTTTTTTGGCCTCTTTAAATCAGCAGCTTATGTGAAGTGCTCCTGCTGGTGTACTGTACTCCACTGTAATGTAGGTGTTTGGTTATCTCTGTCATACAGCTGTTTCTTGTATGAATGTGAACCTGTTTAAGGAATGTTGTTGCAGCTGGCAGATTTAAGGACGGTGATAAAGACTCAGTTCAGTCAAAGGATGCAAATGAAAATCATGGATGATTGTGTTCCATGTTTGAAGTTACTTCTTGTGAGCTGTGGATCCTGATCCAGTCATTTTTGCAGGTACATCATGCCAAAAAAAACAAAAAGCACCACTGCATGTTGCTCTGAGATGATGATTCCACAGGCTGTAATACACACAGGTTCTGAGGAGCTGTTCACTGGCATTGTAATAACATCAATGTAATTGATAACAAAACATTTTGGTGTACTCGCCTTACTAATTAAGCCTGTGCTTTTTGTTTTCCCCCTCTGAAGATGAAAAGTATTGGTACTCTGAGTAACAGGTGTATAAAGGGCAGTCTGCCAGTCCTAGGAGGTGATAAATCAACCATACATGTGACTCTTTTACAGTAGATGTGATGAGATCCTGCACTCTCACCTCCACTTTAGAGGCTGTCGTAAGCAGGGGCTGTAATTTGCTTTGTGACTCTTGCAAGGTTGTGTTGTCGCTGCAACCGCTTCGCCATAGAGGAGCTCCGAGTGTCGCTGGGAGAGAGTGATAACACAGGAAGACAGAGGGAAGTGAGAAGGAAGTGAAGTGGAGAAAAAGCGAGTCTTTTCTCAAGCTCACTCACTGCTTTCACTGCAGTGCACTCCCATTCAGTGAAGAATGCAGAAATATGAGTCAGATACAGAGCCAGCAACTTGTTTGAATGAATGACATCATATAGAGAGATCGTTTTCTAAAAGCGACTGAATGATTAGGGTCCATCGTCTTGAACAAGCTGTAGGGAGGTATAAAAAAACAAAAATAAAATCAATCCTGCGTCATGTCTGGCAAACAAATGAGAGCAGTAATGGATACTTGAGAGATTCACAGTGTGTGAGGCTGACACCGACAAGTAGTGCAGTGCACCAAACTGGGATTAGAAGAGGGCTAAGGAGAGAAGGCTGGTAATTATTACCACACTGCCAGAGCTGCCTTCCTTCTGCTCCTAGCACACTGTTAAGCAAGCGCCTCGGGACACAGCGATTCCTCGATACAAGAAAGACACGAACCGCAGGCCCAGTGAGACACAGTGTGGAAAAGGAGCCTGTCAGCCATGAATAATTAATTCATTTGTGTATGCGCCCACTTTTTAAAAACCTTTGCCACAATCTTCATCCTGAACACATGCTGCTTATTGATGTAACTTTCTATCTATTCATTTATTTCCTATCTGCTGTTATCATCCCGCTCTTCTCCCCTCACCGTGGACCTCTCCGCTCTGCATTCCTCCGCTGGCCCCGCAAAGGTTGAAACAGCAAGCCTAATATGCTGCATTGCAACTTTAATTAGTGTGGTGAAAAACCCACGAGACAGTGCACGCAAACTTTTATGTCAACATTTCCAAGAAGCCATTTCCCCTTAAAGTCAAGTTTAAAAAGACATAATTCTTGTGAGGTGCAGTAATGAGGCGGCGTGATGATGTTGCAGAATGTTGTTTCTTCCTCCCCAGTGAGTTTCTGAGGAGTGCCTCCTTGAATACATTGAATCACCACTGAATTAATGCAGTTTGTACTGTATACTGTGAAATAATATACATATAAAGTGCTTTGATTTGGTCTCCATCTCTGTTGCCCATCTTTTCAGATTATATAGAAATATTCAGAGAGGCACTGCGAGGGCCACGTACTGACAAATTTAGATTTATTACACAACATCAGTATTCCACCTTGAGACCACTGTTCATAGAACAAATCTACAGCACTAATGGATTTGGCCCTTTATCATAGTCAGACAGCTTTGACATTAATGGGATCTTATTGTTTCTGGATACAAGCAATAACAATCAGCAGCATTTTTATTTCTGCACGCCTTGCATTGTGCCTTTTAGAGGATAATAACTGCAAATTCAAAGTAGGATTTTTTATGATCTAAATGAATGATATGATAGTGTTTTTGTTGTGTGAACATCAATTATGGCTTGCCACCATGTTATTTAAATCAAAGCTTATTTGTAAGAATCTGACACTCAATAATTTAGAGCTGTTAAGATGAGCGTCCTGTTCCAGTGGCATTATCCAGTTGATTTTCTACATAAATCTCAAAAGTGAAGCAATTTGATTAAGGTGGTTACTGTATGGTTAGTCTACTGTAAGGTGACCCTCTTAGACCCTCTTTTCTGTGTAAATAATAACTCTGAACTATGGTTGGGTTGCAACTGATGATAATGTAATTAATATTGAGTGATCTTTTCATAATTAATTGATTAGTCTGTAAGATGTCAGAAAATATAATGAATGCCTGTCACACCAGAAACAAGATATTCAATTAACAATGATTTTATAAAGAAAAAAGCAAGGAAATGTTCAAATTGAAGGAGCTGAAATTTCTGCTTGATTAATTACATAAACAATTAACACATTGTCAAAACACAAAATGAATAACCTTTTGCTTGAAGAAGCAACTTATCTTTTCAGCCTTGCACTGTGTCTTCACTACACCTGCACTCCTCTCAATAGGGACCCATACTGTATGTATTATTTTTTAATGTGTTATGTGTCCACGCCTGAAAATGATTTCTTACACTTGCAGTGTTGTTATGTCATTAAAATCTGTGTCACACCTAAAAAAATTCACACCTCTGAGTAAAATCAGATTTTTTGCACAGATAAGATTAGATACATTAAATGAGACTTATGATATATCAAATCATATGAGACTGCATCTCAGTCTGACCTCAGGGTTAAGTGTTGTTCACCTCATACTCCACACATGACATGTATTTGACATCATCATATATAAGCATGATGGAAAAGTTAACACTAATACCTGGATGAATGAAATGTACCTCTCTATGGGTGGGTCCCTGATGTTATATAATGCACAACCAGAAAACAGTCTGAGCTTGCATGCAGCTGGATATTACATTTAATATGCAGCCAGACCACTTCAGTATTTGGTTTTCACAATCAGATTGCACAAGCTTATTTAACATTACATAAAACTTTCTGGTGTGATTTAACCTCTCTTCCAGTGTAATTGTGGCCTGTGTATTATTGGAAGACTTGTTTCTTTCTGCATTTCAGACAGAGCTGACAGCAATATGAACTTGTTATCTTGTTTTCAGTTATCCTCCAGTCTTCATGTTTGCTTCCAATTTAATAGCCATAGTTTCCTTCACCTCTTTACCGGCAACTTTCTTCATGGGAAGAGATAGCGAGTGGAAACAATTTGAGCATCTTTCTCACACTGGTCTCTGTTAAGACACAATAGTGGCCATGCCCATCTCTGTTGACCTTATCTTCTCCTTTCAGTTGAAGGCAAAGTGCTATCACAGCCTCTTGGGCAATCCTTGGAGATCAGCAGGGATGAAAGAAAATGAATGTCAAGGATGTTTATTTCCTAATAGAGAGTCTGTCCTTGTGGGGATAAGGCTCCAACCAATCCCACGGAGCACAGTGAGACAGATGGAGAGGCAGAGAGAGAGAGATGATATTTTAGATGGCTGAGCTGAGCCTTGTCAAAACAGAATTATGAGTACATCCAAAACACTCAAGAGTGTTGCTCAGGGGAATCAACACAGAACAATATGTGGGCAAATGCTCACTTCACCTTTACCCCCCCCCCCCCCCCCCCCCCCAAAATAACAGATTTTAGAATTAGTTCAGTGTTTGGTTTTATAAGGCTATAAGTGACTAGGAAAATCCTGCTTTGTTTAATGCAGTGGTTCTTAAATTGTGGAGCATATCACCTTAAAAATGTGTTGTTCATTCATGCATTCATTTGGAGTCAGATATTTATGCTATTTTTAGCTCTGTTTGGGTCTCCATCCCCTGAGGGAAATATATGTCTCTTTAGCAGCTAAATGCTCCACTATGCTTTCGTGCTAATCTCTTCCATTGTTTGTCTGCTCTGCTGGGTAGCAAACCGTGGGTTCATCTGAGCATTTACATGCTTTAAAACCAATACAGTGACTCAACCGCTCCACAGAACTGAGGTGAGCTGAAGAGATGGATCAATAATTCTCTGTGGGATTGTCATTACAAGTAACAAATGTTTTATAGGAAACATAATGCTAATAGGATTATTATAACATAATGAAGAAAAGTTTATGTAGAAAACATTTCTTGCAATGTATTTAATTTGATTTGACTTGATCGACATGTTCAATATTTACCTCAACCTTAACAAAGTGTTGTCGTGTCCTAAACCTAGAACATGTGGGAGACTGGATACAATCCTCAATTTTTGTGTCATAATCTTGTGCTTTATGCCTAATCATCCACCCTGACATCATGTCCATGACTCCCATGCAGTGTAAGAAAACACACTTTCTGAATTTGACAAAATATTTTCCATTTAACATAAGGCAACAATTTTATCTCTGAAACATATTTGGCATATACTCTATAGTTTAAGTTTTTAGTGAGCTTGCTCAGGTGAATGTTTTTCTTTATAAAATATGGTTTGTACATAATTGTTAAGGCTCAGCACTGCTTGGGTACATCTGGAATGGCCTACCAGCAGCATAAGTGTGATGCATTGTGTCTGATCTTTACTGTGCATCCTCATTTAGCTGCTGAGCCAGAGGGAGTGGAAGGAGGAAAAGGTGAAAGGAGGACGGAGTCAACAACTAAACATTGCATTAATGATTTCCAGAAACAGGCAAAAAGTACTTTCAAGGTGGAGTTAGTGAAAATGGCATTATAAAGGCTATGTACTGTATGCTATGTATGGTAACATTATACCATAGACGCAGGTTAAATAATCATCCTTACTACTGTGTTAAAAAATCTTGACACAGTGCACATAAGTGTTGCATTTAACCTAATCCTAAGATTTTCCCAGACACAGGTTATATAAGAGTTCCTCATTGATTTCAACAAGTACTACAAAAAAAACCTAATTTGCTTATCTCCTCTACTGGCTTTAAGAGATTCTGCACCCTCCCAATAAGCCCAAGATCTTTATCACTATCCATCTTCCCTCCTGTAAATTTTTGATACATCTACAGAAAATCCTTGGTGATATAGCAAGATGCTCCAAACTGGCTCTGCTTGTGGACCCAGATCACAAACAGGCCCATAAAGCATCGTGAGCCATTGATTGGTGCTCCCGGAGGCTAGATAATAGTCAGAACATGAGGTGATAATGCTTGAATGTTGCTGATGGTGGTCTGTCCAAATGGGCCCATTATGCAGCCTCTGTTATGTGATACAGAAAGCATCCGGCTCTTTCCACTTGAAATGCTTCACAAATTCTCTTTATAGTCCTTTACAGTCATTCATGACTTTTATAAAACTGGTGAGGCCAACCAAGATAATATACAGAAGCACTTTTCTTTGCTTTCTCTGAACCTATCTTCCTTTGTTTTTTTTTATACAAATATTCATGTCTCCTTGGCCACTCTTTTATTTGACAGGTTCACCATGAATCTATGAAATGAATCCTCAAAAAACTGGACTCAGAAGGCTTTTCCAAAACCACAGAGAGACAGTTTATTTGCTAGGTTATTTTACTAGATTTATTAGATTTCATCAGCTTCAAATTCCACTCTCTTTCACTCACTCTCTCTCTTCCTCCAAATTATTTTTCCTTCTCAACCACTCTAACACTCCTGTGGACTGTTATAGCTACTTGCTGAATATAAATGCTTTCTACCATAATGGAGATTTTCTCTGACGTGTTTCTTAATGCCTTGCTCCATCTGCCACATCTACTCAGAATAGCTCCATTCAAACTGCTGCCCTGCATAACTTTCCTTTCCTCTTTGCAGTATACCTTCACTGAGAAAAGGCATTCATCACAGAGAGACATGCAGCTACAGTATACTGAGAGTGAGAGAGAAGAGATAGAGAGCCAGGAGAGGTCAGCCCCTCTCACTGACTACACAACACAGACTCAGCGCCCCAGATGAGAAAAGGAAGTTCAGAGAGATCACAGTTTTCTCTTGGCAATTTGAGATGTCTCCATGCTGAGCCTTGTTCATTTAGATTGGATTACGAGTGGGTTCACGGAGCCACAGCAAACAGATTCGCCTTCTTACACATAAGACATTACTCCTCATGCTGGCTTAGCTTATTTACATGTGGACATCCATCACCCAGACTGTTGGCGCAGATGGATGTTATAGTTTGGATATAAATATTTTCCCCCTTTATTCATTTCTTTATTCATCTGGAGAAGTGTTTTCTGAGCAATCATTTGCAGAAATGCCATGCTTTACTTCCAATCAGCTTCATGTATCAGTCAGTATGGCTGCAGTGTTGTACTGAGCAGCTTTACTGGAGTAATGAGCCGTGTTGTGCTATGTTCAATGACACATCAGTGGATTTGAACCAGTAGAACACACTTTTTTAATTGTTGTAACTGACGCCACATTTTTCCCTTTCACTTGTACAAACTAGATATTTTACCACACGTTTTATGCAGAAGGAGGTGTCCCTTTAATACTGTTCCTCTATATTGGGTCATTGTGGGCAATGGTGCAAATCAATAAGCAGGACTGCTTCATGGCAAAATTGGATTTTCATCAATGTGATGGAGTGCATTGATTGGTCACTGAATTAGCCAGAAACCAGAAAACATACTATATCATGACATACCGTCATAAAGAACATACACCATGATAAAAGGTTTTATTCCCATCACCCTCTTATATCAGAGTCATGCATTTGAGATCAGACTTAAAGAGCAATTGAAACCAGGCTGAAAAGCAGTGCTCTCATTGCCCTCTCTGTTTCACCTCTGACCTAACCAAGCATTATCAATATGATTGGGTGTGATCAGACATGTGCTTTGTTACACCTACAGTGTCCTGGTGTACACTTCTATATCAATGAAGGTCAATGAAGACAAGATGATTGTTGGGGTTTGAGTTTGTCTTTAAATTCCTCAATGAAACAAAATGAATATACAAAATGAATGTACAGAACCTGATTCATAGATTGGCATTATCTGTTGCAGATGAATTAGTATCAGCATATCTTGGCTGATATGTGACAAGAAGTTGCTGTAGAGGAATGTAGAATAGATGCAGTTTTGCTATCATATGTTGTCCACCAGATGAGCAAAGACAAGTTTATTTTATATTTAGTCCATATCTTTAGGAATAATTATTAAAAAAATGTTTTCTTGCATTTTAGTTTTTCATCTTCATGTTAAGAATAAAAAAGTGTAGTGCAGCAGTGTATATTCAAGGTTTCAGCCGCATAAATGCTCACACACAAACACAAACTATACACTTTCTTAACTGCATGGGAGCATGAATGTTTTATTGTTGCAGCTAAATACAGCACACTTTCTACTTGTTTTGGGATTTCTATCCCTGACTGTACCTTGAAAAACAAAAATAACAACTCCAGCCAACATTTAATTCTCAGTAAAGAAAACCTTCAGTAACATTGCATAGGCTGGTCTCTCATTTTACTCCATGTTGTTAGAAAGAGGCAAGGAGAGGCTGCAGCGCAATTAAGGTGTTGATGCAGAGCTTGTAAAGTACTTTAACTCCTCTTGGGGTGCTTAGTTGCTCTGCCTATAATTGCTGGCTCCTTTTTCCTTGATTGGAAATGCTTCACTTGTTGCTGCGGTGGCCTCATTGGGCTCTCAGATCATATAAGGGCCTGTTCTTTCTTCACCCTGATCCACATTCAGTCCAGACTTATTCTCCAGTGCTATTTCCCGAGCTAATCCTAACATCCTTCTATGACCCTTTATTAATGCAGGATCATGAAAGGCTCGGTTACATTAAGTTAAACGAAACAATCCACTGCATTGATACTGCCTGGTGGGATCTTAGCTCTCATATATCCGAAAGGCTTTCTCAGCATTACTGAAGTAATTCTTTATGACTAAGAGGGGGCTATTCTTGCCAAGTCATCATCTACTGTAATATAATGGCAGAGTGTGGGTACAACTTTAAGAGAAATCATCAGCTATAGGTGGGACGCCATTACATAACACCCTGAGAGATTAATGGAAAATGTTATCTCTGTCATCCCATTCTCTCCCCGTCTCTCCTTCTTACCACAGGTCAGGAGTGGCCATGCCATTTGGCTGTTTAACAATCGGGGAAAAGAAGGATTACAACAATCCTTCGGATGTGACAGACAAATATGACCTGGGTCAAATTGTTAAATCGTAAGTATTTCAACAGCTGCTGGAAGAGCCAAACTTTTAAACCAGACTTTATAACTTTTCTCGAGAGTCAAATGTAATCTGTGAGAAGTTGCCATGTGCTTGACTCTGAAATGTTTCATTTCAGGGAGGAGTTCTGTGAGATATTCAGGGCCAAGGACAAAACTACAATGAAAATGTACACATGTAAAAAGTTCCTGAAAAAGGATGGAAGGAAAGTCCGCAAGGCCGCGAAAAATGAGATCCTCATCTTAAAGATGTGAGTTGCTTCTTTTTTTCATTGTGGTTTATGGTTTATGCTCTCTGGAGTCTGAATTTCTGCGTTTAATGCTGCATGATTAGTTTTGTGTCGAGTCTTTAGTTTGTTTCTGTTTTCCTTATTTCATCTTCTTTAATGCTGATTTCACAGATGACATCAATTTGCGAAAAGGAAAACAAAAGAGAACAAATCTCAGCGCTCTCTTTAAAAACAGAAAGTCAAGCAGAACTCATTTTGCTGAGTGATCACACGCAGCCTTGTTTATCTGAGACATTTTTTCTCAGCTCCTTCTTCTTCTAACTTTCCATTAAAGCCCACATTAGCATAACCTGGGCCTTATCAAACTATTTGTTGCTGACAGCAGGCGAAGCACTGGAGCTAGATGAAGATGAGGGTGTGATTTCTTTCTAAGAGGTCTTTGGACTCATATTCTTGTGAAAATTACACTTTACACACCTCAATAACGGGGATGATGATGATGCTCCCGTTTTTCATGGTCTAATCATCAGAGGGGGCTTAATGAATAATGAAACAGTTTATAGTGGCACTGTCAAAAGCTGTGAATATTGCTGGCAAAACATCAAATGCAATCTCAAAATATAAAATGCTTTAATATAAGCATTAAGGAGAGACTCTCACTCAAGTATGAATCAGTTCTTTTATATTGTTAATACTTGACGTAAGAATCCTGCGTTTGTCACTTGTACAGGTTTTGACACTACTGCTAATACCACTGATTTAAAGTCCCCCTCCAAACAAAAATATATTTTTTGTTATATATTTTGTGTACATGTGCAGATTTTAACACTAAAAAACTGAAGTTGGAAAGTTTCTCTGCACTCACCTTAAATCTGACTTCAAGACGTTTACGCACAAGGCTGATTTTATGACATTATAATTAGCTTTGATGTTTTCAGTATGTACCTTACATAACCTGGAACATCCATTGCACATATACAGATTTATTATACAGTTGTGACTTTGAAAAAATTAATGCATTCCATCCCCGTTGCAGAGAACAATCATTTATCAGTTACAGAGAGACTATACCTTGTAAAATATATACACTTTTTGATGCTTTATTTTAAGTTTGAGTTGTAAATGTCAAATGTATGCATATGTTCTCAGAGATCCCCACATTACAACAGAAATGGTCCAAAGGACAGGCTTACCATTTTTTCTAAAAACTCCACACTACCTGTGTTGTTATTGGTAACGAACACATGACAATGATGCACTAAGGTCCCAACGATCACTTGTCCACTCACTAATTAACTGATTGAATGAATAAAAACACCATTTCAGACACAGCTTCACACTTTTTTTGACCCTGTTCTACATTCACTACAAAAAAGTAAGAATCATCGTGAAGGAAACAGGATTATTTTGTCATTTTTCTGTGGAAGCTCAACACCCGGCAGCTTACTTTCATTATTCATTTTGCAAATATATAGCTTTACAGACCAAATTCACCATGAAATTTGCCAGCTGGTGCTGTGGTTGTCAAAGGCACAGTCAGCTGTTCAGCACCATCCTGCTGCATGGTTGTCTTTATGCCCAAATGGATGCATTAGATTACATAAATCTGCTTATCTATGGACGGCCAGTTAAGTATCCAGAACTTGTGTTGAGAAGTAAACTTAATTGATTATGTTGTGGGGTTGCATGTTGCTTTCTTCATGGCTGCTTTTTATCTTGGCTTCTATGACTACTGTAGTGTGTTATTCATGAGCATTAACCCTTTGCAATATTCCTCCAACTGAATGAATGATGCAAACGTCACCTCCTATAAAAGTCCTGACATCATTCTCTCTCTCTCTCTCTCTGTGTCTCGCTCTGTTTTGTGCTTTATGACACATCTCCTCAGGGTGAAGCATCCCAACATTCTCCAACTGGTGGATGTCTTCGAGACCAAAAAGGAGTACTTCCTCTTCCTTGAACTGTGAGTTCAGATGTCTGATGAGTCGGGGTGGTAAAGGCTTTCTGCTTGTCTTTGCGGTCGCTCGGGCAAGCTGAACTCCATGTGTTGATTATACACTCGTGGGGAATGAGCTGTTGTAGCCTGAGGCCCTGCAGATATGAGAAAAGCTCTGAACTCCACTCATTTGGTATTCAGATATGATTGCTTGCTAGCTGCTCCATTCTCATTGGCGTGTGTTCTTGGGGAATTTGATGCATTTCCACAGATATGCTAAATGTATGATACTCATCCTTTGAGGACACTTGATTTGTTGGTTTAGGAATTCCGGTTTCAAAGGAAATGATCAAAGACCACAGACACATCCATAGGGAACATATTAAAACCATTTCCCTTTTAAACAGGTGAGACATTTATTATTCTCAGAAGGATATAATTAACATTTTAACATACAACATATATAGTGTAAAAGGGCAATTAAAGGTTTCTACGTTAGCAGTTTTTTTTGTTTTGCCTTTCCCTGAATATTTGACAGTCGAATGCAGGAAGAGGGAGATGGAGGGATAACAGAAAGGTTCACAGATTTAGACTGATATTGCATTTATATGGCTCATCCTATGGCACTGGTTCACCTGGCTGCCACATTTCTCTGTTAGACATCCTAACCAGCAAAGACATCAGACAAAGACAAACAAATTTCCTATTAAAAAAACCTGGAAAAGACATCTCTAACACCACATTCTTAACTACCAACATTAAACATGCAACATATGATGGACCTTTCTGTTCTTCCACAGTGCAACAGGCAGAGAGGTGTTTGACTGGATCCTGGACCAAGGCTACTACTCAGAGCGAGATACCAGCAATGTGGTGCGCCAGGTGTTGGAGGCCGTCGCCTACCTGCACTCCCTGCATATTGTTCACAGAAACCTTAAGGTAACACGTTAGTGCAGGACTTTCAAACACACTATAGATCTGTGTTGTCATATCTATCATTTTATTATGCAAAAAACAATCCATAATGTTTTCTCAATGAGCAACTTCGCTGATGTGAGATAATGTAAGAGGTCTAATTTGAATAAAGCATCTGAAACTAGCATAAAAATGCCTAATTTACATTGCACATGTTTCTGTGCAGAACCATCACATTAACTAGCACTCTGGGAAAAATGTGCTCTCCATATGCTTACTGACATTTTAGTCAAATTTCAAGTGGCGTCCAACTCATTTAATTCCAAGAGAGGGTTTACTCATTTGTGATGTACAAAATAACGTGCAAATTTCAGTTAAAATGCCACTTATCTTTTAATATTCATTACACTATGCCAGGCACACGCTGTCTGAGTGTGTCTGACCCTCTTTCTGTTACACAACAGTTGGCTGCTTTCTTTGTTCTATCTTTAAATTAATGTGTAACCATTATTTATATAAAAAACCTGGATCAGCTTCTCTGTCTCAGTACCTCTCGAGTCTCCCTGTAAGATTGCCAGCTTTTAAAATGCATTTCTTCAAACTAAGTTGAGTCATGTAGCTTTATTCCAATAATAATAAAATGGCTGATTTAAACTGAATGTTTCACATTTGATTCATTTTAACCTGCACTGGATAATTAAAGTTTTAGCTGTTTGGGGTCAGCTCATTATTTCTGCCTTTCACTGAAATTCAAACTCTGAAACTTTCACTTGAATATTAATGACCACAATGAAAGACCTTAAACATGAATATTACATTAACTGTTGTCATTGTAATATGTCATTTTCCACAGTTGGAGAACTTGGTTTACTACAACCGGCTGAAGCACTCTAAAATAGTCATCAGTGACTTCCATCTTGCCAAGCTGGAGAATGGACTAATCAAAGACCCCTGTGGGACACCAGAGTATCTGGGTGAGAATTTTAAATTGGCAAAATGCAAAAAATGGCAAATAAGACATTGTCATAGAAACAGTTCAGTGGAGAATGTGATGTGTGTAGTTGCCTGCTTACAGAGATTGTTATCAAGTTTCTGTGCTCCTCTGCAGCTCCAGAGGTGGTTGGCAGACAGCGCTATGGCGGGCCTGTGGACTGCTGGGCTACAGGTGTCATCATGTATATACTGTAAGTTGTGACATAAAACATGCTGATAGAAGGGTATTTATTTTACCATAAGACAGGAGTTTGCTCATATACTTTCATGCATTAGTCAAATATATCAGCTTTATTATATTATATTATTTGGCAAAATGAGGGTGTATTACCTTGCTGTTGTGATGTAGAAGTGTATTTCAGGGTACATTGTAACACTGTACAACAGTGCACTTGGATGGATGTGATCAGAAGTGACACAGGCTTTAAACTATCAACCAGCGAGGCAGCAAAACACTGCTTTTCAGTCTGAGGTTAAGTTAAATTACTTAAATTAATAATTTGGGGGAAAACACTTGCTTGTTTTCTTATATGTGAAATATAAAGCTAGAACTGGAAGATCACCCAAACTCAGCTCACAGCAACTAGCTGAGAACCCAGACAAGGACAACAAGGAAGTGGGAAGCTTTTAACTGGTGCCTTTTTTTCTTCAAAAGGACTTCAGTGTCTTTCATCAGGCCCCAGCACCTGTTTGACCAGCATCTAGCCTTGAATTAGAGAATATTTATTTATTAAATTTTTTTAACTTGTGATATTCTCTGTTTTTTCTACTTCAGGCTGTCAGGCAACCCCCCTTTCTACGATGAAACTGATGAGGAGGATTATGAAAACCATGACAAGAACCTGTTCCGAAAGATCCTGGCAGGCGATTATGAGTTTGACTCTCCGTACTGGGATGAGATCTCTGATTCAGGTACTTTTAGGATAAAATTAATGCTGTGAGGGAACACAATGACAGCTTGCAGGGTAAACATTTCAAATTCAAGAGAGTTTCTCTTTTCTTACCTCTGGAGTGATCAAACACATCATATTTATGTTCCCATCTATCAGGAGAATAAACCTTTTTTTTTAAAGTTTCGTCTGTGTGACTTTTCTCTGACAGCTAAGAGTCTGGTTGCACGTCTGATGGAGGTGGAACAAGACCAGAGACTGACAGCCCAGGAGGCTATAAACCATGAATGGTAGGCATCAGAGCTTTGATATATTTGTAGACCACTTAAATCACAGCAGTATTATCAGAATATATTAACATGATCAGAGAGACTGAATTATAGAGAAGACCTTCTTCCTTGTTTAACATGCTCCTTAAAATTTTGTTGAGAAACATCATCAATCACATCAATCATTGTTCTTAATGGGTGCTGCTTAGACTGTAAGATACCCTAGCCACAATGCTGATGCTTTACTTAACATTAAATTGACAACCAAAGCTACTAGCCACATTGCCTAAAATGAATTCAGCACAGTTTTTAGCCACACCAGCAACTTTGGATGACAATGTCTGAAATATCCAAATGGACTGCCACAACACTCAGTGCAGATATTCATTGTTCCCAGACAATGTATCCCAGTGACTTTAGTGACCCTGACTTTTCCTGGCAGATCTTCTCGTTCCAACTGAAACTGTTCAAACTGTCTCCACATCTATTGGATGGAGTTTGGTACAGACATTCATGTTCCTCACAGAGTAATCCCTTGAATTTTCATTTTGTACCATCTCATCAGGTCAAAATTTCACTTCATCCAGCACCTGCTGAATTATTCACATTCTCATCAATTTCAGCTGTACATTTAGTCTTAATTAAAGTTGGTAACTAATATAAAAAAACATGATATTCAACATTAATTTGGCAAGCATTCTTGTACAAAGCGATATGCAATCTGAAACACAAGCCAATTAACATTTTCATTTTGAGCATGTTTTTTTTTTTTTCTTTTCTTGCAGCAAATACAGTCTCACAGTGCCTTTTTGTTTTCTTTATAAGTGGCATTGGTATGAGAACAATAATATACTTTGGAGTGCCCCAATGGTAATTAAAAAAAAGATTGAGTAGAGGAACACCCTTGTGCCCCATTTATCTACTATTTGTTCTTATTTAGATACTCCTCATGTACATTATCTCTTACATGGTGTGGCAGTTCTTCAGTTGCAGTTGTTTTATTATGTGTGTGTATTTTTGTGTTGAAAGGACTTGTTTTTACCTGTTTTGCCCTGCTTATGTGTATTAGACAGTGGCACTTCCAGCAAATTTCAATTTTTGCATCTAGTGTACTAATTTTCACAGTGGCAAAAACAAGGAAAAAATGCACAAGCTGAGAAATAATCAGAGTAATCTTTAAAGGTTGTACAGTACTTGCAAAGTCCTTTTTTCCAGTCAAATTGAGTAATACTGTGTGCAGCAGCCAGTGGCATCCAAAGATAGAGGGAAGCATAAAGCTCTGTTGTGATGTTGTGTTTTTTACTCCATTTTGGACAACAGGATCTCTGGCGGTGCAGCTTCAGATAAGAACATCAAGGAAAATGTGTGTGCACAAATAGAGAAGAACTTTGCCAGAGCCAAATGGAAGGTAAGCCCCTTTGTTCTCTCTCTCAGGAAGCTCTTCATCACAAAGTTTGACAGTAGTTGTATGGTTCATGAACAAGGAGCTATAGTAATGCAGGCTTGTATAACTGTGAGTTGAGGTAGTCCAATGAGACTTTATGTTCTCTAAGCAAGTTTTCAGATAATGGAACCTATTTAAGATCGGCTTATTCTGCATCCTTCCACAGAAAGCTGTGCGGGTCACCACCATCATGAAGAGACTTAGAGCACCTGAGCAGAGTAATTCAAGGGCAACCAGCCCTGAAGCCGGTGCCCCAGCAGACCCTGCAGCTCCTCAGGCTGCTGCTGACCCCTCTGCTGCTGCATCTGAGGGAGCACCCAAGAGTGCACCTGAAGGAGCACCTGAGGGAGCACCTGCTACAGTCACAGAGCTCCCTGCAGGAGCGGAGATAAGCCAACCAGCGCCGGAGGACGGAGGCGAGGTGGTAGCCTCAGCCGCAGAGCCACAACAGCCAAGCCCGGCACCAGTAGAGGCTGAGCCCACATCACGTTGTAATGGAGATGCCTTGGCTGCTCTCCATGCAGGTGCTGAGGCTGGGGATGAGCAGGGTTAGACTACCCCTACCCTCACTGCTGTGACATCTGCAGTCCCTACCAACCCCCGCACACTGTACATTAGCTGCTAGCATGGTGACACTGACTCTGCTTCTCTCTCACTTGCAGCATTAGTTTCATCTCATGGAGGCTGTGTGCTAACCTTTCCTGAGTGCCGCATTGCATTGGCTTTCTTTTTACACGTATTGTACCTTTTTTCACTGACCCTTTGGTCAGATTATAAACCACATCCATGTCGTCACACTTGAGTTTTAGAGGCCAAACAGATATCCTGTCAAGCTGTGGCTTACAGCTAAAGTCTTCTTTCTGATTCGTCTCTCAGTGGTACATAGGAAGACATAATTGTGCTGAAAACAGCTTTGATTCCTTTTCAATGAGCCAACTACTTGTCTCTGAAATTTGGACCATGTACTGTAATATTTGGTAAGTACTGGTCCTCCTTAAGTTGGAGAAGACATATGTTCCTGTTACAAGGGGAACTATAGCTACCTTTGCTATCTGTTATTGTCTATACTAACCAGTAATTGTAAGTTAAACAACACTGAGATTGCTGACTGGGAGTTTTTATGCCCAGTACTGTATTTTGAACTAGGCAGCTTCACACATAAGCACACACAAACACTATGTTCCTTTGCTAACTTCCTGCTCAGGAAAGAACCTCATAGCTGTAAGTGTAAAGATTCTGTATATAGAGACCTTTGTAGAAGTAGCCAAAACAGCATGCATTCTCACTTTTTGCTGTTAATTTCACATTTCACAGCCACTTGGTGAATAAAGATGTGCTCCTGCCAACCCTGTCTTTTTGTAGGCCACAACACTCTCGCCTCTTGCCACAAGCCATGCCGAGGCTAATGTTCCTTTCAAAAAGCATACTTTACATTATTACTACTGTTCATTTTGTGCCCCTCCTGTAAGTTATGTGAAAAAAACAAAGAAAAGATAGTCTTCATTTCATAGCAGTTCTATGCATCCAAATTAATTTGTAGCTTTTCTTTTTTAGAAGACGTCATGACATCTTTATCCTTCATGTGACAGAAATCGTTTTTTTTGCTAGATCTCAGTCTACCTGTATCTAGTCTGATTTGATTCTGTACGCTGCGTTAGCATATTGACTCTAATGCCACATATGTCTTAATATTTGGTTGTAACTGTAAAAGAAAATGTGCATTAATTCTGACCACATACGGCTTTCAAGGGAAGACGTGCATCATTTTGACTTAGTGGTAACTAGGGCCATCTTCACCAACTCAACTTTGTTGACCTGTATTGTACTGGGGAAAAAAAGTATGAAGCACATGACATTTCTGAACTACTTTATTTATTTATTATTTATATATTTTTTTATTTTCATATTTACTTGTTTTTCAACTGTTTCAGTTATTTGTTAATTCCAGCTCATACTTGATGAACAGTAATAACAATCTATCATTTCTTGTCACTGGTCCCCTCAAGCATTAATAATGAACTACAGAAGAAGGTCTCTGTAATCACTCTAGAGGAAATTGAGCAATATTTGACTGGCTGCAGAAACTGTGATTCTTCGTGTCCTTTCAATACAGTCTATGTATCTGTAAGTAGAAGTCTATAGTCCTTGCCAGCTGTCAGGTCCATCAGGGCCACTTAACTAACACATGGCTGCTGTCAGATAAGTGTGTTTCTGTGTGTGTGCGAGGAGCCTGATTTCCTGTGCTAACATACACTACAGGTTTCTATTCCCTGGTCACATAATGACAGCACCCATATTGTCAGTATAATTATTAGGTGACTTGTCTGACTTTACCCAACCTTGTTGTCAAGAGAATTTCCTGCGCACATTATATGGAAATGTGTTTCAGATAAAAAAGGGGCAACTGCTCTGGAGAAAATTTATCATATTTATTATCTGTAGAATCTGAAGTTTGACTTTGTTGTTGCAGAGTCTTTTATTTATACATGGATTTCCTTTTAATTTGTGTTCATGTAGATTGGTAGACACACCAGTCATCCAGATTATACCACTATATTATTTCTTACATTGTCTAAGATAAATATTTAGATTTTACCAAGATGCTTAATAAGATGAATATCAGAGATTTTTTATGTGAATAGATAATTTCATGTAGTCCGTTCTCTTTGTTTAGATGGCAAATAAAAACTGTTTAAATACTGTTACACAGTTTAAAGCAATGCTTTTTTCCAATACATTTCTCACTGTATTTAGTATTCCAGGTCTGTTCATTTTGCCATGCACTTACAGGTGTATTTGTAGATGTGATATTTGCCAGGACCAGTGGTCACCTGTAGGTCCTGTCTTGCATTTGTGAGCTCTGTACCGTACTCCTTGACTGAGTTGATGATTTTGATGGTAATAAAATTTAATTAATCTGTTTACTCATCTGTGATCCTCTCATTTTTCTTCTAATTGGACAGTCAGTGGACAACAGGTGGATAACATCTTTCAAGGCAACGATGGCTATATTGGAGATTTGCAAGATTATTTAGAGAAAATGTGGCAATCAGCCTGCGTCATACGTTCCCCCTAATCTCGAGGACAGCATCTGTGTTACACACTCTCAATTAGCACAAGCTTAGCACCCATCCTGGTGGGGTGTGAACTTGTGTTCGAAAAATCCCAGCAGTGCCATTTGGTGACACGTTCCAGGATACTGCATCGCCTTTGATTATAATAATGCAGAGAACACTCTTTCTAGGGTCCTCTAGGGTTTAAATAGGCTTCCTCTTGGGAGCCTCTTTGTTTTTCATGCCCACTGTACAATCATATGCAGCCATCCATACAGTCAATGGGGCTCAGGGGTATGCTAACTCTGTCTCTGTGTCATTGGATGACTTCATTAGGAGTGGTGGGGTGAGAGAAGTGTCAGTTTCCTGTTTCTCCAAACCATCAATGCTGAAAAGACGATTGATCACAGCCTGTCCTTGCTGAGAGGAAAAGAGATTTTCACAAGGACTAACAAAATAAAACTTAGATACTAACTCAGCTAAAATAGCAGCTGAAATAGTTACTCTATATATTGGATTGAGTTATGTAGTACCATCAATACATTAATACTTAAGCAAGTGCAAACAAGAACATATCTACTTACACAAACAACTGGGCCCCCCACAGTTCAGCTTATAATAAGCACTTTGATTCACCACTATTGATTTTTTCATCATAAAGGTAACTGATGATAATACTTTAGGTAAAGAATTGTGATAGTGATGCATAGATGTGGTAAGTAGCATTGATTCTTAGCAATGCAGGGGTTAAAAAGTAATCAATCGCAACAACTCTGCCCCATTTAACGGCATACCACTGAGGTCTAACAATACAAATCTATATTGTTGCTGTTAATTACGACAGCATCACCAGTACAAAAAGTTTCAAAAGCCCATAATCATCAATATCATAAGCAACCTGCAGTACAAAGGTTTTGTATTGGGAGACTGTTTTGTGTTTTCTTAGTCTTAGAAGACTAATATTGTTAGATAATATAGAGGAAACAATATGACTTGGGATTTCAGAAACTAGATTTTACTCAGATTCATTTGTGGTAATGAAATTGTGCTAATGTGCTCTATGAAAGCAAAAACATTAAAAAATAAATAAAACAAAACATTATAGCTTGCAGCACAGCTCAACAAACATGACAGCCATATATTAATAAAACATCATAGTACCATCTTTTCAGATTTCATACTTTCATGCTTGTATATTTTGTTCTTTTTAAAATTGAGGTTTTGTGATGATTTATTTACAATAGACAGCACTGGTAATTCTACAGTAAAACAGTATTACAATACACTTTTGCATCCTGCCATCTGCTGGTTAACAACATGCAATGCAGCTGTAAGAAGACTATTGTTGTGACTGCATAGAACCAGCAGGGAGCAGTATTGCTGCCTTTGTTTCTCTTCTTTAAAAGGTACCATTGGCCACAATGGTAATTCCACATTTTATATTGCCTGGGAGCTCATCAAGAAAACATCCAATCACATTCTTAGCTTGATCTCTTTAACCTAGTTTGTGAGCAAAACCAGGCTGAGGCATTAACTTGATGTTAGCTCATCATCTCTTTAACTAACTTTAGTTTTTAACACTGGCAAAGGCTGTAGGTCTTCAGAAGGATGTCTATGAACAAAGAACCAGTTTCATGGCATGCCAAACTTTTGTCTGTCACTATCCAACTTCCGAGTCCTTCTGCTTCAACAATGCAGTAAGTGTCCGACTGCTCTCACTGTGAGACACAAAGCAGATACCCACTGAATGCCATGACTGCCTCTGAGCCACCGAACACCAGATCAGACTCAGCGATAAGGCGGAGCGGGATACCACATGAGAAATTGAATGATGTTAGTGATGCCGTTTCTTGGCATCATGTCATGCGATATATGCCACCGTGAAGATAATGCCCCTCAGTAATATGTGTCTGTTGTGTCGTGAAGAATGGTGCATAAAAATGTCTGATCAGATTCTGATGGGTCAGTCTTTGTTGTGGGTAGTTTTGAATTTCCAAAAAAGGTGGTTCACCATCTTGGTTTCAAGCCAGTTTCTGATTCAGACTTGATGCAATTTGATCCTACATCTGCTTTGATGGATGATGACACAGATTTCATTATAGCAGCCACTGTGAGGGAGTCTGACCCTGAATGTTGGTGCCCTCTATTCACACAACTGTCAGACTCTCTCCGTCTGCACCGTTGTTCATTTGTAGGGATCAGATAAGTGGAGGGAACAGTGCTCTGTCTATGAGGAGGAATGAAAAGTTCTCTGAATGTCATTTGATGCCTGGAATGCTCTGTGATGGTTTTCCAAACCATTCTGACCTGTCTGTGCCTTGACCTCAAACAAACCCATGTTTGGGTGAAAAGGTCCAGACGTGTTCTCATCTCGATGTTTTAAAGAAGTGTCATCGATGCAAGACTGTACAGACGACATTCTATTTGTACAAAGAACTTTTGACATTTGTGGCACATTGTGACATATGAACATGTTAAAAGCAGTGTATATTCCAATCCCCAAACCACTGTTCACTGTGCACCAATCTGTGAGTTTGCAGTCAAGTACAAAGGAAGACACATCCAACAAAGGAATAAATGTCATCTGCATTCTGCTCTGTTTTTATTCATAATTCATGTAGTTGAAAACAAGAATGCAACATGCTTTGCATCACTGCTTCTTCGGCTTTTCTTATTATGTTTTTAACTTGCATGAATTATGAACCATCTGTGTTGATTTGAGTATTTAGTAAACATGTATTCTTTATTAATTATTTACATCACAGAATGTTATTGCAGGGCCACATAATCTTGCTTGATCTTTCCATGTGTGGCAATTTAGTGGCAATAAATCATTAGCCTACATTCATTTTGAAGAATTATCTCAATTACCTGCAAGGTTCATAGGACTGGTGGCTTTTATGAGCCAGCGTACTGGCATTGTTTACTGAGAGGATCTCAATTTCTGTCCGTTCAGAAAAAAATGGCTCAGTGAGAGGATAGAGAAGTTGGTTAGTAATGAGAAACAGGCTACCGGACACAACACTGAACTCCTCCTGTTCTTCCCAAATAGTTTTCTTCCTTCTTTTTCTTTTTCTCTTTCTTTTTCTTCTTCTTCTTTTTCTTTTTCTTTTTCTTTTTCTTTTTCTTTTTCTTTTTCTTTTTCTTCTTCTTCTTCTTCTTCTTCTTCTTCTTCTTCTTCTTCTTCTTCTTCTTCTTCTTCTTCTTCTTCTTCTTCTTCTTCTTCTTCTTCTCTGTCAAATTTCTCCTGACCTAAATAGTTATGGGATAATGTGAGTCACTGTTGGGCTGATCAGGGGTCAACTCTTCCATTAAGGCTTTATGATGTGCAAGAAATCCTGATGGGCTTGACTAAAGCACACTATTCTGACCTGACAACATCGTGTTGTCCCCTCAGGAGCTGGAGGAAGTCTTGCCTGCACATACAGTACTCTCATCATCCATTCAATCTGATAAATTATAGCCTTAAACTGCTGACCAGGGAATCTTGAAAGTGTTGAGATTCATGAAATATTACACCATAGATGACTGAAGAATAACAATAGTAGATCCATAATGGCTTCAATTTGGCAGACAATTACTTTATGATCCAAGACATGCAACATTTCTAAACTTTCTGGCTTCCATGTTCTCTGAAGGCCACAGCATGGTGGACTGCCTCCTTTGAAAGATCCAGCACTTGAAAGAAGAGATGGCAACTGCAGACCTCATGTCTGGGGACTCCAGATCTGTAAGGCCCAGTAGCTTTCCCATGAGGTGTGTTATTTCCTTCAGGGTTCCCAAAAGTGAGTGGCATCATTTTCTTCTTCTCTGTCACATAGCATAAAAGCAAATAGGTTTACTTTAACATCAGTTTTTCTGTTTGAATTAGATGTTAGTACTATTGTAACATATGTGTAAAAAATATGTTTCATGTAAAAAAACAACCATCCAGTCTGTTAGAAAACCATACACACAGTTGAGTGTTCTGCAGGGCCGATATAACTTTATTGTCTTTTATGAACATATTCATAACATTAGAGTTAACATTAAGAGTTAATGCTAGCCTTAGCTGTTGAAGATTAGCTTGTTGTATAAGGCCATATTGTGTTTGTAACTGAAGTTACAGTACTGTTCTCATCCTGAGGAGAAAAACTGGAAGAAAAAAAAAGCAAAATGTATTTTTAAAATTTGTATTTTATATATTGGCACAATACTCATTAAAATCAAACACTGACATTTACAGCAATAGAAAGGTTTATATTTTCAATTTATTTTAGAGGATATATTATATTACAGTCCATTTGAAATGGTCTTGTCCTGGCCTAACAGTTAGCTCGTCCAACAGGTTGACACTTTCTGCACTTTATCTAACATTAACAGGTTGTATTTATTTACGTAACTTAGGTAACAAAGTGGTGTTACTAACAACATTAACGATGGCTCCGTTCTATCCAATGACAGTGAGCCAGAAGGCACGAGACCAAGACTCTGAAACTGAATAAGACAATATGACATTCAGTCATTATTATAATCGTATCATTTTCACCTGTTATTTTCTTATTGTAAAATGTTTAAATGTCTACTGTGAAAAGGGTCTATCAGTGACTTTGGCTATTTCTGGTAGCCTATAAAGGAAATAAATAAACTGTTTTCAAAGTAATTTGTAATACATGTACTAATTAGGTTTGACAAAGAAACAACACATACATACATTATAATGCCCAATAAAACTGCTACATTTGCTTGTTGCACTACACTACATTACTGAGCATGGTGCAAAAGCAGAGGTTCTAATTTCAAGTGATTCTTAAAATGCAAAACGATGTGCCTGTGGTCAACGTGCTGAAAAATGAGTATTGATTAACAACCCAGGTCTCGATCCCATCAGTCTCCCACAGGTATACCCTGATTAGCCAGCACTATTGAACACTAAAATTCGTAGTTAATGAACCTTAAAGTACTGATAAAAGCTTATCTGAACATATGAACTGATGGGGATTAGGAACTCGCATAATCTATATCTATTAGGCCCAGAGTTAAAGCCACTGCAGAAACAGAGAGAAGGTATCCTCCAGTGTTTCACTAAAGGAGTTTTACCTTCCAGTATTTCCATTACAAACACAAATGTAATGTGTGTATTGTATACAAATGTGCGCTCATATCTCTTTAACAGGTACAACTTTATTCCAAGGATCCAGAGGGTTTCTGAGCAGAACATGGAAAACATCCAGTATCAAGCCAATCACAATGAAGGGGGGGAACATTCCATTCTTATAAAATATAGAGCTTTAATTTATTAGTCAGCAACAACAATGGAAAGGGAAGATAAGAGTAATTTACACAAGTCATTACAATAACATCACCTCTGTGCATTTAGTTTTTTTCTTTTTTCATAAAGTCTGATGATGCAAAAAATACAAAACAAACAAAAACACTCAAAAACTAAAGACACATTTTTTTTTAAAAATACCAACAAATTGTACAACCTTTCTTTGCATTTTTTGCTGTATTCGCCCTGGTCTCATTTGGAGGAGACAATCAGGGGCTATGATTGATTTTGGGAATGCAGAGAAATCCCAAATTGAGGAGCAGATACAGCTACCCCTGTATGAATTATGGATGCATCTTCGCACTTAAGACAAAGAGCCTGAATACAAGCTAGAAAAGGTGTGTTAAATGCCCACTGTGTCAGAATGTAACACATTTTCACCTTGTTCCACATCTTTCCTTTGTCATATAACTTCCTGGAGAACTGGTATTATTGTTTTAAAAGTACTGTGTACTGGAGAATGAGCATGAAATTCTAATCAATAGAACCATCATCAATTTTTGTATCCCATCCTCATGTTAAATAAAACTGGCTTTGTTTGTGTAACTAATATTCTACTATAGTTTAGACAACACTCTTCCGTATTACTTGCCACCTATACAAAGAGGCAAGGCAAGGGACTGACAAAGTCTATATTTATGTGCACAAAAAGATGCTCATGTTTTATACAGGGGTATGTTTGGAGCTAGGACATCTTTTTAAAGCCTTTGTTCTACCCATTTTAGCTGTACTGAGAATGTCTCTCAGACTGCACTGTACACTACTAGAGATGAAGAACAGAAAAAAACAAAACAACCACACAGTATCTTATCAGAATTACAGTACAAATACAGGTTCATGCACACAATGAAAGCCAGCTTCCCAATATTTTGGTTAGTGTCACAACATTGTTACAATGCTCTGTTGTGTATATATTTATTTACTTTTTTTTTTTTTTTTTACCACATATGAATGTCAGAGGAAGAAAGGACAAAAGATGTCTTGTGCTCAGAGCTAACACTGCCGGGCAACAATTTCCATCTTAAATTGGATTTGTTTTTCACAGAAGTCAACTATAGTATGCCCAAGTGTGCTTGTTTACATTTGGCCCCAGCCAATGTCCCTCGAAAGGAAAATAATAATGCCCTTTGTGCAAAACCTTGACCCATTATTGCACCGCACTCTCATTTCAAAGGATGTTTGCATTTGAAAAATAACCCAACTATTATATTTCCTATCATGTTTCATAAAAACTGATCTGATGCTTGCTCCTTTCATCTATGTTTCTTTTTTTTAAACTGGAGTTCATGGCCACTTGGGAGAGAAGCTGCAGGTTACTCAACATAGAGTGTGGAGGATGCATCATCTCTTCTTTTTTCATTCTTTAATTGAACAAATCTCCTCAATTATAATTTGTGTCTGGGATTAGCATATATGCTGCATTATTTTCAAATCAATCCTCCAATAAAGCAGGAAATAGAAGAAAAGCAAAAAAGGGCAAGAGACCAGTTTTCTATTAGAAGGCCAAATTACAACAGTGAGAATATTTGAACATCCTGTACAATATGTCTGGGTTCTCATGGAAAAAGTACTGTTTCCCCACAATAACTGGGACCATACAGTATGTCGATGGTCCCCTTGCAGTATAAAGTCTCTGTCCGCATGCAGCCGCGAGGAGTTTGCGCCACAGGCGTTCCTGGAGTGTCCAGAAATGAAAGAGTCCTGGCATTGAGTCAAAGCAAGCAAGAAACAACAGAGATCCCATCACCCCTTATCAACAACTCATTTCCCCGTTACAGAGAGCCTCTTGTAGCTCACTCATAACAGCTTACATGCCTGATAACACATTCCAAACAGTCGCCAAGGTCATATGATGTTGACAGATGAGTTTTGTAATGACAGTAACAGCAACAATAAAATTAACAACATCAATAATAACAATAATATTCGCCCCAAAGGTACCTATACACAAAGAGCATGTTTTTTTCTATAAGTACAAAGAAATCCACAGAATGATACTATATACAACCTACAATAAATACTGTGTATCATATATCTTACTGTTTGAGAGGATGTATGTGGGGTTGTGTTTGTAAGCCTTTTTTTCTCAGTTTGCTTTTTTTTTTTGTCGGTTTGTGGATTTTTTTTCACGTTGCTACTCTCAATGAGTCTCTCCCAGTTTTCACGGGGTGGGGTGGGGGGGGTGTTTTGAGGGTGCTTCAGAGACAAAGTCGAGCTCCTCATGTCTCTACATCCTCCTGCTCCTCTTTCTCCTCCCCCTTCCCATGATGCCGGCGATTGCGGGGCTTCTTCTGCTCCTTGAGCTCCTTCAGGTCTTTGGCCTTGAGGGCGCCCAGCAGCGGGTCTCCGAACTGCCAGTAGTCCTGGCAGTACTGATTGATCAGGCTCATCTCTGGTTGGCTGAGGATGGTCAGCAGGTCCTTGTACTGGCCTGCGCTGGGGGTCCACTGGGTGCTGCCGGAGTGGAGAGACGGCACCAGCCCTCCCCCACCCTCCACCAGCACGTTGTTGACGGCCCGGCTCGACAGCACCACCAACTGCAGCTTGACGAGCGTGTGTTTGAAATTCTTCTCCGTGGCCGTACACTGGTACATGCCAGAGTCAGAGGGCTGCAGAGACCGCAGGAGTAGACCTTGCTCTGTCTTTAAAATCCGACCATCAGAGCGCATCTGCAGAGAACAAACAGAGAAAAACAGCTCATGAAAAACTTGTGACAACCTATGCATTTGAGGTCTAACACAAAGCTACTATCTATATCACCATTCATAGTTATACTGGAAGTAAATGGGTCCTACACCAATAAGTAGTTCATATAGTAGTAGTAGAAAATCATACCGCTTCATTTTTTGTGTTCTTTTATTTAATTTCCTGTCATTTATACTCCTCATACATATATCCAGAAGTTTAGCTGCCCATAAAATATACAATATAACATTCATCATCCAATATATTAAACATGTACCAAAACTAATTAAATAATTGAGCATGATTTGCGCTTCAACCACACATTCAAAAAAAAAGGAAAACAGAGCAGAAGGTTTTAACTGTGAGAAAGGGCAAATCAAAATTGCAATGGGCCATATTGCAGCATTTTTCTTTTAGACTTTTGGTTTTGTACATAATTAAAGGAGACTCACATGAATTATAGTGTTTTTAAAAGTGCTGGATTTCAATATCAGATGAAGAGGTAAAAATAACAGTGCAAACTCAGTCAAACTTTATCCTGCACTTCACAACCAATCAGGAAACATCACTGAGTGAATTTAAAAACAAAAACAATCTACTGCTCTGTACTTTTGCACATAGCCTCTTTGTTCTTGCTGCCTTGGCTACAAAGTTACTTTCTTAAGAGAAAGTCTGAATCTCATCACTGCGATCCAAGAAGTTAAAAGGAGCCCCTCTTTCTCTGATTTCTAGTAGGATTTATGGACGTGTATCCTTGATGGACATTGAAGATCCAATGTATAAAGATTGTGTATGACTTTCCAGAGTGTGTATGATGCCTCTGAGTTTCAATTTGACTCAGAAGTAGCGTGATGTGAGTCAAATTGTGCCAATGAGGTGGCATATATATAGAGTGCAAGAACTTGGGTGCTGCTTGTAATTGTTCAAAATCTGAATAAAGTATTTGCTTGATCCCATCTTGGTCTGTATGGTAGATAAATATCCTTTATTTTAAAAAAAATGTAATTGTAATAACTGGTTTCACTCCATTATTCCATCTTTCTCTGTATATCCACACCCATGAATTTGATAAGGTGATGACAGCTTTTGCTCAGAATCAGATGTGTGAGGCAGCAGCAAAGTCGACTCTGCCTGCGGGAATAGAGACCATCCAACAGAATAGTCAATAAAAGGGAGGCAGCACACTACATAGCTTTACAATAAAACTTTAACTAGAGCCTCAGGGTTGTATATCACGGCAGAGGGCTTTTTCACAGCTCCCCCTTTATGTGTCCTTCGCTTGGGCCTGAGGACAGTCGGAGGTCTGTGTGAGAAATCAGGCATCATTCTATCAGAGCCTGAATCACTTAATCATGTTAACAGATAATCCGAAAGACTTACACTGGAGTCATTTTTTTAAATGTGTCATACTGCTTATAAATCTCCATCTCTCCATGACAACAAAGTAACAAAATGAAATAAAATACTGTGATGACAATGAAATAGTCCCCACCCACGTATAGACAGATGTCCAAGGCAAATACTTCATGTTCATCTGTGGAAATGCTCATCTTGTCAGGTTCAGGAAAGTTCAAGCTAAATCCATCACTTTAGGAAATTTATATTGTACTTTATAGTGGATAAATAGGCATTTGAGTTAACTACCCACAAATGCAACATGCTCATATAACTCTTGCGGCTCACCTCTTTCCTTCGGTCGCTGTTATCTCTCTGCAGATGCCATTTGATGACAGCATGTGGAGAGCGGGCCTGACACTCCAGGAAGGTACTGCTACCCTCCACCCCGTACTGCACCATCTCCAGAGTGTTCTTATTGGCTGGAGGGCAGAGAGAGAGAGGGGGATTACCATGGCAACCAAACACTCATTACCATGAGCTCCTTAGGTCCAAAATCTCAGTTGTGGCAAATCAAAGTCCTTTTAGCAACACGGCTTCCACAGATTAGCATAATGCTGCCAGAATACATTATTTCAGCCCACAACAATGAGCACCTTGAACTGTTTTGAGCTGTGACAATGAGACATATCATTACTTCCACCCTTCCGAGCTTATTAATAAACAAATAGAAGCAATAGAAGGCGAAAAGGGAACTCAGGGGGTTTGAGGAATATGTGTCTTACTGTTGGAGTTGAAGCCTCGACATTGGCGGATGGGGTTCCCGTACTTGACGTCCTGCCTCCGGCTACGTCTAAAGGGGTCAGACCAGTAGTGCCGAATAAGGAGAGAAAAAAATAATAAAGCAACTGCAAGCCATTCAAAGCCATTCAAAAACACATGAAGCCATTCATTTATCAAATTCTGCTAGATCTAAGCACAAAGCACAATCCCATTATGTTAATATGTCCCTGTAATATGTGATGTTCCATCATTCACTGGTTAAACTTTTAATATCACAAGTTTATAATTTATTAGCGTAGCGTTAGCCACAGTTTACTCAAAGATTGTGATGAATGTGTTGTCAAAAACAGATTAGGATGCCTTAAACAGTCATTTAGCCATCCAGGCAGCTTAATTCAAGCATCATTCACCACACCAAATGAGTCAGTCAGTTAGTTATCAAGTTAGCGTGACTCATGCTAACACCACTTTTGGTGCTCACCTCTTCTGCGAGGCAGAGTAGCGGGAGCAGGACTTGCCATCCCAGGCACAGTAAGGGTCTCTGGCCAGACAGCAGTCAGCGCAGGCTTCACCGTATACATCACACCGGTGAAGAGCCAACTGGGTAAGCCCAACCACAGACGACACATACAGCTGTTGCTGTTGAGGGAGAAGCGGACGGATAGTGGCGTTAGACGAAATATTGGACAGCACTTTGATTAGGCTATTATTTGGATGCAATATAGGAGAAAACAACCTGTGGGACAGCTGCACTGTGATGAGCCAAACACTCCATAAACCAAGAAGAATATAATGACATAAGTGTAAAATCTACTCCTAAGCAGTGTTGAAACAGCACAGCAGCAGGCTCTGGTTCATCTGGGGGAATATTGAGCTCATCTCTATCAGGTTGCTATCATTGTGCACCTTCAGATTTTATGATCAGCTGTTTAAAATTCATCAGTCTGGCAGGATGTGTGTAATACTAACTCCCTTTCTCTACAATGATGTCATGGCATGAGGAGCCCAAATATTTTAACCACTTTGAAAGACAAGACTAAACTTTAATGTGTTTTCCATATTTCTCTCTTCATTGTCTCCCACAGACTTAAATGCCTTGCTATGAATTATGAAGGGAAGCAACAGGGAAGCACAAGTATATACATGCGGCTTGTGACATTTCCAGATCATGTCTTTCATACATTGCTTTTCTTGTTAAGTGAAAGGTTAAGAAAATCAGCTGCACAGACATGCTTACCCTTTTGGATGAGATCTTCATTGTTGTAATTGGAGTAGGGACCTTGATAGAGAAAATAAGATATATTGAATGCAGTGCGTTATCTTTAAGGTAGATGAGATTGCAATATACAAAGGCGCTAGCAAATTGGAAAAAGAAGAGAAAGGAGAAGAAAATGATTATGACAGGGGCATGGTAGAGGAAAAGAGTAATGAAAAAAAGCTCACCTTGAACACCTCTACCTCCTCAAGGACCAACTCCTCAGTCTGCAGGTCGTCTCTGGGGAGAACAATGACTTTCTGAACTGTCCCCTTATCTGTGGACAAGCACAACACACACCTGTCAGCTACATACCTGCAACTTCATACCTTTACTCTGTCAACAGACCCTTGGGTTCCCATTTTATTCTCTCAGTAAACTCCAGTAAAGGATAATCCTCATATCAACAGGCTCCACTGTTCTCTTCACCTTTATCACGTGATTCTCTTGAGTTTAAGCTCCTCTCAGTCATGTGAAGCTCTGTTCCACTTAGTGTACTCGCTGCCACCACCGTGACAAACCTCTCCTGTCATCCTCAACTTCCTTCTTCCCTTAGACCTTTTCATTTGGATCCCATAAGACATTCCCTGGCATGTTTGATTTCTGTATAGAGTTAGGCATTCCTGTGAGAAGGATACCTGAGATTTATTATGACTTCTGTATTGAGTCTTGGTGTAGGGCTGAAAGACTGCCTCTGACAGCAGCTGAAAGGACACACATTCCTCCACAGCGGCCGCCATCGCACACAAACCCATTACTCTCCTCCCCGTAATGCACAGATGAACAAAGGAGCCAGTTAAGAGGCATCATATGCAACATGTGAGGGCTGCGCACTGTGTGGTGGCTGCTGTCATACTGGGGTCTCATTAAAGCTTTGAGGAAAAAGACAAATAGATAATCTGTCTTACACCAGTGGGCAAGATTAAGGTGATGGATATCCTAACTGTACCGCACCCCACCCTTCCTCTTCTTCTTACCCCCTTTTCTTTTCTCTCCCTCTCACTGTTGATCCACCCTTGCCCTCCAGGTACAAATCTCCTGTTGTTTACGTCGTGTGAATAGAGCGAGGTACAAACCCTTTGATTGGTTAAAGTTCCACTCAAGCACAAAAGGCAAGAATGCTTTTCTCTTAATGATAAATGATTACAGAGGAGACAATCCCTCCACTTACATGGGATTTATTTTCACAGGGGGGATTTTTTTCTTCATTATTCAACTTCCCACCGACACTGTCATTCAGCATTTTGACTCTGATCAAAAGGGTTCATGGGTTCAGACTGACTTCATGTTCATGCTATCACCACAGTCACTTAGAAATGATTAACAATGATACAAAAAATGGTTTTACAACTAGTCCAAAAACTTTAAGAATTGCCACACTCCTATTTCTATCACAAAAAATCCAGATAAATTGTGACAAACACTCACCAGTTCCTAAGAAGAGCACTTCATAGTTGCCGTCTGCAGCTGTCACCTGGTCCACCGTGATAGTGGTGAACTCATAGTCGACATTGGTACGAACCACCAGGGGGCGCTTGTGTACTGGGTACACGGCATTGTACATGGCAGGGTGATTCCTCATGAAGTTAATTACTTCATCTGGATAGTCTTTAGTGGACTTCATGTTGGGGGTGAACGTACCTCCAGGGCACTGAGACAGAAACACAAGCATAGGAGTTTTGGTGTCGAAGTTTATACATTAGATATTTCTATTTGAGGTTTAAGTCTGAGAAAAATCACTGTTATGTCAGCTTGCTGTGCAATTCATGCTCAGGGTCAGTGAGGGGTGAGACTCACTGTGCCAGGTCGAGGGTAAGGGATCTTCCCAGTGTAGGCCACCCACTGGTAATTGGGACCCTCCTTGTGGGCAAAGGGTCCATTGAAGACCATGCGGATGTCGGCCATGGAGTAGACACAAACTGCTGAGCCTTTGAAAACAGAACTATGAAGTAGATAGAAAAAAAGTCAGGAAAATGTGTCTAACTCAATGAGAAAAAAGCACAAATACTCCAATTTAGAAATGTAATCTTGGTGTTGTGCATATACAGAATCTGTTATACAACACTAACCCCGAGACAGAAAAGACTCCGTATATAACAGGGTTTTTTGTGTCCTGTGTCGGCTGTATGTAAACATCTCCTGTAAGAGAAAAGAGAGAAAAGAGGAAACATGATTCTCCATAGCAAGCACTCTTCTTTACTAATATTTACACAGTCAATCCAACCTCTCTGAGCCAGAGAGAGACCTTTAGGCTACACCTCCCAGGATGAAATGATGCTCTAACGAAGAAGATAACCCTTCATCTTTGTTCGAAAAACACACTATACTACTTGATAATGAGCAAAGTGGGATTGTGTCTAAATATCTGAAATCAATAACTGTACTAAAAGTATTTGTGCTGCTTATTAAGTGTTTGTGTAAATGAGGGTGACTCATTGCCTTGTACTTGGTCAAAATAGTTGATGTCTACAGCCATGCAAGCATCTCTGAGATGTGCAGTTACGGACAGTGGTGCTTAGAGTTAAATGCTAACATCAGCATGCTAACATGCTCATAATGACAATGCTAACATAATGATGTTTACTGAATTAATATATAGTACAGCTATAGTTGTTGAGCTATAGTTGTCAAAACCATAAATGGAACCTTGTGCTGGCGCTAGAGGAAAAGTCAAGGGATGACTAAAGTAATGAGGATTTATCCTCTGAAGACCATTAATGTCTGCACAAAATGTCATGTTAATCCATTCAATAGATCAAATTAATGAGATATTTCAGTTTGGACCAAAGTAGTAGACCGACTGATCAACCATCAGACTGCCAAAGGAGCTAGAAAGAAGTTACAGTTACTAATACTCTAATAGAAAGGATAAGACAGGAAACTTAGACCAGAAATTGAATCTCTTGCATCCAGACAGACCATCCTGAAAGGCAGTACAGTAGTTCCAAAAGTGCAGCAATTGACTGTGCAACTGAATGAATAGCCTCACGAAGGACACCTTAGCTGAGGGCTTTATTGACAAGATAACACATAGACACTGAACCTTGAGAGGCTTTGAACCAAACTATATCTACCTTAACGAAGGAATCCAATCTAAACACCAGACAGAGCAATGATATTTAACAGTAGAGCTGTGAAACCAAACAGTCTGGTTTTCTATAAAGTCTAGACTAGAGCAACGTGATTACTGTGCCACTTGAGACCCCTTCTGAGGAGACAGAAAATTTAAACATGATGTGCTGGGATTCTCCTCTTCCAGTGTCCACAGTTTATATCTTATACTTTGATGGAAAGGAAATATCTCTTCTCTCCCATAGGAGCTGCATCACATACTCTTAAGCCAATTTCGGATGTCTCTAAATCAAAATAATTCAGATACTCCGTCATACAGTTCTGACATTGGACACTGCCTGATTTAGATGATCATTTTGCTGATACTGAGAATAGGTCTACAACAAATAAATAGGGTCTAAACATGTGATGGGTGATAAGTCTCTCTCCTCTTCGGTACCTGACCTAAATACTAGTCCCAGGAGGAACATTCACTGACTACAATAGGACGAGGGCCTTTGGCATGAAGCGGAGAATGTGGCTGCAGAGTAAAGACGTTATCGGTGAGAAAGTCAACAAACAAGACATGGAAGGTAAAAAGCTAAAAATATTAGAGCCCAGGAAGTGTGGATACTGAAGAAGAGCTGATCAAATGCAAGTATACCAATTCAGATTTATGCACTCGCAGTCCCATATAGACCAGCATGAGAAATTAGCTGTCAAGCTGCTATGCAGATAGAATGATACATGGAGGGGGTGAGCATTGTCTTTGAATCTGAACTGCTGGATTCTGTTCCTGTCCACATTAGAGAGTCTGTTCAGTCATGCCTTCCTCTGGGGACTGTCTACAGCCTTGAGCTCAGTACTGGAGAAAAGAATAAAGCTGAGAGATAGCAGGCACTTTGTCCTTATTTCTCAGTAGCTACCAGATTCCCCAAAGTCACACCCTTACACACACACACACACACACACACACACACACACACACACACACACACACACACACACACACGCAACACCATCATGCCCTCTTCCACAGCTGCCACAGCCGGAGCAGTGGAACGGTCATGGGTTAGCATGGACACAGCACTACGGGCTGTCCTGGCTGTCACACAACAGATGATCCTTGTCATGACATACAGCTGTTGCACAGCAGAAATGAGCAATTTGCACGCGAGAACACGCAAGTGTGCGCATATGCACACAAGATACAACTGAGGCCAAGATAGAGCTATTATGGACGACGCTCATATGCGGTCGCTAAAAACAGATCAAGGCTCGAGGAAAACATGGAAAAAAAGGAAGGTGATTTGCAATAAAAGCTATCTTGACAGGGCCATGATGACTTAGCTCCAGGGGATCTTGCATGTTTATAGCAGCTAGGAAAGGGTCCAGATTCCACAACTGACTTTCCTATGTGTGTGTCAGTGTGTATATATATGAATCTTAGCAGCCATACTTCCCATTTCTTCACAGAAAATACATTTTCTGCTTGATCAGCCTTTGTGTTTTTTTTATATATATCTGTGATCTTTTCCTCTTTTTTCTTGATTTGACTTCTTTCTCTTGCTCTCTGCCTTTGCATCTGTCTAGCTACTGATCAAAGACTTAAAGCATTTCCTGTCTGAAATGCAGGAGCTTCTTCTATTTTTAAGTATGTTACTGAGAAACAAAAGCACTGTGGCATTGTATTTCAAATGACCTTGGTTCATTTAGGTGCAAGTTGTCAGGTAATGCCAAATGTGTTACATGTTCCAACTGTAAAAACTCCCCAGGTCTCAGGCGTGCTTTGCAATAATGTCTTTCCACTGAGGACCACCACACCAGGGATGCAGCTGGTCTGGATATTTCAACCAACTTCTCAGTAATGACTATAGAGTCACTTAATAAAAACTTTTAAAGAAAGAGGTTGAGTTTTAGACTCTGTTCCCTTTAGGATGGACACTTGAACTCTCCAAAACCATTCTGGCTTGGAATGTGGTGTAATGCATCTATTGCCTCCTTGATACATACAATAATATGTATGTGGACCCTTAATGACCTGCATTCATTGTGCAGTAGTTAAAGACCCATTTGTTCTCGTGAAATTCTAAAAACCCTACTCTCCTCTGTAAAGACAAACTGCCCAGAACAAGAGCTTTATAAACATTCATACTAGACAGTAAATGTGAAGCCATTAGCATGAAACTTAATAACATCCAATTTACCGTCCCCTCCAGGAGACCTTGGCAAGGATGGCTGCTCTTCCAACTGACATGTGCAGTCTTTCCTTCTCTATGGGCATGTCATGCTTTTCCTTGTTCATTCACCAGCCTGTTCCACTACACATTTACAGTTTTATTCAAGCAATCTCCAAAAATGTATCATCAGTACCAACCCATGACGAATCTCCAATCCTCTCACAAAGCCACTCTGCTCTGCACGCCTGTGTCAACACTGACCTGACCAGTAAAGACAGAACCCTCATTTGTAAAGGCAACGTGAGCCCAGTGCCACTCAGAACACTTTTCACGTCATTTTGGTGAAGTGGCTGCACACGAAAAGGCCACAGAGTTTTCAAGTGTGTGTCACTTTTGCATTTGTTCAAAGAGGGATAAACTAAATGTCACCTGTAAAAACAAAACCGTGTTTGGCAGGAACTGCTGGCAGGCTGAGATAAAAGCAAGGGATGTGTCAGCAAGATAAAGAGACAAATAGCTATCATCAGATTCAACAGGCATGGCACTTTTCATTCTTGAGATTAGTTCAAGAGCAACAGTAACCTCACGCATCAGTCCCCTATCACTCTGTGGCTCTATTTTAAACCAGTGAGACAGAAAGAGAAAGAGCTTCCCCTAGAGAGGTTAACAGTCTCACAGTCACACACATTCCTGGGTGGTGATCTGATCTGCTGGCCATCAGGCCACCCCCATACACACAAAAAAATCCAGACACTTTTGTTAAGACATCTTGAAAGACAACTATAGTGGTGGGATTATGTATGTCATTCCCATTACAGTCTGCTGTATGGACCATATGATGGGAGTGGGACGAGAGAGGTAGGGTACAGTATGGGCCAAGGACTTAGCTCTGGTGTGTGTGTGTGTGTGTGTGTGTGTGTGTGTGTGTGTGTGTGTGTGCAGTTTGGCAGGTGTTCCAGTAGAAACCTACAGTTCTCCTCTTAATATTTCAGATGTGATCATACATGACAGGAACCTGTAAATGGATATGTCTGAAATAAATTCAGTCATGTCATTTTTGTCTTTTTTCTTTGTCATTTGATATCTACTGTCAAAATGATTAACTGCTAAAAGGGGAAAAAAACATTATATATATATATATATATATATATATATATATATATATATATAATGTTTTTTTTATATATATATATATATATATATATATGTATATTTAAAGGATAGCGGGTCATTTCCTGGCTGATAAAACTGAACTTTTATAGGATATTTTATAAAATACTCAACATTTTGGACTCATGCAAGGACATTTTCATATAGTTATCTTAAATCTCTCACGTTTTTCTGTGAAAGTTTCTCATACTTATGTTAACCAAACTCTCTTAACTGCACAAACATTAAGAACACGGTGCTGTCATGGAAATAAAGAGAGAATAGTTTGAAATGAAGTTAGATGCTAAAAAATGCCTTTCTAAAGCCAAGTCGCCGAAGACTTAAATGTGAGGCAGTCAAGAATGTGTGACACTCACGGCATTATAATGCCTATGCCAAAGAATGGTTTTCTCCTTACAAAGCAAGGCAGGCTATTTGTACATGGCTTGTATGAGAGACCTGGACAAATTTCATTTGAATCGAGAGAAAATTCTGAATGAGAAAACTGGTGTGTGGTAAGTGCTTTTTCTTATAGGAATCTGTTCATACCAGTGGTTCTTCTATGAGAGCCGCACTGACTGACACAATAATTGATTTCATCTACACCCCATGCTTTTGTTATTTTATCCAAGCAGTGATAGCCACCGTGGCTGAAATGAACAAAGCAAAGAAAACAGAGAATTCAAAGGAAAAGCATGCTGGCAGTTTGTTTGCTTAACAAGGAAGTGTATACAACACCCCCACCAAGTAATCAACAGATTATAACTTCTACTGAGAGCAACCACAGCCTGGTCTCACTGTAGTGTGGGTTGTACTCACGGAGCTCATCAAAGTGTGTCTCCATGCCGTCGGCCCCTGGCACCGAGCAGATGAGCCTGGCCTTCAGAAAGGTGCTCCATTTGTTGACCAGACAGCAGTGACCCCCATCGTCATTCTGCACAGAAGGGTGAAGACACAGAACAGTTTCTCCATCATTCTCTCATACTCACATCCTCCTTTTGAAAACAAACCCAGGTGGAGCCACCCACACACACAAACACACGCACACTATACAGTACATGTTGATTTACAAAGCCAGTAAGCTAAATGGGGGAGGGGATTGGGGATGGTAAACACTGTCTCCTACTATTTAGACTCTTCCATCTGTGGTGGACTGAGGCCAGCATCCATCCCAGTAAGAAAGACATGAAACCAGTAGCCTGCATCTTTATTAAGATGAGAAAGCACGTATATTTTAATATTTCATTTAAATTCCCTGAAGGGTGGTTGCAGCCTTGAAAATGCTTCTTCATGCACTTCTGATGAATCCCATTTTGGGTCTTGAATTGTTTTCATCATTTCCTGTGTAATTACAGTATGGGGCTGAGTGTATTTTTGGTGCTGTGCAGGGTGGAAGGCCGGTGCAGAGAATGGTAGTAAGAGTATCCAGATGTGTGGCGAAATAAGAATGACAGGACCGGGTCTCAGGAGGCCGTGGCAGAGCCCGCTGAGAGGGGGATGAGTGTTAGTGTGCCGGGTCAGTGCCTGACCCCCTCAAATAAATACAATGTTGAACAGCTGAGGCGACGAGCACACGTATGCCACATTTTCTCACTCATATCAATGCCTCCCTCTGCTGTAAAGCTCACACATGCACGCAAACCTTTAAGGGAATTCATATACACACGCACACACAACGCATAAACACTGTAAGATGCCCCACAAGCTTACTGGACATTTGTTGTTGTTTGTTTATGTTACTCACTGGGACTGTGTATTTCTAGGGCATACTGTTTGGTTTTTGTAGAGTAAGTTTAACTGAAAAGCACTCCAGAAGAGGGTTTTTTAAAAGGCTGTGCCTTTTTCACTGCTGTGTACACTAAAAGCTTCAAGTGTTTTAGGACTACCAGGGAGAAAAGGTCAGAAGATCATGGAGTCAGAGGTCAGAGGGCGATCCCACAGACAGAGGGATGCATTGTAGACAGGAAGGTTAAAGACACATGTGGATTCCAGCACACCAGCGTTGACCAAATACTAGCGAAGCACCCATAAACATTGAAACCCAGCGGGTGACTCGCCTCAGGAGACTCCAGCCTGTTTTCATATTGATGCAGGTTTTCTTTTCATTATGTTTATACCCCAAAACAAACACGGTCCTCACTGTGTACACACCAGGCAGATGCGCCCTATACGGGACTGTGTCACGGGACTCTGGCCCATCTCAGAGGACTTCTCCCGGAAGAAGAAATACAACTTGTCGTCATTTCTCTCCGCGCTGTCGGGTATGAGGTGTACATGGACGAAAGTGGGATCTGTAGGAAGACGAGATGGTGAGATGTTTAAGTGAAGGAAGTTTAAGGAAGGATTTGGGAAAACATCTGGCTATAATAATTTATAAACTGGAAGTATTTCCTGTTTATCACTTGTTGAGGGATTCAAAACATATGCAAGCACCAGACTCTTTACATTTCAGCTATAGATTTGGACCCCTGTTTGGATTGTGAATAGAAATGTCATGCGGGAAGGTTGTATTCACTGGATGAAAGCTTTGAGTATCATTTGTAGGCTAAAAAGGATATTTACCATTCAACCATCTGGAGTTATACTGATCTGTTCGCATGGCAGTCTTTGTCCCCAGTGTACGGAAAATGGCAGAGTCTGTTCCCATAAAGTCAACATAGACCCCCGCATAGAGTTCACCATCTGAGAAAGAGAGAAAGCAGTTCAGTTTAGTAAAATTCTTTGACTCTGACATTATTCCAGCACCACCCGTGGCACAAAACACCACAGCTTTTATTTCAAGAAGTATACGTTGAAGCCAATATATCAAGTGTTGTCATTCCACACCACAGCTCAGAGTCAAAGTCAAAGTCATCTCCGACACATTTGTCTTCATTTAGACACAAAGTGGTCAGGTGATACTGTAACTCAAGATACAAGTGATAAATTCTTTACAGGTTACAAAACAGTATAATAATTCCATAGTTTTCTAAAACTTTCCTATAAAAGAACTGATAACTGTAATTTGTTAGGAGGGTTTCTAGACAGGACTGTTTAATTTGCCACATTTTGTGACAATGTGCACTGCAATTAACCCAAGTCCCCTTATTTACTTTTGAAATAACTGTCACTACTGAAGTTACCACCTGTAAGGTATTGTAAGGTTATGCTAATGCTAAAAGTCAGACATTTTGATGTTTTGATTTTTTTTTGTACAAGAAAACTGTAAAAAGGGTCTGAAATTTTGCACAACCTGCAACATACTATATGTAAATAGGAGCAGCATTGTTTGAATATTGCAGGGTAGAACTATCCCATATATTATGGTAAAGTATTATACAAATAAAATGAAGAATGGAGAAAAACCCCACAAAGTAATGTAGTAAGCTAGTTAGCTGGGAATGATAAGTTAGAGCATATAAACACACAGTTATCTATACTTTACACTACTCTTGTGGTTTTGATTTAGTAAAGGCAAAGAAGGAGGAGTAGAGATTGCGGTGTGCCTTTGTCCTATGTTACTTTCAACCCAGTTCTCCCCTATATAATTTTCAGTTTTTTTCTCAGATTTTCTTCAGAAATACAAAAATAAATGTGCGGGTATTTACTAAATTTACTGTTTCCATTTCCATTTTCCTTGTAATCAGTGCTTTCCAGGAAACTTCCTGGGAAATTATGGGACATGTAAAATAAAGCGTTAACCCAAACAGCACTCAGACTTCCTGAAACAGCTTTCACACACACTCCATAAAGGCATAAAATATGAACACATCCATGTGTGCAGACCAACAAATGTACACGACAGCCTTGTTAAGCCACAGGAAGGCAAGGTGTTGGTCCTCCAGCTGCTGTAAGGGCCCCACACGAGAGCAGGTGTGACTGTCAGGGGTCTTAAAAGATGGGGTACGGAGACAGCAGGAGGTAGAGCCGAGGAAACAAAAACACTGCCCTACCACCATTATATTCAATGTCATGGCCCTCAGCAGTGTTATATGGAGATTGATGATATTTCATTAAAATGTCCACGGATGATGAGATGTCTAATGTGGTGGAGAGCTGAGCAGTCTGTGGTCAGTGGTAAATCTATTGTTGTGACACAAGGCTCTTAATCCTTATCACAACTAACAACAGTGTCCCTTGTATGATCCTAACTGGTGGAAGTGGGAGGTAAATCCATCTTGGATGACAGCACTGGTTCCATACTGGTCAGCTGGCACTGCGCTAATGTGGGAAAGCAGTGCCAGTGATTTACACCCACTGTCTCACTCCACAGGGAGAAGATCACCTTTCACTGGTGGCAACTGTGTGGTCTGGACATGACTAAGTGACCTTGGGCAAGGGGACAGAGGACACTGCTGTCATGACAGCTACAACAGATGATAAGCCACAGTATCCAGACTGAACCTTGTGACATGTTCTTTTCCTGTAGCTAAACTGTGAATATAGATAAGGACATACTTAAATCCTTACTCAAATAAACTAGATCACAGGTGTGTATATACATGGGTGACAAATTAAAAGAAAAAACAGCATAAAGTGCCTTAGTAAGGTGTTGGTCCACCATGAGCCTCCAGAACAGCTTAAATGTTCATTGAAATAGATTGTACAAGTTTGTCGAACTCTGTTGGGGAGAAGAACAATATTCTTCCAAAAGATATTCACTTAATTGGTGTTTTGATGATGGCGGCGGTGAAGGCTGTCTAATATGACCAAAAGATCCTACAGCTTTTCAGATGGGTTAACATGTGGTGACTGCAAAGGCCATAGCATAATATGATTCCCCTAGTTTTCACACCCATTAGACCATTTAGTGACCCCTCATTCTCCATCTGCACTAGGTATGTTTCTCCACGCGTTTTGTCAGGTTTTTCCATAAAGTTGTCACCTGCCTGTAAATCTAAAGGTAAGTAAGGACATTGTAAAACAGAAAAATAGAAAATGTTAGTTTTTAAATGGTGATAAAAGTTAAGAAAAGTTTTCTCAACATGCTTGAGGTATTTTGATTGGTATCCACTAATTCCCAAGTGGAAGATTCAAATATTAATAGGCACATATTATTATTATTATTTCCACCCTAACAAGGAAAAATTCCTTCAGCTTTAATGATTAGGTCGATTAAACAAAGCTGCTCACTGTGGGAAATGGGCACAGAATGAAAGGGACACTTGACCTTCCCGGACATCACTGGAGGATGATAAATATTTTTTGTTCACACACTTAGCCAAAAACATAAATTGTAGGCAGAGGAGGCCACTTGAAGAAACAGGAGATAAAAGATGAGGAATCCATATGGCATGAGACTGCCATTGCTATAAAGACCTAAAAGGAGCTAGGCTGGACTGTACCCGTGCTTACGTCCTCATGTGACCAAACCCAGATGATACTTACTGATCAAAGCTGACACGCTGTTGAGCTTCGGGTCATAGGAGCACTTTCCCTTCCCAGATTCCACTTTGCCCGGCTCCAAATGGAAGATTTCTTCCTGAAATGGAAAAATCATATGGAGATGGCAATAAATTCACCACTCTTCATCTTGTCACAGCGATTCCCTTGTGTAGGGAAAATGAGGCAGCGCATGTGCTCCCTCTGACTCCTGTGGGAGCTGAATGGCCTGATGGGGGATGAAGTATTAGAATAATGAGTGTGCATTCATACGGAAAAATACATGCGGGGAAAGCGAGGAATTTCTAACCCATCTCCATGCTACTTTACTGCAGAAAACAATGTGTCGTGGGTTGCTTCTCTTGGCATAATAAGCTGCATGCCAAATATCTCTCAGCCTCTTGTTGCCTATGGCTGTGCAGGCCTACCGCTGACACCTGTAATCCAGCACAGTGAAAACAAGCCTGGGATGGAGGCTGGATGACTGATACTCACTGCTCGTGGCATCCCTGCACGCAAGCACTGAAAGGTGATTGGCAGGGATTTGCGCATGAGAGTAGGGGAAAATGAATCAGTGGCATGCAATGACATGTCTTGTGGCCCCGCCTCACAGACCAGAGCATGTCCAATCCCAATATTTCACTCCCAACGGGGACAGAGATAGAGACATCTCTGTCATTGTCCATCAGTACTAAAGCAGAGGAGATGCTATGGCACTGTGCCAAACTCACTTCATTGGATCACACACACACCCCAGTGCAATTCACAACTCATCTTTGATTAAAATCACTATGCGTGCAAATAAGAATCTGCTGGCAGCTCACTCCCAGCCATGCCAGATGCTGACGTGTAAAAAAAGGTCACAAACATTTATGTGTACCAGAGGGAAACTGTGCCCTGAATGTGATTTTACAACCCTGTTGTAAAGTATGACCCTTCAGAAAAGTTGCAACAGATTTTAAAACTAAACAAAAAAACAACAATCTGACTAGAAAAAGTGTTTCAAACCATCCCACTTCACCTAAAGCCCTTATGTCCTTCAAAAGTGTTTCAAAGTGCTTGGAGAGCTCAAACAGTGGAGACATGTTCAAGTATGTGGCTCTTTTATTTCCTTTGCGGCACAGCTAGTTGGCCACAGATGGCTGGTGTTTGCTCTGGGCTAACAGAGCCTGCTGTGGGAGTAGGTCAGATGCTGACTAGTCGTGCCGCCTCTGTGGGAGAGACTGCACCACATTCCTACAGAAGGTGGACGGCTTGGTGGGGTGAAGGACTAATGGGAGGGTACATCCTGCATTGTCTCTGATAAGCAGGATTAATGTTTCAGATAACTGTAGTTCATGGGCGCTGCTGAAACTGTGGCTGTGATGCAAAATGAATATGCCATGCATTGAACAGCAGTTAAAGGCTGTTTAATTGAATTTGTTTCTAGTAAAAGTCAATAAAATTTCTTTGCAGCCTGAGAAGCCATTTCCACTTGATAACCCAGCTCTCATGCAAAATATGACATTTAACACAAATGCAAAGCATTAAAAGGGCAATGACGGAAAAGAAAGGTGCTCAGACAATGAGGCTAACAAAGAAAATATGAGTGAAATACGACAAAATGACATGACATGAAATGCATTTCCACATTGCACAAAATGTTCGATTGTGCACGGACTGGGAAATATGCATGCTAAATGTTACGGAAATTAACAAATAATGGCCAAGTTAAAGATGGTGATGACAAATGCGCTCAGACACAAAGAGAGGGAGCATGCTGCTGGTGACCACAAGCCCGCACAGTATGCAGGGCTGCGGTGCAGACAGGGCCCACATCGCACCTTTAGTCCAAGTGTCTCGTGCACCGCGCTGGGTTCAGCTGCGCGGCTAGCCCTTCCTCTGGCCTGGGCCATCTGCAGATACATGGATGTCTAAAACAGGAGACAGCAACACAGTCTAGATGTTAAGCCACTGATGAGGAAGGATAGAGACCTTCCTGAACTCCTTCCAGATTGAAATCCAGCTTGAATCTGTCCTGACTTCCAGAGATGATGAGAAACTCCCCAAACCAATACCATAGAAATGAATGAAATTCAAGTGCATGATCAAATAAGTGTGTGTGTGTGTGTGTGTGTGTGTGTGTGTGTGTGTGTGTGTGTGTGTGTGTGTGTGTGTGTGTGTGTGTGTGTGTGTGCAAAATTGTGCAGGGATTGTGTGTAGCTGTACTTGACTAGACGGTGGAAAAGGCAACAATATTAGTTCTCTGTCCTTTGGTTGAGTCAATAAAGTCTCTCACAGTATGGTACATATACTTTCCTCACAGCTTCTGCCAAAGCAAAACATTACGGTTTACAAAAGCTACAAGACTTGCACTTAAAGTACCAGAGAATTTAAGAATATACCCTATAGTGCCTAAATCAAATAATCCCTCTGGATGCCTTGAATTATTAATGACAAAAAGAAGTTTCCTTGTGTATGTCAGGATATGTGTAAGCATGCATCTGTGTTGAGTGTATCATTGTACGTTTTTTGCAATCATATAAAACTCTGCAGCCCGACTGAGAAAGGTGCTCACAGGACGACTCGGACATGTCTGTTCAATGTGACCGAGAAAATAACAACCCCCCCATTAATGGAGTAGAACTGGAACATTCCACTGACACCCCATAATGGGAGCTCCCACTTCCAATTACCCAACTTCTCTCACATGGTAGAGGCTGGCGGGTGGCCTGGACGGATGGATGAAGGGGTGGATGGATAGGTGAGTGGATAGATGGAAGCCCTTCGTTAGTAAGGGCTCATGTAGGAATCGTCCGCAACAAGGTACTCATGCAAGCCTCACTGCCGCTGCAAGTTCTCTGCACTGTTTGGTGATCTCGTGGGAGAGTCCAGTGGGAAATTTACTTTTGATTTACCTCTTTTATAAAAGTCCCCTGATCATCATTAGGGAACAAGTGTTATATTTAAGGAAGAGAGAGGTGTTAAAGGGGAGTAGGGCAACGTTGTGATGCCTGGCTTGGTTTAGGAAATTCAAGAGGTCCCATTAAAGGCTGAGACTAAACAGAGTAACTTTAATAGCTCACTGGGGAAGACAGCTGTATGCTAGTGAAGCTGTGCTGGCCGCGCTGCCAGATGCAGAGACATGGTACCATAAGCAGGCTTAATGATGGAGGCAAATCATCATAAAGTGAACCTAGTGTAAGGTGGATGGAGAGCAAAACTTGGGTAAAAGGGGGAAAAGAAAGAACGGCCCAGCTGCGCCAGTCATGATGCAGATGGAGAAAGCTGTTTGTTGTCAGCATGGATGTTTGTTAAGTTAATATTGAGAGGCCACTTTCTTGGCCAGTTCATCCCCCGAGTCTTTAAATCTAACCTGAGGTTTGCGTCCACGGTTGACGAAGGTACAGACTGGATTGTAAGCTCCTGTTCCACAGACGTACAGTTGAGTTCGGTTCCATGGCTCGATCAGACGGATGAAGTTTGCACACTCCTCCTGGAGATACAAAGACCAGAGTCAATATAACTGCCTTAAACATTAAAATGAAAAGCCATTCATAACTGTATTTTACTGGTACACCTCCTGCAGATTCACAGTATGCACAAGCCTAAGTGACTCTCATTCAAAAATAAACTGGTAATACTCTGCTACAATATATATTTGGACAGTATATCAAACTATCAGGCAAGGGTGTTTTGCCCCCCACCCTTGCCTGGCCGAGAGGAGGATGGTGAGATTGACTGGGCTTCTCTGGTCCAATCCGTTCCTGTCTCCTTGGCTAGACAGAAGGGAACCAGCGCTTTTTACTGTGCCAAATTTGAAACCCCACAGGTGAGTCCTTTTTTAACGGATTACTCACATTAAAACGGCTGTTCACAAAAGCCTATTTGAGGGAGCTGTATGACATTGACTCAATGGGTTTGAATTAATTACATATTTTTGTTTTCAGGCTATCGAGTTGATGGAAATCACCTCAAATGAATAACGCTCCTGAGATTGCATGTGCTGTCAACAGGCGTACTTACATTGGCATCCTTCCCACTCACAAGGCACTCCATCCTTCTTCGTTCGGACACTGGCCAGTGGATCTGCGAGGGGGAAATAGAGGACATTACATAGTTACAATCCAACCCGTTATACATCACTGACATTTACGGGATTCTTGGACTAAAATTGCAAAAGAGATATCCACCCAGGCTATTATTAGTCCTTTTGGGATTCTCATAGCCCAATTACAGTGTTTTAATGACCCTAGACCAGAAAAAGGGCACTCCAACAAAAACTACACATGAGCTAACCAAAACTGCTGCTGCTGGGGCAATAGAACAGAACATTTTGCCCTAGGGACAGCTGTTGTAAGCGCTGAGGTAAAGGCGCTCACTTCATACCAGTATTACAGCCAATAAGAGGGGTCAGAGGTACGGATGATGGGAAGTATGGACATGGTCTTACAATATGTGGGTCCTTGTTGATATCATGGAGGTCCAGGGACAGGATGTGGTCCTTGCTGCCAACGTACATGCGGTCATGGTCCTCATCCATACGCAGGATCCGGTAGTTGGACGTGTTAAGGAGGTAGGCAAAGTGATGAGCGGTACCGGTAGATCTCAGCTCTGTGAGGAGACAGAAATATATCCATTAATGACAGCTGCGGTGCACGTGCACATTTCCACACACACACATGCATGCACAACTGACACATTCCCCATGCCACTCCTGCATACCCGTCTGGAGTTATCTGATGGTTTTCCACCAACACTGTTGTAACTGAACACCGCACATTAGAGACAAGTGCTACTGAGTGTCTGTCACACTGTGTTGATGGCTTAATACCGCCCGAGTGGATCAGAAGACCTGGAAAGTCTTTCATCACCGGCCGTCCGTGACTTCCAGAAAAGATAGACATTGGTAGATATGATGTTTACCACAAATTCACACCATTTATCACCATCTTCTCCATCCCTGGTTGGACACCACTCTCTGAAGGTCAGAAGAGTGTGTGCCTTTGGTAACACAATGCAGTCAACACGTCCTCTCATGTCGAGAGTAACCCAATCTTCCTACAACTATGTGCTGGAGTGTTTGTTTGATACGTTCTTCTGGGTTCAGCAACCACGTACAGGCAGGGCAGAAAAGCCACTGCTAAGACAGCAAAGGCCCCATGCCACACCATAGACAAACACACTCCTCCACAATCTATAGGGGAGAGGCATTAGAGGGTGGCATTCACATTTTGTTGGACAAACACTAAGGTCCCACTTAAACAGCAGGAAAGTCCCGTTTCACTGTTTACTTTTATTCTACAACTAACAGACCACAGAAAGCTGAAACAGAGGAACACACTTTGAGGTAACGCCAAATACTTCTGTGTTGATTTAGCAACCAAACTTGTGGTGGAGGGAAACCAGAGGATAACCTGTCAAATACAGTTAGCTATGTTTGACTATTTACATCAGAACAGAGGTGTGCTAGAGTATAATTAAATGAAGGAAATGTGAAATTAAGTCAACGTGGTTTGTCGGGCCCTAAAAGCAACCTCTAATAACAGGAATCATTTCAAGACTTTGAAAATGTTTCGGGCAGTTGATAAATAACCACATATTTTTCTGCAAGCTCTGTATGCGCAGTCATGTTCCGTGCATTTGAAGTCACCGAGAAACATTCTTGTGAGGTTGTCGAGTTAGTTTGAGGTAGTTTGAAGAGGTCTGGACACCAAAGCATGCAAAGCCATCAACATGTCCACCATTGGGCCTTAAAATAAACACCATCTAGAGACCTTTTTAAACAGACTCCCTATGGAATCTGATATTACCAGTCTTTCCAGCCAGATCTAAATTTAACACAGGGGTTACGTCAATAAGCATAGATTAGTAGCATTAGATTTGCTATATTTGTACAGTTTGATTTAATAACCGTGCCCACCAAAGAAATGTTTACAGATCAGCAGAGTGATTGACAGCTGTCAGACCCTTGTGCAAAGGAGCTGCAACATGTGGTCGGACCCTGTGATTATTTGTGTTGGCGACTTAAGTTGAATGATGAGTCCCCATACACTCTGGCAATCTGCTAGTGTTTATGTGTGTGTGTAGAATGAAACACACCGGATAAGACGCATATTGTACACACACAAATTCCGAAGGCCAGTCAAAGCCCTTCCTGAATCAGGTTGTCAGCAACTCCTCTGTGTGTGTTTGTTGTCAGAGAGTAGCTGGATGGGACCATCTGTCAGCTGAAGAGAGAATGTGAACAGTACATAGCAACAACACACCCTACCGAGAGCTGAACGTTAAAAAAAACAAACAACCATGTACTCTAAGCGCACAATCATCTGATAATGCATAGATAGTGTGGCCTCAATGTACTCCACAGCATGACAACATTCTGTCACAGCCTGCACATGGTCCACTGTGATGAACTCTAATGGAATACCTTTCTTCACACTTCATCCTCCATACCTAATTGTAATGTAGACTACACCACAAGGAATTACCCCTATTAGATGGTGTTGTTAAAGAAATTAAACCCTGCAGGAGACTTTACTCTTTCATTATACTGAATGAATCAGAGATGAAGTATCTGAGACCATTAAAGAGTCTGTCGGAGGCTAAAACCTGCCACACTCTACAGGGTTAAAACTACACAGGATTTTCATATGGAGCTCATCATGCTAAATACTGTATGAAACTGGGACAAGGAAAAGAAAAAATAAGTAGGAAATCTGGTAGAAAAAAAATGTTATGGCGTTCCAGCTACTAGACATCTTTCCCTATTCTGTCAGCCTTTCTCAGCTCAGTCCCAAAGTCAACCTTCGCCTCAGGCAGGGGCACATGGCATTGTGCTCTGATGAAATGTTGATCGAGGACGTATAATGGCAGCAGACTGAGCTCGGCTGCTACACTGCTCCAGGGTTCAGGCTGCCTGTGGAAACAAGCCCAGCAGGTCCCTGGACTGAGACTGGTGCCAGGTAAACACCCAGTCACAATCAGACATGCAGAGAGCCAGTGCTGCTATGTGCCAGATGAAGAGAGCCCACATTGAAAAGATAAAGATGAATTTATAGGATTGTATTAAAGTGTTTGATAGAAGTCCTCACTGAAAGGAAAGAAAATGAATCCCTACAATAACAGAAGCTGGTCAAGAGCTTGTACTAAGATCAATTTTAAATGATCAAAGACAAAGGTGAATTACATTTGCAAAAGAACCCTTATGTATTCAACTGGTCACATTTTATTGATCTCTTATATATTTAACTGCACACTCAATCCACAGTTTCCCCTGCAACACACAACTACAATCTTGCAGTAGGAGATCACAATTTTAAACAGGAAAGGCTCAAGAGAGGCTGAACTACTGTGCTCTTTGTCAGCCACATTAGGGCATGACAGCATTTTCCGCACACGCAGACTTATCCTGGAGATTTAGAGGCTGGGAGCAGTGTACAAGTGTGTGTATGAGAGCCAGATAAACTCTTAAAGTAGCCCATTACTGCGTGTACGGTTTAGGTTCACTCTGGGGGGTCTGCGCACACACAGCGGGGGCTTTGTTTCGGGAAAATGCACCGCTTCCCCTCTGTGGAATGGCAATGGCACTATTAGAGGTGAAAGTAAGCCGGTGAAGGAACCTGATCCTCGCACTCAATGTTTCTCCTTTTACTCAATTCATTTACTTTCTTACACTGGCACGCCTGCACTGCCACGCAAACAGTCAGAAGTTAGTCTATGAAACCTGTCTCTGTTTTTTTTTGCTCACGTGCAATCCTTCTTGTTCATGTTTACAAGTAGTGCAAGTGTAGTAGTGTACAGAAAGTAAAGCGATTAGACAGGAGTAGGAGCTCAGTCCACCAGTGAGAGGTGATCCAGTCCACTCTCCTCAGTCTGCTGAACACAGACAATCCTCTCCTCTCTCCCAGCATCTGAAGGAGCTGCTGGCTGACACAGCCCACTGCCAATTCCCGCTATTCAACACTCCAGCTCTGGCTGCAAGAAAGGTTTCTGTCAGTGTATGAGGACACGAGTAAGATGAGGCCTGGACATATTGTAGTTAAATGTCGGCATCAGAGCAATAGCTGTAAGGAGCTAGAGATCAGAAGTCAGGAGAGGCAGACTGCAGCATTTCCATGAAGCTTGCATCTGGTGAACTATGTGCATAGATCCTCACATTAAGTGCTGGTGAGACACAATAATATTCATATATAATAATATTCATTCAATATTTGACACCCAGATTAACCAGAATGACTTTCCCTGTAGAAAATAAAATTCTTCAATCAATTCTGTTAATTAACGTGTTAAGTTGAAAATTCTACAGAATTTTGCAAAGCAAAATACAGCCACAAGCAACACCTTAAATGTATTTGTACTATTGACAAACATTTGTTCTTTAACCCTTGCATATTGTTCATATACTGACACATTAGTAGTCTCCATAACCTCTGAACCACAAATCTATTTTTCATACATTTATATCTTAATTGGCATTAATAGATGGGTGATTAACCAGAGAGCAGAGAGAATGTATTCATTAGGATTTACACTATTTGTTAATAGAGAGAAAACATTCACAATTACACTATACTGTATTCTGGTCCTATATCACCTCAGACAGATAAACAAAACCATAATAATGATTTCAATTCATTTTATTGAATGTGAAGAATGCCAAAACATGCATCACATTTGAATGGTGATTCTTAATACATACGTTTAACCCCCTTTGTGTACAAAAAAAGTTGTCTAATTTGGGTCACTTTAGGAAAGGTTACACAATGTCTACCTGTAACAGCAAAATCTCAACTGCACGATCGGTATTTATGGAAAAAACTACAGCAATCCAGTAGCAGTGAGGCCTCGCCAACACTAAAATAAAGAGCCAAATAGCCAAAAGTACACAGATGGTTTATTTTATTTATTGGCCAATATATTTTTAATGCTTTCATTAGATTCTTTTTCTGAGATTGAAAACAGGTTGCTGTAACTGAGTACCTGAGTTCTTCATTTGCTGAACATTCTAGTTTGGAAAACACTACACATATTAATATCTTGCATACATGTTTGCAGGTGCGTGCAAGTGTGTTTCATCCTCAGCAGCTGCAGTGGGGCTATAAGTGGTTCATAGTACAATACAGTAGTTGAACTGGAAATCCTCCTGCAGCCCCTTCCTCAGACCATTATGAATAAGAATGTATTTTTGTCTGCTTGCCTGGTTAAATGAGGTATAGAAACATGGAGGAGAGACATGTCTCACTGTCAAACTGAGCCAGCACCTCCTCCTCCTGAGAGAATACTTGGCTGCTGACGGTGATCTCCGGGGCTGCAGGCCTACATGTTATAGCATATCTCTCCATCTTAAATTAATAGCCCACGGGCCGAGTTTACTTTGGAAATATGTTTGGACAGGGAAATTTCACTGGCATGCAGTACACTCTCAAGATCACATCTCCAGAAATAAGAAAGCACACATGGCTAACTGTGTCTTATATTAAATGATTTCCCCCCCAAGCTGTCACACAAGGGAAAGAGGAAAACTGGATTTTATGTATCATATTCAGCTGTTAATGCATCCTATGCCGCTGTGTGCCTTCGTAACATTAGAGCTTCCTCTCATTAAGGAACGATTACTGCATCCAGCATGACTTAACAGTACACAGACCATCCCACATTAACTTTCCTGGCAAATCTACAAGAAGCATCAGGCAAGTGATTGGATCATGGAAAACTCTGGACTGTGTTTAAACAAAGTATCGACACAGCAAGAAGGAGAGTTGGAGAATTAAGAGGGAGTAGATACACACGCTGGCAATCGACGGCACAGCGCACACTCGCTACATGACACTGATATAGGGGTTCCACCCACTACATTTTTCTCTGGTTTCAAATTGGGTAAATTAAAAGTGCAGGCCCCTGCCAATGACAGAGCAGAGCGTGTTGCTGCTTGAAGCCGGCACTACTCCCTTTAGAGCACTACTGAGGGTAAAGAGGATGGGGGATGGTGATGGGGAGAGAGATGGGAAAGTTTGCGCTCTGTTGCTTTGACACTGCACAGGAAGGGATGAGCAATGTGGAGCAAAGTGTGTAGCAATCATGTGCACATTCACAGGTCTGTGGTCTTCTCCTGTGGTACATGTGGCTGATAATTACAAACTGCCACCACTGACATCAGCCCATCCTTCTGTCCGAGAGTCAGAGCAACAACAGTGTTCAAGATTAAGTGTTAGAGCTGCAACACACAAACTCACAACGATTGTACTGAAACAATGGAAAATAGAAAAATGTGGTGTTTAATGCTTGATTCAGTATTCTGATGTTGTCTTATAATGTGACAAAAATACCGCTTTAGCCCCTGGCACATCACAGATAAGCTGCACTACCTGAGTAGTGTCCTGAGGCAGTTTCCAACCCGTCAGAAATAGGTGCGTTAGTTCACACACACCGGAGTGGCAGGAGTGATAATTAGGGTGTTTAAGAGGGGGCGGGAGAGGTGGCATGCTCTCACACATCAAAGGCAGCACTTGTCAGGAATCCCGGCCAAATATTTTGAATGCTGTCAATGCAGAGCAGGAAAACTCTAGTTAAGAAAGTCTTGTTACTCTTCAGAAGGCACGCTTCATTTCAACAGCAGTGATGGAACTCTGTGCAAAATAGCTTCAGAGACATTTTTTGGAAAATTGCAAGGCCTTGTTGGCGATTGGGTCAACTTTTAACAAGGTGCAGTAACGAGTTGAGACGCCACAAGCAACAGCGCCACAGGTTTAAGAGACTTAGGTAAGGAAGTCACAGACTTTCTCATTAATTTATATGCGTCTCAGTCACTGAAATATTAAAAAGGTACATTTGTTCTCTTTGGCACGTTGATGTTGTTTGCTATGTTTGCCAAGAAAGTGGAGATGAACCTGAGAATCAGGGCTGTGGTTGAACACACGGGCGGCTGCTATCAACTGTCTGATCAGGGAGGACTGTGTCAACCTGTTTTCATCCTGTAATCTAGCCTTTTAATGTTGCTTCAGCAGATTTCTGTTTACTTATCTATTGCAAGCATGCCAATTGTTCACACTCTAAAAATATTCTTGGCTTTTTTCTCTTCGTGATGTTTTGGTCTGAATTCAATATGGAAAAATTACTGTTTATTTAAGTAAATTAGTTCAAATGTAACTAATGACTGGTTGTGTGGCATTTAACTGTCTGGTGTAAATTAATTAGCACCTCACTACAAAGTGGCCTGAAAAAGCCATAAAAAACATACAAAAGTACAATAAACTAGTTGTACATTGTACTTGTATTTGTGTATATACAACAGCAAATTACATCATTTCAAATTATCTCACTGAATACATTATCTAAATTTACATGGTTGTGATGGAATTGGCTCATATCCAGATGCCTGTATCTGAGAGCTGTTGTGGTTCTGTGTTATCTTAATCTAGCTTAATCTTTCTCACAGTGATTTCCTGTATCTGTATGATAAGGAAGTACCTAATATAGGGCCAATCACTGAGCACACTAACATGAGATTAAAGAACCTTCTCCTCCATTCGGACAAGTGTGTGACCACTGGAAGGCAGAACTGGCACCTGCGCTGCTATCTCATTAGCAGAGTCACTTTTAATCAGCGCTTCTCGAGGCCCACAGCGCCTTCCCTCACTCTCCTTCAACAGCCTCTTTCAACACAACCTGTCTTCATGTCAAACATTTACACGAGTTATTTGGGTTTATGTGAGCTGCATGCTTCAAAGCCAGTAGAGAAGTGACACAGTTGTTAAAGAATGCCTCTGTGATTACTGGAGACTGGGTACGAGGTTAGCTGCGCTGCTAAATGAAAAGGAACGATAACAGCATGAGAACGCAGCAGCTGCTCGCCTCGGCTTAGTCACTCTGTGGGACGGAGGATAATAAAAGCGGTCAGAGGCTCGGCCACTGTGTCACATCAGATAGGAGGCGTTATTCACCAGATAACAAATATGCAAGGGAGCAGGATCCAGAGATATGATCTGACCCACTGGTAATGCCAAAGAGCCTGGCCCACAAATGAGTGGTAATCTTTTGTGATGTGTTTTCAGCGACACAGTCGAGCTTCGCTGCATTGTCTGTGTGTGTGTGTGTGTGTGTGTGTGTGTGTGTGTGTGTGTGTGTGTGTGTGTCTGCATCTTGGTGGAGAAACAAGCTCTGCAGCCTGCTGCTAGGAGAGAAAACACAGACATAACAGCATGCCTGTGCAAACACCTGGCCCATACCTACAAAGCATCTACACGACCAATTGTCTTTGCTATCAGTGTACTTCAAACTTGAATTAAGAAGGCATGACATCACAAGAACAACACTTCTCTGCACAATTACTACAAAACTGTACACACTGTTTATCTTACCATAATCTTTACTAGTCATGATTAGCTGCATCAGTTTAGATGCAATACAACTCTTTTATTGGAAGTTTGTATGAAAACATTTTTACTTTTTAACTACTAGTACTATTACTCTGTAGGCTACATTTTTCATATTTAACCAATACGTTCTTGATCTTTTTGTACGGAATTACAACTTTAGAGGGCAGAGTTTGTTCGAAATCTTAAGGCAAAGTGTTTATAGCTGTTCCAAACACATTATTGAAAGCCTTTCATCATAGATACAAACATATGAAAAATGAGAGAAGTAGATGTGTGAAGAATGAAATTAGAGATCTTGGGAGATCTTCACCTCTGTACATCTGGTTGATGGCTGGGTGAGGTGGGCATGACTGTGATCGGAAAAACTGTTGGATGCAGCCACACCCACATCTAATATCGGTAAAGTGTTGATGGAGGAGGATTCAGACAAAGTCTGATCTTCTGACAGGCACTTTAGTTGAAGCAGACTGACAACTTAAGAAAAGCAATGCAGAGAATCCTTGTTTGCGGTCAACTGCAGCAACTCACACCAAAGCAAAGCAGATAATGGAATATATTTAGGAATAAAAACTATAAACTAAAATTATTTTCTTGAACGTTTTCTGCTTAATCACCTGGTTAAACCTCCATTATAGGAACAAAGTGCTAAAAATAACAGATTTTACTAATTGTCAGAGTTCACCAACCGTTAAACCACAATAAAAAGAAGCTACTTAGCTATTCATTGAATGTTGTTTGTATTCTGTTGCTGTTAGCTCCATCACTAGGGAAAAGGTGTGACCCTCTCTTGTCTCAACACATGTTAAATGTGATCCTTCATAATGGATATGCAGTAAAAGCGCTCCCATATCACACATCATTAACCACTGCTTCTGACCTCATCGTATCCAGAAGTTGCACCTTGATGCTCTGTGTCAGTGTGAGACGTGACACCTTACTGTTTACCACCGTCGCCACCTCGTTACCATTGCACCCCCTGCGCCCCGCCACTCCCCTGCCGACCTGGGGGGCTCACCCGCTCTATAATTAGGAGCCACTGTAGTGCCCCGCCCCTCCTCCGTCCACTCTCCCCCCTTTGCTAATGGCACCAATTTGTATTCACTGTCAGCTCTGATGAGCTCTCATGCGGAGAGATGGCCTTATCACAAGGCCTCTGGCTCCCATCACCTAAGCCCCTCTCCTGTTGCCTGCCTAGCCCAGAATGCTGATGGACAAGCAGAGAGGGTGAGAGAGTGGGGGCAACTGTGGGGACATTTGTCTCAATTTTCATGTAAACTCTTGTAACAACAGACAGATGTGTGCTCTGGGTTGAACAACATGAAAGAAGCAGTCCATGTCCAAAGCTGACATTACTCATATCACAAAAGACATAACCATTCTTCCTTTTAATTTTCACCTTGTTTAGGTGTCAAACTAGAACCTCTGATACATTTGAAGTAAATAATTGGACCTGCATTCACTCTCCAAACAAATGAACACCTTTCTCTCTCCATCTAGCAAAAATGTATGTAAGTAGAGATCCAGCATGGGAGGATGTGAAATGTGGAGAACCAAAAGGGAAGGAGATCCTCCCAGGAGAGACTTGATCTAATCGCATACATCTGCACAAACACGGCTCTGTTTTAACAGACATGTGCTTTATTAACCGTCTCTGGCTCAACAGTGACACATCTTGCCCTGTTCCCATCCCGCTTGTCAATTCCTGCAAACCTTTTGTAACCTCCATATTACAAGCTGTTATTGTGAATGAATTGCATTGTCAGTCACAGGAGACTCTACCAATAGTTACAGGCTGCTGCTTCTGCCTCTCTTCTTTTAAAAGAAGAATGAAAGATCTAAGAAGAATTCCCTAACCTTCTCTGAACTCTCTTGGATGAAACCTGCTTTTGCAAGTGTTGGTCAGCAGGACTACTACAGCCTGAGCCAGGACACATGAGGGGGTCAGAGGTCACTGGGCAGCAGTGGCAGCGCTTTATGTTCTGGTTTAATCTGGGATTAGCTCAGGGTCAGGGTTATCTCTCCTCAGCCTGAGTGGAATCAGGAAACAGGGATTGCCTGGGGTAAAGTGGCATTACTGGATGGCCTGTCCAGAATCGCAATGAGCCTGTGTTCAACAACAGTAAAGGAAAGAGGGAGAGGGTATATCGAGCAAGAGCTGTGTTTGCAACATCTCTGCCATCACTCTAACACTTCCCAGCCAAGAGTTCCAGCTCAGCGGAGAACCACATGCACTAAGACTATGAATTACTACACCCTGTGAACCAATGAATCACTGGTATATGGTATCTGTCTAGCCACAGTTATGTGCATACTTTCTGGTTTCCTGAATACATTTATCACGGTAAATTAATTTTAATGCTGATTTAGTGCAGACGCCAGAGAAGGTAGCCGGCAAGCATGCACTGAAGTTTTTGTACCAGAAGAAGAAATGCATAGCACTGAAGAGTTAGCAGAAGACCTCTGAGGAGCAACCACAAAGACTAAACATAGAGCCCTGACTGAAAGGGCCCTGCTACCTTTAGCCTCTCTTATCTTCACCTGGCATGTCTCAGCTTCATGTCAGGGTATAATCCCCACATACTGGACACATTCAGAGGTAGAGAGACACTGAACCATCTCTGGTTCTGCTGTCTGGGTAAGAAACACCGCTATGAGACCAGAACAGCCTTGTTGTAATGAAGATGGATCTCCCTCTCTCTGTGTTAAAACTCTTGAAAATGGAGTGGGTTTAAAGTCAGGCTGTAGGGGAAAATATTGAATCCCTGTTCTGCTTAACAAAAATAGAAATATAACTAGAAGAGACTTGGGAGAGACATTGAAACATTTTTAAATGACAGTGGCTCTATTAGAGCTAAATTAATAAACCCTCAATGAGTCTAAGTTCAGTTCCATTCAATCTTATAGACAGCTGTCATCAAATTTCAGCTACAAAATGATTTTTCAAAAGTTGGATCTACAGCGGATCTGTCAGCTCTGTGAGAACTTGCTAAAAAGGTTTCCGTTAAAAAAGTTTTAATAATCATCATGATAGACATTCTCTCTTTTAAATGTCTTTGTGATCTTTCTGGTGTGACGAAGAATATCTTAATCTAAAGTCAACCGCCAGACACAACCAATTGCATCCAATATGCAGGTTGCCAGAGAAGGTTTTCAATCTTCATGTCAAGTGTTTTCCATGCTGTGTTCTGGTAAACTAAGCATCCGGTGCAAATCTGCCATTGGGTATTTCCAAGAAGTTTCCATCCAAAGAGAGAAATTAACCGATACTACATTTATATCAGTATCATCTTATCCTAGAAAACAGTACATTTAAAATAGAGCTTTCTTGGCAGCCCACCATTGAAAAAAACTATGGCAGGCAGCACTGAAAAAATGTCTCAATGAGACAATACATCACTGTGTCTCTCAGGTGCATCCTGACAGGCCAGTGGAAGATTTACAATTCAACAGACACAGGATATAGCAACCTAATGTATCTGACACCAGTGCCCCACTATAATGCCCTTTGCTTATGAATGCCTTATTTGTTGAAGCAGTGTGGGGTCACAGTGTGGGAGTCCAGTTGTTCCAGCCCCTTCCTGAGAATGACAGGAAAGCAGGACAGATTGTGACAGCAGCCATTGTGGCTCTGCTCCAGGTTTCTTCCTCCCACCAGGATCCCGCTGTTCCCTCACCGTGGGTATGTGCATGAGGTGCCACCTCAGCGCTTATCTTCCTGTTCCTTGGTGGGGGCAGGGTAAAGGAGAAGTTGTGTTTTGACCTCAGTTTCACTTTTAGGGATGTTTTGTGAGGAGAAGCGAGCCTTTACCATTGTATTTCCATTAGTATTTGCACTTAACTTTTCTGGATAATCATCAGCCATATTTGCAATGATAAGCCATATGATGTTGATGAAAGCAGCAGATGAGACATCTCTCTCGTATATCCCTTCTTTGAACTGAGGCAGACAATCATTGAGTTCCGATGTGCCCCTGATTCCCAGGCCTTGGGGACAGGAAGTGGGATTAGAGGACAAATCCCATTTTTCCATGTGTATGTCAGCACAGTCATTGCACTTTGCCTCATCACTTACTTTCACTATTCAAAGGGCGCTCATCTGAAATGAAGGCGATTAGCTTTATAAACAGCGTTGTGTTTTCGGCTGGTGCTGCCTTGCTGGGTTTGTCAGCCAGGGGAAGTCCTAAATGGTCTGTATCCCTAACGCATGCTCCCATGGGAATGAAGGGTCACAGGGCTAACCCTTTATGAACCAGCAAAGTTCTGCAACCACTAAAGCAGACCCATCCTGTGGTTACAAGACAGTGAAGAGCAAAAGTCACTGATTCCGTTGTCCCCTCTGATGGTATAAGCCTGCTGTTCGTTTTAACGGGCCTTCTAAAGCTCTGCACTCTTATCCTCTTTCTGAGTCAGAACGAGATAATAGGTTCCCTTAAGACATGAGGAATCAATCTAGTGGGAGAGGTTGTCCCCACCTGACCAATTTATGTTTCAGAATCTTTCACTGGTTCTGTTTCAGTTGATGTTAAAATCAAACATAAAAGTACAATCCAGAGTTTTAGAGTATTGACATTAACATGTCAATACTCTAACCAGGAAACTTGACATTTAGAATATGACACTGCTTACAACTAAGTCCTTTTAATGTTTCCTATTCAAATCAATTATCATTATATGATTGCATCTTGTCCTGATTCAGTTATTTAGGCATTCATCATTTAATATTCAGTCTTTACCTAGATAGTTCATCTGAGCTTTATCTCTGTTCAGACAGTTATTTTGGCCAACTACGCTCTATGTCCATGTAAGGTGGTGTTAGGCAGATAGTGGATAAAGGGGGGATGGGGGGAGGGGGGGGGGTTGGTGGGGATGATTCAGGGTCAGAGAGTTTACCAAGCCGATTTAGCCATCCCAGTTTGTCACTGGTAATCTCCCTGCAGCTAACAGGGTGATAAAATCAGCCTGATAACTGCAGGAGATGGATCGAGAGAGAGACAGACAGAGTGGGTGAGAAAGAGATGTTTGTGTGTGTGTGCTTCAGGCTGATGACATGCCTTGTTGGGCCTCATCCCTTTGTATCTCACACACAAACAGATAATTACATAGCATGCAAATGCTCACACGCACACACGGGTTAAGTAGCTCGCACACAATTGACTCGTGATGGTTTCAGACATTGGGCAACTGGGGATATTTAAACACAATGTAATCATGAACGACAACTATAATGTGATACAGACTGAAAGTGTGCATTACAGCAGTTACCATACACATGCAAAACATGCTCTTAAAGTAAGACTGAGGTCATTCCAGATGGAAGGCACAGAACGAATGAAAGTAAGAAGCGTGTGAAAGGTTCTTATTTGTTCCTCTGAGGTGTAATATGGAGGTGTTTTCTTTGGCAATGCTGACCAAAACCTCAGCCCTTGGAGAGAAAAGAGATACACACAGCCAAAGCATCCTTATTCTCTTCCTTCAACCCCCCCCCCCCCCCCCCCCCCTCCCGTATTAATGCTTAATACGACCTTTTTTTGCCCACCATAAACACTTCATTTCTTCCCCAACTCAGGCAATGTGCTTTCTAAATCAAGGGAAGCTTCTTCTTTTTTTCACATTCCCAGCCAAACAGAATTAACCTAAAGAGGTGGGACATTTATGAACAAAACTCTGCTGCCTGTCTGCACCCACTACACTCTGACCAAGGAGCAATACAGACATGTAATCTTATATAAGGAGCTCATAAGTGAGCAACTTGACGGCTCTTACTTCGCTGACAGCCCAGCAGGACCTCATTTAGCGGACGAGCTTCTATTTCAACACGTCAAAAGGAAATGTGCTTGTCAAAATGTATTTGGCAAATTCAGGTGCGATCAGGTTAAACTGTGATATTTAGTACGATTTGGGGTTGAAATGCCACTCCACAGGTTATATTGGCCAAACTCCAACTGCAGGATCATACATCTTCTTTTTTTAACAGTATGTATACATTACACAAATCAAATGTCTAACAAAAACACACTCAAAACTAATTTGCTCTTTCTGACTGGATTTTATTGCAGAGTGCCAGCACTGTGGTTGTGTCCCAGATGGACTGTGGTAGCTGTAATGACTGAAAAAGCCCGTCTCAATCAGCCTCATGTCTAGCCATGTGCAGATATGTTGGTGGCACAAAAATCGATTTTCCCAGTTTCTCCTTTCAGCTGTGTTCTGTCCTGCTCTTGAAGCTGAAGTACTACTGTGATTGAAAGTCGTTTCTCTCAGCTTGACCTCCCTCTGGTAAGTCAGAATCGGAGGAGACAAAATAAACCCTCTTCCTCACTCATCACTTGATTGCCCTGCAGCTTTGCTACGCACTGAAATTGGCAAAGTGACCTTGATGAGGGAAATACCAACTGTCAATCATTGATTAGCAGAACTTTTTACACATTCACTTAAGGGCTCCCCTTTCATGTTTGATCAATATCAGCCAAAATGTAGTCAGAGAGTAACACAGATGAGTGGCTATTAAAAGAACATATTGAGCCTCGGGGAAGAAAGGGCATTTTCAGCGCACGGCACATCAACTGCACTAATAGATTCCTTAAAAAGACACATTCCTGCATCTATCTTGCTTTTTACTACCAATACAGGGACACTATAAATCAACTTAAGAGTAAGAATAATACAAACATGTGACCATTGTCTGCTGACTTGGTGATGTCACTGTTAGGACCACAACATTAGTTTCCTGTTCATCATTCATCATGAACACTAAAGAAATAGTCAGAGCCACCAAGAGAGGTCAACAATGATCTTCCTGTTAGGAAAAGCTTGTCAAGATGTTCAAGCAGTCAGACAATAAGACTGGTTGTACTTTGGGGTTTAACTTAGACCTTCTGTGCTTGCGATAGTTGTGCACAGTTGTGCAGTTATTCAGTCCAAAGAGGGATTATGACACATATTTTGGATGTGCTCACTTTCAGTTTATCTCCAACTGAAAGGTTTCAGACAATCTCATGTGTTTATAATCAATCTGAGTGGCTGACTGTTTGTTTCTTTCTATGTCAGATGTTGCTATCCTTTCCCCAGATTTCAACAATTACTTGAGCAAAATGTTATCATAACTTATGGAAATAGAGGCCCAAACTATGAAAATAAAGACTTTTTCTTTGTAATAAAGCAATATTATGCTTTAAAACATTTTACTGCTGGTCTTAGGATGAAAACACCTGTTAAGTATCTTTCTTTTACCAGAGAGTTACCCTCTGAATATAAAAGAACACCTGGGCTGACGGGATAATCCCTACCTTCCACCGAAAAGCAGAATGCATGAATGGGACTGTGAGTAAACCATGTCATGCTAATAGACCTACTGACTGCTCTGGCAATCTGAAACGTGTCAGGTGAAAAGGTTGATGCCCTATGTCATTATTCCTGGATAGCGTATTTGACATGGAATCAACTGTTAATCCAGAGAAAATCCTGCTGGGTTTGTGTACCAGGATGGCCTCACTACAGGTTGGTGGGAAGCGGCTGAGGGATTGCTGGGCTGGGTTGCCGCTAAGCCATGACTATAAGCATCTCGCGCTGGCAGCGTTTGTGGCCAGATCTCTGCACTCCCCGTAATGACTCATTGATCTGAGCTTCTCAATCCCTGCCTGCCTTATCTCAGCTAATGGGGCAGCATCGTTGGCTGTCACTAGCTGCAATCTCTCCGAGAGACTGAGTGCACTTAGAGGTCAGCGGTGCTGCTCTCCAGTAGTGTTGCACCACAGCCAGGTGGGAAAAAAGCATTATGTATCTTTCTGAACACTCGTCCTCCTTTTTTTGAAAGATCCACACTCCCTCGGACAACCATTCTGTTGTAAGTTGGAGCAGTATGATAGTCGATAACTCTATGACTTCTTTTTATCATCTCAATAACAAACTTGCTCTTCACACATTCATAACTCTCCTCAATGCATGATAGCCTTGCCTTGACCCCAAACATTTGAAGTTTAGAAAGGGACTCCCCTGCACAAAAGGCCTCCAAATCCAAAGTCATTTATAACTTTTCAAGCTGCAGTAGAACACAGCAGGGAGTAAGTGGGAGTGGAGGAGAAGGCTGACAGGAGAAATAATGAAAAGTCTAAATGGACCAAACAAGTGCTGTACTGCAATACTTGTCTGTCCAGTGCTACCTAGGTTACAGAGAGAAGGTATTTTGGTCAGAGAACTGCAACTAATATCTAGAAACATTTTAGGCAAGCTTGTAAAGATCCTTTCCATCTGAAATGCCACTCAAATCATTCTTCATTTACTTCATTCTTTAATTTTCCATAACATGTTCCATCAGGGTCACTGGAATGAAAGGTTTGGTAGCCCCAGCATATATTTCCTTGGAAATTGTTCTAAATCCTGTAGTGCACGTCCACTGAGGCAGGAGACTCTTATTTTACTCAAAATCCTCTGCATTCATCCTCTGGTCACAATATGAATCCCATATGACCCAGGGTCAGCACTGGGACAGAAGTTTAAGAGATTCTATAAACACTTTAGAAAAGAAAAGCCAATCACATCTCGCCCACACCACCTCATGTCTGCTCCCCCCATCATCATGCCTCTTCCTCATTAACCAAGAGGAAACCTGTTTCTCTCGACTCAGTCGTGCCTCAGGTGACATCCACACATGGCAGCAGACATACAGACAGCTTGACAGCTGTGGAAATATACTGCACTTCGACAAAATCAAAACTCGGCCTCCCTGCGAGATTTTAATGACCAGTCTGTCTTTCCTCACTTGGGTTTAAATCTGCAACAGCGAGACACATCTGACAGCCCTGACGTTTGACTGACAGGCAGGATATCCTACTCTGTGACCTTGAAGCCCTCCTCTTGAGCAGTTCTGGCAGTGGGTAATGAGCTGGGGAAGAGGCCGGAAGTATAGATTGCAAAGTGGCTAAAATACAGCTTTTGTTCAGAGTGAATTCCTAGATTGTAAAGACAAGAAACCAGCGGGGAGGTGACATCCCAGGCCCAAAGTCTTTTTTCACTGAGGAGGCACTCGCTTGTTTACTCCAATTTAGACTGGAAACTACATCCTTTTAGAAATGATTTATCCATTTATCCATGCAGACACAAATGAGAGACAAATCAGGCGGAACAAGAAAATTAAAAAAAGCACAAGAACAAAAGCATTTTCAGGGATAATTGCAGTAATACCTACTTTATCCTGGTTTGAGGCAGTTTTCTGCTATGACAGACCTTGAGGGATCCTCTTTAGTGAGACTTTCATGGGTCTTCCGACCGAAAATAGCGTGATGATAAAAAAAATGCACGGTCCACGTTGACTGAGGCAGGTTAAGATAAGATAAGATAACTACTACTGTTTAGTTTGAGTAATATTGATTTTAAAGGGTAATTATATGCAAAAACACAGCACAGTGATTTGTAAGAGGAAGGATCTCACAACTCTGTAAAGTTATCCAACAAGGTGGCATTTCTTTTATCTTTCTTCTTAGCCAAATGGCAGAAGACGTGACAAATGTGTGTTTGCACATATTCAACTGGCCAGTGCAATGCACTGTCAGATTGTTTTATGGTAACGGTTGACCCGGATTAAGCTTTCTTGCTTGACAAGCTCTGCAGTGTGCAATGGTCTCGTTGCAATCAATGAGCTATTTTTAATGCAGTACCAAAGTTGGTCTGGACACTGCCTTACTCTCTATGAAGAACCAAAGACCCAGCAAACCTCAGAGTGGAGGGAAAAGCTTCGTTCTCACACTCTTTTGTGGCCCGGCAGCAACCTGCAATTAAACCTCAATTTGGTAAGAAGCCCATTATGGGTCCTTCTCTCAACATTAATACATTTGTTACACTTTGCCAAACAGAACAAAACTCAGATCCAATGTGCTAGCAGTTAATAAGGCATGTTATCATTGGCCCCATTGATGCACAGTAGGTACACAGAGAGCTTTGGTGATAAGGAGCAGGCTCAAAGTTAGATTGTTAAGTCAACTGCCACATGCTTTCCTTTCCTCTGTTCATCTATTTCTTTTTTGGAAACAGCTCAATCTTTAACAATATCCCCAAATATCTGTCTTACGTGAGTGCAGACACTCCCTACATCACCAGCACTTCCAGGTTAGCTTATCTCATATTTTTGCAATTATATCTTGGTTCCTCTCATTTACTCTTATCTTAGTACAATATATTCATCTGATTTGGACAGGAACACACTCTTAATGCTTGCTTGGCTGCCAGTATTTAACCTCCCGAACAACTCCACCTCACTTTCTCTGACTCCCTCTGCATCAACACTGGAGGCAATGCACAGCTGTGAACAAGACGGAGCCTCTTGCGATTCTCCTAGCCCCTGCCCTGCCCACATGATGTTTCTGAAAAACATTTTAATTGACACAGCAATTAAGCCAGACAAGTCAAAACACAGCTCTTCTGGAACCTCTGTGTGGGGAGAGAGTAATCCGCCTCCCCAGGCGAGTTTATCTTGAGAATGTCGAGTATTCATCAGAGATGTATGGCTTGTATCTCAGCCAAAGAAGAGTTCACAGCAAAGGCAATATTTAAGAATGATGTGCGATTAAAGCTGTATATCTCCACTGGGAATACTGGGAGATTAATTGATGAACATTATCATTAAAGGGTCATACCAGTGCTTTTGCATATTTTATCTAATTAACTACAAATTAGATCTATGATACCTGGCAACCTTTTTTCCAAAACACACAATAAATTTTTACAATGAAACATCATGCTCAGTTTGATTTGATAACCCTAACCCTAACCCAAAACTTCTAATTCACTACATGCTGAATTACATGCCAACACAGGCTTTGATAGATTCTTGTGGTAACGAGTTTGCTGTTCATAAGTCAGTTCTTAACTCTCAACTGTATTTACATGCAACAATAAATTTGACAAAAATCAAACATTACATGATCTCCAACAAGTTTCAAGTCTAGGCATGTCGGTTTTCACACCACACTGATGTTAATGGATGTCTGACAATATGACAAAAATATTAGAAAATCTGCACCAAAACAACAATTACATCATGCTTGTATTTTAGCCAGCAGTGAAGCACATGCAATTTGCAGTTAAGTTACTAAGACGTGTAATAGTGGCATTATGTTTTAATGGCATACAGTATATTGTCCATTTCACCATAAAATAGTCGACACTTGGGTTTGGCAGCAAAATAATGTGGGTGAGCTGGTAAATACAAAAAAACCCCAAAAGATCTGGGAACGCTCACTGTAGTATGTAGTAAGTCATCCATACAAAGAGTTAACATTTCTACATGTGCACATTATTATATATTAATTTTACTCTATATTCTGAGGATAAGATAATACATAGCTTTATATAACAGCTGTTTTTTCAAGTGGTTTTCCTGACTCAAAGGAGAGATAAGTCATAAATATCCGCTCACTCCACAGCACACTGAGGTTAACAATGATGTATTGCTGGCAAGGACTCGTTCTCTCAGATGATATTTATCACAATCAGCCTCAAGGCCTTTTTATTTCCTAACAAGCGTGTGAGGGATGAAGTCGGAACCAAGGCTGCAGCTTCAGGTTCCATTGAAATGGAGCCTTAAACAGTTGCACCTCATAACATTCATCTCTGGCCAATCCTCATTTCTAATGAAATTAACTGTGTGCCACATCAGAGATGGTAAAGACTTGAAGGTCTTATAGCATAGTCCTATATCTTAGATCCACTCTGAAAATATCATTTAATTAAATTAGATTTACTTTGTACTCAAAGAAGACCATGTGAGACAAACAAACCACTGAGAAAAAAGAAATGATAACTACCGCAGGCGTATCAACACACATTTAACATGGCCATGAAAGCTTCCATCACAATAAACTCAAAATATATGCAATATAATTAAAAAGGAGAGGAAACTCTCTGACGGGTAAACTATCAGTTGTGTCAGAGATTGTCTGGGGTCATGACAGTTCTTTTCGTAGCTGGTACAGACCCTCCCTCTGATTCATGGATGAAAGTGAATTTTCTTGACATCTCAAGAGGCAACCATCGTCAAGCAGCTGAAGCATGTTGCTAAGATAGAGAACTGGGGACGTGTTAAACTAAGAACGATGAAGAGGCAGAGGTTGGCCCCAGCTGTGAAAAGACTTATCACTGCATCTATCAGCAATCCTGGTGCCTGCATGTTAAAGCTATTTTAGGACTTGACAGAACTTGGTTTGACGGATTCTATACGACATGAAAACAGCATGCTAATATTATGCAACTGAAACAGCACGCAATTTTAAGATTGCATAGTTTATACTTCCTTGTTGATTTCTTTTTGGGCTTTCTTGTACTTTTACTTTAGTTGCAGCCAGAAGACACACCTGTTTTTCCTTTAGATGTGCAAATCATAATAAATGGAGTCATCATAATTAAGTCTGAGTTATGGAATTCTTTTGATGCAGACAAGGTATTCATTCTCATCTTGAAACAAAATAAAAGGTCTGTTCTTCTTTTCTGCCATTGCTGGTAAGAGACCATAGACTGGTATGGGACAATGTGCACCACAGAACCATTCACTGTCCCTGTGTCAGCGCTGATGACCACAGTCAGCAGGAATCAATCACTGTGATCTGCACTGTGTCTGAAGCCCCTGCCAAAAGTAAGAGCAAAAGAGACACTCCCAAAAAGAGCAATTTTATTCCCAATTTAACACTTCACCTATGGAAAAGAAACCTTTTAGAATCTAACTGCAGCTGAAAAACAACTTGGAAGTTATGTTAGTAAATTGCATTGATCAACTAACAATTTCCACACACTCCAACCAAGCTAGAGAGTCCTAAAGTGCCTCTGAGATTAACCCCACAAACACAAACACATGACTGAGCTTTAACCGTGGGCTTGCAGCCTCAATGGACCCACTGAAGAGTTAATTCCACAGTGAGTCCCATCCCCACAGTGTGTCATTAAAAGCGCCGCATCTCACCTAACCATCGTTTATCTCTCCGCTGCTAATTAGTTCCGATCAATTACCTTTACTCTATGCTGCTTCCACATTTAAGAAAACAGGAAGGGCTGCTTATTCATTACTGCTCTTTTGCCGGTCTTTTAAATATCCCCCCAGGTTGGTTCCACTAGCTAAGGCCTTTTTTTTTTTTTTTTTTTTTTTTTTTTTAGCTGGGAGGCCTCCATTAAAAAGCCATCGCTCACCACGGCGTTCAGCGTGTGACAGAGGTGGGCGATGGGACCCCCTGGAACCCCTCTCTGGTTAGTGCACCGTGATGGAAAAAGGGGAGGCTAACTGACTTAATTACAACTTTAAAATAGCAAATACTCGTCACAGTTGAGCTGCAGTACTGAACTCCATCTGACAGAGTTATGAGCATGATGTTATCAGTCATTGCCCACCTGAACTAGAGTTAGGAACTTTATTGTAGCAGTGAACATATCAGAAATACAACCACCATTGTGACAAATGTATGAATGGCTGCCTAATTACACACCAGTGGAGCTGAACGCCAGTTAAGAGACAGGATATAGACATGCCCAACAATCAACAGTTCATGATTTGCGTGTGCAATAATATTGCCCTGGAAAAGTCATCTAACAAACTCCTTCTGCACTTTTTGCATCTCTGTTCCTCACCCTCGCTGTCTGGAAGGTAAAACATAAGCACGTCCAAAATGGGAAGGTGGGAGAAGACATGTGGGGGTAAAATGATCCACACTGTAGCCCTTGAGAGAGAGTTTGGACTGTTTCAGAGCTCGGGGGCAAAGAAGAAGAAGTGAAATTCTAGCCTGTACTCTCCCTGCCTCTCTTTCTCTCTTCGTCCTCTATTCTATGTCTTGCCCTCCCTCTGTCAGAGCGGTTCATCTTGGACTTGAGGCCCGTTTGTCTTCTCGTAGAAAGGAAATGCAAAGTAGGCTGCTCCAAAACTCTGGGAAACGCCACAGGACGTCCCTGGGGGGGAAATTAAATACAGCCGCTAAGATCTACACAGTAAAGTGGCAATAAAGTATTCATTAACCCTCCATTGAATGGCTAAGCAGGGAAACAAGCAACTGAGTTAAGAAGTCAAACAGGGACACATTAGTGCTCACAGTAACACCACCCCCTCTCACGTTAAGATTTACAAAACAATAAGAGTTCAATAGCACGTACATTCGCTCAGACAAGCAGTGGGATCAGAGAATCAAAGAAGAAGGGTGAGTGATTGAACAAAGTGAGCAACATTAGGGCATTACCAAATAGTTTCACAAATATCCCCCCTGATACTCATAATCCCCTGCGCTTTCATATTGCAACACATCGCCCACTGGTTGTTTTGGCAGCACGCCAGGCTGGAGCGGAGGATGTAAACAGTTTCCTCTGCTGCTCCTCTTGACTTTCATTTTTCCTCCATCCAAGGACCTCATTTTTCACCTCCATTCTAAACTGCTGTCCTCCCTTTGCAGCTCCACAGTGGTGCTCCTTGGACCTGGACTGAGGAATCTATAGGAAGCACAGAGAAAGGCCTGCGGGATGCTGTGCGCTGCATTCATTGACAAAGAAGGCCTGATGCCAGTTTGACGCCCACCCCCAGGTCTCCCAGAATGTGAATGAACTTCTGTGAATAAGAGGCAAACCTACACAAACGCCTGTGGCTATAGGACCTTCACAGGGGGAAGAGTGTGTGGGCGACGCCAAACAACAACAACAACAAGGGGAACTGCTTGCCAGGGTTCCCCCTTTTTCACTCCCTCACCAATCAAGAGGAGGCACCGCTACAGGAGGGGGCCTGAAAGGATGGGTCGCTGACAAAAACAGCCTGCCAGGGGGTCACCACTAGCCTCGGCCAGGCCTCAATGGATGCGAACGAGAGTCCATCCACACACATTGTAATTAACACCTACTCCACCAACAGGCAGGAGGCAGCAATAGGGAGATCTCCAAATCAGCATTTCAAAACCATGCCACTACAAAGGCATCAAAGTGCATGCAATGTATTATGCCTGAGGGCTCTTATGGGCTAAACTCTTCAGTGTGTCTTCCAATCAGCCTCATTCCCCTTACCAAAGAGGAATAGTATATGACCTCATCATTGACCAGATGAGGAGGTGGGAAGAAGGGGGCAAACACGCTGAATGGATAGGACTGGGAGGTTGGGGGAAATGCTGACTGCGGTTTACTCTTAAAATGCTTGAGTGAACTCCACATTAATGATCAGTATGGCTTAAAATTTACAAATTCAAAACTTAAACTGCAAAGTACCTTCCAACAAAACCATATGAGGCTAGATATTGAGCGTGTTGGTTTAAAACACTGACGGGCAGCTTTTGAATGTTGATTATGAATGTTAAACCAAGTAACGGAGGTCAAAATGCTGGACTGTGTCTGTATTTTATCATACAAGTTAAAATTTTCTGAAATTGTTATATAAAGCTACACTACACCAGGTCTGGTTCCGATCAGTCTCCGTTTTGTGCTTTGATCTGATCCGTAATCCACCCAAATCAATTCAGCCTGCCGCTCTGATTTACCACTGATTAACTGCAACCAGAAACATTATATAGAGAACAATATGAGATTTATTTAGATTATGGATGACTTCTTTTCTTGTACACTGCACATTTCAAGCCCTGTGAAATCCAAATATTTAAAAAAGGTTCTTCATTCACATGTAAGAAAAGTGCTTCACCATCATAGGCATAATAAAGGTTTAACCAAAATCACTATCTGTGTATCTTCTGTCAAGCTTAAACATCTTGGAACATTACAACTGATCAAAGCATGCTAGCCATACAATTTTCTTTAAAAAGCACTTCTACTGCTCACCGATTATATGCTACATTGTACAATATGTGCCATGTTACATAGTCTGTTTAATTGAAGATCATCACATGCCACCAAGACATCAGAAATGTTGAATTACCAAGAGAAAATGTTCACTGTAATAACCAGTTAATATTCTATTCCACTGGAGACAACCTAAAACCATAGCTCTACTCTCCGACTACTCCATTTTTGCAGGGCCTAATATGGCAAAAATTCTGTCTCAGCTACTATTAAACAGTACTTTTCTGTACTGTACTGTAAAATGCATCTATGACTGTGTGTGTTCTCTAAAGGAAGTGCATTGTTTTCTGCCTCATTTTAATTTCACGGTACTGGGTGCAGTCTCACAGCTGAAATACACCAGACATCAGGATGCAGCGTATCACATAGGCGGGGCAGGGAGTGGGGGTATTCTACCCGCTGAACGAACTCTGGTTTCCCTCACTACATGCATGTTGAGTTTTGCCAAGTGATAATGCAGTTTCGTTTGCAGGGTTTGGCAGAGTAGGCTGATACTGGTAATTAATTAATGATCGTTTTAACCACAGGATAATGGATACACATTGATTTTTTTTATGTGTGATGTAAAAGAAGCCCGCAAGGTTACACTGCTGTGTTACATTGCCTCTGGTTCAATGAGGTATTTATTTTAATCAGACTGTACTCGTACTACTGTAATTTTTACCTGTTGGAGGGCCACATAGCCGCACGTAGAGAGAAAACAATACACCTGACGTGTAAAAATAGAGATGAGCAATGTACATGCACAGCTTCTGTGGTCAGTGTAGAAGCTTCAGTCAATTATAATGGGCACACACTGTTTTTACCATGTTACAGCAGAGGTGTTGCACCCTGTCCGTGCCTGGTGTATTTTGGCCATCAGTCATAGCATATATTTAAGAGAGTTAACATAAGCGGGTCAAAGTTTCAGCAGTGTAGGCAGCAAGACACATCTGAAACTTAATCCTCCTCTGACAGAGGGTGAAAAATTATGTGAAGGCCGTAGATCACATGGGGGCAGTAACCTTGACCTCCTCAGTCAGGGTCATGCCCTCCCACTTGAACTTTCCGAGAAACTCCCATGTACTTAAGGTCTACAGGGATCTACAGAAGCATGAAGACGGTCTTTAATCAAACTTTCACTTATACTCCTATTGACCAGGAAGAACACCGTCTATATACAATCTATGTCATGATGATAGCCACAAGCTAGAGTACAATGTACTTATTTAGATGGACATATCATATATGCAACAGTAAAATAATTTCCATTCCAAGAGATAACTACAAATGAAGAGAGAAAAAATGCAAAAATCAGATATTCCCCGTATGCTTTTGACCATAAAAACACCTCTTTCAAAGTAAGAAAAAGATGTGATGCAAGATGAATTAAATCAGATCTAAATCAGATCTAAGGACAAAGAAAGAAAGTATTTCCAGTGCAATAGTGTGCAAAAGAGTTGAAAGCAGATATGATTCAGAGAAGGTGATATGAGGTACTTCTTAAGATAACTTGAAAGCCAGCAATTGCAAAAAGGAATGACTCTACTGTTCAGAGTGGAGTGAGGAAACCATTGGGGAGCCAAAAGAAAAGGACAAGATTGAACATGTAATGAATTGGCATTTTGTAGAAAAGAGTCAGCACCTTAACGGAGAGCATGGAGAGGCAGTGTGGAGGGTGGGAGTGTAGATCCCTTCAAGAGGCTGATATGCCAGCATTGGGCTTTGAATTTGATACGAGTAGCTACAGACAGCCAGTGGAGGGTGTGGAGGGAGGGAGGTGATACGGGAGAATTTGCAGAGGTTGAAGGCAGTTTGCAGTATTCTGGAGGAGTTATGCAGGGGCTGAAGGGAGTACTTTAACAGGCTGGCTACAAGAGAAATGCTGAATCCCAGAAAGGAGATTACTAAAACTTGAATACCATGCAACATTTTCATGCACCAAATATCAAGTACAATTGTGTAACTCCTGATCTGAGGGACATAATTTGTCTTGTGAGTAGCTGAATGAGGTAGGGGGGTCAAATCACCACTGAGTCAAGATGAGAAGACAAAGGAGCATTTCATAGTGGTGGCTCAGTTTAGAGTTGTTCACCTGTGCGGCCACAAGGGCTGCCCCCCAATTGTCGACCAATTGTAATTAATGAGAAGAGTCTTAATCGAGCAATTTCAGTTGTGTGATTATTCGCAGGACAAAAAACCTTCAGAATCCATTCAGGTGCTGTATCTTGTCATTTACTAGACTAGGACAAAAGCTAATCTCTGTTGGAACAACACAGCGAGACTCATTACTACTTTAGCCATTAGCATTGCTGTTAACAGGCGGCTTGCTCTGTGCGCTTGTAACGTTTATATTTTAAAGGCTCATTATTATAGTTTCTATTTCTCTGTAATGTAGCACAGTGTTAACAACTTCTAACATTCTCTCTCAGCCCCGGAACCCAAACCATTTTGTCACGCCCCAAAAAATATATTAAAATAATTAACTTAATATCATAAACAAGTGAGGACTAGTCAACTAGGAAACTCCTTTGTTGGGGGCAGCCCTAGAGGCCACAGAATTCATGTTCCATCTCATGTTTTCACCTCCACCTCTATTAACCTTCTCTTCTTTTGCACCTGATTCATCCTGTTTCTTTTAAGTAACACTTTTAGAGGAGATATCAAAGCGTAAATGCATAATGAAACTTGGGCACAGGTTTGAGCTGGATCCACAAACTCGTCTAATCCGCCTGGACCATTATTCTACCTGACACCTTAATCTGCCACAAGAGAAACACTAGCGCTAAGAATATACTGTGTTCAGCCCCAGCGGCGGTGCAGAGACAAAGCCAGTCTGAGACCTCAACCTGTTTATCCAGTCTCCACTAATGCCCTGTTTTCTCAGGTGAGAAAAGACACAAAATCCCACAGGAAGTCTTAATTATGCCACCTAGAAGAAAAAAAAGGACCAACCTTGAAGCTTGGCAGGTGTGCAAGAGAAAGTGTCACAGACTAAAATGAATCTGGATACCTGCGTGTCAAGTCCAGAAACACACATCATTATCTGTTTGCAATTTCCTAAACAAAAAGACAGTTTAATAACAAAAGCATATGAAAGACAGTTTCCTCCACATCACTGTACATTTTTATAAAGTTTAATCACATCCGACAGGGCTCCCACAACGTGACTGACATACTCTCCAGCTACCATACAGAGAGAAAAACCTTGCCCTGGCAGCTTTTGTGATTACAGGAAATATCCAAGTACTGTCTTATTACTTAGCTTCAACATGTGGAATCATTTACTGCTCCAACATGTTTGTCCATATTCTACATAGACATAAAAGACATAATTGCAGCAGCTTTTGCGCCGTTTGTAGTGCTTGCTCTAATTCTGTATTTTTGGCCATATCACGTAAAGCTGGAGAAAAAAAAGAATACAATTGTAGTACCATAAATAAAAACATATGGAAGGAGATGCTGCACCAGTGGGGAGAAAGTGATTCACTTTATCTGGACAATTTGGCTGGTATTTTCCAGTCTGGTGAGGAGGGTTTCGGGGGTGGGAGGGGGGCAACAGATGCAACAACATGCCCGTGAAAGACAAGACGGACAGACAACACTGGGTCCTCAGTCTTTTTGAGAGACGATCTCAGTTTCACTCGAGGCGAGGAACTGACAGGGCCCGTAACCCGACTCAGGAGGCTGTTCCGCAGGTGAAACCCAGACCAAAGAGGCAACACCATGCACTGAACACAACATATCTCTCTTTCTGCAGATGCTAAAAGCGAGCAGCGCTGCCATGCCAGGAATCCCAAACACCCTGGTCTCAGTGCTTTTATTGCTGTTCCCATGCCAGGCGGAAGAGAGCAGGATAGGGAAGACAGACCGAACTGCAGAAGGAAAAGGAGCATTCAAAGATGAGACTATATTTAGACAGCACTCTGTCACCTTCAGTTTCTCCCTAATCCCTGTGCTGGAAAGGTGTAAGAACCTAGTTACCTGCTAACACGTCCTCACCTGCACGCACACAATATATCCAACAACCATTGGCCAGATGTCGGAGAAAGAGAATACAGAGAGTGTGGATACGTTTTCCTCTTTTATCAAACATTAGGACCACCCAAGGAGCCTGCGATACACTTTACAACTTTGCGGCCATATGGCATGAGAATCAAGTAGAACGAGGTGCCAAGTGACTATATTCTATAACACTCCAATACAATGACTCGATTCATGGGCCATCATAAAGACGAGCTTGTGTGCATTTAACAGCCATGGGAAGGAGAGAATAAAACAGATATTCCAGGAGCTGCAGCATCAGCGCTAGGTGGGAGGCGCAGACAGTGCTAATGGTTGGCTGACACAGCTTTGAGATGACACCCTGACCGCGATTTTATTTGCAGAGGGAAACTGGCACTGTGAGAGACAGACATGAGATTACTGCTGGATTCAGGGGCGATGTGATGAAAGGCTCAGATACACTCATCTTATTTTGAGGAATATCACACATCTGTCCCACACATATGCCATCACACCTGATAAGGAGACGGGTGAGAATGGGAGCAGTGCAGTCTTCTATAATACTACTGCATGTGGCCAACAGATCTAGAAATTGTTTAGGTTCATTGCCAAGATTTATGGAGGCAAATTTGTGCTACATCATCATCATGGAATTAATCATTTGAATATAACATTAATTATTGACGTGTGTAAAATAGGCTATAATAAAAATGCAAAAACCTCACTACATACATCTACATACTATATCTTCAACTTGATTCATCTCTATAATGATAAACAGGGGTTTGTTTTTAAAGTAATAAATTCAGAATTATGAAACTCACTCAATGAAAAACCATCTACACAGATGTATTCAATCCCAATTGTTTTGCTTTTAATGTGACCAAATCCTATGCAAAGTGCACTGTTGCTTTTCTCCAGCAGCCCCTATCATCTTCATTGCATTTCAATCAAAAGAAAAATGTAGCAGTTGGTCTGGAAATAAAATGCAATCATGGTCCTATCAGTCATCTACCAAATAGGGGGTATGGATTAGGTTATAAGGGCTAGCAGACAGGCAGCTAATCGATTCCTGATTCCTGACCTGTCACCTAAAGGCTACTGGAGCGTTCAGCGATTACATCTGACAAGTTGCTCATCCATGCCTCCAGTTTGAAACAGGACAGTGCCTGGCCAGTGATTACAGTTCATTTAGGGATGATTGCTGCATCATTTAGATTGAAATGCAATATAGGCTTCAGGGGCTACTGAAAAAAAATATAATAATGTGCTAAACATTTTGGTTTATTGGGCTTAAAGTGCTTTATAGCAGCAGTGAAAGCACTTGCAGGTGGGCTGCATTCCAAACATTTCAATCTTTGAAAACAATGAATGTTGACTGTTTCTCACTGTGGAGTAAAATGTGTAACAAAGGTTTTCATTTTCATTTTGGCACATTTTTCCAGACCTCAATAATAAATAAGCAAAGTCACGCATGAATGAATTTTACATTGTTCCACAGTGATGTCGGATATCTGATTTAAATGCACCACAAATCCCTTTCTACAAATCTTGGGGAGCTACTGTTGGTTTGCCTCCTTGATATACATATACACACATACTAAGTAGAAAGGACTCTTCAATTCTTAAGTCATGTAAGTGGAGGATTAACAATGTTTCGCAGAGTAGACCTCACACCACAGCCTTCTTTTGCTTGAACATTCACTGTCCTCTCTACACCCACTCAATCAAATTTCAAATGTTGTGCACAGAGCTAAGGATGGTTTCTAGCCGACCAGGACCTAACAATTAAGTGACGCTCTTGAGAGCTGGATCACAGCAGAGTGCAAGTTGCGCCAGTCCAAGCTGCGTTTGCACTTAAACCACCGTCACCACCCTGCCGACTGTGTTCAATGGTTTACCGCGGCGTTACAAATGAGTGCTGTGTGCCTGCTGAGGGAGAAGAGAGTTTTACACTAAATATAACCTGGCTTAGCTGCTGTAGAGAGAGAGGGAGAGAAGCTGTGGTCTGGGACATGGCCAGAGTAATAGTGGTTTTCAATGCTTTGTCAGTCATTACTTTGGTGCTGTGGGATTATATGCACTTAGCCCTCACAAACAGTAATTAGAGATCACAGCCAAACATCAGCAGTGGTGCCAGACTACTGGGGCAGTGGTTTCGTGGCTTCTACATGTGGTTCGGCAATACTGCAATATTACAGTTAGGGCAAAGGTTTGTGCCAGTATACTTATCCAGCAAACCTGCAACAAGAAGAGGAAAAGAGGGGGCTAAAGTTTGGTTTATAGACGCTCTGAAGTGGTTTGTACGATGAAGCTTCTAGTTGCTCCCAAGGGCTCCACTCAAAGGCAGAGTAAAAGCCGGCCATCATCGTTTAAATGCAGGGATAATGAGCTCATTTTCAGACAATCTCACCTGGATGGCATTCATAGCGTCACACATGGATGTTCACATTAAAAATGAAATGGTTATGTCAGGAATGTAAACAAGTGCGATGACTTTCTCACCTCCACACAGCTGGCCAATCACCTCGGAAGTGGGTGTGGGTGTGGAAGTGGAGTCATATTGTCCATTTTGAATAGTTACAGAAATGGCCTTGCAAAGCCACCCCTAACACAACCTCGGAAAAAGGTGTGTCTAAAAAAGCATGTCTGAGTATACCGGCCCCTCAAGCATGATGATTACCTTGAGCAAACATACAAGTCATGTTGCATTTACGTCATAGAGCAGCAAGAAGAGCCTGGGTGCAAATTCAGCAAAGAAACAACATTATAGTTGTTCATTCAACAAGTGAATATTGAGTCAACAGTCAGTTCCATGCTGTCATAGCCAGTCAGGTCAGCAGTGGTAAGACTCTAAGATAATCTAATTTTGACCACTAATGCACCTCTTGAGCGCAAAGAAGAAAGTAACCACTGGAATGTATTGTGTGAACAACAGTAATAACAGTTTAAATATTTACCAGTATAAGTGACAGAGAGGCAGTAAAGGGGCAGGCCAAGAGATAAACTGATAAAATGTTAATTTATTAAAACAACTATTTCCCTGTATGGATATGCTCCTAAACTGCTTTTTTAGCTCACATTTTAAAATTTAATCCTCATCTGTTTTTATTACCAGGCATTAAAAACACATTTTGGAAACATAACCAGTGTGTAACAAGGGCCGACACATACCAGAATGCCTGGCATTTAACCCCAAAGGGGAGTTTCTAACCCTTCACGCTGCCACCCACCCACACAAACACACTCATCCACACATACACTCACACCCGATATAGACTAAAGACTTTGCTGAGGAGTAAAAATAGGAGCCTGCTGTTAGCCCTTCACAGGAGGGCGTGCAGATGAGAAATATTTGAGATAATGATAAGCTTGGTTCCCTTCTTTTACTTCCACCTGCATAGCCAGCGGTGAGCTTATGTATTGTGGCAAAGTTGACCCACATTCTGGTGTTGTCCCGGTGGATTTGGCCTCGGTGGGAGGGGTGGGGGGGGGGACGAGGCGAGGAGCGCTGTAATCCTTATAATGTTATGGTATTTAAAGGACTTTTCCTTTGTACTGACGGCCCATAATTCTATTGCTGTAGCTGTCACAACAGCCGTTTCAAGTTTTATTAACAGCAAGTGATCGAAGGTGAGAGGAGCAGTGTGTGTTCATTCTCACGTGGTCTTTGTGGCACAAGACACAGCTCCACCCTCAGTTGAAGATTACGTCTGCATGGCTTTTCAAAGTGAAAATTTACAATTGAAGAGATTCTCCACCCCGTGTCTGTGTTTACTTTCTACCAGTGTTTACCTGCTGTCTGTCTATCTAAGCAAACTGGGTAAAGCCTGTGTTTAAAGATCTCTAAAATATCTCTGAAAGCTTTTAGTCGTCAGTTACACCTTCCATATAAACAAGTGCATATACAGCGTAGTCAGCACCTTGCTTCAATTTTGCATGGGAGTGTGGGACTGTAGTATTTTTAAGTGAATGAAGGTGTAGCAGCCCAGATAAGGAAGATGTTTATGTGTGGTATAAGGACTGAAATAGAAGAGCCACAGGCATGGATTTAGATTGGGATCTGCTGAATGCATGAACTCAAATATATCAAGGAGGGAATGTGGGCCAACTGCAATAATGTTACACTCAAAACACGGCTGATAAAACTTCCCACAGTGTTTGTTGTCCATTCAGAAAATGTACTGTTTTCTGTGCTCATACCTCACAGTGTGATACATGAGGGGGAAAAAACTGCACATATAAAACAGTCAGCCTCTTAATGGATTTGCGGCACTTGAGTTGAGATGAGTTAGGAGTCTCACAGAGTCAGGGTGCTCATTTTATTTCAGTTATTTTACAGGGATGGGCAGCTCAGATTTGGTCAAACTGTAAATTTAAACAGAAAAAAACCTAGAATGATACTTTACAACAACTTCAACCCTGTGGATAAAAAGCCATCACTAATTTAGACATCTATGTAGCAACTGAGCACTTAACTGTATTAACCTTAACCCCAACCCCCAACCCCTAACCCTTAAATGTAACACTTCAGACTGTGAATATTCCATTATATGTATCTAAATCTATTTAAATACCTTCAGGTAAAACATAAATCGATGCCCAAACAATTCATTACTTTACAATCCAACGTCTTGACTTAACTCATCACTTAGCACTCACCACTAGCAACACATTTAGAGCTTTGATTCATTATGGAAGACTGTTAACTCAAACTAGAAGATTCTCAGCAGTTCCAGACAGACTACTTGATATGATCCGTCTCTTGGGGGTTTCTGGCGACAGCAGTCTTGTCTCAACTAACGTTAAAATGTCAACTGATTATCTAAGGCGGATTTGTTTCACTCCCTCTCCTCATTGTTCAAAAACACTCAGGCTGCTCATCTGACATTGATTACACCTATTTGCTAAACTTAGGCACACTTCTTGCTAACTCTGCCCTTTCTCCTCAGCTTACTAGCACACAAGACGTGATAAGCCTGAACAAAGTCTACCTTCCAAGGTTTATCCCTCAGACCTTAGAAACTCTAATCTTATTGAAATGTATATAAAAAGATACATTTTCCTACTAAACCTTATATCCTCTCAACGGTTTTTTTTCAGTATCGCAGAGGGTGTTCCCCCTTGTCATAAAAGCTGTGCACACTACATGAAGCCAAAGCAAAGCAATTAGGTCCCATGATTTACTCTACCTGCTTTAATAGGGAAGTGAGGGCCTCCCAGATGGAGGTCATGGTTCTTACCCTCACTCCTCAGCTACCGAGTTAATCAGTTTGGAACATGTTTAGTTCACCACTGAGAGAAACATGCAGTTTTATAGATGCAATTTAAGTTTTTCCTTGACACAATGTCGTAATGATCAATAATTAAAAACAGGGAACTGACTATTAAAAACATTCTTTCCCTCAAACTCAGTCCAACATTAAAAAACCTGCTTTTGTCCACACTTGTCGCACTGTGTTCTATAAAAGTTGCAGCTCAGACAAAATGCGCCTTCTCAAACAGCTCAAGCAAAAACTTAACACATCATGATACATCAGGGGAAGTGCAACCAGCTTGCCAAGGTAAGGACTACATGGGCCTCTCAAAAAGCAATTAAGGGAGAGAGAGTCATAATATTGAATGGAGCAGGGGGTGCATTCCTTTGAGAGAGGCAGCAGCAGTAGACTGTGAAATTCATATTGACTGGAGAGGCAAACACACACAGGTAAGCAAGAGAGGCGAGCTTTTTCCACCCTGCTTGTCAGCCACAGAATAGTGCCTGTACTCTCCTGCTTTTAAATGTATTGCGGCTGAGTTCAGTCATCCAAAAATGCACCTATTCAAAAGCATCCAATGAGTCTGTTCACAGTCAAGCCTTGCCGATAGAGTAGAATAGACTTTTTTTTTAATAAAACACATAATTTACACACTTCTCTAAAAACAACACAGCCTTTGTGTATAGAACTGACTAAAATCATATTTGGTAAAATGAAAAAATAAAACTGCTGAGCTCTGGATGTGCGCTCGCTGATGTGTTAAATCCTACTTGATTAAAGCAGGAAAACGCCTTCAACAATGAACTGTGCCAGTCCACTTAATTAAGTCAACTTGTACGAGGGAGCGGTGGGAAATGGAAAGTAAAGCAAACAGGGGCGCTGCTGCTCGGTCCCTCGGCTTTTCTCTGAATGCTAATCAAAGGCTTGATCTCCTAGCAGGACAGGCCTCAGGGACGTCGCTCTGCTTGGCTGATCCTGGCAATTTGCTCTTGATAATACCCTCTCTCACTCTGCACCCCACACAACCCGGCAACCCATCTCCCCTCATCTGCACGGCCAGCGTAACGCACAAAAACAACCCCTAAAGCACACGTCTGCCTCACCAGGGAATAATCACATAATGCTCATAGAGTTATTACATGCTCCTTATTATGCCTTCTCCCTTTGTGGCTCCAATTTAGGGATTCCATAATAAAGATGATTGAAGATAAAGACACTGCAGTTGATTAAGTAAAACAATAATCATGTATATTGTTTCAAAATGCTTATGCACAAGACATACACAATCTTTTCGATGCGTGCTTCTGCTCAGTCATTGTTTACGTTCTTAATTGTTTGTGCAATATAGGCCAGTGGAAGCATCTGGTGATTATTACAATGCCTGGAGGTCTGAGGAGGAGGGGGCAGCAAATGAGAATTGTATGATTTGTTTGTGGTCTGCTCAGTATAGCTCTGCGGTGTAACATAAGAGTCTGATGGTGCTGTAAGTTCTTCCTCAGCAGAAACCTGCGGCACTTATCAAAGCCACAATAGCTCCGATTACACAACTGTCATATCATCAGTTATAGAATGAGCAAACACATGGCATAACCCTAACCCTAACCCAAAAGAGGAGGAAATGAGAAGAGTTGGAAACATCCGAACACCAGTCGCAAACCAGGAATGAGAGGCAAGGGGGGGATAAAAGAGGGCAGGATGACTGACAGTCAAACCAATATGAATGCATGTGTAATGAGAAAAGCTCGTGTCATACCTTTGAAGGAGATGAAGACACGAGGTGCGGCCAGTGAGTCATTCATCATTGGGTTCCCGAGAACCAAGCTGGACAGTGCCAGGAGGATGTGGACCGTCCACAGACCGTCCAGCTGCATTGTCGACCGACCTCCAGCAGCCGTGATTTAAAAAAAAAATCTCTGCAGGGACAAAAAGGAACACATAAGTACATCCTTTCTAAACTCCTAACCAAAACTGAAAATCTGCCAGAGTCTGTTTCTGTTTGTGTTTATAAATTTATGTGGCATGTCAAACCAATGAGTCCCAAAGGACCAATCTCTGTGAGTTTTGGCAACGCAGTACTGAGGTGTAGAGATTACACCCAGATTTCTGGTAGCTTCACAAAACTGATGAGTCCTGAAGGAGATGCGCCAAACTTTCAGAGATTTTTTACACACTTCCATTTGGAAAAAATTATCTTTGTTTTTATGACTGTGTGCACGTGTGACAGACGGATGGAAAGATTGTGCTGACTCTACAGGGAGAAGCCTTTCTTCTGTTCTTCTCCACGCACCCCAAACACATTCCTACTTCATGACACCATACGTATGTACTGCTCTTTAATTACAGGCTCACCTGATACCAAGTTATACCACGTCCTCATGCTTAGTAGAGTAAGAGACAAAAAAAAAAAAATGGGATGGGCACAATTTGAAGTAAAATATTTACTTCTTGCCAAAGGGCTGCTACAGGAGTAACTAATGGTCTCAGCTTCAATCACTGACTGGAACACTTTAACAAGTCCTCCAAACAATGCAGTGATGGTCATCAATTACGTCTCAAGTTAATGAATGATCAACAGAGTGCAACCGCAATGATCCACACATACGTCACATATCATTAGAAATACTTGTCTAACAGGGCACCTCTTGCCTTTGACCAATCTCCATCAAATCCACTTTTAGCCCATTAATCATCTACTGTGTTGCCACTTCTACAGCCTATTGTGACGTCTTTGTTTTCATGGGATCTGATAAAACTTTTTTTTAACTGCACTCTACTGAACTCACTGATTGGACTCTGAAAGTGTGATGACTCTACAAGGCTCTTCTCCCAATACTCAAACCACACTTCTGCTTCAGACACTGTACAGTGCATTTGGATCACAAACACACATTGGGAGATGTTAGCAGAGCCAGGCTGAGCTCAGACTGGTTGGCTAGAGTGGATTTATGAGCATAACCAGCTGTTTAAACCTCAGCTATTTACTGACAATTTGTTAACCATCCAGCTGTTTATTCTGAGACAGAGGCCAAGTCCTTCACACTAGCAGATTAAATCAAACAAGGCACTGATGACAAATGGTACTGAGGAGAGTGAAAAACAGGGGGCCAATTAATTGTACACTACAAGTCTATAAATATATATGCTCTTGAAATAAATTTGTGTTGTTGAATGAATACATCACTTAAAATTTACTAAAGGAACATTCATGGAAAACTATAACCATTTGAATCCATCATGAGTCTAAATAGCGTAATTCCCACAGATGAAAAGGTATAACATCTACTGATGCTACGACTACTTATCCATTATTTATGTCTACAAGTTTTAAATTGTCATATTTAGGGCAATCATTCAAAAACAAACTATACATATAAAGGCAAAATCCAATAACCACAAGTTGATCAGTGCGTAATGTTGCAACATGCCTCCAGACAGTGTTAACCTCCTCCTGAATCCTGCTCAGTGGACAATAAAAGGATCCTCTAGCATTTGGTGACCATCCAAATATTAGAGGAAGACTAATTATTTGTTACCATCCTCCACACTAAACACTTAACGCAATCAATTAATTAATTAATCAAAATGCACCGACTGCCTGGCAAGAAAGGTAAAATTATGAGAATAAGAAAAAAAACGTGAAACTTCCTTAATATATTTTTATCACTATGCCTGCGGGTGTGAACCGCCTGTAATGAAGAACACAAAATGTATGCACCATTTTTCAATGTTGCTGAAACATTATATAGACTGAAATCTGTGTGTGACAGACTGGCAGGCTTGGCTACACATGGGCGACAGAACTGTAAACAGTCTGGTGTGGAATTGGAGCGCACGGCAAACTGAACAGCAATTAAATAAAGAGTAATAAAAAGATTAATGTAAGAATTTCACTGGTTTACTATTAAAACATTAAAATATCATGGCTTGGTATTTTAATAAAATGTTAGCAAGAGATAATAAACTGGAGACATGCTGTAAATAAAAGAAATATAATTATGAGAATTAAACAAGCGCGCAGCTGCACGCAGGTAAGCCTGTCTATCATTAATAATGAGGCAGGTTACATAGAAAATAAAACCTGAAAGCATCAAGACAAAGTAATCTGACCTACCTTGTTACAGCTTTCCGAATATAACTTCAGATCCAATCTTGCAAGTCATTGAACAAACCAATTCCAATAGATCGGTCACTTTCGCCTCCAAGTTGAAATCAATAACAACAATATAAAATCCCGGTGCTGCTGGTGGACAGTCCGTGTTGAGGGGGGGCAGACTGTACCTGTGCACAATGCGCGGTTATTGGCCCCGGAGGAGTCAGTGTACAATAAGAAAATTACAGTTTAAAAAAAAGAGAGAGAAACTGTCTCTCTAGTTCAATCTTCGGGATCGCGAGGCGACAATGTGTTGTCTCACGACTACAATCAACATCTCGTGGGAAAAAAAGCAGCTTGAAACAAAGTCCCTGTGTTGGAAAAAGGGTCCAGGCACGCAGCGTGTGCTCCTCAGGAAAGTTGGGCGCTCCTGACTGTAGGGAGGCAGGGCGCTAGCAGGTGGATGCAGAGGCCCATTCGCCTTAAACACACCCACAGGGCGGGCAGCGCCGAGCCGAGCCGCCCATCAGCCAGCCGAGGGAGACATGATTTACCACAGTGTTACTGACAACCACTGTATGCTGTCAGAGCCGTCAGCTGGCTGGAGAATGGACGAAGAATAATGGGCACTATAGTGATTTAAATTGGATGTTTAACATGTACTCACAGTGGCTGGATTTTTTTTTTTTTTTTTTTTTTTTTTTTTTTTTTTTTTTTAAAGGCACCCTCTATTGATTTGAAGTTGTAACTAATTGCTTTATAAATGTTAATGATTCATTTATTTAGACTTTATAAATCAGTTATAAATCAGGTTGTCTGGTTTCTATTTGGTAATAATACAGTTATAAAAGTATGCATAATATGGATGTAATAGTCATTATAACTCTGTTGTAAGTAGACTACTGATGGAATATGTTGATGAAAGATGTTAATAAATGTAGCCTATTTCAGTCCAGACAGTCTGCAGCCCTCCCACCTCTGGAAATAAGTGGTCAAACACGGTCTGGGATTTTTTTTAAATAATCTGGCAACCTGAAATCTGCGCTCATTAATGGATTTAATAAAGGCTTAGTCACAACTTTTATAAACAGTGACATTTGGAGAGTTGTAGAAAAAATTAATTGGAATTCATGTAAAATCTATCAAACTTGTATCTGTATGAGCAGATGGAGTGCCTTGTTCAAGACAGCATTTAATGGCCGAATAGTGTTAGTTACAAACCCATACTAACCCATATTCTGTTTTAAATGTCAATTAATGGCAAAATTTCTTAAATAATGACTAAAAATCCAACTTTTATGGTCTCTTCATGGAATTGTTAAAGACATAGATCTTATTGTAGTAATATTATGATGATGATGATGAAATATTATAAATAGTGACTGTAGCCAAGTTAACATGTACTATTATCATACTATTATCATGTATGAAGTCATTTTTAAGTGACTGCTACTAATATGAACAGTTTAATTATTAATAACAACTTAACCTGATATGCCCAATGGTTTGTTACACAGAATCATCTAAGAAGTTGTTCATGGAAGCTGTTTGATAAAGGGCAGTCACTTTCAAAAAATATTTGGCAGGTGATTGGATAAACCACCTGTCTAGCACCATGTGTCCGAACCACCAAACAACCAGTGGTTCATAACTTAAAGCCTTACAAGATGGCTTTTTACATGATGATAACCATAAAAAAAAATCAGCTCCTGTGTATCCTGTGTCAGGTCTCCTTTCCCTTCTACAGCTGCTATAGTATGGCAAAGTGTCTTCCACACAGGAGGTGTTTGTTTGCTTTGAATCAGTTGCTTGTATTTCCATCTTTCTATCTCTGTGACAACCAGAGAGCCACCATCTGCCACCCACACATGAGGTTTAGAGAGAAATGCTCAACAAGATTCAGTTTATACGCTGTCTACACATATTCTTATTCTCTCAATCAACAAGTGACCAGCCTTTAAATCCTTTAAATCCTTTCTATACCTTTTTTTACATGCTCACAAGTTCACTTTTACCTACCTGAGTAATACTTTTAAAAGCCTGTTTTATAGAGATAATATTAACTTTATCATTCATTGGGTAAAAGTTTCATTTGAACAAGTTTATTACAGTGTTACATCGGCTTCATTCCGTTGAATGTTTGACCTGCAAAGTCAATTTTAGTGACTTAGAGCTCAGACAATGTAATGATTGTTGGCTCCAACTTATCAGAAATTAAAAGTCTTATCTGGGTTATGTACTCACTGATTTGTAAAAAGAGAGAGAAATGTAATTCATTTGATGGTACACGGAAAATGTCAATTAAAATGCTTAATTTGCTCCTCTATTCAAACAATGATTGAACACTTTAAAGCCACATAGTTACCGCCTGTGAAGATTTTCTAAAGCTCATTGAGAAAATTAAACATTTCCCCATTTTAAATCATATTCCATTCAGTGTCCTTTCACACCTGCATTATCTGCCCCTCATTCAATCTGGAGCTTTAAATTGCATGCACCCGATTCACCATTAAGCTCGTCTGGGAGTTAGAGAGAAAGTTTGTCAGGTGTTCAGCTGCCAACTCAATGAGGTCAAAAGGAACTGTCCTGCTCATCTTTTCTTCCATATGTAGCCATGATATTGGCTCTGTATCCCTCACTCTGCAGTCTGACCCAACATAAAGGTTCTTTTTTAAAGTGACTTGGCAGTAGGAAAATAGAAAAGGATCAGTGTACTGGATCTAAGCAGACTTCCTCTTCTTCAGGACAAGTTATCTATTCAGTAGAGACACACTAGATTTTTAGAGAAGCAGGGCCTTTAGCTTGTCCAAAACCACATGGCTTCACATTCCTTACCTGGTCCAGCTTTCTGAGAGGAACTAAACAATCGGCTGCCAGCGACCACCGCATGTAGTCGATTGCACTTATATATGTATATGCACTTTCTGCTTGATGGAAACCCACGGTGAGTTGTGTACATTACCCAGAAGGATGTCTTGCTCCTAAGTGGGTCTGAACTGGAATATTTGCGATAAAAATCTTGCCAGTGCATGATTCCAAGCAGCTGTTGACATCTATCTAGTGGTGTATGAAGTTGTTTTAATGTTCTGCAAAAGGAACCTGCATTCCAGCTGAGGTGTGAACAGTACTTTCTGTGGGGCTCTGCATGGACATGGGCATGGAAAGATGCCAGGTGTTATATCAGCATTTGTGATTCATACACAGTTCAAGAGATCATCTGAAACAAAATCCCAGTGTTCATGAGTGTGGAGAGAGATATGACACACTGTTGCATGCTCTATAGAGGCTGCTTGTGTTTTTGTGTTTTGTGCTGACCCATGTAGGGTTTCAGCTTCTCTCATGGTGAACTGCAAATGTGGGGACAAGAATGTTTTGTTACTGTTGCTCTGTTTTGTCTATTTCGCAACTTTATGATCTTTCTTATATCTGTTTAGACTAAAGACAAAATATGCCATTTGTTACAGTCATCCAGAACAGCAACCATTTTTCTGATCTGGTGCCTTCAAAAGCTGTTACAAATCAGAATCAAAGCAAGAATAAAAACTGCTTTATGATCTGACATCACTGTCATAGAGATTTGGTTCGGTTTACGCAGAAAGACTACTTGGTAAGGATTAGGGAAACATTGTGGTTTGTATTAAAATTACTATTTTGTTAAAGAAAAGGGACCATGGTCTTCATGCTTATAATAATAACCACTTCGTTAAGGTAAGGGAACAATAATGGTCATTGTTAAAAGAAACCAAGACTGATTGTCAGTAGACATGAAAACAGTTTGTCACTCATGTGAAAGTCCAACATTTAAATGACCCATCCAACCACCTCTGACTCTGTCTATCAGGCTTTTGCTGAAACAACTGATGCTTCCCATGGGAGGACAGTCTGGTATCACAAATAGAATTTCTCTCAGCCCAGAATATTGGACTCAATACAACAAAGGAACCATGGAAAACATACCAAAACCCAATGTGCATAAATTATGTTTTTTCAAAAAGAAGAAAGTCTAACACAATTCAAATAGACCTGGGATAATTACCCTCATCCAAAATGCGGTTGACCCAAACAGACCCTAATATGGAGAGAGCGCTAACAGCATGATGCAGTATCAATTAACAAGCAACCGCAGACAAAAAGAACAGCAATCTCTAAATTGACCCTTTTTACAGCTGACATTTCGACTTATCAAAGCAGGAAAAGCACAAGTGGAATAAATAACATAAATGACAGCTGTATCCTTTCAGTGAGCTAGTTCTAGGGATTTGATAGTCTGGGACATTTTTGCATTTTCCCTGCTTTGAAAAGTAAAAGTCAGCAACAGGTTATATCGCTCATTACTTTACATTTGTTACTAACCTTATGTCAAATGCATTAATAAAAAATTCCAAAGCCTCCAAACGGCAATTCACATCTTCTGTATTCAAGACACCTGGAAATAGAAAATAGGACCATGTGGTTTAATAAGAAGGACGCCTAGAGTTAGAAGGTATTTTCTGACCAACATTAGCTAACATTAGTTTAGCCTAAAAGAGTGACCACATGTAGCATGGTAGCATCCTCAATCCTCAAAAGGCTAACCAACTGAGCGTCCTGTGGGCAAACTACTCATGTCAAGCTGGCAGCAAATAACTACTGGTATGTACATTTCTACACTTTTGGTAGAGGCTATCTACCAACACCCCTAGACTACTCTTTGTCACTGAAAAGGTAATCATATTACTTTAACAGGACTAATTAATGCTGTTTGGCTTCCAGGACAGAGTCAGTGGGGCAGTATTCACCTTTGCCCAATCGTGACTTAAATCACAATGTGCTCTTTGTTTCACATTGGCTATGACTACCTCATTGCCAGACATGTGAACGTAATACTGATTCCTGAAAGTATTATGCCTGGAACAAACACACACACGCTCTCTCTCTCTCTCACACACACAGGGATGGACTAAGACACAAAACACAGGCTTGGACTTTTGTCATCCAAACTGGCGCAGGGGGGCAGGGGTTGCTGCTGCTGAGCCAATGATGCATCAGTCTTGCAGCAAACGGCACACTTGCTCTTGTTTTTATAGAATAGTGCTCAAGTGGCCTACATAGCAAAATAGCAAACTGCCCTCTAGGACTTCTCCCATTGCTCCCAATGACCACTCTGACTCTGAATGCAATGACCCTTTCTGAGTGGACCAAGCAGCCATAGTCAGGCGGCCTTTGTGGCATTTGCCCAATTTTCAGATGGCCAATCCATCACTGCTCTCTCACACACATACACACACACATATGCATGTGCAGGCATGCATGCACAAAGCCATCAAACAAAACTAAAACTGTCTTGTTGTGCCAACAACAAGATTTAGTAATATTTCAAATGCAGCCGGAAAGCATTCACCTTGTGCTGCAGCCAGATAGAGAAAAGCTTTGCTCCAAGCACTTTTTGTAGATGATGTCCTCAAAGTTATTTGCATTTAAATGAGAAAAGAAATGCATCGTATCAAGATCACAGGAAACCTCTCAACAGTGTAGAACTTGTTCAACAATTCAAGAGTGTTTAGCACAAACTTTTCTCATCTCAGGAAGTGAGTGACTTAGTGCGAGTGAGTTTGTGAGGCACTTAAACAAGCTAATTAACAAATTAAGTAGGAGAGGAGGGAGTCCAGATATTTCAGGTTCTCTGATCACACTGAATAAAAGTATGCAACTCCCTGGACTGAAGATTACGATTTAGTGCTTGGACCATCTTTCCTTTCCCCTACCTGTGCTTGATGACTTTGAGCAACAGTTTCCTCTGTTATTTTTGGCAACGTGGAGCTCTATACACTTCCCAGACCGTGCAGGCTCAACGATACTTTACTGCCAGTCTCGCCCGTCCTGCCCCAGGGAACCACAAGCCACAGCGGCCAAAATGAAGGAAATGGCTTTGATTTCCTTCCACTTTTCACACATCAAATGGGGAAGGGAAGGAGGACCGTACTGGTCTTGGCCAAGCTGGATAAACAAACTCGTGCTACAGTGTGTGTGTGTGTGTGCGTGCGTGTGTGTGTGTGTGTGTGTGTGCATGTGTTTCTGTCCCATTTTAAATTTGTCAGACACAATATAATGTGTGTGTTGAGGAACAGGTGAGTTCATTTCTGCACACCACTGCTCTACATCAGTGTTGACATTATGTGAAAGGTAAATATTCTGTAATTGAATAAAATCACAAACTGGGACATCAGCCCGTGGAGAAATAGCCAACCCACTTTGAGATTCTCAATACACCTCTGTTGTCTGTGGCTGGCCGTCTGGGGTCTTTTTTTGGCTGTCACTGTAAAGTTGAGTGGCAAAATTTGAGCAAATAATCCATCTAGCAAAGTTTGAATGGTGATTTCATTCAGCAGAGGACTGGGTTTAATTTTTTTTTTTTTAAAGGAAACACAACCAAGTCCTCTAGGTGGGTCATATATGATTCATAATTTGTATGCGTCATACTTCCTCTTCACACCAACTTTCTGGGAGGTACTGAACAAGGACAGAGTTTATGCTGTGCTGCTTCAACCCCTGGGAGAGGTATAAACTGGATTACCTCACTAGACCACTGAAGTGTTTAGATATGCATGCAACAGAAATCATGTTCACAAAGACCCTGATTATGTATTGGGATCTGTAAAACTACTTATCTTGGAGGTCCTGCTACCATCCCAGGACAATGTAGCCATACATTTCACAGAGAATTGGGAAAGGCTTTTAAAAAGTGATTTGAAAACTGATTTGCTGTTGTTGTTGTTTCTTGATTCTGTAATTCTAATTACTTTTTCAGTAAAGGAGTATTTCATCAACAAAAGTACTTTTCTTGTCCAAAGGTGAGTTTCGCTGGATGTGGTCCATGATGTCTTCTTGGGGGAAAATGACAGAGGTCAGACAATCAGTCATTAAATCATTTTATATTTTAATCACCCCAAAAAAATGTTTTAAATGTTTGTTTAAAGGAATAGTTTTAAACACAATAAGCATGTTTTCAAAAAGAACCAACTTTTAGGCCGATATACATGTTCCATTCGATATATCTCATTTTGTTCTCAAATATGTAGTAATAAATAAATAATCATATTGTTTCTCATTTGTGTTATTTCATAATCTAGAGTCCGGGCACAGTCTGTTAATTTCACATTTCTGCTGATGAAGTGCTGCCTCATCTTGTGCTGATAATATTAAAAAGCAGGCCGCATGACACCCTCTTTGTTCCCACAGCTGCTAAGTCTTTAACACTTAACATTACACAACCACCTCACTAATAACTGCTACCAGTCTTTCTGCTTCTGTCAGCAGACCATGTGCTTCAGGTTGACTCACAGAAAAGCACTCAGTCCATGTCAGAAGTCCTCTTGCACAAAGTTCAACTTTTCTCAGTTCTGCATGAAAAGATGCCAGACATAATAACTGTCCAGCAAAGTTGAAAATAACGGAAGGGTGTATATGAACCCTAACTTAAGGTGGAGATCAGTGATATAAAAAACAATCTGTACACTCTCTCCCACCGGTTTATCTATTATGTTGTTGACTTGGCACTGCTTGGCTCCATGGATGCTTCCTGAGGATGTCATGGGACTAGTTGGTAAGAGTACAGTACTTCCTCTGGACTCTCGTTCACTTCCCGCCTTTAGATAAGACACAAAGGTCATAACCTTATATCATGGATCCACTGTTCTTACTGAGCCCCTGGCATGTTTGCTTTAGGAAAAACATTACCGTTCAGACCTGCTTGGCCAGTTACACCGTTGCTGCATGATTTGATTGTAGACATCATTCGCCAAGACAGATGAGTTCAACAAAGTGTCACAATGATTTGTTAATACATGCAAGTATTAAAACACAAACAGACACTGGATTGCTCCAAGGGCTAATTTCTTATTAAAATAGCTGATTAGTCATACAGTGTCTGAAAGGAGAATGAAAGATGGACCTGAACCAGAATGTTGCAAATGTTTCAACTCAGCATAATTTCTATGTTTTTCCAGTGAATTCCAGCTCTATGAAGAGTTGAAGAAAAATACATTACAGTAGTATTTCACTTTGGAGTACAATTTTCATTTTTCAATGTATTACTATTTTCCAATTTGATTCAGTGCCTAGTACCCTCCCATTGTGAATTGCATTCTAAGCATTGTTACTTTTAAAAGAGAATATAGTCTTGTATCATCTAAGTTTCTGTGCTTTTGTTTATCTGTACATTCATTAATAACCTCCAACAGGAAGTAAAGCAAATATAAAACAGTCTATATTGATACTCAAGACAAGAACAAGAATTAACCCACCCAGGCAAACCACAAATGGTGCCACTTTTGTTCTCCTGAGCCTGTATTTTTCCTGTATCTCGATTCCCATGCCAACCATGTAAACCAGCCTTGTTGAAGTATTGGAAGTTGCCAAAGCCAGAGCTGAAAGGTTATCTTGAACCCTGTACAGGAACTAATCCTACAAACTCTCAGTACTAGCCTCAACAACTATTGTTTTTGCATGGACAGGATACTCCCTTCCTCTCTCACACCCTCACCCATCCCACCAACAAAGTCATGAACACCCCCAGGATTTGAAACGTGACGGGATATAAATATATTAAAGAAGAATTATTCTCAAGTAAAATTGTCTACATATAGCAGCAGGCTAAAAATTAACCTAAAGCATATTACTGTTAAATCTATATGTGTACCTAACATGTCTGGCCTTATTTCCAGCCTGTTTCTACAGCATCCACCATTATACCAGTGTTCACAGAAAAGGTACAGACCCACCTCCTGACTTACACTATAAAACCATCTATGGACCAGAATGCAATGCAGCCTCAAATAAAAGGCTAAACTTTTCTCACCTGTCAAACCTCTTGCTCTCTTGCTTTTAATATTGCTGTCTCCACCTAAATGAAGAGCCAACATACAGCTGGAGGAAAGGTCAGGCATGTCCTCTAGGAGTTGGTTGGAGAGTCATGAGGAAACCTCAAACTGAGGTAGGGATAAGCAATAGAGTTTGAGGTGATGTGGGTACACCAAAAAAAGAAAAAGAAATGTGACTTAGCACTGGGTCCCCTGAGACATTATTTTTCATTCATGTTATTTCAACACCTGTTAAGTCACTGAATCATACTCTTCTGCTCACTGAGTCATAATCCTCTGCACTCTCAGTGCTATACTTGTCCCACAAGGAAGGAAGAGCTAAGGAACAACTAAGGAAAAGCTAAGGAACAACTAAGGAAGAGCTAAGGAAGGGGAACAAACTAGCTGTAGTTGTCTCTCTTGGCCAATGGCCCAAAACTCACGAGAATGGGCACTCTGTCATTACTCTGTACATTACTTTGTGATTTGAGTCACAAAATGATGTAATAGTCATGGCCCCTGGAGAACACTAAGGCAGGAGGTGCTATCATGGTATACAATAAATAAATACAAACTTCTTTTTCAAATAGTTCACAATTCAAAACAAACACTAATGATTTCTATACTGATTTCTTAGTAAAAATTTAATTTAGTTTTGACTTAAACACAAAGTCCATTGCCCAATTTGTTCTGTAGCACATTCACTGTCAGGTCACATGTCATGGATGGCCTGCATGTGATTGGAGACAAACTTTTACATTTATGGTAATATTTAGTCATGTTCTATTAACAAGAACGGTTGGGAATTTTTTTGTCATATCACCCTGTGAAGCCATAGAGGAAGGGTGCTGAAGTACCTTCCTTGTTTCCGCTTTCCTGCTGACGTTTGCCTCTTTCCTCTTCACAGGACAGCAGTGCCATGGTTACAGTTCTCATTTTCAAGGGTGTGCCTTACATGCATCATTGGGTGACACTATGCTTGCATGTACACCACCCAACAAGATGGAAACTCACCTCTTATTGCAAAAGGTATAAGCTATTACAAAATGGAATCCTAAAACCAATTGTTTTTCTCTATGCCAAATCCAAGTTTGCTGACTCATGTTAACGTTCTGTTGTTGTACTGTAACTGAGATACAGTAGGCGTGAGCCCGAGGAAATAACAAAACCACACATATTGGCACCTCAGTTTTGCCCATAAATCTCTCATGATGATTAATAGGCGATACTGAGGTGCAAGCCTAACAGGGTGGACTGCACAGTCATCCTCAAAAGCATCCTAAACAATCTCTAGCTGTAGCATTTGCATGGTATACGTACACTTTGATGTCCCTCAGCTTGAGTACAATAACCCCACTTGCCTGCATGGCACTTCTGAGGGTGACAGGAGACTCTGTAACATTGTGTTTTAAGTGCTGTGAAAACTCCTGGTCTCTATGTGAGTTACTTGTATTGTCTGCCATAGTGCTGGAGGGGCTGTGGGCCCTGCATGTCTGGGCTGCTCTGCTTCTCTTTTTGTAGACTACACAGCGCCAGCTCTACTAAAGGCCCAAAGCCTGGATTGAATTAATTTCTTTGGAAACTGAATACACACTGTCAACATGGCTAAAAGATACACTGATACGCTAGGTTTTGAGTTTAAATTCATCCTTAATCACTACACTACATTTGTGGACATACACAAACATGATCAGTCCTTTTTATACATTAATCTCTAATTGTGTTTGGGTGTGAACTAAACCCACTGGGAGGAATAATGTAATGGGAGTGGCTGCTGGGCTCAACTTTGTGAGCCAATAAGACGTGCTTTTCTATGACCACATAGTTATGTGACAAGTGCCAAGGAATTAGACAATGTGTAGCAAAATATTATATTTGGACCTACTAAGGTATTATGTTTACATTAAACTGTGATTGAGGGCCATGCCAATGCGAGGCAAGGCAGGGATAAATATGTTAAAGGGTCCATTCATCCTAAATACTAAACAAAAACATGTCTTCACAAAGCAAAAAAGTATCCAGTGCAGGTAGTTTTGGTTGGTAATTTGCCCAACTGTTAAGACATCAGTCTCTGAGATTTCTCAATCCAAAATACAATGGAGATGATTGGAATTTCATTGTTAGTGCTGCACCAAACAAAATGTATTTCACAACCAAGCTAGTGACTCTATGAAGCTCTCTTTTAGCTAAATGCTAATATCAGCATGCCAACATGTTCATAATGACAAAGCTAACATGCTGATATTTAGCAGGAATAATGTATACCATATTCATCAGCTTAGTGTGTTGGTATACAAGAGTCACTGAATTCATAGCTTTTCATCATAAGGGTGATACAAATCTGTGTACTTAATTCCCTGGCAATCTATCCAGTAGCCGTCAAGAGATTTTACTAAAAAACATAAATGCCAACCTCTTGGTCGCACTACAGGAAAACTCATGTAATCACCAAAGTTAATGGGATACACCCTATGAGGACAATGAGTGTCTGTATAACATTTTGTGGAAATCTATCTAGTAGTTGTTTTGATATTTTTGTCTTGACCAAAGTGGTGGACTAACAAATCCATCAGCTGACATTGCCATCTCTAAAACCATGCTGCTAAAAAATTATGTTGAAAGAAAAAAAAAACAGTTTCCCAGGTACTCTAGATCATTCAAATACGTCACTGTGAAAAGTTTTAATTTCAACTAATTCTACCAAAGACAAAGATAATCTCTTTGAAAACATGTTAGCAGCTTATCCTGTCAAGTAACACTGACACTGTTTCTAAAAAGACTTGTGACTGCTGAACCTTTTAGATGTTATATCATATCAATAAAAAAGAAACCAATGACAGTTTTTTTCTCTACAGAGAAACTTGAATTATTTCCCATTAGCAACAATAACAAAGAGCCTCTGATTTGTTCATATGTGAGTGAAAGTCCCAGCTGGAAAAGACATCATGATCAGATGTCACCTCATTCTCCATATGCTATGTGGCTTGACCCCCCTACAGATGTTTTACCCTAGGCTCCAGGCGACAAAGTAATTAGGTTTTATGCACTTCTAATTATTGATAGTGTTGAGTGGCATAGAGGATCACCTTCTACTAAGATGATATACGAGCAGGTTATGTGAGGGCGTGTGCCAACCCCCCACACACACCACCCCACCCCCGACCATACTCTCCTGAATACCATCTGGCATGTCCTTTAATAGTTTTCAATTTAGCATTAACTCAGCAGTCTTGTCAGTAACGCACTGCTTGAGATTACACTGGCTTTCATTTCACTCAAAACAAGAGCAGGAGGCTTCATCAAACAGTATTCTGCATGAACCTTTTGAACCAAGAAATATTTTGGTTTCTAGGCCTGGTTGTATTTCTGTCCTTCCCTAAAAATCCCTTTGTGCTTTCCTTATACGACCTTTTGGCAGTATCACCTCAAAAGGGTTTTCCAGCACAAATCTGCTCTCTGGCATCAAACATTAGCCTGATGCACGAAATTTACTGAGACTTTTGGCACATTAGAGTGACTCACACTTGAAAACCCCTTTCACCAACAGTTAGGAAATACTTTCCTTGTAACTTCAAAGCATCCTCTTTGGTTTTGCATAAAGAAAAACATATTTGTGCAACTGCCTCAGAGGTTCATAACTAATTATACAGTGTGGAGTTTTTGAGGACAATGTACTGTATGAATGTCACCCAGTCGGATGGGTGCCAGGTCATTAAAACAAATGGAACGCACTCAGAAACCCTTTTTTTCCCAAGGGCGGATCCGTTGCTGTTAGCTCGCTCCAGGCAATATTGATGACAAGCTAAGTACTCATCATAAACGCCTCATAAAAAGTAAAACAAAAAGGAAAAATAAATCCAGTCTGTAGATAGTGTCCTGATCCCAGGTTTAAGTCATTGCATGATTGATGATCAGCTCCCAACAGCACATACTGGAGCCAATGGCTAAGCATGTTGGCCTTGGGGAGATCACTGTTTGCATATCTTAGGGTGTGAGTTTGAAAGATTTGTCCCAGCTTAGTCTGTATGTACAGTACATTTGACTTAGAAATTGAGGAAAGTGCCATTATTAAGGCTCCAATGTAATTCTTTGCCATTGGGCTTGAATGTTTATACTGCTAACTTGCCTTTATTGGAAGTCCTACAGTAGGAAATAGCCCACTACAGGAACGTGTGAGTAAATATCTCCAGGGCACACAGACTATTTCCCTCTTGAATAACAAAGGATGAAAGGATCTTTTGTTGCCGAGGAGAGTGAGCTCTAAGGTAACAACTCTGGCCAGAGAGACTCCTTACCTTTACATTAGAAGTTTTCTCATGAGAATTACCTGCGGGGATACATGCAAATTTATGGTGTCAAAAGCGACCCTCAATGGTGAGTAATTGGAGGAATGTCCCTACTTAGCAGGTGAGAAACACCTATAATGGGAGGATATAACAGAGGGAGGGCTGAGGAGGAAAACACCACCCGCAACTAAAACCTGTAGCTCTTCCAGATAGAGAGTAAGACCCTGTTCACACCTGTGTGATCTGATCACAAGTGCCGAGCTTTGAGTATGTCAGTTCATATCTGGCATTAGCATTCGTCTCCACACGTGTCTCAAGTGACCACGGATGTCACTTCCCATGTTCATCATTTCCATTTGCAAAGACCAAATGCGTTGTTGTTTTTAACTGGCAGGAAGCAGCAATGCACTCCTCATACCTAGTCTGCTGGAAATGAAAGTTTGCAAAGACCTTGATGCATGGGCAAAATAAAATCAGCCCAAATGGTGTAGCTTCCGCTTGTTATTTGCACTTTAATATGACACCATTGGTGCACAAATGAGAATGTGCTTCCGCTTACACAGAGGACATCCGTTGAATAGGCAGTCTTTAAGTGTAGCCTGGGACACATTCACATACACACTGGTAAAAGAATATGGTCATATGCAGCTCAAACCACTTCTCAATGTGATCGGATATCAATGTGTCCTCAGTGCATTCACAACTCTATGTTGAGCTATCCACTTGTGACCAGATCACCCAGGACACATTCTAATACCGGGTGTGAGCAGGGCCTAAGAGAATGCGGCGTGGGACAGGTGATCAGATAATCCCCCTATCCCAGCAGGAAGCCCTGCAGCAGACTCAAGTATTAGCAAACACCTCTACGATGGAGGTCTGGATAGCGACACACACATAGTTCAGTGATCAGAGAGGAGAGATACGCGACAAGGAGATTAACCTAAATGTCTCACAACAAAAGAGATGGATGTATTTCTGCATTAGTGCACCATTTCATGTTTTTATGTTATTTTTCACCATGTAGAAATCACTACAGGATTGTTTGTGTGTGCTTAGCGTATCATTAAACATGTTCAAATTCAGTCTTATTGGATTTATAGGAAGTAAAGTTAAGAAAAAGCTCATTATTTTGATTTGCCACTTGGTTTTATTTGATTGATTAGGTGACCAGCTTTGCACTCATACATCAAATTGAATATGACAAGATTTTCCACATGCCTCAAGTATGAGTTGAATGATCATTTACATAAATTGTGTCTGCCTGTCAGTCACTGAAGAAGAAGAATGTCACTCAGTATACAGAAACAGGGCCATCCATCCTAAGCAAACAAACATCACCAGAGATTGTAGTGAGCGTGCTGCTCAGTGAACTCTGACCTAGCCTTGAGTGACTTACACAACTCATTTTTGACAGAAGTCCTGCTTAGTCTCTTTGAGCCATTTCTTCTGTCTTTCTTTGTTTCTATCCCCCTCTTTGTCATGCACATTCATGCAAACACACACACTCACAATGCCACACAGACCTCCCTCGTTTCGCATACACACACAAACATGCATACACACCCTCATTTGACCATTACCTGTACCTCACCCTTGGGGTTTCCTGCTGTGCCGCATTTACATCACAAGTAGCTTGAGGACACTGAAGGTCCATTGACAGGGAATGTGCCTGTCACTGGGAAATGGTGAATTATTTACAGCAACACACAGAGATCAGTGTCTTTCCAGGAAGAATGCTCATTGCATCATTAGGAACACTTTTCCCTTTTTATTGCACAATTATTGCCCACACATCTCCTGCTTCTAAGTGTTCAGCTTGTTTGCTTCTGATGTTTGATGCATTTTACATAATATATTCATTTATGTGTCTTGTCTCCTGTTGTATATTTTATGACTGCTGCAAGGTAAGTTTCACTTAAAGGAATATTAAAGTGAAGTGAAGTGAAAGTTAGTCCAGGAATGGAATGTTCTTCTTATCAGCCAAAGGTCATATTAACTATGTACATAACATAACATAAAAATACATGAATCTTTATTTTAAGGACAGATCAAGACCGGCAACTTCTGGGGCTGAAAAATGAAGTGCTAAAAACTGCACTTTCTCAAATGCCACTTGAGGCTGGCTCCAAATAAAAGACCCCATGTTAAAATGCCTGGTACAAAAATGGTTTTGGTCTCAATTGCTACTTTCCCCGTTCATGACAGTTGTGCTGCATTTTTATATCACTCACTTGTTTAAATTTTATTAAAGCATTTTGAGTGACAGATGGTTGCTGTCACAGGCAAGTAGTGACCATGACAACAACATTGGTTAAGTATCGTAACCATGGTATAACCTCAAATTCACAGAAAAGAGAAGTAGCCTTAGCCACCACACTAAAAGACCCTCTGAGGAGTTGGATTTTTGTAGCAGAAATCACCATTAGCATTATTACAAGAGGTCAACAGTCAAATACAAACTCAAAGCTTCAAAACAAGAATCCAAAAACTAAATATCACAATAACTATTTGATGAATTGACATGAAATATACATATAACATACATGCATTTATGAATTCTACTGACTTTGGTAATCCCCTGACTTTTCACAGAACCACTAGCAGGCCAAAGTTGTCACTCATCTAATAAAATGAGCGTCATGATGCTATTGCCACAATGAGACTGACATTTGGGGTTTTTAGTGAAATGTCTTAACAACTCTGGGATCGATTGCCATGAAATATGGTGTTGACATACATGGTGCTCAGAAAATACCTCCTAACAACTTCGATGCCTCACAGAGCCGCTACTATGGTTGGAGGCTTGATAGTGCACATAAATTACCAATGGCAATTTGTTCTTACAAAAAATAGTCTGAGACTGACCACAGGTCAAGATGACAGTACTGGCAACTGAGTAAGCATATAATACATAATAGTAAAAATAAAATAAAATTATGAAAAGACTACTGACTGGAGTATTTGAGACCCCAAGAATAACGTAACAACCATCATAGCAAAATGTATTTCTAAACGTATTTATTCACAAACTATTATTTATTAATGTCATCTGAAAAAAAACCCAGATTACCATTTTAGGTAAATTACAGTTAATTTATATATTGTGTAGCACACAATTTAGGGTTGTCAACAGAGCACATGAGGAAATGTGTGTTTGCGCCGTGTGTGTGTCAGAATGCCCCTGCCCCCCTGATAGAGTATGATACTTTAAATTAGGACCCATGGCAAACATCAACTCAATAAATAGTCCCATCTATTAAAACTGCATAGGTGGAAGTGGGTGCTTTTGACTAGATTCTCCCAGGACCCCAATACTGTTATCTGTATTTTTAAAAAAGCACTAATTAAAACAGAAACAGAAATCAATGATATGAGCTCTTCAGGAACAAACTGATTGACAAAGTTGTAATAAATGGGAATCATAGAACAAAGGTGAGATATGACAAAAGTAAACCTTTGGGGTCTGCAGTATGATTGTGGTTAAAAACTTTGGCCATGGCAGGTTGGGTGAGTTGGAGCTGAAGCTGAAGAGATGGCACTGTATGATCCACACTGACAAGTAGATGGAGGGGGGGAATGAATAAACCAGATTGAAATTCTCCAGCCTTGCACTGTTGCTCCCAGGAGAGCAACCAAGCAAAAGGAATATCTGATAAAAAACAGAGAGGAGAAACGGGCAGGGTAACTTTGGGTTTTGAATTATTAAGGCATTTTGAGGTTATAGCGTGCGCATAAGATTGTTTATGCACAGTTTCATATGGGGGATCTCGTGAATGAATATTCATGTTCAGGTATATAGTAACATATGGACACTGATGCTTAAGGTTAGCTACAGAGTTAGCAATATGTATGTTCGAGTCATTTCTAATCCCTCATAATCCAGTCATAGCTTTAAAAATATGAAATATTAAAAATCATACCTGTGGCTCACGCATGATAAAATGAAGTTAGTTTGATAATGACCTCAATCCTGTTATTGTGACCAGACATGAAGAGTCAAAGCTTTCATTTCTGATGCTTTGAGTTTGATTTCTGAGGTAGCCTGGCCTTCACACAGTGCCATGTGGAGAGTACAGTAATAGAAATTGGTGTTGAGTGTGTGGTATCCATGGCGACCACCCCATAGTTAAAGGGAGGGACTCTCTGCCAGCATTGTGTGTCTAGACCATGCAAGTGTCTCCAGTTGGGTGAAGCTGAAGCAAATCCAGCGCGTCTTGCTTTCATGTGCTAGATCAGAGCCATGCTAATGTTACTTTCACCACTATTAGCGTCATTCAGCTCAGCCTCCCTTAAGCTGTCGAGAGCCCATAGCAACCGGCGATTGTGAATGACACAGTTGGCTTTTTTATTTGTTTGTGAGAGTGATGCCAAACCCAGCAGGCCATTGAAACTGTTGCCTTTATGAAAGTGATTTATAGAACCTAATTTAGAAATAAAAAGTGATTAATTAATAACAGTTTTTCTGCCATCGGGCAATTAATATTGGCCTCTTTGGTAAGTTACTGACTTGAAGTGTGTTGTCTCTTAGGATCAGTACAGTAAAGTATATTTAAATAGCAAAGAACCTATTATTAATAACAGGTTGAAACATATGTGTTAATTCACAAGACAATAAAAAATACATCTATAAAAGAGAAATACAACTTTCACTAGTGAGAAGAAACAGCTCACATAAATAGCTGGTGTCTCTTTCTTAACATAGGAAGCTATCAGAGCAGAGTTTATGGGTTTACGGGTATTTATAAACCTCCTAATGCAGATGCCTGATTTGATACACACCAACAGACATGCACTGTAAATAATCCACTGCACACACAGGCTTCTATACAGTTGTCTTCATGTAACTGACATAAAGCCACAGCTTCAAACAGAGAGGATAGTTGTCTTTTCTCACTCCCCTTGAGTTCAGCACAAATCCACATAATCTGTCCTAACATGAACACTTTATAGCCGCACTAATAATAATAATTTACCGCTTGAGTCTTACAGAGCTGATTTGTCTCTCTCATAAACTGTTATTATTCACCACCCTGTCATCTCAGCAACCTGCCAAAGATTCAGCCTGACTATGAGCGGACATGTCCAAGACGCAGTGTTGATGTGATGTCTAACTGTGTGCAATGTGATTAAATATGATGTTTCCAAGTCAGCAAAGTTATTGCCTGTTTATTATGAGGTACATAAAGGTATACAATGGATTCTGCAAAGATGTTCTATCTCAAGATGTACAGTGACTGTATCTCTTTCATTGTGTTGAGTTTGAAAACACAACAAATAAAATAAAAAAGTTATTACAACACTCTTTCCTGCTTGTATTTCCATCCATGACATCTCTTTTCAAACCTGGATTTAAAAAAAAAAATTAAACTCTTGTAATATTTGAGAATCCTGAAACTAATATTTTCAGCCAACACTTAAGCACTATGCACACATACAAAAACAATGTTTTAAGGTAATTATTCTAGTAAAGATACAGACTAATTAAATTACATTTCTTTCACCTTTTCACCATGTAGTCAAACTTATTCTACTGTAACACATACATAAAAAATACATAATGATGTCAATAAAATATTACACTATTAATAATGGTATTGGAGTCTTCTCTCTTTTTTAAATTTTTTATTTTGTTTTATTTTTTTCTCCTTTTCTGAAGTGAACTTACACAAGTTAGAAGATTAAAGAATATGCCTTATGTGTAAGTTTGTTTGTCTCCTAAGGTAGGTGCTTTATAGAATGTAAAATACATTGTCTAGCCAAAAGACTCATCATAAAAAGTCTGTTTTTCAAATACTCATGTTAATGTCATGCTTTTTGTACAAAATATACAGTAATTGTTGTATTTCCAAGAAACCTGACAACTGAGGACAAGTGCTCTTTATCTCATGACACAAATTGTGAGTCATGACTGCCTGAAGGTTTATAGGGGCTCATGTCTGCATGCTGTGCTGCTTTTCTCTTGCAAATTTAAGTACTTAAGTATGTCAGCAGTGTGTTATCATTATATCATTATTTAACATCAATGGACTTAAAAGTTAACTTAAACATTTTTTAACCCTTAATTACATCTATATTAAATGCAGATGAATATAAGTTACCTGCGGAAACCATTTTACTCAACAAATAAGATTACAGGGGAACACTAAATTAGGCTGTAATGTGTGTACAATGTCTCAGAAATGGCACTCAAATGATTTGAATCAAAGCAGAAATTAAATCGTCATACTTGATGTCTATAAGCAAAATAAATTGCTCTGATTTTATTAAATGTTCTTAAATTGAGGCAGAATTGTAATATTCTTTGTGCACTATGAAAGTAATACATTTACAATGACTTCTGACCTCAAGTTGTTAAATGGGTGAATTCTTGGCATTGAGAATTAATTGGTGGGGTGGATTCAGTATGTATGTGGTTTCAAAAGAACAAATACAAGAACCAAGACACAGCAAGACATGTTTTCTCTCTATTTCACAGTTATAAAAACTGTTCTGCATGTTTGGTAGGAGTTTGGATTATTTTAATGAAATTGTGTCTTTTAACATGGTCAGCTACCCATTAATTACCTGAGAATTGAGAGGACCCTGTAGAGCTGTGGTCTCTTCCAACATTATTGCCTGTAGCAAGGTTACTCTGTGCATGTAAACTCAGCCAATGAAGCAAAAGGAGTAGTTACATATTATATGAGATAAGCATCTGCAGAATAGGGGGACCTGGGAGGGGTTTTTTGAAGCTCTGAAAAGCATTTACCACCTGTTCCCCAGAGCCACAGATCCTGGCATTTGATAGCAGCTCAATCAACATGGCATCGCTGGTATTTGGCAGTGTTATCGAGTGACAGATAATCACCTCATTGTCCTGCATCCATGTCCTGCCACCGCTCAATACCAGAGCTGGATTGAAATCAGCCGACCAGCAGTGACCCTTAATGAAATACTGTATTCCAGCATCCCTCTGCTAATCCAGTCAGGTATCTCATTAGCTATCTGGTTGTGTGGTATTTGGAGCAGGTGGGCAGCCTTGTTGCGGATGCTGACTGACATCGCCTTTCATCTCAGGCCCAGGCTTGCTCTTTCTTTTATGTGTCCCAGCCTCACATGGAGAGAGATGCATAAAAAGAGGTGCAGACTACATGATATCTCAGCTGCAATGGCGACATGTGTCATCTAGCTGTCCAAGACTGAGATCACTATCAAAAAGTGATGTGATGAGGGCAAAGTAAAAGGCGACTATTTATACAAGCACATGAGGTATGCACAAGGTCACAGCATTTTGGCTGAGAAAGGGAAACTCTGTAGTACATACATGCTGCAAGCAAGAGAAAACATTAAATGATGTTATAACCAGGATGAATAGTCCTATGGAATACAAGTGATTGTATTGATCTAACAATGATTTATGATTGTGTTAAAATCCTGCTTGTCATAGGACTATTCATGGTATCTGGGGCAAACCAGGGTTATGACCTATCACTGACATTCACACACAGACTGACATGCTTTCCCACACACTGACCTCATGGTTGGCGCACATGTTACAGTGTTTTATCAAAGTGTCTGAAAGCCAGAAGACAGCTGTGGACCAGCAGCAGCTTTGTCACAGCAGGACAGGAATATGGACTCCACTCAATTCATTACACACCACTCAGGAGCTACATGACCCTGGTGGAGAAAGTGAGAAGCTACAGATACCTTGGAGTTCACATCTCTGATAACCTGACATGGTCTTCATACATCACCACCCTGATGAAGAAGGCAAGGCAGAGCTTTTATCATCTCAGGCAGCTGAGGAAATTCAAGATCTCCACAGTGCTGCTGAAATCCTTCTACACCACCACAATACGGTCTCTGCTCTTCTAAAAGCATTACTGCCTGATACAACAAGTGCAGCTCTCAGGACAAGAAAGTCTTTCACAGAGTGAGCCGGTGCTCCAAATGCATCACTAGGACAGATCTGCCCTGTTTCCAGTACAGTGCAGGTCCAAGTAAAACCAGATCATTAAGGACATTCACCACCCCTAACCCTTACCCACAAACTGCTTCAGTGGTTGCCCTCTGGCAAGCATCTCCACTCCATCATGTCCAAGACTGAGAGGCTGAGAAAGAACTTCTTCTCCGAGGCCATATGGACCCACTGCAAATTGATAACTTTAACACCCTTTTCTTACTTATGTTATTTGTACCTTATTTTTATCATGTACATATAGATTATGTGATATTCCATTATTTTTATTCCATTTAATTGTATTTTTTATCATTATATTGATCCCCTGTTACTTTAATTTTATTAATTCTTATGTGTGTTGTTTGTTGTTGCAATTTTATTTTACTGCATTTCACTTATTGTACATAAATCTCTAAATCTTGAATCTTGAAACAGATTTCATTGGTCTGGAACAACTCTAATTTTAAACAGCCACATAAAGCAAACAGATGAAGTCTGTAGGCAATCTCAATTACAAGTAAGTTTACATGTGTGGTGACTGTTTGCTGTACATTTGACAGTATTGGATGTTTTAGTTCCTCTTTAGATGTGTTCTGCGGTTATGATTCAGTGATAGCCATCAGCAAATGATGGAGTTGCCTATTACTTCAGATAATCCTGACAGTTTTCACAAAAGGAGGATTTCTAAAGAGCTGATATTGTGGAGAAAAAAAGAAAAAATGGCTTTGGGTGATGGTGGGGGGCCTCCTGTGTTGTTATTTTAAAAGTTTTAATTTGCGTCTCAAGAGCTAATGGTGTCTGCAGCTGTGGCCAGTACTCCAGGTAAAGATGTAGGAATTTGCATTAATCATTAGGTAGTATTCCGATTAGCAATTAGGGAAAGACCTAAACAACTTCTGGTGAATAAAATGTCAGACATGGTTAAAAAAAAGACTGTTTATTAAAAAAAATGATCAAAAAGTCCACAATACCAGATCTGTAATAAACATGAAAAGTAAATAATTTCTCAAATGTTAAGGTCTGTTTTGGTCTTAAACAACTTCTGAGAAATATATCTGGCTCTGTTGATGCTGAATTTTTTATTATGTTCACCAGCTAGTTACTTACTCTGCTGTTTGGTGCTGGGTGGGGTGTGTACAGTGGGTTCATTACACCACTGAAAACAGATTTCTACTGCTGCTGAAAACAAGGTTGATGAATGTTGCAGAGTTGTGGACTACAACACCAACAACCCCCCCCCCCCTAAAAAAAAAAAAAGAATACCAAAAATTGCTTAAACACTCCACACGACCCATTATGTAAAAGTCTTACTGGTCCTTTATGTGCAAATAAAGATGTTTCCTTTTTCTTCAGGGTGTCAAAGTAAGACATATTGTAGTGACAACACACTTTTAAACACAATAATGCTTCCAATATTAACAGTAACCTTTAGAGCACAGTCAGGCAATAGCAGGTAGCAATCTGAGGCCACAACGGTCTTCTCCCTGACCTCTCTGGCCTCTCTCTTCAAGCCGCTCTGTAATTACTTTGACCTGCAAAGACTGACTGGCTCTACCCTTCACACTTCAAAAGAGAACATCCCTCACACACTCTGTACTCTGAAGATGAATACAGCTGTTAAGATATCATCTGAGGTTAACACCTCCAAGAGGTCAAATTCCTACATTTCACTGGACTTTTTGTGCTTTTTCTAGTTCTTCAGTCAAAAATTGAAATTGAAGTTGTTTTTCATCCTATTTAGAGGTTAAAGAGACAGTACACAGAGGCCATTTTTTAGTAAGAACATGTGATGAATGGGTTTTACTATTGTTGAAAATGCACAAAAGCACAAAACATTTGAAGATCTGAACACTCAGACAATTACCACAAATGGAAATTGATCCAACATAATTGCACACTGAAACACTGTAATTATTTAACTACAATCTATGTTCTTCTTAGGCTTATTTTAGATTGTTAGTTTAATAGCTTATGACAATAGAGTAATATATCCATAACAATATAATCTAGCTATGAAGTACAAAAATAATTGCACTTAGGCTCCAGCCCACTTATTACAGCTGTACATTTTAAACCACAGTGATTCCTATTCCTTGGCAGGGTGAAACTATAACTCCTCTGTTCCATCAGTCATGGAAGCAGCAAAACATTCATTCACAATGTGCTGTATTAAAGTGACTACTTCAATGATGTATTTGCGGTGCTGCACTGTAATGCCTGGCCTTCTAACAAATCAACAACAGGACTATGTTCAAATTCTTGGAAGTAAAACACCTTCAAATGTGTTTTATATTTATTAGCTCATTGGCACTGCAAGGTAGTACATTATGCACATTTGTCCTATTGCATAAGAGTAGAAAGCCACAGCACGGTAATTAAACATATTAAACTCTTGTGCAACCTTAAATAATAATACATCATTTACATACATCACCATTAAAATGTTCCCCTGTGGCTCTACAACAAACTTTCTCACAGGGCTTGCACCTACACGGGGTTGCAGCTTGTCTAACAGGTTTTAAAAAAAGAATATACTGCATTTTCACAAGATCAAAGCCAAGAAATATTGACAACTTACATTTTAATCAATAGTCCTTTCTGAACCAAGAAAAAATTGTTGACTTTGTCAAAACGTCTCTTGTTTGTTACAGCTGAAACAAGCCTGTCTGCATCTGGGTTCGGCTCAGCACCGTCCTAATAAATCATGTTGTAAAAATGTTAACAAGTCACATGAATCTAATCAAATAAAACAACATTGCCACTGAAAAGAAATCAAGCACTTGTTTCTCATCCAAACCAATTTGTTTCAAGTTTGATTGTTCTGCTTATGAAATTAGCCAGTGTACAAAACTGCCATGTTTTTATGTTCTTTATTTACAATTATATGAGTTACTTGTTTGTTTTTTTGGTAACATTCAATTGTTTTGTTATCGTTGCTAACTCAGACAACAAGCCAGATAGATTTAATCCACAGGACTTTTCGAGAGTTGAAAAAGAAAAGAAACCACTCAGTTTTTCTTCCTGCCAGATTTTCCATTCCTCGTCAGTTGGTTGATTATCCCAACAAGCCCGAACCTTGTCTATTTTCACTTATGACAGCCCATTACCGCCAGGCTTAGCATGAGCCTTGTTCAAAGCACAGAGGATTAGAGGATAATTAAAATGAACAAGCTGATGTCATCTAAACTTACTTGTTTGGTGAAGGGCACCAACTAACACTGCTCTATTAAATCCCCCTCACCCATATTTCTGGGTGCAATTAGAAGCCATACTTGTTCCACAAGGAAAGTTGCACAACACAGTGTGGTGACTGCCTATAGACCCTGTGTACAGCAATATTTAACATCCTCTGCTGAAATAATGTGGGCAGAGCAGTGGTTGATTGAAATTAGTATTTGGTTTCAGTGTAGAATACAAGATTTAATGGCAGATGGTAGATAATATCTTAGTACAGGAAAGCTACTCTCCTCTATGGGAGGCATGACTGTATTTCATGCTCTTCAGTTAAAATACCAGTTGTCAGTCTGTAATAAAATGTAGTGACCTTTCTTGTAATCTATAGTGACCTTACCTTGAACTCAGCTTGAAAGCATCATCGAATACAGATGTGGAATTGCGCAGCAACTGTTGGGTGAAATTACGAGTGCAGTGTTTGCAGTGTGATGCAGTGACACAAAGCCTAATACTGTATTAATCTGTGACTTTATGCAATGAAACATGTGAAAGTCACATGGATGCACAGTATATATATCCTCGTTTGTAATTCCTCAGCATATGCTACATCCAAAGACTTCAATCGCTATGACCTCAAAATAAATAAATAAGAATAAGGTCAAGGTTGTTCTTCTCTGGTAAGTGTCAAGTTAAAGGTCAGTGACTGCAGAGGAGTTGATTCAAATCAAACAACAGTGGTGAGAGGAGGTACGTTCGGCTGTTTTTCCTGATATGTTTTTGGTATGTGACAACATTACACTTTCACTTTAGCTGATATATTGCAGGGTCTGCAACAGAAATACCTCATTTTATTCCCAGTTTCCCCTCTCACTGATTACACCCTTCACCACCACCATTTCTCAAGTCAGTAAGTGCATGAGCCAATTAAAAACAAGATCAATAACAAGACAAGGTTGTTGTCTAGACTATACCAATGTTTTAGAGCTTGACCCACTCACTAAATCCCATCTGATGGTCATTTCATTTGAGCAATTATTAAATATATATCATTATATGTAATCCACACTGATCATGTATGAAACCACTATGGTAATTCCCATCAAAAAGTCTCTTGTGAGAAATGTTTTTCCTTTCTAAGCTTAAAAAGTTACCCCTAGTGTCTTGTAAAAGGAGGGTTTAGTATTTGACACAGTTCTGCCTATTGTGTGTAATGTGACTATTTTAGCATCTTTCAGCTCATTGTTTTAGTTTTCTGGCCTTGAAACTCACTTGTCGTCAGTGTCGTTTCCAGACACAGCCGGCAGCTGTTTCCAGCAAAATAGCTTTGATAAACTCTCTGTGTGCTAACCTGTCCAGCACCAAACGTTAGCGGCTACCTGGTAAACATATGGAGCATCTAGCAGCTAAAACACCCACTTTTCTCATGAATTGGAGGAGACCAAAACAGAGCTAAAAAGATGTGACTATTGGACTTTAAATTTGTCTGGTAGCCAGAAACTGCAGACTCCAAATAAATGCTAATGTTACTCCGATTCTGTTGAATATGTAAAGAGCTGACTGTTTGCTTACATAATCGCCATAGCAACTTCATTAAGTGATAATACGTCAATGTTGAGGGCCAAAAATCTGTGGGACATCATAAAGGCTTGTAAATGGGGTAACAAATACAATGAGGGAAAAAGCAGAGTAGAACAGTGATTTTAGAGGATTGTGTGTGTGTGTGTGGCAAAGAAGTGAGTGAAACAAAATAATTTAAAAAACATAATAAAAGACCATACATTAATCATAATTAAGAGAAAGGGAATTGAAACAAGCCATTAGTCTTTTTTGAAACAAAGGCTTTTACAGGAGTAATCTTATACCTATATCCTTGTATCTCAATTACCCTTCCACTCTAAATCTTTACTGATAGAGATGCATTTATTTTCCCGCTTTGCCCCGAGGAATAAGAAACAGATGTAGGGAAACACTACCGCTGGCAAAACAACACAGCATGATTAGGAAAAAGGCATGAATGACAACATAAGGGGGCTCAAAACCTATAAATGACTACTTTGCATTCAGAGTCACCGATGAATCAAATAAAAGGTGGAGGACTGGCAACATTGTGTGATCTGGAGCAGAGGTCCAATCCCTTCATGCCAGCAGAAGCTCAATGGAGCTTTTTAAAGGAGTGAACTTTGAGAAAGGGCCAGGTCATGATGAGACGGGTGGAAAAACTGCTCTGATGGTGAAGGCCTGACCTAGCATTTAGATGAGTTAGCCTTTCCATCCTACTTTCATCAGGGAATAAACATGAAACACTGTGCGGCTGGAAAGATGAGCCAGAGCAGCTTCCTGTGTTTTACATTCACAGAAAAGGTGGCCGCATTCTTTTTGGTTCATCATGTTACAGTGTCGTGGATATTTGCCTTAAAGACATTGACCTTTGGCTGCAGTCTGGAGTGTTAAACTCAATGGATGTGGAGCAGGGCTTGGTGGCGGTTGAATGTACTGTGACAGGCCTACTGCAAACCGCCTCCACTGGAAACTTGTCAAGCCAAGCGGTCTGGTTAATGCACTCTCACCCACTCAAAACATACACAGAAAACACACACCAACAAAAAGAACTTTTCACTTTCTCTCTGAGGAATCTGAATCATTCACCATCATCGTCAAGCTAAACAAATGGCCAAGTTTCCCATACCACACTTGGAAATATTTGCAAAGGCTTACATATGAGGTGTTCTACTAAATAATTCATATTTCAATCATGGAGTTAATGCCATTCCCAGAACAAACTGAAACTGAGGTGTCTTTTGTCTCAGTTTCTCTAGAAAAGTGAGACAAAAGACACCTCATGAGATTCAGTCTCTATCAAATTCAGGTGTGTTGCAACTTGGGTCTTATTTTTGTGTTTTTGATGATTTTGATCCGTTACAATAACACCTTACTTACCAAAGTAACAGCCAAATTGAAAATGAGCCAACATTGCAAAACACAAGTAAGACAGGCCAAAGAATATGTGAATCATGAGCACTTATTTCCACTCTGAGGTTATTGTTTTGACTAATGGATTGATAAACCTGACGTTATAAATTATAATGATGGAATGGCCTTTTACACAGGCTTTACAGAGCCTGCAAATGAAAACAAAACTTCTAGGCTATATTTCTGAGGTAAAAGAAATTCATTGAAAATTCCATTGACATCAGTAATCATGCAAATAATTAAAATGTCAGCCTTATTTAACAGTTTGGCATGTAGTTCATTCCTAGATAAAAACTGGAATTTGAAAAAAAAGACAATCCACTATCTTTGTTCATTGAATAGTTTTTAGCAGTTTTAGCTTTAATAAATATCATTTCCTATAAGCACTGCACCATTGCAGCTTAAACATCTAAAAAAGAAAAGAGCTGATCTATAGCTTCAGATGGTTCAGAAATATTTGTAATAACAGCAGTACAGCGAGGACTGAACAGCGTGACATTTTTAGGCAACACAGATTACAGCTAAAAAGTAGAAAAAATTAATTTAGAAGAGAAAGTATGGGTGAATATTTTGGTAATTAAAATCAATTTACAGTTACCCAAATATTTGTAATCACAAGGGTTTTTTTCTCCTGAAGTTTTTTTTAGAATGACATAATGAATTAGACATTGCCTTGAGTTTTCTAAGATAGTTAAACAAAGGCTGACTCAGATGTGAGGTTGGGACTTTCACTCTCTGTATGGGCAAAGCCAGGGGAAAAAATGAATTCATTGTCAAATTCTAAACATCCATCATCATTGCTAAGACTGATTATCAGGTTCAAAGTTACCTGCCATTCTTGTTCTAATTGTTTGCAGCACTCACATTGGTTTTGGTTCCAAATAAAGCGGTTCATTTGGCTAAGTTACTAACAACATGTCTGATCATCTGACTGGCCTCTAATGTTTCTTATGTCATCTGACTTATTATTGTAGTAATGTTCCCAAATCTCAGAATTTACTTTTAGAGTACAATTTTATCATAAATGATGAAATGGCTAAATAAGATCCAGGTTGATAAAAAGAAAAAATGTCCTTTTAATTGTAACTGAAAATGTAGGTCATAACAATTAGACCCTCCTCATTCTCAAAGAACATGGTTCTCCTTCCCGTCACTTGTTTGAGTTCACATGCAGGAATATAATTTGATGATGATCATCAAATGCTCCCAGTCTCCCGGGATGAGCCTCTATGTCTCAGTTGAAGTTGATGAGCTTCAAACTGGGAGCACAGGACTTGCTATCACAGCTATCATCTCTCTATTCTTATCAGTCAGGCGTGCTCTGAAGGCAAAACAACTCAAGACTGACTCAAAGGCACGCTATTATATTTATGATGCTTAGCATGCAAGTTCACTTTCCTCTAACAGTTCATATTTATGGCCATATGGGCTGCCAGTGCTTCTGGCTTGGCTATTTTTGAACAGTGCAGCATGTTTTACCACACTAATATTAGTTCCTTCTGACAAATAAGATAAAGCTCTTAGAAAAAAGGAAAGATGACTTGAATAGTAGCCCAGGTTCTTGCTGAACCAAGCATTGGCATGCAGGGCTCGCTGACTCTGTCATTCCATCAAGGCTCCAGAGGCACAAGGCTAACTCTGGCTGTATTTGATGTAGATCTTTATTGCTAGTGATTTCTTTATGATTGACTGTTCAGAATTATGTCAGTGTGTGTGGTCTCCAGAGGGACAAAATCCAAGTCCTGTCACTCAGTGTCAGCGTTTTACTATGTTAAACCTAGGATATCAGGTTTAACTGATGCATTCATTATCATTTTGAAAGCAGGAGAATATCAAATACCTACGGCCGTGCAACACAGTACATCTGTTATGCTAAAGTGATGCCTAGATACAACTGTGTTGTATTGTTTCCTTTGGAATTGAGTTATTTCCATCAGAAAGATTTCGTTCAATGACTAAAGCTTGCCTGGACTGTTTCCCCAAGCTTCACTTTATAAATGTTAATCATTAAGAATGAGAGAATCCAATCTTCACGTTAGGGGTCCTTGAACTTTTTCAGCACATGTTGAATGAATTTGGCCCTATTCTGAACTTTATTAAAACCAGTTGGTGTTCTTGTGATAGAGGGACGCCTAATAAGCCCATGACCCATGTTTGGCCCATGAAAACCCTAAACTAGAGCCATTGATTTCTGCTGTCAATACAGTTTTAAAACCCTGTGGGTTTCATTATGGTGCAGGTTTGGGAAAAATTGTGGTTATGCCATATAAAACAAGATTAAGGTATAGTTCAGGTGCGAGCATGTGTCCATACAGAATTTTTTTTTCTGGCAGAAATGATGAAGCACAGCACATGGGTTTGTATCTATGACAACAATATTTAGACAACATATTACAACTCTAACTGCCGTTACATGAGCATCGGCCATTTGTTTTTTATTATAGGTTTCACATAGTTTTTTCACCATGAGCACCAACTGGAGGATGCCCCATCTAAAATATGATTGGTTGCCTGGTGCAACACCAGCGCCTTTCTGAAAAGTTTAGAGAATTTCAACTAGAAGTGCTCAGAGCAGTAAAACAAAAAAGTGCGGCAGCACAAAAAAGGCGGAGCACTCTCATACATGTGAACAGTTTCCAGTTATAGCAGATTTACCACTCAAACATACTGAATGTTTGAAACAATGGGTCCTTTGAGGACCACAGAAACAGCTTCTTATTTCTAGTGACCCTCAACTCAACAACTGTAGCTAGCAAGCTAATTAAGATAACTTTAGAGTTTCCATCTAACTCATTTAAACATCTTGTAAAAGGATTCTTAAAGAAAAAGGTGAAAAGAGCTCATTAGTTGATGATCCATGTATATCAGTGCAGTATTAAAAGAATGATTGGGGGAAAATGTAAGACTAGACTTGTATTTCATGGTAACATAACCGTATTTGGCTGCTTAGCTTACATACTTGTTCATATTTTCAAACAGTATGTTTTTGGCAAACTGGATGTGTTTGGCAAATCTATTTCAGTTAACGCTGGCTCAAGTTGCTAAAGTATAACTTTCCAAAACCAACAAATAGCAGGACATAGCTGCTGAAGCAGAAAATATGGTAGCATCCAAGGCTATGCTCTCACACTGAGTGGAAATACAGTGAACAGGGATTTTTTTATGTAACCTGTAACCCCACAAACTACTGTACAGAGGAGAGTTAATGATGTGCTTCTTGTCCATTGAAGTTAGTAGTCCAATAAACCAGCCTAAATATACTTACTTTCCACCTCACAGCATATAGGGCACACAACTTCCTGCATTGGCACTGAATGTTGGCACTTGCTGTGAATTAATCTTGGCGTTGGATGCCAATAGGTGTAAATTACATCCAATATTGCTGGGTACTGCCAAGGGGATACTGAGCTGGTATATGACACACTAACTTTACTATGCATCACTCTGCACTGACCAGCAGATAAACAATGCCAGGCATCCTGCTTTGGCTGTATTAAAAAAGGAATTTGGTTCCTTTATTGCCACTGCTTCATCACACAGTCTACAGGAGACTGAAAGCAATATTTACCAAGAACAATCTGTCCTAGAAATTCAGCATTCCCACTGTCACCAAGTGTTAATGTATGTAGACCCTCTGGTAAAAGAAAATAAGCAATCAACTGAATGTCTAAGATCTGTGCTATGTCAAAACACTTGATTCCAGCCTGTGTGAGTGAATGAACAAAACACAGAGCTCCATCTGAGTGTATCTCCCATGTGACTGCTTGATGTTTACACCCATCATGCCCTGTTAATTACCAGCATGTCTCTGGAGCCTTCAGTTATATCCCTGGTGATAACTGGCATTAAATAGCCATATTTCATAAATTGATCTTATCTTTTAATCGCCTTAATTGCCTGTATTGCTTTGAGGATTACCTACCTCGCTCCAAGTGAGACCTAATCTCTGGACTTCAAAACAAAAGACAGACATATGTAAAACAATGCCTGATATAAAGGAGGGGGGGGGGGTTTCCTTGCTGTGGGTCGAGGTATCTTCACGCGAGTTCTCCGCACGGAATACCAAGTGGCTGCTGGGAAAACCTTTGTTGTGCTATGATGAGGAATAGGGGTATTTGACTTAGATCTCTGTGATTGCTTGTGGGCTGTGGCTACACACCATCGCTGTAGTTCTCAATAGCGCTCTGCTGTGGAATGCATGGACCAGCATTTCTTTCAGCACAAACATTAATAATTTCTTACCATAATATATCAAAAAAACCATTCCGTACACTAAACAGATTGAGAAAAATATATTGCAAGGTGGTGATATTTACTCAAAAATTAGTTACATGTAAATGCATCTCTTGCAGAAAACATTCAAGGTTGTTTTTGTTTTTTTATCGCTATTGCTGGGTTTTTTTTTAAACTCTTTCAGATATTTGTCTTTCTGATAGGGTTGACCAGTGTATATTCCCCTGAGTGACTGAGCGAATGAAGGGGAGTTGACCCCAGTCTGTCAGACACTGATGCAGACACACACACACTAGGGTACTACCCTTATCATTACTGTGAGAATGTTGAGGTCCCCACAGATAGAGATGTCATCTCATATGCCTTTTGTTTGGATGGTTTTACACTTTTATCACTCGCACATGGAGCCTGTCTGACCAAACTGCTCACGCACAGGCTTTAGGCCTCCCATAACCTCACAGCCTCTCAGTTATCTGCCTCAGAAACTATAACTGTATGTCAGTCACGTGGGTCATATGACCACAAGGGGTTTGCCACATAGTACATCATCTTTACAGCTTACTTTTTGTTTGTTTCTGTACATCTGCTTTCCATCAGAAAACTGTTTGCACTTGATTTTTCACAGACCTTCGCAGTATCAGGTCTCCATACAAAATCCACAAATGGCTTGTCGCTTAACAGATTATCAGGTGAAAATAGAATTCGTATGGGACTTGTGATTAAAAGTGTGTGGTTCATGTCAAATTGCTGATGATGTGTTGAAAAAGATAAAAATGGCATTCCTGATACATTGTACTGGAAGTTGGACAGATGTTGGATATCTGTTCCTTATTTGCTACATACACACATTTATGTAGACGGGCTTATTGGTATGCAATCATCATTATAGGCATAAGAAATCTTAAGAAACATGATAGTATAGACTTTGATTGCCCAGCTTAATGACTGGGACTGGGATCAGTCTAGAATATGGCATTAACTACAACTACCATAATACTGTGAATACATTATAATGTCAATTCTTGTATTTGACACTAATGTAGGCTAACATACTTTTTGAGCCATTAGACATAAGGAAACATCATTAGTTTTTACAGGTATTTGATCTATTAGGGAACTTAACATACAATTTACTATCACTAAGTCTACATTTTTTCAACTTTAAGTGCCTTGCTTGACTTTAATGAATGAATCAGTCACTGCCATGCCAAACATTATACAATATTACTTACTATTGTTTACATCATTTCAAATCCAGATAGTGGCTATCATGTCAGTTAACTAACATCAAATATGAAGTATGTGTTTTTCATAACAGTGTATAATATATTACACTTTATCAATACCCAATAGTCCTAAGATAATATAACCACGGAAGTTTCATTTTGGACATTAGGTTTTATTTTAAAAGTCCATTTAGGGTTACCATATACAACCACGTCATTGCATGGTCCAGAGACTCGCAACATGCATGGGTGATAACACAGTCCTGATAAATCCACTGCTGACTGAAAACAGTGAACCCTACACCTCTGGTTGTTGTCTGGAAATGGAGAGCCAGGGATATTGGCTGACCTTTCCCATCATTAATCATGCAGGCCAGGCACGACTCTGTGTGTGTCTGACATGCCGCCCCAAACAACATCATGCTACAGTTAAGCCTTCAAATACTACACAGATAATTTCTAATCAATGTTAGCATGCTAATGAGATATGAGTAAGCCAAAAGGTCATTCCTGTCCATGATCTATCTGGGTGACAGCTGGCTAACAGAGCCTCCATTGCCACTTTATAATCAATTTTGAGTGATGGAAAACAGTATTTAGTGGTAAATCCTGGCATTTCTCAATTAACATGGTTCTCTCCCTTGAACAATATGAGATGTTTGGTTGGCTTTAATAATTTTGATCAATTATCAATCATCTAACATGTATTCTGGCTGCACTGGTATCCCCCCTTAAACAGTTGTGATATTGAATATACAGTTAAAGACGGAACTACCTACTTCTAAAATAGTACACAGAGATCATCTGGAAACTATACCACATTTCAATGATAAGCATGTTTGGTCAGCCAGTTACAAAGTGTTACTGTGTGAAGCATTTATTCTGCTGTCACATGTGCAAGATCTTGTTGCATATGCTGAAAGTGGTCCAGAAAGCACATTGAACAGGAAGATCCACCAGCAGCTCCCCTTTCTTTTGGATTATTTTCAAACTGCCATACTTGGAAAGTAACTGATGACCCCCCCACCCCCTTACAACTTCACGCTCAGAGCTTCGCATCTGCCCTTGGGCCATCATTGACAGAGTACCCACCATCCTCTGTAACACGAGAGGTGGCGACTTGGCCACGGTAGAAAAGCTTGAGTCGTGGGCTATAAGAGGCTTCCCACGTCACCTAACGGGGGATTTCATGCAAGGAAAGACAGACAAGAGAGAGGGGAGACGCCATGAAGATCAGGGCGGCCCTTTCTGAAGGAGGAGCGGCCGGCTGCCTGCAAGGAGATTGGGTTTCCCTACAACTTGTTGCCTGGTGCTAAATAAACGCTGGCATGTTGTGTGGAGACACCCTACACCCTGGCTGAAAGGGTTGCTCACCCAGAGTTGTTCACAGTACCCCATTTCTGACCCTCAATGTGCCCTCTTAACCCCTTCACTCCCTTTTCTCTTTTTGACCTATCATCCCTCCTTTGCCGTTGCTGCTCCTGTCATGTCTGACCTGCCAACAATTGCTTGCTAAATGGTAGGGCATGGTCCTCTGTCACCAACAAGGATGTAGTTCAGCAAAACATTAGTATATGTGCAAGAATCAGCATCCTGGTCTAGCTTTAAAAAAATAAAACAAAACTCACATTAATGCATTAAAATTCAACAGAGAATTTACTATAAATTTCCTGCATACTGTTCATGAGTATCATTGTGTCTCCTCTACATCGTTGCTCTGCTCAAAAAATCAAAGCCAATTCCAGACAAAACACATAGAGGTGCCTCACGTTCTCCTGATTCACAACTCAAAGGATATGTCATGATGTTTTTTTCCTTTTGCCTTGCCAAAACCATTTCACAGAGAAAAGGTCTTCCCAGTACTACAGACCTCACTAACTGGCCTTCGTAGCACAAAGGGAATTTATCATTAAAGAAGCACAATCAATATCTCTCACCCCCTGCATGGCAGAGCAAAGCAAGGCCGGTGCTGAGCTCCGAGAGGGGAATGTGGGGTACCAGAGGAGCTAATTAGAGAGCGAATGTCGGCTATCTTGTTAGCCCACATCCAGCTGTGGGAATGGTGCTAATGAGACGTGCTGTACCAACATAGACAGGCTGTTATTGCAACATGGAAGATCACTGCGCTTCCTAATCTCGTATGCTTGTATAATCATTCAAATAATTCATAATTATTTTACTTATATTCCCTGCTGGAGCTTCATGTTGGCAAGCGAAGGAATTCTGCCAGCTACATGGACGCAACATGCAAGATCATGTCTGACACCATGTAGGCACTTCAGAAATGTTCAGAGCATTCCTGAGGCATGCAGAAGCCCTCCTCAGAAACAACATGCATATAAGTCTAATGCTTACAACACACATTTTACATGTGATAAAATAGCTTTGCTGTGCATTTTTATTGGTAATATGCAGACATAAAACATTTTAAATAGGAGCACAAACGAGAACAAGATGTCCTGAAATGTTAGCAATCAGCACAAACCCAGAGTGCAAAATAATTCTAAACTTCCCCAAGTTGAAAAACCTGCCTTTGAGTGACTCTTTCAAAGGTACTCTTTTTGCTGATTAATCTAGTAATTACCAATTAGCTGTGGTAATGGCTTGCATCCAGGCAGACTACAGTGCAGCATGCCTGTTTTATCTTCATTAGAAAGAAGGGGGCTGTGAGCACTGGGGCACATTTTGACCCCTCTCTCCTGGGATACATCACTTGGCAGCAGGTCAAGCTTCATATCAGACAAAGAGTAATTCCTCCTTTCCCTGTTTCTTGGAGCACACGCTTCGTGCAGGGTTTTCCTCAACTTCCCCGGGGTTTTCCTTCCATTCATTTGACATTCGCTACTAAAATAAGACTAATCAGCCATATGTTTAACATGATAAAATCAGTATATATCAACCAGTCAAAGCTCAGCAGGGAACTTTGTAATGTGAAATCATTGCAGGGGGTATTATGAAAGTACTTATCTGAAGCTTATCAGTCCCTTCACTTAAATGCCTCTGTCAATAGGCTTCAGTTCAGAGCATTGCCTGTTCTAAAACCAGACCTAACGGCTGCCTCATATAGTTTGAGTTTAAACTTCCTGCGAGTCTTCTCTGTGAAATAGGAATGTGCCGTATTGGTGCAGCGTCTTTTCAACGCGACCTCCGAGATTGAAAACACAGCATCATTCAGAGGCCAATATCTGCCGCTCTGTCAGCGTCAGCATCGACAGTGCACCTCCCTCAGTTTCATAGGCTCCTCACCAGGGTAAATATTTACAAATGTGCACTCAATAACATCTGCTGCGGTTTGGGCTCAGCAGCATGGTGGAGCAGGGGAGATGAAGCACATCATGAACTCATGGGAACATACTTTGTCTCAGGTTCCATCCGCTCATCGGGAGGCTTCAAATGCCACAAACAACTGGTCCCAGATGTATGCCATGATGCAATACAGATGAATTAAAAGCTCAGGGGATATCTTTGATTGTTTAGCACAGGGAATAGATAAGTGGCAGTTGGCAGGTTTAATATAGTGTAATATAGATCAGCAGATGGGACTCATGTGATATATCTGAGGAAACAAAGGAATTTCCCTACACTTTAAAAACACATTTGGCAACTTCATAAACAGTTAATATTACAAATTCTTAATGAAATAATATAATAAGAAAAAGGAGTTTCAAGTTAACCTCTAATCATTTTCCACCCCAAATCAAATTGTTTTGCTAAATGGCATTTTGCCACTCAATAAATATTACCCAAATGTCCTAAAAGAACCAATATGTCGCAATTTAAGCTCTTTTGCCAGACAGTAATATATCTGCAGGAAATTAAATATTTTTTCATGGCTAAGCCATAATATTTGCTTGGATACTAATTAAAAATTGTATTTTTGTATTAAAAGGGGTTATTTTAACAAAAAGAAAATCCTGTATATGTTACATGTTACAAATATCAGTTTATACACATTGCACATTAAAAATAAATAAATAAATATGCAGGATGTTCTGTTTTCTACTAGAAATACAAGGCAGTTCTTGTACTACGGCTTAATGTAGGAGTGAAACAGGTGCAAAAACAACTTAATCCTTAAACAAATGTTTCCCAACATCAGTCTTCAACCTGTCTTGAACCTGCACATTCAGCAGTTTGTGTATCAATGAGCATAAACACACATACTGACAGTACACACATAAATACCCCAGTACAACCCCGACAGGTGCATGGACACACCCCACTAAAGGCTTTTTCATGCTCTACCCTGGGAACGTAATTGTGTCTGTGCACTTCCATGGGCAAAAGGAAGCTGAGTCAAATGTTAAGCTTTGATGGAGTGAACATATGGGACTGCTTGAAGAAGAGACACCTGCTAAGAGACAAGCTCTGCTGTGTCCTCTTTATACGTAGGTACAAACAAAATAGAACACTGAGTGTAAAAGCAAATAAGCTTTCGGATGTTGCATGATGCATTATCATAATATCTAAGTCTCAATTTAAAAAGAATACAGGATGTGGTGTAGTTTTTATTTCTCAAGAGATCATACTTTAAATGGAATATTTTTAATTTGTGTGGGACAAAATGTTTTTATGATTTGTACTCCAAGGGTTTGGACTGATGTTTTAAATTACTTTTTACTTCCTTAACCAGCTCACAGATGCAATAATATACTGAATTTCACCAGATTTTTCCATTTTTCCTTTTACAGATACAATCTGGATGTTTAAAAAAATGAATGCAACTTGTCAAACTAGTCCTAATTTCAGTTGATTTCTGTAGATTTCTATTAATTCCCAGGGTGAATGTTAGTTAAGGTCATGGTCTTTGCAAGTGCTAAAACTTGGAGCTACCCTTTGGCTAGATCAACTAAATATAATGAGGTCATACTGTGAAACCTGTTCATTTCAGTAAGCCTGGCACTCACTATGAACCTCTGCTGGGAATGTGTGAAAGGGAAGAGGAAGGAGAGATTATCCATTAGATAGAGATTGGGTTTTTACTCCAGAGATGACAGCGTCGGTCTGTTAGTCAATCCACCACTTTAATCTAGGCTGAAATACCTCAACACGAAACTTTATTTTGTACAGACATTCATGGTCTCCAGAGGATGAGTACAATTGGTGACCCCCTTACTTTCATAGCACAACTATGAAGTAGACATTTTTGTTTTTTAGTAAAATGTCTCCAGACTGACTGATTGACTTTCTATTAATTAATTGCCATGCCAATTCCTCCACAAATGGAGATATACTCAATGAAATGCTGTTAAAATGCTAGTTATGTGTAACTTCATATAGATGAAACCTTTCAGAATTTGCCAAAATCAGGCCTCTCACTTGTAAATCATCAATTTGTGTCCACTGAGTTCGAAAGACAGGTTAAAAAAAAGGCTGTAAGTAAACCAGGTGGTTCCTCAGTGTTTTCTCAAGTGCTTTTCCTTCCTATTAATACTTTTTTTAGTGGTGGACAGAGCAGGTTGAAGAAGTTGTGATTTTATTGCAGTTTTAAACTTTAAAAACAAATGTCTTTTTATTTCTATTTACCTCTTTCTAAAATTCTGGGAAAAGAGCAAAAACAGACCAAAACGTTATGTGTGTGATATCAACTCCTCTGCAGTCATAGTGAAAATGCAGATACAAGGTTGATATACATCTGTTGTGGTCACAGCTGACTCATTCACCAAGAGAGGGATGATTCAGTGGGGGACTTGAGCGAAACAACAGAAGCTCTAAGATGTGTATTTGTCAAGCCCAAAAATGTGTTGCTCATACTACAAATACACACATATCTTATAGGGAGGACAGATGAGCAATTCAAGAGCTAAGGCTTACAGTGAGTAAATAAGGAGTTCCAACAGGCACGTAAATTACTGTGTTACAATCACCAGGAAGAGTGGGCCGATTTGAATGTTTGTGGTTGTGAGCAATACGTGCAAGTGGGCATTTGTGTATGCATATGATGGTCTTTGAGGCTGCTACCTCTATGTCCTTCTGACAATGCACTGGAAAAACCTCCATATAACATGATGGTAGGCTCATTTCCCACGCCAGTGTGAGCTGGGGGCCCCTGGCACCAAGGGCTTATAAAAAAAAAGCGACTCAAGGTTGGACCCCTCCAGCAGCGTGACAGACAGGGCACCAAACCACAGTTACAACCCCCCTACACACCCCCAGCATAAATAATGCCTGTGTAAGTGAGCTGCATAGCCTCTACAGCTGCTGTGGCCATGTTTTTTTATGAGTCGTGGTATGACATTGTGCCCCATGTGAGCCATAATGAGCCCTCCTACCAACGCTTGCTAACAGGAACAGGTAAGGGTGGGAACACTTTGTCTTTATTGGGTATGCTTCTTAGTGTTAGGTTACTCCACCATTAAAGTGATGAATGGCAATTAAGGTGTGGATGGTACAGCCTGTCTGCCACCATGCTGGCCTACTGCCGACCTAAGTAAAATTGAAGGAAGTAATATAAGTTATTGCAAAATACAAGGCAGGAAGGTGGCCGAATTGTAAGTACTAGTGCAGTGCTTGTGCAAAATCAGTTTTTGCATATGTTTTCACTATATTGTTGGTTTAATGTGTTTGAATGCTCATTGTTACAATTACACAACAAAAGTTCACATTCTGCCACTTGTTGCATGTGTGGGATTCTGAAACGTCCTTAAATTCTGGATCATTAGGCCTATTGCTCATTTCAATTTTAGACCTTGCAGATGGAATTATTGTTTGTTTATTCAAAGTCTAAAGACAGTCCAAAATAGCCTGGGCTATTCGAAGTGTTTTCAGTTTCAGCCATTTTTTTGAGGGTCTCAAGTGTATTTCACATTTTAGCTGCCAAAGCTCCGCTGCCTTATACCCTCTCCAACTATGGTCCTGCGCTGTGCTCAGTGTGCTGTGTGAGAAGGGGAGTGGCCAGCGGCTAGAGCAGCAACAGCAAATGTGTGCTTCTTTTACCGATATACTTATCTATATCTTTTACAATTCATATCCGAACAACGTCAAACTTGGCACTGCACTGACACCTGTCACGTTTGAAATCAATCGGATGAACAGTTCGAGAGATATGCGAATAACAGACAGACAGACAAACAAACAGACAGATGTTCCTGTGATTTATAGATAGATGATGATATTTTTTAGGATAACCAATATTTTACACCAAATGTGCAAGCACACATGGTAACGCATAAGTAAAGCAAAGTTGAACTAGATCATTGGATATGTAGGATGAAATGCATTACGAAAAGTATTACAGAGCAATTAACAAGGACGCTACTGAAGACCCTGGAATGTAAACGATCACAATATTCATTTTCTAACCTGAAATGCTCCCTGAGATTTTCTGCCATACTTGTAGGACCAGCATAACTTTGGGATCCTGACAATGCTGCAAATTCTTTGGATACATGTCGTGGAGGTCAGCATTTTTTGGGTCAAAGTTCAGTTTACTTTGGCTACAGAACCTGGTGGAAAATCAGGCCAGTTTGTGCCTCTATAGCTCACGCAGCTGCCCAGGCAAGCTAAAATCACATTCACATCTTTTGTCTATGTTGATTACTAATACTGTCAATAAATAAGAGAGTAACACAGAAACCCTGACAAACCATCCTAGATCAATAAAGTCCGTCAAAGTGGTGTTTGGTTTGTCTGTTCTGGGCTACTGTAGAAACATGGCAGGCTCTTTGGAAGGGGACTCGCTCCCTATGTAGATATAAAGAGCTCATTCTAAGGTCATGTAAACACAACAATTCTTATTTTCATGGGATTATACACTAATTGAAACATATTTATGAATATTATATCCCTCTTCTGCCAAGCCAGTTCCACTAGACATCACTAAATCTTACACACTGGACCTTTAAAAACAGCAAACCGAGACAACACAATATATAAACCAATGAGCTGCCTGACAACTCTAATCTATAAAAGTCATTGTTAGCAGACACAGAGGGGAAATGTATATGTCTTTTGTGAGGAAGGAAGGAAAATGTTTAAACAGACTTGTTAGCCAACACACTGTAGAACTGGAGGCTCGAAGGCAAAGGCTCCACTCTCCCTTGTTTCCATTAAAGTTAATGCCCTCCAACTTGTGGTGTAGCATTACAGTGAACCCCATGAAACCATCCTGGCTGTGCATTAACCAATGTCATATGTTTACCGAACGATGGGCGGCTCTGCCCAGAGATGTCTTAAAATGTAATTTACGACTTTAAGACAGCAGGAGAGCTTTTAAATACTGATTTGAGGAGGCACTGAGAGACAGGTCATGTGACTTTGAGAACTTATTGTATGTTTTTGTCAATCTGAGGTAAGCTAACAGTGAAAGGTGCTCTATGAGGTGAAAGTCTAACCTTTCGAAGATTTTGAGTGTTAACACGCGTAAGCATCACTAGACACACTGTTCATCACTTTTATGAGGGTCAAGTAGCCATGGTTATGCAAAGGAGAGATAGGAGGAAGTGGTGGATGATTCCATGTTTACTCAGTGACGCACAGCGAGACCACTGACTCAATTTATACCCTCTTTGCACCCTAACCCCATTGCACTGAACAAGAGCCATTAATAGTATATTTACCTAACCTGAGTCACAACACTACTCATGCACTATGCTGATAACTGCTTCATCACAGTCAAGACCCAAGATAACTGTTCTTTGCTCATCATTGGGCCTCTAAAAAATAACTGAGCATTTACTTAATCCCTCCTTTAAACAACCAATGTCCAATATTATCCTGTATCACTTTGGATTTCTCTGCACAGTATTGTGGTTTGCCTGGAGCTATAATAGTTTCTGTCTGCTTTAATATAAGGTACACATGTTAAAAGGGCTGGCTGACTAGCTTACAACCCACAGTTCAATCAAGGAAGACACAAGATGACATGATTTTGAAAGTTTGGTATTAAGTCCATCAATTAAATGAAATGGAGCCCTACAACTCCAACATCCAATCAGATATCCCCCCCCCCAGGGGAGCCACAGACAGGGCCCTGACACTAGCTTCTGTGGGGTGGTGCAGAGGTGAAGCTGTGATGTGGCATAGACTGCAATGACAGCAGAGAGAGACAAAACACCTAAGGTGAAACAATTTCAGCTAAGATGATCATTAGAAGGCAGAGCTCAGTGTGATGACAAACAGTTGTCTTCCTGCTTGAACTTGCACTAAAAGCTTCATTAGTAAACAAACTGTTACGTCCAAGGCCGAGGATCATATAATTAAGAAACTATATTATTATTACAAGTTACATTTAAAAATAATTATATATAATCAAGAGACTGTCAGACTGTAGAATAATGGCAACAATTCAGCTGACGATTCATGATCAGCCAAGACATTAGACGCCTTCTTTCGTCTACTTCTGTCAGAATCAAGGACCATTTTAGGACCATTTTAAAAATAAATAGAAAATTCAAGAGGTAAAATCTACCACTGTTATCATTGCAAACTGAATTATACACTACTAAAAGGAGACATGCCAGGTAATGAAGGGGGCAAAGCTTAGTGAAGGGTTAGGTTTAATGTCACGACATGTGCACAGGAGGTCTGCTTGAATGACATTTAAGTTCAAACAACTGTAGTGCTTGATGGTTCGAAAATGGTGTGGGATCTGTTTTGCATCACACAGGTGTTACTTTGTCATGTGTCAAACTGAGAGAGGAAATGTTCATTTTGATAGACAGCAGGTTCCCCCCAATCCAATTCATGTGAAAGCCCCAGTGTGGTGTATGCATTTTTAAATGAGCGACTGTTGAGTATTTAAAACATGCAGAGCAGGCCCCTTTGACAGACATACAAGTTGTAGGCAGGTTCTCTGAGGTCATTCTGATTGACAATGTAAAGGGATGGAGGTCAGCGGTGACTTGGTACCTTTGCCTCTTTCATTTCCTCTGGGGTGAAGCGCCGGTCCCCCCTGCCTTCTCGTCTCAGGCTAAAAGACGCCTGATGAGACCCAGAGGGAGGTCAAGCCACAGCTCAGACACAGAAACCTCTGTGCAAATTCTGCACATTCCAAGCTCTGTTCGTCCATAACAGGACCGTCTTTCCTTTCTGGGACACAGCATTGAGGAAGCAATAGACTGTACCAAGAAAGTGATACAGTGTGCAGTGTGTGGTCAGGTGCTGTTATTCTTTCCATGCTTAATCTGCAAGATCACAATGTGCAAAGCAGAGCGTAGAGATTTTGCCAGGAAGTCTTCCAAAGCAGGAAGACTTAAGGATCTCTTGCAACATAAATGTTCACCGTCACAGTGCAAATCTGACACAGAGGTCTTTCCGCTACTTTCCCTCACTTTGTTTTCTGTAAGACTTGAGGATTTCCTACCATGCTGTACCTTGAACAGTATCAGTTCCAGGTCAACCAACCACAATGTCCTGCTGCGGGACCCAAACTAGTCCACCGGACTGTCGCTTCCTGTAATGAGAGATTTGTTGTGATTTTCATCATTGTCAGCAGTGGTTCATTTAGCCCTCTGCCAGATAATGACCTTCTTTTGGTGTCTATCTCTTGTGAAGTGGGTAAAGGAGCAGAAAGAAGACAAAAAGGTGGAGAGCGAGTCGAGATGAATAAAGTTGTTTGTTCTGCAAGTGCTAGGTCATACAGTGCATGTCTTTGTGTATACCCAAGGGGCTGCAGACAGGTCAGAGCACTGACAGACACACAGGTGTGGCTGCAGTTGATGAGCAGTACTGCAAAGTCTGAATGGATGGATAATACTTGACCTCCTGAATGCTGACAGGCCCTGAGGAAGAGAGCAGGCGTAGGAAAAATAGAGCATGTGTGTAAGTCCTTATATAATTGATTTTTTTTAAATAATTTTTTCACAAATTTTTGTGTGTTTAAAAGAACACACAAAAAGTGTTTAAAAGGTAAACCGCTGTTGTGATGCAGCGTATACACTTGGTGCAATGTCAAGTCAACAAATTCTATCCATATTCATTTTCTATTCAGGAGATGCAGCTGTGTGGTGTATTATAGATGAGTTGATAAACCGTTCTCTGTATCTGTATTTGCATATACACAACTCTACCTAAACTTTATTCAAACAAGTCAATCCAGTGCAAAAGACCCGCCTCACAAGACTTAAACTATCAAACTAGGCAAATACAATTCAAGATTCTGCTGCCATTCTTTCTTGCATGACAAGCCAACACCTGCATTTTGCTGAATTTTACTGTTACCACCTGACCATGTTCTTCCCCTTTATTTTAGTGTCTTTCAGCTCATTATGGTTTAATGGCTCACAATTTTACTATTTTGGTTAACTCTCACAGCCCTCATTAGTATGATTCTGAAACGCTGTAGACACTTTAGACATTTAAAGCATAAAGCTCTTAAAAACTCAAACAGTAGTGCAGCATTTAGCAGCTAAAAAGTCAGATATTTCCCTTCAGGAGTTGGAGGCACAAAAAAGAGTTGAAGGGAAAGTAATAATTGGACCTAAGCAACTGACCAAAAACACAACTCTAAATGAATAATAATATTTTACACATCCAACAGCTGTGTAAAATAAACAACTGTTTGCTAACAAGCTTGTATAAGAAAAGCTTTATGAGGTGATTATGTCAGTGTTGAGCTGAGATTGTTCCACTGCCCCCACATGGCCAAATAGTCAATTAATGCAGGCTTAAAACAATGAATACACACCTCTTTTTACAGTCTATGATACACACAAGTAATTCTCAGTATCACCACAGTTATGTTGTTTGGCTGTTCAACAAATGAGGTATTTTAACAGTTTCAACACTTGTCATCTGTTTTGATTACATCTCTGTTGAATGTTTAGATTGAATTATTCATTTGTTTCTTTCTGCTTTCCTCACCATTGTTAACACAATGTTGACTTCCATGTTCCATGACCACAAATCACAGCACTGCTGCAGGCTAAGGGCTGAAAATGAAACCCCCAACACCAAGCAAAGTTCAAACAAACAGCTAATTTAGGCAAACACACAAGGGACATACAGACTCTAACTGATACAGAAATATCCAACATCAAATTTAATGTTACAGTTACCCCAGTTTGTAAGTGTATGCCTCTTGAACAGTCTCACTGAGTGAGCTGTAGCCTGGTAGCAATGAAGTTTATTCTAATTCAACCTCTCTCCTGTAGCCAGTAGAGCAGAAAATGGCCCTGATATGGAGGTGGAGACATTACTATTTTGGTCCAACCAGTCCTTCCAACATCAGGCAGGTAATGTAAAAACCTTTTCTTTGAGAAACACAGCAGAAGAGAACTTGATGATTTAGCAAGAGGCTTTAAAGTTGTAATAGTGCAGCCATCCAGCTTCAGCCAATTAAATCAACTGCAACCGAGGGCAAACCTATACAATTGCTTCGTTGTGCAGGACCTTCAACCTGTCAAGACCTACTTTGTTTTCAGTGTCCACACTATGTCTTCTACTGCCACATTCCCACAGCTCCATACAAAAACCAAGCTCTCTGCGGTCAGAGCTGCAGTAGAAAAACAAAACCCCTTTGCCAGCTTCACATGAGAACACTGTGAGATCCTCATGTGATATTGATGAAAGGCTCCGCCCAGACGGGTTATAGATTTTCTCAGCCTCCTTTGAAGAATATCAGAATCTCTTGTTTTTGTTCAGAGATTTATCAGGAATAGAGATGAAAACCTGTTCTCCGGGGATTGCTGTCAAGATCAGAGGTATGTGCACTCACGTGGTGAGGATGTCTCTGAATCTTTCTAGGGTTCACAAAAACTGCATGAAATGATCAAACAGAGCTGCAAACTCTGACTTGAGTTCGCTGTCCAGTTGTCCAAACTCTGATGTCTGAAGGAGAGAAAAGAGTCTGAGCTTTGTATGCTCTCATCCCAGGGATGAATGACAGCAAAGTTTGTTTGTGCCTGGAGCATCCTTCATCTTGGGCCAAAAGGAATACACAATATCTGTGTAACAGTGAAGAATGTCTTAAAGGGTAAGCAGCAAGACATTAAAATGAAGTAGCCTCTCAAAACACTCAATTGTTATTTCTTTTACTGAATTATTTTCTTTACTGCTCCTTTCCTCTCCACTCTCCCTGCACTCCCATCTTTCTTTTTAATCACCCTGTCTGGTAAGATTCAACCATAAGTATATCCTGTCAGCCTTAATCTACAGACTCTCGAGGTGGCAGAGTGTTACATGCGGCAGACCACAGGTAAATATCTTGAGGGCAGCCCATACTTTTCCAATTCAGAGGTATTGGCTCTGGATATATCAACTTAGCTTGGAAGTTTCCCTATAAAACTGTGAGGAGTTTGGATGCTGTCAGTGTTTGGTCCACTAAATAAGTAAACTTGACCACAGGATCACAGGCAGTGCCAACATAAATTGTACCAACACATTATCTTACACATAGACAAAATACAGTTTGTCTTCTATATGAGAGAAGTCTTAGTACCATAGAGCAGATAATAATGCCTGATTTGTTTTTATGGACCTGACTACCACAAATTGTTGAGATGTATGGATGACGTAGGCACATATCATGTTGAACCTTGATGCCACCAGGATGCCCCACTTTTATTATGCTGTCAGTGAGTAATGCAGATCTTGACGCTTGAACCATGTTTTCCAACAACAAAAGAAAAAGAGCTTGTCCTTTGTCCCACAATAAACAAAGCAGTAGCCCATAGGCCTCTGCCATGATGCTTAAAAAATAAACCTTTAACAACCGAGAGATCCATCAGTCTTTGCACTGGATCATTATTGGCTCAGCTTTTACATTAAAACAAAGTCATTTTCAGTGAGAAGTTGTCAGCTGTGACTTGCTTGACTGCTTTTGATGCCATTACCCCTCCAAACAACAAGATATGTACACAGCAGAGTTGAAATTTTGGGTATATTTATGCAGTTTGTGAGTATATATATGGCAAAAATCACTCATGACATAAAAAAGATTTTCCAACCAGGATTGAGTGTATCATTTGTATGTTTGAGTTTTTGTTATGAAGATGGTACAGTTCTGCAGTGATTATCATTCCTCTTATTACTCATATTCATATTCAGAAAACCACAGGGACTTACCAATATAACTGCTCCTTGAGGGCCACTCATGAGGGAAGTGACTGTCACTCTTTTAACCACTGTATCTGTATTTCCTTAAGAGAGTCATCCACGTGCCTGACCACATCCATCCCAGAGGCAACATCTGGAAGCCACATGTGCTTAGGACCTGGGCAGACCGGAGCCAGGGCCCAAAACAGCTCAGGGGGACATTTTATGCAAGGCTGGGATTGCTGGATTAACCTGGCTGCTTGTCAATCATTTTTAATTACAAGGAGTGCCTATTAATGTTAGCTCTTTCTCCACATTTTCCTGTTCAAATTAAGTCTTATTGCCTGAATAGGGAGGTGGGCAGTTAGTTAGTAGCAGGGGTTACATAGCGTTACCACGGCCACAACCTTGAGTGAGGTCTGCTTTGACAAATTAGGCTCCAACTGCATCTGTGATGTGCAGCCACATTTTTAACCAGCCAACACATTCACTACTTTGTTATAAACTTTTTATATGAAGTTGATTTTGATAAATAAATGTTTTTCTCTCTAATCTAAACACAAAATTTCCAAATTTGTTTAACTAGAATGTTTTGGGAACAGAAGAAACCACAACTGGAGTCCATTGACAGTCAATATCTTGGCTTTTCTTAAAAGACCAAATCAGTAATTTCAAATTATTTACTTTCCCACCAGTCATTTTCTAATGCATAAAGTATTGTTATAAACCACTTAACTTGCTTTTGCCCTTTGTCTCAGTATGCATTAAAAATGGACTTGCAGAGGCCTGAAACGTGCTTGAGTGTGGTGAAGCGTTACAATGAATGTATCTTGTTTCATGTTTGACTTGTATTACATGCATGTAATGGAAAGACGTTCAGGAATCTGATAAATGAGAGTTGCAGAGCACATAAGACACAGAATAGGTGATCATGGATGTTGATATGCATTTGACAAGGCTTTGCTGTCCATTAACTAGGTGTTGTTAGGCTGTTTGTCTGCTTAGTGACTGTAGTGCCTAATTGTAGAACATCATTAGTTGTAAATACCAGTGTCACTGACAAAAAATATGATTTTCCTTGACTGCACCTGCAGTTGGGTGCTATACTTAAAGGACCAGTGTGTAGGATTTAGTGACATCTAGTGGTGATGTTTTAGATTGCAACCAACTGAATACCCCTCCCCCTCCCCCTCCCCTTCCAATAGTGTGGGAGAACCTATGGTGTCAGCGAAACTCTTCCAGAAGCTGCGTCAATGCCAACTTCTAGATGCTTCAGGAAGGTATATAAATGAACACGAAACTGTTGTTAGGAGGAGGACAAGGGAGAGATGAATAAATTGGAACCCAAGCCACATTGTTTAGGACTTGAAAACCAATTGTTTTGCCTACTGACATCCCTTCCTCTCCATATTGCTATATATGCAGCTAGCTACTTGCTCAAATGCATATCTGATTGGAAGAACTACTGTAAATGTTCCTGAGTGCAGAATGAATCATCAAACATTTAAAATCATTTACAGGAAAAGAAAAGACAAGGTTTTTGGTATAAAAAATACTCTCATACTGATTTTTGACATATATCTGGCATATAACACGAGATAAATGAACAATTAACACAGGGAGACAAACTGGGAAAATGTATCTATCACTTCACTGGTTTTTCAAGGACTGACCTGCTTCTTCTATTGACTCTGTGTTGTTTTTGGTGATGACTGAAGCCAACTTTTACAAAATACACATCATACTGACGCCGGTTATGTGATGCAGTGTTTGTAAACAGAGAGTCAAAATCCTTCCAAAGAATGATGAGATGACATCCACCCCATGCACAAAGCTCTCCCATTTCACAACAGTGTTCTCTGCTCTTTGATCAACGCCGACTCTTCCCCCCGATGCTTGTGAGCACCACTTGTGTGCGCTGACATATTTATGGCTGTTTTGGAAGGGTTTTTTGAAGTGTTATAGGAAGTTTAAACTGAGGGATTTCTGAGACGTGGAGGAGTCTCTTCATAACAGGCTGTCAGCTGTCCCAAGTGGAAACACAAATCATGCATTTACTCTTTGACCCTATTGCAGCAGTTATGCAACAATGCTTGAATGAGTTTGTGTCATGTGGAAAGCTGATTTTGTCTATAACTGGATAATAAGAACCATCAACCAGTTCATGTTGTTTGATAGAGATTTCATACAACACATCTTCATCTTCTTAACTGTTTGATGATAAACTGTATATAAAAACCTCAAATGTTTGGTCTTTCACTTCAACTTGTTACCATGTTAAAGACTTATTTGTGTTCTGAAAATCTGAAAAATTTGAAACTGCAGGAAAAATCATCCATACATGTCAACGCACTCATGCACAGAATTTCCAAGAGTTGTCGAGGACATATTTGCAGACATGTAAACTACATTACAGAGAAATATAACAGTCTTGTGTATGTCCAGTCAGTTGGAAAGAAATGGATGTACACAGGGACTTGGAAAGCTTTTTGCAGTTAGCTGTTGGTCTTTCAGTGTAGATTAGTGTCAGCAGATAGCACAGTGTGGAGCCCCTGAACCTTCTGGGACTTACATCTGGATGCAGAAGATCACCAGGCAATGACACAAAGGGACATGTGAGGTGAAAAAAGAGGAGTGACAACCAAGTGGAGTGCTAAACACAGTGAGCAGAATAATCTGTTAGGGTCAAAGGGGCATGAAGACAGATGATGCTGAACACTTTAAGGTATATTGATAATCTTTTCATGGTTATCTACCAGGTAAAACTCACATTGATTGTTAAAGCTACATGTATGGATTTATGGATTCTTTTTTTAAAACCAGTGTTTTATAGCCAAAGATGAAGAGGATTATATGTCTCAGAAAAAAAGTGCTCTCCTAATTTAAAACTGAACTGTGCAGAAGCCCATACATTCTAACAAGGAGAGGTCTGAAAGGCAGAAGGCGTGACTCTGACCTGTCAATCACCCGTTGCCTATTAGCTAACCAGTAGGGGGCTGGGAGGAGTGGGAAGCGTATCATTTCTTGTGTTGGTTTGAATTTCTGAAAATTAAAATTCCTTTCCTCTCAAACATTCCCTTTGCTCAAACCCAAGGGTTTAAAGCTAGTACTTCTTACCCAAATAAACCCTTTCTCAATGGCAGGATCTCTTTTTTTGTCCTATTATATGGTTTATAATGCCATGTTAATTAGTGGGTGTCAGATTTGGTCCAAAATCGGCAGTTAAATGCTGGCATCCTTTTAACGTAATAGTTGTGGTTGAAAGAGCATGTCATTTTGAAAAGGTTAAGGTGACTTTTGTGTTGTATCACAAATATGAAGAGTTCTTATTATAACTTTCAGTGTCTGCAGTGTCAGAAAGCCCTAATTAGGTTTTCAAAGGGAGTACAAGTGCTTTAGGCATGTGTGCAAGGGAAATAATGCTGCTCTGTAAGTGCATTCATACAACTATGTTCCTATGGCGATATACATATGTGTAAGTTTGTGTGTGCATACTGTGTGCACTTAGTGAGTGAACTCCTTAAAAAGTACAAACGTAGACATGCCTGGCACTGGTCCCCTAATATGAAGGAAATATAATCCGTCTTCTTCTCTAACTTTAAGGCTTAATAAAGGAAAATTGCAGTGCCCCTTTAGGAAAAGTCTTTATGAAAACAGGTCATATTCAGTACCTCACTCTGGAGAATGTAATGTAGTAATCACAGGCTACAGGGGACAAACAAAATGTCCAAAAACATCATAACAGTCATTGGATACATGATTGTACAGACATTAATGTCCCACTCAGGCTGAACTAAAAGAACTTCAGCTTTTTGTTTGGTGTATGCATGTAGCGTCATCATCATTGCAAAACTAACAATGTTCAGCCCAGCAGTACTTTGTGTTATGTGTGGTCAGTACAAAACCTTATCAAATGAGACTCTGTGTGAATGTATTTCTGTTCAGGAATCATCCTTCAGACATTGCACAACTCATAGCCTTTTTTTTAACCTCCTGTGACATTGATCTAGATCTACTCTAAAGTGGAGATACCTAATCAGTCATTGTGAGGGTCTCTGATCCAGAGGACTAGACATTGTCATGTAAAACACTCGCCTAAAATGATGGCAGGAGACAGGCAGATAAAGTTTTAGATAAACAGGCAAACACATTCAAACAGACGGAATGAAACTGTCATACCACTACAGGGATGCTGCTGATTTCAGCTCCGTCAACAGACATCAGTGCCTCCTTGATATCATTCAGAAAGATGAAAGTCTGGATTTCCCCCTCTTTGCAATCAAGATACCCACCAAGATTTAAAATATGTAACCTATCTGTCTCTGGGAAAAACAAAGCGAGAGGTTTAATCAGTGTGGACTGTGATGAGCTCATGAGAAAAAGATATGCATCTTGTTTTGTTTTGTCTTATCGTGATGAAGACAAACATTTTAAGTGGATACATCAGAGAGATACTCAACTCGTGTGGATGAGTCTGCAGGATGCTAAAACCACTTTACTTGAATTCTGTCTCTCACAGTGGCATAAGAGCAAAAGTAGGCATTGCTCATTGTCCCACAAAAAAAACATCCAAACATCTAACCAGACACTTAAGGTATAAACATAAAACACACAAATACTTAGGAGACAATAACACACGGCAACATGATGCTATTATCGTTGGCCACCAAATTACATAATGTGCGTATCATGTAGCATTGTGTAGGGTCACAGACATCACCCTAACCCTACCCTAACCTTAACTACAATCTAATTACAGGGTGTAAAAATTTAGAGTTTGTTCTGAAACAGATTCACACTATCACAATAACATGTTGAGTAGTGTCATTTTAGCTGCTTTAGGCCATAGGTGGCACAATGATTGTCAGGCAAAAGAAGAGGATATGAGTGTTTGTAAGAGAAAAATGCTACAGCGACTGCTTGTACACAGTAGTTGAGAAAGACTAGTGGCACAAAAGGCCCCACATGTAGCCAGTCACAAAGAGCAAGGCACCTCCAGCATGTAATGCAACCCTTAAAGGAAGGGTGCACAATGTTTCTCCCATTATAAAAATGATGTAGTAAGCAGCCACATGCCAGTAAGAGGGTAGAATTAGTGCCCTGAGGTTACATCACTCACTTTCTTTCATCAACATTCACACAGGAAAAAGCTAAAACCATTTATAATTGCTGGTTCATATTTCATAGAAAGCTGTGGTAAAAGAGTAAAGGTTTCATCAGCTTCATGACTTTAAGATATCAGTCTTACAGTATGAGACTATATTACAGTCAGGTTACATGCAGGTGATTCATAAAGGCATGTGTTATTGCACCCACTCCTTCCTCTGTTTTTGAGTGTTTTGTTTCAGTATGTGGTAAATGTGCTCATGAGTCATGAGGGCAGGGTTTCCACTTCACTGTGTATGAGTACGTGCCTGTAGATGCTCTTCAGATTTATATTCAAAAGGAAACTAATTCTGTTTAATGACTGAAAGTATTTAATTATTACAGTTTTTCAACAGATAACTGAATCAACTGAATTATGATAATCCACACGCATTGTGTGTATTATGCATGAATTACTTCTGGAAATACTATAGATATAAAACACACCACAACTATTAAGCTCAAAAGTTCAAGTATTAGCCTGGGCTAATGAAGATTTCCTGACTGTTCCAAAGTTCAAATCTTGCTAATTATTAAGAGCGTGTTATGGAATAATTCTGATTAATTACATCTCTCATCTCAATCAGTACCAACAGCTTTGGACTCAAAAGGCAGAAAAGAAACTCAAAGCAGAGAGGAAAATTATTATCCAAATTGTTATTTGTGAACAACCACCACAGTTTACGGACCAATTTCATGTTTCAACTTATTCAGCCTACAGTACTTCCTATAGTTGTGTTTTCCTGTGTAAAGTCGAATTATTACTTCCCTACAAGTGTGTTTACTTTATGTTTTACCTCTAAATAAAGTGGTTTAGATCATCTGGCTAGATTGTTTATGAGTTATACGACTATAATCAGTATTTTTATATTAACAATCAGAGGTGTAGACAGAACTGAAATATCTTACTCAAGTAGAAACACTGTTACTTAATTGAAATGTTGCCAAAGTGAAAGTAAGAAGTAGCTCACCAGAAAGGTTCTCAAAGAAAAAGTTACTTACTTACTCCCTTAATGTTACCTTACACTTACATCTCATGCAATGCTTTTATGGTTTTGTTTTGTAATGATATTTTGATCTGATTGGCCTGTTTTTGATGCATTTGATATGTAACATCAAATCATTTACTCAGTAATGGATGAATGTACAAATGTAACAAATTACTTTACTTCTTTTAAACTTTACTTAAGTAAAAGTAAAATGACTCAAAAAAGTACAAGTAAACAAAAAAGTTACTCATTGACAGTAATGTGAGTACTTGTAATTCATTACTTCCACCTCTGTTAACAACAATAAACCCACAGAGAATCATCACACATCTGCACTTCAGCTCTTTGAAGCTTTGTAGCATCTCTCAGCTCAATGTTTGGTTTTACACAGAGCCTCATTTTGTCATTTTCGACTGAAGCATGCAGCTGTTTTCAACTAATAAAGCTCCAGAAATGTAGTGCTCATTGCATGCTAAACACCAAACAGCAGACAGACATAGTGGAGCATTTAGCAGCGAAAGAGCAAGGTCTTTCCTCAGGTATTGGTGGAGACCAAAATAGAGCTAAAAAGGGAGCGAATTTTGGCTTTACATTTATCAGGTGGACACAAGCATGACTCCAGATGAATGATATTATTGCACCATTACAGCTGGATAAATAGGCAACCCTTTACAAAAAGTCACAAAATCAACTTATAAACAATAATAATATGTAATAATGTTCAGTTTACTGGAATGTTTCTGCTGCTGTCTCAGTGGCAAATAAAGCAGTTAACTTAATTTTAAGAAAACTGATGTTTGCATATGATTCAGTGAAGACTTAATGAGGTTACAGTCCATGTTTTATCTTGATTTGACATACTTTCTCTGTCAGTAATGTGTACAGTAGCTTGTTGAATGTAGAACTCAACAACACTGACACACTTTGGTTGGACTTCTTTAGGTTTCTCATACAGATATATTTTTTTACTTTTGTTTTTCCAATATTATAATATTTTCTTCCACTGGAAAACTACACAAGTGTCATGTGTTGTATGTTAGTCATCAGAATAAACAGGATGACAGAGGGAGTACTGAAGTTACAACGCTCTGTGCTTCTGACATGAGAAAAGACTGACCTCTTACGCCCAAGCTGAAGGTATATCTGACTGATTGGTGACTGTGCACAGAAATACCCACACACACACACACACACACACACACACACACACACACACACACACACACACACACACACACACACAGCTACAGCAGTTACAGCATCCAGCATTATTGATACTCTCAGGCATCCTCTGGGGTCCACTTACTCTCACTGCTCCCCTGCTCTGGTTACCTTTTCTCACTCCATAGACACTTACAGTGAGGGAGCCTGTCTGCTGCCGGACCCTCACCCCAGCCTGCTCTGACCCCTTCCTCTCTCTCCCCACCTCTGGACAATCTATTACTCACCTCTACACCAATACACATTCACTCCCATGGTTGACAGGCCTGAGGGCCCCAGATCACAACCTCTGTCTAATTTATGCTCCACTGTGCTGCGAGGCCACGTGCCTGTTCATGTTGTTTATGTGGAAGCTGCCGACAAGGCATTAGAGGTTTGACACTTAACTCTTAGTTTTACTGAACTCCAAGGTCCTTCGTGGTGCAAACCAAATTCTCTCCTAAAAAAAATGTTTTGAATGTCATCCAGGACAGAAAGTGAAGGTAAGGCTATAATTTGAGGTTCAGGATGGGTGCATGCTGCACCGCAAGACAAATTAAGGTAATGTTACTGACATTAATAAGTAGGGGAGGTGAAGATCGGGACATGGGAAGAATGATCTGAAAGATTTCAAAGCCTCGTTCCGGAGGGAAGTGGGGGAAACAGTTTTGGAGAAAGGCAGTGAGGCACTCACACATTGCACTGTAACTAATGGATGCTAATTCTTCTTGAGGCACATATCGTAAATGTCATACGCTTCTCTGTTTTATGTCTAAATATGACTCCTGGGCCCTTTTCCTTCTCTCCTTTTCTCTCTCATTCTGTCTTTTCAAGAGTTGTAATTGCCCTCGACAGCTGCTGGAAAACTGGAAGATAATTTAGGGAGGAAAAATCCTTTATTCTGACATAATTACCTCTACACACATAGCAACTCGGACCCCCTTTGAGACTCACTTTCTACACTTTCTGCTCTAGTAAACAAGTTGTTTTTTTCTCTCTGAAAGTTCTACGCTGAAGATTTTTGGCACTGTGTTGCAACATTGAGAAAAATAAATGAGAGTGTGAAAAGAAAATGGGAGTCAACATTGGCTTTCAACAAGTGATGTCAAAGTGGAGGATGGAAACATGAGCGAAGAGAAATAGATGTCCTGTGAAATGGAAATGAACTTTCAAAGTTTTTTCCTTGCATGATGGGCAAGTGAACAAGTTGGCTTTTCAATTTGAAATCAGCAAACCAATGAAAAATGTACATGTGAGAATACACTGAACACGGAATCGCCCCTGTGTACCAATACGTCTTTGTTAGGTTTCTAACTTTTATAAAGTGACAAGTTGAGCTGAGTGGACCACGAGGATCTATCGCTACTCTCGATTTAGCACTGAGCGAAGCGCCACCCTCTGTCCTTACGCACATACATAAAGAGTGATGATATTTTCATAACCCGGTTATGGTGAGGTAATAGGCTATAAAGGAACTCCTCCACCAACAGCTGCAGAGAGGATGACATTGGATCTAAAATTTACTGCAGCCTTTTCCTCACACCTAGACCTTGAAATATCTCATTTTTTTATTTACTCAGAAATCACAGAATAGGAACAGAATAAAAATGTGCAACTTTGACACCAGCAAATTGTCACTATTGGGATTTAAAGTTTATGTTAGTATTTGAAGGGTTTTTACACCAAAAATAAAGCACAGATAGAAATGATTCAGTCATGAGTACCTGCCCATAATTACATCGGAAGAACGTGCCATGTAGAAAGCTGCCAATGTAAAAAGAAGGAAGGAAGGTGTGGTGGCTTACAAAACTTGTTTTCATTTCTTCCTTACAGTAAAAATACTTTCCAAAAAAACCCACACATGGAAAACAGCAGTAACGACAGGAAGATTTAATACTTTGCCTTCGATGAGAAATGTGCAGATCAATTATATATTAGCCTTGTAAACGACTTTGAACTGGAAAAGCAGCCTGAACAAGTAGACGATAATACACCCATAATTGAATTTGACAAACAGCTTAATGACTCTGTTAGGAGACTGAGATAATAAATAACAAGAACGCTCAGGAAATCCTGCTTTAGTCTTGAGTCAGTCTTCTAAATATACATTACTCACTAGCTACGTAATGATCAGCCATCATGCATAAAATAAACATAGCTCACAATCTTTATTTTAAAAAGTAAATGGCAACAATTAACTTGGAGCTTCGGTGGCCAGAGGTTCTGCCAACATCTGCATGTTGTCGCAGCTGTCTACATGAAACATGATGAGTGGCTTTGTGTGTTTATGTGAGTGTGTAGGAGGAGGAGGGGGTGGTGACACCAGCTATTCAGGTATTTGCCAGGCAGAAACAACACTACCATGACTGGTTAATGCCTGTTAGGCCCAAAGCTTTATCAGCTTTTGGTAGGTTTTAGTGTGATGACAGGTGGGAGAGCTCTGTGTGTAGAATTAAAGATGTACAACAGACATTAATAAATGTTGTATTGGCAATCGTTACTATGATAATTTTAAATGTTTTAAAGCATAGGTTTTCACTATCCCTATAAAACATGCTGGCTATATAAAAGATACAATATAAAAATGACAAGTAGTAAAGAAACAGATCTATTACTGATTGCACTGAAATATATAGTTTGAGTGACAATCTACAAACTGAGGTTGACTGTGGACCACAGTGGTGTGTTTGTTTTGCTTTGCCCTTCCTCTCAGTGTGTATCTGTGGTAGCTGTGGTAGGAATGGGGGTCCTTGGGGACAGTCGGAGCAGTCATCCCAGACCAAAAGGGAACAGGTGGCTATTCCTGTAACCAGGCCTTTCCCTAATACCAGTGCACCGAGTGAGCATGGTGTTAACACTTTTACAGCTCCCCTGGGCAACGTAAGACCCATGGCAGGGTCCGTGTAAAAGCCTGTGGTGACAGGTCACCTTGGCAGCGGGTGACACCGTCTGCCTGGGCGCTCCACCAGGTCACATGGGTCAAATCTGTGGACAGACAGCCTCAGTGTCAAGATGCTCCCAAAGAGAAACACACAGACAGGTGGTGTGCATTCAGTTACACTTTACACTAAGGAAGTATTATCAGTATACTGATTTCTTTATGACAAAATGACACTCAAAATGACAATGTTATTAACTTGTATACATATGTTAGGTGGTTATCTCTACACGAACATGGACAGGATGTTTAATTTAAAAAATGGAGCTAGATAAAATGCTAGATAGATTTGGAAAACTTTTCCAATTTTCCCATTCATCTGTCAGATGGCAATTAGCAGCCCTTACAATAAATGTGACTTATATCTTAACATTTACAGACAAACATTATTGGAGTATTTGTGCAAAAGGATCCACATATCAAATTTCCATTTTTTACACTACAAGAATCACTGGAGACAAACAATATAAGATCTAACATTGGCCCATTGTCTCTAAATGAGTGTATATATTACTATATAAGACTTTAACCCCTGCCTAGCCTTATGTATAAAATTCCAATAAAGTCCAATAGATACTTTATGCCCAAGTTTTGATGGCATGCTGGATTACATGTGACAATTCAATGCAAAAAGTATTACTATCAGTAATGTACCAGTAACTGAGGATTACATTGAAAAACACATTACTGTACCTGTACTATTTTTTTCAGTAAAAGTGGCTTATTTCTCAAAGTAATTGTCCCCTCAAGTGCCAGCAGCACCATTCACCACAATGATTCCTCATGTGATTCCACAGTGTATCCTTAATAAAGAAGTTTAAATATGTTAATCAATCAAAATGATCACAAAACGCATTCCCTCTATCTTGAAACACCTGCAGCAACTTAAAAGCATGACCTCAACCTTATAGAATGAGGTGAAGTAAATGGATTTCAGTTACTTTCATTGTGTGGCTTCTATATTTCAGCTGAATAAACTCATCACCCAGAGGTGATAGATGTTTGTCCTTCATCATGAAGGATGCACAAAGCGAGACATCAAAGATATTACAGCTGTATAAATACTGGTGACTACACCATTAATCCAATAACCTTTTAGCTCATCAAGACTGCACTGCTTTTGCAAGATAAAGCTGTCCTTGATTTATGGATCTGCTATAATAAAGAAAGGCTAGAATTTCACAGGGAAGCACCATTATGGACAAGATGATGTTTAGAACATCCAGGTTAATGTTACAGGTCCAGATATTTGCCTGTGTTGATATATATGGACTGTCAACCAAAATTACAAGTAACATTCTCCTGGCTGAGCTCAACAGGCTGGCTTGGATTAGTATGTTAAGTGCTTCATTTGTTCTACTGAGAAAGCTGAACCTCGCTTGATCAAAGAGAGATACTGCAGCGTGCAGATGAGATCCCCTTCCAACATGAAAAAAAGCACAATCAGCATATAAAAGCTGCAGGGAGTGGACAAAATAACAGGAACACCTTACAATTTAATCCACTTCATCATATTGTAGTTCTATGTTCTATTGCATTGCATTACAGGAGGATTTATGCCTTTTACAACCTGATTTTTGTGTAAGATAAATCTTGTGAGAATTAGTTTGACTGTAACTGAAGTATTAATAAAGTGGCATATGCAGTTTTTTGAAGGAGCATTAAATTCTGCACATCTATCAATAAATCAGATATTAAAGGATTCCTTTACTCCTCGCTCGGTTAACATTTGGTTTTGATTTCCCAAAACTAATATTTCCTGTACACCCTGGGGCAGCAGTGACACAGCAGCTTATTGAGGGACTAGCCAGTCTATCAAAATTATGAGCAATATCGACCCACTGAAGAGAGATACCTCACATCAACGGGGGAGTATTGCTCTTTCATAAGTTGAACAAATGTGTATTGTCTCCAAACAGGTTCCATCATCTAACACAATACTAAGTTTCACAGAGCCATCACTGTTACAATTACAGGGAACAAACTGGCACAATACAGCTATTGAAAATGGTTATATAAGCTGCAGGCTCTTGGCCAAGCTGTCTGTGTCTGTTACCTTTTTCACCTGCACAGTGATATTTATAATTTGAAGGTCTTGGACAGTACACAAAAATAGGAAAGGAAAAATAAAAAATTGAGCTCACCAGTTTCATTATATGCACAATAAAACTTTTCCTAAATACTGTATGTTTGTGTAGAGGATATGCAGTTCTATAGGTTCCTTATTTGGAGTGTTTCTCACATAAATTTGCAGATGATTGATCATTTCATCCCACAGGAGCTTTTGCTCACTCTTCCCAAATATCCTTGGCCTGTACTCCTTGAGGGGGAGAACATAAATCTCACCCCTTAAGAGATTACACACTATTAAAGGTATATGATCCAGGTTGGATGGAAAGCAGAGCTGCAGAGGGGGCTACAGGAAAGACCCTGGCTAGCCTGGGTTGACTCTGGCTGACACACTGGCTCCATTCTCCACCCCATTCTCAGCTTTACAAGCAGGTTTTATTATTGGATTCCTGTCAGTATATTTGATTGCTGTAGGTCAAAATCAATCTAGTGCCTTATATCAAGTTTAAGGAAAGGGTCATAGTGTATCCATAAATGTGTGATAATGTAACGGCCCACTGACCTACATAGTCAAACAGGACTGAACATGAGAAACAGTTTTTGTATCTGTGATCGCAGACGTCCACACATCATATTAGATATATATCATGTCAGCTGATAAAGCAGCAACCCAGATTAACACACGTGTGGACAGATTGGTGTTATCACAATCTGTAGCAAAAAGAAAAAGATTTTGTTTTTGTGATTATGTTTTACTGGGTGCAACCTCTCATACAAACAGCAGTCATTTGTACTGTCAACATGGAAGCCACTTGGGGAAATTATTATGAAGGCACACTGATGTGCTGACATCTGGATGAAAAATGCTGAGAGGTCCTAACGAGTCCCTGTTGTCTCAGTTTTGATGGTCACAATCAGCATTAGTGCAAAAATACTGATGAACACTGAGCTGCTGTCCTCCAGGAGCAGGGCATGAATGACAAAGCTGTACAGTATGTTTAAGATAAGAACAAGACGAAGACTGAGCCAAAGTCAATCCCTTGTTCCCTTATTCACACTCATTGGACGATCCTACGCATGTACCGCCATAAATATACATCCACACACACCCCCCCCCCCCACCCACCCAACCTTCCATAAAAGCATTCACACAAGCATTCGCATCACATCACCTCACATCACCCTCACCACATCACCATAACAACCTACCAAAACAATCATTCCGTCATAAATATAGGTTCAGTCACACATCCCAGCACTCCATCACAGACACTCATTGATCCATTCACTCGCATACATCCACACACTATCTGGAGTCACGAATACACAATTTCATTTCCATGCGCAAAACCATCACATACATTCATTTCTGGCTGTTAAGAAGCTTGATTGATACAGGAACAAAAGAATGTTTGTATCGATTGTGCCTGCACAAAGGAAGTCTATGTCTCTTCCCAGAATTCAGAAGGGTATAATGTGATGCAATGTCGCATTAGTAAAAATGTAGTATAAATACTATGGGTGGTATATAGTATGGCATACATTTCACACTCAAACAAATGGCAGAGGGTAAATATAGTGCTCTATATAGCAAATTGGGAGTGATCTCAGATGCAAAGCTAACATTATGATGTTCAGCAGGTATAGTATTTACCATGTTCAGTGTGTTAACATGCTAACATTCACTAATTAGCACTATTTTGCTGAATCTGTAGTTTGTTTTAATGTGTGTTTTCGATTAATTTTTAAAGTGTAACCCTGAGGGGTATTTTATTGATGTGAAGATAATAACCACTATTTGTTCTCCCAACCTTTGGCACATCCTGAAGGCCTAACCCTTTCACCTTAATGATACTTACAAGATGCAGACATCCAAATACATACACACACAAAATTCCATACTGTGTTGATTGATGATGCCCATGGTAACAGTATGAAATACACATCTAATGGTGTCTATGTAACCTCAGTTAAAAATTAAATCAGAAAAATAAACACATGTGCTGCGTATTTGTGGTTACTAAACACACTCTGACTGTGAATCTCTCCCTTTCTGACACTTGAACAAAAGCTGCTCTGTTTGAAACAAAACATCAAAATGTGCAAGAGGCCCTAGACTTCACTTGGCTTTCCCCCAAGCTCTCCAATGGCTCATCAAAGTGAAAATAAGGAAGGAACTCCTCTGTGGTTTTATGGCAAGCTCAAACATGGACTTAGCCTTTGAGAAGATGTTTGAAAAATTGCCATCTTTTCCTTTTTTTCATCCAGGGTCTGTAGCGCGAGCAGTAATTAAAGAGACATATAAGCAGGACTGTTAAAACTCATTTGAAAATCATGTACCTCCGAATAAGTAAAGATATGACTTGAGTGGACGTCCTGTGGAATCACATAAGAAGCAGCATTTATCGTCACTTAAAGCCTATCTATATTTAAAATAATAACATCCACACCTCATCTGGAGTTAATACCACTTGGCAAAACAGAGGCTCTTACAACAGCCTGCCAAACACCCATGGGTGGAGCTGATAGATCAAGACACGTTTGTTAATGTATCTGTCCCTGCATGGGTGGGTGTGAGGCAGGCGTCAGGCCAGTTAAGCAGGCAGGCAGGCAGGCCAAGGTCCCTGGGTGGCAGCGTGACAGACAGGAAGGGGTGAATAGCTGGACGAGGTGCCTGGGAACCTTGCTCAAAGAGGATGACAGCTCTATAAGTCAGACCCTGATAAAGCAGTCAGGAGTGACAATCTCTAGGCCCCAGCCAAAGCAGCGTCCGTCCTGCTCAGATAAAGTCGGACAGCCCATCCATCAGTCTGGAGACAGAGAACTGGACCGCCTCAATAGAAATGACTCAATGACCAGCCGCTACAGGAATGCAAGGAGCCTCTTGCTCTTGAGGGCCAGCAGTGGGAGGAACAAAGATGGCTGTGAAACCTCTCTGGGGGAATCATGCATAGAGATTAGTGGGAGTGTGTAACGCATAGCCTGTTAGGTGCCACGTATTTGAGTTGAAAAGGTGGAGAGGGTGGTTGACAATGGCAGGGATACGATACGTCTCTCACTGTGAAGACCACCACGGCTGCAGACATCAGGCCAACACTGGAGAACCTTCATACCATAATGAGAAAGCAATAAGCTATGAAGAACTGCACATTTCACACAATGCATTCCGCATGTCAAGTCTGCACAGAAGAGGACAAAGCCTGCGTCATGGGGAAATGAAAGAAAATACCATCTCCCGAGTTTCATTTTAAAAGGATGTGTGACTACATCATAATACAAAGTTTCTAACCGAATAGAGGATGTGATTTTAGATAACGGCCACATATATGCGCATAAATATCCCTTTTGAAATTAGATTTACTGTACTGTAAACGTAATTGTTCAGTGCAAACACCTAACCTAACACCTAGCTTGTCTGTATGGACAACCTCTCTCTAATCCTCCCTGTCTGTCCTCACACAGCTTTGTGTTGTGGTCTAAAGCCAAGAACATGTCTGCGTATTGCTCCAAAGAAAATATAACCAATTTCCCAAGAACAAACAATAATTTCCCTCTCCTGTTTACTTAGAATTAGCTTCTTGGAGTTCCACGTGATAAGCGTGGGGCAGGAGGGTTGAATTGGTTGAGGACCGAGCTAAATATGGTCTGATTCTGCTGCAAGATATCAATATTTTCCAAGTGTCAAATTAATTTTAATTCACAAATGTCCAAAAAACAATGTATTATGTCTTTCTGGAGCCAGAGAGGTTAACTTCCAATAAAATGAGCTCATTGTTTGTCTCAGTGTTTACAGTGGCTGGTTAAAGGTAAAGTCAGCGATTCTGATCCAATATACTTTATGTCAAATTCAGCAAATATCTCCTTATGGTCTGCTAGCTGTCTAATCTGTGTGTGTATTGAAAAAAGATCTGCATTGGCTCTGTAAATGGGCAAGTACATATGCCAGTCAGCAGCAGGGGGTGTTCATGCTCGTGCAAAGGATAGGCCAATTCACATAGAAAATGTTTTTTCAAGGAACAGATATGCTTCCATTTTATTAAATGTATCGATCCATATTGAATCTGAGACACGGAGACCCCCTGCTCTTTTTAATGGTCCAGGTCTGTTTCTGTCATGTTTAGCGAGGCGTAATCAGAGCAGACAGCTGAATAAATCACACAAATGTTGCGCTATATATATGTTTTCAACTTTACTGAATCAATGAATAATGAATAAATACAAACAATGGTGATTTCTTCTCCTGGAGCTGACATGCAAACTACTCTGGTTGAGTGAATTTCTGCTGTCAGTCAGCCTGGTGAAGGCAGTTTGTCCAGCTGCTGTCCTCTCAGCTCTCCAGGAGCTGCAGCTGAGAGAGACGCTGAACGCAGGTCAAGTGAGAAGTGGGGAAGCTGCAGAGAGTGTGGATGGACTGTTGTGCTCAAATGTGACAAAATCTCTCTTCTACTTGCTATAATGTGTAAAAGGAACACGAGTTTCCTCTACTAACGCATCACTCATGATTCCACCATATCTCTCTCTTGGTTGTTGCCATGGCACTGAACGTCCATGAATTTGGGGTGCGGAGCTTCTTAAGGAGTATGAAGGGAAGGTTGTATTTGTTTGGGTGTCAAAATATCAACATCCTTTCTCCAGAAAGACTGACTCTAACTTTAATGTTTCTGTATGAGTGTATAAATGACCCTGTCAGTGGCATCTGGTGTGTGCGTGTGTGATTAGGCCTGTTATTGAAAAATTACATTAAACTGTTTTAGTACAATTATTAACATATGAAAGTAATAGTTTGAGATTTTGGGAAATATGCTTATTTGATTTCTTGCCATAAGTTAAATGACAAGCTTGATATCACTCCAGCAGCCAAAAGTGGTATCAATATTCTCATCTAACTCTTGGCAGGAAAGTCAATAAGCATGTCACTATAAATGTCTAACTATTCCTTTAATGATTGTATCAGAAAGCATAAAACAGCATGAGAAAATTCAGCTGGTTTTGACTTTTAACTGGCATCAAAACTTCAGCCTCTCCATGGAATGCCTGCCTTTGGTATCCTTGGACACCAGGTTATTGTTTACCACCAAGCTCTGTGAAGTGTCACCTTCAGAGCGGATTGTGCTCATTGTGGCCTGACACAATGACTTGGAGTCGTACTCCACCAGAAATAGCAACCTGTCCTCATTTCAGAGTCAGATGCCAACAGCAAGGAAACAACATTCCTGTAAAACAATAGCATTCCAGTCTTGCTTCATCATGCTTCTTTACAGAACGTGCTAATGCTGTGCTTCATCTATAAGCAAACCTTTAATCATGCTCTCAGATATACTTGTAACTTGGCAGCAGAGTGAGTGTGAAGGACACGCTAACTATGTCAAAGAATGCAATTCTTTCTTCGGCTGTGATTGCCATGCCTCATCTCCCTTCCTGTGTATCCAAACACTTTTCTTCTTCAGTTCTTGTTCAAACACTTCTTTAATTACACCATAACACATGGAGGTGGTTGGATAGGCAACCCTTCACACAAAACATGGCAACGGAATTAATGACTGGAAAGTTTGCTTTGGAAATGTCTCAACCACAACATGCTAAAGCAAAACTGCCACTTGGAAACCATTGCGGGCAAGTTGGTGAAATTAAAATGGACAATTCATTAAACTTACGCACAGAGAACAGAACAGTGTGGAAAACATGAACATGTTATAGGAAAGAAAAAAGGACGTCATAGTGAAACTCAGTATCTAGTATGTATTAGTAAGACTTTGGTGCATACAGCAATGTTTCTCTCTGCAGTCTGCTTGTAGATGAAAAGTGTGTATGTTCAGACAGGTGGTCGAGAATTGCCAAAGTGCTATTTTTCCTATTCCTGTGACTGAGGCGGTTTCTTCTACAGCTGTTTCTCATCAGCAAAACTTCAGCCTTCTTGCTATTAAAAATGGAGCGCAAACCCACAGGGAAAACTGTTGCTTGTACTGTATGGGCGAGAGTAAATCATATTGCTCAAGAGACAGAGCCACAGATATTTCCCTCATGTAATATAAAAAAGGATGAGGAAAAAAATTTAAACAAATGCAGTCAAGAGGATTAAACCTGCAGAAGGGCAGCAGATCAGGGCCTGTCTCTCAAAATGACATCACATACCCGAGGCCTCTTCACAAAGTACTTTTCATCTGGAGCTATGCTAACTCTGTCATTGCTGCACATGAAATATGACGTGCTGTAAGGATGAATATATGATTTCAGTGTGTCTGCCCTGACTCTGGGAAAGTTGCTAAAGGTGCCCTGGCAAGGGATCAGACCAAGGTAAAGGCTGTTCTTCCATCTGATTGGCTTCATGTTTTCTGCCAAGGCCAGCTACCTGCAGAGGAAAGGTTACCCCGATATCAAAGGCAGGCTACCTGGTCCAAATCCAACTGTCACAGGTTCCCGATTCATCCGGCTCAAGGGAACATCTGTCCCTCTCATTGAGCTGAGTCCAAAAGCTCATCAAGGCCTTATTTAAAGGAGTGGGGGTTGGCGGGACGGAAGTTATAGGGAATGAAGCTCAACTTTTTCTAGCTCATTACTGAAAGGAAGATGTCTGTATGTCTCTTAAGATAAGATAAGATATACTTTAAAGTCCCGTCGGGGAAATTTGTCTTGGGCATGAGGTGTGTCAGCGCATACATAAATTATACATTAAACATACAGTACATACATATATATATATATAAACAAGAACCACAAATAAATTGAATACAGCGTAAGTGTAAACTACTACAAGGCTACTTTTTGTTCAGTAGCAAGATAGAGGCAGGGATAAAAGAAAGTCTGAAATGGTTGCCTTTACATCTGATGACTCTAAAACACTTTCCTGAAGGCAACAACTCATATTCTGAGAATAAAATGTGAGAGGGGTCATCCAGGATTCTACTTGCCTGTTTGACAACACTACTTTCATACAGGGACTGCAGAGGCCAATTTTGGTTTGACCCATCACTTTGAAGGCAGTTTTTGTAATGTTCAGTAGTCTGGTCTTATTCTGAACAGTAAGAGATCCAAACCAGACAGCCATACCATATGTGATGATACTTTCTAGCACCGCCTGATAGAAAGTTAGCATGTCTTCGAAGGAAGTGGAGTCTTTGGGCTAGTCTGGAGCATAGATAATCCACATGAACATTTCAGTTAAGCTTGTTATCTATCATAATATCCAAATATTTGAAGGAAGGCACTTGCACGATTACATTATCATTTACAATCACAGGATCGTGGTCTGTAACTTCCCTGGGGTCAAGGATAATTTCTTTTGTTTTTTGGTATTAAGCAAAAGATAGTGGCTATCGCACCAATCCTTGAAGGCAGTGATTTCCTCGAGATACAGAGATGCAATCACTGGCTTTCAACAAGCTTAAAATGATGATGTCATCAGATAATTTGATTATGTTATTATTGGACTGTCTACTCTTACATTCATTAGTGTACAAATTAAATAATAAAGGGGAGCAGACACAACCTTGAGGCATACCAGTACTGCACTTTTTTTACTACACAGAGGGAGCCGTTTACTTTCACTTGTTGAGTCCAATTTATTAAGAAGGAATAGAGCCATTTAATGATGAAGGGGTTAACCTTCATGGCAATCAGCTTCTGGACCAACAGATGAGGTTGTATCGTATTGAAAGCCGAGCTAAAATCGGAAAATAAAACTCTGGCATAGGTCATGGGGTCCTCTAAGCGCCCCTGCCTGTAGGTGAACTGGAGGGGGTCAAGATGAGGAGCAACTTCTGACTTAAGCAAATTCACAATAACTCTTTCAAAAGATTTCATGACCACTGAAGTCAATGCGACGGGTCTAAGATCATAGTTGACAGAAGGACAAGAGATCTTAGGTACAGGTATAATAATAGACTTTTTCCACAGATCTGGCACAGTATCTAAAGACAACTGACAAATTGGACACCAAGCATCAGAAAGTTCAAAAAAGCAACTCTTGAGCAGGAAGGCAGGCAGACTGTCCGGTCCTATAGATTTTTTGTACTAGCTTGGGTTCAACTGTAACCCTGTCCAAGGAGGCCGAAGCACGGATGGAGTTCAGAATCGTTTCTCCCTCTGAGGAGAACTTATCCATTTCCCATCTGAGGAAGGCCAATTTAACTCATTGGCCTTGGTCTCATCATCTGCAGTGGTTAGCTGTGTTCTAGCCGAGGTCTCGTTGGTTATGTTCCGTGAACAGTCTCAAAGTCTTTTATTATCCATAGAGCTAAAACTCTACTCAATAGCTGAGTGGTGTTTAGGCCTGGCTTTCTTCAAGAGGAGATTAGGCTCCTCTTAAGCTCTTCTGAAAGTGCCAAACAAAACCTAAAGTTTTGGGCATGAAATATGAAACTAATTCTTACCCACATAAAACATTATTCTACATGGAGCCTTTAGTTTGCTACACTGTTTGCACTACATTATTTTGCTCCTATTGTTAATCATTTTTCCAACATTCCAGCCTGCTGTGCGCCATTTGTCCTGTTAGCCTCTCTATTCACCACCCACAGGGTTTTCATCCACTGTTAACCTGAGAGCCACGGTTACTGGAGGATAAAGGTCTCACACGGCCCCTGTGAAGTCCTCATAACACTCATACCTGATGCTGCATGCAAACAAAGAGCAGCAGATTCCTCAAGGCTCCGACCAGGAACGCTGCAAACGCAGTATGAGGACATCCTTTGTAAGGATTTAGACAACATTTATCAGAAAAGACACATTCCACTTACATGCCCCCCCCCCCTCATCACAACTGTATAGTTAAAAGACCTCCCACAGTCCCATACATTAGTGAATCATCCATTTTGATTACTTAGAGTTTGAGGCTTGGTTTTAGAGATGGTTGAAAAGTGACAGGTACACTCATAAATCAAGCTTTACAAAACAAAAGAGACAGAAGACAATTGTCTGCATGGACTAATGAATACAAACCCTGACCAACATATGTGAATTGCACTTAACAAACAATATTAAAATGTTTCTAAATGAATAAAATTTGTTTACCTTTACATTAAAGGAGTAGTGGGAATACGCTTATCCGCTTTCTTGCTGAGAGTTAAATGAGAAGATCGATACCGCCTCTCATGTTAGACCATTAAATATGAAGCTACTAGTTAGCTTAGCTTAACATACAGACCACAAAATCCACATACCAGCACTGTTAAAGCTCAGTAATAAACAAGTTACAGTATTTCACTTAATACATAAAAAAAGCAAAGTTTGCAAAAAAAGCAAAGCAATTTGTGGTTTTATGGAGGGTTAGGTGCCAGACTATTTCTTGACCTGGGCACAGTGAGTCCATATGGTTGCCAGGCAACAAAGATAGACTCTAGAAATTTTTTGTATTTATTAAACAATTGAGATATAACATGTTGTAGATGCTGCAGGTAGATTTTATTATCCTCAGAAGTCACGCTAGCTTCTTCCACTTGCCTCCAGTCTTTATGTTAAGCTAAGCTTAGCTAACCGTTCACTGTCAGTCACTTTGTATCTAATGAACAGATCTAAGAGTGACATTGATGTTCTATCATTATCTACTATAGAAACTGAATAAGTATACTTTCCAAAATGCCAAACTATTCCTGTAACTGTGCTAATGTCCTCTGTGGTAACTGTGTTTCTCAAGGCTCTGGCTGCGTGGATGACATGCTAGCAGAGGAGAGACTGCAGGTGATCTCAGGGAACATGGATAATATCACATTTGCTCCAGTTTGTATGACTTAGGTGTGGCTGATGTCCTATCTCACGTCCATCTGTTTTTATAGCAGCACGAAGACATTGAAGATTTCATATTTGCTATTCTTAACCACACAATATTTCTGGAACAATGTTCATGTGGAGCTATTGATAGCAGGGGTGAAAAGGAATAGACGTGATAGCAGTAAAAACTGACCATACGCCAGCAAACAATTTTAAAGACCTTCAAGTTCAGTTGTTCATGGCCGCTGAATTACTATTCACCACACATAGCAAGTATACTCCCTTGTTCAAAGAATTACACTCCCTACATCAACTTTTCATTAAATATACATAAATCCAACATGGTTTAATAAAGTGGACTACAGTGAATCTGCCTTAAAATGCAGACTGATAAATACTCAATCTATATGTAAATATGAGGTACATTGGAAAAAAAAAATCAAAACGCAGGAAAAATGCATTAGCCGCCCTATTTGATCAGAGCCCCAGGAGCTGAAGTTATGGTTTTTAATGGAATCTGAGGAGGGGAGAGTGTCGGAGCCGAGGCAGGGAGGTGAGAGTATGAAAGCATTCACAGGGGAGCTTGGCTATCTGAGAGGACGCTGGATAACAGAATGGACCTGAAAGATTACTCTCACTGAGTGGAAATGGAATTATTGCATTTGGAGGTCTCAGCAGCTTTTTCTGCACACCCACAATTACACAAAAAAAAGAAAGAAGAGAAAGTCATGGTTTACCTGAAAATTAAAAAAAAATTACTTTCTTGTTTACCACTCAAACAGTGAAAAGTAAAACAATGCCTACAGGAAACTTCAGTAATGTAAAACACTAAAGACAGTTACGTACCTTTTTAGGATATTGTGCTTGAATACTTTATCCAATAAACAAACAAACAAAAACAACAAAAAAAGAAAACATCGTACTGGCCTCATCAAGTTCACAAAATCATTTTTTGAAGTATTTCTACAAGTATTTTTTAACACAACGGCTAAAAATATGATCATTTACATAATGAGACATTATACTTACCTAAACTACTACTAAAAAAAGATCTATTGACCTTCTAAACTGTTATAAGTGTCTTAAAAACACATACACACATTTAAGGAAATAAACAAATAAGGCAATTTTAAAACAATTACTTTAAAAATCTATGTTAAACCCTCTCACTGGTGTACCTGCATTAATAAATGCCATTAAAGGCCGGGGTAAAATGGCTAAAATGAGAAATGTATTTGTCTACAGAGGCTTATTAAGCTGCGCATGCATGTAACCATCTGTGTTTTTACAGGGTGTAGAGCAGTAAAAGATGGTGATATGTGTCACGTAGCTCTGTCTTAATCATGTGACATTCCACATGTAGTGATTAGCGCCGAATTACAGTCCACACAGGGAGCTGAACCAAGTGTTTGCAGATGCCCGTCAATGCCGTGACTCCAAACCTGTAATCCCCAAACTATAATTTAAGAACTTTGGAACAACACATTTACCTCTCATAAAAGTGAGGCTGTTAGATCCCTGGACAAATTAACCCCACAGTTAGCCGAGATAAAGACAGTGGTGCTATGATGTCATCTCTGTCACATGAAGAAAAGAGGACTTACTGTGGTAAATATAAACATGTGATGTGTGAAATCACATCTCAAATATGAATTACTGTTTATAGCTGTGTCACATTTATAGGGTAGTTCTCTTACAGGAGAGCTTAACTTGTCAGCCATTTGAACTCAGGTAAATACATTATGTTGTTTACATGTGGCACATATTTAATTAAACTCTTCTTGTGCTTCATTTGTGATGTCACAGTGTCAGGCAGGCTGCATCCGCTTTGTAATTCTCTGCTGAATTTCAGTTCCAAACTTAGAGCTACACAGTTCCAGTAAATCACCTCTGGAGCCTCATGTTCTCAGCTTGGGGAATTAGTGCGTGGGTTCAATGTGCACGCTGTATATCGTAAACAGTATGACCTGATAGTCTAAATGCAGGGCTAAATATTATTACAGGCCTGTCTGATAACTAATGAAACAGAGAAAAGAAAGACAGAGGAGGGAAAAAATGTGAATGCTCCAGCCTCGAAAGGGATTGTGTAAGAGTTACTGATGCTACCATTGTACAGGCTTAAAAAACTCATATACAACCACAAAGAGGTAAAGAAAAGTAAAAATGTATCTGGTATCTGGTATTGTACAGGTATTTATCATCAGCTCAATGTGAAAAAAAAAATAAAAAAAAATGTATGACTGACACAGATAACAGTGTGACCTCTCCCTTGCTGTGTCGAAGAAACAGATTATTAGATTGCATAAAGGTGTGATGCCTTCGCTTGTTACAGCCGACGGAGTGAAAGCGCAGGCTTCCTTACACTGCTGAGTGTTGAGTGAGACTGTCCAGGGCTGGAAAAACAGAAATATAAGCGACAGCAGCTCCAATCTGGAACCGTTTCTGTGCATCAGGCATTTTAACAGACAGGAAACTGAGTGAATGCTTGCAACGTCAAACAGCTGTTCTATGTTGTATGGTTCAATATCAATTCAAAACACACTCAAAATTAAAGACAATATTTGGACAACAATGCATCATAATAAACTGCTATGAATATGTGATTTTGATTATATCATTATGTACAGCTCTACTGAAAGTTGAGTCACATCATCAATATTAAAAACATGAAGGTATTAAAAAGGGTTTAATGGAGAGTGAAAGCTATGAAGGACTCAATTTGTCAGGAGAAATATTCAGTTATCTAATTTATGGCTTCATTGGTATTTTAGTTGATGAATGGTCAGTCATAGAACAGACCAACAGAATTTGGACCCTTAAAAAAATGCAAAAAGTGTATTTGTGACAGGTGGTTGGTGCAAAACATGTTGTATTACATAATGAGCACACTGGTAATGGAGTGTAACTATATTAATGGTATGTCGCGCCTTTGGGTCATCTGCATGACCTGCTCTCTACATAAATCCTCGTGGCAGGTTTGTAACCACTACTTAATCCCTCGCGGTCATTGCAATTGCATACCACACACACACTCTCGCATCCACCTACTTCCCCTGCCGACACACTTCGCTCTCCACTGACCCATGGAACTCGTCGGATAACACCTATATCTGTCTGCACTTTCTAACTACTGCCCTGGCATACAATAAATGCCAGCAGCTGTTCATTAAATGCTGCGTTTAAGAAATGAGATTAATTCAGGTGTTCCTGCTTTAACGGCCTGAGTCTGCTCTCCCGACTGCTCTGTGCAGTTCCAGCTGTGAGAACACGGCTCACTTTATTGTCCCCTTGTTTGCAGCACAATCCTCAAGCTTGTTTTAAAAAACTGTGTAACAAAGTGTCACGTTTCTATGCACAATAGCCATTTTTCTGCCAAGAAACACTGAAAGGTGTTAATCACGTATTATAGCATCTGTAAGAGCAAATGCTGCACAAAGTGGATGGTGCATGAAATTTTAAGAACTGAGGGGAGGTCTCTCTTTTGGGATCTATTGTGGGTGAAGGTGTTATGAGATTTAGGTGAGAACTAGTGTGAGAATTATTAAAAATCTCTACAAGCTGAATTGCACAAGCCCTACAGTGATGAAAAAGGAGAGCAAGTATGATGTTAAAAAAAACTTGGAGGTAAAACTTAAGAGTTTTCAATCTGTGGAGACTTCACCACCATCATTTCAAAGTCCTCTGCTTCCACCTAGTGGCAAATAATTAAATAGACAACTACCCAAGAAATTCAGATGCCAGACTAGAAATCCTTAAAAATAAAAACAAATTTATTAGCAATCACAGGGAAAGAACGCATGACATCTACAGGAGCATTTGTTGGAATAAAAATGCTAACTTCTTATTTACAAAGTCTGCAATTGAATGTGAATAAGTTTAGCACATGCACATACAAATTGCAAATAGGCTATATTATTACACAGGTAACAAAGCTTTCCCCGATTACCCACACAGTCACCCACTTTTACAGCCCCTCACTGCTGCTGTGGTCCCAACAATCGACATTTAGGATTACGACGATCACCAGCGGACACAGAACCACATGTGAGATACAGAGAGCGTGAGATGTATTTGGAGACAAACGGTACGGTGAAATGCAGGCGTCAAAGCCACGTAGGCCTATGTACTGTTGCATATCTGGGGACATTTGCACAAAAAAAAATAATTCTGAATTGATTAAGATGCACTGGCCAAGCAAGGAGCAGATAAATATACACGATTGAAGCTAATGCAAAGCATCAATCTGAGAACAGTGGTCGAACCTGTGAGAAATCATTGTCCTGTCGCCGAGAGGAAATGACGAATCAATCAATATGTCTTTTTGTTTTGATTTTTTTTGGAGGGCTGTTAAGGCTTTACAAACAGACTTAAGGATTCAGACAAGGGCGTGACAAGGCATGGATGACATCAGGCATCCGATGCTTTGAACTAAAGGACTGTCTTCTGTTCTCCGTAAGCTCAGCCATCATGACTAACACTGCTTTTTTTCTGTTATCAGAACTGAACAAAGTAGGGATTACGAAAAGGATCCTCGGGCGCACCCATACTGTGTTCAGACAATTTTTTAAAAATCCTATAACAACCTGAGAACTGCAAGCAAACAGTTAGCCCACATTTCAAGCTACATTAAAAAAAAAAAAAAAGTCACAGGCTACAAGTGAAACAGCATTCAAATTACCCATCGTCCAAACAAAATGTAACATTTTCTCACTCACCTCGGTCATCCGTCACCTCATTTTTCATCATTAGTACAGTACTGACTTTTCTCAGACATCAGAATGTAATTATGTGACTACGGAACATAAAACAAAGATTGTCAAGAGATGTTAAGTGTAATCAAGGGACTTAGATCATGTCTGTACTGAGTGTTTTTGATATTAGTGGTTTGGATGTTGCATTGGGCAATAAATTACCGATTGGAAAACTCACTCAGCCGAAGGCACTTAAAACTCTGCTGACCTATCTTAGGATTTTGCCTCAGACACAACAACCACTCACAGTCTTACCTTCTTTTTATCCATATGTGTAAACTTTTAATTCAAGTCACTTATAGAATAGATACTTCCATACGCCCAGCACACAAAAAATGCAGGCTACATTGCTAAGAGTTTATCAGGAATTGAAGGCATTAGCGCAAGCAACCACCATCATCATTTGGCAAATAATTAGTTTAAAAACTACAATCACGCAATGTCATGTAAACACCTAATGTTGACGGGCGACAGAATGGATCTTTGATTGTGGGATTAGAGGAGCTCCGTCCACTATGTAGGCAGGGGAGCGGTACACTGCAACATCATTAAATTCCTGTGTCGAGGGGTAAATGAAACCCATAAAAGAAAAAAAACCTCCACGATGTGCACAGATACAGAGCATGTCCATAATGACAGGCGATAAGGCATGATGGGTATGGACAATCCACCTTCTAGCGAGACAACTTTTCAAGACTCCAGATAGTTGGGGTGGCGGTAGTGCTGTACAAGGGGGGGGGGGGGCTACACATTTATGGTAGTGTACTGGGTGGTGCAGGTGGTGACGGTAGTGAGCAGAGAGAGCTGGATTACTTCACAGAGGCAGTGGAAGGGATGACTGTCAAGGACCCATGACCATTAGGGGCTGAGGCCAGAGCTGCGACTGGGTTTCACTCTCAGCTTCTCCGCGACTTTGAATGCTGGATGAGCCACTGCAGTGTGATATCTGCATGGAAGGGGGTTGGAGGGAGTGGGATGGGGGGGGGGGGGGGGGGCACTACAGATTAATACATATCAAAACATTTGAGTCTGAGTACTTATATGAAAAGATGTATTTCTTTACCTATGTTGTCTTTCTCTTTGCAGGAGACAGAGTAGCAACAGATCTCCCTGTCCTGAATGGCAGATAGGTTCCTGTAGAGGGAAAGTAGCAAATATGAAGTCTTCAATCAAAATCCAATCAAAAGCATTTTTAACATTTGTTTCTATTTTCAGTTGAAAAAAAGAAAAGAATTACTGAATTAGTCTGAGGGACCTATAGTAAGTGTGTTTGCGCCCTCTAGTGGCTTGACAGCTATACTTGGTCTCTGTGTGAACTTTTATCAGCACAACTGAGTCCACTGTAAGCCGATGAACCTCCGGGTGCTTTGTCACTAAAAGACAGTAAATAGCAGCATGGAGGAGAGGATATATTCATGTACTAGGCTATTTTAGTGCACACCAACTTATTTTTCTGATCCACATGAGTTTTAAAATAACAACTATGAGGAAGGGCGCCTGTTTTTTAAGTGAAGAATAAGCAGAGAAAACATCCCAGTCTGCCACATGGGAAAGTAATCAGCCTTTGATGGTGATTAAGCAGAGCGTGTTTGTGCATGCAGGAAAGTGTGCAAAAAAAAAAAGAGTTAGGGTTAAGCTGTACTGTGTGCTTAAAGGGGGCTTTGCTGTGTGACAGATTGGGTCTATGATCAATGTAGAACAATAAATATGAGGCCCTGTATAATGTCATAACACTTTTCACTAAGGTGCTTGGCAGCTTACTCATATTTCAGGTTTGATTAACGTTCTGGTTTGGATGGAAAATGCTAATGATCTAAAAAAAGTGTAATTTCCTGTTCCCCTGTGAATGATAAATTGATTCATTTTACTGCAGTCCTGTACAGACATTTAGGCTGCAGGTACTTATAAGTGAAATTTACTTTCAAATGTACTTTTTTGCTGCTAAATGGTCAGATAATTAGTCAGATTGTTTAATGAGTTGCAGCTGTTAAAGATCAGGGGGTGTTATCCTGTTTTAATGCAGGGTATAAGAAGTTAGCTAGTAGTCATATAAGCTGGTTATTATGTGAATATGCATATTAACAGTTGGTTTAACAAGAAATTTACATTTAAAAAAATGCATCTAATGTGCATATTTCATACCTATTAAAATGTAACAGTGCATACATACATCTACCCATCTATCTAACTAATACCTAGATTTTGTCCCACAATGTTGATTAAATAAAATGGAAATATCACTTGTGACAGGTATGACATTAATATACTGCTAATAATAACTTCATATCTTCTGAGAGGGGTTTCCACAAGATGTATGTGTATTACATTAAAAATGAATATGTGGACATCCCTATGCACATACTGTTGATTATTACAATGTGTAGTCAAATACTCATAATCTTTGGATCACCGCTGAGAAAGACGAACATGACACACCTGATACTGAATTGTCATCCACTAGAGATAGAAAAGTACCATTTGCATACATTAGCTTTTGTCGGCAAACTCAAGAAGCAATGTTTGTGGAGGATAATCAACAAAAATACAGCATCTGAGAACCTCACATTTTTTCAATGAGCTGCTTCTCATCGAGTGCGTTGGGTAGGTCTCGTTTGTTGCCCAGTACTAGAACCTGAAAAACAAAAAGAGAGAGAGAGAAAGAGAGAAAGAGAGAGAGCTGATCAATATCTCACATACAGCAGTGAATCAGCATTATAGCACAGAGTGGTCAGAGACATTTTACAGGATTTCTCTCAACTACGTGCTGCACCCATTGCAGAATCCTTACTGTTAGGACAAATCACGACAAGTCCCGGTGTCCACAGCCTATTGAGTCAGCATTGTCAAGCCCTGTCAAGTCAATTTTCAAATCAGTGTAGATATTGAAATGTAATTTAATATCCTGGCATGGGTTCAAAATGACCACTCAGTGTAAGGTCATCAAGCCTGAGTCACTGCAAGCCATTAGATGTAGTGATTACTAATTAGGAGCGTAATCGCTACTAAAGAGTCACCAGAGCCTCAGAAATCAATGTCATGAACCAAGGCGAGGCTGTGACATCATAGGGCTTCAGGTCTATAAATCACAAGTGGCCTCTTACGGGAATTCCTTGTAGTTGTGGTTTGTCTAAAAGGTTGTGCAGTTCGTTTCTGGAAGCTTCTATCTTCTCTCGGTCTGCTGCATCCACCATGTAACTGCAAAGGAAGAAAAAAAAAAGCAACAAAATCAAACACACTTGAGTTAAACACAGTACCTACAAAGGGTCATTTTGTAATGGCACTATTTTATAGAGAGATGAGGAACATTAATTAAATCAATAAGCATTGTATTCAAATTGTATGTATGATTTCGGTTTGGTTTTTCAGGGTTTCCAGGACTTCAGGAAAACAAATAGTCACAAAGGGCACCTGCTTTACGAACTTACACAATAGCATTGACTCCTCTACAGTAACGCTCCCACATGCTTCTGAAGCGGGGCTGTCCACCTATGTCCCATATCTGTGGTGGAAAAGCACAAGATAAACAAATAACCTAAACAAAAGCCTCTTGACATTATGTAAAACTTTATTAAACCACTATTCTAGCTCTTAAGTGGAGAATATACAGCTGTCACTGGTCCAATGTCAAAGTGATTTGAGTTGGAATATTGAAAGCATTCAGCTGCTCGTTTGCCTACCTTTATTGTCACATTTCCTTTAGTGACCTTCCGCATGTTGAAACCAACTGTGGGGATCATGTCTTCACTGAACTGTCCTGACTGTAGGAGACAAATGCAAGACAAAGGATGTTAATTTAATGAATGCTACATGTTACATTGTTGAAAGACACACACTGACTGGAACATTATGCACTGAAAAAGAATTACAAATATTGACATGTATCTAATCCACCTCTCAATGTCATGGCCTCATAAAAATGTGTCACCATGCATTTAAGTCAGTGCGTGTTGTTCTGATTCAGAAGTCACATGAAACATGTTGTGGGTGTGAATCATTTCTGTGCAGGGGGCCAGAATAAAAAACAAGAACTTCTTTGACTTTAATAGTAATTTCTGGCTGCATGAAGCCTCCATCTGAATTTGAATATTTGTCCCTTTACTCCATAAATCTTGTTAAGATGATGCCATCTTTGCATCAGCATACATTATCTAACAGTCAAGGTTTCTGCAACAGACACCACAACTCTGGAACCAAACAATTCACAAGCAATTCCTACTGAACGTATACACACTCATAAAGTACATACTGAGAGTGAGAGTGGCGCCGCAGGAAACTGCTTTGACAGATGCTGCGTAGTTTTAAACCCCTAAAGAAACTGAAAGCATACATGTGACTCATATATGAACTGGGCCCAAAACAATAACCTTAAAATGACTGTGTGAGGAACTCTGGTCAAACCCAGTTACAGATCACCTGACATGACCACAAGAGAGCTGGTTATTCTTTGATCAGTCTTGGCAAGGGGTGTGTGACTACAGTACTTTAGCCTACAACTTGACTTCCTAAAACTGCGGTGTGGCCTATCACCTAGAAACACAGACATAAACAGAAGTGGACTTCATAATATAACCTTTACCCTAACTGCAGGCCGTGTCAAGGCTTTGACAGGCTAAGCAAGCAAGACATAACAGAAATGAGGCCCAGCAAAAAAGACAAATGTGAAACATTTACAATGTCCAAATCTTGAACAGGAAGGTTTCGAACACACATTTATAAATATATATTAGGGCTAAGTGATATGAACAAAATCAAATATCACAATGTTTTTTAATATTGCGAAAGTATTGTGGATGTCACTATATTATACAAAATATTAACACAATGAGATTTTTGATAAATAATTATCAGTAATGTGGATATAATGACGAAGTGGGTAAAGGCCAATAATATAGCAGCTAGAACAATCTTCCCTATATTCTAGTGCAGCCTTTAAAACCAGGAAAAGAATACACTTATGTCATAATAAAATCCAGAATATGTAGACTCATAACAATATCAATATAATATTATAATATCAATATATGGCCCAGCCCTGTCCATATCACCTGTCTCCCTTCTAGGAATATAGACAGCTGGTAGCCTGTGGCCACGGTGCCTCCAGGCCTCGTTCGCTTTAATGTACTTTAAATGACGTAGTTAAGACTGACTGTTTACCACACCAAGTGTAGCAGGGTTTGTCAACACATCGTTGATGTTGACACACCAGCAGTTATTACAAAGCTCTTACAAGTACGTTCACATGACCGATTTCCTAAGTAAGCGCACAGTCATACCAGGAACTTCGTCATTCTAGCTAGCCTCACAAAACAACACAGTAAATGTGATATTAATGTTAGTTCCACACTAATATGTGAATGTTTGAAGATAATAAACTACCCAGTAATGGACACGAATTCTGGAAACAGTGACACAGAAATGCGACGATGTTATTTCAATTTGAAACATATTCAAAGAACCGTCCACAACCTCTCCCAGCTAGTAGCCTGGGCCCGCACTGACTGCGCTTGTTTGCTAGCTACTTACTGCAATCACATTGACGAATGTGGTTTTTCCGGAGTACTGAAGTCCCACTAATGTAAGCTCCATCTCCTCTTTCCAAAAGAGGGACCTGAACCAGTCCAAAAGCCTGTTTATGAGGGCCAGCATCTTGGATGACACAGTAGTCGCAGTCGCTGCGGCTGTCTGGATGTGAAATTGCTAGCAGTCTACACAGGAAGTAGCTAGCTGCTTTGTCATATCATGTGATCTACAGACTAATGTTGTTGCTTCTGCGCATGCCAGCGGAGGAGTGCACGAGCATGTGCACGAGCCTTAAGACGCGTGCAGAGCCTGCAAAGAAGGGAAGGACCTGCTGCTGGACTTGCTGGACTGGTTGTGAACCAAAATTCAACTACTTGTTCTCACAAGAGAAAATATTGTGTTTGGTACCAACACAAAGGACTTTCTGAGTTTGTTTATGTTATATTATTTTAAATAATTAAAATTTCTTACCAATAATGTGCCTTGTATGTAAAGAGGTGTCTATTTTAATGGTGGTTTATATTTAAATGAATCATCTTCAATTAAAAAAGAAAAAAAAACACACGTTTTGAACTTTATTTGGAACAATATTCATACATCTTGTCAGAATATTAATTATGTATTCTTCAGAAAATACAAGTTGATTCTTAACAGAAAGGCAAATAAAACAGAATAAAAGTTACAAAAATAAAATAAAACAATAAGTACGTGTACATATTATAAATAAATACATAAGGCAAAGTATCTTTACATTCTAGTCAGTGTGTTAAGATTCAGTCAGATTTAATCACTTAGAATGAATAATGCATTTTGACTAAACAGGACCTGGTCATTTAGGAAAATTAAAACAACAGTTATTTCTGCGTGATTAATTTCAAGAAAGTGAGAAGATCTGCTTCGAAAATGGACAAGAGGTAACAACAATAAAGCAAGCGTGCACCTGCTGTAACAAGTTAAAACTTTTTTAATATTCCTCTTTTTTTTCTGATGATGTATTTGTTTTGACATGCGGTATAACCAAACTGGATGTGGGCACTGAGGCGCAAAGGTTTAAGTGCATGTTTAGTAGTTTTCAAAACATAATGCTAATTCATGCTTATTTTATCTATCCTTTCTGGGCGGCAGTAGTGGTTTTCCAACAAAAGGGAGTTATGTGCTTTCAGTGTACATGCATATGGACATGTCTTTTTTGTTTTAAGAATTACTTGAAAAAAGAGATGACAGGAAAAGACAGAGACAGAGGTGCAACAAAGGTCCCTGCCAAAATTGAACGATTGCTATTCATGATCGCCATCTTGACCTTTAAGCTACAAGACTGTCCCAAATGTCAGCATATTTGCTTGGGAAAGTAGTCTAGTAGATCTAGTATTGTGAATTAGAAACAAACATGTAAAACTCCAAAACCAATATGTAGGTGTCACATGTGCAGTCATAACATACTGGTTGGAATATTAAACTTTATGGTATGAAAGCACTCAGAAACTTTGGACTTTGCACACTACATCTCTAGGTCTTTTACTTTCCTTATCTAGGTTCCCTAGTACACTGATTTCAAATAACAAAACCAAAGTTCGAAATTTAATTAGCTGCTTTATATTGATTTAGGAATATTGTATACCAGTTTAACATACTGGATATGGAACCTTTGTGTGCAAATGTAGAAGTTAGCAAACCAGTGGAGGAGAATGTTTATGCTTTTTATGGATAATAAAGAGATCACAGTAAAATGACAGAGAGAGATATGCAACAACGGTCCCAGCCAAACTCAGACAGGAGGTGTTGCTTTTCACTGTCGGCATCTTAATACAGAAAGTAGGGGGGGGGGTGTAGATATGGTAAAATCAATATTCACGTTGGTGGTAATGACTTCCGATTATGTCAGGCGGAGTTCACTAGAATGAATGTGTCTGCCACCTGACCACTTAAATCAATTATACCTAAAGTGAACTGAAGTGGGGCTATTCATAAAAATCTAGCAACACTACAAGATAGGAGAATTAAATGTGGACTCTCAAACATTAGATCTCTGTCATCTAAAGCTGTATAAAAAAAAATCTAATCTCTGATTATCATATTGATTTATCTTAACTTACTGTAACCTGGCTGAGTTATACAGTATATGTTAGCCTAATTGAATCCACTTGCCCCATTCACATTAATACTAGTTTTATTTGATCTCTTTCAGTTATTGTTTAACCATGGGTAGATTCTGTCAGTTGATCTCTTTTCAGGTTTTAGTTGAAAATGGAGTCTTGACATTTTCAACCATGTCATTTGAAGAAGTTATAACTGTATGGATCAAATGATCTCATAATATTCTAAACCATTATTTTCAATCTGTAAACTATACAGTCACTACAGAGTGTACACATCTGCTCATAATTTCTAGGTAAATGTTATTAAGATTATCTCTACTACTTATTTCAGCCTAGTTTTACAAATCTGAATTTGATTGTTGTTATTGTTGTTTTTAAATATTATTTGTGAAAAAAATAATATTATTATAATATTATAATAAAAAAGTGACTGAGTGCATGTTTGTTATTTAGTATTGCCCCAACATGGATATAGATGCTGTGTGAACGCAGCCATCCAGCTGTGATGTAGAGACTGCAGAAAAATCTGGCTATAGAAGGCCACAGATATTGGTAGAATGCACATATACAAATATCCCCTAAAATCTATTTTATGTTACAATACATGCTGTTATATTTAATTATTCAACTTTAGTGACATGACCAGACTCATTTGTGTTGTTCACTAAGGTCTTGTTTCTTCTGCTAAATCCCACTTGATCTCTTTCATCTGACCACTGCAAATATTTGGGGGTCACTACCATGTCCTTTCTGTCCCACTCATTGTTTAGTCATCTCTCAGGCACCACACCAGCACCAACCGGTATCGTATCAGAGAGCTCAGATCCTTGGATGGGGCAGGTTCAGCATGATTCAGCCTGACACTATGAAGGCTGTGACGTCTGTGTCAAAACATTCTTTATAAATCATTTTGCATCTGATTCATCATTAGCTGGTCATCTTATGTGTATTTTTTGTATGTACTGAATTTGTATTTCCTATTGATTTAACACTGAATAAATGTATACATTGTGCTGCAGATGGATACCTTGTTTTTATACATATTTTATTAAAATTGAAAAAATAATTTGCAGGTACATAAAGTTAAAAAATCATCAAAACAAATTTATTTTTCATTAGAGGCAGCAAATCATTATCACTGTAAAATACTTGAGGTTAATTCCCTTCTAGTCTCATTGACTATATTATTTCGAAAATGATCACAAATCAGCACATAACCAGAAGTCCAGCAAAAAACTGCTATCTTCTGGCTGCTTGATGTCTGTCAGTTCAGTCAGTCATTTAGCAGCCCTTGAAAGAGATGATAAAAGAGTGAAAGAGAGTGTCACATTTTCTGCGTTTTGTCAACATGTATTATTCTAGGACAAAATGATTGAGAGAGAATTTGAAACAACACATGTATATGTCATTTTATTACCTGTTGCCAGACAAGTGTATTATACTTCTCAGGGGCTGCTGCACTCATTGTTGTTGTGTAAATCGTAATTCTGTGAGATTATCAAGACATTCAATGGTCATTATCAAATGTTATGTGATACATTATTAAAATGAAAAAAATTACAAAAATAATATATACCTAGTATAAACTGTACATTTCTTAAAAATACCATAAGGCTGTATAACTGTATGTCATCCACTCAAAATGTTAAACATCTGGCTGAACCTCAGCTGTTGCTATTCTATATGCAACTTGCTATGTGTTTAAGTATGTAGTCAAACAAAGGTCTATTGACAATGTTGCTGAAGTTGAGCAAAGGGAACTGAAACTATCTCAGCAACCTGAAGATGTCATGTGATTGCTTAAAACAAAAATGTGAGTATAGTGAACAGATAACATCCCCCTTACCCATTACACACTGGAAACTGCGACAACACCTGGATGGAAAAAAAGACTTGTTATTAAACATTAAAACACTTGTTATAAATTCACAGTACCACCACTTTTTATGTCTATTTATTGATCCATACATACCTGAAAAAGTGTATCCATGTTGATATGATCCTGGCCAGTAGCATTTAATGCTTTGTTTGCTGCCTCTCTAAGAAAGAAGGAACAGCAGTATGATAAAAGTCACAACAACACTGTAGATGTATTAATCATGTGAGATGACTCACCTCCGATGGTCACTGGCTGGGGGAGGAAGCCAGTGGTCAAAGTTCGTCTCTACTCTGAACCATCTAAGAGAGGCACACATCATTTTATATTTGGAATGAGTTGGGCAATGATACTCAGTGAACTCTGCATACATTGCATTCTGCTCTAATGCCTACCCTCCATTCAGAGGCTCCAATGGCCAGATATCAGCGGGGCCACCTCGGTCTCTGGTGATAACGGCCCCTTCCCCCGCTCGCACCCCGCCCACAATGTAATACACCCCTGTGATGATGGGGATTTTGGAAAGACTCATCACTGCATCCTGAAAGTTCTCAGCCCCCTCCAGCGTCTGCACAGGATACACACAATTATTCAGTTTCATTTCCACATATAGTACATTTTCTGAGATTCACTTCCTTAACGTGCTCACCTCCCTAACCAGCCAGCTGACTGGAGATCTTCGCAACAGAAAAGCAGATACCAAATTCTTCCAAAAGTTCCACAAGTGTTCACTACCTGGTGATCACACATGCAAACACACAAACAAAAAAACAAACACAGATAAGTAAAAACATCAGGCTTTTGCAACCTTTCTGAACAAACACAACTGCTGAAAAGAAGTGAAGTCTTACCTCGCTGATCACCAGAGATAGTAAATTTGTTTGGACTCTGCCCTGTCCACAAACCAACATAGCCAGCAAAAGAAGTTCCACGGTACGCCACCTGAGAGGGTGAGCCAACAAACTTCACCATCATGCAAGGAGTTTCATTTTGCATCTGTTAAACTTTACTGACTCTTTACTGATTCTAAGCTTTCTTAGTATAGCTAGAGGTACAACAACTGTTTAGTTTTCAAATGCTTTGAATACATACTGTACCTCTCCATTCTTGAGGAAGTTTATGTCGACAGTCACATTCCTCAGAACCTCATGTGGATAATCAAGATTCCTGCCGTGGTACACGTTGCCATTTTTGTCCTGAGCTACGATGCTAGTGCAAAATCTAGGAACGCATAAAGTTTGTTTGCATGAATGAGAGGACTTTCACCTTATTCCTGCAGACTTGTCAGACACTGGGTGCCTCTGAATAATAAAGAATGTATAAGTAGATTTAAAGTCATACATACGCAGATACTTCATAGGCAAAGTTGAGGAGGATGACATCCGAAAGGCTTCCGCCAAAGTGTGAGGCCAAGCCACGAATCTCCCCTGCGTAAGGCTGAGGAACGTAGTTTTCCAAAGACTCCACAACAGGTGTAAGAGCCTGATGTACCCATTTTGGAATTGTGGAGCTGACAAAAAATTAAAAGGAAACCTGTTTGGGTTGTTGCCATCACTGTCAGTAATAGTGGAAGACAGTACTCATTAACACAGAAGTTAAGGTGTAACTTCACCCTCAGGTATGGACCTTACTCCACCCACCTAATCAGTCTAAAACATTCTTAAAAGCATGCTACAAGCTGTACCTGCCTAAAGCCAAGATATATCTGGCTAACTCACTAGTCACATTGGCTAGCTGAAGCTTCAGTCAACACAGAGCTGAGAAGAAGACAAAACAGTGTGGCGACAATTAAATGAACCAGAGGTCAGTTGTCTGAGAGTTCAACTTGGTTTATTATAACATAAAGACAGTTTTAGAGGCCGGAGTTGAAGTTACATCTGCTGCTGTGAATAGGTTCAATAATGAGGTCGACTGAGCTCCAGTGACACCGCAATTTAATGTTTGAAAACGATGAACAAACAGCCAAACAGCTACAATTGAATGTCTATTTTACTTCCAGCTGTTTTTCCTCCCACAACACAGATGGAAAGATTTCCCCATTGACTGTATAAAGATGGATGCCATGATAGCTTCCCAGAAGTGAAGCCTAAATAGATCAACCACCCCCTGGTGGCTGGCTGCAGTATAGGTCATACATCCTGCCCTCCATGTTAGCATATTGGACATGAGCGAAACTAAAAAAGACAGAAGAAGTTTTTGTCATTTTATATAGTTCGTATGACACAGTGTTTGACAGAGTGCTAATTTATCTGATAAGTTTGTCTTTAATGACTAATTTAATTATATTTAAAGGGGTTTGAAGTCATGATTGACAGCTGTGAAAGTCGCTCTCTAACCTCCGTCAGGTGGTGGAATGGCTCAGGGGGCATGTGGAGGCATGCCATCCAGCAGGTCAGTTGGAGATAAACCAAGTTAAACACAAACAGGTTTATTTTAAAATGGCTAGTCACACTGTCTTCCTCTGAGCTTTGTTTTGCCTGAAGCTGTTAATGATGAGTCTCAGCAGCAGCAATTTCAGATTCTACGTCAGCACTGGCCCTTCCTTTTCAGGGCTCATGAAGTTGAGCTATTGATGAAGTTGAGCCAAATCAGCCCATGAAATGCTGATTTCTCTAAATTTGGTGTGAATGGCAATACACACCAACAATGATCTATTTTATCACAGTATGGTCGTTTAATTTAGTTTACAGCTCAAAAAACAAGTCTAAGTGTGCAATAACTCTTCAATGAACTCATGGCTAACTCTACATTTTAATACACATTAATAACCCTTCTATTGTCTACGGACAAGACAACAAGACTTTGTAAGCATGTTACCTAACTTAAGTGTTTTGATTTCTTATTTTGGTTATCTGTGGTATGCCACTGATTGTTTACCTTTGCTGATAATGTAACATGAAGTGAAACCACACCATCTGTAACTTGGTGGTAAATATAGTAATGTATATTTCGATCTTGACAGTCTAATTTGAAATAGCCTATTTATGAAACACTCATATATTCTTAAAAAAGTTAGGTATGCACTTTTAATAACTTCTCGTCAGTGGCCACAACTTCTGCAATTTTACTAACTGCATCATTCATTACATGGTAACAAAGTATTTCACAAAATAAATATGTCTGTATCATAATTTCATTGTTGGAACCGATCTAAACTTACTCAATGACCTCTGCAGCAGCCTTCTTGAGGTAGTCTATGTCAAAGACTTTGAGTAGAGGCATCCATCGCTCCTCTGGATGTGTATCCAGGCTGATGTTGACTGTGGGTGGCGCGAGGTTTGCCCTGCAGGACAACACCAGGACGAGCAGCAGCACCGCAGCCCGCTGTATCAAGACCCTCATGACCGATCCGGGGACACTGGAGACGGCGGAGCCTCTCCAGCTGCGAACTCTTATAGTGCGTTCATGCCGTGTGATCTGCATGCGGAAACAAAACAGAGACTTCCGCCCCCTAGTTTTTCAGAATAAATGGTCGGCCAGAACACGCCACAGAACCGTGAGTTTAGGGCATTAGAAGGACGAGTGTGTTAAATTAGTGATATGTAGCGTTGACTGAATAACTGAATAACTCTCACCCTCTTCTCCAAGTGTGCAGGGGAACCTACAGAGGCTGCGAAAAACTCGAAAGGTCTCTTAGTGTTTTGTTTGTCCGTTTGCTGGCATGGTATGGTCCACTTGTCCCCTTAGAGGGAAGGGTAATTGCAAATCAATACAAAGTTGTTCTGAGTGACATTTATCCGATGAAACATTTCTATCCTGGTGGGAGTGGTCTCTTCCAGGATGATAATGCCCCCATCCATAGGGCACGAGGGGTCACTAAATAATTTGATGAGTATGAAAATGACGTGAATCATTTGTGGCCTTCACAGTCACCACATCTCAACCCATTTCAACACCTATGGAAGATTTTGGACATGTTTGACAGCATGCTCCATCATCATCATCAAAACACCAAGTAAGTGTGTTTTGGAAGAAGGTATTCATCCCTCCATTAGAGTTCAAAGTCTGTAGAATCAATGCGAAGTCCAACACCTCACTAAGAAACTTAATGTTGGTTTTTCCGTTAATTTTTCACCTTTCTCTGTAAAGGGCTCAAGTATCAAAAACATGATTCTTATTTTCAGGTGATTATACACTAATCAAAACATACTTATGGATATTTGTTCCATTTCTACAAAATCAGTTCCATAAGATGCCATTAAATTCTACACACTGCACCTTTAACTCAACAACAACCATAATAATGCAAAGTAGCAAAGTAACGTGGTTACCACATTATGACATACAGAAATATCCACAACTAAAAATATATCTATGAAAAGTGAAGGTAACCATGCATGGCTTTCACTGTTAGCTGTCATTACTGATGCATTATGTGATACTTATTCATGTGTGATACTCATTTTAACTGCCTCACATTGTTATTAGCAAGTTAATGAACATGCATCTAATTTTCTAAACTTTTGTATGTAAAAAATATATATACTGTATAACTAACTAGGCTAGAAGCTAAGCAGTACCTAACTAGCTCAGCTGTTTAATAAAGTTAAAAATGCTTAAAATTGTACCTAATTAGAACTTGAGGAAAATGTATTTAGTCACTTTTTCCCCACTTAATAACAATAATGATAATGATGATGATTATGATGATGATAATTGACAGTCTTATAGATATAAACTGGTCTGCTTGTTTGACAATGAAATTTCTGTTCACATAACACAGCTTTGTTCTGTAACAATAAGCTTGGTTTTTAACTGTTTAACCTTGTGGATGATTTTATTTGTAACTGTATTGTTGTTGTTTTTATATGTGTGTGTGTGTGTGTGTGCACTGGAAAGAACTTTGTCTTCTTGCCTTGAAAAGTTCCAGACTATAGAAATAAACTTTTATTATAAGTGCTAGCATTATTATTGTTGGTGCTGTTAATGTTATCTTAATAGTTTCATTAAAATTGAACTTTTCTCTCATCAAATATAGCACATGTATTTTTGTCAAATAAATGAGGGCAAAAGGTGAACAGGGCCGGTACCAAATAACGTTTGCCAGTCTTCCCAGAATCATACAGGAAGTCAGTTAGACTCAGAGGAACTGAACTTGAAAGAGGAACTCCTCTGTTTGTACTTGATACTTTACATGCCACAGTAGCTCTGAGGTCTTACCATTATATTCCTGTGAAAAGATGGGATTTCATTGGTAGTGGGTTATTTTTGACAAGGGCTGTTTTTTGAAGCAGCAATGAAAAAACAATTCTAGGCTTACATCTCTAGGGTGTATCATTTCATTTCTGCATTATATAGGAACACACACTGTACTGCATAATAACTGATATTGCATTAATTTGTATTATTGTATTGTTGCTCCTTAATTATGTAATTCATTGTAAATATAAAATGTTGGATGGTTCCTTCCTCTGTAAGTTGTAGAAGTACACTTTTGTTTTGAAAAGAATACCACCGGATATCTTACTATTGTATGTTCCACTGGGTGTCATGCTGGGTGACAAACAAATGAGCTTTGTAGAGTGTCTTCACTATTTTTGGAACATTTAAAAAATATTTGAAGGCAGCAGACACATAACATGTTTACACAATATTTTAAATTCAGGAGTCTTATTATTACTGTATCATTTCACAATGTCATGCAGAGCCACTATTGAACAACTGCTTTATTAATGAATGACTTTGTCTTGTTTAAAGTGATGACTTCATTTCAAACATTGCAGCTTCCTGTTTCTGTCACTGTAAAGATAGGCCTGTAAAGAATGAAGGGGTGTTATATGCTCACTCAATGAAGAATGGAGATTGTAATACACAATAAGCTACTAAAGTGTGTTAGCGTGTTTTATGCCAACACATTACACACTATCTTTAAAAAGTTATAACTAAAACCAGCTCCATTATTTAACATAGAAATTGTTAAAGGCAATAAAAAGACAATAATTTAATAATACAACCTCTTTTATTTCATGAAGCAACACCTCCCATCTATATCAAAGCTCCTTCAATTTACCTGGTTTCCAAACTGCAGACATTTCTTTAAATGAATATTCATAGAATATTCATTAAAAGAAATGCAAGATAATCCTTCAAAACACACACACACACACACACACACACACACACTACACACTACACACTATAGTCAGACATTCATGGCTGCTGAGACATACAGAGCGATAGAGAAAGATGTAAAGGAAGGTCAGATGAGATAGATAGATAGATAGATAGATAGATATATAGATAGATAGATAGATAGATAGATATATAGATAGATAGATAGATAGATAGATAGATAGATAGATAGATAGATAGATATATAGATAGATAGATAGATAGATAGATATATAGATAGATAGATAGATAGATAGATAGATAGATAGATAGATAGATAGATAGATAGATAGATAGATATATAGATAGATAGATAGATAGATAGATATATAGATAGATAGATAGATAGATAGATAGATATATAGATAGATAGATAGATAGATAGATATATAGATAGATAGATAGATAGATAGATAGATAGATAGATAGATAGATAGATAGATGGATGGATGGATGGATGGATGTTTTCAGCAACAATCACCATGGAGGTCAAATCCACGCATATTAGTTCCACAATTACCCCAGCCATCATGTCTTTTGTGTCACCAATTTGGTTCGGGCCTTCTTGGGAGCCAGTAATTATCTCATGACAATCTTTTTCACTGCCTCTCTTACACTGGTGTCTGTGTTTTCTGCAGTAGCCATTAGGATTACCACTTCAGGCAGTGAGGCTCCAGAGACGCCACATCCTGCCTCAGCTCAAATATGAATTCACTGCTACAGTCAGACATATTCAGTGTAAGATTGTGAAGTAAAGATTCACTTGAAGTATAGCTGCATGTTGTGCTTTGGTGTACTTGTGATATTAACAATGCCATGGTGGTGATGTGTCAGTGTTTAGAATATCAGTAGGCCTATGCCATTAATACAGAGTAGAACCGAAAAATTGAACTCTGGCAGTTATATACTTCTACTAATTTGTTACTGACATGTTCTTTGTTGGGTTTCCTCAAGGCAGCATCTTATCAGCTGTGGTTTAGTATATAAGGGTCCTTGGGGTGAATATGATTGCAAATATTGGCATGGAGCACAACGCCACAAGGTGGTGCTAGTGCTGCATTTTTGAGCCCATCAGGACTGACAGCAAGCCTGGAAAAAAAAAAAAGTAAATCTCAACATACTGTGTTAGAAGTATTTGACTAATCTGAAGACTAAATTACGATATACGTTTGTAATGACAGGAAAGGGAAAAAACTGCCATTTCCACAATTCTAGTGGAGACATGGTGGGTGGCAGGAACTTGACATAAACTTTTTTATTCTCACTATTACTACAACAGTAGCATTACTACCTAGGAAACACTGTGACCAGACAAGCTGCAGAAGGTTGCTCTGATGACTCTAGACTTGTCCATTAAATATGAAAGTAAATCAAAGAGTCAAAGTTTTTGCCCCCACAACCTCAAATACCATTTCGATCCACTGTGGCCTTCTCAAGTTGCTACAGTAAACACATTTTCTGCTCCTACTCAGCCCGCTTTCATTGATGCAGTGGTTGCTTTACAGTATACCAACCATATAGATAGTAAGAGAGAGGAATTTTGGTACAATGAAAATGAAATTAAGGTTATTCAGTGAGTTTGTAGTTTGTGAGCATTTTTATAGAAAAACAAAAGTTAAGCAATAGTTTCTAAATGAATACCATTGATTGCAGGATCAGTTTGTTCTAATTTACAATATTTATATATATTATTATATTATATTCCTTCCTGTTCATGTTTATCGCAATTCTGACAAGCAAAAAGTTGCACCATTAAAGACTATTAGATTAATTTACAATTAGATTTACTAAATGTGAGCAAACATTATGTGCACAATTTCTTAGAAATCCATAGAGTTTCAAATGTGTACAGCCTGTAATCTAAGACATGCTATTGATTTACAGCGGCTCTATGGTTTATGGGTTATGTAAGTGTTATGTAAGTATGCGTTGTTATGAAGAGCTGTCAGGACGGCTGGCTACAACACGTTGAACCATCAGGCAGTGAAACACAGATTCCACAGGGGAAGAAAATGCTTTATTAATATTTTAATATATATCAATAATACTTTATATACAAAATATGTACAACAAACAATCAATGTGTTACATTGCAAAATAAAAATCCCAAGTACCTCTTTCTATACAAAACTATTATTTTTGTTTGAACTTTACATTCACTCTCTTTGCAACAGACACGACATTTAAAGCAAATACATCGTCAAAAAACATCTGCCATCGTTGTGTCTGTGTTAAATGAGTAAAGGCAACAGCATGAGCTAAGATCGGGCCTTAACTTGACCGGGAATTTGTGGGCAAGATGCAAGTGTGGTTGAGCACTATGCTATATACGCACTCTCTTGGCATACAGCAAAAGACAATGTCAACCTTTTCTCTGGTGGCGATGCAAATACACTCAATGGGTCACGTATCAAAAATAGAGATGTATGAGTAGTATAAACAAAGAAAAAAAAAGAAGAAGAAGAAAACAAGACATTACTTCACAGGAACTCCATCTACATACACAAATAGTCACGTGTCACAAATTAAATTGTAAAAGCATGTATGGCAACATCACTCTTCAACAGACGTGAATGACACACCTCGTACAGTGACAACGCCCTGAATTCTTCGAACATTATGAACATTTGTGTCCATTTAGCTCCATGGTAATTGAAGGGTGAGTGGAGCAATGTCCTTTCTGATGTCTCCGGTCGACGTGAACCAGACTTTTTTTTTTTTTTGGTAACATTCTAGTCTAAACAATAGTTTGTTGCAGTTACAAGGAGCGACAAACACTGAAGGTAGATCTTCCATCCACAGATCTACAGCAGGTTATAATAATTAAAGCAGCATCTACAAGGGGCTTTTGTTCAATCTTTACATTCATTACAGACTGGTGTGTGTGCAAAAAGGTAGGTCCAAATAATTGAGGGGTGGGGGGGGGGGGCTGGGGGGCTGGGGCCTTATCTGTGCCTTACATTCTGGGTTTACCTCTGACATTCAACATTGAGGGCAGAGAAGATGATCATCGCTAAAAAAAACCCAACTCTTGCGATCTCTTATGCACTCATCCTCTTTAAACTGACCATTTCACAGTGTTTCAGAGCCATGCAACAGGTGATCTATGAGCCTTCACATGGGCACTTCAGGTTGCCCCTAAAAGTCCCATTTCAGTGTGCGTGCTGATGGGATGCAGGGTGGTGACCATTTGGGGTTCCTTGCTGGGGTCGATGTTCTGATGAGCCAAACAACAGCTGTGGTTTGAACGGATATCAGTACATTTAAGTTGTGTTTACCCTCTTTTCAGTGGGCCAACCATTCAACCCTGTTCAAAATTCAGAGAGCAAGATTCCAACAGAAACGGTCTGTTTAGTCTTTGGTTTCCAAGTTCAATGGAGGGACCTGCTTTAAAGCTTTGTGAAGAGCAGGGGAGTCCATGGGGATCTGGTGGGGAACCGGTGACCCTGCCCTTGGGGACATCACAAGAGATGAGGGCAGAGTGTCTGGAGGCAAGCTAGCTGCAGAGCCACTCATGCTTGGGTACATGACCGGCATGCCCCCAGAATACCAACATTTCTCCAGCATGGGCAGATATGCTGCCGCTGCTGCAGCTGCAGGTGGGATGAGGTAGAAGGGTAGGCAAAATGGGGGCTGGTTGGGGGAGAAACTCATGTAGCTGCCAGGACCTCCTGCTGTGTGACCGGGGAGGATTTCATCCTCTGAAGAGTCAGACCTCGACTTCTTGGCCTGAGGCTCATCACCCTCCTGCTTGATGGCACTGGCTGTCCGATCAGATGCAGCATGCTTGAGCTCCCCCTCCCTGGCGTGGCTTTCTGACCACTGAGCTTTGGGGTCACGCTTGTCATGTTCTCCCCCATACCCGCTGTCAGTGTCCGTATCACTGCCGCTCTGCTCCCCCATACCATGAGGATAAGTCCTTTGGATGACGGGAACGCAGTTCTTAGCTGGACCTTCGGAGGTTCTCGGAGGTGGTCCGGCAGGTTTCTTCACTTTCTCTGAACTTTGAAGGACGGACTCGTCTACTCGACTGCTTTGATGATGCAGGACTTCAGCGGCAACCTTTTGGATGTGGGTGATGACATGGGAAGGGGTCAGGTCCCTGCTGCTTTCTTGGTTGGCCAGATAATGGAGGACCTCTTTTGCACACAGGTGAAAGCCTGAGCGGAACATCTCCTCGTTGGCTTCTGCGGTGTCACCACCATGATCACCTGATGGATTAAAACCACAACGTTAAAAAAATAGCCTTTCCTACATAATTTTCCTTTTATATTAATCCTGACACATGCAGCACATCCCAAAAGCTTCCCTTTTTAAAAATGCTTGATAAAAAACAAAAGTTTCTATTTTACATCCAAATGACATCACAGCATGAAACTTACTAATTTGCAGGTCCTTCTGTAGCGCAATAATTTTCTGCTGCTGCTGCTCCAGGTGGGAACTCAAGGCTTTCACATGCTTGAGAGTGAGTTCAAGCACCACGGCTTTCTCCAAATGACCCAGCGTCTAAAACAGGAAGACCTTCGATAAGCATGTTGATCTTTCTTATGTAACACATTCTGCAGCTGAACAGAGGACAAGCCTGAACACCCACACACGCACATACTAAATTGTTAACAACAAATTCAAACCTTGTTATCATTTTGACTTTTAAAAATAATACATATTAATAATACAATTACAAAACTGGAGGGGAAAAAATGCATATTTGTTCATCTATGGTCTACTTTAAAATTAACTATTATTTGTTTAATCTTGAAACTGAATCCAAAAGACTGAAGCAAACAAATTGCACAGCTGAACCATGTGGTGTCTCAGATTCCCTGGCTGGCAGTAGACATGCCATATGTAGAAGATAATACTCACTGTAAGCTTAAGATGTTCTGGCAACAAATCCTTCAGCTGGGCAATGCATTCGTTGATTCTGTCACGTCTTTTCTTTTCTATCAGTCGGTGGGGCAACTTGTACGTCTCCTGAAAGAAGGTTGATATGTTGACAGTGAGATCCGGTCTGCTCAGTTTCAACTTATATAAATGTAGAATTATTACACATTTTTGACTTTAATTTACCTTGCTCTCATCCCCGCGCTTCATGCCCCTCCTGGGTTTGTACATATAAATGGGAAACTCCATTCTATAGAGACAAGATAAAAAAATGTGTTAGTCTTTAGTTTGGGTTAAAATTCAGTACAAAGTGCTTCGTAAATTAAATAGGATAGAAAAGGAAAGAATAGAATAAAATATTTTCTTTACCCAGGCATGTCAGCTATATCCAGAGACGCATGTTTTGGCACACAGGGAGGTGGTTGCGCACTGGTAATCCTCTCCATGTCGCTTAACTGTAAAGCCCGAATAACTTCAAAAAAGCCTTCAAAATCGTTCCAAATGTGTTCCTATAGTCGCACCTTAACGCGAGAAAAAATCACAGAAAAATGCAAAAAACCAAACCAAACAAAGAAAAAGTATCTCCTTTTATCCAGTGAGTGCTGATCCCGCTGTGAGCTGGAGTTGGGCACGACGCAGTGTTGTCACCCTGAGGTCCGGACTCTGTAGTATGTATAGGGAGGCTCCGCGCCCGGCTGAATGTGTGAGAGCTGGGTGGGTTTTTGACTACGTGTTAAATAAACCCTGTGACTGCAGGCACGTCTCCTAGACTCGACTCCGTCACATGAGCCTCACGTGTTGGACGGCGCGCTTTCAACTCCTCACCCTCCCCTGCGCGCTGCACGCACGCACGCACACAATCACACACGCGCGCACAAATACACACACACACCTCCTCCCCTTTGCTGGCTGCTGGAGTACAACCCATTTCTGTAGTACTCCTGCACTAGGGCCGAGTCCCGTGTACCACCATGAGTGTGCGAGCCGACCATGTTTACAAGACAAAAAGTGGAGCAACAGTCCTTATGTCAACACAAGTGTGAAGCGGTGATACACGCATCTACTGCAAATATTGTTGCTTTTATAATAAAGTGTAACAATAATAGACGTTGTAGCCCTTAATGCGACATTTATAAAAATATACTTATTTTTAGCACATTGCACTTTTACAGGACATAAGACCTGGCTATATATGTATGCATAGCCTATTATTGCTATAGCTTTATAGACTGTACATGATTATTAACAGCAATGAGATTGGAAAACGTGTCCACGTGTGTAAAGGCTATAGGTTATAATATATAAGAACATAGGAACATTAGACTATAGATGGTTTAAATATATATATATGATGTATATATATATATATATATATATATATATATATGTGTGTGTATATATATAATAACACAACCACGAAACAACTTTTAACAATTGATTTCAATTGATTAAAATAATATGAATATATATATTGTGTATATATATATATACATTTAATATTGGAATGCTAGTTTGGTCTATAAGTACTACCATTTTGACACATTTTTTACTTTTATTTTTTTTTCATATAGGGTGAATTTGATAAATGATTTTAATAGCGAGCTTCATACAGACTACACTAAATATGAAATAATAGAAGCAGCTATAATACGTTAAAATGAGTCAACCAATAAGCAGCCTTGGACACTTAAATGTGTTGATTTCATGGCGGCACATGTGGCAATCATCCCTACTGTGCGCGCTGTAGCCTGTGCATGTGTCACGCGCACACAATGGACACCGTTTCATTTCGTACTGCAGCCGTTTACTGTGGCACGTGCACCTGCTGCGGGATGACAGCGCCTCTGTAGAGGAGCGTCCTGTTTTGTACCCAGCAGGCTGTCACGTTGAGCTCCTCATGGCGGGGAGGAAAAGCCGAGGAGCAGATCCCTGCCGGTGACGTCACGCACACAGAATAACCGAGAATGCCCGACTGCTCTGTCGGTTCCACCCGCCGACGTCCCAGTAGCGGTCAGAGACTAAAGATAGAAACAGCTCCAGCACGCTAAATGTAGCGGAAGTGAAGGAGAGGGGAAAGGGGTCCAAATTCCAAGAAAGACAAACAGTTATGTCTCTGACACATTTTCTGTTTCCGTTGTTCTTAAGAAACCAGGCACAGGAACGCAGTTACACTACAGCTGTGATGTCAGTCAGCTGAGGTCTTGCGTAGTTTCCTACGTTTCATCTTTTTTTGTAGGTAGTATTAGGCCATAAGCCCCTTCATATTGGATTATATTTAATATAATATAATATACAACTTTTCCAAAACTTTCTATTAGTGTCCATAGCCTCCAAATGAGTATCCAGAATAAAAGTACACACACAGAATGGCAGTGTTATATTATTGCTTTTATTTACATTACATTAGATTTAAGCATTATTTTTATTTGCTTGAGTTGATGTTAACTAGCCTACTTCATAATGTTGGTTAGGCCTAGTTTAATATGACTGACATTACAAGCAGATCATAGTTTTTGCGTGTAACCTGAAAAATAACTAGTAAGTATTAACTGTAAAAATAAATGTATGTGAGTGAAAAGTGCAGTGGGGTATGACGTAGCATTAAATATAAATACTCTAGTATAGTAAAGTGACTCAAATGTATACTGCCTATATTCATCCATCGTCACTGGGAAGTGTAAATTAATATGGCATTCATTTGATCATAGTTACAAATGGGGACACTCTCAGCTCTATGAAATCTCTGTGTGTGTCCCATTAGGCCTCATTAACAGTGTTAGTCCATTGCTAACCCTGCTTAAACCTAACTCATGAGTCCTTTAGTTCAACTCCTTTCACCCACACATGCCACCTTTAGAGCTGCAATAAGTGTATTTGTGAGGGCCATTATAGTAGACAAGAGTCTACTTTATGGTAGGCAACCCCCCCCATCTAATGACTTGCATTTATTTGATTCACTCTCTAAGTGAATGCAATGATCTTTGAATGTAAGGTTATTAGTAAGATAAGCTTTATTCATTCAGGAAATCTCATTGAGTTCAAGATCTCTTCTGCACGAGTGACCTGAGAACAGATCACATACACACAACATCACAATAAGACGGTTCATTGTGAAACAGTCATCGTACACACTGACACACACACTCATTAAAAGGAGAAAATATTTTAAAGAAAATCATATATTTGTGAACTGATAAGCAACATAACTGTGGAAGTCTGGCAGAAGCTTTTCAGATAAAAAGAAATCAAGAGTATTTATTTGAGAATAAAAACTAAGTTGAGAATAAAGAGTAACAGCATCATGAGTCATTGTGCGAGTGCATATACACTGTATGAGACTGAAAGACTGCTCAGCATCAGCTCGTCTACAGCTCGATAAATACTTGCATTCAGGGAATCTTTCAGGAAAGCCCCTGAGTAATCAGGATATATGCAATTTTACGTTCACCCAATTACACACATTCCACTCACACTACACACATGAACTGTTTTCACACATGCATTCAGTTGACATAGTTTCTGTAAAAGATGAATTCAGAACATGGCCTAGTTTAAGTTTAATTACTGAACACATGTATTTGTCACATTGTGATATTAAGTATTTTTTTTATCTGCCAGGTGTGGCATTTAATTCATTTGATTAGTTCATATACTATACTTACTGAGCTGAAAATGAAATGGAAGAACACCAGTATAAAGACAAGTGAATCATGTTAGCTAGACGGAGCGCTGAGTGTGTGATAGTGTGCGATGGTGTAAGAATACACTTTGAAGCAAACAGATTGTTTCACATTTTTAACAACAAAACACACTAATGGATTACTTTAAAAGGGATAATTCCTCATTATCTTATAATTACCCTATTATATCACTTTAGCAATAAACAGAGTACACAAAGTAAAGGATAATTACATCAATTTTAATAAATAATTCTACTTTAATATACAAATTGACAGTGCTTAGATTTTTTAATTAATCTTAACATTCATTTTGAGAAATAGTTCTTTTTTCTCCATCCCATTTTTCTATACAAAAGCAAAGATAAGCAACAAACTTTATGTACACATAGTATTTAAAAAAAGAGAATTCTAACAGTAGCATGAAGACTTACTAAAACATTTTAGTGAACAAACATGTATCAGACTTTAAATGAGGACAGAAGAACAGGCACAAATGGAACATGTTTGCTGCAGAACAAGAGATGCTCGTTACATTTATTCCAGTAAAAGTGACACAACTCCTGAGCAAACCGTAATAGCATGAGTGACTCTGAAGCAGTAATGCAGTATATCTGACTGACAAGTCAAACATTCTAAATGTCTTTTAGACCCCAATTAAATAAATCATAAAATAAGTTATCACTGAGTATGACACAGTTGGATTTACACAGGTGAAATAATCTATCTGTATATATTGCTCTCACACAATATACTATGTCTATTGAGTGCATTTGACACTCAAGAAATATGCACATTTTTCAAGGAATAAAACAAAATAAACAAAAAGAAAATTGAGAAGGCCAGCTTATTAAATATTATCTCTATATTTGCGTAAGTAAATACAACCAACAACTCCCTATTTTATCCTGTGACGATTAAGTAGAGACAAAAACATTTTCCCACGCTTTCAAATAAGACATGATTTAGGGAACTTAAATCCACACACCAGTGAGGTTGCATATTTAAGTTTATATATTGCACGACATACAAACAAAAAGACATTACATACTGCTTGTTATGCCAGAGATATAAATAGAAAATATTAAAAAACAAAACAAAAAGAAAAGATGAACAAATGGTAGGACTAATTCCTCCTGTCCAGTCAGCTCTGTCCTGTTTTCAGGTTGAACCAGTAAAGGCCATGTGTTGAAAAACCCTCAGTTTATCTCTATGTAGAAAACATTTGGCACTAATTCCAACTGGACTGAACAGAACATGGTGGGCGAGTATTACTGTTCGGAGCAACACGTGCGTGGGGTAGTGATCGTCTTATGACTACCTATGTTACAGTGTTTCCCTACAGTTACAAGTGACACTCACACTCAGTGCAGTATACATCATGTGCAACCTCTGAGTCCACACACAAAGCCGACGCTGAGCTGCTTCAGGGCTGTGTCAGTTGACCTTACGCGGGCTGCTGGGGGTTAACGTTCATGTGCTGAGGATGTCCCAACAGGCCGATTCGCTGTTTCTGCTTCCGCTGTTCTGTCATCTGAAGACGACAGAGGAGACAGATTCTTAGAAAAAAAACAAGCCAAAACATTCACCTGTTGGCATCGGTGTCCTCCTCCTGCTGTATACACGGGCAGCCTGTCTGGTCTATAGCCTTGATCGATTCATTCTTTTTGTGCCACTTTATAGAAGCCAAACCAAACGCTGCACAAAGTGTGCACGGCGCTGAACTGAAACACATTCTTTTGAAATCCTGCCAGTCTTGTCATACACAGCCGCTGTGTCTTCTGACGAAAGCAGCAGAATACGAACTACTAAAAGTGAAACTCAGTCAAAAGAAATTTTGGAGATCAAGCAAAGCACATGAGTCATAACACAGATGTTAACCTTTAACCGACCGGAACAAGAATAGTTTTTCTGCTAAGAAATAACTTGAATTAACAGAAGGTAGCTACTTGCACCTCAACACTGAAACAAAGAAATATTAAAAGTGAGAAGACAGTGGTCTTGCAATGAGTGTTCTAAGAGAAATTATTTTGTGGAGAAGGACGTATGAGAGAAAAATATCATTAAAACACATCAAGTGGACATTTTAAAGTCATTTAGCGGTAAAACACTGGCCTTTTTTACACCATCATTTTCCAATTAAGCCAATTTCATATGGAATGACAGAACACAGAGAACGCTTTGTGGCTCATTTTTCCTGTTTGTGCTCTACTGTGAATAAACGCCACAAGGCAAAATCTGTCCCAAGAGAGCGGAGAGTATAAATTAATGAGCTGACAGTTTAAACAGATTACAAGTTAGACGTCTGAAGTTGTTTTCTTATTAAAAAAAAAACAGGTAGTCTATACCTACGGGCCTTTCAGATGTGGAATCTAAAGTGAAATGTGACCGATGCTGCAGTGCCCTCACTGAGCTTTCAGCAACACAATAATCATTTCCCCCTGTCTGGGTCAAAATGTCTCGGTAACATTCACTTCCTCACAGATAGTTCTCATTTCAAGAGTAGAAGCATTTTACAATTCTGTTTACTAGAAACACTGGATTGCAGCAATTGTGCAATATTAGTGCTTAAGATCACACAATCAGCAGTGCTTTCTTACACAACTTAAACTTGATTGTCAGAGAGTTCAACTACTGAAAAAATACTCTTACAGCATAACCATTTCATTAACTGGACTAATGGAAAGCTTTATAACCTTTTCTCCCCTACATATTGTGAAAGGCTTTATCCAGTAAATCAATGGATCAATAAAAAAAACAATAAGTTCAATTTTATCTAACAGGGAAATAATTAAAACAGTAGGAACTAAAGATGTTGTTGGAGCCACATGAGCTGCGTTGTGAACTATGACTCATGTCCTTTTGCATTTAGTAAGCTCTGCACCTAAAAGGGCAACAAGCGGCAAACAACAAACCCTGAACTACGTCTGCTTGTCCACACTTTTCTTTCACTATTTGTGTTTTCCCCCATGACGAAGTGAGAGACACGAGAGCCGCTGTGTCTTCGGCTGTGTCGGTGTTACCTGTTCTTTGAGCTCGGTCAGCTGGCCCGAGAGGTTCGACACCAGTTTCATGGTGGACTCCAGTTTCTCCTGCAGGCTTCTGATTTCGTTCTGCTCCCCGTCTGCGTCACTGCTGACCAAGGACATGGCCCGCATCCGTGGGAACCAGTCCAAGTTGTGCTCCTGGTAAACAGAAAACGGAACAGTTAAGGCCAGTATATCAAAACATCACAGAAATTGATTTATTACACCCTTAATGGCACTTGCTAAAAATAGGTTGTACGCTCTGCAGTCTTCTAGGAAATTGTTATTTTTTCTATCTAAATTAAATACTCCAATAAGCTGATTATTATTTTCAGATCTAGTGGAAAATGCCTCGGACATTAAAAATACAAATGGCATCAAGCGTGAACAACTGCAAGCCCCATTTGATTTGTGTTTTTTCTCCAGAGGCCTGTTTTTTTTTTCTTTGCCTGTGTGCAGTGATTTAAAGCCTACTCTAAAAACGGAATCAAACGAATCATGGGGGACTTTCCATATTAGAATCACATGGGATATGGGGCATTCTTGAAATCACTTGCAACAGGCAGTTCACTTATCGGCTGATATTTTTCTGTCACATCCACTCTTAATATAGACAAGACAAAGCTGGCAGGAGTACACAAATCTGTAAAACAGGACAGAGAAACTAACTTCCTCATTTGACTGTGCACGCATCACCTCACATGCAGCGCTGAAATAAACACACACAACTCTTGAATTCTCCTGTAAGCCACAGACAAGGCAATGTTTAACAAAGAACTGAAATCACATATACTAATAATAGCAGCTGGAAATGCCAACTTGCTGTAGTGTCGGATGTTTGAAATATTAGCTGTAGCAGCGAGTTGTCCTGGCTCTGAGAGATGTTAACTGCATAGTATCTCCTGGCATGAAAGAGACCTTTAATAGGTTATGTTAACAGCATTGGAGAAACAATAAGGTTTAACATGTAGATTTGATCAGTTTTTCTTATAGCTCTGAAATAACTACTGCAGAGTCAGAATATAAAGAAGCTATTAAAGGTAAAGTCAGTGATTGTGATCCAGTGCACTTTTTGTCAAATTCAGTGACTATCTGCTCATGGTTGGTTAGCTGTCAAAAAATCTGGTTTTCATACACAGCACTGGGAATTTAAACAGTGGCTCAGAGTTAGCCACAAAAAACTACTCTGGCTAATCAGCAACAGGGGGCATTTGTACTGGTAGACAGGACAGGGGGGAAGCTGTGGCCAATTAACATAGAAAGTGTTTTCTCATGGTACACTTATGCTGCCTCTTTATTAAATGTATCAATCCACACTGAAACTGAGACAATCTCTTGGACACCCCCGACTATTATTTTATGCTCCGAGTGTGTTTCTGATTCGTTTTGTAAAGCTTAATCTGAGCAGGCAGCTGTTTCAATCACACAAATGTCCCGTTTCAACTGTTTTCAACTTATTAAGCGCATCAATGAATAATTACAAACACTGCTGATTTCTTCTCCTGGAGCTGACATGCTAACTACTCTGGTTCAGGACATTTCTGCTGTCAGTCAGCCTGGTGAAGGCAGTTTGTCCCTTGGCTGTCTTCTGAGCTCTTCAGGAGCTGCAGCTGACAGAGATGTTGCTTCTGTGGACAGAGACGCTGAACACAGGTTAAGTGCTTGTGCTCACAACAAACATTTTTCTTCTGGTGGTGATAAATGCTTAGTGTAACAGAAGAGACTCTACAGCTGATTCATCACTGTGGACTCTATATATATATATTTAACGGCCATATTTCTCTTTTGGTTGTTGCCATGGCAATGTATGTATGAATTTGGAGGGCGTGGCTTCTGAAGGAGCATGAAGGGAGGGGTGCGTTTGTTTAGTCTTTCTCCAGAATGACTGGCTTTACCTTTGATTGCTAGTGTATGCTCTTAATGCACTCATGTCAGTGAAACTACTGAACAGATTTCACAATTTGACACATTTCCAATTAAAGGCTGAGGTGTTGGAGTTTGGCATACCGTGGACAAATATTGTTTAAATGTGGCTGGTGGCATAAACTGGTAAATCAATAGTGGACATTTTCACATGGTGGGAGTTGAGGGATTATTCAAAAATGTCTGATTATTATTATTATTAATATCATTATTGTTATTATTATTATTGTATGTCTGACAAAATCAAACCCTGTTTTTTAAACTCCATATGCCATCTTAAACTAGAGGATTCACAGGAAACAATTCATGCAATGTAATACAGTGTTACTGCTTTTAGTTACTTATTTTTAACCTTAGCCTCACTGTTTACTGTTCTTTCTTTACAGATGTAGCAGACCTACAGTTACTGCTGTTGCAAACTCCTTTTTAAAAATTGAATTCCGGTTCATATTAAATCAATTAATTTGTTAAAAAAACAAAACAAAAACAACAACAACAAAAAACCTGTGGGCCACATGATACCAAGACCACAGTAGAAATTGACTGACTTCTTCACTAAAACAGTGCAAGTTTAAGTGACTGCACTGTACACAGATATATAGTTGCTCTTCTGCTATTTTTCAGCAGAGTAGCTGCTCGAGAAGTGTTAAACCGCATTTGCTCTACCATGAATCACTGTTAATGTCAATAACTCAAGCAAGACAGAAAACTTTAAGCAAAAATAGTAGCACTTAGAAAAAAATATTGGAAGGTAGAACTGATTAATAGAATTCATATGTGGTAGTTTTATAGTGTATTGTGATTTTAATACACTTTACTTTATTATATAAAGTATATATATATATATATAAGTATATATATATATATATATATATATATATATATATATATGCACAATTCACAGTGACTTGAAACCCAGCAGTCTCCTCGGTGGTTGTTGTGTCCGAAAATGGTCACTCGGCCGCATTTTTTCACGCTTCTACCTACTCCGGCACTTGACCATCACATGCCATTGTTATTGTGCACTGACTGAACCTGCTTCCCAAGTGGCCAAAGTCATGTGAGCACACCCATGTTTAAAACATAAACACACATCCCGCACACCCAGGTCACTGTCATGTGCTCGACTGGCATCAGCCCTAATGCGGCAGGAATGAGACAGAGGATGCTGTATAGCCACTGAGGTCATTGGGTAGAAACAGTGCAGTGCTGAGGAACCAGGCTGGAAAAGTCCCTAGGTTTCAGTGGTTGATTCAGAGACATATGGGTGAGTGAGGTGGCCATCCGAACCACAAACTAGTCCTGGGTCAGACGGCAGGCAGAGGGGAATCACACAACACTAAGATAATGAGCAGCGCATACTCATTCTGAAAGGAGGTGAGAACTGCTGTGAGCAAGTTTGACTTCCTGAATGCAAAGACGCAGAGCCTGTGTTTACCTAGTTTACCTGCCCCCTCCCTGCTAACATAAATACACTTATTATATCAGAACACAGCACCGGCTTCTCTCAATATACTTATGTTAACAAATAACATAAGTTGTATGTAAAATGAGAATGTGCAGTTTCAGTACTTAAAAGCTTTCAATGAGTCTAACAAGTCTGTCAGAGATGAAATAATTACAAAAATAATGTTTAAAAAAAAAACACCTTTCAGTCATCAGCCCACACACCCATATCCTGCAAAACAACATGACAGAGGTCATTTCCCCGTTTTGGATTCTGCCTGCCGGCCAAAATGCACACACACGTGTGTGTTTGTTTGACGACTCTGTGATCAACAGCTCTGCCTTCTTTCCATCCCCAGTGTTTACATATGAAAGCACTTCCAGTAAATTGAGAGGTGTAGCCACGACTGAAGACTCAACATCACGTTGGTTCAATGGAAATGACGGAAGTACATTTTTCATTATTAAAACCGCACGGGCCATGACAGAGAAACAGGATGCTCTGTGGTTAAAACAGCAACAGAAAACGTCACAGTCATGCCACAAGCCACCTGACGAGCTGACAGCCCACTCAGTCAACATATGCAAATAAATGCCCAAAAAATCTTCACACATCTGAATAGAAACAGGCAGATAGTGTTTAAGCATATTTTGAGCTACTCTCATTTATGGTTTTGTGTTTGTGGTGCCGGATGTTTCAAATCAGTTTGCAGGCCCACTGCTGTCACTTGCAGGTTTGGACGCAATAAGAATTAGGGCAATGAGTGTCAGCCAAGCGTCATCTTTTTAAACTTTAGACATGACAATTCAACCAGAGCCCTCCACCATTGACGTCAGTCCCAGTCATTGTCAGAGTAGTCTGACTTCTACACCCCCTTTCTGTCCTGATGCCTCTTCTGTGTCACTGCAGCATCAAATAAATTGAAACACAGTGGGAGAGAGGTGCATATTGAGAGAGAACAGATTGAGGAGCTTCCAAATTATGTTTCTGGTGCAAACAATTAGAAATACTGTGGGATCATTCAGAAACAAGCTGTATAAAACACAGCAGCCAAATTTACAAACACATATGGGTGCACACTGATAGAGGTGTTTCGTAATTTAGTTCATGTCATTTTGTTGTAAATTTTGGGAGTAATTTACTCTCCTCAGATTACACATATTGTCTGGGTCAAACATCATTTAAATACACTGAAATTCAATAAATAAAATACAAGTGCAATATAACCACAACCTATAACACAGCGAGTAAAGTTTATGTCAGAAATGATGGGTAGAGTGTACAGCATACTATTTGTGTATGCAATACAATGCAATCTGTGTTAGCAATATGACAAAACAGCAAGATAGACAAGGACAAAATACATAAAAACAATGTTTGTGATTGTTCTTTTTTCCTTTAGTGTCTATTTTAATGGGAAGAAAATGTGTAACCTTCCTGTTAAGCATGCAAAAATAAACTTAGATTCAATTATTTAGTCCTTTGAAAGTGTATTTATGCAGGAACACAGCATTTTTGAATATAAATAATAACATTAATGAATAACTGAATAACTAACAACATTATTTAAATAAAGGTCGGAACATAATCTTCATGCACGATGTAAGAAATACGTTAAGAGGAGGGAAGCTCTTTGAACACTGAAGCCTTTGTAGATAACTTAGACAACAGGACACGGAGCATGTGAAGCTGAGAGCTGATGTTAAGGATGACTGGGTCAGCTGACGGGTCAATGGGGTCTTCCACACCATGAGTGCATTCACTGCCCTGCCTGCCTCTAAAACCTGCTAGTCAGAACACACTCTTAACCAACTAATTTTTTAGCTCCGGAGGGTGCAAGGTTAATGGGAGAGAGGATGGGGGTTAATCCCAAATCAGGTGGTTCCTCACAAGACAAAATGTAGACTATTTAGGCAAAGGGTAACAAAGTGGGCTCAATGGCATCTGATGAGAAACTGTGTCAGAAACTGACAGTCGCAAGTGCGTCAAGAAAGCAACCACTTCAGAAGAAGGGGCTTTCCTTTGACAGTTAAAAAAAACTGCTTTGTAATTGCTCATAGTTTTCATCAGTATGATGAAACAATGAAAAACAGTCGATCAATCAATCGTCTTTGTTGTTTATTTTAACGGTAAATTTCCAGATGTTGTTTGGTTGAATCAGTTGTGATATTAGAAGTCTGCTGGTTGGACATATAGCTCCGATGTGATGCCTCGAGTTTGTAATGCTTAAGCCTTAAACAGGCGATGTGCACCAGTAGATACAGACTCTTTAACACTCTGCTAGGAGTGTGATTGGTTACGGTGGCTGTTCAATAGTATGTGCGTTGACTTGGTAAAACTGGATTGGTAGAATTGAAGCTTGTTCGTAGGTCTATACTTTGACAGAAATAATAAAAATCAGTTTAGAAACTAGTGTGTGATATTAATAACAAGGAAAAATCAAGAACGTATCACCCTCTTTATTAAATAAAACATTCAATTGTGTCACCATTTTAGGTGCAAATGAGATAACTGGTAATATAAAATTATGGGTAATTGCCACTCCTGCCTGTTTAAGGGTTAATAATTATGATTCGAACATTTTTAAGATAATGTAACTAGTTAAATATAATTGTATCATTTTTGGATTTTTTTTTCTTTTACATTCAAACACACGCATTTAAAAACACCTTAGAATAAATCATGAAAGTATCATGCATGTAACACAAATACATCATAACATAATATGACAAAACATGTAAACCTGAGTCAACACTTTAAAATGTTAAATAAACATTAAATATTACATGCTATAAATATTGAGTGTTTTGTTTCATTTTTAAACAAGATATTTTCACTGCTGCAAAAAAACAAAAAAAAACAAAAATCATGAGGCGGTGTTCTGGTTTGCCTAAGCACTCTCGTTAGGCGATGTGCAGGGTGAGACCTGTGTGTGTTAGATTGTGTGAGTGTGTTTAATGATTAAAGCAAGGAATGTCTGCTTCAGGGGATTAACACATTTTATGCCAAAGACAAACTCTGTCTGAATGTTAATTCTCCATTCACAAAGCTGACTGATGTGATAATACTTTGGAAGAATTCAAGGTCATGGAGGAACGGATTACATAATGCAGCCCTCTGCAGTACTCTGGGGCAGATGAGGTAAAAAAAAAAAAAAAAAGCCTGCCTAACACCACAGCAGAGAAATAAAAAGGCTGCAGTAATCAACCCTGTATAAGCCTGTATGAACCTGACTGCTGAAGTCGCAAAGCTCCAGTGTTGTTCTGGATTGAAGGTTAACCTCAGTAAAGACCACAACGGTAGCTGATACAGTGCTGCACACTACCTCTTGTGTAGTCTTTCAAACACACATGAATTGTTACCTGTAGTAGAAAACAAGGGAGGAGCTAGAATATGTATGTGTATATGAATCCTCACATAGTGTGAAGGAAGTTTGAAGAGTTAAAAAGCTAAATGCATGTGGTGCATGACAACATTCTTACCCTGATCATTTCAGCCACATAGCTCTCTGGGCCAGTGTACTCCGTTGAATCCTTGACCTTCACCAGGACAATGAAGAACAGGTAGTGCCACATGTTGTGCTCAACTTTGATGTGTTCTTCAAAGGTAACAGTCTTATTGTCGAACTTGTCTCTCTCCAAACCTAAGAATGAAAGGATACACACACACACACACACACACACACACACACACACACGCACACACACACGCACACACACACGCAACCACAAACACCCTAAATAAACACAGTGTTCTCATTTCTTTGGAAGAGTGAAGAAATAAAGATATGTGGCCATATTATGACATAATCATTCTTGTGACCTAAAAAGATGACTGAAATGGGGTCACGAGGGAAATGGGTAGATAAAATGTCAGGGGTGAGATTTACTAAGTAAACGTATTGTTTGTTACAACAACTGAAGCCCTGTCATTCATATACCTCTCTCACTGTATTCTTTTGCAAAACAGGAATAACCCTCGATAGAATTGCGAAACATGAAGCAGTAAGAATGACCACAGCTGACTGACAATTGTTCAGATGTGACATCGATATCTGAATACTTAGAGGAGGTCTGAGTGAGTGTACAATATGACATGGTCAAGACCCATATGGCAACAGGAAGAAACACTCCTCCTCCACAGCAGCACCTGCCATGACTAACCATTCATTCTGGGAAGAGGAGGCGTTTCACTGGTTATACTACCCAGAAAAACAGCCCCCCTTTTTGCAAAGAGCCCTGAAGCGAAGCTGCAACACCACAGTCTCACACTTACAGCAGGTTAAGAACAGACCCCTGATATGATTTCACTTGATTTTCGTCATCTGCTGCAAGCCTCCACATTCACACCTGCTGTTTATACGGCTAAACTACTACCATGCAGCACAGTACCAAGTATCGATTGCCGCTTTGACAATGTAACAGCAAGAGATTTCCGCTTTATCAAATTCTAAGAAGGGAGTCTAATGTGCAGCAATGATGGGAAAAAGACAGGAAAATAAGTGTCAAAGGTCATGAGTCACATTCCTATAATGTTGACAAACCTGCACGCCTTTAACTGCTGAGTAGGCAGAATAGTTCTCTGTAGTCATCAAGAATGTGTTTCCTTATATTGTTCCGTGGCTTGATATTTTCACAATATTAAAAATGCATGTTTGTTTGATTCCTCACCGCAAATAAAACATGTTGTCTTCAGTATTTCCTCTTTCTTCTGCTTCTCGCTCCTCAGGTCAGCAAACGTGTCAATGATGACACCAAAGATGAGGTTGAGGACAATGATAATAACCATGAAGAAGAAGAGCAGGTCGTAGATCACTCTGGCTGCAAACAGTGGCTCCTGTTGAAAGTGAGGAGGAAGAAAAGAGTACCGACAAATTGAGCTGCTGTCAGACTATAATGTCAATGTATCATTCACACAAGTTTGCTTTCTGTACTGGTCTCAAACTTCTTAAGCTATGTATAAAATGTATGGAAGTTATTTACAGATATGCTGACAGAGAGGATAAACTATAAAGTATTATATTACAAAACTGGGATCATATGAGATATGAACTGATTCTTATCTTAGATGTGAAATCCAATAAATAATAATATTGAGTGTTATATCAATTAATAATTAATATTTCTCAAAGATTTTAGCTTACGAACTCAACATATATACGTGTACATAGACAATAATATGTTGAGTAATTTTGAAAACTGAATGTTAAAATATAATTATAATAGATTCTAAATCTAAAATTTAATGAATGCTTAAATGTTTGATTCATGTCACGTTTCATTGCTAAAACAGATGTTAAGTTTTGTTTAAAACTAGAAATGATCAAATGTACCTTGAGGTGGAAAAAGGCTATGTATATGAAAACACGGACCCAGTTTTTATCAATTTTTTTCAGCTTTTACTGGAATACTTATACATACTTATAGTTCACTCTTTGCATACAGTGCGTCATCCGGTTACACATGTCACTCTTACATGTGAAACAAAACCTGGCATAACTGAAAACCCAACACAAGAATTTACATGAATGTAAAGCTAACTGAGGTTTAAGGAGTATGTATGAGTCACGAGTCGTCGTTCTCTGATTCAAACTGCAGATTGAACACATTTTGTGGTAGAGCACAACCAGTGCTACATGCAAACTGTTTGGCCCTCTAGCAGAGCATATCTTTTAAACACAGAGAGTCTCCTCAAATATCCTTAGCCTTCATTGCACTCCTTACAAGAAACCTCGTCCATCTGATAAGAAATTAGTTCTATTTTTTTCTCAATGGGTAAAATATATCATGTACTTTTTGAAGTTAGAAAAAAGTGGTGATTCTCTCATGTACCCATTAAAACAAAAATGCCTTTTTAAGATTCCATACCAGTTTAATTTAATTCAACTTAATTCAATCTTTGTGCATGCATGTGTGTGTTTGTGGGGGAGGGGTGGGGGGTTGAGCAAGCATGTGTGATCTGTATTGTATTTTTTTTTTATATATATATCTATGTAAGAATTAAGGACAATGTCCAAGTTAGACAATTTTAAAGCACAAAGAAAAAAAATCTGTACATTTAATGATATTGTTGTAATATACTCTCAATCTAAACTTCACGTTGATTTCCTCCTTGTTCTTGTGTCCCTGTTTATCATACCTCCTTTGATGGCTTCCTCAGGACGTCCCCAACACCTCCTCCGCTCCTTAGGCCGTGACTCAATACTGTGACAATGCACATCAGCAGGGAGTCACATGATCGCTCCTTGTCCTCTATCACCACTGCTGACGGCTGGATGGCAAGGGAAGCTATGGAAACATATGTGAACTGTCAGGCATTCATTTCCTATATAGGATAAAGTCTGCTGCATTGCGGTTACCCGTCAACAATTCTTTAACATAACCCCATAAAAAAAAGAGGAAGTCACTGAGGAAACTGCTACACTAAAATTAGAAAAATCTAGATCTACTGATAAAAACACATTTGAACCATAATTTCACTGTTAAAAACAATGCTCTATTATTTGCCTCCTGAACCACCTTCAGGGGTCTCTGAGGGCATAATGAAATTGGGAATTTTTTCATGCTACTCACACATAAACAAGTCACCGGACTACGATAATTAGCCAGCTTGGTGGTGATGGATAGGGAAGCCTAGACGAGGTCAGGCCTCACACAGTTTGAGGATTCGACATGGTTGGTTAATCAATTTTAAGGTGGCGCACGGGTTCATCTTAGATTGGAGGCCTTTCACAAGGAGGTCAGTAGGTTTGCAAGAACTCGCTGTTTGTGGTGAGAAGCCCTCTGCGCCATCGCTGAGTGGACCCATCGACCTACTTGTACCTGATGGTAATTAATCCCTGACCTTTCAACCCTGGGCCCCTACATCACATCTTAGGCTTGGCCCCCTGAGACAAACAAGAGGTCTAAACCCCCAGTATTTCACACAGCTCCCAGAAAGACCTCAATTTGCCAAGCCAGGTTTAATCCCATGACCACCTGACCGCACAGATTTACAGCTCAGTAGTACGAATATTCTCTGGCTGAGTCAGACGTCTGTGAGGACATGCAGACCTTGAAATACTCACACATAAGACTACGCACATAGACAAGAGAGACACAAGCACACAGTCACACACAAACACATGGGAATCTCTTGAGAGGCATGCATGCACAAACATGTGGATTAGAACTTGAAAGAACCCTTCGACCCTGGCGGCAAACCTCAACTCCAGTCACACAAACTTGGCTTACAAAGTTAGCTTTCATTTTTTGCCTTCTTACCATCCATCACGGCTTCTGCTGAACAGTTCTCTCCATTTTCTTTCTGACACGCTCCACCAGAGAAGAACTCTCCCACCATACTGGCTCCATGTTCTATTCAAAGGAAACAAAGCATGTTGGCAATTTTTGTTTTACAACACATATTAATGATAACATCCTTCATATACACAGATTGAAGGTAATACTAAAAGCAAGGAAATCATACAAAAGTAATACAAGAAAAGGCATGCGCATGACACTGGACACATGGCATTATTACTAGTCTTCCTTTTGTATTTATTAGCTGCACTGTGACTATATACGGTAACTAACATCCAGTGTGTATGTTTATGCTGAGGAAAAACATTCCATGTATTGACCTCTTGGCTGTGTGGGTCAGGGAGGGCAAATCATTTATCTTGGCCCCCATAAGGGAATGAGAGGAAACATATACTTTAATGTACCTAGTGTTTTGTTGGGTATCCTGTCCACAGCCAAAATGAAATCGTCTTTGAAGAAGATATAGCCCACAATGGAGAAGAGGTAGACGAGGATAAGAGCCAGCACGGCTGTCAGAACAATGGAGCGGCCATTGCGGGTCACACTCTTAATTACGTTCAGCAAGGTCTCTTCTCGGTAAACCAGATCAAAGAGCTGGAAACAGAACACATACAAACACGTGTGTACAATGTGTGTACAATGTGTGTGTGGTAAGCTTGTGCAGGAAGAATAGCATGTGTGTGGGTGTAGATGTGAGCACAGTGGCTTATAAAGGCCACAGTGGACATATGACACATTGTTTCTTTGGATCATTGCCTTTGTTTAAATCTCCTTGCCCTAATCTCATGGTTAAATGAGGATGGTGGAGAATATTTGCACCTTTATAGCCAATCATATGGCATCTTAATACCATTTTTATTTCATGTTTCTCTGTGTTACATTACAAATTAAATCAAGTTTTTAAAAAGGGCAAGACATTATTTCTTTATTTCTCTTCAGGACAAGTTAGACACTTTTGTTAATATACGCCTTGGGTATTTATGTACATGTGAGTAATGTTTATTTGGTGATTAGTGTAATGTGTTTCGTGTGCTCACGCACCAGCAGGCTGTAAAAGAAGACATGGACGAAGACCCCCAGGGAGCAGATAATCAGATAAAGCAGGTGGTACAGGAACTCCACATCCATGATCATGGCTAGGTATCCACGTGTGAATGTTCCACGGTTCCCGACGAAGCTCGTCAGGAAGATGACTTTATTACATAGCTTAAGAACAATAGACACCACAGAGAGACAACATGTAGAGATAGCAGCCTGATCATGATAATACATAGCATGTTCAAAGGGAAAGGATGGATTACACAGTAGCAGTGTTATTGTTGTCTGTGGGTGATATTTTCAAATGTTCAAACAACTTCAAATAAAATGGATGTAGTTGAGGGATGTGAAATCTCTTCTGTGGGTGAATTATATTATAAAATACCACCTAAACTGTTAAACTATAGTGTGCCTACACATCTACTTATTTCTGCACTGCAATACATATTTTCCCAGTATCAATAAGTGTCATGTTTAGTTAATGTGCAGAATGTGACTGCGCCTCTTTCCAAGAAGAATTCCAGTCAAACATCTACTGGACATTAAAACATATCTGGCTCTGATATGGCATAGGAGTTCTGTGAAAAAAGGTCCATGCCTATCTGATCACACTGATTCACACTTACATTGAAACCTCCCAGCAGCAGCAATGTGGGCTCTAGACCCACAGAGAAGATCAGGCGGAGGATGGTGGAGGCAATGAGTGCTCGGATGCCGTGAGGCTGAGGCAAGACGATGACAATGGCTAGTGAAACCAGCATGGCCATCCACAGCAGGGCAGATAGATGAGGCTCCAGGGTACCTGAGGATGAAGGGGGTCACATTACAGAGACAGGTGTGAACCTTTCCAGTCAGTGTTAATGATGAACCAACTATTACTATTACCATGTCATCAAGAAGAAGAATTCTGTACCTCAGTCATAAAACATCTCTCCTTTACAACTGTACATTACGTCATGTCTTAAAGCATTTGAGGAAGAACATGTACCTATGAATCTCATTGTTACATATTCAGAAAGAACTGTGACATCAACATTAATGCACAGTTTTGAAGTTACAGGAAAAGTATGGAGAGCATGCACTCTGTTTTCATCCACGCCTTCTTTCTCTATGTTTTTAAATGTGCTTCAGAAATGTGTAAAACAGTTAGGAGTTCAATGCCATGATAAGCGGGCCTACAGGGTTGATTATTCAGTCCTCATGCTTCTTTTTTAACCAAACATGTCTATGCCATTATAATGCTTCACAAAATTGAGGTAAACGTTCCAAGTTAAATGTCAAGAGAAGGAATTTAAGCTGACCTTCAGGATATATCATCTGTAAATATTTTATTGATGGACTCTGTGTGCAAGCAAGACAAAGATATCTTAGCTGTTTCAGGCACGAACCCAACAGTTTTGCAATGATATAATCAAACTTGTAACAAGACTGTGTGTGTGTGTGTGTGTGTGTGTGTAACTGTTTAAAATCCCCAACAATCATTGTAGGTCAGCAAAGCATTATCATGAGCTCACCAGGCTCCAGCTCAGAGCCAAGTCCTGACCAGTATGTAGCAGAAAGGCTGCACGACTTTGTTAATGTTGCAGTAATTTAATTCCTCTGATTTAACACATGAACACATTTATCAAGTTGGACAGGAGTTCAGTCACGTTTTTTGCTTTTCTTTGAGGCACCGAGAAGACTCTCATGTCTTCCCTGCATCCCTTCCTTTCTGAGGCCTCCTTCTTCTTGCCTTTCTGTGTACAGATCACATGACAGGTATTCGTTACATAACCCGGGTTGGCTAAAAATAAACTTGGCTCCAGTTAAATTCATCAGGGATGGTCCTGGGCACTGCATCGTAACAGGCCGCCCGGGCAATGAAACTTGGCAGCCAACCCAGACACAGCGGCTTGGACGTCACACACCTACAGTCCAAGACCATTCATCTCTCTTACTTGCTTACTCTGCAGCTGTAAGGAGATAGACTGACCTTTACGTGCTTACAATAAAACATAGTGAACTCTACATACAGCTTTGTTGTATGACGATTTTACTGTGCATACTGACATTTCTCTTATTATTGACGAGCGTCTGATCGATAGAGCCCAGCTGATTGTCTGCTTCTACTTGCACGGTCACATTCAAGCACCAACTGTGACAGTATGAAGACTGTGGCACTTTCATTACTGGTGAAGGATTACCAAACTGAAATACACACACCAACTAGACTTGAACCACAGCATCACTCTGCAGAAGTTGCACAGCCTGGAGAAATTCAAGGTGCTTATTTCTACAAGTTTAGCACATCTGCCCAACGCTGGGAAAAAATCCCAATCTCTCTTCAAACAAACCTACTTGAAGACATATCAATTGGTAAACTGTGCAGCTGATAGAACAATATTTACTGTGACTTTATATTTTAACCATCTATAGAATCTGTTTATTATGCATATTTTTTAAAGTCATAAAACTTTTAGTAAATGCTGCCGAAATTGGGTTCAGTGGACTACCGTGGTTTATTTGAGGTTTACAGGTAGTTGGCTTAAATATTAACAAGAAACGTTTGAGTTCATAAGAATCAAGGGCAGAATCTGACTGTATGCAGTAATCTGTGCAGATATTAAATATTTACCATTGTGCAATTTAAGGGTGGCATAGATGTTGTCCTTTTCATTTGATAAGTGGCCTCAATTTTAAGCCAACATCACTTAACCCGGCACACACTAATTGACATGTTCTGAAATGAACTGCTAAGCTCTCAGAAGACCTTTGACACTGAAAGCCACATGCAGTTTCTGGAGCTAGGCTTACAGCCCCCTTTTTTTTTGTTTTTTGTCTTTTCTTTACCGCTGTGAGGAAGTTCAAACAAAAGGGACCTCGCCGTTTGACCCCAGACAGAACAATTGAAAGTTTATACGAATCACAATGTGTGTCTTCTCTCTGCCACTCTGCTCATGGAACAATAGAAGCCTTAATGGCTGCGGCTTTTCACATCCCCACAAATACTTCACTCAAGGAGAACTGAGAAAAAAAGGGAAAGGAATGACAGACAGCAAAACAAACAAAACTGAGACTGCAAGTAAAAACATGCTCATGACTGTCACTTCTTCCTTTGGTTCATGGAAAACTTCCAGTCACACAGGAATTGTTGTCACTCAGTTGTCTTCTTTTAAAAAGGAAAATGATACCTCTGAAGTTGCCTGTTACAACTTGTGACCAAACACGACACAGATTTCCCAACCTTAATCTGTAAATTTAGGCCACATGACAGAACTGACGTGCGGTTAAAAGGGTCAAATATGTAGATCACACAAAGAAGCTGATTTACCTCTGTTTTTGCCATGCTTTTATAAAAAAGTTGGATTTTTTTGGGCACAAACAGTGTTGGAGAGTTGTTTAGCTTTATGTTATTAATACATATACATAAAACTGTATTTGAAATTACATCTACTTCAGGAAATGGTTGGCAAATTATTGAAAGCTTTGTGAAATTAAATTATGAATGACCACAAATGATTGTTTAACTCATTAAAACAATTATTACATAAAGTAGGATTTTCAGTTACATTGTGTAGTCTGATGCTGTTGACGTCATACCGGATGGATGGAAGGGATTAGAAAGATCCTCATCTTTACAATGAGCCTTCATGTCATTGAATAACAAAAGGTGGTTATATCACTGCCCTGTTGATGGTATTATATTTCTTGCTAAGGAAATCCAGAGGATTCTTGCCTTATGATGAGACCACAGTATTTCTGGCAGTCAGAAAACATCTAATTACCTGTGTTGCAAGAAGAAGAAGAAGAATTGGATAACATGTGAGGTCAGGTTAGTGTCAAGCTCAGAAAAGGTAGAGTATCAATAAACAGGTCAGGACCTAATTAAGAACAAATCCACCTTGGTCTTGTGTGACAGCACTGCAGTTCAAGACCCAAATCTACGGCTAGCATTGCATTCTCATCACACCTCCATTTCTTGTGAAACTCACTTTGGTTAGGGAGGTGTGAGGCTACACCCAAACCACAGACACGGGAGCACAGAGTGTTCTGTAAGCCCTGTGCATGTTTAGCACTAATAATGCATCTTCTGTGATCTGATCATATGCCAGCTGCTCTTGATACATGTTTAATAACAGTAAACAATGTTGGGATGCAAAGGTTCAAGCCTTATTAGCATGTGTTCATTTGTCAAGAGGATAAACAAATTCTCTCCTGAACTGACAGCACTCCATCATTTGCAGTTTCAGAACTGAATTAGCTCATGTCGTACATGATTTCTATGATTCGTTTTAGTTAGCAAGTCTTTAGGTTCAGACCTGCAAAAGGGAAGAATGTGAGTGCAGAGGAGAGAATTTGCAGTTTTTTGGCGAACTTGTGGTTTTCACACCTGGAAATCACTGTGGAAAGTGGGTGTGATAGCCAATTTGTTAGTTTCAGAAAGACACATTGCCCTTTCCTGCCCAAATATCAGGAAGAAGCTTTTCACTGATTTGACACTATCTGAACAGAATTTCTCAGACAGTACATATGGTATTGGCCTCTACTGCACTGCCGGGGGTAATCAGGCTCTGATATGTACTGAGCCACTGGATGTAATCTATTTTTTTCCTGGCAGCCAGAATTTGCACCTGGAGGGCGGAACGTGCAATAGTGTAACACTATCCCCCAAGTTCCAAAAATAAAAAGCTTAACCAGCCAAGACCCATCTTCTTTTTCCTGTTCATCTTTGCCATGCAGGATTCTGGTAATGCACCATATGCATTATATTCCTCCCAACGCACCCCTGGCCATGCCTGAACAGTCACCATTTGTTCCATTGACTTCCATTTCCTGTGCAGTAATGCATACCCTCATTGTGCTCATCAAAGTGCACATACACACAAAGAGATCACAATCAGCTGTTCCTCCAAATGAAGAAGGGCTAAAGGAAAGACAAAGTTTAAAAGGTGAATACTTTAGTAGACTAACCTCCACGGACACCCTCCAGAGGGTAGAAGAAGGCCACAAGCAGGTTCATGAGTACAGCCAGGTTGAAGGAGATGCTGCTCCAGAATGACATGTTCCTGGAGCACCAGTAGAGGATAGGCTGAGCTGGAGGATAGATAATTTATGCATATTAACACAGGCACTGAAGCATCCAGACATGATGCATACATCTCTATGTTTATTGCACAATACATTGGGGAGCATTTATCTAATTGTTAACTGCAAAAGCACAACATTACTAATCAGTGTTTCACACCAAAGAGGAGCAACAATACAATAGTTTGTGCCACAGAGTAACCTTTATTTTAATTGTATGTTCCCTCATGTTCTGTAGATGTTGATGTTGATGGATGAACATATTTAATTTAAGTCGCAAATGCCTGTCATGTGTCTCAACAGAAAGAGAACATTTGTGTTTTTCAACTCCACTTTAATTTTGATCATTCCGAAGTTGAGCATTTAATTACTTAAAGTGATTTGGAAAAAGCAGTAAATTTGGGGTGAAACACATTAATTATACAGAATCAGAAGGGGTCTATATGATTTTAAATGCCATTATAAGCACTAAAACTGTAAACAAAGGACTTGTTTTGAAGGGAAAGGTCATGCAAAACCTAAATTCATTTAAGTACACAAAACCAATTATCATGCACATTTCACATACATTCAATGACTTTGTAATTGTAGGAGAGTTGAAAACACATCAACATTCATGCATAAACTAACACACACACACACACACACACACACACACACACACACACACACACAGACACACACACAGAGCATAACCAGACCTCGGTCAGGAGATCAGTATCATGGCCAATGCTATTTTGAGACAGGCTGCTCATTAGAAAAGAAGAACTGCAGGCGGGGACTTTTAGAACCAGAAGTCACTATATTCATGACAAGGGGTAAGCACCAGTGGAACAATCTGGTTTCCAGCTGTGCTGATTCATTCAGATAGGAGAGGGGGTGTTGTCGTCACGTGATAACACATTGTCAGGCAAACCACCTGCCTTCAGGCATGACCATGGGACAGGCCACAACACGCTCCTCTACCAAGAGATGAACAGCACAAAGAAAGCAGTCACTTCACTGCAGTTTTCATCAGGCACGAGGTGAACAGACACCTGCCCTCCTGAAAGGGAAACTCTACTAGGGTATATGGACTAAAATGAAAAACAAATAGTTAACTAAAAGAGGAATTATAAGATTCCTCGTGACAATTTCAGTTCATATGAATTTCTACTCATTGTTCCCTCTCTGAAGAAACCAGCATTCTGCTCCTGATCTCAAACTTTCTATTTTAGAAGCTAAACTATTACCACTAACCAGCCTTGATCTGTTGCCAGTAAGCTGCCCCATATCATAGAGTAAGGGTTAACGTGTGACTGAGCATGACCTCAAACCAGCATGTACACCAAGCAGGTCGACCCATTAATCTCATTAATACCTGAAGAATCCTGCTAACTGACTTAGCTAGGATGTATCATAAGCACAACATCCTGATTTTATCACATGGTGCTGTCCAATAAAGCTGAAATACTAAAGAATACCTTATAACTAAAATAAGAGAGAGACAGGAAATAAGTCATCCAAATTTTGTTCTCTCTCTGTCCTGCAGGGGAAAACTCTTATAAAACAACTCTGAAAGCCTAGTTGATTATTTTTCATGCTTTAAAGTTCATCAGTTCCATTTTATCAAATTATTCTACACAGGACCAAGGATGGATGGTGTTTAGGTTAATACTCTGTGACCCTGCCGGAACATTTTCGTTTGCCTTTCGTTCCCTCATATTTTATTTTATTTTTCCGAGAGAAGAATTATGGGAACCTGACACTGAAATCATTCCTCAAATTGTTTGCAACAATCTACACTCTGAGCATCCACTACATCACACTCACATAGCTGACATTGCTCCCACTTGACAGCACACACAACATTAATTTATAGCCTTGCAGAATGTATAGCGTAATCACATTTTAGGAAGCCTTTACTTAACTTATGCCATACTGTATTCTTAAATAGGTTTATACATTCCTTGACAAGGTTTACATGCTCTCTCTGCATCCATCCCTCCAGGCTTCATAGCTACAGGAGCAGAGCACAGCCCCCTTTCACACATGTAACCTACAGCATTGTTGATCAGGATGAGTCAGTGTTTTGTTTGCAATTAGTAATAGTGCTGAACCTGTTTGCAGATGACATAACCATTATAGAATACCGTTTTTTTCCTAACTGTCAAAAATAGCAGCAATGCCAAAAACAGTAGTCAGTGTTCTAGCACAAGCTGTCTAAATGGTGTGTTATTTAGCAGGTTAATACTTTTTCTCCTTATGCATAGACTGCCAAATACGAGGAGCACAGGCAGCAGGCTTGCAGCCCAGGAACTTTGTTTATTATAAGTCAAACATGACGAGGTGTAATGTCTGTGTCTTACTCAGGCTAAGACAGTTATAGTTAAACAAGTGAAACATAAAAGTTATGGGTTATACCTGTCTTATAGCCTTTAATATGTTTATATGATTTTTCTTTATTTATGTTTTCATATTTGGAGTTCATGGAATTGCTAGGCATTGTGTAGCTGTAGTTTCCTCATTGCTGCATGTTTTTCTTTTATCATTACAGCTGCCAACATGTTAGACACCACAGAAATACCTTCAAAGGAGGGGCACAATACTTTATATCTACTCCACTGCCATTTTTAATAATATAATCTCCATTGTAACATTAGAAAGTTGGTATTTTATGATCACACTAGTGGGGGAAGAGTTTGGGAAATCTTATTACATCATGAATAGGGAACTGCCAGAATGACAAATAGGGAAAATTTTATTCTAGTTCCTGTTCACACATGATGCCAACCTGTAGAATTCACATAAGATTTATAGATGTATATGTGAAAGGGGCTTAGGTATCAAGAGGGAAAGGGATGTGGGGAGGGTTCTCTGGGTCCTGGAGGGATGCAAGAGGAAAGCGTGTAAACCAGGTACTAAGAGAGATAAAGAATTAAGGAGAAGAACGCACAGGGAACTGTGTTTGTGTCACCAGTAGCCTCTTGAGTACCTCGCAGCTTCTTCTGCCAGTTCATCTCATTGAAGAGGTCCTCAGAGCGGAGAAAGAAGTCATTGATCTTGCTGCCTTGCTCATCCCGCTCTGTAGTGTAGTAGACACGCAGCTTGGACTCTTGGGTGAGGAACTCGCAGATGTTGGGCACGGGAAAGACTATCTGCTCCATTGTGCGATCCAGACGTACAATCTGAACATAACCACATCAGCAGCCACCAATCACACACCCTCTGTCACTGGGACGGGCAAATAAACCCCGAGTCTGTACTGTCTTCTGTAAAGCTCAGTGCTAATGCTTAAAACAAATTCAAAAGGTCTGACTGGTTATTGTTATAACTTTACTTTGAGAGAAGAACAAAAGAGTTGTTTACTTTATGTAAGCGGCTGATAAACTGAACCAACAACTCAAGATTGTCAACAGTCGGCATTCTTTCTTCTCATTAAGTGCATACGGGAAATCGTGCAAACATGCCAAAGGCGTTTGTCGTTTTGTGAAGGTACATGATGAAACTCAAGAGCCGAGAGCAAGCCAAAAAAAACACAACCACATGCCTCGAGTCAAATATTACTGCAAAAACATGTTGTAATCTTCTCATGCTAAAATAAACACTTCAAGATCTTAGATAGTGGGCGTACAGAAGTGAGGTTGTCGGAATTAATTTAAAAAGTACAAAAATTATAGCAGCAGATCCAAAATGACCACGTTTAGGTGGGACATGGACCCAACTGACCTCAATCTGAGCTGTGTGTTTGGCATAAAACTCCAGGGCCTCGTCACCCTCGCCATACGTGCCCCCTGGTTTCAACATGGCCTGCAGTTCCTTGTTGTGACGGGCCAACTGGAATGACAACACCATCATTTCACTTATAACAGATCAATGACAGATAATAATCACAAACATTGTCTTCATTATTACTAGATGGCTTTGCCAAAACTTTGCACGTGTTAACTTGCAACACTGAGCCAACATTATTGGTACAGTAAATGCTATTTATGTAGATTGACAGTGGGTGTTATGCAACTGTAACTGTTGTCGTTAACCTAAATTGTGGTTTGAACAGACACTCTGTTATTGAGCTGCATGCTGCCTAGGGGCTGAAAAAGAGGAGATGAGTGTAGTATAGAGTGGCAGGTATCACATGTCTTTAGTTGCCCCAGGAAATGACACAGACATACATTACCAGTGAGGCCAATGAAAATGTCCATTGGCCATGTACTTGTATTATACGTTCATGCATGTTTTATAGCATTTGCTCATGGGTGTGTCTGTCTCCATGCTAATGTTACGGATAGTTGGTGGCTTACTTGATGTGCTAAGATGTAGATATTATGACCAACGTTGCGAGGAGATGCAGAGTGCTCCTCTTCTTCATCTTCACCCTCCTGTGGCTCCTCCACCTCTATCTCACCCTGCATATATGCCTTTTTGATTACTTCCACCTGCAAGAAAACCAACTATAGTTAGACAGCATCCATTTCATACTTCATAATTCTGTGATGCTTTGCAAGATGTCACACACACCAGCTCTTTAGGCCTCATGTTGTACAGTATCCTCTCAGCATTCTCACTGTCATGTCGACTCTCCATGATTGCAAGTAGAAGCTTGGAGGCATTATTCTATGAAAAGATGAAACAGGGGAGAGAAAACAAGAACTAATAAAGAGGAAATATTCTTACTTCATCATGATGAGGTTTTATAATAACACTTCTTCAAGATGTTATCCATTTGGTGATTTCTTGGAATGACATCCTAATCTCTAGTGAGTGAGCCTTAACCCTAGCTTGTCAAGTAGTTTATAACATGCGGGTGTGACTGTAATCACAATCATAAAAGCTGTGACTGCACTACATTATCATTTTTAAAGAACTACTATCAATTATGTAATTGGTCTGCAATTAAGTGATTCATGTCTCTGCCTGTATAACTTTAAATGCCATGTCTCATGTTTATGTTTTCACACTCTTATTATTATATTTAAACAATTTAACTCTCTTTGGCAAAAAAGATCTCAAAGTGATGTGTTGTCACGTGAACATTCTCAACAGGAATTTAAAAATAATCTACAGAAAAATAAAGGCTAACAAACTGGTTATGTAACTAGGTCACAAGTGAAGAAGCATTATATAACTGATGATCACTCACTTTGAGTTCCAGCACCAGGTCCATCCTCTTCTTGCCTAGGGGGTTGATGTCATTGAGGATGAGAGCGATGATGATATCAATACCGTTGCATTCATGAGTGGCAATGCAGTTCTGAAGAACAAATTAAATACAGGCAGAATGAGAAACTGTTATGCTGCATATTTGTCTTCAAAGTCCAAAGTTATGCACACCAACTTTGTGGAAGTCTGGATTTCATTTTAAAAAGGAGACAACAAAAATATTTCTTTGTTGTTAGGTATTGACCAAAATGTTACATTTTTTCACTGTAGGTCACCATTTTGGACATTTTAAGAAATTCTTAAGATGATTCTTGAATAGTGGTAACATATGTATACATAATGTGTTTTGAAAAAATTGGGATAGTAAAATTGTGCACTTAGGCAGCTGGTATTTGGTTGGTTAACAGCATTCCAGATGAAAGTATCACTAAGTAAACAATTACCAGCTGACCATACTTCTCTGTTGCACCATATTGACCAAATTCCCTGAAGGTTACAAACCCTGGCACAGTCACGCATTGATGAGGTGGGTTGCATTTCATAACTGTTGGTCAAGTCTCAGAGAGTGTTGGCTTTGTACTCACAAATTACTGTTTATTTTGGCAAACACATGTCATTCCCTAAAATTAAACCCTGGTATGTGGCAGCCAAGTGGTTTGGAGGAAGTATCTCAACACCATTTAATAAAGATGCTTAATAACACAAACAGAACACACAGAAAACACATACAAAAATAACTCAAGCGCTTTTCCCTCCATTTTTCTCAGTACATACGAACAAAGAGCTTTGTTTAGTCTGGCAGTCCCCTTGAGCACTGTTTGGGGGAATTGAAAACAGTTCAAACAGTGACTGTATTGAGCCAGTTGCTTGTTTAGCCATGCCATTTTCACACTTGCCATAAAATGACCCCACAGCAGCAGGAACAGAGGATGCCACCATCATGTGAGAAGACCAAGCAGTGCTAATCCATGCCAAAGAACAAACACAGGCACGCTGCCCAGAGTAGGCTGGTGTTACACTGTTGGAAAAAGATGAGCGGCTGCATAGTTTCAGTGCGGCAGCTGAGTGCTGGGCATGAAAAGGACTAATTACAATCCTGCCCAAACAAAACTGCCAGTATGTTTAATGAAATGAAAAGGTCACTATGACATACACTGGGGGTAATTTGAGAGTGTCAAACAGAACATTTGATTATCCAAATTAAAAAAAGGCTTTGTACAATTAGAAAAATGACACTAAACTCCAACTACTACAGTTAAATGTACATCTGCTGCTCTGTGTGTGCACATGTATCACCTGATTCTCATGACAGGGACCTTGGCAGTACTCCGTCAGGCTCTCCACAGTCTGGTTGATGAGTCCTACGTTCTTCTCATTGATGTAAAGCCCCAGCAGCCCCAGACCCCCTGTGGTGCTACCGCAGATGCAGTCGAGGAACTGAAGCGTCTCACATACCAGATTATAGTTGTTCTTGTTATTCTGGTTGCGCAGAAAGTTCTGGAGATGGATGGAAATAAAACAAACATTCACAGAGGTATGTGCCTCTTTCTCAGGACTTTTTATTATTTACTATTGAGACTGCAGCAAACAATGTGTGATGCTATAACCATGGAGTTAGGCAATGTGGTATGTCTTTATTTTAACAACAATATTGTTGAAAAAAAAGAGGAGGAGAAATATTGTCAAGATGGCAGGTGCTCCACAGAGTGAAATGAATGTTACATTTTCAGGGAGAGATTTAAAAAAAAAAATCAATGCATTTTATAGCTGAGCAGATTAGTCATGGTTTCAGAGTCTGAAGAGGCATTTGGTAACAGAAACTGTCACTTAAGCTTCTACTTGGGGAATTTTAAAACATTTTTGCTCTCTCTCTCTTCCTCTGAGATAGGAAATTAAATATATCAAGTTGTGAATCAGGACGGCTCATTTACTTTCAAGCACGTAAGTCTATACAACAGCCAGACAATTACTGAAGTGCTGTGCAATGTCTTTGGAGGGAACAGAAATATCTCAGTGAATTGATCATCTATGCTGCGTGGCTAGTGGTAAATCAATATCTTGCACCCACACTGGGTCAAAACAGGCGAGACACAATGATTCAGCACTATGCCAACTATGTTTTAATGAAGGCCTGGCTGGGGTTGATGTATAAACAGAATCAGTGCAAGACAGGAAGTTTACTGTCTGGGTTGCTGCAGTTAGCCATTACTAAACACCAACACACTCCTCATAGTGAAACCAGACCAAGACATACCAGATATGGAAACAGCTGCAACAAGTAGTTCTGCAAACGGTGCCTATTTACACAGTTTCGTTTCTGTACTGTGTTTCTGTGTAACTGAGAAATTGGGACCACAGGTCAGGAAATGTTGTCATGTCAAGGGCTGGGGGGGTGGGGGGTGACAAACAAACAATTCCCCTGGATTATTGTTGGCTGACCTGCAAATCTCTGTTGTGGTTCTCACAGAGCAGCTGCATCAGGCGTAAGATGGGCTGCATGATGGTAATAATAACGCTCATCTCCCCTTCCTCCTGGCTCTTATCAGCAGTCGGGACAGGGGTGCCATCGGCGGCTGCTTGGTGCTCTTCGGCTTCAGCCTCGCGGCGGTAGGTTGTGAAGGCCTTCTTGGTGACAGCGGAAGCCTCCACTAGCTGCTCCTTCACCTCCTCGGTCACCACTGCCACCACGGGCACGTCTTTGACTAACCACAGGAATAAGACAGTGAGTCAAATACAGATAACACGCAGTGTTAAGACGAAGAAGTATATGTATATGTATATGTATATATATATATATATATTGAAGACTGAAAAATAAAAAAAAGGTATTTACAGTCTGAATACCATGTAAGCAAATGAAAGGACAACAGAGGTCTATTAAACCAGTATGATGGTTTTTGATCCAAAATGTACTCTGTTAGGTTTTGTGACCCTTCACCTTTCTTGCGTGCTGGTGTGTCTTTGTCTGGTGGCTCCTCATCCTTCTTCTTGCTGCCCAGGTCACTAGTATTGACTGTCACAGTGGCTTTGATCTCCTGCTGGGCCAGCTTCATGCGCTCATAAAACACCTTGAAGAATTTTTCAGACTTGTTGTCCCCCGTTAAACGATGGAAGAATGACCGCTGGAAGAAAGTAAAAAAAGAAGACAATATATGTAAAGTGCTTTACTTTCAGCGTGTCTTATGCCTCTTTGTGTTTAAAAGAAAGGTTAGGAGTTTATTCCCCAGTTTCTGCTCTGTAACTTTTTTATGAACCAAAGGTATGACAAAATTATGATTCAGCAATGTTTCTTTTCAAATTTCACTTTGACCAGAGAACGAAGTCGTCAAGGCATAAAAAGTCACCCGTTATTTGGTGGCTTCTTGTTGCCACCACTTATCGTCATCTTATAGTTTTTCTTTTAATTTCTACGCTGCCCTGAGAGCAAGAGGTGCTGTTCAAAGCTGTTACATAAGTCTCCTCCCACAGTGCCAGGAAAACAAGCCGTTAGGCTTCACTGTGCTCACCTGATTTTACACCATCTGCTCTCTGCCCCCTGAGCAGAACACGGCTCTGACACCCTGATTCCCTGATTCAATAATTAGGATTCAAGATTCAAGAGATCTTATTTGTCACATATGCATACAAGTGAAATTATGTTGTGTCAAACACTCAGGCAGTGCATAATACAATTACAAGACATTATAAAAGCTAAGCTAGTATTTACAAAACCTGTACCTACTGTATATCTATGAATGGAACAGCGGACAATAAAACAGTAAAAAAATAAAACAACAGCATGATCAACAGTATTTAAACAGCAGTTGTAAGCACAATATAGAAAATAGTCTACATACAACCCTGAGGACTACATGGGGCGTTAACACACGGAAGCAATGGCAAAACAAAGACAGGATTTAGCATTTACAGGCAGCCATACTGTACACACCTTCGGAAATAGATGCACACAGGTTCAGCTGCACAACCAGTCCCACACCCGCATGTACTGCACAGGCGTGCACGTGCTTACACACAAATTAATGTGTGCAGATATTTACACATCCAGGTAAACAAACACTGCTGTGGAAACATTACAGTGCTCATAGAATTGGTTTCACATGCCCTTCAATCACAACAACATCTATATGATTCTGTTTGAATGTGCAAGAAGACCATAGATTTCTACTTTTATAAACTTTGCAACTCAAAAGTTTGCTTCCTCATGAGTTAGAGGATTGTGAAGTCATGGTGAGGAAGGAAATGTTCTGCCTATAGCTGACTGTACAAAGGAACACCTTGTCTGAAAGCCTTGCATGCATGAAGAACCTGTTGTTTTTCTGCAACAGGCTCATATGTTCTGTCCCATTTTCCTCTCGACAATCCCTCCTTACATAAGACCTGTAATCAGCTGAGTGGTTACAGTGAGGGTACACTGCGCCTCAGCTCTAACACTGTTACATCAGCCCACAAAGGGTGAGCAGTAGAGAGAGGGAGAGGAAGAGCGAGAGAGGAAAACCCTGTCCTACTTTTCAGTGCCAGAACGGCACGAAGTGAGTGTGTGGTGTGTGAGGGTAGAGGGAGGGTCCAAAAGTGGGAGGAGAGGTGTGGTGGGTTCGATGCAAGCAGGAGTTATCACATACATAGATTCTAGGGCAGTTTTGAAAGCTTGTTACATAAGACTCTTTCCAGGTTTAGCTCAACACAGTTAAGTTTCTGAGAGGGGACAGCCATGCAAACAGGGATACAACACGCAGGTGCAGTGCACAGAGCTAAAGTGAGGATATCTGCATAGAAAATCAAAGAAATATCAAACAGTGAAGCCCATTTAGTGAGAATCTCTGTGGTCACCTGACTCAAAGTCCCAAGAGATGCGGAACACTTAATGCATTAAGTAACCCGGAGTTGTTTTTCTCCTCTCTTTTATGCAACAGTTTTCTTCTTGCTTGTTTTTCAAGCTGTTAACATCATGTTGTTGTTGACAAGATAGGGTCATTCACTGATAGTGATCTGATTAAGAGTCAGCAGAGGACTTATGCAAGCAGGCCGACTTTTCCAGACAGAGTCAACAGCTCCAGGATAGCAGCTTTACAAGATTACCATATTAAATAGACCTCATGACTGTTTCCATAAAAACTGAATTTTCTTCACTGATGCAAAGGGAATCATTTTGTCAACATCTGTCAGTCATATATACTGAGAAATAAAAGAACAGCACGCAACAACTGTCACCCCTGATCTGAGTGTGACTGGTTATCAAACCTCAGGATTTTTTCAGTTACTGAAATGCATAACTGAGGAATTAATCAAAATCTGACAAATACTGAAAGCTGGCATCAGATGCTTCCTAAGACTGGTACTTCTTTTATCACACAGTTCCTGATTTCTCTGTGGTATTTTGCCATCATCAGACTGTATTTCATTTAGTGGGCGGGTGTGGGGGGTGTGGGGGTGTTCTTGCGTTGATGCATGTGTTCAATCAATGAGAAATTTGGCTTCTTTGGATCTTTAAAAAACTAATTGGGTAGAAACTAACTAGTGAAAGTAAGGTATCTAAAATAGTATTGTTTTGGTATCAGTATCATATTACAATAAACAGCCCTTGGGTTGACATGAAAATACACCTGAGAAAGCCTCAAGCAAAAGTGAACATGAGGTTTTGATGAGCTACGATAGTTTTCCTGCAACATGTTCAGATCCCAAGTCTGGATTCATGGCAATTAATAAATATGTGGCCAACAGTAATAATAAAAAAGTACAAATGAAGTATATCACATATTCCATGTTGAGCAGTGAACTGTTGCATATTTGGGTTTGTGTTTGAAGAAAGATTCCATTTCCGAGCAGAGCTGACCAGAGATCACGTAATGTGATAACAGAGTTCCAAGCATTACCTAACATAAGGAAACAGGTTCAGATAACAGCTTGGATAACAACCACTTTCAGTTATGTATACCAAATTTAGGCCCCACTTTTTTGCCATTGACTGCTGAGTCATTCTTTGAAGAAAATGGTAATCAGCCAATCAGCCTCAGCTTGCGCCCCAGAGTCCTTTACATGTCCCACTACAGAGCCATTAAGCCTCCTGACAGCTCTGTTGATCCTTGAACTGCCAGTCATGTTCAGCACAGCAGGTTTAGCCCAACTCATCATTCCCCCTCCTATTCTATAGATTCAACATTGGTGGCACAGCGGGGCCTCCTTTCTGATTATCCCACACTTCTACTTTTCTCTCCGTTCCCTCCATCAGCTGCCACCCCAGCTCTTGGCATCAACACCGCCAGTTATGTAAGGCCTGTTTATACCACCAGCTCTCTCTTTCTTTTTTATCCGTGCTCCCGCCTTACCAGCCTGACACCTTGGTGAGTGACAAAGCCATCTCTGTGCTTATTGGAGGGCGTCTTTGGCTTACACCGCCACCGCCCAGCTGGTAACCACAGAGATCTGCTCTTTGAAGCTATGATGACACTGACAGATATGAGATTAAAATTATAGAGAAATACGCTTGAGTGCGTCTCAAGACCAACAGGCAACAAGCCATGCAAAGTCATGGACAGTCTATCCAACCACTTCAACAACAACTAAATTGTAGATGCACTGGCCCAACAAAAAAAAGCTGCACCAGGCAGGATTGAAGTCATTAAATTTCTATAAACTATAAAGTGGGGTTTAAAAGGAGAATCTCCTGCCCACTACGCAGTTATAAGAGAGGTGGTATGTTGATTACGCCAATGCCTGGAAACTCAGTTTGCAGAGGCTTTTTAAAGCTTTCCAAGAGGTGGCTGTAAAGCGAACCTGAACCTAGCAGAGGAGCGGGAGGCTGGGGTGGGGGCGGGGGTGGGGGCTGACAAATCACACTTGGAAGGCACTGAGGGGAACAGCGTGCCACAACAAGCCTATTGAGTAAGAGCGGTGCCACCTGTTTGCTCCTGTGACAGGATCTGAGGTCATGAAGACAGCGATGAGAAGATGGATGGTGGTCTGGGAGGGGCAGAGCTTCTACACTTCTTCTCTTACATAACACACACAAACACACTCTCTTTAAGGGCTGTTTTTGGAATAAGCTTTCCAGCCTAAGTATATCTTGGAGTGCATGCGTGTGTGTTTATGTGCATGTGCTGATGGGGTGTACAGATTAGTATGCAAGAGTGCAGTTTTATGCCACAATATGTGTGCAACTTGAGAACATGCTTCTCATGTTATACTAGTCTGAAAAACAACCAAGAGGGTGTGAGCAAACGTGTCATGCAACATGTTATCTTGTCCACAATGCATGCAGGCTTGATGTCAAGCTATGTGGGTCAATGACTTATATTTGACAGATGTAGCAGTCTGTAGCATTGCATAGGAATGGAAAGTGAATGTGTGTACAAGGCTAACAGTAAAATTCATTTATGGCTGAACTTTTTGGTTTTAAAGCCAAAATGTGCAATTATTCTCTGTTGAAACACCAAACTTTTTTTTGAGTTACTTTGTTATTACAAGTAAAGACATCAAATAGACTAGCTGAGCGAGGACTGCCATTAATGTACGTGACTGCTTAACATAAATGATGAACACACAGAAGGTATGAGGGCGTTTTCACTGTGGATGGTTGCACTCTGTCCCGCATTTGAGTTATGACTTAATTTCCAGTGTATAGGCAGATGCCTAGATAAGGGATTACAAAGAAGCTTAAAGCAAATATTAAGACTGCAGCAAACACTGTGCAATTACTGTGTATTAATGAGATGCATAGTGACATCAAAGATTCTTTGATTCTTACTGAGCATAGAGTTATCATAATATATCTACAGTGGTTGATAGGCTATGATGACTCAGTAGTTTGCATGGTGGGTGAGATTTCCAGTTTTTGAAATGCCATTTTTTTTTCGCTTGTGCTATATTTTTCCGAGGTATTACTGTTTTTGTTTTGAATAATTAATTAAACAAATGTTTAAATGTGAATGGACAAGTGTGCGAGTGTCTTGTTGTTTTCTGGAAACATGTCAATGCCTGAGCAGGTGCAGTTACTACATCCAAATGAAATGCTAATGGCTAATACCTGACAAACCAAAAATGTTTACCTGACAAACCAAACATTTAGAATTTTATAAAGGGAGAAACAAGAAAGGGCAGAGTCCCTGATATCCTTCACCTTATGTTCCAGCATGTGGCGTCATGGGAAAGTCTCTATAATACAGCAAGCAGATAAACATCTCAGGAGAAGGAAGCATTGTTGGCCTATTGAGGATGTTATACTTAAACATCATGCAGGAGGGGAGCCAGGATAAGGCCTGCCCTGACCCATTTCTTTTTGTATTCACTAACACACTTACCCTATCCCTTGGGGCTGCCATATCGAGCCCAGCAAGCACAGACCTCTGGGCCCTGGAGAACTCATTCTGAGGCCAGCTAACAGTTCTCCAACTCCTGCTCTTATACTTTTTCCCAGAAATTTTGTTGGCTAGGCTACGACCTTGGATTACCCCAAAAAACAAACAAACAGACTGCTTGGAGAAATCTGTGGGCATGTTTTTGTCCTGCTTTTCATTTAGACAACAAGAAGCCCTCTGTCCTAAAAAGGGGGCCGGCAATCCATCATTATGTAAGATAGGGAAATGTGATGCATCTGCTGATGTGTTGTAAATTCACTCTGGACCATACATGAAAAGCTCACTTGTCCCTGTGCCATGCTAAAGGAGGACAAAAACACCTAACTTAAATTGTGAAACAAGAGGCTTCTTTATAATTCATCATGCTCCTTGTTTAAGCCGATAAACTCCTCTGCTTATCAAGTTCACTCAAAAGGCAGCAGCCCTTTTTTTCTACCAGCAAATATAAAGCAGGAAAACAACAGTGTTGTTTGGTGCTATTCTCTTACACAGTACAATAATAACTGTGATTTATAGCTCTATTTCCAATCTAAGCAATCTCTGATAGTGTAACAATGTGTAAAACATAAACATTCAAAGCTGTGACTCAAACAAACAAAGTACTGCAAAAAAACATTTGCAGTACAAAATGCATGTGACAGACTACATGCAACAGTGGACACTCATCTTCTTAATTGTGGCCTGACCTCAAAAGGGTACACTAGCACATGGAATGACAGCAGAGTCAACTAGTGAGATGAGCTCATCTGCCTTAAGGAAGGCTGTTTTCCCCAGGTAACACCAGTGAACTACCGTAATCAATTGGATCTCTCCTGAAGCTACTGAGATGTTCCGCCTTTTATTGCCCTCTATCCACCAGCAGAGCATGACCCAGTTAAAAGTCCAGTTTGGAATGTTAGGAGGCCCGGGGCGCTGGGCGTCATTCACCCAGACAAGCAGGCAAGCAGGAAAGCAGGCAGGCAGGCATGCAGGCAGCAGCTTATGTAACAGGAGTCATGTGAGTGCCTTTGTGTACACTCTGGGAAGTCAGGCCTTGTCAGGTAACAGCACAATGCAAATAGGAGCCTATTATGCAACGGGCCTGTTTATGCAAGACAACACACAAAAGCACACATGCACAAAAACCACAAAACCAGAATACACAGATAGACAGCTTACGAGCAGCACGCAGTCACACACTTGGTCACAAAGACATGCACACTAGTACTCTAGTACATGCATGCAGACACAGAGGCACGCACACGCACACACACACACACACACACACACACACACACACACACTCTCTCTGCCCTGCAAAGCTGAAATAAAGCAGTTGCAAACACAGCAGCTCTCTCCCCTCTCAACTTGCTTGCTATGAGGTTCGCAAAGAGTTGTGTTGCCGTAGCAACCCCTGGCTAGCTGTGGGGAGGCGATGATGTGTTTGGCTGCACAGCTTGGACTTCTCCCAGCAGACTACTGTTCCTCTTCCTTTCCGACTTCCCTTTTTCGTCTTTATCCATGGCCCAAACTCACTTTCTCTTTTTTTTCAAAATACAAGATGTCAATTAGTTCAAACACGTCAAGACGCTTTCTGTATCCAACTAAAGTCTAGCTTTAAAATGTGTTTACACTGACAAGTGAGAAACTTTCCTTTTTCCATTTTGGAGACAGTAATGGAGCTACAGGGAAATAACTTTTGACACCACAGCTTTGAACCCCAGAGATAACATCTACGTGTTGAGATCCTGCTCATGCCTCTCTGAAGAGGCATGTTTTTAGTGGTCCCATTTACTGTAATTACAGGCTAGATGTGTGAGCGTTGGACCTCATTAACACCTCTCATCCACCCCACTCTGCACTGTTGAACCCAGTAACCCCTGCACTAACCTGGATGACCGTGTTACCGCCCTCCAGTAGAGCGATGGCTAGCAGTATGCTCTCCTGAAAGATCCGGTCACTGGTAGCGTTCATAATGAGGTCAATGACGAGATCAGAAGCCCCTTCTTTGTCCAGGTGGCACTGGACCTCTGCCAAACTCAGCTCCCCTCGACCTCCAACCCCGGAGCTGACAACTATAGTCACATAAGAAAAATAATTAACACATACACTAATTTGGTTACATTCACATTTCTGTCTGGATTTTTTTTAAATAAAAGGCCAAATTCTGATATCATATTTGATGATTCAATTCATATTTTAAGTGCTAGGCTGTTTTCATCGTATTGCATGCCTCATGCAGTTTGATGGATGCTGTTATCCAGATCACAGTCACTACGTTTACATACAGAAATATAGCTGGCTACACATATAATAGTAAGCTAACAGTGAACAAGTAGGATGTGAAACTAGGACTGCAACTTTTGTTTTTTTTTCATTATGAATAGTCTTCTGATTTTCTCAATTAAATAATGAATTATTAGACTATAAAATGTCAGAAAATAGTGAAAATGTCCATTATACTGTAGTTCCAAGTGTAAAAAAACAGTAAGATATTCAAATTACTATCATATATGACAAAGAAAAACTGTACATCATCACATATAAGGAGCTGGAATTACAGGCTGCATGGCAGTTCTGCTTGAAAAATTACACAACAATTAATTAATAATCAAAACAGATACAGATTAATAATATTTTTTTCAGTCCTATATCAAACAATAGTAGCTGGTCACAAGATGGCTTATTACAGATTGCAAACGCTGACATCCCCCCCACTCCCCCCATCCCCCCATAACCCCCACATTCAGCAATGCAAGCAGCTACCTCCCCACCACTGATCCTGTCTGGGGAAACTAAGATAAAAGGACTAAAAGGAATTCATAAACTGCATCAATCAAACCAAATCATGTGCAATCTGATTCATCTGTAAGATACTATGATCATATAAACATTCTACATGTAGTGGCTTTAATTAAGAGCCCAGAGCATCTTCTAATGAACAACGCTTTTTGATAAAAAGGAGTTTATGATGCACGGAAGGAGCCACAGATGATCATTTCAGCCATGGTGCACAAATAACAATATCATATCAGATGTGTCTGTAATCCATGGAGGTACTTTAACTCCTACTCCTGCTGCTGGCTACCACAGCCACCCAGGGAATCAGTGGTGAGATAACAGCACCCATCAGAGCCATCTCTGGCTGGGCGACTGAATGAATCAACAACACATCCCATTCTAGACAGAGCTTGGCTCTCTGGTCGCTTGGCAACAACACGTCCTGCGTTATGCTGAGGAGAGAGCCAGTATGCTCAGTAGCAGAGCCGAGGTCCATGGCCTTAAAGGAGTACAAGGCCGTGGCTGTGAATAAGCTCTTTACTTTCTCCTCTGCTCTACAGCATTAGAGATGAACGATGAGTCATATCGCTAATAAGAGATACAGAGCTGGAAAGAATAAATGTCATTTATGAACAATCTATTAAAATGGTGAATGTCAGTCTCACTAGAGCAAAGATTGAGAGACAGATGGATGGAGTTTTCTGTGCATATGTACGGCCTTCTGCCAATGTATTGCTGTAAACACAATACGCATATACACAAAATGTATACTGCTGTACATAAACGTAATTCGGACCAGGTGGGCGATGTCGGCACAGATACAAGCTATCTTGTGTTTACCTCAACCCAGTGGAAATTATGACTTCTGTCACTGACTGTGCATCCTGCGTAACTAACAGACAAACATTTCCCACATGAAAGGAACTTCCAAATAATCTGCTGCACTTTCATGTGAAATACAGTATAAATGTTATTTGGTTTTTTGGGGGGATTTTTTATTTTTTTTATTTTTAAATCAAGCTTACAGTGACTACAAAAATCTATTAAAATATACCAAACTTAAAAGAAGGCTGGATTACATTGGTAAAGGGTTTATGTATAAATCTATCACAGAAACACAGAAACTAAATAATTCACAAATCAGAAAATCAAACAAATGAAAAAAGCAAAAAATGTGTCATAAAGGAAAACGTTTTATTTTAAAGTTTAGTTTTAGTTTAGTAGATAAAATCTTAAATCTGACTTGAACATTATGACTTTACTAAATATTTTGGCTGATTTCTTTCCATTGTTACCTGCCTGGTTCAACTACATAATAGAACTGTTTATGCTGACTTACTTTCCTCTTTTCTAGTTCCTATAGATTTAATGAGCATGACTAAAGCTGAAAGTTTTTCTTTATTCATAACCAAACTAATCTGTTGCAGGTGGCAGTTACAGCCTTAACAATTTTAATGTTTGATTTATCTCCCAAGTAAATCATTTCAAATTCCTCTCGTCTTATCTTTATGAGCCTAACAATTTAGGTACACAGATACTCTATTGTTACATATACCTGTAGGTGATTTTCCTTGTGCTCCAGGTGTGAGTGGGCCGTTGCTGAAGGTCGTAAGGCTATCTCTCCTCTGTCCCGTTTTGAAGTTCCCATAGTATCGATTAACCAAGATCTGTCGCAGAGCTTCTCCCTGTCAGTGAAAACGGATGTTAGGATTTGAAGTCATACTTTCAGCTACCATGTCACAGAAAGGGAGCTGGAGGCCAAAGTCAGATTGTTAATATACGGCAAGGACCATGAATTGTATGAATACTTAAGTCCCACATAAAAAATCCCTACATATAACTAAAAAAAAGCTACAGGGCACCATGGAAACACAAATTAAACCTCTTTGGAAAACCATGATGTAAAATGGATTGAATTATAACTTGAGAGCCTAGCCCCTTTACTTTGCATCCTCATTTGAGTGATCAAGCCAATTCAATATAAACTTAAAAATTACTGCAGCTTAAGTGGAGTTTTAGAATAAATATCAATACAAAATAAAACGTATTCAGTGTCCGGCCTTGAAGCCTAACTGGGATAAGGTTAGAAAAACTTCACAAAAACAACACACGTCATCTTCTTATTTGGCCTTTTGTCCTCTGACCTCAGTCAGTGATGTTAAAAGCCAACACTGTATCCTATCTCATCTCATCATGTGCTGACATTCAGTTTTGGCACATGTTGGTTTGGTGTAAATCATTGTCCCACAGTTCCTCTGGGCCAAATATGTCAAAAGCCACCAAAGAGAAGAAAAAAAAAAATCATGTCCATCTGTTGGTTACATATGGTAAAATTGACAGGGAAGTGAGCAAGCACCATGCTGTGGAAGTAGTGTGACTGAGGGCACCACGACAGTCAGTTGTTGACCATCAGCAAAGCAAACTCAGTACCTACCCTCCTTTGATCCTCCAGTTGCTTCTGTGGCTGGTTGGGATCAAGCTCCTTAAAGGTGAGGTGAGTTAGCAGAAAGTAATAAAATAAATAAATAAATAAATGAAAGAAAGAAATAAAAACGATCGGAAGGGAAATTTGGGAGAAATTAGAAAACAAAATAAGGTGTTAATACAGTGCAAATTAGTCACTTTACTAGCATGCAGGAAACTGGGTGCAAATTAGAACATGCAGTTAAGAGGGAAGTGGATGTGTCAGGGAAGATGTGAGGTTGAATTAAAGTCATGCAAGATTTCATGCAGGAGAGGATTGATGTTTGTTATAAAACATCCTACTCCAACAAAGGGTTTATTAATAAGAAAGAAATCATTTCATTGTTTATTTAAAATCTTTCTTTCATTTAAAAAAAAAAAAAACTCTCAAATTTCAGTCTTCAGTCAAAGATCGCACACGTTGGCATGTGGTGACTCCCTCTTTACTTTGCAGACACGGTGGCAAAAGAGCCCAACTTATTTACGTAAGAGTGCGACAAGCTGCCAGAAGGGGGTGTGGGGGGGGGGGGGGGGGGGGGGGCACACAAGCCATGAGAATGAAGGGAGAAAAAAAAAAGAAAAAAATAGCTCTGTCTAGGTTACATAACGGAGCTGTGAGCTACTGACACACACTGTAAGCACCAATCTGGCATGGAAAAACACCTCACCCATGACTTTAACCCCCCCCACCCCCCACCCCCACCGTCACTGAGAGAAGGTCAGGAAATTAGACTAAAAAAAATTCAATTAAAAAATCTAGAGGTGAAGGAAAAATTTAACTAATGGAGGGAGGAAGATATGAATGAGTGGACACGTAGGAGGCAATAGACAAATAAAGGCTGATATGTAGCATAATTCAAGTTTCACACAGGTAGCAATATGCATGAGTGGGCCATCAAAAGAGGAAGTGCGTGGGGATGGGTTGTGACTCTTATCTCTATAGATAAAGAGATGTGTAAGACTGAGCACAAGTACAATGGGGGTGGAGTAAGTCTACTGATATCACAGATCATCTCTGATCAGCAGTAACCCATATTAGCGGCCAGTGGGCCAATATGGGTCTTAAACACACCTCGGGAGGGACTTCAGGCTCGGGCGGAGGTGCCAGCTGATTGGAAATAAAAGGATGATGTTAGTCAGAGTTTAAAGATGTTGAATTAGTTATGTTGCTTCTGCTCCCCAAAGAGTAGCACCTCCATAAAACTCTACAAGCTACTCATCCCTCATGACCAAACTTTACAGATGCAGCATGGCCTTGGTCTCCTTTCTAAGCATCAAACTTTCTACTGCTCACTAAGATAAACAGTCACATGCACAACAGCTCATCATAAATGTATGTGATTTGAAGAGCCAGGTCCTAGTGATCATGAATTGCATAGGAAATCATTTTAACTCAATGTGTATCTTGTGTTTAGTGTATTCACAGCACTAGTCTAGTGGTGCAGCATGGATGAAAGCAGCATTAACCTGTCGCAGCAAGAAAGCAGAAGCTCCACAGAGAAAAAAAAAAAAAGTCTTCACCACATCATTGACTACTCGCTAGAATGCTACACTGTGGTGTGTTTAATATCCTGTGGTTCACTATTAACCTCCTGCTGCAAAGTATTGCTGCTTATCCCCTACATGACTCTGCATTTATACTACAAAGAAAAGATAAATGAAGAGTCAATAAAAGCAGAAATAGGGACACTCATCTGAGTACCACTATGCACATTCATCTTAGTGTTCACACTGGTTTCTGTATAGACCACATGAGAATTACTTGTAATCCAGGCAAAAAAAAAAATACTTGGCTATCGTTTGTCACGGGCTTCTTGCTGTCATCATAGCAGCTGTATGTAGCTGCAGTAGTTCTAGGATGCTGACAACTATAAAACTTTTTTTTTCTACTACAAAGTTCAAAACAAAAATCAAAATGATATGACAGTGGTAAAAAACAATCTGATTAAGAACCTAAGATCTAAGAACTAAGCTTTACATGCATGAGTGGGTATGTTGGCTTGTATGGAAAGAGCTGCAACCTCCAGTATAAAAACACCTACATTTCTTTGCATTTTCCAAAGTACACAAATCACACGTGAATAAAATCACTAAAATTATTTTTATGGTTACATTTACAGTCTGAGCTAAATAAAAAAGTTTGAATTTGCAAAACAATTGAATGCAAATTAGCAACCAAAGTATAAATCATTTTCCTGGCCCAATAACACAAAGTCCCTCAATTTTCATAAAATCTAATTTGACAATATCACACAAAACATTAAACTGAATAAAATAAAATGTGATTAGAAATTTGAAGCCCACAGAGCACAGAGGTCAAACAAATCCCAGTTCTTCATGGAAGTAAACAACTTACTGAACTGACAAGCTCATAAAAATAACTATAGTCATGCACACACATGCAACACAAAACATCACTGATAAACGGGGGAGGGAATTTGACAAACTAAATTAAAAAAACATGCAATCTAAAAATGGGTAAATGTTCCTTCTGTAACCCAGTCATGTAAGTTTGTGCTGATTAATTGTGCAACTTGATAGGAATTTCCGTATATCAGCCCTCCTTTTACATCAACACTTTGATTTCCACTGAAACACGCAACGGTAGTTTAACTGCCTCTCTAATGTCCTCTTTTTCAGCTCGATGGAACGCTGTTGTGGCTTGTGTGCGTAATCGGACCTTATTTGATATGTTTACTATTGTCGACAACTCCTCTATAATTTTATTTGTGTATTAAAAGATGCATTAGCTAGACAACTTGACCCCATAATTGTTAGCGTCAGTTCCACTTATTATGCTTCCCAGAATATGTGATAAAATGTCCACAGAGGCAATGCCACATAAATAGGCACAATGAGATTTAGTGCCTTTTCAAAAGTTAAAGTCATTTGATTTCACTGACCAGAAAAATCTGTGTATTCTTCTGTGGATGTTGCACCTTTCTCCAGGATCTCCTAATAGTCAAACACTCCCTCTGTTTAGAGTAACATAACTAAACCCACATCCCAAAACAACAAGACTCAGTGAGCAGTTAGCTGCTCGACCTCATCTCACCGGGAAATAAACTTGTTTTGTTTGATCATGGAAACATATCATAATGAAAGAATTCTGTTTATTGCATTCTGCTAACAATATAAAATTGACCTTAAACAGTTCACAGGAGATGCTTGGGGCGGAGTGCACCACCCAAATGAACACCCCTCTTACCCCAAGGCCCCCCAGTTAACCCTGCACTATCTAAAGCGAGGCGCACCACTGCTACTGTCTCCCGGAAGATGTGTCTGCTGCACTTTTATTGGCAATTACCACTGAAGGTCACACATCAGCAGAGAGTTTAAGATTCCAGGAAAAAGAGAGAAAAAAAAAAGGAAAGAAAATTGTTGGCTCTTATGTAACTGCTGCCTGAGAGCTGGCAGAGGCCCAAGAATCATGCAGCATTAAGTTAAGGAAACTGGGACAGTGCTGTGTGTTGCTGGGGAACGTCTGCAGCTCCCCCTGTTGACTGAGAAAAAAACAACAGCCCACAGCGTCTCCTGACTTCACCCACAGTAGCATACAGGAGGCTCAATGAGGACAAACAGAGTCTATCTGAGGTTGTTTGGCAGCGAGGCGGCAATGGGAGTGGTGACAAGGTGCACACTGGCGAAGTTAGAAAGCCCTAGAAGAGCTGAAAACATGGCGGAGAAAGTGAAAGTGAAATGTAAGAGAGAGAGATTAGCAGGGGTGTGGTCAAAAAAATTCACAAGATAAAAAAAAAAGGATCATGTAATGGTCCGGAGGGTGAGAAGACTCTCACTGCTGGCATAAACAAAAATAGATGGAGGGACTGAGGAACACACATGGACACTCAGACCACCACACTGTCCCTGCATAGAAATAATCCCTTATATAACCCTAACTACATGTATGGGTTACGTACTCTGCACCATTCCCTGCGAACCGTATTACATCACCAGAATAAGACACACACACACACTCACACACATACACACACACATCATCTCCATCTGACCCATTCAACCTCTCCTAGTCTCACAAAGAAGCGCACAAGCACGTGAGGGAAACACAAACACATGCAGTCAATGATACTATCAGGCTCGACAATGAGAGCAGCAGGCTGGTCGTGTCTTGTTTTCACCTGCCTCACATTTGATCACGTTTCTATTTCTGGAAGGATGAGATAACCTCTGCTAATGGGTAAACCGTCACTCTGCTTCATTGTGCTCTCTCATCAACCTCCCTATATCCACATACACACACGCACACATACATGTACACACACACACACACACAAACACTGGGCATGCAACAACTGGAAATATGATGGGTTCAATCTAACAGTGGTTTAGCTGACAGCTGCATTCAATCCTAGAGAACTGTGGGTGGGAGTTGGGGGGTTGCTGCGGTAGGTCAGAGAGCAGCAGCAGGCTGAACACTGGGGTTATATAACCATTTATCATGGCAGTTTATCTTTGCCACTGCTGAGGGGAAGTTGAGGTTTTGGCTTGCCCGTCATCCATTTGAATGATATCCACACACATGCTAATGTGAGTACGTGCATGAATGAGTGGCATAGGGCATGTGCGAGGGAGTTGAGGGGAGTACGTGTACGTTATTAAGACGCTGCAAATGGGAGGAGTCTAAGAAACAAAAGTGCTCGTCTCTGAGAACAGCCCTGTTTTTGTGGAAGCTGGGGATTTCCATCTCTACAGTACAAATCGGCATGTAAGGAGGGAAGGAAGGAGGGAAAATAAAACAGAGAGACATGACAGTGAAACTGAGAATGTGTTGCTTCCTGGCAACTCTGGAAAGACCCTTTTCCGACAATTTCTTTATTTCCCCAGCTAAAATTATTGTTCACTTCACTTGCACTCACAGTACCCCTGATTGACTACTGTCACCCTGTTTCCCTGTTTTTCATTCTTTATTGTATTGTATCGTTCAGTTGCTTTTCTTTGTCTTACAGTATATGATGGTAAATTGAATATGAGATTTGAATGTTTGGTTAGATTAGTCAAGCAATATCACATCGGCCTCAAGGAAATTATATTTTCTGACATGTAATCAAGATAAAATCGATCAATTAATCAATGATGAAAATTATCATTAAATTTAGGCTTAAATAAAATTACAGATTTAAAGAGAAGCAGAGAAGTTGGTTGTAAAGTTCAACATGTGCTGTCCCAACCAAAGTAAGTCATAATAAGAAAAAATCATATTAATAATTTTATAGCAATGCACACAAGTTCATTTTTGAACTTGAACATATGGTATTGTATTGCTGGTCATTTTAGGTAAAGTCTTAACAATAGGTTGGTTCATGTGAGGTCAACAAAATAATCCCTGGCAGGAGTTCTTGTTGTCTATGGGATTATTTTGCCAATCAGTAATTTTAAAGGTCAAGAATGAACTTTCAAGCTTAACTTTAAGATAACACAAGTCTTAAAAGTGCAATGGGTTACATCATTACAGCTACTGAGCTTGTCAACCCTCTTTGCTGATAAAGATCATGTTCTGGGGGAAGAGTAGTGGAACTTGAGATATGTTTATTTTTTAAATAATTCATATTTTGGGGGGCATTTTATGCCTTTGTTTAGTAGTGAACACTAGAGAGATGACGGAGAGGAAATAAAGGGAGAGAGATGGGGAATAACATACAACAAAAGTTCACAGCTGAGAATGAAACTGAGAAACTGAGAATGTTGCAGCTTATAATCATCTTTTTTTTTTGTTAAATGTTTCTTAACAATGGCTTTACCTAATAGTATTTAGAAATTTAAAAAACATAAAACTGCTCTATATAAAAAGAAGCTTGATAAAACTATGAGAAAGCCTTCAAATCACTGTGACTAAAGGGGGTTGGTTCAGCAGCAATGACACTGACTTGGTTACAGTGATTTACAGAATATGCTAAAAACAAACAAAAAAAACCCCCTAAACTCTCAACTAAACGTTTCTAAAACAAAACTCCCAACAAACTATAAAAAGATATGTGTAAGACAGGTCTTATTCCATGATATTAATCAGCAGTGACATGTGAAATTATGGTTCCTCTGTAGTCACACCCATAGTCCCTGTGTGACTCACAATAACAACCAGAAAGGGGAAACCTGTTTTATCCACTTCCTTAAGGCCACAGGTCATGACCACACACATTTGCAATGCACACCCATAACACGTTGCTACCACACACAGTCCTGCCCGCTGTGATATGAACTATCTGTTAGATGGGAGTATCCTTGGCTATATATACACTCACACCTGCTCTTGTAATAGAAGCAAGTGCTTAGGAGAAGAATATGCTCTCTCACTACCATCCATCATGAGGGGGCCAGTTCATCAACACATACACTGAGTGACTAAAAAAAACCCCATCAGTGCGATATAATGCAATGTAACCCTAATATAACCTGCTACGCTGTTGTATTGACTTGGCGATCATGGCGCAATCAAGAGGGCCGGATCTACTACTGGGGACAGATTATGCTCTCTCTAGTTTTTTGTGGGATTGTAGCAACCTAATTAAAAATCGGACTACTTTTCAACCATAATAAATGATTAAATACAAATAAAAGGTGAAATAGAGAAGAAATAAAAAGATAAAGTATCCAGAATTATACTGTTTATAATGTGGAGTAGGCTTTGAAACTGCATTTGGACCATCATTTGGGGAAATAACAAATGGGATGCATTTAAGCATTATATTGCATTATATTGAAAGTTGGTTGTATTATATCCAGCTCATTTACTGGAGCCAAATATGAGAAACGCCAATCGAACAACACAACGGTCCAAAGCCTCAAACATGACACCAAAATCAAATGATGAACTTTGTACAGTTGGGTGTTTTGGATTGTATTACAGTCTACTCAGGTTTCTATTTTTCTGATCATTCAGTTTCCTCTTAATCTATATTTAGATCTGTGATTAGATTAAGGGGGAGTAAGTAACAAAGAAATTAAATGGTTTGAATGAGAAGGTATAAATCTACTTAATGCAACAAGAGCATGAACTTTAAGAAAAAGAGACTCCGCTTGGTTGCTACAGAGTGAAAGAAAACAAAAACACTCTCTGTCCCTCCACATAAATTCCAAGAACATCCCACACAATATGTGATGAGCAATCTTAGCTGCATACATTTGCTGTTATGGGCATTTTGTTCTGTTACATGCTTTTCAAATAAAGATATTAAAGAAAAGGAACACTTTAAAATAGTTAAGACTGTACTGATAAAATGCAGGAATAATATTTGCCTGTGTTCTCCAGAATGCATTCAGTAACTTCTTCTAAAAATACATTGCTTCCTTTACCTTAAGAGTACACTCCAATACATTAAGCACACAACCACACACAAGGTACAGCAGACAAGCATATTGCATAATGTGAGCTACACAATCTAGCAGCATTTTAACATGGGGATTAGGAGGAACTCTAAGAGGCGAACAACAGGGTGGGATGGACTAATCTGCTGACAGGTACCACGAATGAAAATGTGAGGCTAGAAAGTCTATTCGCAGCACAAGCACATTAATGTTGTTAGTGGGTGACGAACGGAATGTACATCACAAAAGTAATAAATAAAATGATCAACCTCAGCCACATCCATTTCATCATCAAAGGCAATCAGCTGGAAGAGAAAAAGTATAGGAGGCAGAGAGTTAGTAGAGCCAGATTAGTGAGTTAAAGCTCGGTCGCAAACACACACACACGCACGCACACACACACACACACGCACGCACGCACACACACACACACACACACACACACGCACACTCACACAGGCAAAGCGTGTCAAGTTAGTGAAAATTGTTAAAGGACAACATGCTAAAGCCCAAAGCCAGATCAAATTTGGCCATGTCGGCACAATGATTAATAATAGTAAAAACACCTTCCCACATTCATGTTTCATTGTTTCATAACCCTGAAATTACAGATGCTGCTTTAACATTGATGAGCAGAAAAAGATTTTAATGTTAAAATTGAAAAAATGATTGCAAGAATTTACTTCCTTTAAATCAATATTCGTTAGAGAATTATAAGGTTGCACATATTCCTTCATGCCATCTGTCAAACAACAACAACAATGCAACTGTATACAGTGTTTCCCATATGAGAAATGGAGCCCTGTAAATCATATCTTTTTCACCTTGTTCAAAAGTGCCTTTCTTACAGGGAACCTTGACAACAAACCCTTTTTGGGTTTGGCTTACTGTCACCACAAGGACTAACATGTAGAAGGTTAATTTTAGAGTGGACTGAATCCATAATGCCAGACAGGCTGAATGGATGCAGAAAACAATAGCCTGATCTATATAGTCACAGCAACAAGTAGAGATTATAGGTTACATACTAGTAAGACCACCGGTGTATGTATAAGTATAAGTTATCTGTCACTTTGTATGCAGATGACAGAGTTGTAGTCTTTGGACCAGAAGAAAAACTTTGCAGTATTAACACTTGCGGATAAAACAACAGTCTGATTTTGTTGAGGTGCCACATCGTTTTAAATTACGACTCTAAGCATTAGACCTAAGCATTAGTGGTTGGTTTGCTTGTTTCACACACACACTCATCTGTACAGGGGTCGTGGTCAACCCGCAGGAGCCAGGAGTGAAATGATAATGATATAATCACTGACTGGCTTCCCACCTGAAAATTATGTTTTTATTATCCTGCCTGGCTGAAGTAGAAAACTGAACATGGGTCTCTGCAGTGATCACGAAGGGCCTGATTTACTAAAGCTCTGCGTGTGTAAAAACGTGTGCAAACTTGAAATCACCTGCAAAAAATATGCAAGCTGATCTACTAACGCAGCACACTGAGGTTTGCGTTTTTCTAATGTGTAAGATAATACACGCTGTTCATTTAGTACATTTGTCATAATGAATATGTAATATGAGGCGTTTCAACTCCAGTGTGCAAAATACAGGGAGGAGAAAATGCAAATATGTTATTTAGCACACACATTGTGATTTACCAAACCTGAAGGTAATTTTACTGACGGAAACTGCGTCTATAAATAATACCTTTGAAGGACAGATATTAACCGGCTGCGTACTGCGCTCAGATGACTGCAGAATACGCACAGGATGGATTTTTTCCATCCGTGTTAATATTTTGGAGTGGACTATTTTTGGTTTTACAAAATAATCTCCCGTATGTGGGTTTTTCTGGTAATATGTGTTTTTGTTATAACTCAATATATTTGTTAACCTCTTCCACTAGAACCTGATCACATTTCATTTTGTGCTTGCAGCTTTCTGCTTGTCTAAACTCTCCATTCAGACACGCAAAACCCTCATTTACATACTGCTGTCTCCACCCTGTTGTATCCGTTTTCATTTACACAGTTATTCTTAGTAGATCACTCACAAAACGCACACAAATGAAGCGCGCATTTTTTTTTCTATTGCACTGAGCACGCAATTTAGTACCCACTATTTGGGATCTTAGTAAATCAGGCCCATAGTGTTTTATTAACCTGCGAAACTCAACCTGATCAAACATGTTGCAACAGGTGTAAATCAGGCTTTGGATTCAGACGAAAAGTATATTTATAGCCGCTGCTCCCTTGAAATCCCCATTTACCTTGTCTTCATATAGATGCACAGATATTATTTGGGTGCAGTTAAATATATACATTCAATATGTATTTTTTAGTTAGGAATATGTCCTTATTTGTGAATGTATAGGTTTTATTTTCTATTTTGTGTTCTGAGGATCAACTCTTTTTTTTCAAAAAGGTACTCTGGAATATTATTTATTTATTTTTTTGGTCAACAAACAGTTTAGTTGTGATTCAGTGTTCATATAAATGCATTGTGGGTATCCTTGTGATCTTGCAAACACGCCAAAGGTATTTCCTTTTTAATAAAACATACAATTTTTAAAAATACTTTGAAACCTGCAGTGTTTATTTTTTCCTCACCTTTTGTTGGCACATTGTTACCTTTCTTGCTGAGTTACTGCCAGAAACTATACATCAGTGAGACAACATAAAATCACTGTTAGGATTGTGTGTTTAGCTGCTGCTACTTTATGCGCATGCATGAGTTACAAACACAATGCAGTTACAAAATCTCCACCATATTACCATATTACCAGCCACTGAATCCAAAGTCAAATTACATATCTTTCATTTCATTAGAAGCTAAATTAAAATTGTGGGTTGAATTTGTTTTATCCTGTTAAGCAAAAATGCTGATTTAGCCTCACACAGGAAAAACAAGCTGACAGAGTTGAAGCGATCAATTAGAGATTAGTACAAGACGTCAGTAGCAGTCAATGGCTGAGTTGAGCTGGAGCATGCATGTTGTTAATAGTGTTAATCATGTTGATTCATTCCTCAGATCTTTTGGGCTTAGCTTAGTGTTTGATAAGGTATTTTGGGAAGAAAGCAATGAGAGAATCTGTTTGTTATTAAGAATGTGCTTGTGTGCGCCAAATATAACTTGGAGACTTGGAGAATTGACAAATTGCCTTGGCTGCAGTCATTGACACCATCACTGATGCATGTTATACAGGCTCCAAAGGCAACCAAGGACAGTTTAGCATTTTATATCATTTTTACCCTTGTACCTTATGTTGTCTAGTCATTTTGACGCAGCAGGACATGAGAACTGTACTCTAAGTTGTCAGAAAGTGTTTTTTCACATGTGGGTTAATCTTGGACAGGACCACAGGTAGATGATGATGAAGAAAAAGGAACAGTGTAAGTACATACCTTCTCCCCATAGCCCCGGTCTTTTGTCATCATTTCCCTCAGTGTTTGCAGTACTTTGATGCACAGACGCTCCTCATTCTCTTCCAGCAACTGCTTAGTGTGTTTAATCAGTCTGGTCAGGAGAAGAGAAGAAGGGTGAAAGAGAAAAAGGGTGAGCACATAAAATTGGATTGATGAAATCAGCAGTCATTCAACTACTTAACCCCAACACTGAGTAAAATGATTTTAATCTTAAAGTGATTGGCCTTTGAGACCAAAACAATAGATCTGGACAAACAGCATAGTCTTGTTTTGCATATCTTGAACATCACCCGCACATGTGTTTTTGAACTCCCTGACACCAACACAGAGCCTAGAGATTCCCTAGAGCTAGTAAGGGTTAACACACTTTTCCGCAACCTACTGTATTCCACAATGGCAGCCATAAGTAGTAGGATAATCCCTGCAACAACAACAACGGCTCCATGTGTCCCGCCAGGTTCTCTGTAATCCTATCTCAGTTCAAACTGGTGTGTCTGTGTGTGTGTTTGTACATATGTGTGTACTTAAGTGCATGTGTAAATATCATGAAAAAATAAAAAGTCTAAAGGATTGATTCGGTCAAATTTATGATTATTTCTTGTCTTGTTAAAATAAGTCCTCCTATTGCATAGAAGCATATCAATGTAAATTACTTAATTAATCTTAATAGTACATATATAATAATGAATAAATACTGTAAAGTAAGTCTAGGCTCAGACTTGCTTTGATATGAATCCACCACTTTCACATTTCTTGCGGGCTTCTGTGTTCTCAGGGAAGAGCAGCTCTGGACGATGCAGGACATCCACAAGCACCGAGAGCTCAGCTTGGACCAGCGGCCGAAGGCGGTCCTCCAGCGCTGACACTATGTCCTGCAGAGCATAGAGACATACAACCAGAGTTTGTTTTACTGTAAAAGACTTGAGCATGTTTTGTGATTCAGGGATGGTAAACATAGTGGATGTAATCTCCACATTTATCAGTCAAAAATCAGTCTTATCTTTAGTCAGATATAAATAAACCAATTTCTTATCACATCTTTAAATACTTTACATTTTCACTTACTGACTGACAAAATAGCCTTAACAAGTCAACTTTTAGAAATGACTCATGAATAAAAATCTGTTTAAAATCCCATTTTCTTATGTAACACACAAGATATATCATATATTTTAATACAAGAGACATTTTTACAGTTTAAATCAGGTATATATTTCATTCATTCAGAGATTCAGATTAGTTGACTCATATTAGTCAACATGCATTCACATTTCACCCCAAAAAAAATTCAGCTTTGGCAATCTTTCAAATATGCACATGACTGCTTTGTGAGATAATGTAAGAAACACAGAAGTTCACATATCCAGTTCACTAAGCACTAAAAAAGGAAACCATATGTAATGATGCACCACCCCTTCTCTATGAACTTCCTGTCACATCTGGCATCATTACAGTGTGGGCTGTTTGGTGGGTGGTAGAAGAAAAGAGCTATTAGGCGTGACAGTGAAACATACACTCTGAGGAAATTCTATTCCCTTAAAAAAAAAAAAAAAACTGGTAGGAGCCCATTTTGGGTGGTGCTTTACCATGAGATTACTGGAATGGGACAGTGAATATTCCTAAACATGGCTGGGCAAATCTATGACAAAAATATGACTAGTTTGGTCTTTGAATAGAAACAGGTTTTTTTTTTGTCGTTGAAATGCTATCAATGTTTCAACCAACCATTAAACGGAGATAACACCCAAAATGGGTCACAGACTTTTCAGAGTTCCACTGAATACTGAGTCATGACTTACAAGAAATTTGGGTGTAACGGTTTAGCTTATTACTAAAAACAGGATGCCATTAGCCACCACTACTTCAGTATTTTGCTTGACACACACCTATCATGAGTGTTATGCCAACTTTAACATATCAATACATCCTTTTCCAATTATTAATAATGACATTGGCAGGGAGTTTGGATCGGTCTCATGTGGTCCCACACACAACTTTTAGTGCTGCTGTAACACTTGTAGTACCCATCATTAGCAAATATAGATAGTCTTGTAGTTTTTGTAGAAGTATGTACAGTAGAAGTAATTTAGGTCTATTATTTCTAGCCCAGGGAGGACATGGAAATGGACTCCTTTATCTGTCTAAGAGGAAAAACAAGTGGCTCCTTGACAAGAGCTCAGACCATCAAGTAGGGAAACTTTGGGAAAATACATTTGCTTTTAAATACCTTGAACCATTAGTCAAGCCAAGAGTTTAAGCAGTAAAGAATGATGAAACCTCTACATTTTATATTGACACCGACCTGTAGCCTCTCAATGATGTTTCTGTAGTCTTTGGAGGTAGTCATGCCGGAGTCTTTTTTGGTGGTAGTGTTCTTAGCCGATAGTCTCCAGTTAAGGATGCTCTTCTGCACCACATTATTGGACTTGACGAACAAGTTGTTGACCTGACTGTCCAGGTCCACTGGGATGGCAATGGCTCTGCTCTTGGCTAGGAAGATGTAAAAATATAGACATTTAGATGTTAGATATTTCTGTTTGATGCTTTGAATATGTGCTACAATGTCTTTTCTGATATTAAAACAAAAATAAGCTTCAAGAGAGGTTGGTGGTCTGTGTTCTTACCCACGTCTGAGAGTACTTTAATACAAGCCTCTACTGAGGCCTTCTGAACAGGGTTAAGCCAGTTACAGTGGTATACCCTGAACACTCCCTGTAGCAGTTGTACAAACACCGGCTGACGAGTCTATGAGACAAACATATCAAAAAACATAATGAGGGAGGGTAAAGAAAGAAAGGAAAACACAAACTGTACAGGATAGGTGGTAGCGACAAACTGTGGGTAAGGCTTTAACAGCACAGTGACTATTGTGTTCCCTCATTATGTTGTATTCGTAACCCATTGTGCTAGACACCTTAATGTGAGGATACTAATGCCCCTATGGTGGAAGGGTCTAAAGTTTTGGGTCAAGAGGGCCAGCTGTTTACAAACATTTGCACTCCCAACACAAAATACTATACCAGTGTTTAACAGAGTACAACTGATTTCTACCCCCACGATGAAAGAGCAATCTACCAGCTGGCCAAAGCTCTAGGGTACAATAAATACCTCAGTTATTTTTCCAAGAATGGCGGCCTGTTGCAAGACAAAGAGGGTTGTGATATCATCATGTATCGGTAAACCTCAATGTTAGGAATTCTTAGCATTTGGATACTTGAAAAGAAATGAACTACTTCTACTGGAACCAGATTAAAACAAAAGACAGGAGAAAAACAAGATGTCAAGAGGGAAACTTAATACAACATCACACCACAAAGTTACTGTACGCTGTATTTGGCAATCAGTCTAGGGAGGGTAGTGGTCATGATTTATTAGGAAACTCTTGGGTGACCAGACACCAACGCACCAAGGTCTTAGAAATAGGGACCATGTTGCATGGTCATGCATCATCTGCACCATATCCCAGCAAAACCTTGTGCAACACACCCACAGATCTGGATACAACAGAGTCTGTGTGCTGACTAAGCTATGAAAATGTGAAAAGCCACACTGACACTTCTTAACAATCAGAATCTGTTGATAAGGAACACACCCAAAGGTTGAGTAACAAAATATGGGGGAGAGTTACTAGTACTTACATACATATGACGAGCCATCTATGCAGAGGAAAAAATGTCATATTTTATACTGTGTGTGTGTGTATATATAAATATATACATACATATATACACACACAGTACATATGTGTTTACATGTGTATCCTCTGTTTTAAAGAATTAAACTTTCTAAAAAATCAGGCATGATTTCCAGGCTTTAAATGCCAGACTGACTGCAGACTATACAGTATTAGACTTGTTGTATGATGTTTTTAGAATGCTTTATTGCGTAGTCCAGATTACCTGCAGGCTAGTGCTCTGGTCAGAGAAAGGAGAGCTAAAGAAACATGTGACAATGCTCATGACTGTCTCAGTTACGTAACGCTCCAGGATGGTATCCGCATGCTTCCTGTCACTGGTGTTGTTGCACACCTAGGCAAGGAGAGAAAAGATATTAGCATGACGCACAACCACTGGATCACACATCTTGCACATGGGCAACAGGTAGCATATGTTCACTACATGTTGTGTTGAATTAATTGCTCAAACCCCTGACATAATGCAAAGCACAATAGCATCTCCATCTAGTGATCACACTCTGAGATGTAAAATACGTGCTTGCTTACCCTACAAATGTCCACCAGGAAGTTCTCAAACAGCTTCCACATGTGGTTGGAAGTATAAATCTCCTTCATCTCCACCTCTGTGTCAACATAGCAGTGGTTCAGGAAGTTGATATAGGCAATCTTCACCTATAGGATGCAAGAAGAGAAACATAAAAATGTAGACACAGAAACAAGATCACAAAGACGTTCTTTAAACATGCCTCTTGGTATGTTGCAATGTGTATTTTTTAAAGAATTTTAATTATAGGGTCAGTAGAACTTATTAAACTATAAATATACATATGAAGTGGCATTTAATACTTATGTGGTACACCAGCCTGGTTCAAAGTGGGACCCCCTTCTGTCTTAGGACAGTCTCAATTGTTAGACATGACATGCATTCAACCATGCAATGGAAATGTTTCTTAGAGGTTTTTGCCCATGTTGACTCAATGACAACATGATTCATATATGATTCATGTTGACTTTTGGCCTTACATTCATAGTGCCAGCCTTTATCACACCTGGAGAATGCGGAGGACACTATGGTAAACTGAAACTTTGGTTATGACACCAATAATAGTCATAAAGTAAGGGCATGATGACAAAGACATGACTATCATATGGTATATACAGTATATGTATTTGATTAACATTTTCATGCTGAGCAGATCGAGATTCCTTTTATTGGGTGTGTATGTAAATCAACTCAACAACGTTTAAAGGGGAATTCCATTGATTTTACACGTCAATGTCTGTTGTCGGGGCTTAGAGTGTACCCCTGCATTCGAAAAAAAAGAAAGAAAAAAAAAGGTCTATAAAAGATGATAAATTGCATAAAGTGACATCAGTTAAATATCAGCATGGACCAAAAAACGAATATCTCTGGTTTTACTGTAACATAAGATTATTTGAGTAACAGATCAGTATCAGTATGTTTCAGTACACATTACAACATATCAGAATACTTACATATTTCACTTCAATATAATTGAATGAAACTTTACTCATACCTCAGGGATACAGTCTTCATGGGTGACGACACGCACAATGTCATCCAGGGGCAACAGGGAGTTACACTTGATCTCAGTGTAGACGTTCTTGCCCTCTGTGCAGACGGCAAGCAGTTCTACCAGGTGGATATGATACATTAGAGGGCTGTTCTCATCCATACGATCCCGCTCTGAACGCATCATTTGTACTAGTGTTTGGAAGGAAGCACGGTCGTTGTAGAAGACCAGGACGTCCTCGCCCGAGTTCACAAGCTAGGTGGGAAAGAGTCACAGTGTTAGTATATTAGTATCACCACTCTTTACACTGATATTAAACACATCTTTCTTCTTTCATTAAAATCCCTATCTCCTCTGTAGTAGATATCACTAGCACTATTAATTTCTTTTGTCTGGACCGACCTCAGCCATGACAATGTCCTGACACTTCTTGATGAACTTGTTCTCAGCCTTCACAATGGTCTGCAGGAACTTGAGATACTGGACATGTCGACCATGAGTCTCAGTACAGTGGACGAAGTGCTGAACCACACGCTCGTTGATCTCACTGCACAGTTGGAAGTTATTCATGAAGATGTGCTGCATGGTGACTGCCTCTAGAATCTAGGAGAGCAGAAAAGATGACAAGTGGACCAGCACATCAATGGGAGCTACAAAAAAAAACCACTTTCTCTAATGGTGATGAATTTCATATGTGTTTTACTAAAACACTGTATTTTGGAAATTGAACTCTTTTTAGGAATCAATCCTTATGAGTGAGCCAGAGATCTGTGTACTACTCACCCCTGGATTAAGAAACAAGTTGATGTGCTTGTGGAGAAGAGCCTGATTCGGTTGGTTTCCTGCACAGAAATTCTGCAGAAACTCATGAGCAAGTTTCATGATTTCCTGCATTCGGACATCCTCGCCCTATTACAGATAACACAGCGTCAGACTTCTTTTTTAGTTCCATTACATTTATGGGAAAGTGCCAATGTGTAATATGAAAGTAACACAATATTCAATTCCAGCATTGCACCTTTTCATAGGGGATCTGTAGGAGCTCCAGCACCACGCTGTGAGCTCCCATGTTCCTCAGCAGCCTCTGCTGCTGTTTCTTACTCTTCTTCCCCGAGGCTCCCTCCTGGACGCATAGCTTACTGAGACGCAGCAGGATCTGGACCCACACAGAGGAGGGGATTTAATTGCAGACAACACATCACAAGCACTAGAGTACAAAATAGAAATACAAATTAGCATACCTCTTTTACAACCCTGTAGTTGTAACTGCTGGTGCTTTCTGTCTTCTTTTTGTCTGAACCAGGTGAATCTCCCTAGAAATATGTAGACAATAAGTCAAAATGTGGTCCTTTAAATTTTATAGCATTACCCTGACACATTGTATTTTGCAGTGTATTAGCCTCTTCATGAGATTATCATAGGAATACCAAATGCATCAGTCTTTCTTTTGTTTCCATTGTGTATTGATGACCTACTGTACCTTCTTTTTGCTATCAGACTCTGAAGGTCCATCTCCGTCCATCCCATCTTCTCCCTGCCTCTTGTAGACCCACAGTTCAGACTTCTCCACGATAGATCGCAGCTGATCCAGGTCAGACTTGATCTGCTTGTAGTTATCAACATCCTGACTGGTCACAAGCAGCTGGACCTAAATTTATGTCAAGAGTGAAGATAAGCATTAAACTCAATCTCAGAATATTGCTTTCATAAATTTCCATTCATGAAAGCTTGGCCAGATGTGTGCATAGTCAGATATGAAAATGAAAAGTTAAAGGTACTTGTTTGAAGGCCATGAGGACTTCCTGTCTCTGACTGAAATGTCTGAAGAGCAGGTGAAGTGCTCCAGACACGAGAGGTGGGTAGTCATGCATTGTGAGGTGTAGCAGGACCCTTAGGAAGGTACGGCCACCGTGGTCATCCAGGTCTAGTGGAGTGTTCTCCTCACTGAAAGTACAGTCAAACAGAAATTACATACACAGTCTTTCCTTAACCGAACTGTTCTTCAAGCCACTATTAAAAACTTAGAAGTTTGAGCTAGCTATGAATTACCTTCCTCCAAAGATCCCTTCTGCTTGTTCCTCAATATTCTCAAAGTCAAGATTTCCTGGATTAAGTTCAAATTCGATGATTAAAATCCTCACAGATCAAAATTATATCAAATATAAAGTTTTACATCGTTATCATATAAGTGACATTATACCTGGCATCTGACTTGTGACATTATTGGTCCCATTCTGACTGGCAGTGTTATCTCCTTGTGGGTTGTTCTCATCAAACTCTCGTTTGAAAATACAGAGCAGGCAGGAGATCCTGTAGTCCAGCCGTACGTTCAAAATGAACTAAAAGAAAAAGAAGAAAAAATAATTATAATTCAGACAACAGGACTAAGTGTTTGGGTTTGAGGAGAAAACAATCTCCCGATGTCTTCACCTGTAGAATCTCAATGATCTTGAGTTTCGTGTCCATGACCATGATGTCTTCTCTCTCTGGTTCAGTCTGGGTTTTAACCACATCTCCCTCTGGCTGATGAGTTGGTGTGGCGGGCAACAAGCCACCTCCTCGCAGCACTACCTGGGTCATCAGCTCCCCAACTCCATGAATGGACTTCATCACATTACTGCCAGCTACAGTAGTACACATAGAAACATGCCAGCAATATTCTAGTTAACATACATATAAAATACTTGATATCTGCAGTGTGAGTTACAGCATATTGACAGCAACATTACATGGGGAGACCCTATTGATGTTTACTAACGATATATGAAGTGAATTAGTTAATCGATTACTTTTAATATTGTTTCACCATTAGACATGAAAAAGTATATGCAGAGATAATAGTTTATTTGTTATTTAAAATATGACTGTTTCATTTGCCTACAAACACTTACATGATATAATTAATTTTAATATTACTGGCACCTTATTGCCAATGCTTTCATGGATACTTTCCATACACATCTATTTAGTTGTGTTTGCTAGTTATTGCTAGATACAATAATTAAAACTAAGGAAAAAATGGTAAAGGATGGTAAGTCTATTACACATTATCTTGAAAAACCAATCATTGAGTTTTATAATAATGAGATTATTATAATGATGAGTAAATTGAGCTTCAGGAGCTGTCAGATTACCTTTGTTTTCCTCTCCTTTCTCGATCTTGTTTATGGGGTAAATGGTGCTGACATGGACACAGTCTAAAATGTTCAGTAATATCTTCGTCAGTCGGAGCAGGTCACTAAAGTTGTAAAAACCGAAGTATATGAGGTTTCTTGCCAGGTTCACTACCTACAGAAAGAATTCAAAACCTTGATTAAGATTTTATTTTAAACAATGTGACATCAAATATGTTCACATGATTTCCCAAAGAAACAATACCTCAAAGGTAAGCTTGTTTTTCTCCTTGTCAGAGAAGGGAATGTTTTGTGACACCACCTCTCTCAGGTAGTTCTCCACAAAATCCATGGTGAGGCAGAATCGCTCTTTGATCTCATCTCTGGTGGTCCCATCATTGTCATAGCTGCAGAGATTCAAGCAGAATCACGTCTAAGAGATTAACCAAGATCTCTGGAGTGGAAATACATTTAAATTAAGCATATTCATGAGAAGAACTCACTCATCGATAGCGATTTGAGAGGGAATCTCAGACCAAAGACGGGCATATTTGACAGGCGTAACCTGCTCCTGGGGGTCACGGTCCACATGCATGTGCAGCATGAGGCGGCAGAAAGACGCCCGCAAGTCAAAGGGTAGGTCCTCATCAGACATAGAGCGCAGAATCAAATCCACGTCCAGCTGACCAGAAATCTTGTTGATGGCCAAGTACTGACGATCCAGACACATGCGGGCAAATAGGTTCAGCTGGCACCTATGAAGAAAAATCATGCATGTAAGAATTGTGTGTGTTTTTCATCAATATCAAAAGATATCCAATCAGATTAATGTTTAAACCATTACAAAATGATCTTACAACAGTGCGCATGTTTTTATATGTGCATGATTAATAAGTTGTCTGACCTATAGTAGCTGACGACCTCCTGGTCCTCCTTCTGGCCCTCCTTTGCATCCTGGGCCAACTCTCGGACACTTTTACTTCGGACTTCCTTACAGTTGTCTTTCCAGAACAGCCACACCTCCTCCTCGTCCTCTGCCTCCACGGGACTCTCTCCATTTGCTGTCATCTCAATCTCAAATCTTGACAGGACCAATCTGGTGAAGCACAGCACAATAAATTATTTCTAAATGCTTTTTCAGCTTAGCAGAGATTCTGCAAATTGAGAAAAATGGGGGGCTAACTTAGTCTCAATGAGAATGTCAGCATTGCTAGGATCCAGCACTGCATTGCAGATGAGCTCTTGTGTCACAGGGATGGACTTGCTCATGGACACACAGAGATCCGACAGGTAGTCCAGAAACCTGCATACAGATCACAATACATGATTTTTCTTTTTCCATACGTGCTAAAGCAATAAGGGTTAATAGATAAGCATCATTATTGTATTCATTAGATTACATTTCAGATTATATAAACAGCCCTATGTCAGGAAGTACAAAATGTGGAAATAATAACGCTGTGTTTTGCTCTCCCAGTAACAGTGAGCCTCCTTTATTCAAACCTCTGGATCAACCTGACTTATGTCATTAACAACACTTGACAGGACTTAAACAAAACAGGAGTGCACACTACCTGTCAGCAAATTACCTGCAGTGCCAAAATCATGCACAAACAGTACCACTCATACTCCTCTGCACACATTTGAATACATCTGCATAGATTTATATTCCTTGGGAGCTGTTATACAAACAAATCTGACCCTAACTGGCCACAGTCCCCCCCCTTCTATGCCAGTTTAAGATACCAGCCAGGGCCTATCCCTTCCCGTGAGCCTCACCTTGGTTCCCGGTTCTTTCTCACTAAAGTGACAAATGTGTCTATCTCAGCAGCAGTGATATGTTTCTCAAGCAGCTTGCGGTTGTTGTGGAGTAGAGCTGTTATTGTGTCTTCTGCCAGCACATCATATCCGATCTGTTTCTGCATGAAGCGGAATTGTTTGGCTATGTATTCCTACAAAGAAAAGGAAAGGGAGGATAATTACTACAAAGAAAAAAGGCCATATAATGTCAGGGGACACAGTGGAACTGTTGTGTCCACCCACCTGATTCTTCCTGTAATCTTGCTGAGAGTGGCGTAACACTCTGTAGCAAAGCCTGCAAATGTGTCTAAAAGGAGCATGGCGCTGGTCTCCTAGCTCCTCCAGCCGCAGCATGGGACCATCACCACTGTCTGTGAAAGGTGCTTGGAGCAGTTTGAAAATCTGAAAGGGCAATAATGTCAGACAGTGTAGCAAACCCGAAAATTAAAACTAGCACATAAACATTTTCTAAGGCTTGAGGCCAACCTGCTTCAGGATATTCTGCTCCCTCATGAGTTTTTGTCTTTCTCTGTTAGGCTTGTTAACCATGATCTCCAAAACATCCTGCCCACTGTTAGGGATGTCCACCACAAAGAAAACTAGATCTTCCAGAAGCTTGGTCACAAACCTGGAAAGTGTACATATGTAAGTGTACAGGTCAAACACATACAGTATAATATAATCTTAATGTTGGAAATGGCATTAAAACTGAATTTCCTTCCACTCATTAGACGTTAAATATAGAAATGTACAAAGTCAAACAAAAGCAATACATACATGTAAAATAATAATTTAGTATGCTGTAGATTACACAAATTGTTTACCTCCTTTCATTTTGGGTAATGGTACCCTTTTCCAGCTTGCCGGCAATGGACGCCAACACTTTACTGGCATCGTTGGCAAAGTCTAAATCACGCACTTCAGCTGGTGGCACTGGTACAATGGCGAAAGCTTCCTTGTCTTCTTTTACTGCTGATGTTCCAATCTGGAAAAATCAAATGTTAAAATAAACTGTTCAGACAATCTCACCTGTGCTACACATGGACAATCCATTAATTACTCACTCGTAACATAACAGGTTTCTCCTCCTCTTTGTCGATTGGGTTGTTGGTGCTGTGAACCCATGTGTTGGTGCACAAGTGTCTTAGCCTCACATAAGAGCTCCTAGAAAGTAAAAGAATCAGTTAAGGAATATCTAATGATACTTGGTAACAGTGTGCTATTAAAATATGTGACAGCAGGGACAGTTCAATGTCTCTTATTGTAAAAAACAAAAAAAAACATGAGAAGACCAAAACCAACATTGCATTCGTCCATTTCTCCAGCTTTCCTTACCTTTCTTTTTGTCTCAAGCCCCATCTTTCCTACTGCAAATCCACTACACTACAAATGCATTAACTACAGTACTAAAAATGTATAGTTGTTTTAAAGTAACGCCCAGTAATTTAAAACTCCTGGAAACTGTAGTTTTTAATCAAAAGTTTCTCAAACAGAAGTTTTTTAGGACTAGTTTCAATCATAGCCTATTTTTGGCCATTTTCATGGTAACATGTGACCCAGAACAGATGGAACAGATTAATAAGCTATATCAGATTTTGGCAAGAAATGAAAAACTCGTTATACATTCCATTGTTGGCTTTGGTGTCTTCATCATATATCATATGTTTGAACCTTGCAACAGTATAGATGGCCACCAACATCCATCAGTCCTTTCAAAGTGTCTGTGAGCAACTCAAAGAGTTTTGGATTTGTTTTAACTACTATGCATTGGATCTGTTTTTACTAAAATCTTAGAATCTACACAGTCTGTTAGTGAGGCACTACAGTTTGGCAACTAATTGGACTTACTTACTAGGACTACTGAGAACATTCATGCCCCTCTTTCCATTAGGGACACACAATGAGCTTTGCTCTCTAGATCCTTCCTCAGGCCATAAAATGAATATACTACATATCTTAAAATCTAATCGTCTGATTGCCAAACCATTTGACGAGCATATTCATGTTCCCATGGGAATAAAACCTTTTGATTTGACTAATGACCCTATGGCTTTTTTCTCTAGTGCCAAAGTGATTTGCATAAACTTGAATTTGAAGTACAATGAGAAGAAACTATTACTGTAGAAGGACTCGAAGTAGTAGTCAGTTGTATGCGTTTTGATGAGAAAGATATTGTTTTTGGTCTTTAATTTTAAAATACATCAAGTATAATTAACACTCGTCCACCATCCCTCATCATGCATTTTTAGTCCACATGAGACATTTAGAGTTACTGAAATTGCAGTAAGAGTTTTCCCCTTAACTTGATATGCTTTCTAAATATGTACTGTAACTAGCACATGGTGTATATCCCTCCATTTACATAGAAGCAGAGGATAGAATATCAGAAACACCTCTAAATATATCACAGTTTATTAACCCACCACCTTAAACTATCAATCAACAGCTCTCTGGAACAGTGCCAGCAGGTATATCCAATAAAGTGCTTAGTTAGTGTCTATTGATATACCAGTTGCTATCTTTATTTTAATCATGATATAACAAATGAGCAAGATACATAAACAAACGTCAACAGTAGGAAGGAGACTGCTTACAAAGGCTTCCTCAGCCAAGTGTGTGGCACGATTACAGATTAGCTAGTAGTGACCTGTACAGTATCATCCCTCTCCATTAAGCACTAAACCTTTACACATAGTCATGACTGAGCCAACTACTGTACGTCTTTCATACCAGCTCCACAAGTGTGTGTGTGAGTAGGTGTGTGTGCAACTTGTCAGGCCTTTAGTACAGACAGCAGACAGTAGCCATATTCTTGGCAGGCATTACATAACCGCCTACTGAAGCTAACAGGCTTACCTTTGTGTACCGGTTCTCCCAGGCATTAATTAGTCCCCTGGCTAAAGTTTGAGGGGCAGGGTTATATCAGGTAGAAATGGGCGGTACTGGCGGAAGTAGCCTGAAGCATGCAGGCACGCACCTGACGAAGTGACACAATGGAGGCTTTGATACAACGTTGAGAGGCTGTGTTCTTATCTGACATGTAGTAACAGGGACAAATACGCGACTGTAATTTTAGAAATACACAATCCCACTCACACAATATTGAAGAATAAAGTAATAAAAACAGAAGTCCATTAGCGACATACAGTAAGCCTGAAAACAAAGGCACTGCCAAAGGCCAGCCAACACATCATGACAAAGAGCCTGCTTCTATCTACAAGTACATTAGCTCTATCACAACATGTTCATACAAACTAAAACTACGAGTCTCATGTCAAATATTTTGATACATTCAATCCATGATTCAGTATGACTCACTCTGAATGACAGGCTGCTGATAGGAACATTCTCAGCCAGATGATGTGTTTGTGTACGAATGCATGGTTTTTTTTTAATCTGATTTGTGGTTTTGGCTGAGGCAGATAACAAGGATCTTACATGGCATTTTGAAATGTAGTTTTTCCCCTTTGTGCCCACTACCCATGCCCACTCAAAGCCAAATGACAATAGTTTCCTTTTTCAAGCCATAGTGGACTTCCATTACTCTGCTTAGCTAGTATCACACCATCTAGAGGTGACCAATACATACAATCCACAAAGACAAACCAAACAGGCATTTGTGATTATTTCAAAAATGAATAAAAATAAAATATAAAAAACTAGCTTTGCATTATATCATTATCATTATTATATTGTTTCATTATACATTCAAATTTTACAGTATTGCATTGACCATGTACTGAGCACAGTCTGCATACAAACCCAAAGTCTGCCCAATGAAGTAAACACCCAGAAGTAAACAGCTTTTGAATAGTAATTGAAAAAACAATAAAATCACCAATAAAATAACAGTTTGTATACTCTTCTCCATAGATATAGCCACAATATGTTCAACAGAGTTCAGCATTCTATCCGAGAGCCAAACAAACACAGAAAACTGAAAAATGCAAAAACCTCATTTGAATGTCCAGTGACTCCAGTCAATAAGTGACCAGAACAAACAGCTGCTAAACCAGACATAACAGAATATACATAAGCCCCACCGCAGCAACCCAAACAAACCCTCATCACCTCAGAAACAGACACTCCCTTCCTACTGATGCTCCAAAATTCCCCCTCAACACCACACACAAGTCAAATGTTTACTGCTGCCTCTGAATACTTTGTGGTAGTACTGACATCATTGTGGTTTGACTGGTGTTGAGATATTTGTCATTCAACATATTTCCCCCACATTTTCCAACATCCCTGATGTTATGTTTTCCATTAGAGGCCAGTAAAATGTTTCCCCTTGAAGGGTCTCTGACATAGTCTTATCAGAGACAAATGATATAGAAAAAGAGCTCCAATTTTTCTACTACCCTATTTATTGTGAACTGTGTGATGCTTTGTTTAATAAAACAAAAATAGATACAAATTTTGTAAATGTGGATGATAAATGAAGACTTGACTTGGCTGTTCATATATAAAACTTATAATAGCCCGTTATCTGAAGGGAGCCTGGGGAAAGAAGAAAAAAAAGCTCTTGAACGAGATAATCTGAGATAAACAGTCTATTTGGATTTCTTTATTTTTTTGTTTTGTTTATGTTGCTCTTCTTTTCCTTTTTCCACATGCTTTGTATATGCAATATGGGAAGACGTGTGTTTTGTAAAATAGTAGTGTCTCATAACTCCAAGTTGAAAGGATCAAACGTTTGGCATCACACAGAAAGAAGAAAATAACTAGTTCGTACAACATGTTGACGGACCACACAGAAAAGTGTTTGTAGTTGTTCCAAACAGCCTTGCTCAAAGGCAGAGTGAATAGCCAGCCATCATAGTAAGAGCAGAGACACCCTAATTGTTTAAATATGGGGATACCAGTGTACATTTTCAAGGAGTCTCTTCTTGGAGGCATTCATAGTGTTGGCACTCAGCTGTACACACGAAAAGTGACAATAATAGTTGTGCAACAAATGAGAGAGCTGAAGAGAGAAGGTCAAAGTCTGCTTGCTGTTTTTGGAAAGTATCAGAAACTGTCCAACAGACCCTGCCCAATTTGGAAAGGAAGGGTGTAGGGGGTTTCCGAGGCTGTTCGACCTTCAACCAAAGCAGTTTTAAGGTAGCATACTGACAACTTAAGCTATTTTTGTATATTAATGGGAAGAGTATTAAGCAGCCTTGAGTATTTTTACATTGACAAACAAAATTATTTTCAGTAGCTTAAGAGCTTTAGGAGCTTAAGGAGCTTTAGTAGTTGTGATTTGATTTTTAAGTGATTTCCAAAATAATGTAGGAATTGGCATATATCTCTTGATTGTTTATGTATGTATGTTATTTTTATACCTCGGCACCATGGAGTCCCCGCCTCTCAGAGTGGTGGGGTCTAGCTCAAAAATGGAAGAGATGTCCATGCCGTCTGGGACTGGCACCAAGGTGTACATGATTTTCTCCTGTGGTGCTCGCAGACGACCCCGCAACGCTTCATTATCTGCATCCAGCTAGAGCAAGAAAAACATGCAGTGTGAGGGTTCAAACCACTGACTCCAAACCCCTGTACATGAATGAATAGAGAAAACCAAGCTATCAATCCTCAACCAAGATTTACACAACTTCAGTGAGAGTGAGAGCTGATCAGAGAAATCAGCTTCATTCATCATTTCAGATTGCTGGACCTTGTTGACACATTGAGAACTTCAGGTACACAGAACGTTCCTATTTTGGTCAATAAAAGTTTGTACAACACTGCCATCTAATGGTGATTTCCAGTATGACATGCATCAGCTAGGAGGATAGCATAGTGACACCCTGTGGTAACTTACTGCTACTGAAATGAAGGCCCACACAACCTAGATGACAGTGATAATTCAGGGTACCAAACAAGAAACTGTACAACAAACCAGCAAAGACAGTATGATCCATGTGCAGACATGACAGTGACAGATTTCCGTGACATGTTTTAACATGCAAACTTTCAGGCAGTGAGTAGGTCTGCAGCCAAGTAAAGATTATATGACAGTACCTGGAAATTAAAGGGTGTAAAGTCCACCACCTAGAGCAGAAAGTAAAGATCCAGCACAGAATTGATCAGATGAGATCAATAGCAGTGGGGCAGCAAGCGTGACACTGCTAAGCACTCAGAGGGGATGAGATCAGGCTGACTTACCGATGACCGCTGCTCAGCACTCTCCTCCTCAAAATCTGGATTTACCTGGGAAACACACCCACATGTCAAATATCCACCTCAACCACATTCATTTTAAATTGTGGTCTCTACACTGTGCATCATATTTACCTGTATGCCTACAGCATACAGATCTGGACCACCAAAGTAAGTATTTTGCTAATTTAATCTGGGCTTTATGCTACTATGTCAGATATAAACTGTATGGAAACTAATAAACCGTATTCATGAGTACAGAAGAAGTCGGCACGCACCTCACCCATCTCTGAAGCCAAATAGCACCCTGTGGCCAAATGTTTAAACCTGAACAAGCTGTTCCAGTAGCCTGCACCTCCCCTACATGGGTCATGGTGGACCACCTAGCAAGCAAAAGAAAAAAGTTACATGACATACACAAAAAAACTCAATTAGGTTTTATCTGAAGAACTTCTTGTGCTGACCTCTACTTCCCACAGTGCTTTGCTGCTAGTGGCGGAAGTGGCAGACTGTCGGCCTGTTGTTCTAAGAAACACATGCTGCTTCTTCCTGTGGTCGTCACAAGTGAGGAACTTCTCCTGCTCTGCATGGAACAGCCGGACTACATCACCCTACCATTACATACAGACACAAAGACACATACATGCACATTTTATAAATAATAGAAAGTAAAGGAATTTTTTCAATATTCCTATTGCAGTTTGTTTCACTGTTGTTTAAAGGTTTGATGTGTTCTTATGTGAACGTGCAAGTGCATTTAAGTAGATGTTAGAAGGAGTTTCCTTCTATAAATTGATGTCATACAAAAAGATGAGGATACCTACCCCCTTTAGTATAGTTTCTTTGTTGTCGCTCCATTTCATGAATAGAACAACTTTCCAACTTGTGTTGCAATTTACAGAGTTAACCTAAAGGGAAGGAGAGGGGAGAGTGTGTGAACGTTTAATGTCATCTCAAACGTCCAGTCAGCAATACTTAAAACCACACGTCATATTCCAGTTTAGAGAAGTATACAAGTGAAAGTTGAATTATGTAGCCTTGAATTCACAGTGCTCATGTACCTCATTGCACCCTGGGTTGTCAACCAGCTGGTGGCTACTGGCATGTAGAGGCTGTCCCGCATTCACAGGGTTAAGGACCACTTTATCTCCTATCACCACCTGCAGGAGCAATATAAATACACAAGATGCACTAGTTTAGATTAAAAACCAAATAAAGAAATAAATTGAATTTCTTTTGAAAAACACACATTATTATAATAAGTGATACTGATAATGGAGCATGTGATACAGTATCTTTCCACATTGGCTATTTTAAAAAAACAAAACAACGTAATTGTCTTAATTGTCCTTTTTCATTGATATCTCCATATAAAACTCATCCAGTGAAGTACAACACACATTTTGATACTGAAACAGGATGGAATACTCCTGCTCTCACTGATGTATGAGACTGAGAACTTCATAAGTGTGTCATTTCCCATTATATTAGTCATTATTGGTCATAGTGCAAATCCACTTCCTCACAAGGTGAAAATTACACATAGATATTAGGCTGGTAGAAGTGGCCACATTAAATCCTGCTATCCTCCAGATAAGCACTAGGGGGAGGAGTGGACTATGTTGTGTGTCACAGGACTGCCTAAAACAGAGCTGTAGTTCTGACCCTGAGCATTACTTCATCATAATAACATTTACACTACTGGATGGCAAGTATTTTGAAAATATTACCGTATGTGATAAACAAAACTTCAGTCAGTGCACCTGATATATTTTAACGTATATGTTAAGTAATGAAAACCATTAGCTCTTCCATGTAATTTATACACCTAAGAAGCGGTGGACATTTGGAACTAGGGGGAAACCTTCATTTTTTGCAGAATCATTCCACAGCCTGAAGCATCTCCTGTCACTGACCCTGACCAAGACACTGGCGTCAGAATTTGAAAGGACAGATTTTCCCAGGAGGTATTATTAAAGTCTAACTTAATTAGCCAATTATCCAACTTAACTCTATAGATTTCCATGAGCCACTGTAGCATGGACAGCAGAGGTTATGCCCATGTAGAGTGTGCTACTTATGTAATTACCACTGAAACAAGTGATATATAGGTATCAAATAAATATTACATAATATTATATTTTTATTATTAGCATTGATTTCTTTTATTAACACAAACCTCTTAAAAATCTATATATCATTATAACAAATATGGTCTTCATCTTAATGCCTTAGGTACCAAACATTATCTATGCCTGTGAGTGAAACATGGTGCGGACACATCATTGGGAGCTTTGTACAACTAAAATGGAAGGAAAATGTGATTAACCACTCATATTTGGAGTGGCTGTTTCACGTTCTCTTTTAGTTTGCCTTGTTAGGTAGGAAATAAAAACACTATTCAGACTCAGTCATCTGAAAATACACTTCTTAGTGATGTCCCAAGCAAACTGCAGAATGTTTTGTTGACACTGAGAGTAGATTGTATCTTCTCATATCTTAACAAACACACTCACAGACAAGGACTGTCAAAAACCAATAACTATCAGTTCATCAGCAGTTCTTCCTGCTTGGAAAGTCAAGCATGAAGACAAACTGTGATCTGAACAGCTGCTCAGATTGGGCTATTTGTCTTCTATCTTGTTTAATTCCTACTGTCTTATAAAAGCCAGCTATGTGTGAGTCCGCGTGACCGTTATTAAACCCTGTGAAAAGACTAAAAATACCTTCCTTAATTTCTCCTACTGAGCATAATTAATTTGAATCCCACACCCCACTCTACCCACACTGTCTCCCAGGGACCGCAGCTTGTAGAAGGGCTGGATGTAGAACCAGGATCCTTCATTTCCTGCTGAGTCCAGAGTCACTCTCATGGCATTCTTTTCCAACAGCGCAGGTAGACGCTTGTTCACTGTCAGGTATTTATTGCTTTTCAAGTGCAGCAACTGTGGGCAAAAAAAACAGAAAAGAAAGATATATGGTTACAAGTCGCATAGCTACCATCAATGACATAATGCAAACAGTGGAAAGAATAACAGAATGTTGGAACAAGGTTGGAAATATGACACTGGCTGGCACAACAAGACCCTAGGGAAGGCTTCACTGAAAGTATGCGTCACTGGCATTGTTTATTTTTTCTTTAAATTATTCAAGCCCTTGAAATCTCCAAAAATGCTTCTCATGACCTCTGATGCAGCATAGTTTCATCCATCTACAAACTAATCCTAAAATGTGATATGAGGTCTTAGAACAAGTGGGTTTCCACCACAGAGTAAACCGAAGGAAGTGCAATTCACACTGTAAGATAATAGAACATGAACATGATATTTAGCAAAGTTAGACCACCCTTGAGAGGATACTTTCTTCTATGTATAAAATCATCTCCTGCAGCAAGTCAGAAACCAATTAGTGCTCACTGTAATGCCAGTATATTACAACTGGGACATCCTACACAGTATGTACTGTCTTCCTTGTGCACGTCATACAGCAAGAATGCATGACCATTCTTGGTTTCAGATTATCTACTATCTGTGTGCAAACAGTTTCTGGGCAATGAGCAAACCTTATAGCACACCTTTGTTCTGTAAAAATTATTTAAAGCTCCTTGCTGATTAAAATGTTATAACCCTCAATATTATCAAGCAGAGAGCGTTATATGGTGCTAAAGACTGCTGCTGTTCTGTTATCCTTAGCACCTTATCTCACAGGTTCTTGAACACACCTGGATGACATTTCCATATTGGATGACTGTTCCCAGCAGCTTGCGGTTCTCAGACTCATTCTGCTTCTTCTCCAGGTCAGCAGCATGCTACAAGACAGAGCGGGGGGGGACAGAGATGCACAAGAAAAACACACATTATGAGGGTGTAGCAAGTCTTTTCCAAAAATACCATTTCTGCAACCATTTTACATAAATTCAAGACAGCAGCTGTATCACTCTAATATACCACCCAATTATTTTCACTGTGGCAAAGTCAAAGTGCAGATGAGCTAAAGATGAAGAATAGCCTTACATGGAGTTTGTTGAGGAGGAGTGTGTCAGTGGTGCTGCTGCCTCCAGGCTTTGCCGCCTTCCAGAACTGTTTCTGTGCTGAGTATCGGTTCATAGGACACAGTTTGAAAAGGCAGTCTGGGGAAAGAAGACAAGAAAAGAGAAAAGTGAAAAGTAAAACCTCGTCATCATGTGGTATTTGTTTTGTTAATGATGTCCAGCTGCCACAGTTCATCTTGAAGATATGCAACTCAAAACACCACAGCAACAAGTTTTGGGAAATTGCTCCCCTGGTTACATTAGCAACGAGAAAACAGACACCAAAATCATCACATTCATCTTTAACACAAGACAGTATATGATCAGCAATAGCAGGGTGGGCTATAATTTCATCTCAAATGTAAGAAAATGAGAATTAGTGTACTGTAATGACCTTATAGTTACAGTAGAGATGTAGAGAGACTAGACGGAGTGCACATTGAAGTATATTTCTATTTGGGCAGTTTGAGCAAAAAGAAAGTCATACAACCTTGACAAATTCTTATGAAAATATGTCTAGAGATGTCTTAATCAGTCAGACTGTATATAGTATACTCATGAGCCTGTGGGGAATACTAAAAATATCTAACCCTTGACTCTGTCTGCAAAAATGGTAAAAGACTCTCTTCTCCTGGGGTTCTACAAGATTTGCTTTCTACAATATCAAATCAATATTGCAGATGGGAAAGATCACAATTCCCCCCCCCCCCCCCCCCCAAGGATGTTAATAGTGTTGATAGGCCCATCGTCACTGCTACTGGACCGGTTTCTATTACATTTGCTGTGAATATTCGTGTTTACATGAGCTAATATAAATGCTTGTGGTGAGCTCTTCGCTACTGGGCAAAGTTTTCTATTTGCACACAAGAAATATTCAAATCCATCAGAGATGTTGCATTAAAATTTTGTGTGCACATTCATGCTTCACACAGGAAAAACCTTCTACTTCTGAACCCTTTGTGAGTTTTTCTCCTGTACTTTCTTCTGGCCATTCATTAATTCTCCTCAGTTCTGTGATAAAAAAAAATAAGCTATTAAATGGCATCAGAGGGCATCTCAAGGCTGGATTATTACAAGGCAGAGCAGACAACAGCCCCCCAGGAGCTTTTGGGGTGATAGTTAGATTTGCCACGCTAATTTTTGATACAGGGCCGCTCAGCAGGTTTATCTGCTCATGGAAAGTAATAATTGGCAATTCCTGCTAAAACTGATAATAAAGTCAATATACATAATCAAAAGTGAAATCATTCATTTTGTATTACTTATATGCAAATGTATAAATATTGTTTCCAAAAAGATGATTTAATGTGTTATTATAAATGACAAAATACATTCAAAACAAAAATAAATGAACAGATAATAGATTATTAACAATTGAAAGGAACAAACTTTGAAGAGCATCTCAACAATACCAGCAAAAACTTGATGGATTAAACAAAACTAAAAATGTATGATGAATGATCTTAAAATGTTTCATCAATTAGTTTTGAATGGCTTCATGCGTATTCAGTATAGCTGCTATATATGTTTACTGTTACAGGGGACCTAATGAGCTATACCCAGGGTAAAAATAGACACTCTTGGCAGCCTTCAACAGAAATGCAGCCAACATGAGTGTCCAGAGATTAGCCATCATGCAGTGTGGGGTGGAAGAAAGGAATGGATGAGCAGCATGGGAAGAGGAAGGAGGACAGGAAGAGAAGAGGCCAAGGACCAATGAAGGAAATAGGGCACTGGGAGAACCTCTGTCTGACATGGATGAGCAAATAGGGATTTGAAGAAAATAAACTGTGAGGAATGTGTGTTTCATGGACAGGGACGTATTTGGTGAAGGGTAAATGAAGAGCACTGAGCAGATAATGGATGAAAGAATAATGTAGGTGAATTAACACTAACCCATTTATTAAACTATGTAATGCAAGACAATGTATTAACAATTACGCTATTTTTGAAAGTTTACGTAATTTAACAAAAACAGAAAGAAAAGCACATGATGCAACACAGGAAAGTGAAATATTAACTTCAAGTCACTAGCAAAAAATGGACTTGATCCTCCTGAAAAAAGTCTAAACTGAAGTACTGCTGCGGGTTGTCCACAAATTGCTCAACAAACTTTTCATGAAAGAGTGCTGTCTAATCTTCCTTGGACACAAAACACTGTTGTCATTCAGGCACACATTTGCCTAGTTAACTGAAGAGAAGGGAGGGTTGTTAAGGGCACCGAAATCACTCCCTATTTACAATATGATGGACTTTATTCACCCCTTTAAGCAACAAGAGCACAGTAAAAGGTGTTGGTTACACTGATGATATGGTGGGAGGACTGAGTTCACCCAAACTTTACCCATAGTTCATTGTGGTTGTTTTTTTGTTTCGTTTTTTTTAGTTACCGGGAACAAAGCCATACATGACTCATACATTCTTTTAAACTCTTTAATCTATTGTCTGAAAATCGGGATACTCTATATTGGTGCTCAGCCAGAAAGCTCTGCATGTTGAGTAATTCATGTTCTCATGCTGGTAGGATAATCCACAGAACATGTTTCATCCCTATGCTCAAAACTAGCATAACACACATAGACAACAGTCCCGCACAAACACACATGCAACAACAAAGAAATGAATAGATAATCTGATCTATTTGCCACATTAGCTAGGTTTACCATGCCATGCTAAAGCTGTCTGGAATACAGATATTTTAAATAGCTTAAGTGAGCTATTTATACTCAACAGGGACTTTGGGATTTAGTTCTAGCACACTTTGCTTCTGTTTACTGCTGGCCTTAAAGAGAGAGGTGAAACTGCAATCTGTGGTAGTGCATTCAACGTTATATAAAATAAAAAAATCAAATCAAAATATTGGTGCCAGCGAAAGACCAATATATCTAGGTCAATATCCACCAGTATTGACCTGCAACATCACACCAGCAACATGGCCTACAAAAGCAATATAAGGCACTTGAAAACTGGCACACAGGTACATCAGTCAATAACTGCTAAATTATGTAATACATATATATACTCTCTAAAAGTCATGATAACAATTGTGAACACAGGTAAAAATGCACCAACAGAAAACAGTGGTAGGTATTAACTACCCAGTGAGATATTACATACACAGTATATGGAGGGGTGACAAATGTTGCTCACTGCCATGCAGTCATCAGTATCGTTTCATACAGTCATAGTGATCTCTGACGAAATTACTCATTAATAAAAATTAAACAGCAGTATATGTCATGTATCAGTTAGATCAAAGGGAGAAAATGTGTTTTTTTTTTATTACAATAGCTACTGTGTAAATACATGGCTCAGAGCTGGAAGTCATGTTTATTATTCTAATTCTTATTAATTATTAATTTTTATATTCATTAAATCAACCCCTCTCTGCTGCATATTGTTAGTGTATGTTATACCTTCAGTTGTGATCTTTCTTTACAAGATGAGTATATACTCTAACATTATGGACCATAATGCTTTTTACAGCTTGGTTGGTTGTGTATTGATCAAGCATGGAACATATGGTGCTGGTCAATCACTAGGATTGTCTCTTGGTCAGCAGACACGTTAATGTTGTTTCAGTTCTAGGAAACAAATCCATGTGTCATAATCCACCTTCCAAAGAACAGCCAAACTGCTGTGAACCAGCAGCTAGGAGTTCATAATTACTGCCACAGCAAAATGCTATACATATACATTATGCATATTGGTTTTATAAGCAAGGGTGCGTGCCTGTGTCTGTGTGTGTGTGTGTGTGTGTGTGCGTGTGTGTGTGTGGAGGTGATGTGCTCTAAAAAGCTTCAAATACAGGCTTTTTACTACAGTATGCAACTTTTTGCCCTGAAGTCCAGCAGTCTCCTCCTCTTTATCTGCCATGGGACAGTGTCCACATAGAACATTAAAACATCCATGAAAGTAATGGAAAAATATGAATTAAAACCAGCCTGTGCCGTCTCTGATGTACCATGACACCTGTCCGTTGACTATGATGTTTGCCTGTATAAATGGAAACATTTAGCGGCTGACGTCCTGACATTGTTCGTTAAAGAAAGACAAATAATGAGACAATGACATCTTCCTTCAATCACACCATGTGGTGTCAAAAAGCCATTCATTTAGATTATAATCAGTCCAAACAAACAGATAACTATTAAGGGGTGATAAAAGTTTAAATGAGAGGGAAAGCTAAAATGTATCAACAATAGAACTGCACTTGGTTAAAAAAACAAACAAATGATACTGTATTTATAGTCACATGGCTGCTAGCTAATCTGTGCACATGTTCCTACTGTCAGGTTGGCATCTGCTATTAGATGTTGAGATGAAATGGCAGGTCGCTGTCAAGGGCCTAATGCTTACCAGAAATAAACAATAACAAAAACACTACTGTTCCTTATGCCCTCAATACATGACTGCTTATAGTATTTCACACTAAAAATGTCTGGCCTCCGGCTGGAAAACTCTTCACGCTGAGCCATAAACTAAGGAGTCATTCTTCATGTAAAGCACTTTAACTGTAAACTTACAAAGTATACATTGTTATTTCGTGGCACAGAAGATTTGTATAGCATCATATTTTCATGTAATCTTTGGATAGGACATTTGGATAGTAATAAACTTTAAGACCAGTTCATTCTTTATTACACCCTTATTTAGGAGTCCCACTAATAAAAACCATCTACAGTATCAGATCCTTTAATTGTTTTATTTAACCTTAATTTATACAGGTTAAGTTGGCTGAGCATACACACCCTTTTACAGCAACACTGTTTTTTAGGAAACCGTTGTGGATAAAGATAGGGAACACACAAAAAGATGTGTGCATGTATCTTAACCAGAAGGCTACAAGTGTGTGACCAGCAAGAGCCAGGGTATCAGTAAAGTAAGGATGAACTGATACAGTAATAAAACAGAAATTAGACAATATACAGTGTGTATGCTCAGTGAAAGCAGTCACAAGTGGGTAGAGAACAAATACTGAGTGTTCTTAAAGTTTCCGAGAAGTATTGTTTTGATGAACAAGGTGAAACTGCAGACTGCTCCATGGGACTGCTCACTAATGTAAGAAAGCAAGCAATCAAAACAGACTTGTCTCTACTGACAGTATTATCTGCAGAGCTCAATTGTGACAGAAGACAGGATGTGAATATTACTTAATTATCTGAACATAAACAATGTGCAAATGCATCTATAAATCTGTTGTGGTGAGAGGATCTACTATGAGAATACAGTCAGTCCACAGTCAGTGAGCCTGTGTGTGTACTGTAGATTATTATCATTCAACAAAGACACAACAGAGCATTAAATTGAACAGTGACAGTGAGATTTTAAATAAGGTACTGCATGGCTTCCAATGTCTAAAAAAAGAGGTCAATTCAATTTAATCAATTTGCAATGGAAACTGTTCCAAGTAAATGGAAATGACATTGACACTGACACCCATTGGTAAAGACCTCTTTTGGAAATCTGCCAAAACATCTAAAAACCTATTTGCTAGAAAGTGGCTGCCACTTTGAAAATACACTCAGTGAATTCTCCATAAGACATTGTTGCTAACCAGCTGACCCCTTTTTCAAACAGATACTTCCAACCAATTAATATTCCTGTAAGGCCATCTCACTCAGACACAAGAGTGACTTAAGGTTTTCTGCAGGGGCAGGCACAGTTCCCAAACCTTAACACAACAATGCATCTTTTGGACAAAGGGAGGGTCACAGCATGACTGTGCACATGATGCTATTTAGCCAGTATGAACCAAAAATCACTACAGAGCATTTTAAACACCTGGTTAGAGAGAAGTGCCTGAAAAGAATTCAAGCTGTTTGGAAGACAGAAAGGAGCTCCTGCCTGTTACAGCTGCTGAGTCTAATCTGCTGTCACACTTCTTCTTCTTTTAGTATAAATCTAACAGAATGGGGGGTGGGGGGACTCATGAAAAGACAACTGTGAATTTATTTACATAGGTTTTTCTCCATAACTGTCATAAAGGACAAAATGGAGAATCATCTAGCCAACACCAATACTAAATTAATCAAGCATAAAACTAAATAACACAATATGGTATGAAACTAAATAAAAGAAGACACACATCTTCATACAAGAATGGTACAAGCCAGTGCATAACCTAATCGTCTTTTACAGGCTTCATTAGGATCATTTACCCAAAATGATATGCTCTGGCTTGTATTTGGTTTCCATATAAAGACCTCTAATGTCATTGATCTAAGTCTGTCTTGTCTTGCATTTTTCTAAAAATAAAAAGAGATATGTACGTTTTTGAGAGGGTCTTGACTACAACAGACAGCAATGCCCACAGCTGTTGGAAATTCCTATAGCGGATAGGCCAGTGATTTACTCTTCTCTCTTTTTTCCTTGGATTTTGGGGAACCAAACACTGCAGTTAAAGGCTTTCTTTTCTGACACTACAAGCTGACCAGTCTGAGAGAGCATCAAATATAGTGTCTAAGTGATCATGACCAATAAATAAGAAAATGACACAGTAAGTGTAACAGTGAAATGTCTCATTAAGTAAGAAAAGAGTGTTTTTGAAGGCCTTACCTCTGAATTTCTTGGGTGGGTTGTTGAGGTCGCCTGTGTCTGGTTGTACCACGCAACGGTCATCCACCAGCCTGGAGACACAGCCATCATTAAAATGAGTCTATCACTCAAGACACATGCGACTTTAATACAATTTCAAACTCAATACATAGTCTGAAATCTGTCAATTTACATACATGAACAATCAATCATATTACCATAAAAACAAACCTCATGCTAATGATGATAATTATTTCACTAATTAATGCTAATTTATTTTCATTAGAAACCGGGTTGTGTCTGTACATGGATATCCAGTCAGACTTATTATGCCAGCTCATGCAACTAACAGTCTTTCAAAATCCAATGAAATCTCTCTACTCTTTACTAGGAAATTGTAGGTGAGGTATTGAGTTTCTATTGTGTTATTCAAAAGTAACTGTCCAGCCCAGTTACAGACAGATGACGTAAAAGGCATGATGACAATGACAACTATGTCCTAGAAACCTCACACCATGGTCTTTAGGCAGAGATTTAATCAGACATGTCAGCTCATTTGGAACACATGATACATTGGCTCCAAATCAGTTTGTACGCCCATTTTCAAATGTTATTCTTGTGCACTTTCTGTGAATGGTGCTATACTAAATAAACGTATTATTATAATATGACCAAGACATAACAGTGTGTGGAGAGATGGATAGGCTTCTATGTTCAGTACTCTGACTCTACTACACCTGAGCCCAGAGTGCTGATTACAGCTGTCTAAACCTCTGCTTCACACTGACAGAGCGTGGACCGACACACTACTAAATGCTGATCAGATTCTCTGATTCTGTGATGCTTAAAATGAATGGAGCCAGAGAGCAACAGGTTTTCTCTGCACTCCTATCTAAGACTGAAATATCAATCAGTGTTATGAAAAGAAAATGTGGTACAACAGGAAGCTGGCAACCAAAGACCTAGAAGATGAGAACATACATTTATGAATAATTGTACAACAAGGAACTAGCACCATGATAGCCAGAATCATGGGGAAACACCTGGGAGTACTATCAGATAGCAGATCAGCACAAATACATCACTTCAGTAGGATGCTCTCGCCTGTTCAGTCAGTTGCATCTTTTTATAGCTCACTCACGCAGTATACACTGCACCACGGGAGCTCTGTGAGGATACAGCAGGGGGAAGAAAGCACATGGTGTGAGATTCCCCTCTATAGGAATGAAGCAAAATAACATTGATCTCAATGATGCGCTGACGGGATAAAGTCCAAAAAGCACAGGAGTTACACAGGTCATCTGCATCCAAGGTTGAGAAGACAGCTGCTCATGCATTCTAAGATACAGTATCACGGCTATATACCAGCATCCTGGGATCAAGATGTTGGGTGCCATCTCCTCTCTGACCCAGCAGTGGTCCAGATGGTTCCAACTGTCTTTCTCAGGGGTCACATTCAGTACACTGACAGAAAAAGCAACACCTAATACAATAATGCTATTTATAGTCACGTCCTCGACTCTCCTCTCTTTAACAAAAAGTGCACACGGCAGCATTGTGCATGTGTGTGTGGGGAGGGTGGTTGATGGATGGTGGTGGTGGTGTGTGTGTGTGTGTGTGGGGGGGGGTTATTTACTAGGCACAACAAAGCGAGATGCGAGATTTGACGAATGAGCTCTGTCAAGGTGGCAGTCTTCAAAGCTATGCACACATTTGTTGCCATGGAGGGTGACGCACAACGCTAACTGTTGAAAGAGCATGGTTTCAGCGATCTGGCAAGGAGGAGGGCCTCTGGTGAGTGGTGAAAAGAATAGTGACATCGCAAAGAGGAGGAAGATTGCAACACTTAAAAAAAAAAAAAGGAGAGAGAGAGAGAGAGAGAGAGAGAGAGAGAGAGAGAGAGAGAGAGAGAGAGAGAGAGAGAGAGAGAGAGAGAGAGAGAGGTGACAAAGCAGATGCTGAGCTCATTTTCACCTTGGGAGAAAAACAAAACAACCACTGTGGGGTATTGGGGTAAAAGCACAAAAGACAGTCCGGAAAACAGACGTGCCAGCTTTTTGTTGTGGGTTTTGCTGGGAAGGAAATTCACATAAATGACCACCATCTCTGGGATGTCTCCTTCTTTTAGCCCTTCTGTTGTTCCCATCAATTGTACGACAGGATTTGCTCAATTTGCATATAATGAGATGCACTTTTTAACTCGTTGCCTATAATTAGGGAGGAGGGAAGACATCAAGCACTTAAATAAATGGTGCTCGGCATGAAGCAGGAAGAGACGTGGTAATTTGTGGCCAACCGGGCACAGAGTATCAAGGAAATGAAAGTGGAGCGATAACGACCACAGGATCCACCGTTTATCAAATAAGACTGTTAGTTTTTTACATTTATAACACTTGGCAAAATTTTATTCAAATTGGCTCACAATGATGTTCAGTATTCATAAGACAAAAGTATCAGATTATGGGGAAATAGTCTATCATTTGACTGCAATCACTCAACAGTCATGCAGAGGTGATGATAAGTGCAAGAGGTGCACATATGATCTGAGAGTCATAAACTGTATTAAATACACTTTGTACACAATAACGTTAAAGTTGGGAAATCCTGCAACCAAATTACAACATAGCAAATCACTTCTGCTTGTTACTGCAGACAAAATAAAACCTCAGGGTGACGGTCAACACTGAGAATAGCTAGACAATGTTAGTCATTAAGAGGAAATAGAGAACAAAAAAGGCTCAGCCCAGATGTCTGTTGCGGCCGGTCTTCAATGTGCGTGTTTAAAGATAGCATTCAAGAATTTTGCACTGTGTGATATTTCATTTCCCTCTCTAGTTCAACTAAGAATAAAGATCCATCTCTGTCTGCACAACTAACTGAATCCTCACAAGATTGCATTGTTTATCTGACAACAACTTATTGTCTCTGAAACCAGGTTTCCTTTGTTTCATTGAAGTCAGATCACTTATTATTATGATAACATGTGTAAGAGCAAATGGGTCATGCTTATGTTGACACTTCAGTAACTGTCACCAACCAAAAAAGAGGCAATAGATCCATGCATAATATAAATCCAGTTATTTTACCACTCCATCAGCACAAGCATCTCTTTGGCTCCAAACAGCAACATGTAAATCATTACATGGTTACTGTGTTTATTTTGTAGTCTGTACTGTGTCACAGTTGTGTATTTTGCACTGTGGGACAATATTTTCTGAAGCACTATATCTCCACTAATCTCATGAGGAGTCCATGCAACATGATGTAGTATGTATGGAAACTGGAGGAGCAAGGGAGCAAAAATCTATGTATAGAAACAAGACGACTTACCCTAAAGTGCTGATAAATCCACTGGTGGAGCCCTCTGCATACAGGGAACAAATGTCCCCAATATGGAGGAAACTGGACATCTTGTCCGACATGGTTCCTCAGGTTAGATTACACCTGCAAATAATTGACATGACAGCTGTTTGAAGCAGAAACTACATGCAATACAGGCAAACTCAATCCGATTCCAAACTTTAATCTACATGAATTGTAAGAGCTAAAAAGACTTGATTAATAAATGAACACAACATTCTTCAACTATGACAATTTTGACGAATTCATTCATATTTATAAGCCATTTATTAGCAAAAAACATTGTACAGCTCCATATTCCTGCATACACACTGTGTGTCAATGGCTGATTTAGTAAGAAATTGTAAACATCAGCACCATTGTTACTTGTATGGCAATGACTCTGGGCCCAAATCATCTTAAATGTTCAAGTTTATCCTCAGAGCACTACAATTGTGAGAAATTTATAAAAATGATTAAGTATTGACATTTTAAATAAATACATGAACTGCTCTCTACGGCTAATCTTTGTCCTCTTATGAATGTGTCCTTGCTTATTGTTAATCTAGACTGACTATTTACATCAATTCATGTAACAGGTGCTTAAAACATATGAATAAAATGAAGGCGTTGCTATGTGATAAAATTCTTTAACTAGAGTTCATTCAAGTTGGAAACGTGCATGTAAGACACCTGCATGAAGGGGACCTACATGTTATTAGAAATGAAACAATGAATACAATAATAACCTGCCAAGCAAATGCAAGAAAGATTCTGAGCACTGTACTGTACTATTGTTAGCTTTGAAAGCCAACACATTTTCATTTAAGGTCACCATCCTTCAGTCTGTCTCAAGGTTGAAAGCTTAAATTGTGTCTGTGTGATAGAAGCCAGTGGCACTTTAACAGAAGTAGTGGTCTGTGTGGTCTGTGTGTGTCATTTCTGTATGCAGGCATCACGTTGTTCTTCTTTCAACCGCACAACCCCAAGTTAACCATCATTTTTAGCTTGAAATGCCACATAACACTGCATGCAGCATTGTAGCATGAAAGAAAAAATGGTGATAAAGGAAGAAAACACACAGTAGGCTATGATGTTTCTCGTCAAATGTAGAATATTGTAAGATTCATAGCCTGAGATGCTCTACTTTCACCCCTCCATAAATGTGTCCCCCACCACGTAAAGTTTGTGTTTTCTTCTGTGTAAAACCAAATTCATACTATGTTAAGACATTTAAGCCTCTTGAGACACATTTGAACTATTTTCTCAGATGCCAGCCGGGACACAAATATTCATGCTAGTTAAATGGCATCACAAGAGCTGCAGCAAAACAACAGCAAAAAAACGAGCGCGTGGGCTACTTCCTACAGCTCAGTGACAAAATGAACAATACCACTAGCTGGAAAACTAGACACAGAGAAAGACTTTACCTGGCAGGAATGAAAGAAGGCGGCAAAGATAGAGAGGAAGAAAGGTGAGAATAAGTGGGTCAGCACAGGATAATTTCCACAGCGCTATCCTCGGTTAAGTCCATGGTAGTGAAACTCCAGGTAAGGGCAGGCTGAGCGGCGTTATCTCTGACAGCTGAATGCGTCCTCGGCAACAATCCGCTTCTTACCTCCTCCACATGTCATTGGGGGAACGCCCCTTTCGTTACTATTTATACTGCTGCACAGCTTTCTGGGAAATGTAGTCGTGCCGCTGATGCTGTGAAGCTGCCAGTTCATTGGTTTTAGGAGCTGCTGCCAAAGGACTGCAGTTGAAATTAAGCACAGGCACATTTAGAGAAATGTTGATCAATGATTATTCATTAGATGAGGTTTTCATCTTGGCACACACACACACACACACACACACACACGCACGCACGCACACACACATACACGTACACACACACACACACACACACACACACACACACACACACACACACACATCTTTATTAGTAACAACCAGGTATAATCATAACATAATAGAATAGTATGGAACTAGGACTCACATTAACTTGTTAGAATAGAAAAGAATAAACTCCCAGCCCACTGGTACACTACATACACTGCTCATGTGCAGTGTATGTTTGTCTACTTGTAAGTACAAATAACTCCTTCAGATGTGTCACATGTTGTGGACTGTCGTGAACTCTGAATGATCGATTCCATGTGACCAGAGGTTTTTGTTAAAGTCTATATTATTTCATGTATATAATGTCAAAAACAGAAGCAGACATACTGCCTTACAAGAGGAGGTCATGCTGTGCATTTCAAAGTGTGAATGGACAGGAAATAAAGGCATCAGTTGTGTATGCAGTCTCCTGTCAGAAACACTGATTTGTAATGAGGACACACCTTTGGAGACTGTTTAAATAAGTCAATGTTTGTATGTTTTTCTTTCTTTTGTCTTTTTTTGTTCAAAGGTACTGTTGTTGAATATTGTAGGGACTATGCACCATACATGTATAGATAGATACCATCTTGTGGTTTTGCCAATCGGCCACCAGGCTTCCAAGGTAATGATGTAAGCTCTGGAAACATTAGTCTGACAATGATCTGGTTTATTTAGAGTTGGCCCATTAAAATCACACTGTGACATTTTCAGCTACTGCAACTGGAACAGACCCTCTATGTACAGACATATCAAGAAGTGTAGTACAATATTGACCTCTCGAATAAAGGCAGGCCATGTCTTGAATCCTTCCAGTCTTCCAAAACTGTGACGAATGGTATGCCCAATTTCTTTATGAAAGTCCACATAGATGGTTTTGTTTAAAAAATTGTAAAAAGATGTAATTATACACAATTATTCCTTATTCCAATAAGAATGAGAGACAGAGAGACACAGGAAGTGAAAGAGTACTTTCATCCCTAATATGAGCTCAGTGGCATTAACTAAACCCAGTGATTAGCTGTTAATTTGGTTTCTTAGCTACAGGATCTAGAGGGATAATAAGAATGGAGCAAGTGGGGACACCAAAGTGTTACAAGTAACCATTACCATAAAAGTGCTGCTCTTCTTTTTCCACATTCCACATCTGTGTTTCACCAGGCACCGTGAGGTCTTTAAGATGTAAATGGATGCAAATTGCTATGTTTTAAAATACTTTGAGGCCATGTGATTCATGTTTTAATACTCTTTATTTCGAATGTTGTCATCAGATCCGGCTCTGGTGTGATGCATTGGGAAAAAAAACAATTATACAAGTGATGCCACTTTGTGTACTGCCAGACACTCTCCCTTCTTAGTGGGTATACAATCAGTCATCATTCCCCAATCATACCACAAATTATATCAAAAGTATATTCAAAACCACTTACGTAAAAAACAGGCTATGCTTCTCCCTTTGTTAAATCATGATGAATGTGAAAGGAAAGATGAAGGATAAGTGCTTTCTCTCAGCACATCATTGTCTGTTATAGGCATGTGTGTTCAAAAGTGATGATGTCAAATTCATGACATCACAATATCTGAGAGACTAACCTTTCGACCACTAAAAGTATTTCCAGGCTTTGGTTAGATTTGACATTAAGTGAAGTTGAACACAGATCGCTGAGTACTCAGTTGTCATGGATACAGTGTACAGGCAACTGGCTATCATTCTACCACAGAGCAAAAATTTGGTTATTTTTATATGTATGTATGTATGTATGTATGTATGTATACATACATACACACACACACACACACACACACATACATATATATATATATATATATATATATATATAAACATATGTATATAAAACCAGACACAACGGCAGCAGTGTGTGTGAATTACAGCAATTCTGCTGTCAGAGATGGATTTAATTTGTAGCTTGGTAAACATAAGGTTTTTGGTATTTTAGTCAGTGTTTTATTATAGCATCCTGCCTGATCTTGGAGAGCTAGTCTGCTGCATCTGCTGCCAAAAGGCTTTTTCCTCACACAGTGCATAGCCGAAAAAACATTGACAGACAGACAGACAGACAGACAGATAGACAGACAGATAGATAGATAGATAGATAGATAGATAGATAGATAGATAGATAGATAGATAGATAGATAGGGAACAAGAGAGTATGAATTTGGTTAGAGGGAGTGGTCATTTGTCTCAGTTGACAGTCTCACTTAGCCTCTCAAACTAATGAGACATGGGTCAGTTTTTTCTAACAGAATTTTAAAAATGACTAACAAATTAATGAATACAGCATCTGCATGCTTGGAATGCATCAGAGACGGTGTGATGACAAAATGCAGCTACCATCTGTGTGGGTGCACAGATTATGAGATTCTTCATTGTGCATGTGTTGGAGTGAGTATTTTCATGTGCAGAATCAGGCCTTCCGTAAGTACCGATGTGTGGGCACAATGGTTGGTAGTTTTCTTGTCTGAGGCTTTATGTGGGCCTTGTTTTCAGACTAATCCTCACATTCATCAGAAATGGCAGGGTAGAGCTAAATGTGTAAGGCACAAAGAGTCTTTTGTGTTTTCATTTTTCTTCTTATAGGGAATGTTTAGTCTGCATTTCATATAACAGATTAAGTTCCAGAGTCAAGACCAAGCCTAGTCCTGAGAGATGGAGGGCTTTATAACTCGAAACTCTATAAACAATGTGGTGGCCTCTAACTGCTGTTCTGGATCTAGGACAGTGAATCACTGAAGACATGATGCCGCAGGGAGCAAGAACTATAGATAATGGCTTATTAGCGATTTCAAGCTAAATGTAGAATGCTGATAGAATTTTCAAACAATCTCACATTCACAGAATAGATTACATTTGACAATATAAACTTTGTAACTGGAGCTCTGGGAACAAGAACAATGAATCAAGGCTTTCTCAGGTTCAATATGTGACATGCACAACTGGAGGACAGAACTTTTTGTTGTGAACAAATGTGGCATGAAAATACTTGAATTACAGAGGACAGGACCTTCCACCGACAGTTTAATATGTTCTACCTCACACAGGCTCCACCCTCTGCTAGACTGTACTCTAATATTCTATTCCACACATGTATTCGCCCACTGAAACTTGCACAACCCTAGTCAGCAAATCAATAATCAAACATCAATAAAATAATATTCTTTCCTGCAACACCATTTCTTCTTTAATGATCAGTGAGTCCATTGGTCAGCTTTCTCCTAGGATGGAGTCGCTGATTCAAGAAGCTCACATCTGCCCCTCCCATGTCCCAGCCTTATCACCAGCAATGACCCCCACAGATTATGTGTTTTGGACGAGACCACACAGAGACTGGTGTTCAGCAGCCACTATCCTGTGTGGACTGTGGACAACTGTCCAAGGTGAAATGTCAGCAGCTATCAGAGCACTTTCAACGCTTTGACGCGATGCTCTACTGTGAGGAGAGGTATCAGCATGTACAACATATCTCTCTGGCTGAGTGTGCAGTATCAGGTTGCATTATCTTCTTGTCCAAGAAATACAACTTACACACACTTATCCCAGAGTGAGGGGGGTGTATGCGTGTTATGTTCTTCTTTGTTGATCTCCATCCAGGAGACGAGGAGGACTGAACACATTAATGCCAAGTATTTTGCTGTTGTCACAAAGTGACCAATGGTGGTGACTGCCCCACTGGCTCAGCTCCTTCCACAACGGCCTTTTCTCTACAGTGATGTCCAGAGACATCACAGCAATGAACCGGTGTATGAGCACTACGTTTGGCGTGATGCTGAGAAAGAGCGTACTGCTATCTTTTTGCCACAGAATGGCATGCACAATGCATCTCTTTGGTTATGAATGAAAGATCAGATTGCATTATCTCCCTGTCAGGGAGAAATACACCTGACACATGTTTAACACAGAGGGAGAGGAGTACATGCGTGTCATGTTTTTCTTAATTGATCTCCACATGAGATGAGGAGGACTAAGCACAATGACACGAATATTGCTGCTGCAACACTTACTGTGCACTCACCCCCAAAGATTTATAAGTGTGAAAAGCAGCCAGCAGTCATTCATTTTCAATGAAAGCTGGGAACGAAGGGCTTCAAACACCTTGGCAGCAGCGGGCAGCTCGATGCCAGCGCCAAGAGCAATGAGTTTAACTTTATGCAAATTAGCAGTGACATCACTGAAGCAACAACCAGTTCAAGATAGGGATTTTATTTTCTTCCCACAGCAACAGCTGTATCAAGCAAACAGTTTCAAATCTGTTTCACCTGTATTAATGTTAGGCTCAATGTTTTATTGTTCTTGATGTATTCTATAATTAGCCTATAATGCTTTATTCCATTAGCTACTTGGCGAACATTGTGATTTTGAATGTAAAATGGTATTTTTATTTTTTAAATGGTAGAAATATAGAGTAGGCACATTTTCCTTACTAAATAATACACAGTGGAACCATGAAAAACATGTATATTTTAGCTTACCAAATAGCTCTAGTAGAGCATCCCCTACTCACAACACCAAGTGGCATATCTGTTCTGTAGGCTGTTCTGTTATGACTCAGGAAGCAGCCCTACTGCAGGCAGTGCATAAACTGCAGTGGAGTGCAATAGTGGCAGCATTGACTATAATGCAGACACTGGGTTCATGGCAGCAGCTCACCAGGTGGTACTGATGGACCTGCAGCACATGCAACGCCTGCAGAGGTGGTTCGCCATGCTTCACTTGGATGCCAAGAAGCACAAGGGCGGCTTTGTGACACCTCATTGCAGGACGGCCTGTAGATCTGGGGGAAAGTGGAAGTGGAAGTGGATCTGTTTGCCAATTACACAACAACCACTGACCCCTGTGGTTTTGCAGTGGTTGCTAGATATAGGGCTGTCTAATACCGCTATTGAAGTGCATGTAGCAGCCTCGCCCTGTCACAAGGGCTTTGATTTTGTGAAATGTTTCCTACAGGAGGTGAGAAGACAATACCCAGTGATGCATGCGTCTGTGTCCAAATGGAAACTGCCTCTTGTGCTTGAGGCTCTGGTGAAGGGTCCTTACAAGCCTCTGGAGCACTCCTCGCTAAAGCAATATCACTCAAGATAGCCTTGCGGCTTGCTCTGACCTCAGTTAAGAGAGTGTGAGCTAAGTGTCCTGTCGGTGGGGTAACCACAGTGGAACTACTTAAAGACTAAATTCCTCCTTTGTTCCCAAGAACATATGGAGTTCCTTCAAGTTAAGGATTATTCAGCTGGATGCATTTTGCCCTTCACTCCATACAGGGGGCAGGGAGGTGAAACTGCATCTATTTTGCCCAGCTCATGTGTTAGCATGTTATGTTGAATGTACAGCCCCCATCAGAGACACAGATCAACTGTTCATGTGCTATGGGGATGGTGTGGATGAAAAGCCTTATCCAAGAAACCCCTTGCTAGGTGGCTTTGAGAGTGCATCTCCCAAGCCTATAGGCAGGCAGGAAGAGACCTTCCCATTGTGGTCTGTGTAAACTGTAAGCAGAGCGGCAATGTCAGCAGCCTTGTTTAGTGGGATGAGTGTCAAAGACATATGCATGGCAGTGTGTTGGTCTACACCCTGTCCGTTCATACGGTTCTATAGAGACATGTGGGACTACTTTCCATAGTCTGTGCTTGCTGTATCAATACACTACTGATTCAAAAAGTGTTTTTTTGTCAGCTGTGTTTAACCTGATCCCCCTGTGGCCATGATAAACCTGCATTTTCCCCATGCTCCTTGATGACCCAAGGTATGAGGTCTTCATGGGGTCTGTTGCATGACAGTAGATCCCTGTGAGGTTAGGCCATGGCTTCACGCAGTTCAGTGGTTTACTATCTGGGTTGGCTGGGACCTCCAGCTTCACCACTGTTGAGGCCAAGGTTATAAGTAGGTAAGTGGGCTGCAGCGACTAACCTCTAGTCAGTCTGGATCAGAGGGGCTGGGTTGAATGTTATGTCATGGCAGGGCGTTGATTCATTGGGCTCCACCCACTGTACCACAGAGTCCAGTGGAGGCTGTATGCCTGTGTGAGATAGAATAAATATTATATTATAACCCTAGTTCTATTACCACAGGTGGAGTCCTCCACCTGCAGGCCACTCCTACACTGCTCGCTGAAGACGTTATTTATACTGTGGGCTCCACACGTATTCAGGTAGGCACGTCCTGATTGGCTGGCTATGTTTATACGATTTTCAATGGGCAAATACGTGTCTGTGATTGAGGAGAGTATTACCCATAGAATCCAGTGGAGAGCTATGCTTGTGCTAAAAAAACTAAGGTTCCAGTATTGTCAACTTTGTTTTCTCTGCCTGCCAGCCTCTTTGAGTCTGTGATATATACAGGCTGTGAATTGCATCACGTCCTTGTAGATTCAGTTGCACAGTCAAAGCTTAAACGTTTTAGCATACTTAAATTTAGCCAGATCACACACAGTGCTCACACATTTAAAAAAGTTTGCCACGTAGTTATCAGCTCCACCCAGGTGACGTTGCATGAAATGAGGGTGTTCAAAGAAACTTCCTTTTCTTCTGTTGAACTTCTTTTGCTGACCACAGTCAGCCATTGCGCAAGAGGTGGGAACATACAAGTGAATCGTCATGCATGACACAAATGTATAGTGACAGCTTTTTGGTGTTTGTTCATAATGTCCTTGTAATAAACCAACAGCCTTTTTATTGATATATTACGCATGCTGATGCTCCCTTCCAAAAGAGAGATCCCACCTCTTTTGTAAAACAGTTATTGGTATGACACCCTAGTATAAGGTAGTGATCTTCCTCACTAAAAATAAAAGACAATTATGCTGGTATAATGGCCTGCATACTCCCAGTGGAAATAGTCTGATTAGACCAGCTGCAAAGACATTCTAATTAGGCCTTGTGATTTTGTGGTATAACTTGTTACCAATGTAAGAAAAATAAGTTTCACATTCTTTGCTTCATCTTTGATTCAAATGGACCTTGCACACCAATCTGTATGAAAAACTGTGTTAGTGGTAACACAATATGTCATGTCTGTAGAGATGTTTTTTAGATATTCATTTTCTGTCAGGCTCTTAAAACAGAATTGACACATTCAGTTAGCCCCCCTCTTCATAAACACTGTGCACAGAGCAGAGGATCACTTCACCACATCCCCTTGGTTACGGCATAATCAATATGCCAGACCGTACACATATGCCAGGAGAAATTATCTGCCAGGTGTTTGATTTGTGGAAACAGATGCAAGTAGAGTTTTGCACACTCCTGCTCCTCAAACATGTTCCTGTTTGAGTTAATCCTGCAGAAGGAGAACAATATCCCAGGAGGCAGTGGTCTGAAGTCACCTATTTAACCTGCAGAGCATGTTCGATAAGCTGCTTTAACTGCAGGTAATCCATTAGGATCAGTATAGTGGTAGGACTCCTAGCCTCACTTTCACTATATGTTATAACATACCTGTTACCTAAATCAGTCTTAATACATAACTATTCAATTGTACATAATACATATGAAAAAGTTCCACAGATACAAAAATATTGTTCTGGCATCAATCCACCCATATTAATATTAAAACAAATTTGTCCTTCTGCACCTTGATTTATTCATCAAATATATGATATGAAATGTAGATAATAATAATAATAATTACAATAATAAGCTTCTTAAAAATAATTTATCAAGAATAATATAGTGCATATTTCCGGAATGACCACAAAGTCTGTGCTAGATGCAGCAGAGGTGAAACTGGACTAGTAATGGGATTGTGACAGCTTAGCTTGCACAGAAACAGTTGGGATCTACTGTTTGTCAGTGAGCGGTGGAGAAGTGTAAAAGCTTAGCCTGACACATGTAGTGAGTTGTAACTCCAATGTTTGGTACATAACATGTCCCACCAAGCATGTAGATTGCAGTGGGAGATAAAGACTGAAAATGAGTAATGTAATCAAGGCAAATCTTTGGGATATGTGAGCATATAATGGCATCCATTATTACCAGATTTTTTAGAAAATAATCCCTTATAATAATTCCCTCTTAACAGTGTTCCCTTTTTATTTTTTAGGATAGGTTCACAATTTGACTCTGAGTTAGTCAGATCAAGTGACTATCTGCCACATTGATAGTCTTTTTAGCATTAAATTCAATCTTTGTGTTTCCTTGGACAGTGTTTCCCTGTTGAACTGTGGTGGAAGTATAATAACAAAAAAGGGCTTTTGATTTTTTACTTGATTTGACTAATTTGGACAGCAGAAGCGTTATATTAGCTTCAGATATAGCTTCATTCAATTATGAATGGATCTATAGAGACTATTGATTTAAGACGGAATTGAAAAATTGTGAACTCATCCTTTAAGTTTTAAATATCAAATAATTATTTAGTGAACAAATGCATCCAAAACTGCTTAGCTGAAGAATGTGTTTGTTGCAAAGTTAATTAATGTAGGTTATGTGAAGATATGATATGTATGTATAAAGTATGATCAGTGGTGGGAGCAGCTGTGGAGGCGGGTGCTTCTTGAGCATCAGAACTTCCTGCTGAGCCTGCTGCAGGTGTCCTGGGCCAAATTTAACTTAACATCTGTGATGGGAGGAGCCCAATTTGAATACACTCTTGATATCCTCCTTCCTCTAACACCAAAGTGAGACTGCAAAACCAGCCTACCCCCATATACACCCTGTCAGAACAGGACAGGAAAACTAAAATTAAACATTTTACTCTGATGGTGAAGCTGAAGTTTGTTTAATTTTATGATTTTTGATTTTTGACTTTTGATATTAAGTCAATAAAAGAACAAGAAGCACATTTTTGGGATTTTTTAGGAATGTTTTAAATTTCATACATTCAGTAAGTTAACTATTTATGAAGACAGCATAAATTAGGTTCATTTTTTAAACTGAAATATTTAATATATAAAATAATATAATATATATCTGCCACATCACAGACTGTAATGTGTGCCAGTATCTGCCAACATCACAACAAAGTCAAGAACTGAAAGAAAAGTTTTGAATTGGACTTTGAAATGTCTTTGTCATCTGAGGACCAGCAGATATCTGTTGCTTTTTTTCTTCTTGATTTGGCTGCAGGATTCATGGCAAGGACATCTCACTCATCAGAGAGGTGTTCCATTTTTGAACAAATGGACTGCCAGTTGTAATTTCTCCGCTGGTCACTCACCCTGAAATGGTGTCTCGCTCCTTTATCAATGTGATCCATGAATCTTGTAAGTAGATGGTCCATCTTTGTATCTTTTATGCTTTCTAGCTGCACCTGAAAAACATTTAAATAAAGACTGCCATATTAGCCTAAATTAAGGTGAGGGAGCAACAAATACAGCCTACAAACACACCCTATTTACAAGTATCATAATCTGTTATCAAAGCCTGCCTCAACTCAAAGATATATTTTCCTTGTTAGTGCTTGAGTTGGATGTTAGAACTCCACTTTGCAGACTGATGTATGCACACAGTTTGAAACTAGAATCTCAAATGTAATGTAGAAACTTGAGACAAGCCACAAGAACAACAGCAACCACAAGTGGCAATTACAGGATAATGACACACTGAATGTCCCTTCATTACTCAGGATTACCTTGAGCCACTTTCTTTAAAGACATCATCATTAGCCAGCCTCAGAAAGCACAAGCAGGAAAAAATAAAGATGTGTCTTCAAAGCTTCAGTGTGCTACTTCTGGTTTCACTTCAGCCTTGTACACATAAAGAGTGCATCTGTGACACGCTATGACAGTGTAACTGTAGCTGTAGTGAAAAATCATGACTGTATCTAAGGGCTAACTTTAGCTAACGTTAGCTACATAAGCTAGCCTACTGGTCGTATATGATAGTCATGCTGTAGCAGCACAACCATTGAGAGTATTAAATAGAGCAAAGGTTAGTTATGATGCTTATGAGTCCAACTTTCTTGTTTAAGGTGAAGATTGTGCCATTTTCAAATTCAGAACACTTCTCTTTGAAATGGCCAGAAGAGTGGAAACCCCAACATTTGATATTTTGCCTTTCTGGTGGTCACTTTGGTATGAATCAAATGTTACAACTATTTTGGATATTGTAAATGTTCCAAAATGTTCTTCTCCTTACAAGTTGAAGCCAGCAGTTCGCAAAGTCAACAAGTGCATCTCCAATACTGTCAAACAGTGACAACAATAGTCTACTAAACACAATGTATTTCACCTTAACCCTTACATACTGTTCACGGTCATATTTGACCCATTTCTACATTTTAGAGGGGAGTTTTCAAAGTTAAAACACCCTATGAACTACATGTTTCTTTTAGCCAGACTTTTCCTAGTGTAACCCACAGTATACAAAAGTGGTAATGAAATGCATAATTTTTTGACATTTTTGTGCAGCTTATACACATTTTTATTATGTAAAAATTGCTTTTGGTTTATCAAATGTTTACCTGGACCACAAAATAATGATTGTGAATCCATAATCTTTTGTCCATAAGGTTAATAAAACATTTATTAATGACTGATGGGGATGATTTATGAATATAAATGGGTGTGTAGAGACCAATTATGAGTCAGTGTATGAACAGTATGTGAGAGTTAAGAGACTCTAACTCCACAATCACCTTTTAAGATATAATCATAAAAAGACAAAATGCTGCATCCTTAATGTTTGTTTTTCTGTGGAAAGGGGTGCGGAAGGGATCGGTGAGGAACTTCACCCTCATGTGATTAACTTGTGGTTGCTAGGTGACCATCCTGGAAAGGAGCCATTCATTTGCAGCCTGGCTCTTCAACAGTCAGGATTTGAGAACAGCCTTCATGCACCTCTGAACCAACCACTCATGTCCAAACACCTCCTGTACACATACCCGGTTGCCATAGGGATTCCAGGGACATCTGACTCAGAAATGACATGAGTCACATATTTGAAGAGACTGTTTTTTTTTCTTGTAGCAGATGTATTGCAAGGATGGTGGAATCTGGTTTATGACAAAGGAACAACAAGAAAAAGAAGAAGGAAGAAAGCCATACAGTGAAAAGGTTCCTTGTTGTCTCCTGTCACATTAAATGTCAAATCTACTCATAGCGGTTATAAAATACTAGACCCATTTGCATATGATTTATCTTATTTATGGTGGAGAGAGAAACCCTGACCCAGTTCTTTCAATACATTTCTATACCTTCTATTTTTTTTCTCTGCATGATTTTTGCCCTAGTTTTCTCCAAGGCTACGGACACCTCCAGCACCCAGCCACATTCCTCCACATAGCATTACAACATTTCATTACTGTATCCTATTATCTATTGGATAGTGTATCATACACCTGATCAATAAACTTTGTTTGTTGTTGTTATATTGTTGTATTATATGTTTCATGATACACTCAATTTGATTTTACAGAAAGTTTGTAATTTTAGGAAATGTGCTTATTTGCAGTCTATGCTTTTGGTGTAGAAGATCCATTTATTATTACCACTTATATGTATGTATGGTAAATATGAAGCTACATTAAGCCGCTAAAATAAAATTTAAGGTGTTAATTTAGCTTCAGAACTACAGGAAGGTGGATTTCGTTACCATAGGAAATGCTTCATATTTACTGTATACATTTTAAAATTGTATCAAGCAAAAATGTATATTATTCCTTTAAAGTCCCCATGCACTCAAAAGTTTGCTTTGTTTTATGTAACTTCACTTGGATGTTTGAGCTTCACTGTGCAGAATGATATATGTTCAGAGTTTGGCTTCAAATTCATCTTCTACAGAAATTAAAAACTTAAAGATGTGTATAAATGGACAAATTCATGACATCACAACTAATTTGGGAGCCCACTGTGGTCCATAATATGCAACTTACACAAGTGTGATAAGGACACCTGATGACTTTTCAGTGGAGTAGGAGACATCTTGTGTTCAGCAGTTTTTCGAAAAAATATTTTCGAGATTTCATAGATTCTGGATTTTTCAATGGGGGATCACATGTCATTTTGAGATTTTTTTTTATCAAGGTAATAACAAACATCAAAACACAACGCATGGACCTTTAATCTCCCAGGTAGAATCCCAGGTAACCATCACAGAGGAGAAAATATAGGTCAGTACAACAACATCCTCTTGGTTCTCTGCTGTGTGGCACAAAAACCAATAAACTTGACAACTTATCTCTGATCGAGTGCTTCCACCTCCAGCCCCCACCATTTAGACTCTCTCAGCCCCAGTGTGGCTAGAGCACTGGTCCCATTTCTGGATGAAACACGGTCTCCATCCTAATTAACCCAAATGTGGATATTAATAAGATGAAAGCAGGTCTAGTCAAGAAACGGGGCAGATTGAGAGAAGGTCCTGATTTCAGAATGGTCACACTAAAGTGGGACACCTTCACCCCTCCTTTGACAGGGGAATAAAGCCTATTTCTATATAAAAAATACCCCCAGGCCCTTTTTAATTGGTCCCACATCTCATGAGGTTTGAGCGCGATGAGAAGCTGAGAATATCTACAAAGGGAGACTGCACTGTACAAAGACAGAAAAGAAGTGTCAAGTTGATGGAAACATATGACAGCTTTTTGGAATGACAAACTCTTCTCTTGCACAAAGCTTTCACAACTCAAAACGGCAATAAAGATCAGCCATTTAGCTATTAAAAGAAACCTATTATACATCATTGCTTCCATCTTTGCCGGTAATACTCCCACTCCTTCCAGATTCATGTGCCGTGTGAGAAATGGGACTTATATGTGCGAAGACAAGGTGACAGTTACAAGATTGTAAACCCGCTGGGGCATTGTCCTATACAGAGCAGCCATAGTCTGACAGATGAAACAGGAGGCAGGAATGTCAATATGTTCCCTTTCTCAGAAAAATAGAATGTGTGTTTCTTGCCATGAGTTTTAATTCTCATCGTATCATCTTTTATTGAGTGGGAGACAGTGGGAGACAGTGGTAAGACAGCGACGGATCAGAGGACACAAGGGAGACAAAACAGGAAGCAATGACTGGCACAGACATGACTCATCTAGTTGATTGCGTTTATGGAGCCATTGTCACTTCCTAATGAGCAGCAGAATTAACCAAGGTTTGAAAGCAACTGAAAGTACACACACTGAAATATGACTAAATCATTTCAAAATGAAATCAAATGAAAACATCTATCAAAACGTTCACTGCTACAAAACAAATGTGAAATAACATTTAGATCAGCTGAGAATAGATAAATCTAATGGAAGGAACTGTGTACAGCTGTTGGCACCACAGTGGCACGTTTTCCTCTGGAGTGCATCTGTCCTACTGGCCTGTATGGCAGCATCAGTTTGTGTGGACAGCAGCTGTACAGGGGGTCGGTTACTGTAGCCTCCTGAGTAGTCAAATGTTAGCTCCTCTTGGGTATCAATGTCACAGCCAGCAAATAGCGCCAGTCTAGGAACCACAGAGTGAACACGCACTGGCAGCATGAACAGATTGGGCAGACATGAGTGGTTGAGAAAGCGGCCTACGTTTCCCACCAGCGCCGGGTCCACAAACGTCTCGGTGACAGAACCTGTGCCCGCATGCTCCCTTACGGCGATGATGTAATTATTTTCCTCTGGTCCCTGTGCAAACTGCCTGTTTTTGGCCTCCTCAAAACTGATAACCTCCCCTGCGTACTCGCACACAAACGTCCCACGTGGGATCGGCTCCAGCGTTCGTACCCCCCAGCCCCTGTTCCTGGTGCTGAAGATCTCCAGCCTGAGTCTCAGCCCTCTCTGGACCACCCGGTTCGAGCAGGTGTCACTGCAGGTGCAAAGGGCATGACACTCAAAAACAGGGGAACAGTAACCGGCGTCGGTTCTGCTCATGTTCAGCAGTGTACCAGCGCTGTCATATGCCTGCCCATGAGTCTGCAGGCAGGGGCAGCTGGCAGTGGAGCAGGAGGGAGAATGACAGGAGCATCCAGGAAGGGTCACTTCACTGGGGTCGATGGTGCATCCTGGTCCCTCAACGTTATCTGGAGAATACTGAAAATTGATTATAAACAGAGGTAAAAATGAAGTCCAAAATGTCCATAACACATGCAAACTAATTAATCTTACTCAATCAACAAACAATGAATCACTAATTATTTTGATAATCGATAGTTCACTTTCTAAAGCAAAATGCCAAATATTCACTGAATCCAGCTTCTAAATTGAAAGGTTTTAGACTTTAAGAAAGTGTAACAGGCATTTTTAAAATATTTTCTGTTGTTTCATAGACCACAAAAATAATCTGTGGATCATTGGCAGTTGATTTGTATTGTTAATAAATATAAGTGGTCTGAATGCTTCTTGAAATAAGCCTGTTACTTTACAACTACATATAATGGAAGTTTAATCATATTTGGCAATGTTTTAACTTGGGTCCTTTGGAGTTAAACCCAAAGCTGGCTGACTTTAAATGCAGTCAAGGTCTTTTAGAACATAATGAGAATAATCAGGGTTTTTTTATTCCACTTCCTGCAGTAAATCAGCTGGTAATTTGTGACTATTTGCTGCCATCTGATGGTAAAACATTGTATTTTAATTTAAAGAGTTAATAACCAACACCAAGTTGAATTCTACATCGTTTAAGCATCACAGCATCTTCAATAGAGCTGAAATAATTAGCAGATTAATTGGCAACAGAAAATTGAAAAGCAACTATATTGATAATAGATTATCCTTTTAGCTTCTTAAATGTGATGATTTGCTGTTTTTCTCTGTTTCTTATCATTGTAAATGTAACATATTTGAGTTTTGGACAGTATATGATCTTACCTAAGTTCTGATCTGATAGGTGGGCTTAAATTGTATGAGATGAAAAAAGCATAACAGTTTAAAATAATAGCACAAAAAATATACATGGTTAATGCTTAACCAGTGTGTTATTCATTTTGATTTAATGCATTGATTGATGCAGGATGTAACTTGAATTTCTGTTGCTCACCAGTAACAAATGATCAAGTCGCAATATCTTTATGTGATTAGTTAACACTTGATAGATCATGAATTAATAAATGTTAATTAACAGTTACTTCATATGTTAAGTGAAATGCCACCAAATTAGCTAGATACCAGTTACCCAGAGAAAGGGCATTTCAGACCATCTGATCCGCCTCTCTTCAGACACACCTATCCTAGTGAAAAAGTTGAACTGTCAATAAGCTGGTCGTCAAAGGCAAACATCCATGTTGCTGTGTAGAATCATGGTCTTATTGTCACATTCACAAGCTACGGCATGGAACAGGAGTTTTATAAAAAGAACTAAAAAATGAATTAGATTTTGTTGTTGAAAGAAGTATAACACAGAAGAGAATGATACATTAAACATGTAGCTGGTGCCAGTTGACAGGTCAGGGCAGAATGAACAATAACTATTACTTGACTGTCCTGTCATCAAAAGGCATGGTGTGATCAATTACTGTATGAAGTAACTATAAAAGTACATCAATTGATTGAAGATCTATCAAGCGTTAACTAATCACATAAACTGAGTGACTTCAGTTATTCATTAATTAAGAATAATTTAGTTCTGTACCCTTATTATGAAGTTTAGTCTTGTTATGTTTATCACCTGAACAAATAAGATATTAAAAACGGCGTAACTAAAATGTTAGCATTAGTATAACCAGGCTACTATGACAGCACTCATTAGCATAATAGAGCATAGAGTAGTTTAAAATAGCAGTGAGTGGAGAGGTGTTACTATGCTGTAAGTCTGAAGTTACCTGAAATGCAGGAAATGTCTGTACATGTGAATTCTGTTGAATTAAAACAGGAACACTCTCCAGGCCGTTACTCAAGTCCACAATATGTCTGTCATTCACATTCATGTCTGAAGTTTCCACTGAAACAGCAACAGCAGCAGCAGCATCCATTCATCCATCCACGGCTAAAGTCAACAGACTCTAACTATACTGCTGTAACTTCCGCTTCTTCTTCTTCCTTTCTATTGAGTTTTATTGGCAGTTGCCAACCAGCTTACACGTGCATTTACCGCCACCTACTGGACTGGATTGTGAGTCAGCAGGTGTGCAGAATTAAAAAACAAACAAATGATATCCTATTCCATATACCCGTGTCCTTTAAATATTCCCTAACAAACTCCCTAATGATATGTCCAGTTTTATTTCCATCATCAATTTAACCAACTCCTGGCCCTCCTCCCTGTATTCATTACACTGCAGCAATATATACTGTTTCTGGTTGTCTTCATTGTGTACATGGTCCTGTTAGAAGCTTACCTGTCCTATTTAGTGTTGCCTGAGTCGAGCGATAACAATAATTTTCTGGTAATTGATTTAACCACATCTTTGCTTGACACAATTTTTATGTGTAGCCAGGTGAACAGGGGTTACAGTGGTTTTAGAGTTAATTTGTTATTTTTGTTGAGAATACACTGTCACTTTAAGACAGTGTATTCTTAAGGTGACTGTGTATTCTCTTTCTGGCTTTGTAACATGGCCACATTTCACCGCTTGATGCAGGCTACAATGAGTGAGTTAGCCTTCCAGATTGTGTAGATTTATTTGAATGACTTCCTTGTGTTTTTGCCAACATTCCAGGATCACCTGGTGATACTAGAGACGGTCCTGAAAAGGTTAAGGGAGACAGGGCTGAAAGTTAAGGTGGAGGTGTGCCATTTTCTCCAGCTCGAGGTCAGGTTCCTTGGTCACCAGGTCTCAGTCCAAGGCATAGGTTCTGATCCTGTGAAGATAAGTCCAGTAAAGATGTGGCCCATCCCTAGCACTGTAAAAGAGTAAAGGTCATTTTTGGGCTTTTGCAGTTACTACAGGAGGTTTATTGAGGGTTTTTTCCCAAATCACAGTGCCTCTTCATGTAACTGTCTGTGTCAAGGAGAGTAACCAGGCCAGGGCTAATCAGTTGTTCAGGTCAGCTTGGACCACAGTATCTAAAAGCTTTTGAGTGGCTGAAGGAAACGCTGAACTGCACTCCCTGTGTAGACTTATGCTCCCTTTTATACTAGAGACAGATGCTAGCAGTCTGGTGGTCTAGGTGAAGTTCTGTACCAGGAGCAAGGGGGGAAGAGGAAAGTCATGGCTTATGCCAGTTAGAGGCTCAGAGGGGCTGAAAAGGATTAACCCACTGTGCCATCTCTCCATTGCCAATTTAGAAGCCATTCAGCAGTGATGGGTTGCTCAGCAGATTGAAAAGCAACAAAATGTGAATATTCGTCAGAAGCTCAGCCAAGCAAGATTGTACTCTGCTCACCCCGCAGTGAAATATAGCAGTCGACCAAATTTGAGTGGATTCATATATTTCACACTTGCTTGTTAATGAAACCTATCCTCATATGCATGTGACAGTACAAAGCAATGAAATGAAACATGATTAGATTATATATCAAGACAAATATGAACTTTGGGTAAAATGGCATTAGCCCAGGTCTCATTCTGCACCACTTACACAGCATACATAATCAGGATTAATTTTAGCATGATGAAGAGAGAAGAGAGAGACTGACAGACAGAAAGAAGAGAGCGAAGAGACTGACTTCCCCATCAAAGTCACTCATCTGGGTGACAATTAGCAACACGGGTGTCGTGGTTGCAGACTGTGTGTGTTCATATTATATAAAAGTGTTTTGATTTCATCAAAGCAGAAACTGTCCTTTTGTCTAGTGATGGGTGTCTATGAGTATGTAAGTAAAAAGAAATATCCAAGTACAATGCCTGCCAAAGATTTTCTGCTGCAATGATTATGACTATTCTTTTAGCAGTTTGGCTTAATTAATGTCAATAGGTCTAGCACTTTGGTCAACATATTTCAACAATTACTGGATGGACTGTTATGAAATTTTGCATAGACATTTATGATTGCCAGAGGTTGTACTGGAATGATTTTGGTAATCCTCTTACAACTGCTAAAGGCCCCCCTTATGATGAATTATAACAAAGATGGTGACTATGGTGCACATTCTACCTGCTAAATATCAACAGGTTAGCATGCTGACATTAGCATTTGGGTTTAAGCATTACTGTGCTTCACAGCGCTGCTAGCATGGCTGTAGACTCTTAGTTTTGTTTGAATCCATCTTTCTCATGTCTGGCAATACATTTTTAAATTGATGGAGTGGCCCTTTAAATAGTCATTAGGGCCTGTACAGAAAAGACTCTGAAGGTTAGTGGTCTGAGGATTCTTGTAACAAGACCATTTTTTTCTCACATCAACTGTCACAAATGGATATGTGTGAGGTAGCTCATTTCTAGTATGGAAACAGGAAGTTTTCCATGATGCAGACTGGAAACCAGTGGTGGCCTTAAGTGTGATGCTTTCTAATTCCATGTTGTGAGGGACAGAAAGATTTTTCTTTGCACTCTCAGACTTTGGTATTTACTGATATGTATAGTGTGCATTTGCACTGGTATGAGTAAAATAACTTTAATATAGTACAGGAAGGAATATAAAAGAAGCACAAGTATGCAGAAACATATGGATATTCACACTGTGTTTGACAGTGCTTTCACAATGTGAAGCATCAGAGGCAGGCACACTTTACTACCCACAATCCCCATTTCTTGTCCATCACAGGTTGGTGGACTGATGTAAAGGGTAATGAAGGAGCATGAACATCATGATAACAGTCTTATCCCATGTGTTGCTAGGCAACAAATCCAGCAGGCATAGAGTACCAGGGCCTTAACGTCGTGACAATAATGGCCAATTATCAGCTGCCTATCTTGTATGAATGCTGTTGACTCATTGCACTGTTTACAAAGCTCACATGCAGCTCACAGTGCTTACTGGGTGTGTGGTGAAAATGAATCACACTTGTGACAGCTACATACTCAGTCTCCATAAAAAACAAATCAATCCCATGAACAATGTTCATACCACCAGTGACTCCAAGAGAGTGGACAAGCATTTCATAACATGCTATTATTGTACCACAAATGTGGAGTCCTCAGCTTTCTGAGTTCTTAAAGAGTCAAGCAAGTAACGGTTAAGTCTGAAAGGTTCCTGCAAAATTTCTCCTCACGTTTCATCATGAACTGTATGATCTGGTTTCTAACTCCCTCTGTAGTCCATTTGACAGCACAACACTTTACCACTCTTATGTGAAGCCCTTTCTCAAAACAAACCAGATTATAGGTCAAACTGGTACAGGTCTGACTGTTTGACTCCTACAGTGAGGGGACCTGGTGGCTCTGTTATGCTGTTGGGGGCATTTTGCAAGTTGTACTAAGTGATCACGTTTGACCCTTTTTTTTTAAAAATACAAATGTGAAAAATATTTTGATGTAAAATCCCTCAATAAATGAGACATAACAAACATTTACAAATGTTCAAGTGTGAACAGTTAGGTGCCCAATTTAACATTGATATACAGCTCCCATTCACTTCAAAGAGAAAGTGTGTCCAAACCTTTGACTGGTACTGTAGGTTTTTCTTGCCATAATCATTCCTCCTGTTCATACTGGCCATCAGATGATTCCTTGATAACGCACTTGCAAAGTAAGTGATCCAAAATCCACCCGCCTTCTTCCATGCAAAACATTTATTGAAAGGTTTATCTGAAGCTAATAGAAGCTTCCAGCTGTCCAAATGAGATAAATCAAGTCAATATCTTTCAACGTTGTCTTTTTAGTGCCAAAGTCCCTCTCTTCTATTTACTTCCACTGTAGCCCACTGTCCCATAACTTCATACGACAAACTCGGTTGGTCCACTGCTGAAGGCCCATCTAAGCTTTAGAGAAACCTTTTAATATATATTTGCACAAAATGATTGTGTGGACACACTCTGGATTTTAGTCCCCATCACTTAAATTGAGAGCATATTTCAAAGGGATCTTTTAATAGCTACAGTGAGGAAAACTCTATCTGTGTTCATATGGGGACCACACTTTTGTTTAAAGACAGACTTTAAGACTTTTTAATAACCACATGCAAAATAATGAAAATAACAAAACAATGAAATAGAATATTTTTATATTCTTATATGGATACGATACATCATCATTGTACACTGATAGTCCAAAATAGGTCTGCTTTTTCTACATTTTAAAGTGCAGTGCAGTATATGCAAACTGACGGAGCGTGATTGACATTTCTATTAGATGTAATAAGCTGCAATGCATCCTGGGATCATGGATCATACTTAAGATGGTTACGGGTACATCCACACTGAATAGCAGAAGACAGTAGAATGCTTCTGTACCAGTCTCTATGGCTTTAAGCATTCGAGGATTCTGCACTTTAGGCTACATCCTAATCAGTGCTCTCACAGACGGTTTCCTCCATCAGCTGTCAGCTGTGATATCACTGACTGAAGCCAGAAGTGCAGCAAAAGTTTTCATTCCTCTTTGAGAACATTTCTGAAGAAAAACTAGGAAATATTTACTTTGATTTTAACAAATACATTAGATCTTTCCAGTTATTAATAATCCATGTTAACTACTATTTCAAGTTAGTTTAGTCATAAGAGCTACCATTTAGGTGTGTTTTATAAATGGGTCAGTTTTAACAATCAAGATCTGTGTGGTTACTATCAAAATCAACATGTATACAGAGAAAGCATCAGTGAAAAATGCACATCCTCAGATCAAGATATGCTGTGCTTATTGAAGATAATGCAGCACTTTATTGCTCCATGTCGTTATCGTTCTGCAGAGTTTTCATTGCCAGGCCCCACAGGGTTACACTAGAGATGAACTGGCCTTCACTGGACCTGTAGGAACCACTATTAGGTCTGCTGCTAGACCCTGTAAGGGAACTGCAATGACTGTCTGTAGGAGGTAGGTAAGGCCTCCCCACCAGACCTCTGCCCATCTCCACTGCTATAGTTCCATTCTCCACATATGGACCATACACAGCCTCTTGAGACAGGTGGGGTTTGGTCAGTTTCATGTGGTCTGAGGCAGGCATGACTGTACTCCTCTCCTGGTGGGTGGAAGAAAGGAGGTGATGGGGCACCAGGGAGCGCAGCTCTGGAAGGGAGTTGGAGGTAGAGCTGGGACTAAGGTGCATATTCGGAGGTGGACTGTCTATTTGTGGTGTTGGTTGTGGTGGTGAAGGAGGAGGTGGTGCAGGCTTTGCTAAGCCTGTGTGTGGCATTATAGAGGAAAAAGACTGCTCACTGGTGGTGGCAGGGGGTTTATTGTGGCTGAAAGGTTTGGGAAATGAGGTGGCTCCATCTGAGCTACGCGTCTGGTCAGGATTGTCTGTGACGGGGCTGTCGGACAGAGCCCCCTTACAGTGCATGTTGCTGTGTCTCCTCAACATGGCCGAGCGGGTGAAGCTCTTGCCGCAGGCGTTACAGAGGTAGGGTTTCTCACCAGTGTGAGAGCGTATGTGACGCTGCAGGTCCCCTGAGCCGATGAAGCATTTCCCTGCATAGGTTCAAAATACACATTAACATAAACTATCATGCATATTGAATTCAAAACATACTTTTTAGCCTTTGGTTTTGTGTATTCTGGCAGGCTGCAAACAAGTATTCATTCATTAAGAGTCAAAACATCATGTAATGTGAAAAGTAACCCAAATGCAAATAGCAGTTAAATCTCATGCTCATATTCAACTATTTTGTCATCTATTCTTAAATAATGCAAACACGAAAAAGGCTGATCAGGATGACATGATGTCTATCATGCATCTAAAGTAAAGGGACTATATCAGCTCAGATTTTGGTTTTATTATGTTTTTATATATTTTTTTTTGTTGCTTTTCTATTAAAGACTGGTTTCTTGAATGCATCAGTAGTTATTCATGTATAAACACATCCCCGTTTATACAAGTTATTCCAAAACTTTTTCAATCCACTTTTATTTGAAACACAATCAAAACACACACATATCAGACCTGAAACAGTGTTTTGGGTTAATGGTTAATGGTCTGGTAATGATTTGCTCAACTGAACTGGACCGGTATATTAACTCAGACCGGGTTCAGATTAGGCTATGAGTTTCAGTTAAACTCATCAGTGTTGTCATTAGCAAATATTTTAGGCTTCAGAGATGTGCTCATACTGTGTGTCCCTGCCCGTGTGCAATAAAAGCTGCTCCTTTGTGCGCTTTTGCAGATCGCTCTTCAACATCAATTTGGTCTATAAATACTGAAACATCACAGCAACTAGTGTCCCCAAATACTTCTTAACATCACACTGAATCACCGTCCGCCTGTGAACTCCTATGATTCCTTCGTACAATGCACGGCAGTAGCAGCTCATCAATAGTCTATCTATTTTCATTAGCTGCTGACACAGCTGGAAGCAGTAGCTGCTTGACACTGCTGTTTACAGGATGTTATAGTTGATAAGTGTGGATGCTAACATTGTCATCTTTATAGTTATAGTTATTGTAATATCATTCTTAGTGTGAACGCCCCTTTAAAGACCTATAATTATGTCCAAATCCACCCTTTCATCAAAGGTGCGTCTTATTTATGGTATGTCTTCTGTGGAATCAGTTACTTTGAAACCAGAATGATGCTTCCTTACCACAGGTGGCACAGCTGTGTGGTTTTTCCCCGGCGTGGCGGGCCTTGTGCTTCAGAAGTTTCCTGTGCGTATTGAAGGACTTTCCACACTGGTCACAGGTGAATGTCTTGTCTGTGGTGTGTGTTCTCTTGTGCTCCTTAAGATTGCTCAAGTTGTTAAATCCTGAGGAACACGACAAGTGCAGTGAGTAAAGCATCTGTGAATAAGGCTCATGTTGTAAATGGCTTGTTTCAGCCTGATTTATTACATTTGTTCATGAGTTGGTGCACATTTGTGAGATGTGATCATTAGTATAATCCAGGCCGCTTAAATCGCTATATAAGACTCCATGTTCTGCTCTGTGTGTGGGGAGTTTCATTCACTTTAAAGTTCTGCAAAGACACTGTGCAGCATAAAGTCCTGCCTTCACAAATCAGTAGACAAAAACACAAGTTTAAGAATGGTAGTAGTAAGGTACGGAAGCGTATTGCATTCACTTGAATAAAAAAAAATCTGGTTTTTCTGAGTAATTTATTTGTTGGGTCTGTTTTTCGAGGTAATTATTTCTGTTTTTCTGAGTATTGTTTTTTCTGTTTTTGCAGAGTAATTTATTTTTATGCTTGGTTTTTTGGGGGAATTTTTTTCTGATTTTCTGAGTAATTTCTTTCTTTTCAATTTTTCGGGCTAATTTTAGAGGGCATTCAAAACATTGGATACATTCACTCTTTATTGAGAGTTCGATGTAATGGAAGCAAACATGACCTGCTTGTTTAGTTTAATCAAGTTTTACTTTGATCTAGGTTTAAGACACTGGGAGATTGTCCTGTCTTTAAGTCATATAGATGGTAATACTATTATTATATGTCTTTCTCCCTCTTTGCCTTTTCTCTCTCTAATTGCATATATTGGTCAAAAGACAAAGTCCCACCAAAAAGCTCAGAAACTGGGCATATGTGTGGAGCAGGAGTCACCATAGATGGGAGTCACTTGCAGGTTGGCTGTTCTTGCGAAGTATCTCGATAATTCAGAGAAAAGAATTACCACAAAAAACAGGAAAAATTACTCAAAAAAAACAGGGAAAAAAATAGCCAGAAAAACAGGAAAAATGATTAGTCAGAAGAACAGGAGAGAAAAAATTACTCAGAAAAACAGACCAAAAAATAAATTACTCAGAAAAAAATGTTTTTTTTTAATTCAAGTGAATGCAATATGCTTCTGTAGTAAGGGACCCTAAACAATTAGAGTTTGTGTTTCTCATGAAGAAAGGCAGAGGTGATCTATTCATTACCACTCAAAAGTTTCATTTGTACCCAAGTATGACAAAAACTGATTAATGCCACAAATGTTCATAAATCACTTGTGCATGCATCTTAAGAACACATCTGAGAACTACAAATGGATTATTAGTTAAGATACTGGTTACAGCTGTCACATACCTCTACCACATATATCACAAAGATGTGGCTTTTCTCCTGTGTGGACCACTTTGTGACGATGTACATCCCCTGATGCTGTAAAGCTGGAAAACACAGATGAATATTATAAAATGTATATTTCCAAAGTTGTCAGTTGAAAGGAAAAATATGTCACTAATGATGCCTATACTTAAACAAAACTGCTTTGTTGGGGCTTTAGCTCATATTTGGTCTGTTATTGTTGAGCTATCAATAACCACCACACTACTAGGGCCTAAATATTTGTTTTTGTCTTAACATAGGCAGACACATACAATTATAATAAACAAATGCAAGCAAACTAAAATACCCAAACAACAACTTTACCTTTTACCACATAACTCACAGATGTATGGTTTCTCTCCAGAATGTCGCCGCAAATGTGTCTGTAAATTTCCAGCCTGTAAAACAAAACAGCCTGATATAATCTCACCGTCTAAGAATAGCTGCTGCAAATCTGAATTGAGAACACAGATCGTACCTGTGAGAAGTGCCTCCCGCAAATATTACACTCAAAAGGCTTCTCACCTGAAACAAGGACAAAAATTTAGATTTAATACACAATTCCACTGTTTTAACTAAAAATGAGTAATTGTATATCACAAATGATTATAACAGAAATTACCAGTATGTGAGCGCTTGTGCAGCTCCAGGTTGCTCGGGTGTTTGAAGATCTTTCCGCACACATCACAACAATATTGTTTGTGTCCTGTCTGCTGTGGTGGTTCTGGTACTGTCTTCAAATCTCGTTCCTCTTGGTTCACAGGTGGGGAACTGGGGACTTGTGCATGTGTTGCTGTCTCAGGAACCTCCTCCCTGACTGCTGCAAGACCCTCAACAGGAACCTCTGGAGCCCCGGTCTGGATCACAGACTCTTCTTGGAGACTCTCTTTGGGACAGCTGAGGATGGGCTCACTGACCGATTCAGCACACATTTCCTCCAAAGCCTTCTGAGACCGTAGATAGTTGTATTTCTTCAAGTACACCGTCTTCTTTGGGCGCACCGGCTTGTTGAGCATGGAGTCTGCTGGGTCGGAGCTCGGAGCGTTTAAATTATCCGATGGTGTTAAAGAGGAGACGGAGTTCTTTTCAACTGCTGAGGATGTGCAAGCAGGATTAGGCTGAACTGTGTTTCCTGAGCATACAGGTGTGTGGTTGCCTCCCTGGTTGACCCCGAGCTGACACTGCGGCTCTTCCACCACCACCAGAGGGCCCGGGCCTTGATTCAAGGCGGCACTATTAGTCTGAAGTGCACTTTGTTTGAAGTACTGCTTACTATAGAAGTTCCGGAGCTTGTAGCCATGGACTAGCTGTTTCTCTACAGGTGCCTGAGCACTGCTAGCTGTTTCGCAGTTTGAGCTGCTGTTAGGCACAGAAACAGGCATCCTTTTGGTGTGGTCCACATCACTGTTGAAGCCTGGCCTCTGCGCTTCAGTGGGACAGTGGAGGTCAACATCATGAGGCAGACTGCTTCCAAGGAGGCAGTCGTGCTCTGAATTGAGCATGCCTGGGAGAGAAAATGGTGGGATTTCCACTGGTGGAGGACAAGGCTTGAGGAAAGCATTACACATACTTAGGACGTTTGGAACCTGCAAACACTGAGCAATGTCCAAGAGTGCTTGTACATTATCCTGGTTGATGTCGAGATGAGAGGTGTACATATAGTCCAAAATTTGACCAATACCACTAACATCCTGGATAACCAAATTAAACACATCATTCTTCTGACTGGGGGAGTTTTGGAATAAAGACCTGGAAAGATCAAAATAGTAAAGGTTGTAAATGTGCCACAACTTCATTGACTTGCTACTATGGAACTATAGATCTAAACGTACCTGAAATAGGAGCTGAAAGCAGCCAGGACATTTTTGTGGGCTTTGAAGCAGACTCCTTTGACCACCAGCATGCAGTCACAGAGGAGTCCTTGAATTCTCTGCTCCTGGAGCTGCTGCAGGAGGTAGGAGCTGTGGCTGGACAGGGTGTCCATCGTCACTCAGCTCCAACTTCTCCATCAAAAAGCAAATACATGTCACACAACAGGAATGATGATTTAGTCCTCCTTCTAAGACAGTTCTTGAAACGGAGGCACGTTAAAAGTAATGGAAGTAAGTGCTTAGAACATTTTGAAGCGTTTTAATATTCATACATATCGCAACAACCGCGCAGAATCCAGGAGCTCTGCTACGAGACCACCCATGCAAAAAATTGGACGAAAACTCGCCAACAACTACAACTACAAAACGATGCTAACCAGCCATAACGGTTTAATAAACAATGTGAATAGCTGCTGCACCAAACCCCACATAGGTGACAATTTCAACTGGAAATTTAAGTCGAATCATATTGTGAAGTAAATATATGTTCAAACCTGCATATAGGGATCTCACCTTTTATTTGGATGATGGGTCACTTTTTCATCGAGCTAACGTCATCTTACTTCCTGGTACAGCGTTGTATTTCGCGCCGCCAAAATATGAAAACATGAAAACGTGAACATTAAAATGTACTTTGGGGGCTTAAGTAGCAGTGGTCGTGTGGTTCATTTTAACGTGGCTGACATGCTGGAAATCGCTATCCATATGTTGTTCTCAATGCAAAAATAAATAAATAAAAATAAAAAACATGGTACAAGAATCCTTTCTGCGTGATCGGAACTTCTCTGCGGTTTCATTTTCACACGGAAGACTAATGATGTAGATACATCGCGTTTGTTTGGTGCGTTTCCCATTCCCACCTGCATTCTGAGAAGACCCGCCCTTACTCTCCTTTGATTGGTTCTCTAGCTAACTCTAACCAGTCTCCTTCCTCATGCCCAAACTCGACCAATCACAGATATACGTGCATTAGCCAATCAGAGGCAGAGTAGGAAGTGTATTCGCAGAATGCGGGTGGAGGGAAAAGGGGGTCATGTCACGTGTGTTTTGAAAAGTTTAGCACCGTGGCTAGAGAGATGTTGGGGGACCGTTGCTTCTGAATGCGATTTTTGAAACAAAGCAAGGTAAACATCGCGACATACCGTTTGGAGACATCTTCCACTAGCCTACAGCTTTTTTATTACATTTAGCGGTTTTAACCGACTGGTGCTAACCTTAGCTCATCTCAGCGCCGTGCCCACTTTCGCATGTCGCATTGACGTTTTCGGTTTAAACTTGAGGTGCCGTTTGTGTGAGTTAATATAACGTGACATTGTTCTAGTTTAGCCGTGTAGCTAGACGCCGTGGTTAAAAATGGTGTTTTTCACTTGCAACGCCTGTGGTGAGTCCCTGAAGAAAGCGCAGGTTGATAAGCACGTGTATATGTGCCGGGGCTGCCAGGTCCTGTCCTGCATCGACTGTGGAAAAGACTTCTGGTATGTTTTACTACAACACATTCTCTAGTTAAGCAGTCAAGCTAGCAGTGCTAAATGTGTGTATGATGTTGTTTCTGTGTGCTCAACAGGGGGGAGGACTACAAAAACCACGTTAAATGCATTAGTGAAGATCAGAAGTATGGAGGTAAAGGCTACGAGGCTAAGGCAAACAAAGGAGATGTGAAGCAGCAACAGTGGATCGATGTAAGCCATGCCTATCAATCACTTTAACTTTTCTGTATGTCTCAAGAAGCAAACGTGTTAGTTTGTTTTTAACCTGATGATTCTTCTCCTGAAGAGAATCCAGAACGCCATAAATAAACCCGGAGTCAGTGCAAAGTTGAAGGATGTGCTCAGACAAGTCAGTGCGTATGACAACGTCCCAAGGAAGAAGGCCAAGTTTCAGGTTGGTGCTTTTAGAAAACGGTATCAATAACTTATGGTGTTATTGAATGCACTGACTGACAAGCTGGGAGTTTCAGTAGTTAAAGGCAATCAAATTGAATTGTATTGCATGTTATTACATTTCACAGCAGATTGGGAATCAAATAAATGTGAAGAGAGTTGCTTTATGAACTTGACTATTAGATTCATTTGTAATAAATGTAATTAGCCTGAACACGGTGTCTTCTTCAAATATATAGCTCACCTTAAACAGAAAATAAATGCTACAACAGTAGTGTGGTCTTGAGGTAGAAGACAACTTCAAAGTGCGTATGAAATCAATTTTTTGGAAGGATTACATTGTTCCACAAAATGTACAGCACATTGTAATAAGGTGCATAACAAACACACATTACTCTATAGCTCCATTATCTTTGAGTTCAGTTGAATACAGAGGAACTTGCTACACTGAGAAATATGCACAAATGCACAACACTATGTAGAAACATGAGCCCAACACTCCTAAGTTGCAGAGCGATGGGATATTGCAAGGAAAGTCATAACAATAAGTGCAGATAGTGCAGGAATATGACAGCAGCAGCAAGACTCCAGCCATATGAACACATGCCGTGCATTGCACACAGCTTAAAAAGGTCGATTACAACAGCAATTCATAACAGTGAGTGAGTGAGCAGCACGATTAAAGCGATAAATAAAATAATGCATTATGCTCGGCCCTTAATCGGATCTTGCATGTGTGAACTAACCACCTTGTGACTTTTCCTCAGAACTGGATGAAAAACAGTCTGAGAATTGCCAACTGCAATCTGCATGAAGAAGTGTGGGACATTCTCAATACAGCCACTGACAGTGTAAGTGACTGTTCTTACTGATACTGTGTGTCTGCCTCTTTTCCTAGGCCTATCAATGTTGTCCGTCAACATAACAGATACGGTGGAAAACTAGTTTGAGTCAGTTTAGTTTGCTGATAAATTTAAGTATTCCACTGCCTCCAAAGTACATTGAAAACATGCTACAAAGAGGTTCCTCTTTCTTCAGTAATATCATATGTTTGCTGACTTTAAATGCAAAACTTCCCACTTTAATAATTTCCACAAAGTGGTTTTTGTAGTAAAAGCCAGTCAATTAACATATTGTGTTTTGCCATGTATGAATAGTGATGCTTGAACAGCCAGAGTTTGAGGTGACTTTTGTGTAGCACTTATGTCATGAGATGAGGAAAATACATCAATAACAAAACAGTATGATCCACTTTTCCTTGTGAGTTTTGTTGTGATAAATTCTATTAATGAAAGAAACTTCACGATTTCAATATTCTAACTTTGATCTTTCACTCACAATCTCACAGCCTCCCGAGGCTCCACAACAGACTAAAGAAGCCAAACAGACAGTAGCTGAAGTCAAAGTGAATACTAATGGAAATGAGAAGCAGAACGGTCAGCCAGATGTGGAGAAGAAGAAACTGAACAAACGGGAGCGTAAAGAGGCCCGTCAGCAGAAGAACGGGAAGGTTACTAAAGGACCTGAAAAGACAGTAGCACAGGAACCAGAGGAGGTCCAGGCAGCTACAAAGAAGAAGAAGGACAAAAAGAGAAAGCACGAAAATGAAGAGAACGGACACAGTGCCGATGATGAGACATCCAGCAAGAGGACAAAGAGTGAGTACGCAAAATGCTGAAGGGTCCACATATTCTGTTTATGTTTAATCTCTCTGTCAGTTTATTGTTATTAGTAGTAGTCTAACTAAATATTTGCATTAGCAGCTTTGTAAATTGGCCGTGTGCATTTTTATCCATATATTTGAAAGTGTATTCTTTAAGATATTGACCTGTTTTCCTCCATTCCCTGTTAACTGGAAAGTATTGAACTGTGTATTTTATGATTCACTTTACCACATGATTGTTTTATCTTCTTTAACCCAGTCAGCGAAACGACAGAGGATGATGACACACTCATGTCACAGGAAGATGAAGATCCAGCTGTTTCCAAAGGTAGTGTTTCCAATCCTGTGATTGACATCTGTCAGTAGATAAATGAGTTTTAAATATTGAAGCCACTAGGGGTCAGTGTTGTTTCTTTTGTTGACAGTGAGGAAATGACCCTTAGCAAATATTATCCATATCAAGAGCTAATTGTTTTTTTTAAAATAATACCTGCAGGGAAATTCAACTGGAAAGGAAATATCAAAGCAGTACTGAAAGATGCACCTGAACAGGAACTGGCGGTGAAAAAACTCAGGAAGAAGGTGAGTGAGGCATAGAGTGATTTACTTACTGAACAGACATGAGTGTACACTTCTTCTTTGTTTGTACAACATCCCATTTGACTTCTGAACCCAGCATGTGTTTCTAATAATCTTCACAGTTGCAAATTAGACTTATTTTTGTTTTAAAATGATGTTAAAAGCTTAATCCTCTTTTTACAGATTGTGGCAGCATACTACTCATTCATTGGTGATGGAAATTTTAAGTCAGAGGAGGAGGTGCTAGCGCTTTTCAACAAGAAGATCACCAAAAATCCCAAATTTAGAGTTTTGAAAGACAGAGTTAAACTTGTAAACTAAACATGTCTATATCACCCCTCTGGCATGAAATGTATGTTATTCTTAGACTTTTAAATTTAAAAGTCACTTGTCTGCCATATTACTTTGGATGTTTTTGTACAGATGAGACAACCTTGAAGATTAAATAATTTTATTACTGAAGTATTTGTCCTGTTACTTCAGAAATTGTCAGTGTTTAATGTATAAAATGACGATCGTGAGAGACGGCTGCTCTGTTCCACATTCCAAGCCCACGGTAAGGCTGGGAAATGGCACCTTATCTGTGGGATTGGATGTTGGAGTGGGGGAAGGGAAACGGGAGAGGTGCACCTGAGGTGAATTTGACTCACACGGGACGAAGCTAATGCACATTCCTCGGCACCCCGAACGAGGTTCACTTGGCCAGGGACACAGAAGCTCCATAGAAGCAAGACGCTTGGTGTCAGCCTCAGGTGAAGTTTTAATGCTGTCTGATTTTCCACCGCTAGAATGAGCAGCCTCTTTACCTCTGTGTACACACACACACACACACACACACACACAGGAAGAGCTACAGGAGGAAATATGCTCAGCTTTATGAAGCTCTGCTAATCCCAGCAGGTTTAACACTGATGCTCATTCATCACACTGCTTACCTGTAATTGTATATTACATGCTTTGGTAGTATTAAAATGGCGTTTCTAGTCCTCAGTGGGACTTAAAATTGCTTAATGCTGTTTTTAAAATCCAGACCGCACAGGATAATCAGAAACTAAAACTAAGCCCCTCTTACTGTTGCAAAACATATCTGGTCTTTGTTCAGTTAGGTATGGCCATTATGTTTTTTCTTATTAAACAGACACCCTGATTATTAAAGACTGAATTTCTGAAAGACGACATAACACATAATTTCTGTTGTAAAGTTTGATGACTCCATGTTTTTTCCTTCCACATGTGTGACAGTTACATGTTTTAACATTTTATAATTATTTTCTAATTATCATTAATAAACACTGTTAACGCAGTATACTGGGGTTTTGCTGTTACAGCATTTATTTGGTTTGGGATCACCTGATTTAGTGGCATATCAGTCAGCCAGTTTGCTAACTTTGTGACTTATCTCTACTTAAAGTTACATTATGCTTTAGTCATCATAATCTTTTATCTGTCTCTTGTGGCCACGGTGTTCAGTAGAAATGACACAGCATCACTTTAATGTTGTCATTACACAGGGATCAGTATACAGCAATGAGTACACCTGTTGTATGTTGCAGTTTGTGCTACTCCAGTTATTTCTCCTCTTGATAACAGTGCAAGTATCAGACTTCTAGGGGTGGCATCTTAAAGTCTAAATTTAAATTATTAATTCACTTTCCCCTTGATCTGTAGGTAGGTAAAGTGGCACACACCATCACAAGTTTCCCTGAAAAGTTGACTACATACTGGAATGATTGTAATCCCATTTATATCCTCTCATGAATTTGAAAATATAAATAATATTTGAAAAGGTATCAACAAGCACTGAATATTATATTATGGTAAGATTAGTTGCTGGGCTTTTGTTAGCTATTAGACTACTTTTGCTTAAGTTGATTGAATAAAAAGGAATAGACAAAACTGGGCTTTTGGAACAAATGTAGTAAAAGCTGTAACAATTAATTGTAGAGCATTAGTCACATTTCATCACAGCACTTGCTCTCCCTGGCTCATTGAAAGTTTCAAACTGAGAGTGAAGTGGGTCAAAGGTATCATCAGAGTCAGACTCTTGCCAGCACTATGTAAAGGTATACAACCAAGATAAGCTTTGGAATACAGCCAGCTTCTATAAATTGGACAAGGTTTAGGAAGGGTTTGCAGAAAAAGTGCCATGTCAGACTTTTTTGGCAAATATTCAGTTACCTTTTTTATTTGTCAAAGTAGTCTATGAGAATGGATTTGTGTGATATGAAATGTTTCTGCCATTGTTATTTATTTTGCATGACTGCATTAGACATGTCCTCTCTTTTGCATGTTACAAATGAATCAAACTTACACATTTCCCTATTTTTAATATTGGTCACAACCTTCTTAAGAATATGCATGTTTGACTTTATCTGTCTGTCCGTCATAAAAAACTACAACTCTCGCTTTCAATTGCGTCATAACAAAGCGACGCTGTCTATCAGGAAGTGCCTTCTAATAACTAGTTAGCATTCAGAGCTACTGTAAGTTAATGGTAGCGTCTACATAATGTTGAACGATAGCGAGCTGGCAACGTTGCGGAACAGATTCAAGAGAGATGCCGAGTTTCTTATGCAATCAACAACATCTGGTGACGAACATGAAAAGAGTAAGCGTTAAAAATGTAAAGCTGGCTAACATTACTAGCCAACTTCACCTGTTAGTTTGATGGCAGTTAGAGATGATAGCCACAGTTAACGTAGCACCATGGTAACGCTACTAACGTTCAGTTTAAAATGATACTGTGCTCTGGCCATTAATATCTTTACTGCAAGTATCGTTGTAACAATGATTTATAAAGCCTAGCTTGCTGGCTAACCTGAGGTAATTATAGTTGGAAAAATAGCTAACCCTTATGCTTACATGGTTTGAATGGGCAGTTTGTCCATTACTTAAATATATATAATAGAGAGACCTATGCTGATTGTATTTGCAACATTGTTAGTGTGAGGGGGTTTGTGGGCTGCTTGTACAGTGAACAATTGTCCAACTTGTAGGCCCTTCACTGGCAGAAATCCAGCAATTCTTGATTGTTTTGACTATGGGCAAACACTGTGTCAGCACAGCAACATAATACAGGGAGACTCTACTCTGACACTGTCTCCAATCCAGGGGTCATCTTTTTGCCAGTGTAAACAGATATGTGTAATACGAGCAGCAGACCAAACATTTGTCGAGTGGTCATCTTTTCTTTATTAATCTCTGTGTATATTATCTACTTTACATCCCTCAAGTTCTCCTTCTGGCTGCACAGCTTGCCATAGTATACCTTGTGTACAAGATGGACCACTAGGCATAACTTTGGTTAAACATGTAGGCCAACTTCTTGTCCAGGGCATGGAGTTCATTGTGAACTCTGCACAGAGCAGACCAGCATGCTGAAGCACTTCAGCAGCCAGCAACAGGCTCTGATACGTTTAATCAACCAGTAAATTATGGAGATTAATAGTTCTCTGAGAAGTAAGATTATCTCAAAGAAAGCTATCAGTTTCGCCCCTTAAACCAGAAAGGTGGGGATTTGCACATTCTCTTAAGGCAAGAGAAATCTCATATTTGGTAGGAAGTTCAGTACCATACTGTAACCCTTTCAGTGCCTTAGTATTAAGAGTCATGCAATGTGGGACTGTTAAACTATAACACTACTTTGCAGAATATCAAACTGACACACACACTCATGCAGGTTTTTGTAAATGTACAGTAACACTTGACAAAAGATAAGCGACAAAGATATGTAATGGGGGCCTGATATTTTACAGTTTAACATTAACTTATAAAATGACATCAGTGCAGTTTGACAGTAAACTTTACTGGGAATTTAATAATTATAAACAACTATGAATAAAGAAGACATGTAAGCATATAAATAAACTTGAATTAAATAAAAGGATCAAATGTACATAAAATGCTGCTTACGTTACTTTTAAAAATAAACTATATATATTGGCTCATATTGGACAACATGTACCAGGCCAATATAGGCTGACTGATACATTGGCTGGGCTCCAATATCAAAGCATTTTAGTGTGATAATAAAATTGAAGACTAGAGAAACTATTGAGGGAGTGTAAATAGTTATTCTGTCTTTGCGTCTTGAGTTTTGGAAAACAATGATCGATATTTTTCACAATATTCTGAAATATTTTAGACCTAACAACTAATTGAGAAAAGAATTATCAGATGAAGGATGCTCTTCAGTTAAACATGTGAATTGAAATACCCACTCCTCGTTAAGTTGTTAATTGTTTTCCATTATGTTTCAGGTCAAGAGGAAAAAGATGCCAAACCTCTCCCTCGAATTAACAGACACTCCGTTTTCTGGATCGTGGCATCCATAGGTGTGACCTACTATGTGGATTTCCTCAACAACATCATGGAGAACGATAATATCAAAAGGTAAGTGAGATATATAAGATGCCAGAATTTCCACTTTGATCTTAAATGTCTCGATCTCTTGCACCATGTCTAGAATCTTACATTCACTCACTCATTATACGCTATGTAATAAAGACTCAAAAGTAAACTCAAATGAAAAGCAAATACACTTGTTAATGGGAAGTCATTTCAGACACAGCTTCCATGTAGCAATCTCTTCATCTACATGGCCACTTGTAAACATCATAGTCAAGCTTCAAAGAAAACGCCCATGTTCTGACCAGTGGTAAGGCAGAAGCGTGAGATAACTATTCCACCATGACTTTCTTACAGTATACTATCCAGTAATGAGACACTAGTTTATTATTCTGTCCTGTATATGACCTTCATGAGGAGCATTTATTGGGACAAAAGGTGTTTGTTTACGGAAAATATCAAAAATATATTTTTTCTTTTCAGTGGTGTCATTGGTATCATGATACCTTTGAAACCACTGCGATATGATACTGCTGTGAAGCCCTGTGTGGTATTGTTATAAATGTCTTCTTTTGTATTTTAATAGGTTCAGTAAGTCTTTATGGACTCGAATTCAGGTTTTAAATAAAATGTCCTCTTTTTGAAATATTTTTGCAGTTGGTGGTTCAATGTGGGTCTGGTACTGCTTGGGATCTGCCTGTCTCTGGCCATGTTTTGTATTGTGTACCTGGAATGGTTCAAAGGCATCCAACACTACGACCATGAGTACCCCGCCATTCCTCCCATCACCACTGCAGCATTTATTGGTGCATCTTGCAGGTAAAATGGCAAAGTCCACATTGTACAATTACACAGGTGTTATTACTTAGTTGACCTGATTAGGCCTTAGACTGTACGGGACTGCTCCTTTTCTTTGGGTCAGCACCCATTACTGTTTAAGGGCTGTGAATCACTGGAGCACATAATACAGTGTGCGGGTGTCTTCCTTTTTATTACAGTGTGAGTTGAGGAAGCCAGTTCTTTCATTTAAATAGATGAGCTGAGCCGTGAGTTAAGTGAAGGAGAAAAAGAAGCTAAGACTGCCTGTTAGAGACAGAGGCTGATCTGAGGGGCTGCATAAAGGGCCAGTATAAGATAAATAAGGAGTTTTTTCTTTAAACTGTGAATCAAGGAAAGCTTCTCTGGTGGAGTCCAAACATATAGAGCTGGAAGTTCCCTTTTAAAACTCTTATTATAATTATTGTTATTATTATTTTACTTTATTTACTTTAGTGTAAATCAGCCCACCATTTTTTCTGTATATCAATGATGACCAGGACAGTTAAAGGTCACCTTTAAGTATGTCTGTATCTTAGCACAGCACAAGGTGGGACCTTTACTATAGCACTTGTTTTAGCTACAACTATTTATTGTTGCAGGATTGTCTGTGGTTGACGACGGGCTGAGAGGGGCTATGATCGTTAATGACTTGATTAATCAAATTGAAATGTCCCTGTTAGTGTTCTTGATTTGTACATTAAGGTGTGATTGATGGCTAATGTTGTTGATTGATCTTTAACACCTCAAGTGTGAGCTTTTACATTAATTGATTAGTCAGTGGCCACTAAACTTTCTTTGTGCTCTGATGAACTAATCTGCCTCATTTAAATAATAATAAGTCAATTTCTATGTAAATTTGCGTTGGTTGATCAGAGGCTATGATTAAAAGAATGTGGGAAGCCATCAAATGCAAAAAGTACATTTGGATGGTGCCATAGGAAGAGTACCAAGCTTTAGCTCTGTGTATGTGCTTGTTTTGTTAGCAGCACCAACCCTAAAACAATCACTGGCATTAAGCTTCCCTCCATCTTTCTCTGCATCAACTACAACATCAACATGACAGTACTGGAGGCACATGTATACAGTTGAATGATTCATCAATACTGATAGATACTTAACTTGTCATTCAATTAAGAAAGTTCCAGATTGTGAATGTGTTTGTAACATTTCTGTTTCTCTTGCAGTTTTAACATAGCACTATGGCCTGTGTGGTCCTTCTTCACTCCACTCATCCTCTTCACACAGTTCATGGGTGTAGTCATGTTCATCTCTATGCTTGGATGAATGTGAAGGGTGAGGATGATACTCCTTGTTTTTTAGCCACTTTTGTACATTTTAATTTTTATTAAATCTCTTTTTTTTATTGAACGTATAACACTGTATTCATTAAACATATGGTGTGAAATCATGTATCATTAAATATTTCATATTTAATACCAATGTTTCTAACTTGAAGAATCACAGTTTTACATAATCTCTCCTTTTGTTTTGCAGCTCCAGAATTCCACCTCATTAGCTACAATGTTGAGTTTTATATGAACTGTTTTTCCATTGCTTTCAAATATTTCTTACACAGCACTTAAATTACCAACTGCATTGACACATTTCATTAAACCTCAAGCACTGGTATCAACACAGTAAACCCACTTGCATAAGCCTTTGACCATAACACCACCACAATCTTATCTTCTCACTTATTATTATGGTATAATGCCAGCAAACCACACACACACATACAAATCCAGTTTCAAATGTAGCTGAGAAAGCATGCTCTCAACACAGCAGCTAACATTTAAAACAACTGTCCAAATGTCTCCAAAGGAAACACAGAGTAAATATTTAAGGTGCTATTTTTCATCCACTTCAGATGTAGATTTTCTCTGAATAGAAAAAAGGTAATTTATTATTACAGTAGTAAAATGTATAATATCATTTATGCAATAAAGAAGATAATAACACAGGCTAACTACTGCTTTTCGGGACGTACTGCTCTCTTAGTTCTTAACCCTGAAATCAATTCTTAAGAAAGGGATCTTTTTCATATTCATTTGGGATTTAAGAACCCCTCTCTGTGGTTGTTAAACTCTGCTTGTGTGTAATTGAAAATATTGATTTATCTTGAAGATATTTGTTCCTTTGTTATGACATGACCTGCCTGTTTGTTCTGCATTGCATATTTTCATTTCATGATATGATTAAAATGTTCTCCTTGTGTATATCTGCTGAGATTTGTCTGGACACAATGACCAGCCTTCCTTAAGCTTTAACCATAATTCACCACATAGTCAACAATAGTGTCTCAAATTTCATATGAAACCATCTGGCTTATTGTTGTTCTCCTTTGTCATGCTCTTTCTTCTCTGTCTGTCACACCCTTCCTTGTTAGTAGGCTTACATCTGGAGCATACTTTTTGTACAGTAGTTGTGAGAATATCTGATCTTTGTGCTGAGATAGCACGGCTGTTGCCAGTCGTTAGCAATGATTTTAGATGGCAGACAACGGGGTAGCTTGCTGAGGTGGTAATGTACTGAGAGTATTGACATCTGATTTTAGGATTTGTCATTGCTGTTTTATCCCAAAGAAGACAAACTAATTAAACCTGTTCTAAGAAAGCTTTTTTTCGGTCAGAGGGGAATTCATGTTTTGAGAAAAGCAGCAGACTTTTCCCATAAGCTGTAATGGTGAGAAGCATGCACAATAGCAGATAAATAGAATTCAGCCATCTGTGCATTTCCTACTGTGACATGTCAATATGTCTCCTGTGAAAAAAAGGCCCATGGCGTTTATGTGTAGAAATATGTGCGTGGCAGTGGAAAACAATTGCAAGAGGTGTTTCAACATTTTTAACTGTGTAATGAAAACAAAAATTTAAATTAATTTTTATTTTTTTCACAAGACTGTTCTAAAGAATGACAAAACCTCTGCTTATGTTCTGTAAAATGTTTTTTCTTTAATAAACTTTTGTAACTACTTTTAACTACTGCAGAAAAGTGTTATCATTGCTTTGCATTACAACAGCCACCATTTAAAAACTACAAGATTGCAAGATAATAGTTGCACCTGCAGTTAAATTACACAGAACTTGATAGAAACCCTATCTGTGATCAAGGTGACAGGCTTGGAAAATGATCTGCAATATAACATTTTATCTTGTTCCTTTTCATATATTTTTCATATGATCAACACAACTTTTAACTGTTCATATTACTACTCCAGTAAAAGTCTGATAGAGTCTAGAACAACATAAATCTAGTCTTTTAATTAAATCTTATACTCAGTTTTTGGTGATTCTGTTGTAGTATAGTTAAAGATCAATGTGGTCGTTCAATATCATCATTTTCAGACTGTTTGGAGTACCCCATTTACTGGATATAAAAGGCCAGATGTTTCACAGATGCTACTTTAAACCCACATATGTATCTTATTGCAACCAGGTCAAATTGAGTAATTGATTGTATTTAAGTACAATTCTAAATTGTACTTAAATACAATACTTGAAGTGTATTTGGTTACTTTTCACCACTGCTTAATGCTGACTGAAAGCATGAACAGGTGTTTATAGGTACAGGTGAGCAAATATTTTCCTTGTGGGTCTTATGAAAAAGGATCAAAGTCCATCATTGAGCGTTATTAATGGGATGCATCACATAAATCTCTGCAGAAGCGTCGATTAACAAAACAAGTCTTATCTCTTGGACAGATGGTAATAATATTAAAGTGCTTTTATTTCTGACAGCCAGGAGACAAGATCACAAAGGGTCAGTCCCAGCTTTATCCAAGATGCTGCTGTCCTGAACCGTGTGTGTCCTGAACTCACAGGCGATGGTCACTTTGGTCACATTAATCAAAGTGTTACAAATGAATAAGCAAAGGATCCATCATCTCATACAAAGCTCCACCACAGGTAGGTTATGTTTGTACATCAGCTTATTCTGTGTGATGTTTGGCTTTGTAAATAAATGTATTTTCTCATGATGGTAAAACTTTTACAGTTCACCACACTGTTATTGAATTGTGGTCTGACTGCACCCCATATCAGTGGGACTGTTAAGGAGTTGTCGCTGCAGGACAAACTAAAGAGAGCTGACAACACTTCCTAATTCAATCAAAAAGTTAAGACCGCGCCCATTAAAGCGCACTGATAATATGGCCTAATGAATGGATCTACTCTTTTCTCGTGTCGCCCAGATTCTCAGTGATCAGAAAATCAATACTCAACAGATAACATGACATGAGCATAGTCCTCGTGATGCCGTCTTGGGCCCTCATTCTGGCTAGCGAGAGAGACAGGAGGTGTCACCCAAGGTGGGAAAAAAGATTAAAGAAAGCTAATGTGTCCCTTTTCGATATCTCGATGAGAGGAAACTAAAAAAAAAACAACAAAAAAACAATTTGGCGTTTTGTAGCTGAGTGAGCTGACAGACCAGGTTAGATATATAAACGCTCGTGCGCGCAATGGCTGGCTATTATTCTCGCGCGCAGTTTGTGCCATGCGACCATTATTCTCGCGCGCAGTTATTGCTGTGCGTCCACTGTGTTTACGTTTGAAATGCATGGTTATCTTCTCAAAAGACTCAAAATACACATTAAAACTATTGAAAGTTGCATTGTTTGAATAAATCTTGACGTGAAAATAATATTTTGTAAATACGTATCATTAGATGGTCTGCTATTCAGACGGTAGGGTCAGCATTATTTATTTCATTTACATTTCTTCAGAAGTTTTCAATGCGAGGATCCTCTCAACAAACAAGGGACCTGTCCAATCATTTACTTACTACTATCATTTGTTTTTGTTTGGGGTTTTTCAGTCATCAGTCTGCGTTTATTAAAGTCACGTATTAATTGTGATTAACTTTTTAACTATGCAGGAGATTTATTTCAAATACACCAGTAATAATAACACATGTCACCAGTCCTATTGTTATGCTGATTGCGCGAATCCGCCCAGGCTATATATAATGAACCGGAGGTTACATGGTCATATCCAATAACAGCTCTCAGTGCTGATCACTGTTCTCTTTTCTGACATCCACTCACAAGCAGCTACTGTGACTTTCACCACTGAAATCTGATTCTTTTTTTAATTCTCAACTTGAAAGCAAACTTTGTTTTGCCACCACATCTCAAACACAGGTGGGCATAAGGAGCTGAGTTGGTGGCACCGTGGATTTGAAGCGCTGTCAGGACAGGTCACTTGCCTTCACCATGTTAAAATCGCAGGTTTGTGAAATGCCATCTTCCTTTTCATCTCGTATAGGCCTGTGTGCTTAACACCGGATAGCCACCCTGAGAGGATTTCAGCGGACCTGGAAAGACTGTCTGGCAGCGGCACTGAGGATTTGGGCTCCTTTTTTCTGTTATTGTGGATAATTCCGTGCTTAGCGTTTTTGCTTCTTTAGGTGGTGAATGGTTGGCACAGCAGGCTCAGTGATTTCTCAGAAACATATGGGAGTTTCAAGAGGACGGGGGTCTGGGATCACCAAAGACTGAAACGCAATCTCCCATTTTCAGTGACTCGGTGAGCCAGTTACACGACTAGATATTTCAGTTTCAGGGTTACAAGATGACAATGGCATCTATCAAGTCCATCTTCAGCGAGGCTGGACATTGAAACTACGTGACCACTGAGCCGGACCTTGAAGATTGAATGAGCATGTTTGGCACTGTACCTATCCATCTGAATCCCCACCTTGTAGCAACACGTTACGCACCTGGCCTCCCTCAAATGCACTTATAGCGCGCGGCTTTGACTTTACTCTTCTCTCGGCACTGCGATCTTCATACATTTCTCCCACCATGGTGGAACACAGCGGCCTGGATATTATGTGCCTAAACAAGTATTGTCACAGCTCCTCCTCGTCTTCCAGCTCTGAGCAAGAAAAGAAGATTTTCACCAAACTAAAGCTCAGTTTGTCAGGGGACTACCCGAGGAAGAACGCAGAGATCCTCAGCGGGCAGTACGGGGCCAATTTGCTGCTTATCGGTGCGGCGTTGATGCTGGCCATCGCGAACCATGGCCCCTCTGTCCAGGAAGAGCACTTGCTGTCCTTTGTCACCGGCCTCATGATCCTCCAGCTGATTTGGATGATGTGGTACATCCTGGTGAGAGACAGACGGAAGAACACGCGGACTGAGAGAGATGTCCATGCCACCACATGCTGGATAAGAGGTTAGTAAGATTATAGCAGGAAATGCGTCAAATAGCAAATTAATGGGAACCTTTCCATGTATTTGGAGTTTTAAAATGTCATCTTCAGTATGCCAGTAATAATTTAATAATAGTACATCATCCTTATGTGATGGGGTTTGAAAAGTGAGGCTCAAGAAAACCTGAAAAGTGATTGGTTTTACCATTAAACCCTGAGGAAATATTGAATAAGTTTGTTTCTTCAAATGTCAACTTCATTAATATTTATTTTTGTTTGTAGGTGGTTTGACTCTACTTGCACTGCTTTCACTGATCATGGACGCCTTCCGAATCGGGTATTATGTTGGCTATCAGTCTTGTGTGTCGGCTGTGCTCGGGGTATATCCTGTCATCCATGCAACTCACACCATAGCACAGGTAAATTTACAACCCCGCTTTAATTTCAACAAAGTGATAATCTTTCAGCGGTGTTAGACACTGTGTCTTTTTTTTCTGTGCACCACTTAACCAGGTAGGTCTTTGAATAATGTGCCCTTTGTTGCTCAGGCAAGTACACAGTTGCTGCAACAATATAATCCTATCATTGTCCATGCTTTAGTGCAATTGCATCTGACAGGGGAAAGGGACTTAAATAGTTTTATATTCAGTATATTTTTGCACTTTGATCAAATATGTTTTACTATGCTTTATTTTAGGATAATGTTTGGTCAAGTCATCATAGTAAGCTTTTGTGACTTTGTTTTTGGTTTTGTTCAGGTGTATTTTCTCTGGTTTCACATCAAGGACGTCATCAAGAGTTTTGAAACATTTGAGAGGTATGTGAAATATGTAACATTTTACTTTGAAAGAGTTCAGTTGTTTTCATATCAATTTAGTCATGAAAGAATGTGTAAAATATGAAATCTGCATGCATGCACATTAAGGTAAACTGAATCATAACACTTAACACATGCTATTTTCTGGCTGGTCATTAATCTTGTTTTCAACTGTTTGTTTTTTCAGATTTGGTGTGATCCATGCAGTCTTTACCAACCTCCTCCTGTGGAGCAACGGTGTGATGTCAGAGGCTGAGCACTTCTTGAACAACCATATGAGAAGACTCTCTGCCCTGGGTTACAGAAACCTCACTATAGGTAAGGGCCAAGGGGTCGATTGCTGACTTGTACCTGGATGAAAAGTACAATAGTCCACTTGAGAGCTCACTTCAATGGATAAAAGAAAAAGGAGGAGAGGAGGGTTGCGAGGGGAAGGGAGGTTAGCTCGGCAGCTCAGCAGGTCTTGTTTGTGTCGAACGTCTCTCTATTAGGTTTCAGGAGACACACAGCATTGCTAGTGCTGGGGCCCCCTCCCCAGCCCTTTCCCCACACTTCAGCCACCACCACTCTCCTTGGCAACCCCCCGCTTGACCTCAGACGGCTTTGTCCCAGGCTGCTTACTCCCATGGGTGCTGCAATTACAGTAACTGATACATCTAAGCCTAGGGTTGGGGGGCTCGGCTGCTCCTCCTCATATCCGGCTGACTGTGAGGCTGGCTGCACCCTGACTGTTGTTCCTTTTTTAATTAAAGGGTGCAGGACCATAGTGGTGGCCTTTGGGGGATGAGGGGTAGGAGGGGCTGAGGGGGCACATGGCAGGGTTGAGATGATCTCTAGAGGACAACAGCATTACCATAGTTGTGGCGGGGTTTACAAAGAGTAACAAGCTTAACATCAACATTTGGCCATCAGCATCTGAGATGTTGAAGAGTTTGGCTCAAGAGTGAAAGTTCAAGTTCAAATGATTAGAATATGACTGAATACTGACCATCGAAGGGTACTATTAAAAGTTTGTATGGAGTGGCCCATATCTTTATTAAAAAAACATCTCTCAGTCCATGTCTCTACTTTCAGTTCTCGAGGCCCCAAATATAATCTAAATGGAAGCAGGCCGTCGTCTGCTTTGAATTTAGTGAGAGCTTATAGAAATAGTGTTCTAGCTTTGTTGTTGTGGTGGTACAGATTATTGGAGTGGGAAGCATTAGCAAAAAGCTGTGGTTCCCAATATTGATTTCAGGACCCCAGCAAGGAGTCACAAGATAATTAATACAATTAAAAAGCTGAGATAAACAATTTAATTATTACTATTTGTGTGGATAGTAACCACTACTGTAATGACTACTGGATAATTTTACCTCTTCTGGCCTCAAAAAAAACATTCAAATGAAAAAAAAACACTTTAGTGAAATTGGTCACAACTAGTGAGTTCACAAGGACACACACAGTAATAAGGGGTTACAAACAAAAAAGGTTCGGGAAACACTGGATTAGGAGATAAATGTGAACTTCTTTCTTTCTATTCTTTCTGCATGTGAGCAAAGCAGTCCTCTCTCAGCTGATTTGCTGGAGGTGCTCAGAGGTAATCTTCCAGAAGAGACTGTGTTAATCTGTGAAAATGAGATGGCAGTTGACCTAAACACACAACAAGCCTGATCTGCATTTTAAAACGATTCTGTTGAAACATTTGAAATACATTCCACTAAACACAGAATAATGTTTGGTGGTTATAATTTTACCTGAAGACTTTTAAAGCATCAGTATGTCAAGATGAAATTCCATCACGAGGTAAAGTCTATAAGTCTATGATGTAAATGTCCCCATCCCATGAAATAGATTATACAAACAAAACAGGGGTATGCTGTGGTATCAATGCCTGATAGTTGGACGATGTTTTATTTATAAAACATTGACAAAAAGCATCAAGTAATAGCAGCATAAAAACAGTCCTCTTTCTGATCTCTCATGCATTTGTATCTGTTTTTGATTGGTTTTTGCAGATCACTCGGAGCCGTCCTGTAACTGCACCACCAGCACTTGCTCCATGTTCTCCAGCACCCTCAGCTATCTCTATCCCTTCAACATCGAGTATCACATCTTTGTCTCCGCCATGCTCTTTGTCATGTGGAAGAACATTGGACGGACCATTGATCTCTCCTCAAACCAGAAAAGGCTGACTACAAAAACCCAGGGCTTGACCTTAGGCCCCATTCTGGGTCTACTTGCCCTGGCCAGTACCATCGGGATCCTGGTTGTTTACATCACCAACGTGGAGCAATCCCTCCAAACACGTCAGTCAGCCATTTCTATGTTTTACATTTATGGCATAGTCATGCTCGTGTTCATGTGCTCTGCCGGTGCTTCAGGTCTGCTCATATACCGAGCGGACCACATGCCGTTGGACACCTCAAAGAACCCGTCCAGACAGCTGGATACAGAGCTGCTGTTTGGATCCTCTGTTGGCTCCTGGCTTATGTCCTGGTGCAGCATAGTGGCTGTTGTGGGAACAAACAGCACCCCTCCTTACCGCTGGACCAACCTCATCTACTCTCTGCTCATTGTGTTGGAGAAGTATGTCCAGAACCTCTTCATCATAGAGTCTCTTTACCGTCAGCAGGAGGGTGGAAAGCGGGAGGACCCAGAATTACCGGCTTCTCCCAAAATTTTCTCAGTGACTTCTTCTTTGGCCCCACCATACAATGGAATCATCAATCGAGCCTATGAGACTCCTGACAGGACCTGTGTCACCATGGAAAATGAGCACGAAGAGAACGGACAGGTGTACGGCGGTCCAAGGAAACCTTCTGAGGTGCCCCTGCCTGTGGGAAACAAAATAGTGGAAGCCCCGAATATTAAAAGGCAAATCCTGAAGAACATCGCCGTCTTTCTGATAATGTGCAACATTTCGGTGAGCATTTTTCTAGCTGAGAGTTACATGAGAATGAGGGGTTATGTGCCAGTCTGCTCTAAGCCGTTGCCCGGTAACCAGTGGAAACAACAGGTTTACTGGTCACAGTAAAATTTTAGTAACATGTAAAACAGCATATTGACGTTTTTACTTTCTGGCAAGACTAGCTGTTTCTGGCAAGGCTAGCTGTTTTCAGTTTTTTATGCTAAGGTAAATTCACCTGATGTTGGCCATAGCTTCATATTTAGCTGACAAATGTGAGAGTGGTATCAATCAATCTCTCCATCAGAAAATGAATGAGTATACTGCAAAATGTTGAACTATTCCTTTAAAGATAGAATTCAAATTGGATTTGACCATCCAAGTTTCCTTTTCTCACAGTATTTTCTTCATTGTGTCTGTCTCTTTATCAGACACAGAAATAACAGCTTGTTGTTATAACAAAATATAATTTCTTTTTTTCTTCCAGCTGTGGATCCTTCCCGCCTTTGGCTGCCGGCCACAGTACGACAACGGGCTGGAACAGGAGACCTACGGCTTCAGCATATGGACCACAGTTCTCAATTTTGCCGTTCCTCTGAACCTTTTCTACCGCATGCATGCTGTTGCTTCCCTATTTGAGGTGTTCCGCCGGGTCTGACAGAATAGTGCAAGTCTGACAATGCCAGATAACATGCACAAGAACACTTGTCACCACTGGCTCCCGAGAGTGTCTCACAGCGCAGGCGAACCGTTCAGAAGACGCTCTGGGTTAGAGTCCAACAGACTTGAGAGCAAGCCATGGAGATAAACAAAAAATAGATCCCTCGGTGAAGGGATACAGAAGAAGATGAATTTATTAGCCTGCGTTCCTTGAAGAATTACCTTGTATAACGTGAGGCTTCTTGAAGACGGTGATGAAAAGAAACTTTGGTATCAAGAATTTAAAAAAGGGCTCTTTGTACTTTTTGTTCTGTAGTCATATTTCAGTAGGTTTTCCTGACTGGTACATTATATAAAATGTCTATGCTGTATCTGACACGCACATTTTGTTCTGTTTCATGTTAGTGACTTCAACTATATAATAGACTACTAACTTGATTACCATGAACGTACAGTCAAGCCACTGAAACACCTATTAATCTCAAATATCATACAAGCTGATAGTACTGTATTTCACAGAACCACAAGTGCAATGGTGTATGCCTTGATCCATATTTTATCTGCATTTGAAATACATGCATACTGTATATGGATGAGGTTCTCATTTTCTTCTCTTAGAAGTTCAAGTAGTTAATGGAGCTCCATGTGTGAGCTACAAAAAGAATGACAATCTTTGCACAGCACTATGTTTTGAATAATCTTTATGTGTTGGACTATAGTTCTCAGAACTAGCACCTGCCTCCCGCAATGATTCAAGGTTCATCAGTGCCCTCCTATAGCATGATTATTCCCTGCTCTGTGAATATGAACTTAAAATTATATTCAAAATGGGTAGCACTGTTTTGATTTTGCTGGAGTACAATGTCAGATGACAAATTTACTGTCAAACACATGTTCCCTTTTGGTCTAACATTGTTCAAATCAGGTGTATCTATATTATAAAAAGTAGGAATCTGCTGAGACTTGACAGTCTTTGTAGTGGAACTCCTTCATCAGAAAGGTTCCAGGATTATTGCATCAATATGAATATTAAGGACTGTATGTTTACACATAAAGGCTCAGCTTTAAAAGTCATCCCAACCTGTGCCATTACACATTTCTTTTTGATACAACACTCACATACATATGTACTGTACAGTTTTATATCAAACCAATGTATCATTTCAGTAAGACGTCTAGCAAGTTATCAACCTGGTGCTATCCACTGTATTTGTTCTCACTATTTGTGCCAACTTGTAGTAAAATCCCTGTTTGTTTGTTTTTTAGGTAAAAACTGCAATATTATATTATCTTCTTTGTAAATACTTTCATGCTGATCAAAATCATTCAGACACTGTGTGCGATTTTGTGAAATTCTGATGAAATGGTGCTCATAAGAAATGACGTGTAAAACAGTGATGAAATAAATGATAGTTTTTTCATATACGAGGCTTGTCACTTGTCTTATATTATGCGCACTTCTTAACACTAACAATGTTCCCCCTACATTTTCACTGGACTTTTGAACAAGCAGCAAGTGTAGTAGACCCCTACACCACAGGATGGCGCCACGTATATGCTAGTTTGACAGGCCACTCCATAACTCCTGTACTACAAGCAACAGCTTGGATTATTGCGCCATCACTTCTTCGTGATCCTTTAAGACAAATAGTAATAAAGCACACGATGATGCAGTTAAGCCATAAAGAGTAATAAAGTTTAGACAATACAATTAAAAAACGTATGTCTATAACTACATATGAATCATCATCCTGTAACCATTGACTCAATAACTTCATTTATTTCTCTCGTGTATTTTCTCAAGTTCAATACCAGAAACAATATTCCACACGTTTTCCGTGGCCATTGTCAGTTCCATCTGCATCAAACTTTTGTATTTTAAACATATGCATTCCCCCGGTTCTGTTACTGTCTGTATAATGGCTAAACTAGTTGCCTAAATGTTGCGTCGGACAAAGGTTGCCTCTTGACATGACATCCCGAGATTAGTTTACTCCAGAGAATTTGGCGTCGGGAGATTATTTTGACGTTGTGTCAGAACGATTTGACTGGAACGCAGACACATCTAAAAATATCCATGACGTTTCAAAGCCGGAAACGGCACTGCTGCTGCTGCTGCTGTTACAAAGACGCACGACGACGCAGGGCGAGCGGAGCTCCTGCTTTAACATGCCCGCAGAGAGTGCGACTGTGACTCACCTGTTCAGGCACCTCTGAGAAGTGGATGAGCTATGACCTCCAGTGCGCGTTCGACAGAGGGCAAACAACCACCAGTGTTTAGTGACACTCTAAAAGTGTTCCTCATTTTAAAAGACCCATAAGCTTCTCTCATTAAGGCGCGTGCAATAAAATACAAAAGTTTTCTTTAAATATCAGGATGAAAGTGTGTGTAGAAGGGTTTTGGTGGTTTTGCAATTCACTGCTGCCTTTTCATGATACTGGTTAATAAAAAGAATGAATCAAATTTGGACTCGTGCTTCGAAGTAGTACTGCAAAAAGAATGTTCCCAATGGGGTGAGGGGTTGTTGTCTAGAGATAGATAGATAGATAGATAGATAGATAGATAGATAGATAGATAGATAGATAGATAGACAGATAGATAGATAGATAGATAGATAGATAGATGTGTTTCACACTATGAGTTTCTGACTGCCAGGGACCGTTCGCCGTTTCAGCACCATGGACAGTTCTATCACTGTAGACTCTATATGAGGCTCAGTCCTCTGTACAGTGATAAAGAGTAGGCCTTCTTCTGATTGAAAATTAAAAATATGTTGAAATATTTTTCCTATATAGTCCTCGCAAAGTTATATCTGCTTTCACTGCAGTGTGATGTCAAAAACACATTAAACGTCCCAGAGAAAGGACAATCTACAGATATAAAACTGTCTGGACGCTTGTAATTACGCAGTTTGTAGCTTCCAAGAACCCTCAAAATGTTGAGAGCTTTTGCACACCCCTTTTCCAATGCAGTGCAATGCTGTGCGTAGCACCACGCACAAAGGAGGCGTGATGGTGTATGCGCCCAGCCCTGGTTAGGTTAGTGTGTTGGCTGCAGGGACACCCTCCTCTTCCACACCGCGCTCGGACTAAGAGATTCACAGAGAGAGCCGGGTCAGACTACCGGGCCGGCAAGGCTGCAACATGCGCTCGCCACAGCATGCTGCGTTACAGTCCCTAAGCGCGCCTGGCGCGTCGCTCGGCTCAGTTTTAACGCGCTCTCTTGTCTCTTTCCGTCTGTTTTGCACTCAAAATAAGGCTGTCAGCCCAGCGAGTCAATGGGGACTATACGGTGAGTTGCTGATGAATGCGCCTATCCACGCGCACGAAGTAATGGACTGCAGTTTTACTTGAAGAAGCACATGGAGAACCCAGCCAAGTATCTCTCGACGGTGCAGGGGATTGACTCTGCGCCGGCACCCCTCGGAGAGATTATGTGGAACAGCACCGAAACCGAGGCAACAGGCGACGGGAGGAAGGATATGGTCGTGCGTACAGTGACGGGCTGTTTGCTGTCCCTGCTGATCCTATGGACCCTGCTGGGGAACATCTTGGTCTGCTCCGCGGTGCTGCGCTTTCGGCACCTACGGACCAAAGTCACCAACATTTTCATCGTCTCCCTGGCTTTATCGGATTTATTCGTGGCCGTCCTGGTGATGCCGTGGAAAGCTGTAGCAGAGGTAGCGGGATATTGGCCGTTTGGCACTTTCTGTAACATCTGGGTCGCTTTTGACATTATGTGCTCCACCGCGTCCATCCTCAACCTCTGCATTATCAGCGTGGATAGGTACTGGGCCATCTCGAGCCCCTTCCGCTACGAGAGGAAAATGACCCAGCGAGTTGCCTTTGTCATGATAAGCATCACTTGGACGTTGTCTGTGCTCATTTCATTCATACCGGTCCAGCTAAACTGGCACAAAGCCAGCGGTGACGACATGGCTGGGACGCACAACTCTTCCACGAGTCGGCAGATGGAGGAGAACTGCGACTCCAGCCTCAGCAGAGAATATGCTATATCGTCATCTTTGATAAGTTTCTATATTCCCGTGGCAATTATGATTGTGACTTACACCAGAATATATCGGATTGCACAAATACAAATTAGAAGAATAGCTTCCCTGGAGAGAGCGGCAGAACACGCACAAAGTTGCAGGACCAACAGAATAGAGTGCCAACACCACAACACCTTGAAAACGTCAATTAAACGGGAAACCAAAGTGTTCAAAACTCTGTCGGTGATTATGGGTGTCTTTGTGTGCTGCTGGTTACCTTTCTTCATCCTAAACTGCATGGTCCCGTTCTGTGACAGGCCGGCGACAGACCGGGATGCAGGTCTGCCGTGCGTCAGCGAGACCACTTTCGACGTATTCGTGTGGTTCGGCTGGACCAACTCTTCCCTGAACCCCGTCATTTACGCATTCAACGCTGAGTTTAGGAAGGCCTTTGCGAGTTTATTGGGCTGTCGCTATTACTGCTCCAACACACCAGTGGAAACTGTTAACATCAGCAACGAGCTGGTCTCATACAATCAAGATACCCTGATCCACAAAGAAATCGCAAACGCCTATGTCAACATGATTCCCAACGTGGTTGAATGTATTGAGCATGAAGAGGCTTTTGACAGGATTTCACAGTTTTCTCATAACAACGAAAACGTCACTGACTCAGTGTGTGACCTGGAGGACTGCGAGGCAGATATCAGTCTTGACGGGATGTCACCATTCACTCCCAATGGATTACACTGACTTCAACTTGTGTCTCCCCGTGCTTAGTTGGATGTATTGATAAAAATGTCATCGTTAATTCAGTTCCTTCATCATAACAGCTCCTCTCCACAGGGGGGGCCACAGGTCACGGTCCACTGACCTCCTCAGCAGCGCCCCTTACAACTGGTGAGGGATCATAGTGACTTGCTCATGGACACTTAAGCAGGGCACATGTCTCTGCAGCCACCAGGTGTCCCTGCCGCCACTATGCGTCATATATGAGATGTGATGTTGTTGTCCTGTTCTAAAAAAAAAAGTGATGTGTAGGTGTTTATTTACATGACAAGTGAAGTCTGTGTTCATTTGTTCAAAGGTTCAGTGTAGTTGAAGCTGTTGTTTACTCGGAGGCTCTACCCGGAGTGTCTGTGTCTCATGTCCATCCACTTGGAGGAGAAAATGGATTCATGAAAGAAACTTTTTTTGCTGCTTAAGAACCTCATGTGTATCCAGTGCCCGCCTTTCCACTGAGTATGAAAACTGAGGGCAGCCTTACAGACAGTGCAACCAAGATAGTTCTGTTCAAATGTAGTAATTTCAGCGCCTTATAGCTCATTCAAAGAAGAGTTTTGAGACATGAAAAGGAATGTGTCGTATGGAGTTTAAGTTACATGATGCCAAAATGCAGTATTAAAGTGTTTACCCACTGATCCCTCCCCAGTGACTCTTCAAACACACCTGCTTTGCACCGATGGACTCTTATGCAGTTTGATCCAAGCTCAGATGGCCAGCGGCTTTGATGGAGATAAACATGATGTAAAGGCACAACATCTACTGCTAAACATATAAAAGTGAAATCATTTCAACCACAATCAGCAGAGTCATTTTTATCAGTCACAATATTTAATCTTTTCTGTGATCTGTCTTTTCTTATAGAGGCCAAAACTACTAAAACTCTTCTTATTTATCAGTCACATCCACTCTTACTGAACACACAAAAGAAAAGAGAGAATCACCTTCAGTTATTATCTAGAGTGGATTTACCTATATGACCAAAGATTTCAAGGTGTGAATTAATAACTCAGATACAGTAAGACCACAGTTTTTGTGTCAATTAGAGATATTGTTGCTATAGAAAGGCCACACAAGGCCACTTGGCCAACTTGACTGGATGTCATACATCACCTCTCCCACACCTCGTTATCTCTGTACTGTACAGATGACTTGATCTGAATGTATACTACTGTCCTTTAAACAGTGAAGTGTGTCATCATTTGTCTAATAAAATGCTGTCATGCTGAGAGGAACAGAGTGCTCTGGTATCTTCCTGAAGGTGACATTTTATAGGTTCCCAAATGAAAGTTGGCAGGTTGGAGAATTTTCCCCTTCAGTGTAACTTTAATCTTTACTCTTACTCAGCACTGACATTATTTTCATGCATATCCAGCTCTGACCAGTTGTTTTTTTTTGTTTTTTGTTTTTTTTGGCATTTCACCTTTTTTAGGTGGTTTGAGTAGGTAAGGACGGGAGGGATAACATTCAACAAAAGGTCCTCAGGAGATTAAAACCACTGTGATTTTGTGGTGTGCATCTCATGGGGTGCCGGACAACCCATGAGATGTGTGAAAAGTAACAAAAGAGAGGAAACATTGGAGCAAAGCACACCCTGGAGACACGGCTCTGTTTCTGTATTCCATATCTTACCATTTGCTTGAAATCCACATTTATGTCTTTATGTGGCTACCTGAGCCTCAGACTCTAAGCAGTTTTTAAAAGTAATTATCTCATCAAGATGAGTGTCAAGTATTGGGCAAACTGATGTGAGATGAATTCAGGTCAGACAATACTAATATTGTGGCTGTTTTAAAAAATGAAGTCTGTGCCATGTGTTTCATCACCTCTGCCATCTACTTTGTCTGCATGCCATGATAATATAGCTGAGTTTGTTTTCTTCTCACCAAAAGAAGCCATATGCTCACGTACCACATTAAAAACTAGATCATTATTTGTATTTTTGTTCTGTGTATTATCATATGCTCTGTTCCCTGACATGTACACAGAGACCTCAGAAAATAACCCCTAAGAACATGCCGCTTTGCAAAGTTTATGGTCACATCCAAGACATCTATCTTCCTGTCTGCATTAAAAAAAATAGTCAGGTGCCATATGACTATTGACAGAGGTTTTGTATGCTGTAATCATTCTTATAGTTCACAATGACCATTAATAGATGCCTAATTAATACTGTTACATTTTAAGTGTTGGGAACAAAATCCCTGCCATCTGTGCAAAAATGTATTTTTAACATTTATCTGAAGCTAATATGAGTAGTATTTAATATGAATAGGAGAAATTATTACAGAAAGCAAAATCTGTTTCAATGTTCTTTTGGGCATCTGACTGTTGTTTAAAGACAAACTTGAAAAACTGCAAAACCGTCCTTTAAAAGTAAGGTTAGACACTGTTAAACATGTACTGAAAAAAATGCTGAAAATGTGAACAAAACCATATTGCATAACTCAGAAAATGCAATTTAGTGTTGGAAATGTAATCTAGATGAAGACATGCGAATGAGCTACATCTCTAAATGATGATGATGATGATCAGAGGCAAAATTCACATAGCTGCTGGGTGAAGTAGATTAAATGACATCCAGACAAACGCCTGTTAAGTGAAACCCTGAAACAGTGCTTCAGTGTTGTTCACCTCCAACCTCCAGCATGTTGCTGATCCTCATGATATGAAAGATGGGAAGGGGAGGCAGGAGGATTGAACTGTGGAAGAGGTTGTCAGACGTGAAATGTAGCTGATACAGTATCTTAGTGACAAGTCGCCTGCCTGTGATTAAACCCAAGATCAGACACCATTATGGCAATCCTGATCACACCTGGAAGAGGGATGCTCTCTGTCGCTGCTTTAAAAAAATGGGAAGGTTATAATTGAAGGTCATTATTTTAGATTCCAAAAGGCCATAAGTACTGCATGCAATCTAATTGAACCGATATTGGAATTATGTCTTCTTGTTAGTAATTGGTCCTAAATATTTTCAAGCTATTTTAAATGTTCTACATAAAAATATCATTGCACACTAAAGCAAATTTCACTGTGAGCGATAGGAGCCTTTAAATGAGTAAAAAAAAGAAACCAGCACCATTCCCAGGAGACGAGATGTTTACTTGTTCTCTGTGTTGTGTCCTTGCAGTGTGGAACAGATATGAAAGGTTGTTTGACCTCAATACTCAGCCGTGAGAAGAGGGCTGGAGAGGAAGTGGAGGCAGGCTTAGGGGGGTTACACCATCCGTCAGGACGCATTCATCAAAATCACTCTCTTTCCTCCTGCACACATGCACACCCAACACACACAACACACACATCCACATCTAAGACACAGAAATGCACAATTGTTACAAAAGATTTTCTCTGCATCTTCCCTTTTTTTTACAGTGCACACACACTTTTTTGCTTTTTCTATTTCCTCTTAATTCTCAGCTCATCTTTATATTCGGATTATTTTTAAGCCACTTAAGGAAAAACAGTTTTCCTTCACCTCTCTGAAGAGCAGGGTAAGCACAGTGAGTGACATCTCGTTGAGCTTACAAAGATGCACGAATGACCAAATCAGGCCTTACCTGTTTTATCAGGTAGTCATGTTATGAATATCCCCCCATCCCCCACCTCTTCCCTTGCCTCACAACTACCCTTCCTTTACATCGTAACTCTTTCAACTCTGCCTAAATTCTAACGATAAAAAGAAACTCTGTCATTGATGCTTGCTCTTTGGGCCTGCACTTCTAAGAGAGAGACTTCATTCTGATTACCAAGTCACAAATAGAAGAACAATCCCACTCTGAAGATCAGACGTTTTACTCCTTTCACCTCTCTCTGCCATCTCATCTACTTCCTATCGCTGATGCAGTGTGTGGTTTTGAGTTACTGTCAGTGAGCTTGAATAGAGAGAAAGAGTGGTGTCTCTTTCTCCAAGAGCCACTTGTCCACTCTGTATGAAAGCCCTGAGGCATGCACAAACTCTGAAAGCAGCAGAGACAGCTTTCTATTTTGTCTCTCTAATATAGGATTCTCAAATATCTAAAGACAGTGTCTGCAACATTTGTTTATTTGTTGAGAGGCCCTTCCTTACCCACCTACAGTCAAGCCCGAAATTATTCATACCCCTGGCAAATTTTGACTTAAAGTTACTTTTATTCAACCAGCAAGTTGTTTTTTGACCGGAAGTGACACAGGCGTCTCCAAGAAGATAAAAAGACGATGTACAAAAGGCATCATTGTGGTAAAAAAAATATTTCAGTCAGCTTTTATTTACATTTGAACAAAAAGTGGCATGTCCAAAAGGGGTATGAATAATTTCGGGCTTGACTGTATATCTCATAATTACAAAATCTGTATTAAAACTAATTCAAACAAATGCCGAGGCAATTCAGATTCAAAACTGAGATTGTAATTTCCATATCAGGTCGTAAGAACCCTTGCTGTGTAGACTCCGTCATGTATGAAAGATTAATGAGAGTCCGCATGATACTGGATCTGTCCCAGTTTTTGGTATCTCATATTAAGTCATAAACTGTACTGATAAATGGTCTCAGTAGTGCAAGTTACAATGAAATGCAATGTAAATTCATAATTCACGTGTCTAAGAAGTCTATTTATAAGGGGAATTAGATGTAAAAGGAATCTCGAGCAGAAAATGTTAATTTCACAGATGAAACTGAAACAATCAGCACAAGTATTGTATATAAGATAGAATGAGATTGATGAGGCAGTAACAACCCTTTGTTATATCAGAATGATAAATATCAAGCTGACACCAGCAGCTCAAGCTACTTAAATACATGTAAAGATACAGCACTGTATTTATACAGGTGTTAGGTCTAACTCTTCATCATACTAAAAGTGCAGCAGTATCCAGCAGGTGTTATCTGAACTTCAATCACTGATCAAGTTAAATATAAATTAAAATGTAATTTTTCAAGTTCTTTGGAAGAGAAGGTATATGCTCTTTGCAGACATTAAACAGCATACGCAGGAGAGTGAACTGCTGTTGTGGGAGGAAAATATTGACATTAGCTGAATAATTTTGGCAGAAGCAGAGGTCGGCTTATTAGGAGCACCAGTGGGATTAGACTTTCACTCTTCTGCTATTTAAAATATCCACACATAGATCTGCAGAGAGGAGATAAATGTTTCCCTTAAAGCAGCAGCAGAGTTCATATTAACAGCAGACTTCATGCGTGAAGTTCACTTGCTGAACAACTTCTGCCAAAACTTGTCATGGGACCGTCAGAAATGAGCTATACCCCAGCAAAAAAAAAAATGATGTCAGCAGCAAAAAAAGAGCCAAATGGGATCAGAAGTGAGAGATTTCTATTCTCTTAACTACATTCACCTTAGCCTAATGCTAAAATACAGTAGCCTACTGAATTGATTTAGTTTCACGGTCCCTCTGTTGTCTCACTTGAGTGACAAGCTAATGTTGCTATGTGGCAGATGCATTTTAAAAAGTTAACAAACAGCTTCAGTTTTATTCACATTGTTCCATCAATAGCCTTTACTTGACTGATGAAGTGGGTGAGCACCTTATTTTTTTCTCTTCTGCATTCTGGAAAGACCCACCCTGCCTCTGATTGATTGCTTTTGTTGGTCAGGTTTCAGCATGAGGAGTGAGATGATTGGGTAAGAATATCAGGGTCAGAGTCAATCAGAGGGGGAAAAAAAGTTATGTGTCAGATGGAAAACGCTTCTTAAGAACTTTTGATTCTAATAAATCATAGCATAGCATGTTCATCATTGTTCCCATCTTTCAACAATAGTTTGCCTTAGCACTTAGCATTGTTAAATCATTCAAATCATGATGAAACTAATCTGAGCAGATCATCAAATGTTCTATCTGCAGGTTCTATCTTCATGTACTGATTTTACAAATGCCTATAAAAGTTTGCTAAAATAGTTACATCAATCAATCTATCAATCAACCAATCTTTCAATCAATCTTTATTTATATAGCACCAAATCACAACAACTCTCAAGGCACTTTACACATAGAGCAGGTCTAAACTGTACTCTTTACGTTTAATTTAAAGAGACCGAACATTCCCACTTGAGCAAGCACTTGGAGACAGTGACATAAAAAACTCTCTTTAAACAGGAAGAAACCTCAGGCAGAACCAGGCTCAAAGTGGGCGGCCATGTGGTGTGCTGCAGCATGAGTAGATATTGCATAAGAATATCTGCTTTAAATGTGGATGTGGCCAAAACTAAATAGGGTAGTCTAATTGCTTTGTTAATGAAAATTAACATTAGAGCCAAAAGACTATTCATAAACTGCGGCCAAGCATATAATCACTCTGGAAACGTCCGTATTGTCCTCTAAGCCAATTTATTTCACACACACAGCTCTTAGTTTGATGTCTGCACCTGCAACAGAATCCCAATCCTCTGCTCATAAATTACCATTGTCCATCCTCATGGGGGTAGAAATCAGGCCCATGAGAGACAATAACTCACAGGTCTGCTGTAGAATAATAGCTTTTATGATAATTAATCATTGTGCTTCATGGTAATAATTGCTGTTGCATTTTTCATTGTCTCATTCAGTTATGCACTGTCATGTTTGTGCTCTGTTAACCTGAAGGGGATGATCTGTCTGACAGGAAGTGTTTCCAAATCACATCATGTTATAGGAGAGACATTGAACTGATAAAACACCAGTCTATACATAATCAAACAAAAGTGATAGCAATCAGTTTGAGATGACAGACGGTGTCCGATAAAAATATGCACAGGCCTGTCATAATGAACTCTTATTTCCTGTAGAGCAGCAATCAATTGTCACTGAGGAATGCTGAGGATGCTGGCTGAACAAAAGATCCCCAGATGATTGATTTATAACACCAGGAAGTGTTAATGCTGGTGACCTACAGCTCATTTGTACCCACAAGTTGTCAGACCTGGTGTGCCCTCTCTTCAAGTGCTTTCATTGGTAAGCAGGGAGTGTTATATACCACACTCAGAAAGGGTTTTCATCCTTCACATAAAAATGTATAACTCTTGCCTTATTGCTATCTGACTCATATTGAACCTATGCAGGTAATTTGCCTGGTGGTCCTTTGGTAAAACAATTCTTGACTGCACTGACAAGCTATTACGATGTGGAAACACAATTATCAGCCATGGCTTTGTTCACTATTAACTGTGTGATGACCCAATAAAACAGACTAGCATAGAATATCAATGTATGTGGTATGAACACACTGCTTCAATCATAGAAAAAGCAATTATGACAACCATATATCAAGTAATTATGTCTCAGTGTTACATTATGTCTTGCTGTGCGTATTAGAATGATGGCTTGGCAACTCATAATTACAAAAACCAGATCTAACAAATATAAAATCTTCATCTCATATTTTACAAAAGTGCTGTCTTGTAATTATAAGAGGAATCTGACTAATCTGAAGAGATCTGCAAAATCCTCCTACAGATCAGAATATGCTTTTGACCTAATCTCAATGATTTAAATTCCTGTACAATGTGGATGCTGACATAATAATGGTAACAGCCACAGCTTATTTTATGGTGCACTAATAAGACGTAATAAACTGTAATTAGAAATCATGCAAAATACCTCATCAGACTCTAAAATACTATGCACTATTATACCATATTATACTTTTTAGAATTAGAAACAAAATCTGAGATCCTAATACACTATTGGGCACCATTTTACAAGATCATAGTCTAATTAGAAATCAAATACAATGCCATATCAGATCTAAAGTGTACTAAAGCTACCCATCTAATCTTTCTGCCAAATGATGCTTTAATTAGACTCCAACATGGATCTATGACAGCTTACTTAGAGAACACAGGCTGTAATTAGACAAATGTATTACCATATTATAGCAGACATACCCTATGGTATAATGGTCATAGGCATGGCCTTTATTTAGATAGTTTTACTTTCTTACAGGGTCATTTGTTGTTAATGAGAAGAAAACTGCTCAGTAAACTAAAGTCAAACCACATCTGGTCACATGGTCACCACTTCACAAGTTCCTCATAGCCAGGATGTTCTCCAAAGTCCTGTGGAGTTTGCATCCTTACACTGGCTTCCTATTCATTACAGGATATAATTCAAAATTATTCTGATTGTCTACAAATCACTCCATGGTCTCGCCTGTGCATATATCTCGGAGCTTACAAACCAACAGACCCCTCAGATCCTCCCACCATAGCATGCTGGGCTGTAGCAGCCCCACGGTTCTGGAACAGCCTGCCAGAGGCCATTAGACAAGCTGAGTCTGTTGGTACATTTAAAATGCATCTAAAGACTCCAATTGCAACCACCTTCTGTGTGTCAGAAATCAAATCAATTGTTGCATATCATACATATTTAAGGTTATTGAGAAACACTTTCCAACTACTTAAAACCAAAAAATCATCCTACAATCACTGGTTCATGTTTTTTTCCTCTCATACTTTTATACATCAGGTTCCTTATCAGCAAATGGTGCTGAATGAATTCACATTACCTGAGTTTGATATCAATAATTTTCCATCATGCTACCATGTCCCTACCTAGCCAGTCCGGTTGCTCACAATTAAAAGAAAGAGCATTGGTATTGGTCCTGTATTATCGCTCTTGACAGAAACAGGTTGGCCATGACACTATCAACACTGTCGGATGTACTGTATGCATCACAAGGCATTAGCAGCGTATTCAGTACAACATGCTGCGATCGGGCTGTCAGGCTTTCAGCTCTGCTTTTGTCAAACCCTGATGATAACAAAGAGGCTCACATATTTGTGCTAGCACATCTCGGAAAGCTTCGGAAACAGAATGATGTCTCTTGGTTCAGTGCGGGACTCTGAGATGAGGTGAACAGATGCTGCTCTTCGCGTTGTCTTTATTCTCTGCGTCTGTGAGCCTCAGACTCATAACTGAGCCAGCAGTTTGTCTGCTGGACCTCAGCTGTACAGCTGCTCCAGAACAATCACAGAGAATCAAAACAACATAAACAAGTCTATGCTCATCCTCTAGAGATGTATATCAGAGGTTACAGGAGCAGCCATCATTTCAAAAACCTTTGTGTTATCATCTTCTCCAAACTCCATTTGGACACTGATTGTTTAGATTGTCGCTCTAATCAAAAGGCTGATTACCCGAAAGCTTATGTTGTCTGCATGCTTGCAATTATAATCCGGGATATTTTCCTGCTAGTGTGTAATTGCCACAGCATCCCACAAGACCACTGTTGGTGACATGATTGTTGTATGAGGTCTGATCATGCTGCGTACAGATGTGAAAGGACAATCACACTGTATCTTATCTCAACTAGTCACCCTGGTCACTATAGTGATCAAGTAATTAGTATCAAGGTCTGACTAACTGAAAAAAAATCAGAAACATAATTTCCTTCTTCCATTTTCCTGATGGAATTACATTTCTATAACTGAATTGTTCAATGATATTGAAATAGGAAATATAAAATGTAATATAATCCACAGCCCACAACCAAACAGTCATACTGTGACAATTGCATGTTTTGAAATAAGGACGATAATAGTCCTCATGCCTCAAGACCTCCCAATGATTGATTCATTACTTTTTATAATGTATTGTTGGACATATACCACACAACACAACATGTATTTCTCTTTCTTTATCTAGAGACAGAATAATTGAAAATGGTCTGTACGCCTACATCAGAGTCAGACAAAGCAATAGGCTGTTTTGAAAGTCCTCACAGCACCTCCAAGAATATGGCCAAAAGGTAAAAAGACATTTTTTTTAATGGAACATTGCTGAGTATAATAAATAATCAATTTGGTCCTGCAGATAAGGGAGCAGATTAAATGCCCAATGGGGGAATATTTCTTGGAGAATCCCCTCACAAAATAAGTAAGGGCCTGTTTCTCATACTCACACTGTCATCATTTGAAGTAGGAGCAGGGTGGGGGGAGTGGATGTGGAGAGCAGAGGTGGTGTAACTGAATCCACAGTGCTGACCTGTGTCGACACAGAGAGTCAGCCATATTTGATCAGTGGCAGGTATAGGTGGGTATAGCCTGCTGCTGGCTTCAGGTGAGATAATCAAAGATATGTATCCATATTTAATGATTATTTTACTCTGTACAGTAATAATAAAATGTTTCGAAATGTAGAACCAGTCTGAAATCTAAAACGTGTTTTAAAAAATGTGGATAATCTTATAAAATGAAATGCATGGTTAAAGATTAAAGGTAGAATATGTAGAATGAGCAGAACAACGCCATCTAATGTCTCGAGATCGTAGTCGCAACAACCAAAAAGTAATTCCAGCAGTCGGGTTGCCAGGTCCGGTGCCGGATTTTATTTTAGCTCTAACTCTGTAAATATACCACTTTATCCACATGTCTAACCTTTTTAGGCGAGAAAGTAGCCCTTTAGATCCACAATGTGACGCTAATTTGTCCAAATAATATCTGCTTAAAGTTTTGTTCCTGCGAATTCGGAGCCACTCAAGTTAGCCGTAGCGAGTAACGCACTTCCGGTCATTTTCACAAAATAAAACACCCGTTGCCTTTTATTATTAAGAAAACCATAACGATAGAGTTGGTGCTTTTATTTTGAAAACAGGAAGCGAACATACCCTCGCTGTAACTGACTTGAAACCACCGAGGTACATTACATTGTAACGCCAGTGGGAGTAGCAGCAATGTCTCTGCATGTACTGCCTAATCCTAAACACAGATTGGCTTGTGTGTGGTGTCGTCAGAAGCAGAAGAGGCTCACGGTCGTAAACATCTAGTCACGTGTACTCTGAGATGGACGCGCAGGTCAGGAAATGACGTAATCGGACCATATGTGGTTTGTTATTTGTGTTATTACATTACGTGTTGGACTAAATACATGGACATATTGAGGAAAATATTCCGGTTTTATGAAAACGGATTTCATATTTCACAAGAATGGATACTTGGCGAGCTGTACAGAAAGTCCTGAGTCATAAGATGATCGTTGTGGATAAAGGGAAGACTTTGAAGGTATGTTAGGCATCATAGCTTTTCTCACTTAGCTGAATGGCTAGCCGAGCTAATCGGTAATACTATTACGGCTGTGAGCAACCATATAAGTCGTGAGTGGTCTTGAATGAATCAGAACAATCTAAGCTTTCCAACAATGTACGGCATGAATATATATGTTTGAGGGTTGGTGTTTAAAACATTCAGAAGAACGTGTGGCTACCTCCTAACATCCGTCCCGTCCCGTGAACGGAACAGCGTGCGTTAAGAGGTTAATGATCAAATATCAAAATCCGAATAGCGTCAGAAAGTCAACCCACTCTCCACATTTCCATTGCTACCGTTTTGATACTTCATGGTACACAAACAAATAGCATCTCATATGAAAGCTAAGACCCTGGCGAGTTCAACAGTACCACTATTATTGCGCTAAAAACTCAGTGAACCAGCAGCATACAAAGGTAAACAACCACTTATTTACAGTGACTAACAGATATTCTGTCTTACCTTCGAAGTTTTGTGATGAAAAGTTGTATTTGAGAGCAAAAAACGCTGGTTTTAGTAAGTCCAACACGGCCGTGTTTGTTTACAACTCCATTTCACCCAGTGCCAGCCTACAGTAGCTGCACCTGAACAACAGACAACCCTGGCAACCCGCAATTCCGGCCGTTAATTGGCTTTTAAAAATATTAACTCAGACTAAATATTTTTTTTTATGGAAAAGCAATACTTTCATTCTGTACCCCTCAAAACGCCCCGTGGCTGTATTATTTTAGAAAAAATATAGCTTTTAATAAATATTCTACATATTCAACCTTTAAATCAGTATTTTCCCAACTCCTGACCACAATGCAGTATCTAATTGGGGTGCCTGGTCATTTGTCAGATGTCTGTGAGTTGTAGTAGTTCCACCAGACACCACTCTTCAGATATTTCAAGTGTTTTTGTTCAAAGTTCAAGGCCCAAACAAAGACAATTCTCAAAAAGCAAATGTTTTTTTTTAAATCAACAGAAATGTGTGTTTTTTTCATTCATACTCCATTAATCCTCTAACAATCTCTCAGACTTATCTGAGTCCAGCTTGTAACCACTTATGAGAGAAAGCTTAAATTCTGGTATCAAACTGTACTTCTATCTTCACTTTATAACATCCTACCCTCTGCAGAGACAGCTGAGACTTAAATCCTCCAATAAACCACATAAGTCTGCTATGAATGAACAGATGAGACCTGTATTTGTCCATTTTAAAACCACACTATTAATAATGTCTTCAACACCACTGAATTGAACAACTAAACTGTGGACCAGCTACAAAAGTATTTAAACAATCTAAAATGTAGGAGAACATTATACTGCAAAGTAGCCTTGATACTTTGGGGATATTCCATCAATAAAACATCTATATACTCAAGCAACACTGTGTTCATCTGAAAACTTTGATATTAAGTCTCTCAATTTCTCAATGCCATTAAATAATCATGTTTAAATAAGCAACAATAACATTTGGAGTTTGTATTAGTTTTTATTAAGAGTTGATCAGCTTCTTTATCAGGACCATGTGTGTGTGTGGTTCAATTCAATTTAAATGACGGCTGCCTTGCAACACGCAAATGACCCACCAGTGTTTGGATTCAATTGTTGCCAAACTCACAGAAGTGTGTGATGTCACCTTTGTCCACCTGAAACCAAACCATCCAAAGGACGAAAACACAAATACAACAATATCAAATGTGGAAAAAAGACAACAACTGAATATTGTGTGTTCATACAGAACCCCATCTGTCACAGTAATCAGCTATCTGAGAAAATGGCTTTTTTCATGCCTGAAAAATATTTCACCACTCACTCGCATACAGGGTTGTTATTCAGTCCAATCAATTCATATTTCACATTAGATAACGATGGAGATAGGTCCCTAAAGTGAGTGAGTGAGAATTCATGTCCAGGTTAATCAATGAAAAACAATCTCTATACAATCCAGTTATTAGCTCTGGTGGAAGTGGATTTAAGTGTTGATGGATCAGTAAAAAGTTGTCATTTTTCCTCCATTCACCATGGAAAACAAACTGATTAAGGGTAACATGAGAAAAGAATAAGTCATAAGCTACAGCAGAAGAAAAACAACAAGATAAAAGACTTCTCTGCGGTTAGAACTGAAATCATCTTTCCAATGTTTTGCTATAAATGCCCTCTGTTTCTAATCTGAGCCATTAAGATTTCATGCTATGTAGTGCAGAGCATTTCCTTGAGAAATGGGGCTTGATATTATTATATTAGAGTACAGTTTATCCATCAAGCTGTCAAGTGAACGTTATGTAAACTACGGATGTGACAAAAAAGGAAACAAAAGGCACATTTCAATTAAGGAGGTGACAGCAAATAATGAAGCGAGAAACACACACATATCCATTTATCAAAGAGATGAGGGTCTGAATAATAATAATAAAAGGTTGTGTTCTTTATTACCACATAACACCACAGACATCCGTTCAAAGACAAAAAAGAAGTGCTCTGGATAACATCTGAATGCTCTAATTCATGGCCAGACCAATTGGTGATGGTAAATGAGAGTTTGTGCAGTTTTGACATTTTTATGAGCTTATGTTTCATGGAGACACTTCACGTTGTCTGAACTGAGATGTCAGATTTGTCAGGCCCATAATGAGAGGTCTGTCACCATGTATCTGAAAGAAATATTTTATTGCTGCACTGTATGCAAATAATTTCATGGCAAAAAAAGTGAGAAATATCAATTTCCACGTGACTTCAATGTATCAATGTGCTATGTTAAATAACCTGGTTAAGGAGATGGTGGTGAAAAAGTTGCATGGTGTTTCAGCTGACAGACAAAATACATCAAAATGCTGGATTTCATCATTCATTCCATATCGTAGCAGGTATAAGTGTGTGGGAGCAGTGTGCCATTAAAAATCTCAGGACTCCTTCACTCCAGGCCAGTACATCATACCTGAGCAGAGTTCAGATTTTAGGTGATGGATGATTGCAGACTTTCCATTTTAATTCATGGTTTTGACTGTGAGGAAAGTAGATCTGCATACAAAGAGAAACGAGAATATTGTCTTACTTGAATAGCTAGTAAGAGAAAGATCAGATCTACAGTATTTACATTATTACTATAGTTGTAAAAAGATGGGCCCCTCTTTCATCATCTAGCTATACATGAGTGTGAAATAGGAAACCTGAGCTTCGTGAATCATTGTAAGACTAAGAAAATGATTCATAAAGATACATTGAGGATCTAAAAATGCCTGATGGCCAAAACCTTTACCTAATCAAGAGTAAAACAGAGATTTTCATTTTCATTTCTAACTGCTTCAGAGGTTTCATTGAAATGTTCACGTGTACAAAAACACTAGGTGTCCCTTTTGATTCTACCTTAAAATTGGATAAACAAATAAATGTGTCATGTTTTGTGCCTTAGGTTTTATAGTAATAAATTGGAGCTGGAAGTTGTTTCGTGTGCTTTTGATCTCTGCATATCTCAACTACTCAGAATCTTTTATGAGTCAAACTCTCCTTATGAGCAGCTCATCTAAAATGCAGCAAATACAGCAACAAGGATCTTCAACAATCAATATTTCCTCTGTGGTGGCCTCTGTTCAATACAAAATTGATTTTAAGGTTCTTTGGCTTTTATGTCATTACTGATTTATCACCAGTGTATCTTTAATCTCCTATTCCACCTCCAAATACACTCTAAGACTCCTCTGTAGTTCAGGTCTTCCCATGTCATGAGTCTTATCATGATTCATTATATTATGTTAGGAGTACATTCATTTTATTTGTTGAATGTAGCTTCTCTCACAGCATTTCAGTTAACACACCTTTCTGACACTGGGCTGTATGTTTCACTCCAAAATGCCTTGATAGTCTTGTGATTTCATTGTGCCCTACACACATTCAAGTCACCTAGTGCCTGAGGCAGCAAAGCAACCCCGAAACATCACTGAGCCTCCTCCATCTTTCACAGTAGACATGGTGTTCTTTACTTTGACAGCTTATTTTTTTCTTCTGTAAATATAGGGTTGGTAGGATTTACCAAAAAGCTCCACTTTTGTTTCATTCGGCTTTTTTGTGTGTCCCTCTTAGAAGTGGGGTCTTCAGCCATAGTGCCCATTCTGTCTATTGTAATTGACTTGAAGATCAGCTTGGATAGCTTTACTGAACTTTTCATTGGTTCTTTCCCAACCATTCCAGCAATCCTTCTGCTCAGTTTCGGGCCAATTTTCATGTTGCGACCACATCCATAAATGTTGTCTACAGTTCCATGGGGCTTTAACTTCTTAATGATATTGGCAACAGTGGTCACATGAACACAAAGCTCTTTGGAGATGATCATGCTTGGCTTTTAACCTTTTTCAATGTCTTCATTCTGTATCTGTGTTCAGTGTGATACACACAGGGTCTGATTTACTAAAAGTTTGCGTGTGTAAAAATGTGTGCAAACTTGACATCACTTGCAAAAAATGTGTTAACCTTTTCCACTAGAACCTGATCACATTTCATTTTGCACTTGCAGCTTTCTGCTCGTCCAAATTCTCCATTCAGACACGCAAAACCCTCATTTAAATACTGCTGTCTCCACCCTGTTGCACCTGTTTTCATTTACACAGTTATTCTTAGTACCCACTATTTGGGATCTCAGTAAATCAGGCCCATAGTGTAACAAAACAGCAGGTCTGTAGCACACTAGCAGTACAATTAACCCCTTATTGCCATTTTTATAATAGCAGCAATCAAAAGCAATGTAATAAAATAAAGAATATAGACTTACAAACAACTCCAACCGCGTACAACCATTTTCTCCCTTTAAACTGGCTGCATGAGTGATTATAAGAATTGAATACACCTGTGATACTAAAACACAATAGTTTGCTTAAAGTACCACTACAAAGCAATTCTTTCTTACAGTTTCTAAAGAATACCTATCATTTTGTCCAGGCTTTTAGAGTGTCTTTGTAGAATAAGCACAAATGTAGTTATTTTCACAACTTTTTTTGTTGTGTTCCATTGCAAACACAAGCATTGCAAACCAAATATCTTTTAATTTCAACACTGTTCAGGGCAAATGGTGTATTATTTTAATAAAAAGCAAGGGTACCAATAATTTCGACCGTGTTTGTATAAATAATTTGACTTGACAAGTGGTCAGTGGTTTTCTCTCCTCATTTTTTTTCTTATCAATCCAACTAACTGGATAAACTGCATATCTCATCAACAGTCAATTTCTGGCAAGGCTGTTTAATTATCCAGTCAATGAAAATGCTATTTCCAATTTTCACCTTGGTTTGCAGTTTATTATTGAACAATTGATCCCTCTTGTCAAAAGGGAACCTGTTTTTGTTTTTGTCTGTACTTTCTCAAGGGCACATTATGCATGGAGTGTCTTGCTCAATGACAAGAGTGCAGGCTGTTGATGCTGGTGTCTGTTTTACTCTCAAACATTACACAGATCACTGAACTCACACTCATGTCAACATACAGGTTTAATGTTGTTGATGGATAGAAACATGGAGAAATGATGAGTTATAACACTGAATCAAATGCTGGATGAGCGTTACCATGTATATTGCATTAAATCTGGATCACAGGTCTCTTGATTATGGGATTTTTCACTGATTTGCTGTGTGACAGTGTTTCAATGTTGGAATGTACATCTGTATTCAACATTTTGGGAAATACTCTCATTTGCTTTTCTTGCCAAGTTTTAAATAAGCTGATCAAGCCCTCTAATTTATTCTCCATTCACTTTCACTGAATCATCAAATTGTCACATATTTCTGTAGCATTCATCTCTGAGGTTTCAAGGTGACCCAGCATGTTTATGTTATTGATTACAATCCTATTTATCCCAAAACAGAAGAGGCTATTTTGCCCGTGGTTTGAGTAACTTCTGATACTTCTGCAATCTCTTTATGCTACCGGTGGGAACACTCCAATATCAGGTTCACAGAACTGCTGCCTTTTGAAGAACTATTTTCAGTTTGAAATCCTTTTGTCTTCTTTTATGTCCACATCCTCCAAGGCTTTAAGGTTTAGGCCAACCTGTGGTACTGACAGAGCGGATGCTGTATGTGTTTTTTGTTTTGTTTTTTGTTCTTTCCATGTGACTTGAGGCTGCAAACTGATTGCCCTGTGGGGATAGAACGGGGGAATTGATTGAGGTTTTAACATTGATTCTTTTAGTCCCTTTGGATTGTTTCTTTGACTTTACTTCTTGGCACCTTCCCAACACCAAATCATTTCTTAAACTTCACCAAAGATTTTGATAGGAAGTGATTCTTCCTTAATCTCTTAACAGCCAAACTTCAACCCACAAACAAAGCTAAGTCCTCTATCTAATGTGGGAGTTCAGAAAATAGTTAAGATTGATAGTTGTGTCCCTGAAACTAATCTATGAAATTCTAACTAAATAAGACCTTGTTGTCGGGTAATTAGGGAAACTCCTGCCCTCTAGAGCAAACCCCAAGAGACACACTATGCACTGCACAGTGACCTAACATGACACCATCCTCTTGTGTCTGTGGGAGCTTCAGTTCAAGTGTGACGATGTGCGCGCAGACACATGATGTGTGCATGTACTGTATCTGTAAACACTCAACAGATCCTGTTTCCTGCTGCCTGTAATTAGATGAAGAAGAGCGACCCTCAGAAAAGCAGTGACTAATGCTCTCCTGAGCATCAATTGTAATGGATGCACCAATCACAAGGGACAAGGTGTAAATGAAATGTATGTATGTGTGAGACTGGGATCAAAACACTTTATTTTCCTAACATGTAATCCACCCCTGAAGAGATGAGATTGTGCTGTCTATCTGTCTAAGAAAATCACATTCAGTATTGTGGAAAAAAATGCAATGCAATTTTTTGCTTTGCTTTTGTTTTAATTGAATTGAATTTATAGTTTCAGTGTTATTTGTATGTATCCCAGTTGTTGTTGTTTTTTTAATCCGATTTAAAATAGCTTTGACACATAATTAATGATTTATATTACAATTAAATCACTGTAAATAGTTTTAAATGTCCATACCATCCATATCCAGATCTATGCTTATGGGCATGTTACTCACAAAATCACATATTGTCATTTTTCCAATGCACCTATTAACACCTCTAAAAGGTCATTCATAATAATAATGATAATAATAATGATAATGATAATAATAATCATCATCATCATCATCATCTTTACAAAAACTGACATGTAAAAATGACAGTATTTGGTTTCCTCATTATGGCTTCCAATGACTTTTGGTATCATAAATCATGCTCGTAGGTACCTTAAACTCAGATCTTTGGTGAGCACAGAAAAACTTTCCACTTCAGCAAATGAATGTGAAATAAGTTTCTACTACAGATTATGAATCTTTATCGGTTTAGCTTTCATTTTCACATACTCACACTGTAACACAGCACAATATGTTAGTTCAGGGATTGTTGGGATTTACAAATATGCAGAATCAGTAATGACAATATTGACATATGTCAATACAAGTTGATCAATCTTGATGAAAAAAAAACTTCTAAAGATAATCAATACACTGAATAATCACCTGACCACACAAAGCATTAATTGCCCTCATGATCAATCTGTGTTGTTTGACCTTAAGAGCATCACCACTGCTAGCCTAATGACCTTCTGATGCCCCAAGCTCCCTTTGTCAGTCAGAGTTTCAATACAAACACTTATCTGTTTACAGCCACGGCTCTAACTGACTGTTTGGTGGTATGTCATGTTACCTCAGCTGATTCAGACTACACAGTCTTTGTTTGCAGTCTCTCTGGGTCCATCACGGCTGTAAGCTTTTACAAGGACTAAGGGGTTTGGACAGACATTGTTGAGGGTGATTCTTGTCTCTTCCACAGTTCTTGAATTGCAGATAAATTTTAAAACGTTTAGCTTTGCTGCTGACGATGCTTCTTCCTCTAAGATACTCTGTCATGTCTATTGTTTGCTCTGGTTTTGTGAGGAAGGTATTTTGATGAATACAGCGCTCTGAAAAGCAGTGTTTTGTAGAATATGATGATTCAGCAGTGTAGACAACAAGGAACATTGCTTTTATCAGCACCTTGCAAATACTGTTCAAGACCCAGACATTCAGCTCCCATATACTTTGATGGTTTTTAAAACTGAAGTTTGAAAAACCAATTAAAATGATCAAAACATGCGGCTCTGTGAATCATCATAAAGACATCTGTTGGCATTAGTTTATTTGTGCAAAAAGAGAAAATGTATTATTTAAAAATTTCAGCTGTTCACTAAATCTCTGTCTAACAGTGAGCAAATTCTGTATCACATCGTGAACAACAGGAGTACCAAAATTTAGCTTATAGCTTTTTTGTTAGTTTTATATCAACATTTGTGATGTAACCTCATGCAACATCCCGTTCTGTTCGCTGGGCTTTGAAGCTTTTCCATCATGTTGAAACTTGTGTTAACAAACTAGCCAACAAGGCCACGTCATTTTCTGTCTTACTGAAAGTAGGTCACAGGTTAAAGGGGAGCAGGAAGATCAGGAAGAGTACTCTGTCTGTGGTGGTCATTTCATCTCTGCATCCTGCGGTCTTACAGGGTTACTGGTAACAGGCTGCAGGGGACGCTCCACTCAAATTACACCAGCAGAAGCATATTATTTCCCAAATGTCCACTGTAAAGATCAGGTAGCATCCAAGGCAAACTGAACAGCTCAAGTAAGTAACCCTGACCCACATAGCAGATAAGTGATAAGTGAACAATGGGGTTGTGTGGCAGGGTCTGCTGAACCAGACAATCAAGACAAGATAATGAAAACCCCCTTCGGCTCAATGAATGGATCAATTCTCCAAGTTTAAAAAAATGACTAGGAAGAGGCAGAATTGATATCATGACTCCAAAGCAGGACCTGCACTTACATCATCGCAACAATGCACTGTTCTGCAGCAGTGGGCAAAATTTGACTTGAATGATTTAAGAATGAAAGATATAAATGAGAGAAACAAGGCAAAGTTTTTCTGAAAACCTGTGTGTCTGTGTGTGAGATGTCCACATCATTTCCAGCGTGGATAACACACAGTCTCCTCAAAACCTCTTCATGTTTCTCTTTATTTGAAGGCTTTGTATTGACAGAGATAAGAGCTTCTCATCAAATGAAGTGTCTGGAGGGTCAGTGAAGTGCTACATCAGTCAGAGGATATCACTAGGATGTCAGACTCATATATATATATATCAAGAGTCACAAAATAAACACGGCATCACATCAGGTTTGAAATCATAACATCATTCATACAGAACTGCTCCAAAGCAGAGGCATCTAAACAAGCAAATTACAAATGTTCCATCTCTTTATTTATATTTGTTCAAGTCGTATTATTCTGTTTCTTATTTGCATTTCTTATGAGGATTTAGTTTCTCTTTTAGCGCTTTTAATTATATTGTTGATCCACACATTACAAGATTTAAAACCCAACTGCTTTTGGGAAAAGGAAGAAAAATAAATGTTTACTTATCTTTAAAAGCCCAGTGTGATGGGTTTTTTGAATGCATTTATTTACAGGTGTTAAAGCAGAGAAAAGGTCTGTGCATTTTGTATTAGTGTTTAGTGTGAGGAGACTCATTTGCATTTTGTCTACATTTTCTGTCTTTGTTTTTTATTGTAGAAGCAGATTCAGAGCATCTTCTATACATGAACACTCAACAATTGTAAGAAATACAATACTTATCAGTTATTACAATGTAGCCTGGTCACACTTAATTACCACTTAATTATCATTGATTCAGTCTGACATTTAAAAAAGGCCATCAATGACATCCACTTTCTGGTTAAGGGTCATCCTGAAATGTATGTCTTGCTTTCAGCCCACTCTGCATAGGGGGTTTTGCATTGTGCCCCCTGTTTTTAGCTCAGCATGCTGCTGGTTAATCCGGGGAGCATCTTAGAGTGGAGCCTTCAGAGCCAAGCAAAACTATTTTTCCATTTGTCGCAATAAATGGTTTGATCTATGACGAGAGTGTTCCTGACTGAACTTTATATAACTGTATCACCAGGGGACTATGGTCCAATACAAGCACAAGCAAGTAAGTGAATTGAACAAATGAATGATTGGAAATGCTAAAAGGAAGAAAGATTAAACATCGGCACATAATCAGCTATAATCATAAATGTTAAAAACTGTAAACCAAGCCAAATATGTTGGTGTAATCATTGACTCAGACCTGTATTTCAAAGTCACATAAACACAATTACAAAGTCAGAATACAACCATTTTAAGAATATGTCAAGAATTAAATGACTTATGTCTCTTATGCGATTGTAGTTCTATCTTATTTTCATTTTCTTTTCTCTTAGCTTTTTAATTTTAGTTTGAATTGAATTTGAATGTGCTATTATGGCTTGTTTCCTTGCCTTGCCTTCCACTACTTGCGTACTTGTAGTAGCTACATGACACACCCACTTGGTTAGATTTAAGCATGAGTAGTGAGATGATTAGGGTCAGGGGTCGGGGGGTGTTGTGTAGTGAAATGGGTGTCATGTAGTAAGGTGGTCATGTCGTCTAAGTCTGCAAGACTGTCACGAGACTCTTCTCGGTCATATCTGTAACTTGAGCCCCTTTCACACATGTACTGCTACCCTGAAATTTTCCAGACATTACCTGGAGGAGCTGGACTAGACATTAAACAGACTTTACCCTGTCAGTCACCTAGTACTAAGTCCATGTAATATCTGACTGAGCCCATGTGTGAATACAACAGTGAATTCTCCAGAATATTCACAGCAAGCAAGTGGGCCACAGCTGCTGTTGTAGCCCACAAAATCTGGCAGTAAGGGAGATGGTATGATAAATTTATCAACCAACTGTTGAACAAGCAGAGCAAGCATATTTGATTTGTAGCCAAGGCCGTAGCCAGGATTATTCAAATACTGAGGTCAAAAACAAATCCTAATATCATGTACAGTTAATGAGTAATCCGTGATATATTTATAACACTTTCTTGCTGTGCATTTCTCAGTCATGGTCACTCTTATGGTCCAGTTCTTTCTTATCACTTCCAATTTTGCAACTTAAATCAACTCCTATTTCAGTATTCTACAACTTCCATGGTTGTATATTATAAATTATAACTGCAATATATTATTTTCTTTGTTTGTTCTTAAAATGTGGAATGGAGCACGGCCTGCTGGGAAAAGGAGAAAAGGGCTAATCCAATGAATGAACAGTTTGCAAAATCGGGTCAAGTCCAATTCACAAATGTAGACAACAACATATTTCTGGCGATTTTCAAGTCGCAGTTCAACATCTACTGCAGCGTATATTTTTTCTGGAAGTCAGCACTATATAACTGCGACTGAAAAATCTCCAGTAATATGCTGTATAGGCCTATTTGTGAATTTGTGACGAATCTGCTGACAGAAGCACTGGAGCTGTTCGGTAAGGAAACCAGTTAAATTGGAAACCAGTTGGGACATAACACCGGGGCTGGGGCCAGTGAAAAAATTCCTGGTGGATTTCAAGACTTCACTTCGCCGCTGGTTATAGCCGACTACTTTCTTTTTGACATGGCAGCGGTATCTGCAAGTACGTGTCACGTGACAGTCCTTTGATGCTATTTTCACTTCTCAATAAAACAAAACTTAAAGAAAAAAATACAGAGGACATGACCTCGGTGTCCTCAATGGTAGCTACGGCCATGCTTGTTGCAGTCAACTCCCCAGTATTTTACACATGTGAAAGGTGCTAGATAAACACAGTAGGCCAGGTAAGCTCCGTTGTTTGACTGGGCTTGAATTCTCTGCTGTGAAGGTAACAGAGGTAGAAGAGAGGACCTACTGTGACTCTCATGAAGTAAAAGCTGTTTCATTTCTGATAATCATCTTAAATGCTGAATTACTACCACGGTATACATGGTGCATCATGTCCTACATTCTGCACCTTTTACCTAAACCAAACTGAGTATTTTCTAGTAGGTGTGACGTTTCTAACACAGAATGTCTGGACCAGAGTTCATATGTGAAAATAGGATTTCTGATAAGCCAACAGTCACACCCACTTCATGCAGTGAAGGTAAGAGAGGAGGTGAGAGAGGAGACAGGGTTTGAACTTCTCTCCTTTTTTATCCATCACAGAACTATTTCTGTCACTTGTTATGTAAACCACTGAGTGCAACTCTATGGCTTTCATTAGAGACTTTCTGAAAGTATACGCCACTATTCCATTATTTATACAATATTTTGTCTCCCTCCATCCTCCTCCCCTCTCGACTTTTCATTCTACCTCTGCTATAGGCCATCTGGAACAACGGCGACCACATTTCATTTTGGACATGGTCAGACCACACCTCTGATTGACCATAAATTCACCTTAATTGGACTTCTCTGCCAGTCTCCTTGCATTGTTTCATAGTGTCACATCCTATACACTGAATAGGTTATATCTTTTTAATAATAATAAACCAGTCTGTCTTTCTGGGCCCCAGAGCCAAATATAACCACATCACTTCTACTGATTGTGACTCCCTCCCTTTACTTCATGACAAAACTTATAGAAAGAAGTGTAACGTGTGTGCAAATGTTTCCTGAAGCTAATCAGTCAGCATGTGGAACTAAAGTTTCCCAAACATTAATGATGAAGACAATATTGGGCATTATTGCATAAAGGCAGGCAACTACTAAACCAAATACACACCTGAAAGGAACAGAGCATAAAGAAGTTGTCTCAGGAAGGACAACTGTGAGAGCAGAACTGTGCAAACATTTGATTGACTTTTTCAGATGCCTCTCTGTAGTGGTCGTCTTTGAGACTGTGAAAACATAAAGCTTAGTTACAGCTTTCTTGGCAGCTCAGTGACACTTTTTTTGCTTGGTGTGCCCTGAGAGATGAGATCCATCCTGCTGCACTGTATGCAGGGTTGAGGACGAGCTGCCTCTCTTTAATCTTGCTTCAAATCCCCTGAATGTGAAAGTGAAGTGCCCATGTGCCCACCTTGACATTCATATGTTGCCTCTTGGCTTGTATTAGAATATAAATATTATGGAGAATTTGCAAACAATTGAATGGTAGGGAGAACTGATTATATTCTCTATACTGAAAGGTTTATACATCAGTGGATTTCAATGGTGAAACTCTTTTAATAATTATACAAACAAATTGGAATTTTATCACTGCGGCTGAATTAAACTGATATCAGGCTATTATAGTGTTATAAGTGGCTGAAGTGGCAGTAACAATTTTCCAAGATGCTGTGAAAAGCATGTGCATACAATTTTAATCAGTTTACACTGATTGTGGGTATCCTCCACAGTCATGCCACTGGGTCCTGTGATTTAAATTTGCATTATAAATCTGTGTATTGTGGGATATTTCTTAGCAGAACACTGGCAAGCTTAATGCACAGTGCTTTCCATAAAACCAAACCAAGGACTCTTTCCTTTTTTCCACGTTGTAAATTAGTTGTGAAGACCAGTTGCTGCCCTGACCAGACACCAAACAAAGACAGGTATTTACATCTAAGATGGATCAAAGACCTCCGGGAGGAGGCAGAAGACAGGACGGGATTAAGAATTGACTGCTAACAGCCCTGGAGGGATATGGTTGAGATTACACAGGTCTCTCTAAAAATAAGGGAACTGGAGCCCTGCTGTGTATAGAATTGAACTTTTAGGACTTTCCTTCAGCCTAAAAGGACTACATACAAAAGAGTGGAATATGCAGTCATGCAGCCCCTCAGTTCAGCCTCTGTCCCTTAACAAGCAGTGTTAGCTTTTAAATGAATAACTGGAACTTTTTATTGTGAATAGTTTAACACTTACATACTGTTCAGATTGTTCAGTTTTTGTTCACAAAAAAGGAAATATTTCAGCTTTTAAAAACATTTTTGTAGCATGCTTGATGCATATTTAAAAAATAAACTCTGTGCTCTCTGAAAGCTTCATAAAGAATTAATCATGCTTATCTGTGACTTATGAGGTATTTATGAATGATTTGTGGTTCAGAGGTTTGTTATAGAGATTGCTTTTGTTCACAGGGATCACATCTCCATACACCGTATCCTAACAACATGCAGGCGTCCAACTCACAATCACATGGCATTGCTTAACATTGGACACTGTCCATACAGAATCCATTACATATGCACTTCTGTTTTGTCATGTAAACAAACCACGTACCTATCAGCTGTGCTAATAGGTACGTAGGAGAGTATTTGCTATCCTGTTTTTCATCCATGACACTTTGGATGTAAGCTACAGGAGAAACAGAGTGTTTCAAAAAAAGTTCAGCTCAAAACAACACATCACATTGCACCGCACAGCTCAGTCAAACAGATTTTTGATGCTTGCTCACATTGCATTCAGTAAGGACACAGTGATATGTTTACCTAATTATTTGACACTTCCGCCATGTTTAATATATACATCTTGACACTGTAAAATGATATAGCTTATATGACAAAAAAATAAGAAATAGAATAATAGGTCCCCTTTAAAATGCCCCGCATAATAATTCTGATTGACAGTTTGATTGTGGATTATTTTAAATCATTATGTGAATGTGTGTGCACATATATTCTGTGTAAAGTGACTGAAAATATTGCATCTGTTGTGGTACAACGATAAGCATAAAATTAGCATCTCCCACAAAAAAGTGTGATTAATCCGATAAGCAATAAACCAAATTACAATTTACAGGTTAGATACTTGGTCCCTCTGTTATTGTCCTATTGTTAGCAATGCAGACCTCAGACTGTTTCTGTTGGATTTTGTAGGAATTCAGTGTCAGTGAGATAGCCCCATCTTTAAAAATGCACCTATAACATCTAATTTAATAAAAAAAAAACTGAAAAAACTAAATAAACTGAACTTGTCCCTTTTATGTTCCCTCTGTTGTGTTGTAAAGCTTTGAGTACAGATGTAATTTCCCCAGAGATGAGATAATGAGGCAATTTAAGTGCCAAAAAGTTGCAGTAAGTTTTGTTTTGCTTTTATCAAACTATATTGTGTTAGCCTTAGAGATCCTTGTCTTAAACTTATAATCAATACCACACTTAAAAACACAGCTAAAAATATCTATACTTGAAGAATTCAACCCTGCAGTTATCACCGGCTTTGGATTTATATTAAAACAGTTAAACATTCAAGTTTCTTTTACTTTTTTAAAAGATTTATAATTGGGCTTTTTGGCTTTATTTTCATAGTAGGTGGCAGAGATGCTGATAGGAAACAGTGAGAGAGAAAGAGAGAGAGAGAGGGGGGGGGGGGTGACCTGTCAGCATAGGTCCCCTACAGGAATTGAACCAGGGACGCTGCCATTATGTGACATGTGTGGTAACGACTCGGCTACCAAGGGATCCCAACAAGTTTCACTTTCACATAAAATTAGAAGTTAGACTTCATTGTCAATTAGTCCAAATTTGCATTGTGCGCCTGGAAAGAGACAGGCAGTGGAATTAAACAAATCCCTCCACATGCTGCTACACAGGCTCCTGGTGGGCTCATTTAGCTCTTTCTCTTAACAGGCCCAGAGGGTTTTGATGGCAAGTTTCCTAGTTGCTCTAAGAGTTGCAATTTGTCAGTGCATTCTTCAAAAAGAGCCTGGTGAGTGTTAATCCTGCCCCTGAATAACTCAAATAATTACTCCAGAAAATGTGACAGTCTGCAACAGTCAGCAGAAAGCTTTGCTTTTTGGGTTGATACGTGGGAAGAGAGATTTCCTCTCCAGTCACATGAGCACTCATTTCTGATTTCTGTGCTAATATTTTAAATCATCCAACTGTGCTTTAGACAGACAGGTGGCTTTTAGGTATAACCTAGAAAACAATGGCCTAAATCCCTGGCTCATCTTCCAGAGATGCACAGACACACACACACACACACACAGACACACACACACACACACACACGCACGCACACACACACACACACACACGCACACACGCATGCACACACACACACACACACACACACACACAGGAACAGAGCTCACAAGATCAAAAGGCCTGTATCTGATGTCTCTAGTGCAAGTTTCCAAATTCAGAAAAATCCAAGGACCCTTTACATTTTTTGTCTCACGTCTACACCAGGAAACTGGAGGGGCCAGGGAATTATATGCTCTGAACATTTTGTCTGAGTGTACTGCATCAATGTGACAGTTCCTTGGGAAGCTGGAGGCTAGTTTGTGTCCTCTTTCTATCCACTGTAAGCCTTTGGCCCATCACGGTGGAACATATCCTCATAATCGTCTATTTCCTGTTAGTTCACTTTATGCTCTTACTGTCAAACTAACAAAATCCATATTTCACCCAGCAGAAACAGCCGTTATCATCCATGAGAAACACCTGTTTGTGGGTCTGAAATACTGATTCGGCTTTCAAGGATGCATGTCCTTTAGATATTCAATATTGTATTGTTATGCTGAAAGATACATCTTCTGACTTGCTAGTGTTTTTTGTGGGGTTGTGCTTCTTCAGTCTCTTGGCCCTGATGTCAATGTATTGTATTTAGAAAACAAGGCAATTGGGAAGCTGAAAATCAGATCAGATGATATTGTATATTAATTGAAAGGGCAAGTGTTCATTTACATAGGCAGATTAATGTATAAACAATCATTAAGATGTTGGACCATCAAAAGCCTCCAGTGCCCTTGGACATAGATTTTTATCATGTCACAAACTCTACTGGAGGGATAATTAGCATTGCAAAACACAGATTTTCACAGATTTTGAGTTTTGATGATGGTGGTGGAATATGTTCCTAAAATGTATACTTAAAGGTGTAGTAAGCGATAATAATCCAATACATACGGCGTGCTAACGTAACCTACAACGTAGCTGCTGTGTAGTTGCTCGCTGTCTATGCTCATTTTCCCCCACATCGCTTACTATACCTTTAAATAGATCTAAATTGTTCTGCCTGATTTGTTTTGGAGGAAATAAATCTTCCTGGATGATGTTCTCTGGAAAGTGGTTGTAGGGAGATGGTCAGGGTTGATGGTGGTCGTACAATGGTCAGGGTTTGTGCATTTAGGTTTAGGCAACTAAAACATAGTGTCTTGGTTAAATATGGAGAAGGTAAATTTGGCCTGTCTTCCAACAATATCTTCATTTATTTTAGAAGAGTTTATGACACATAACCACCAGAGTATAATACACCCACACCCACCCATGCAAAACATACTTTATTAAACAACAAATGATTAAACAAAGTACAACCCCCCAGATGAATATATATATATATATCTCAGGTCATTTTACACCAAATAACATACATCTTGTCCAGGTGAACTGCAGAGGGCTACTTATATATCATCCCCAGGTGCTTCTATAATATGGTTTAAGTCTTTATTTTTCCCTGAAGGGGCCTCAGATGTTGTAAAAGACTGATTGCTTACCCCTGATCTCATCTGTAATCTTTTATGAGGGCAGAGTTGTTGTTAATTATGAAATCCATTTACCTATCCTTGGCCTATTTACCTCCTTTCAAGTTAACAGGCCTATTTCTAAAAAAAGTAATTGTTTCTGTCTTATGTTGCAGTTAGCTAGGTAGATACCTAATAATAACAGTTTTGGTTCTAAAGGTATTTTTACAATTAATATATCCTCAATGCATCTTTTTTATTTGAAAAGATTGCCACAAACAGTGAAAAACTGTGCCCTTTACCTTTTCACATTTTATGCAAACATCTGGTATAGCACAGTTTTATTTATTAAGTTTATCTTAAGTCATATATGTACGCATTGTACTGCAAAAGTTGGTTATATATTTTGGAGATTAAGCCCCTCTCCTGGGAATCATTTCTTCAACTATTGACAGGACAGGAATAGAAAATGACTGATTTCTTTGTGTTCTATTGAAATCTTGGTTGTAAACATTTACAGAGCTGGTTAAACATGGCCTGTTTGATGCCATTGTCCTTCTCAATATTTAGCCAAGACAACAATCTTTCCCCACCAAGTGCTTTGAGTTGGCTAAACATAAGTATACAAATATGAATCAGGTGTTAACAAGTGGCTTTTGTTAGCCTGGGTAAACCCATGCTCTCTTTCCAGTGACATTCCACTTCGCTCAGAAAGTTAGCATGGCCACCGAGACAAAATTTTCGATTGAGATAGGGAACCAATCACTGAACGGGGAGGCGGGCTCAAGGCGATGACGACCGTAGAGTGACTCTGTTTACATCCAGCATGGCGGCCATGGAGGTGCAGCAACCGTTAGAAGCAGCAGTAGACTGTGTGCTAAATAAATTGGAAGGCAAGTTCACTTTGAAAATAGAACAAAAACTTGCGCTACATGATTTTTCCTTCATAAAAAGGATGTGTTCACGCTGCTCCCTACAGGCTCTGAATACGTCATCCTGTATCGTTGATATGATTGACTGTAAGTTTGTCCAGTAGTGTACAGAAGCATTTGATTGACATTCGTTGATCCCACCTTAAATACGAGAAAATGAACGGCTCCTCGCCAGACCCTACCTCACTTGTGGTAGGGTCTAGCGTTAGCCAGACTAGGCTATTGTAGGATAACAAATTACATATGTTGTCACTGTGTTCAGCACATGGGTTTTTGTGTGACTTTGCATATATGTTAATTTTAAAATTTAAAAAAATCATTAGCATATTGATTAAAAAACCAAACCCAGGCAGCATTACGTTTCATCAATATTGCAGTAGGCCTATGTTAGGCATTTGTCTATATGTGTCCACTTAGGTAGAGGATACAGCATATATAGTAGTTAACATCATTACCATACTCACAAAACCTTTTACCATTTATGTCGGTTCACCACTTGTTTATTCAGCTATTTACTTTAAATGTTCATCTTTCTTTGTACGACCAGTCATTCTGTTTCTTTGCTTTGCCATAAAAGGATGTTACATTTAATACCTAATGTGCTTTTGTCACCCTCAAATGACTTCTGAAAGTGATTTTCTGCTCCTTAATGTTACTTGAAATACCATGTGGTTTTTATGTCCACATATCACACAGAGAGTTTTGGTGCACAGTTCTGTTTTAGCCCTTTCCAAAATAACAGAAGTGCTCTTTAAGTGTCCCACGAAGAGCAGAAAAGACCATTAAATAACTACAAACAGCCTTGTGAAGCAGAATCACAGTGAGGCCAAGCCAAACGACTGCAGTGGTTCCCAGGGTGCAAAATGTCCCTCATTACTGCCCACACAGGGTGGATATGATTTTGTAGGTGATGACCTAGATAGCACACTAGCTGCTCCTTTAGGTCTTTACAGACTTGAGGAACTTGATCTGCATTTTCCTATATGTATAAAGAAATAAGATACATATTAATTAGTGAGCTGTGTGTTTTAGCATTAGTATTGTCAACTTTGAACAGAGCTAGCAGTTTTTTAAAATACAGATATTCGGTGCATCACGTTGCTTCAACTAATGCCAAGATAAACTCATGTTAGCATCCACTGTAATGTTTGTACTCAAGGCCAGGTTGATGATTTCACATATTATAACACAGCATTAAACTGGAGGTGCCATGCTGACCACCAACAACAACTAAATCTGTTATTACAACATAGAAGAGCACTAACATGCAGCTTCCAGTCTATTCAGTTTTCTACTTTATATACTTTCCATTTTCCATTTCCACTTATGACTGGCTCTGAGAAGCAGTGGTTATTTAAACATGTCTTTTTATGATCAGTAATTCTGTTTAGCATGGAGTACACATTTAAATGTTTAAAACACTAGTCAGTAGTATTATTCATATCATGCATCAGCTCTGCTATCTCTGAACTTTGAACTTGAGTGAAATAACTTAAGCTTACAGCCCTGCTTTAAAGTTCTCTATGGACTTCATTTACTTCAAACATCCTGTACACAGTGCTACAAATACCTACAGCTGGTTGGCATAGGAGGATCGGAGAGTTCGAGAAGGTGTGTAGATGTGAATATGTTCAGACAGATATGACGTTCCCAGGTTGTGAATGATCTTGAACGTGAGGAGTAGAATCTTAAAGTCAATGCAGGATTTGATAGAGAGCCAGTGAAGCTGCTGCAGGGCAGGAGTGATCTGGACCAGTTGGAGTTTGTGGAGAGATTTCCGCGGAAGACCAAAGAGGAGAGAGTTACAGTAGTCCAGACGGGATGTGATCAGGGTGTTTACCAGGAAAGCAGTGCAGGTTGGTGAAAGTGATGGATGTTGTGTAGATGGAAGTATGCAGACCGAGTAACGTTATTGATGTGGGCTTCAAAAGATAAGGTGCTGGGTCCAGGATGACACCCAGGCTCTTTACCTGAGGGGATGAGCCTGGGTGTCATCCTGGACAGCTCATTATCTTATAAACTATCAATACAATCATAAATGCATTTTCTCATCTGCATGACTAAAACACTCTATGTTCCACAGACTGCTCTTGCTCAGTTTAGCTAATTGAACACATCACATTACATCTTTAACTCTATTTATTGAACGACCTTGACAGTCTAACAATGGCTGGGAAATACCTTATACTTCGCTTTCAAGTCTACATCTCCAGAAACTCACAGGTTTAACATGGCTTAACTGGGTTATCTGCCTGTAGTAGTAGTGTAGCATTAATCTTACTCTTACCCACTCTGAACATTAATATCATTACCTTCATGACACAGTAAAATACAATTAAAACAAAACAGTTGTCTATAAACGAAACTACAATAACAGACTTTGTTTTATACCAAAATGGCCTTTAAGGCTGTCTATTAACAGGTTAGACTGTGAATTACATAATTGCAAGTGTGAAATGCTAATGTCTCAGCACATACACGCATCCTGACTCCCATTATACTTTGCTTACCTCTGCAAAACATTTAGAACAGTTGCCAGGAATGTTGCTCAGCTAATGTTACCACTGTGGCCAGCAAGTACTTTAGAATTTGAGAACTGCTTTTTTTCTGACTTGTGGTCAAAAGTCCATTGGCTAGAACTAAGCTATCATGGCCTCAGTCTTACAATTAGTATAATAGAAGAAAATGGAAAATTGACATTGGCATCAGCTGATCAGCTCCTATTGATTGACCCATGTTTGCTCCGCTTTACTGTGTTGATGAACTTGACCAATGACCTGTCAGATGTTGGGTGGCCACAGGTTCGGCCAATGACATTTCAGGGGTGGCCACAACAGGGCACTCCCTAAATTCGCCGTTGGGTCAGGGTGCACGACTTTTAAATGTATAACTTCTGACAGCTTCAATCTCAGGTCTCAGTCTATGCCTTGGGCCTGTTCTAGATGAGCTCTCAATGAAACTGTAGGATACATGAGTGAGAAAGTGGGTCCCGCTCAGACTGGAGTCCCTTAGGGCTGCAGACCTGTATTCAACCTGTCTTAAATACCAACTTCGTCTGCTTATTTATAGATGCCCTATTTATTCTCAGAGCTGAGAGACAACAGACAACAAACTCACATTTTGAAGAAGGAGTTCATAATGGACACTGGTCGTTGTTGATCCAGGACCAAATTCAGTAAGTAAATCATTATTATGAATACATTTTGAGCATATATGGACAAAATTATCATAATATGATACGGTGTGCAAACTATTCCTGAACTCCTGGGAGGATGAATAATATCTAATTTTGGAATTACTTCATCTTCAAAAGTACGAAACTGAGAAAGAGGTATAAAGTACAAATGAAGAGAAAGGTGAAACAGCCACTTTGTTACTCTGCTGTCAGTCTCTTCTCTTTGGATCTTATCACAGTACAGCTCTTCTTTTTATTTCCCTTTTCCCAATAGTCAACAGGATTTGTTTGCTATCTGAAGAATTTCAGAGGTTAATGGCTTTCTTCTTTCAGTTCTCCCCTTCATCATTAGCTGCAGAGCTCTAACCAGCTATCTGTCATTCTTTGCCAAATATGAATTCTGCTGCTCTTGTGCAATTTAAGCTCAGGGAAAGGGGTCGATGCAGGTTCAGTAAATAAAGTGGTTTTATTTCTGAAAATGACAATTCCTGCACCTCTCACTGCACCTTCAACTCATCTATCTTGTCCATCTGAAGACAAACTAGGTTTATCAGTCATAAGTAGATCAATAGCAGCGTTCATTTGTTATCTATCTCATCAATGGGGACTTTACTGTGCACTCTATCAATAGATGGTATTTATCTATTGCAGGGAACCTCTGTCAGTGTTTAATGAGATGCAGACAGAGGACAGATATCGACTGATGAGCAAAGCTTGAAACCGCCATTGACCTGGTTCCTTATTTGTGCATCCAAAACAAGTGGTGATTTTTCAAACGTGGATATATTTGTAGTCTTTATTTTGATGGAAACCCAACATGCTTTTTGATATATTTACATGATGTCTTGCCTCTTGAGCTAACATTAGCGCATGGCTTTCTTCTTCTCTGCCCTCCATTGAAAAGGCTTGTGCAACTGCTGCCATACTTCCAACGCAACAAAGCCAGAAATACAGTTCATCTATTATTCATCACTGCTATAGACTCTCTAGACACCTACCAGTAAAAGATTTCCTCTTGTGCACATTAAACCAACATTGTGCACCTGGAGAATTCCCAGCACAGAGAATATAAATACAATTTTTTTGCATTATAGTCTTAGAGTCAACAGTTTCTATAGGATTATTTGACAAAAAACTTTAGGTAATAGTTTATATTTCACAGCACTTCACAGAGCTGCTTTTTACAGTGACACTTTACATCAATGTCAATAAAGTTTAGAGTATTTTGTACTTCTAAGTTTTATAGAATATACATTTTAGAGCTAAACAGTCCCAGGAAGGCTGACAGCATTTCTCTGGGATTAAGAGCAGAGACGCTTCTCATTATAGCCATGCAGGGACCAGTGGGGCAGAATGAACTCAGAGAATGTCTTCAAATAGGTAATTTATCTTGCAGCACAGTGTATACCATCACCACCAATCTCTACCTTTCAATTCATAACACAATATACAACATTTAATACACCTGTGTTCCTGCAGCCACCACCCATAAAGGTGCATGTAGTGTTAATGAGGACTGCAGTGGTTGTAATGAATCTCTCCACCTTCACCACAGTCCCAACACCCATCATGAGGCTGAAAATGTATTTTGACATGAGATAAGGTGTTGTCACTTTTCAGCACAATTGCTTCATGATGCAGTGCAATGTTGAGCCCCCCTCAGAAAATGGAAACTGTTTTCCTTTTAATCCCTCAGAAAGCACAGCGACCGGCCGGAGCACGTAGAGAGTCCTGATCTTTTTGTCACAATAGAAATGTTTAGCTCAGTATACAATGACAAAGAAGAAATAGACCACTGCAGCAGAAATACTAAATCAATGTCTGAGATGTTTTTTGTAAAGAATACTAAAATGATAGCATTACATATAAAGATACAGGACATGGTCTACCTCACCTCTTTAATCTTAAATTATTGAAGCAATTTGTATCATAAGCCAAACCTTTTATATCAATGTTAAATTCATATAGATAAAATATAGACCCTCATCTAAATTTCAAAGAAGAAAGTGAACAAGTATATCTTTAATTAATAACTTTAATTTGTAACATTATGACAATGTCATTCTGTTTTAATTGATCATTAATACCCATATACTTTGTTTTGTTTTTCTGAACCATTGATTTGAAACAACAAAAAAGGTCACATCTTCATGGCACGTGATCAGCTAAATAAAACTTCACTATTTAAGGAGCTTAAGAAGTATTGCACAAATGCGACAAATTGTGATAATCTCTTGTTGTTGTTGAAATTCATAATATATATTAGGGAATGTAATGTACGTTACACTGTAACATTTTTTTTTCATCCAATGATGGGTAGTGTCATCTTACATCTTGGTAACTCTTTGAATAAATCCCTGCAGGTAAGAAGAGCATCTGATCTCATGGAACGCAATCAGAAGAGAAGCGAAAAGCAATCTTGGTGATATAGTGCCTTGAAAGGATCCCCTGCAGCCAACTGATAGATACATTTGGGTTGGATCCATTTTCAAAGATACCTCCTGTTATATCTCTGGAGAAATTGCATTTTAGTGTTGCTGGGGTTGATGACCACACATCATAGCTCCAGAGAGGGACAGAGGAAATCAGGATAACTGACAAACTGGGGGACAGTGATGAGAACATAATCATTTTTATACATAAAAAACATTAAACTCTTGTCAGAAAACATTTTACAAGAAAAGAGTATTCCACTGCATAATAAAATGTTATAAACATGGTAAAGAATCTTTCACAGCAAGAATATCAGTGGAGACATTCATTTCACATGGTTGCAGATAGAGTTAGACTTGATGTTTCATTCCTTAAATTAAAAAAATAAATAGTTTTACTCATTTATCTTCGGCTAATTCTATCAGTGATGATGAATGTTTTTTGGTTGTATTTTTATGTATAGTATATTGTTGCCATGAGTCTGCTATCTTGATCTAGATCAAATTAATGTCTGTTATGTTTTTTTTTACTTCACTCTGTTGCCACAGTCCCATACTATCTATCCAGCCACAGTTGTCTTATCACTTGGCTAACTCCCATGTTTATTCCCCATCTCTCAGGCACATTTCAATATCATCAGTCTCTCATTGTTGATACCTGTCGAGCTGCCAAGTCCAGGGCATTAACTCCTCATGCAGATTATATTATTGCAGGGAAAAGCTCTTTCAAAAGAATGATTGAGAAGATGAGAATATTTTATACTTGAAATATGCACTGAAATCATCTCTTGATGACAATATGTAAAATACTGACTTAAAACATATAATGGTGAATTCTGTGAGATTACTTTAAGATTCTTGATCATTTCACTGTCATCTTGTCATGCCAGTCTACTACTGATTAATTCCAAAACTAGTCTATCAAATAAAGTGGCCAGTGATTCCCACAGCGTATCCATTATAAATCTATTTCACAATCATACCTACCTGTCAGTGAAATAATACCCTAACCCATTATTTCAGTAATATATAAACTATATAGCCCCCCCTCAAAATCAGTCTTGCCATCAAATCACTTTGTTAGCAGATGAAGATGGCATAAGTTTCTTATATATTAGTGTATATATAGTATATACTCTTCAACTGTCCTGCTGTATTCAGATGGCAAATGCTGCACACAACAAGTTATTCAGTGTATCTCCATTAAGTGAAAACATTAAATGAAATAATTGTCATTTTGGTCACATCACATGTTGCAGGGATTTAGCGTGTAGACAAAGGCTAATCCAGTGTAATTACTCTGAGAGCTTGCAGTCAGATGGTGCTCCAGCAGGCGAATAATGCTCATCTGATGCAATTAGAGACCTTTAAATCAAGATGTTTTCGCATTGGACCATTTATGATCATTGTTGCTTAAACATACTTGAAAACCTATAAAAAAGTCTTCCACACAGTCTCCAGAAAAAAAGTCTGCTTAAACACAAGAACATCATTTGCCTGTATAATAATAATACGAAGGCATCTGGATATTTCAGAGGAGAATGAATGAGTGAAAGACTGAACATCAGCTAGTCTATTTGCGGACCTGGAAGGAAAGATGTGGCCCAGTTCCACATTAACCTCCTGTTTTTTGTAAGTTGGTGCAATCAGGAGCAGTACAGATGGTGTACTGGCACATTGTCATTTGAAACTTTTTCAAGAGATGAGTGCTATTTTTCTCCCCCATTAGGCTAAAAGACAAATGCTGTGACCTACATGCATTTGTCTGACAGAGAATTATAATTAGTGAGTTTGTGCATCACAATTATTTTAAGAGATGTTATTTTAGTGAATATTACTGATTTGACAGTCTATCATACATAATTATGCCCTTCTTTTTGTAAATTATCACTTGGATTCAAAGTGTCTGTTTGATGGGCATAATGGCAGTTATTTCAATGCAGCAGTCGAGCCAGGGTCTCCCAGCCACTAATTTATTAGATTTATAATCATCTGTCTCACCAGCAGTGTATCGCCTCACATACTGTAGTACTCTTAGCTCAATTTATTAATATGAGTGTAGACCACTGTTGACATGAAATAATTTCCTGCTCTCAGGCTTATGGCTCTTTGTTACACTGACAGGGGAATGTCAAAAATTGCTCACAAAGCCCAGAGACCGTACCCTTGTCCAATGGTTATAATGAAAGGATGTTTCATATTTGCTCTTCCCTCAACAATGAGGCAGGAAAATTAAATTGGGAGGACAATGTCGTCAAGACCAAGGTGACTTTGTTCATCTAATGCCCAGATTATTGTTCAAAATGTCATCATATAACAGAACAATGAAAAAATTCTTAGTGTTCGTCCTCTACTAGGACAGAGCGTGGATGGCTTAAGAGGAAATCAAGATAACCGAGTGTTTAAGCACAAAAGCACGTAATCAATAAGGCCACTGGGACTTCAGGGGGCTTCCACTTAACCTTTCAACTTAATAGAGGTAATATACCCAAAGGTTTATGGACTGATTTAGGACAAAATGCACAGTATCTTAATGTATCTTGATTAAAATACCTTTGAGTCAAAAGATGGTGGTTCTTGTCATAGATATACCTGCATTCCTCTGTTTTTTTTACAGTGTCCCTCGGGTGCAAAACTTGACAACATTTCAAAAGATCCAACAACATTTCAGGAACACATAACGACATTTCACAAAAGAGCGCATTCCCCGGAAATATTGTTGCTCCTGTAAAGCCTGAAGCAGCTGTCAGACACAACATCTCATTTCCTCATTCATTCATAGCGAAGTGCATTCATTAGTGGAGGTTTACTCTATGTCACAGTCAAAATACTGATTGGATACTTGTTTATTACTCAAGGACTATCTAATGTTAGTGCTTTTATGCAGTGGTTTTGCCCTCAGATCCAAATATTGCATTCACTCTCAGCTCAGACTAAAACTTCTGCATATCCTGTTTTTGTGAGCAGAAGTTTTTTTTAATGATGTGATTGGTTGCACTGGTGGAACCTTTCCTATCATAGTTTACATGTCATGTTGGAGATTATGTTCATTTTTCTGAGTTAGCATGATTGTGGTGCAGCTGCAGACCGCAAACTAGTTTAAAGTGAGTTTGTTATATATATAGTGTGAATGTGTTTTAAACAGCATTTCATTCACCAAATTTAAGGTACTGCATTCATTGAAAATGTACACTCAGTTTGAACTTCAACATTTTTTAACTGCATATCACCAAACTCATTATTACTAGATTGAACTATGATAACAATCATGTTTTATGTAAAATATCTATTATGCTAAAAATTCAACATTTGTTTTCATCTGTGGTTGCTGCCCCCTGTGTTTTGTCCCTGTTAGATTAAAGCTGCACATCAGATTCCACCACTTTATCATCCCTTAAGGCAATTCAGGTCCTGGTAATAATGAATTAATAGACTATGCTGAATAAAAGTTTATTGTGTACTACCTCCACTGGATTAAAGGGAGGTTCTGCCTTTCATTTACCTGTTGCCATGGTGAATCATAGAATCAGAGTTCCATTGATGGCTTTTTTTTTATTAATACACAGGTGCTTATCTCAGAGTGAATGAACTGATTCTGAGTTCAGGGTTAGACTCACCGTTTTGTTAAACTATCTCTCTGGAATAGACCCCAGGAAACACGCAAACATTTCAGAAAACCAGGCAATGTGTTGTGTTTCTCTGTTCAAGGGTGCATTTGAACATATTTCAGCTCACTGTTTTGGTTTTACAGCCCACAACGTTACTATTATGGTTCAGCCCCACTGCTCTTATCAACCTGGGTGTGTAAATATGGATTTGTATGCTACATTAGCCACAAAAACATTATGCACTGATAATATGTCAGCGTCGTGTTAACAGCTTCTTGTGCTGCCCCCAAGTGGCCAAGCATCAAGAAATACAGGTACACCTTCCAACGTCTATGTTCAACATGCCAGCATCTGTAAAATGAAATGATAACATTTCAAAGACCAACCTGGAAATGTATATGCACTCAGGTCTCATTTGTGTGCTGTGTTTTTCCATAAAGAAAATAAGCTCTGTAGCAAATTAACCTTATAGGTTTAATGTGATGATCATGATAATCTCCACAAACAATGTCTGAAAGATAACACTGTGCAGCTGATCATTTCACAGCTGAGATATTAAAGAAGTCATAATATGCCCCTTCTCCAATTAAATATTTTAATTTTAATGATTTATTTTCAAACATTTGTATGTTTTTTATTGTCAAAAAACAGCTAGTTACAGTACAGTTGGATTCAGCCCCTTTGTCTCATTTTGCATGAAATTAGCTGTTTTGTGTCAATGCCAGTCTCTTCTGATTGCCTGACTGTTTTCTGTGATGCACACTCAGGCCAACCACAGGTTTGTAGCACACAGAGAGTAGATGAGAGGAGAGAAATTGAGCTTGACCGACTTGCAACTTGTTTAAAGGCACAGTTTCTGAATACAGGCTGTGTGCATTTCTCTGGGGAGTGTTTTAATATGCTGCCTTTAATTGTTGTAATTTATTTATAACACAGTAAATACGTTGACGGTCTTGAAAAAAATAATTTTAAACAGAAATTGAAAAAGGAGTGTGAGAAAAGCTTTGGAAATTGAGTGACATTAGCTATGGCAAAAATATTTTTGGGTGTTAGTATTACACTTAAGCTGTGATGCTCTGTTTTGAGTGCAGATCTGAGCCATGTCTGTATAATCCCCTTCTTACAGTATGTCAGGATCTCTTGACTGCATGAGCAGTCTTTTCCTGCAGCTACAATCTACTAGCTCCACCCTCTGATGCACAAACTCTGAAAGTACATGATGACACATAGGTATCACTTCCAGAGCTTCAAATATTGAGTCCCCAATGTGAAGTCTGTCCTGCCACTTTGGTGTCTGACTCTACGTGATTAAAGTGGGTCTGGTGAACAACATGTAATTTTTAGCTTTGGGTCTGACATTTGAGCTTTCTGACTCTCTTCTTAACTTTTTTCTAGTGCAATGCTTTAGTGAGGTATTTAGCGGCAGAATAAATATGAATCAGGACAGCATGGTCTTTATATGAGGTCAAGTGATGATTAAGGACTGCTGTAAAACAACGTGACGCTAAAACAAGTGGGTCACTTGAACATATAACAAAAATAACCAAGCAGGAACATACAAAACTATCGTAAATACTAGATTTAAATATAAAAAGATATGAATTACAAACTGAACACAGCATAAATGGATGAAAATGTGGATTCATGAGGAATACATAATGATTAATATAAAAAAATACTATGAGCTTTTAATGGTAAAACTGTATATCCAATATACATACATGCTTGTTGTCACACATATGATCATCTGGTGTGATAAAATCAGTTTTAAAACCACATATTTTTTTCAAATGATTCCAGGTTGTGGTCAAAATGCGGTTCAGTCTTTACCTTTTTGGGAATCATCTGATCTTTTGTCTATGTGGAGTGTGATGCACAGACAAGTCGATGGAATAAGAAGCTGTACAAGGCAGGCGTTCCATCCTCTGAGGAGAGGCAATCACACTTATATGTCTGTCTTTCCACTGCAGTTTTAGTGGGATGCTCTCTCATGCAAGCATTTGCCTCAAGTTATGGATGGACTAAAACACTTGAAAGGATTGTTCACCTATTTATATCAATGTCAGAATGCCTCTTTGTGATGTTAAAGCTCTGAAGTATGACTTGAAAGCTCCTGACTTTAGTTATACCTTGTGATGGAATCAAAAGATACACTGGGGCAAACGCACACACACACACACACACACACACGCACGTGCACACACACACACACACACACACACAAACTAATTTGCCTCAGGAAATATATTTATTAGGACACGTATGCTGGACGTTTTATTGTCCAAAATGTTATCTGTGAACATAATCCAGGTAGTACAGTTGCTAATACAAAAAATTATTGCAAAAGCTATTTAGTAAAATATAAACTTAATTTATTGGAGACAGGGTTGCGCGCATGTGTGCACACCCACACACACACACACACACACACACACTGATGTGAGAAGAATCTGATTACTGTACAATACTGTATAATTATGTTCATAAGGGGCTTCTTGCAAAATTAAAGAACACAAATATGTTTGATTATATAATTTAAATTAGCTTTTTAAAGAATTGTGATCACAACAGGACAATTTACACAACAAGAAAAAAACACAAAAGCTAAGAATTCCAGCAAATCTGAAGTAACTCAACTGTGGCACTGTATGTGTTTGATAATGCAGTCCTGCAGTGATATGAAACTGCCTGACCTTTTCCATCTCACAGACGTAAAATAAATATTTCCACAAAACATATATCAATCACACAGAGCCAAAGATGAGTTACACCTAATGACATAACCTTCTTCACACCTCTAGCACTCTGACATACATCAAAGCTTGGGTGGGTGCATGCACCCTGTACAGCGATTTTCGCCCACCACTTGTACACTGGTGAAGTGAACACTGTGGTGTCACCCGTCACAACGCCTCAGTGGCTTGAGAGAACTGAAGTGGAACTCTCACGCTAGAATGGAAAAACACAACAATGAAGATTTAGATTAAGACTTGCAAACACTGAGTAATCATGTGTGAATCTTAAATAATGATAACAGGCTCAATGTATAAGTCATTTGATTCACATGATTATGTGTCAAGATACTATAATTCTCCCACAGTATGAGTCCTGGATGTATCAGACAGGATTATGAGTGCTCCTTTCTGTCCTTTACACTAGTCACATGAGCTCATTTGTTTTGGGAGGCGACATCGTGGTCTGGAAGGATCACTGGTCCAATCCAGATTATCAATGAGGCGCTCCTGTACCACAATTCATCAGCACCTAACTGATCACACCCTTACAATAGCTCACAGAAATACACTTGCTCACACAGACACACACACACACACACACACACACACACACACACACACACACACACACACACACACACACACACACACACACACACACACACACACACACACACACACACACCTCCACCCAACATGTTACTGCTGGTATTAAATCAGCTCAGCCACAGGCAACGATCCTGTCTTTTCTTAAGAGCTCCAACTCTCTGAGACAGCAGAACTGATTGAGACAACAAAGAAATGGATATATAGTATACTTATAGCAAGTGGCAGATAGTATGGAGAGAAGGGGCGGGGGTAACTATGTTGTAAGCATGGGAGAAGTTACAAATAATTACAGACATTTCCCTTCAATGCCGGCCAACAGCCTAATTTTACAATGCTGAAATGACAGTGGATAGATTTGAAGTCTGGTCACATACACTGATTTGATGTTACATATTTTTATTGGAGGGAAGCTATAGTTTGTTATCAGTCATTTTCTGTCACGGTTTGTTTGATTCCAGTCATTAGTTAACAGCTCAGTTAATAGGCAGCCAATCATCTCTACTGTTTCATTAAAGGCTGTGACACTAACACACATCACTAAGTTTTATATGAGAAAGAGTGTAGCCATCATTATAACAGTGTATTGACAAACATCCATCTTGACTCATATTTATTACCACCAATGTCAAACCTTAGTACTCCACATATGTGTACAGAGGTTGACTTTTGACAATTGGACTAACTCAAATGAACAAATATAATTGTTTTAATGTGTTTTTAGTGACACTACACATGGCCTTGGGGATGGCAGGGTTGGTCAGTCTACCATTTAGGTCCACACTGAAATATCTATAACTATTGGATGAACTCACATAAAATGGCAGATAACCATGCGGCCCAGGGCTAATCTCCTTTTTCCCTGCACAAACTTCAGCTTGACATTTGTGATTTTAATTAAATTGTCTAGATGTCTAATAGACTGATTGCCACTTGCTACAGAAATTTATGTTTCCTTCAGGATAAATTGGAACAACTTTGGTTATCTCTTATCTCGCACCACCACCAGTTCAAACTTTTTAAATTGTCCACTTTGGATTATGACCAAATACCTCCAAAGCTAATGAAGCCTCACCTTTTGTGTTTAAATTAGCAGTAAATGTTAACATGTTAACATGCTAACACACGAAACAAAAATGCTTAACATGGCATATTGCATCAGTGTGTTAGCATTATCATTGTGAGCGTGTTAGCATTCTCACAATAGCATTTAGCTCAAATCATAGCTGTGCCTAAGTACAGCATAATGTGGCTGTAAACATTTATTCTTGTTAGTTTTTGCTGTGAAATGTTTATAATGTGTTTGAATGTAATTTTCCTCATTTTGCTACTTGGTCAGTTTGAGCAACATTTCAATGTCAAAAGGACATAAAGGTCAATTACAATTAGTATACTGCAGTTTATTAAAGACAGGCCCTATTATGAGTACAGGAGCAAGTGCATGTGCATACAATTGAAATGCTGAAAGTATAAAATATTAGGAAATCTCTTACATTGACATTGAGTTGCAGTGAAATAATAACAGGGCATGTGTGTAATGAAATAAATATATGTCATCTTTATTCATCAAGGTCAGTGGGTGAGTTCTAACAGGTCCTCACTTTGTTGGTTCAACTTCCATCAATAGTTCATTCATTTGGAGAAAATAACAGACTTTCACTTCCTAACACTGTTTAACATCCCTGCTAAACCATTTGAGTATTATGTGCCATGTGTCTTGAAAGTTTATGAAAGAAATCAGAGTAACTTTGGGGTGATTGATCTATCTGCTTACTTATTTTTTTTTTATTATGCTTACTTACTTATTTCTATACACTCTGTGAAAGGTAATTTATTACAGATGTGATTGAGTCAACAGTATGTGAGATATGATTCTCTAGGCTGTCTGTCTTAAACCTTATTGCTGAATTTTCCTGACAAATTGGTTTGTGATCTATATTAGTTTTGGTATTAATTGTAAGCCCTCTCACACATATTATCAATACAACAATTATTTATAACCGTGAGACCTTCCTGGACTAAATGTTCCAGACTTGTGTTCCTCTCCAGAGTTACTAAAAGACATTGTTCCAGCCAACAATGCCAATACAGGCAAAAACATGAAAGACAAGGCATTGCCTACTCAGCCTCCCATCCCTAGCATTTTGCTGGCCAAAGCACAATCTGTTGGCAACAAACTAGATGAACTCCACTGCTGTGTTACCTTACAATGGGACAACATTGCTGTATGTTCTGTTTTACAGGGACCTGGCTGACCTCCAACATCTCAAACAGGGTCATACAGCCCGATGGCTTCTCCATCAACTAACTGGACCCCTTGTGTGAAACAATCAGCAAAACAACTCATGGTGCATGAATGTGGAAGTAATCTCCCAGTTCAGTTCAAGGGTGTTGGAACAGCTGTGTCAACAGGTGGCAGGTATCAAGCAGTCAGTCTCTTATGCTAAATGCACACACTTTCAGAAGGTGGTTGCATGTAGCTAGCAGCTAGATGGAAGTTGGAAATCATGGCTTAACAGCTATCTTTGAGCCCCTTTTAAAAAGAAAATGCATTTAAAGGATGACTCACGTTTGGACCAGCCCATGCACACAGAGAAGTCATAAAAAGATGGTTGTGGGAGACTATTGTCCACAGCAAACCAGATCTAGACACAACTTAGATAATTCATTTTGACTGGCTGAATGAACAAATTGATGCTTTTGTCTATTCAAAGATGACTAATGGACAGTTGGGATTATGAGGAAATAAACAATCTTTTCAACTCAAAGCCCAGAAGACTCTGTCTTGTGTAGACATAGTACCCGCCATGGCATGCTTTGATTGCGGTTTCTTTTAGGAAATTAATTGTAACACATTTGTTGTTCAATTTGTTTAAAGAATACTCTCACATGGGTTATGCAGTGTTAGATATTTATTGTGTTGGTTATTAGTTGTGTTTATTTCCATTTTTTATGTATAGATAGCCATTCATATGGCTGTGGCCCACCTGGACACCTGGATGGTTGTGTGAGGCTGTATGGCTTAGGACTTTGATGTTTGATCAGTTGCTTTTTCAACCATTCTTCTGTGTTTTTTGAGATAAATATTATGAAGAGTTGAGTAGGCAGAATCAAACTCAGGAGACTGCAAGCTGATGAATAACATCTTAATTCTGGCAGGGGAAGTAAAACTGAACAGATGTGATCAACACAGAACAAACAAAGCAGAACATCCAACAACACTGAACTATAAATCAGAATTTAAATACAAACCGACTAATGAAACAGCAAGGAACGGGTAGCAAGACACAAGGGTGGACTGGAAGCTGATTGGCTGGGGAAGACTAACGAGACTGATGCAGTGCAGGTGTCTAGCAGAGGAACTTAGAAGGGAAACCAAAAAACCCAGAATACACAATACAAAACGGTCCCAGAACTCACATGAACACAATTAAAATATGCACGATTACCAATGAGCACATGCAGAAAAATATAAACTTTTGCAGACTTTGGTGTTGACAAAAACATAAATGAATCAGTCTGTCAAGTGGAGTGGCAGCATGTAACATCACAAACCAAACTAAAAGAATGTTGCAGCGCTGAATAACATTAGTAATGTTTCAGTTCACTTGAGCACTGAGAATCAATGTATAAAGCAGCAGTGTCTCAAGCGGTCCTTAAGTATAATCTGCCACCTGTCTTATCTGTCCTTCTCACTCAGTCCAGCAGTCTTAAGCAGGCAGAAAAGCCTGAGGGCATTTGGTGGACTGATAGAGGGACACAGAACCAGACTGGGAAAGAACCATGACAATAAAATTGAGGCATGAACAAATACTTTATGTTTTATACTGCGGGACCAGTTATAGTCATATAAATGTATAATTTGTTATAATGTGGGCACCTATCAGAAACTGAATAATTTTCCCCTTTCATATTTGACAGTGGTTATAAAATGTTTTTTTAAACTGACACCTTTTGTACGTCTGACAAAGAGCAAAGTCAATTTCCATCGATAGTCTATTTTACTTTTCATTTTTGTCTAATTCACACATCCTGTGTCTTCTAATGGACCAGACTGGCCCCCTTCAGAAGTGCACATGACCCAGAGAATGTGTTCTCAGTCCTCCATTTCTGACTTTAATGCAAAATTGATGGGCTGTCCAAAGGATTGTGAGAAAAATGATTGACCATCAGCTCTGTGCCTAAAAATATAAGGTGTTCTTTCAGGTCGAGGACAGCTCAACCAAATGCATTTAAACCAAGCCTTGGTTTATGGGACAAAAAAGGAAGAACACTGAGTCCTGTGCAGGTCCCTGCATAAGAGAGACCACAGAGCCTCCCTGCGATGCCCACGGCAGCTGTTCATTTCTTATAACAGGAGGGCTTTTAACAAACTCCTTCCCAAACTCAGGGTGGCACAATGTCTCTGTGAACATTTCACACATGTATGAGTGGAATGGCTTAGATTATCCTGCAGTGCTTCAAGTGCACTCTCCAATTTCAGGGCTACAGGACTCAGAGAAGACGATATTGTTACGGCAGGTTTCTGGTGTTTCCCTCAACATGTTATCTTTTATCAGCCGTTGGATGTTTCTAGATCCTTCTCCAGGTCAAAGCTGAATTCTTGTGCAGCAGAGCTTTACGAGACTGTAATCTAAGCTTTACACCATCATTAAACAGTCACAGTCAGACAGTGATAGTGAGCAGGTAAAGCATGATTGTTTAACCTGGATTTGATGGATCTATGTTTAGAGTCCTCCAAACTTCCCCACCCTATCAAATGACATTGATATTGGATGATTCTGCAAAACTCCTGATTATATTTAATGACAGTATTTTCTCCTTCATACCAGCTGAGTGCAGTTTGAACCTATACAGACCTGAGTATCATTGTTTATGGCTAGAAGTCTTGAGGCTGATGTTTCTTATGGTGTGTTCAAACCAAACACAAAGTGAATTTTGGCCTTGCCCGACTTTGACTGCTAGAGCATTTGTGTTTCTTTGCCCCAAACAGCCAAAGTTTACCCTCTAACTGAACTGCGAACCCACCACAAACTCTTGTTGTTATTTCCCTCCAGTCTCTCATCTTTTTCACCTTCTTCTCTGTGCATTCATGAAGTACACTTACAAAGTTCCACAATATACACAAATGTTCACTCAAGTTGAAACATTTTCAACCTGTGCTGATGTGTATTCGCATCTATTCGCATTGCCCTGTGGAACTTTGCATCTATTTGGATCTTTGCATTGACTTGGTATTTAATCACACCAAATCATATCTGAACACACCATCAGTGCTCTGGTTTCCTCCCACCATCAAAAACATGTATGTTAGGTTAATTCTCCATGCATGCACTAGCATAAAACTGGAGTTGGTCCCCAGGCACTGCACAGTGGCTGCTTTTAATACTTGGATGGGTTAAATGCAGATATTGTACAATTGCATTATGTGACAAATAAAGCACCCTTACAAAAAAAAGAGAGAGACTTTATCTCCTCCTAGGAGGATATAGCTCCTTGATGCCCAAAACAGAGGAGGAACATGGCAGAATTGGAGTCTCACTGTTTTGTCCAGCCACTCTAATAACACACGGTTGTGATGCCACTCCTCATAAAGCTGTGTCAGAGTGGGCAAACAGCCGAAGGGCAGTAGCCAGGAAGCTGTAGTACTCTGGCCAAACCTTTCATAAATAGAATTTATGGATAAATGGATTAGCCCATGTGGGGACGATATCTAAAGGACTGAGCTGACGGACTGGTCTGTGAAGTGGTGTATTAGCCACAGTGTCAGGTTGTTAACTGTCGTGACCAGCTGTGTCCTCAGCCAGGAAATGTTCTACAAATATTCCAGTGTGTCCAAATCCTGCGCCAGTTTCCTGCTCACTGACCAGCCAGCATGGTGGGGAATCAGGAGGGTTCTGAAGGACCTGTTCCAGGGGCACCACTGTGCCATCCTGTCTCTGTGTGGCCCTGCACTCTCAGGAAGGAAATCAGTCATGTAACTGGTGACTTTGTTTTCCATGGCTCCTGCCATAGGTCCAGGAGAGGAGGCAAAACAACAGCTGATTGAGCTGAATGAGCCGGGCAGAGCCAGGTAGTAAAAGCCTTAACATGGTGCATGACCATAACCTCCCTGAAATTATGGTGAACTGAAGTCGGAGTTGGTTTTCCAAAGTTCAACGATGTTGCAGGCACAGATGAGTGGATGACATCATCATCATCAATATGCAAAGCCACTGGGAAACTCTCAGCTGCAAGGATCAGTAAGCAGATTTGCTGTTATGTGAGAAAGACGAGAGCAGCAGCGAGAAAATGCTTTTTGTTTGAGGCAAACATAATCGGTAGGCATGTCCTGATTGGTTGGCTATGTACATGAGAACTTCAGTGGATATTTGTGTGTGTGATTGGAGAGTATTACCCATAGAGTTAGATAGAGGGCACAGCTTGTGTGAGATAGAACCATTGTTTCTTTGGGTTCCTAGAAGTAGATGCCACTGTGTAGCTCCTTTTGGTTTAAAATGTAATTTGTACTTTTACATTTGGCAGTTTATGACAGTGCTGTTACTGCTTAGACTCCACCATGTGAACTTTCTGTATTTGTGCAGGATATGCTTCATTTAATAAGATCATTTTGGAACAAAGGGCAATGTTTAAGAATTTAATTTGGCTGATGAACTGAGTAATTTATTTTCACAGTATCACACTGCACAGTGTGAAGTAATAAAAGGGCACTGGAGTTACACAATGCCAGAGCTATCACTCCACTGAAACAAATACGCTCTTAATCCAAAAGCAAATCAGCAAAGTTGTTGTATGATAATTATCTTTGATGAACACTGACAGCTCCAGTTTTGTAAGGGAAAGTTTCTATTCATAACTATCAATGAAAACAGACCTTTATAAATTGCACCTATTTAACTGTAATGAACCAGAGTGAGATATACACTGAGTTAAGGCCACTTTCTTCTCTTCTGCACTGTGTAGCACTCTCAGACGTCCACTTGCACTTAAACACACACAAACACACAGTAAAACTCCCAGACACATTTACTGTCTCAACATTTAGCTTAGGGTGTCTGAAGCACTCAAGCTCACTTGTGGTAAACTAGCACCATGGAGTCTCAAGGATATAGCAGATGCTTCAGGGCCACAGCAGAGCTTTAATGGAGCTGCCAGTAAAAGAGCCCTTTAGCCAAATCATTGTTTTATTAAGAGCAAATGTCAAGAAAGATCTTGAAGCTACCACCGCCACAACAAAGTTGAAATTCCCACAGTATCACAAACACCCTCAAACCTACCGGCTGGTTCACAGGGTTCAAATGATCAGCTTTCAGGTCAGTCTGTTAAAGAGGATCAGAAGATTCATATCTAGAACAAACAGCAAAGTCCCTCGAGATGAATGTGTGGGAGACTGGGTTGCAACAGGTCAAAGTTACTTTGCAACAATTATTGGGTTAAACTGAGAGATGTTTTTAATATTTTGTCAAACCTAATTCATATACATGAGATGGTATTCAAAAGATTAAATAAAAAAAACTGATGATTATAGACTTTATCATGCAGAGATATTTAACTATACAGCATTAGTTGTATCTAAGTAGACCTAAGAAACTTGCAAAGGAGTGTATTAAATGCCTGAAAGTGTGCACCTGAACAGGGGAGAATAAACAGAGACAAACAATGTAATGATGATCTATGTGCTACAGAGGAATTAAAGGTCTGACACCGGTAATTCAGAGAATAAATTGATTATTTCTTATCGCTCTTGTTGTCCTTTACTAGTGATCAGACTGTGAAGTCAAATCCATCAGAGTGGTTGCTGCTAAAGTGGGTTAATCCTCTGCAGATGAGGTAACTTAGTCAGTGCAGGGATGACAGAGAGTAGCAGGGATGTTGAGGAGTCAGATACATGGCTGCACATGCATAGTGGATCATGATCCTGGATAATTTTAGAACCATGAATACAGGAAGATAAATGGCCAGTTTGTTACGGGTCAACATCAGGTTTTGAATATGATCGAAACTTGCAGTCAAAGCTGATATATTACTTTGTATGTCGATGTAGGCACCAAGGATGAATGGTAACGATGAATTGCACCTATTAATCATGCCACATCCTGCCGACTGCATGACTCTAGTAAGGAGGACAAACATTGTGCAACATAGATAATGCTTGTAGTTGTGATGACTGTTTAGAAAAAGGGACAAAAATATCCACATATTCACTTTATTTTTTTCCTTTTTCACAAAAAGTGTGTGATCTGCTTAGACAGGCAGGCTTCTACACTAACAAACAGAGCAAAGACACCTGTTGGGTTGTCACAGTTCAAGTGCTGAGGCAGCACACAAAACGGCTTATTCATCACACAGTTGAATTGACACACCTGCAGAATGAGGAGCCCAGCTTCCTGTCACAGTGAAGTATTATGATAAATCCAAACTCCCTCAGCAAACACAGCCACAGCCTGATTTTTTTCTTTTCTTTAGCTCTAGTGGCGTACTTCAGCATCTGATGGACACACTTCATTCAGAGTATGTCTCTGCTGGAATCAGACCAGCAGAGACACTTGACACAGTTAATCAAAGGCAAGGCAAGTCAAGGCAGCTTTATTTATTTCATACACAATGGCAACTCAATGTGCTTTACATAAAACAGACATTTAACAGTAAGAATTGGAAATAAAAAAACATAAAAACATGCAAGGGACTTCTAAGCACCTCTAAAATTAAATGAACACTTGAACACGCATATTTGGTTTAGAATGAATAAAATGAAGAAAATCTGTCTCTTTGTGATTTTCATGTTCCCTTTCATATTATTACACACAGTTAACTCTTAAAAGCTGTGAGGTGTGAATTAAAATCATCCACCTTCTTAACCTTTTGATAACATTTAAGCAGGAGAAGCCTTGATTATTCTTTAAAGGTTTGTTGGTGCAGTTCACTGAAAAATGGCCAGTGATTATTTTAGAATATGCCAGATGAAAAATAGCTTTCACCTACTGTACACTAAATTTTCAAAAGATTCCACAAAATGTAATATTTTGATTCAAGGATTTCCTTTTCTAGTTAACCTTCCACACAGCTTATACATACAGGAATCCCCTCTGCACCAACTTCCTACTTTGCATGATGAGAAGTTAATTTAACAACACTTCCTGAGAAGCTATCTAAGAGGCTGGACAAACTGTAATTTATCAACCATAGCATTCCCCTACAGTGCATCTCATTAAACATAATAGTATTCATGCCTTTGCTGCTATGTGGTAAAATAATTACTTTCCCACCAGCAATCACCACAGAGCCCATCTGTCAATACCCCGAAATACTGCTGAGAATATCACTTCTTAAGAGCAACATGCTGGAGCCAAGCTATAAGACACACTACCAGTTATTATTCTTGTCACTTTACTGACTGTTTGCCAGTTGGATAAATGAGTGTCACTGGATATGATCAGGAATTAAGCTGAAAATGATGATGCAGTCATATTTCTCCACCTCGCTTTAACAATGCCATTTAAATTCTGCAACTCACCTTTATCATAGCATGACACACACACCTTTGTATATGTTTCTGTGTGTGTGTGAGAGAGACAGTGGGGTGTTAACCCCACAGGCAGTAGACTTTGAAATGTTGAATGCACCCTACTGTGAAGCAAACTGTGACTGCTACCCAATGCCATGCTTGTCTGCCTCTGTCCAGATCACTTCCTCTGCTGGCTTCCCGCCATCTGGTGGGAAGTAGCTCTGACTCCTTTCACATTTGGAGGGGCTCCAAAAAAAACTGTCCCTGTCAGTTTTACTGTGCTTTCTGGGCTCTCTCGCGTGGTCAGTGTCTATATTAAGAAGTTAACTACGACATCAGTATTTGGATTATAATCCTGCAAAATATGCCTCTCCTCAAACACAAGCCTCACTCTTATTCATGAAGCTGCTTTAAAAGGATGACAAAGATGAAGAGATGTTGTTACAGTTTGTCTGGCTCATTCAGAATAAACAGCTTCCAGTTGTTCAGGCCCACATCTGCCTGTTTTTTAACACAGGGACATTTGTGTTTAACTAAAGCTATAACTATAATTCATATTTTTATATTACCAGAGGATCAAATGAATGACTGTGTATATGAAAGACATCTACACACATGGAATTATAAACTACAATTTACAGTTCTATAGAGCACCTGAGTGTCTTTTAGCTTGGTTTTCCAGCCTGCAGCTTTATGTTTTAGATCACTTTCAGAGCATTTCACAGGCAACTGCTTACACATACACAAAAAAACAACTAAAAACATAGTGTATATTACCTGCACAGGATCAAATGCCTTATGGACAAAGTTAGCCATAGATATTTACTTTGGGAATTGGTGGTGAAAAACAGAGATAAAACAAAAGTATATATCTGATTTACTCCAATCAGATGGCCAGAAACATGATTCCATCCATCTATCCATTCATCTAGCCACTGCTTCTCTGGGACCTGACCATGGTGGCATCAGACTGAATAAGGAAACCCAGACAGGTACTGTAGAAGGGGCAGCTGTGTCTCAGGAGGCAGAGCGGGTCAGAAGATCAGCAGTTTAATTCACGGCATCTCCAGTCCACATGTCAAAGAGGTATGGCCAAGACACTGGGCAAGATACTGTATGTGAGTATATGTGTGTGAATGGGTGAATGCGGCTTGTAGTGTGAAAGCTTGGAAGACAAGAAAGGCACTGTATGAGGGCAGTCCATTTACCACTTACATCCTTCACCCAGACAATGCCCTGCAGCTCCTCCTGAGGGATCTCCAAGGTAGTCATAGGCAAGAAAACATATGCAGTCCCTCCAGCATGTTCTGGGTCTGCCAAGGGGTGTCCTACCAGTTGGACATGCCTGGAACATCTCCAGAGGGAGGTGTCCCGATCTGATGCTCAAACCACCCTTCAGCTGGAGCTGATGACTCCAAATAAATACTGATGATGCTCTGTAGCTGCTGTATAAAGTGTTGTGTTTTTGCTGCCAAATAGCAATATACTGATAAGAAATCAGTATATTAAATAAACAGAATAGGATTTTTTATTTTATTTTGATGAGACACATAAACAAAACATTATTGTAAACTGAAATACAACATTCCTAAAACAATCCAAACATACAAAACATACACAAAGTACCTTAAAACTGCCCAAAAGCATGGATTTTCATTTCACAAATCACAGTCATTAAATAAATATTTACAAACAACAACTTCTATTTTATTTTTCAACCCTGCTTCTCCATAATTAATACAGTTTCTTCACTTAGAAAGAACTCTCCATCTTTGCCATATCTCGTATTTTATCATTCACGTCAGGCTTAAAGGAACAAACCAGCTCCATTTCTAGGCTGGGGGAGGGAACGGGGATTTTGTTGATCTTGGCAAAACTCTGGCTGATGTCCATGAATGTTTTATTTTTGGTTTCAGGGAGGACGATATGGAGGTAGACTGATCCCACGATGCATACGACAACAAACACCAGAAAGGCAAATGACTGCAGAGTCTCCTTCACAAACAGAAAACACACACAGCCAGGAGTTAGACAGATGCAATTCATTTTTATTCAACATATATTTTCAGAAAGAAGTTTGAAAAAGACACAGTTTCATTTTAAAGATTGCTAAAAAAACACAATTAATTGTTCCAAATATAAAACATGTTCATTTTTATTTTTTTTATTTTTTCTATTTCAGGACTCTATTTCATAATTACTCCTCTCCCCTTTTCACAGAGTTGAATTCTGCCATTTTTCAGCCACGCTAAACTCTTGCCAACTCCAGAGAGACGTCATCAGTGGCATCTGCTTTATCATTTGTGTGTGTGTGTGTGTGTGTGTGTGCATGTGTGTGTGTGTGTCATGCGGAGGACACCGTAACATCCCCACAATTTTACACTGAAAAAGTCCCACAGGCTTGTGAATATTTGAGTATGTGCAAGTCATCACTGCTCACACACATTTTGGGACAATATGTATGTGTGCTGTGTTATGTTTAAATATGTTATAAAAGTATAAAGGCTAACCTTGTCCAGTGAGTTATGCCAATAATAGAGATTAGTGACAGATTTAAAAATACACACTGACTGATTACCCAGAGGGAGATTTAGAGATGGTGTGTGTGGGTGGGGTGGGGGGGACTTAAGTCATTTTCAGGGACTTAAGACTAGTTGATTGGGGATGGATCGTGTACTTCCGTGCATGATCCACTTCAATCGGTAAATTGATTTTTGGGTCAGTGGTTAAGGTTAGGGTAAGGGTTATATTTAGAAGTGTGTTATCATTAGGGTGAGGGTAAATATCCATTAAATGAATGTAAATCTATGTAAATACCCCAAAAGTGACTTAAGTAAACCGTGTGTGTGTGCGTGTGTGTGTGTGTGTTTGTGTGTGTGTGTGTGTGTGTGTGTGTGTGTGTGTGAGTGAGAGACAGATAGTGATTTTGCGTGGGGCACAGAAACTTGACTGACCCTCAGCAGTGTGTCACTGAGCTATAATCTCTTACTCATAAGGGGACAGAACTCAAATGCAGTGCTATGTACCTGATATGAGAAATACAGTGTCCAGACAACCACGACCTCAATGAAGAACTACTTACTGTTTTGATTTCAGCAGTTATATCACCACTGCTGTTAGTCTCTGACACTGTTTTCCTCTTTTGAGTGTATTTCATAATAGCACTAAAAAAACAGAGCATCGTGCAAAGGGCTTGACCCAGTTTCCATGCCGCCTCTGTGACGTAACGCTCATCTGCAAAGTTAGCAAGTTCCTCTGAATACACTGCATTGCTCTCCCGGTTGTCATAGAAGATGACTCATGGTACAAACAGGACATTTCTGCGTCCACTCCGTCTGTCATTAATTGAATTTTCGCAAGCCCCGTGGATTGAGGGGAATGAGACAGTCCCATCTTTGACACAGGGATAAGCCTTTGATCTGCTGCGCTGGCTCAGCTGGGTTCAGTTTGATGCGCACACAAACACACACACACACACACACACACACACACACCCCGCAGTGGTTGTGGACACACACACACAAACACATACAAATCCAGACAGATGCATTAATCATATACTCATGTTTCATGTTCAAACACATGTTGCAGAGTGAAATAGAAAGAGGAGGTTGGCACTAGCAGTGATGGGGAACTCTGTCTATGGACAAAAGGATAGGACAGAGCAGCAGTAAGGCAGAAGAGAATGTTTAAACAGCCGACACTGAAAAAAATGTCCTGGTCCAGTGACAGTCTGGTGGTGGAAAATATACCATGTCGGTCACTGGTTTCATCATCAGTGCTAGGGGTGTGAGCTGTGTGTGTGTGTGTGTGTGTGTGTGTGTGTGTGTGGGTGGGGGTGGGGGTATAGATTATGCTGCATCTTCCCAATGGGAGCCGCAGTCAAATACAGTGTCTGTGATGAACGGAAGACTGAGCTGTGCAGAAGTCTCACTGCAAAAAATGTCCACACTGGTCTCTTTATAGATTTTATGGATTACTGTATGCCAGCACTGTCACAGCCTAACAATAGAAACAATCAATTAGCATCACAGCTATGATAATCGAACACATAAACAGATGCTTACACAACTCACAATTTACTGATCAATGTGACTGAGTGTGGTGGCTTATTAGTCTTCACAGATGTCATTAACTAATTGAGCTTGTTGTGAGAGCCCCAAATTAAAGTTCATCATATCAATAAATCAACAATTTAGTTCAATGTTTGGAACCAACTGTAATAGTCCATTAAACAATAACATTTCATTATATCACTAATGATGAGCATCAACACTCACAATCCCCAGACACTTTTTACTGTGTACTATGTTCACTGGATACCTGTGCTGTTTAAAGTGGGTTTATATATATGTCAGAGTATGCGTCACCCAGACATAAATGAAATCTTTTGGAGGGATTCTATTAACTATTAAGAATCTGCCAGCAGACATCAGCTCTGTCTTAAAAAAAGAATTGCCGCAAATTTGCCCTCCTACTTTTCTTATTGTAATTCATAGACTGCGCAGCAATCCTCCGCCTCCATTATTTCCAGCCTATTTCTTCTTAATGTGGATTTGTGCCCCGAGAAGGAAACAAATGGGTTAGATAAAAGCAAGGATGGGACAAAAGGGCATACTAAAAGAAAGAGCTCTGAGGATTTTTTTTGAACAATGCTATCAATGAAGCAAAGGGCAACATGCTGCAGACAGTTTGTCAACTGAAAATGATCTGAAGGTGCTTGATATTCTATGCAGTGCTATGACTTCAAAAACTGCCTCAACTATAGTCTAAAGAGGTCAGCTGCTGTTGAATAATAAGAAAAAAGTGAGCGGATACTGTGTTAAGAAACCATAACAATTACCGCAATTATCCACTTAAACTTTACCATTTAAATAATCTTACAGGGATAATTATGGGTTTGCTTCACCTTTGATTTATATTAATTTGGTTATCTGAATGGATGATTGTGTTCTTTTGTTTTTTCAAAAAAGCGTTTAATATTAGGCAGAGCAAACCAATCTTTTTAAATGACACCGAGACATCAGACCCTATGCAACCTGAAAGCTAATAATACCCAGCACTGTCTGGGTATAATTCAAAGTTAAAGACATCCTTGAAAGTTCCAAAATGCAAGACAATATATCACTTAACACGTTTGAGTTCAACTCATATTATTGATGCCACAGGCCTAATTGACACCTCAGCGGCGGGCTGTCATGGAGGTAAAGGAATGTGCTGTTTCAGTGGTGTGTGGTTTTAACAGGAGTACCCAGTGCCAGTCAGCCACCAGTGAGTAACTGCTGTGATTTGGATGCCTAGTGTGTGCCTGGTATGTGCCTGAGCTGGGACTAAGTGTACCCAACTCAGTCCTGGCCAACAAAACAACACTGAAATATTTGTGGCACTGGTTGACTAAAAATAACCCTGTGTCACTTTCTGTCTCTCACAAGTCCCCCTCCTCTTCCTCACCTTGCTCAGCCTTATCTACACGTGCCCCTCTCTCTTTTGCCTCTCCAAATCCATTTCTACAAGTCTCCTGTGGCATCGCTACCTTTTTGCTGAACGCCTCTATTATCTGTTTAATTACATATTCAGCTCCATCCATCAAAATAAAGGAGCCATCAATTGTATCATCACATTACATCTCTCCTCTTTGGCTTCCTATCTGTCAATGACACAGCCAGGAAGATGGATGGATGGATGGATGGAGACAGATAGACAGATAGACAGACAGACAGACAGACAGACAGATTTCTGACATGTTAAAACTGAAAGCCTGGTAGACAACATATTTCAAAACGAGGTCCACAATCCTGCATGGATATAGAGTGATGGGTACTCAGGCATATAAAGTACTGTCTGTTGCTCACCAAAATGCACTATGCGTATGTTTGAGGTCTAACAAAGTCCCCAAGTCTTTTGATTAAAAACAATGAAACAGGGACCCAAATGAAATATTGCTCCATAGTGCTACTTCAAAAATTCCACTGGATACATTTAACTTTTCATACTGCTACTGTCACACCTACGTGCTTGTGGCATGCATGTGTGTCTTTGTGTGCGTGCTGGTAAAACATTAGATACAAACATTACAGGGCCACGCTTGTCAAATAACTGTTTTTGATGCTACAGGAAGCCTTTAATATGTGCTGTATCGAGAAGTTAAAAGGGGAAAAAGTCGAGAAGAAGTTTAATATTGACAGCACTGATCTGATACTCTTGTGAAAATTGGGTTGGATAACCTTTCAGATACAGGAAAACTGTGATCAGTGTGAATGAAAGTAAGAGGATGTGTAGCCCCTAGTGATCTGATCTGTTACATTGTTTTATTCATCTATTATCTTAGCACTCTTTGTTTTTCATCTTAAAATCAATAGGACTGAAATTTAAATGAAAAAAGACTTCTGCAGGAATAATAACTCTCCCTTCTAAGAAACCACTCTCCCAGTGTCTGATATGCCTTTTATAGCTATCATAGTTCCCAGTTCACTCTATGCCTCCAACTCATGACACACTGGTGCAGCTGACTGAAAGGACAAAATTAGGTTTATCTGGAGGGGTTGCAGAGAACACAGGCAGAAAACATTTGACAGAAGGTCAACCTGACGTCACCACAATGTCCAGTGTGCCGCAAGCAAAGTTTCACTCTGATCTGAAACTTTGGAGCTGACTTTTGTTTCTGTCTATTAATATGTCCTTCAAGTTCCACTATGAGAAACCAGCTTGCCTGCCATGTATGTATTTGGCTGCAATGATGCATTTTTTAATAGTTTACAAAAAAAAGTTAAGGCTGTAGCAGCAGTGGGCAAGATGTGTTAGTACTGCAAGAGGTGTAAATCTATAGTTATGGACAGTATAGTGAGGTTCCAAGTGACAGCACACATTTAATTGAGCTAATTTATAGTCCCTTACCCAAACCTCTTTAAACTACTTTTTCTCTGACACTCATTTTTTGTTTAACTACATGTGTAATTCCAGGATGTTATACCAGAGACACTATATTATATAATATATATAGTGGAATTATAATTATAATGCATATAATGATATATAATTATATTATAATTCAGCAGAGTATGACATGGAGTACCATGAGCTGTAATGTGGAAGTTGTACATGTGCACTTGTCCATGAACGGAAATGAGACATATTGTCCGCCCCATAAAGTCTTGCTGTAATAGAGATAGGTGTACATTAGTGTCTCCCATGTACTTCTGTCACATTAGGTTTATTGTTGGATACAGTGTAGTTGTATGTTAATGAATTTCTGAGTCCCTGCTCCTCTTTTCAGAACCTAACAAGGTTATGCCTGAAACATCCTGTGCTCATGTCGTCCGTGCTTATCCTCAGCAGAGCGATTATAAATGAATCCTGCTTGCAAAAGTCCTGATGAATGCCTGGGGCTAAATGCCTGCATCCAACTGCATCGACTAGAGGTCAGAGTCATTCCTGAATTACATGGCTGTGATACTTATGCATGCACACTGCAGTGCTTCAAGGCACAAAGGACTGTGTGTAAAATCTAATGCCAGACTAAAGGAAAACAAAATGGTGATACAGCCTCTGGATTAAACAAATTCCCACCAGTAAGAATCATTTACGATATGGGTATAAAATGTATGACATAATACATGTTAGGCTTTATGTAACATGTCTATCATATTATGTATTATTAACTTGTGATTGAGCAGGCAAGCACACATATATCCTTATTACCTATTCTATAATGCTGTCTGGTTTCCTAATACAGAATATGCTGCTAATTAAACACAATTACTCTAAGCGTATTTATTTAGCGAATACATAAACGTGTTCTTTCGCTAGAATTAACTGACTTGCCTCTCAGAGCTTTGACGCATTAACTAAAATGTTTTCCTGCATTCAATTTAGACCAGACAATATTTTTGGAGGTATATTCCTGGAGAAAAGCTTTTGAACAAAGCACTCCACTCCATATGTTCCTAAGTCTGTAATCATACAAAGGTATGTAATAAGCTATGCATCCATACATAGCAAGTCATGTGTGTGGCTAATGTTTTCATCCATTTAATAATATGAAGATTTTTCATGTGTCCTGTAGTGTAATTTGTTGTGGCACGCAATACAATAATGTCACAGACGAGGTTGAACAAAATCTTTCTCTACCAAAATCTCTATGGAAATAGAAAGCCTTAAGCAAAACTTCTCAACCTTCACCAAGTATTTCAGTTAATTATCATTGTTTAGTTTAGTTGTAAACAACTAAAAGACAAGCCCCTGGCTTTTATGCAAATGAAGGCCGGATAGGAAAAATGAAAAAAACAACTTGAAGAAGTTGGTGATTGGTTTAAGAGGGCATGAACTTCAGCTAATACTGATGATTTTCAACACTTGCAGATTGAAATGTCAAATGTCATTAGGATCTAATGAGGGACAAGTGGGACATTATGACCAAGGGCAAAGTTCTGCTGCTATAAAAGGCAGAGCTGAACTACGTCCTCGACACAGAGGGCAATTATGGGCAGAAAACAGGACTTCCCTTCTCTATCGAACATAACATTGAACATGTAAAACTCAAACCAGGCCCGTCGCAACAGGACAGGCAAACCAAGCAATTGCCTGGGGCCCCGAGCTGGCCGGGGGCCCCCAGACAACGACTGGTTTTGAATTGAATGCAACGACAAACTGTGTGCGCGTCCCTTTAATGCTGTGATGGTCAATGCAGGAAAGTGCAGCGACACTGTTATCGGAATCCCCCTCAAGGGGCCCCCCCACACTGTACCTATGTTCCCCGGGACCTATGTTCCTAGTTCGTAGTTGAAATATAAACAGCAGCAGTGTTCTTTTTAAACCAACAAAATATAACCTCTTAATACACGCCCCTATTTTTTATGTTTTTAGCCTAAACGACGTCATACACCGATGGAAACCTCAGACTATTGGCTAAAAGGTTATCAACTTCATTTCACCGAATATTTCCATAGGCTGGAACAGCTGTCAATCAAAGCCTAGTTGTCGTTGCCGTCGGTCACATGTCCTCATTGGCTTTCTTATATACAGTCTTTGGAGGCATGTACTGCCTGAGCACTGATTGGCTTGTGAATGGTGTCGTCAGAAGCAGAAGAGGCTCACGGTTGTAAACATCTAGTCACGTGTACTCTGAGATGGACGCGCAGGTCAGGAAATGACATAAACGGACCGTGTATGGTTTGTTATTTGTGTTATTACGTTACGTGTTGGACTGAATACATGGACATATTGAGGAAAATATTCCAGTTTTATGGAAACGGATTTCATATTTCACAAGAATCGATACTTGGCGAGCTGTACAGAAAGTCCTGAGTCATAAGATGATCGTTGTGGATAAAGGGAAGACTTTGAAGGTATGTAGCATTATAGCTGTTCTTACTTTAGCTGAGTGGCTAGCCGAGCTAATTGCTAATACTATTACGGCTGTGAGCAACCATACAATGTGTGAGTGGTCTTGAATGAATCAGGACAATCTAAGCTTTCTAACAATGTACGGCATGAATATATATGTTTAAGGGTTGGTGTTTAAAACATTCAGAAGAACGTGTCGCTACCTACTAACATCCGTCCCGTCCCGTAAGAGGAAGAGCGTGCATTAAGAGGATAAACTGCTCTTCATTCATAGGAACATACACTCTGCCTTTTCACTCTAGAATACGGTGTGTAATGTGTGTCTATGTGTGTGTAGTGTGTGTGTTTAATCCAAGACATGATGTAGTCATGCATTGGAGTGGAGCAGGGTTCGAATTACGTGGGAGCCAAGGGGAGCTGAGCTCCCTTTCCCTAAGGCTCCTATGAAAGAGGCAAACTTGATTTTCTGTGAAGGTCTTCAATGCGTCATATTATATTACCTTAATGAGCATAATAGCCCTAAATATATCACCATTTAAATATAAATATCGCCAAATAAATAAAACTCGTTTCATATTCCGATCACCATGCATTCACAACTTTGTATTGAACGTGTTTATTATCCCGCAACGCATATGGCTGTACTTCACCACCACACCACTATGTGCGCACTGAAACGGAAGTTTGGAGCTTGCGAATGTCAAGTTCGGACTCCGAAGAAGACTTCTCTATCTTTTATCGATCTCGCTTCCATACATGATGTATGTTTTGTCTGGGGCACCAGCCGTGGTGCAGTCCAGTTTGTCTGGCACCCGCCGTGGTGCAGTCCAGTTTGTCTGGCATCCGCCGTGGTGCAGTCCAGTTTGTCTGGCATCCGCCGTGGTGCTCTGTGGCCTGTTCTGTCTAGCACCGTGGTTCATGTATGTTTTGTCTGGGGCACCAGCCATGGTTCAGTCCTGTTTGTCTGGCATCCGCCGTGGTGCTATATGCTTTATAATGTCATAATGCTCTGTTGTTTGTTCTGTGTATGGTATACTCTGTGTATGGAGGTAGGGTAGGCCTACTGGAACGCCATTTATTTTTCGTTCTGCCTGGGCCAAAGATGTGATTTAAAATATGAACCAAGCTGGTATGACATATGAAACTTATTGGTAGCCCTCTTTGGTAAATATTTTTGTGGATGTGTTTGAAAATGTTGAAAAAGTCAGTGCCTCACTAGTGACAAACCTCACCGTACATTGTGTGTGTGTGTGTGTGTGTGTGTGTGATATTATCTCCGGCTACGAGCCTGCGTGAATGTGCAGAGGATGTTGAGGGAATGTTGATGATGTTGAGGGATGGCAAGCAAATTGGTGACGTCATGAATCACGTACCCCCACTACACAGCCTGAAGCGTATGCACATTTTTTTTTTATTTTTTTTTTAAATAGGGACCCCCTTCGGGTCAAATTTATAATTCGAACCCTGGAGTGGAGGAATGTTAGCATTGATGTGGCAGCCAGGTACAGAATTACGAGTTCGTTTTTTACATTGATCAGAGTCAACTGACTCACTTGCGTTGCTGCTGCCTCTACCGCTACTCGTTTTTTGTTTTCAAATGACGCATCGACGCACAGTTTTTGCGTCGACGTATTTTTTGCGTCAGCGTAATCGATTACGTCGACGCGTCGCCCCAGCCCTACTTTGAAGCTGATAAAGACATATATGAGGTCCACCATGAGCCAAGAGAGGCTCACAGGACTGGCCGTTATGTCAATTGAGCGTGATGTTCGCAGGTCTTTGGACATGGAGGACATTGTGGTTGCCTTTGCTGAAGCCAAGGCTCGCAAACAGCAGATGTAGATATTTTGCATATTTGTTAACGGTTAATCTTATATGTGTGTGTGTACTTTTATCTATGTTGGATTTTATATTTAATACCGAATTTGCAGTTTGTTTATATGTTGATTGCAAATGTTCAAATAAAATAAGTAAACATACTATGTGTGCAGTAGCCTATATGCAACATTTGTAAGCAGTATTTGCACTGTTAAGAAATATTTTATTGATATAATGTGTGGTTGAACTTCAACAGTGTGTCTATGCTGTGGTTCCTGTAGGCTTTGGGCGGGCGGGGCGTAGGTTTTTTTTGCTGTGGTCCAGGGGGTGTCGGTGTCGGTGGGCGGTGGTGGTGGGGGGGCCTCCAAGTTCATTTTGCTTGGGGCCCCCAAATTCCTTGAAACGGCCCTGACTCAAACCATCATCTAAAAGCTATTTCTCCAAGTCCCTCACTTGCACTTAAACAATTTCAAGACAGTCCTATGTTAATACATAATACTTGATAACTCGGAGTGTGCCTCTGTTTTATCAACAAAATGAATAGTTGAACATTCTTTGAATTATGCTCATTTGTTTATTCTGAAGAGTTAGATGAGATGATTGATGTGACTATCCTGTGTGGGCGATTAGTTCGAGCAGTCTTGATAAACAACAGTTAATCCAGTCTAGCACTTCTGTACAGAACATTTCTGGCTACAGCCCTTATTTGCCTGACAACCGCACAGAGACAGGATATGTTTGGCCTTTGTGCACAAAGAAATGGTTTCATATCACATTTCTGTTCATGTACAAGTTAACAACAGATATACAATGTGATAATTAGTGATCTTTTGAGGTGCTGAAATGGTGACAGTACAAATTGTCATTGTGACATCTCTTTTTGAGAATGAATTAAACAAACAAAATATGTGTTCATTTGTTAGCTTTAAAGCAGAAGCAAGCTTCTCTAAGCTGTATGTGCCCATGGCTGTTTCTTCTTTTCCTACATGAATGTGAATTTTGTGTCACATTTCACATTTTTTCTCCTTTTCAAACTCACCTACTGACAGGAGTTCAATCAACCAGCTTGCTTGATGTGCATGTCTCCATCATGCATTGTTAAGTTTTGAGAGGTGTGCACACCAGCTTCTTTGCAAGCTCCTGCAATCTGTAACCTTCTGTTACCTGTAATACCTTTCCCAGGGTCTTCACATAAGTATAACTCTCCCCCTTGCTTCCATTACTTGTGCTAAGCCACACAATAGTCTCATGGTTCTAGTTACCTACTTAACATACAGACATGTTAGTTTAATTCGCAAAATGCAGAACTGTTCCTTTAATACTTACACTGTCAAAACAGAAACTAGCAACGAATTAAGCAAAACCATTTGAAATCGATGCATGCACGAGGTCTAGAGTAGAGGTAAGGTAACATAAACTTGTTAACTGGCAGAGAGACGACTCATCTCTCAAAGGAAAAGAGTCAGAGAAGACACAGAAAGGCACATCGTCTATGGTTGCTTGAATATGTAAAAGAGGTCAGAGCAGGTTAAGTAATGTACATCTGTGAGTCCCTAAGCTAAAGTCCTTGGGAGAGATGTGAGTGCACTGCAAAAGAAAAGAAAAGAAAAGAAAAGAAAAGAGGAGGATGTGACATTTTGAGCATAAAGAGAGTAGGGTGCAATCACATGGGCAGTAAAATAAGGAGCCTGTTCTTTGATTGAATTGTGTTCTCCAACCTGACAACGTACATGTCTGTCTATGGTGTAGTATTCACTTAATAAACAGATAGAGCTGCTATGATATGCTGTTGTCAATGGATCATCTTTACAGGTATATGACCTATATTTTTCATCTGATGTGCAGGGACAAAAAAAGATCTGTGAAAGATGATTAATGGAGCTTCAAAGTACACCGCTGCCGGTTGGATCCAACTTGGTGCAGTTAGGATGAAGTATGCACTCATTTAGGACTTCTGCAGAGACATTAAAGACTACTACAAAACATCAAAGAGAGAGGGAGAGGAAGAGTGAGAGAAAGATAGAGAGAGAGGAAGCGTGATAGAGACAGAGAGAGAGACAGAGAGGCAGACAGAGAGAGAGAGAGGGAGAGAGGCTATAGTGCACTTTGTTTCCCCAACAAAACTCATTTAACTCAACTGAGTCTCACTGCACTCAACTGAGCACTCACTGCAGATCAGATGAATCCTCCGGGCTGTTTGTTGGTAATAATGTTCTGACTTTGCATCTGCTCAAATCGTCTATCTCCCCCAACAGCTCATGCAATTCATTTACAGTACTAAAAAAGAACATTTTTGTAATATAGTTATACTCTAGGGCTCTACTGAAATATCTTTGAATGATTTACTATTACTATAAAAAAAAAATAAAAAAATCCTTGTTTATCATTACTGGCCCTTTATGCAGCCTCTGTCTAAAACAAGTCATTTTAGCTCCTGTCTCTATAAGGCCCCTCTTACTGATGAACCTGATTTTTATACATCCACCTCATGTTTTGTAACTTTGACCATGGTTAATATAAACCTCTGTCAAGTATGAAAATGACAGAAAATGACAAAAAAGTATGTTATGTCACATTAGAGCCCTCACTTCTGTTGTTTTACAGATTTACACAGAAAAATATGAAGCAGTATTAAACCGTTTTTAATGGCTGTCCACTTCAGAGAGTTGTTTCTTGCTATAGGACAATGCTCACTGAAGTTAAGAGTAAACATGATCTCTATGTGACAGGACAGCTCAGAGCAGAGACAGAGCAGAAAATACAAAGGAGCTACTGATAATGTGCTATATCTCTCTAAGTCATTTAAAAAACAAACTATTGTACTTGTAATTTTTGTTCTGTAAATTACATTTTTGTAATCAGATTTTCATTCTGACTTGATTGTTACATATTTTAATTTAAATGTATTACATTTTGACCTCCTGTACAGGAAAACAGCTCTGAACCCACAGGCCTGACTTGGCAGAGTCACAGTATGTACAGGCCACAGTAGATCTCTTCCTCACAAACAAACGCTCATGCTCTTCTTTCTGGCACAAAATGATGCACTGACAGGGCTATCTGGCAACCAGATGGGTTTCATTTGTACACACACTGGTCCACATAGGGGTCTGCATACTCTGTTGTGCTGTTTTGTGTAGGGGGCATATTACAGACTCATATTGTCTAACCCCCTGAGACTGATCTATTTGGCCTTGGTTTCACCCTCACTCAACACCATTTAGAGAAAGTGCATAAGAAAGAGTCTTTGTCTTTGTTAAAGACAGCTCTGCCCCTGGCATTAGCCTTGGCCACAATATGCAGACCATATTAGAATAAATCACCAGCACTTTATCCCAGAGCTGTCCGAGATGTTCGTGAAAGCAAAGCCTGCTTTAATGGCCAAGGTTATAAATTCACCCCATCTCTTTATGTCAACAGAGCTGGTGGTGCTTCATTATGTTCCATTCTCTTCTTAAGAGGAATGTAAATTATTTTCTGTCTGTCCAGTGTGTTTGTTTTAATCTCACTGATCATGGTTCGCTCATGGCAAGGCTAAGCTCACTTAGTCACAATGTGGAGACATTTGGGTTGGCTTATAAGTGTTAAATGGTGATTGTCCTTATTGGCCACAGATCCTATTCTACTCAGGGCATTACTTCATTACAGGCCTAGTAAGGGGCTGTCACTTCAGGACATTAGCCTCCTCAGACCCAAAGCAGTTACCTGGAGTACTTAAATTATCTGGGGTTCTCTGTCTGGACAATACAGAAGTTGACGGTATCTCCTATATATACTGAAAGAACTTAGTCATAGTACTTTCAACAAGGCAGCATGACATGCATGTATTTACTATTTAGAATACTTTTTCAAGAGTTTTAAAAAGTAGTTTTTGAGTTTGTATACTGCACATGCTGTGAGATATAAATGCTAAGGATAAAGCAGTCAGCTTTGTCTTCTCCTCTGTGTGCATCAGTGTTTTTGCTGATGTGTGTCACATCAACAAGCAGCAGAGGACTTTGACGCATTAATGGGATAAGAAGACAGCACCAAGGGCAGAGTACATTTACCTGGAGGTGAGTTTCAGTCCTGTAGAGCAAGTAGGAACACTGTAGACTAGATCATACATCTGTCACTCTCACACAACCACTGTGGCATATAGGACCACACAGCCACGCTTACATATCATATTACAAATTATTAGAATGAGATGTATTTGTGCCTTCCTATAGGAAGTGATAGTTACGCTACTTAAATTACTGTGCCAAATATCTTTTCAATCACTGATATCTGGTTTTGGCTACTTTGGGGAAAGTATGTATTACTATTAATTTACAAGATCAGATGATAAACTAACCCAACTCCAAACTAAGGATAGGTACTGTACACAAATTCCCTGTTTGATTGGGAACAAGTTATAGTATATATATATATATATATATATATAAAATATAATACATACATACATACATGTATATACATACATATATATAAATTGTTCCCCATAACAGCACAAACCTAAAGAGCTGATATGGATTCATTCACTACATGCAGTAACAGACATTTAACTGTTTACTCAATAATGAGCAGTAAATACAAATTTGGAACACTTGTAAATCATTGTGACTAACATACATGCTAACACAATGGTTATTATGTATTACATGTGACACAATGCATTGTGGGGTTGCCAGCATAAAGCTGTGTACAGTGCTTTTGTCATTGTGCTGTAGGAATATTTGACAACACAAATTTTACACTCGGGATTCAGACACATATAAAATAGTGGATAGCAAATAAATAAATAAATAAATAGAGATCTCAGACACAATGCATGACTGAACTGTCTAAGTGACATATCTTTGGGAAACACATTAAAAACACAGGCACTTGTGGCTGCTTTAATAGTGCCAACCAATGAATCAGTATACCAAACTCAACTTAAACACAGTGAATCCATCAAAAGGTCAAACAGTTACAAAGCAATATCCTCTAACACCACCAAGCCAGTTCTAAAATGTACAACACAATGTACTCATAGTAGGGTGCTGCAGTGGAGAAAATGTCAGGAAGAGACTGCAAAAATGTCAAAAACATTAAGAATTGAAGAGTGAAAATAAGAGCGAGAGAAAGAAAACCCTGCCTGTGAGGCCCATGAAAGAGAGAGAACGAAATAGGGGAGGTAAAATGAGAAGAGGCAGTGATGTGGAATCGCCTGTGGCAGCAGTCAGGTTTTAGAAGTTGAAAGAGGACCCTGCAATTTCCTGGAAAAACATTCATATTTCAGACGCTAATGGGATATTCTGTCTGACACATTAGCATCTGTTCATTACTCCGCTCTTGAAATAACAAATTTATCCTCCTTAAACTGGAGGTCTCCGGTCCCATATGAAGCACCTCAAATATGCTCATTATTCATAACCAACAAGGATCAAGTGATTGTTCTGAGTTGTTGTGCTATGGCTGCCGAGATGGTCATCACACTTGCCAGCAGTAAAGGAAGTGGAATCAGTTTCCATTTTCCTGTCCAATATTGTTATGTTAGTTACGTCGCCAAACTTAAAAGCATTCTGCACCAATGTCAAGAGTGTGAGAGCAACGTGAAGAAAGCAACCTTGTTAAAATCAGTAAAGTGGTGTTCATTGGTGTGCCACTCACTAAAGTTTCTTTAGACTCTACAATATCATCCACCTTATTTCTGGTACAGTTAGGTAAAAAAGGTCGGATTCAGGGATCCTATAGGGATCTAGTACTGACTCAAATTACTAATCAAAGCTTGATAAGCGCAGTTTCAGGAGCGGGAACACACACCAATTACACAGCTTCCCCCTCGTTCACTCTCGCTTTCGAGTTTCCCTCCCCCTCCCCGCCCTCTCTTCTGTTCTTCTCTCCTCTCTTATAGGTTCCTGGGGGTTCGTCACTGCCCGGGCGCAGCGGCGGATCCTTCGTTCGACCTCCCCACACCGCATCAAGAATCACCGTATCAAGAATCGTTCCGCATCAAGAATACACAATTCATTCAAATTCTGTCAATAAATCTGTTAAAACGTATCTCGTTGGTGATGTGTTCCTTGCTCGTGAACAAGGGACAAAAAAGTGTCGTATATATGTCCAAATCACTCCCTTCAGCCATTATTGAACTAAAAAGGCTTATATATTTGCATGGATCATCAACCCTTCCAAGGCCAACCATTAGGGGCCAGTATGTAATTATGGTATGGAATCCATAATACTAAGTATAAGAACTACAGAGAGATCAAAGAACAAGTGTGTTGACTAATGAGGTTCTAGAAAGGAAGTGGAGGTATTAATGAAGAGGCAGGTCAACCACTCAGTAATATAGTGTAGCAGGCAGCCTCTGCAATGATTAATGAGGAGCTGAAGACTTGGTATAGGGAATGGACTGCGAGTATGAAGTAGCAAACGTAGCTGCTGTTGGTTAGGTCTTAGACTTAGAGAGCATTTGTTTCTTTAGTTTAGAAAACTGTGGCTTGATTATTTGAAGCATTGATTTGATAACGTAACCTTGAGATGACTGAGCTCCAAAACCTGACCCCAACTCCCAACATCAACCTACACACTGACCAAACTAGAATGCATTTGAGAGATATACTGTATAACAATTGTTTGATAATTGGTCCAGCATCAGCAGTTGACTTTGTAAAATCTATCATTTATTATTTATTATTTATTTATCCAATACTCAGCCCATATACAGTGTTCACTGGTGTACACACCTACACAAACATATAGATGGGGTAACTTACTTGAAGGAATGGGAACAGAAGGCCAACAGCAAAGTTGGACAGCCAGTTTACGATGCCAGCAATCATGAAGGCGGCAGGTCTGTAGGACTGTTCAAACAGTTCCCCTGTCAGTACAAATGGGATGCCACCTGACAAATAGGAGAGACAGACCAGACTAGATCAGTTACAACAAACCAAACAGTTTTGCTTTGAGCAGCATTAAGTGCTTAAGAGACTATATACAAAGGGGAAAAAAACTTTTTCATTACTTACTCTCTCTTTAAAAATGATTGCTCAAAAGTAAAATAATCACAGTGAAATCATCAGTTTGTATTAGTGCATGTCTGACACTATTGTGCCAAATACTATCCTTGTACTCAGTTTCAAAAACACAATCTCATTTTAATCAGAAAAATTCTTGCTCATATTACTGTTTCGTGGCCACTTTGAAGATACGATCAGCAATTAATTTGACAAAACTGAAATCTTGGGATTGTCCACCACCAAACTTTCTTATCTTGTTAACACTAATAATGTGTGAAATATGTTCTTCACTACAGAACAAAACAAACATAGACATACACATTAATCCACAGAAATTACATCTAGAGATTCATGTAAATTTGTCACAAGCTTTAGTTTAAAAGTTCTGATGATAATTTCGATGTGTGAAAAAAAACGTGTAATACTTGGGTTAGTGAATAAAGCCATAAATGATGTGTCTTTTTCAATAATGGCTGACACATTCACAGTTTAATCCTTTTCAAATGATGAAAAATGGAGATCCTCTGGTCTACCCCCGAGTACAATGTGCAACCAGCATTTCTAAACCTCCAGGAGCAGATGTTGACATTTGGATGTTTTGACGTCAAGCCAGACAGCAGATATTGAAACATTTGGCCCACTGTGTTCAAATGGAAAAGGTAGTAATTCATCCTGACAGATTATTCTTAACTCAATACAGAGCACTGGCTAACAGTGCAAAACACTAGTCTCAATCTAATAGTTTAGAGGAAAAAAGATGCTGCTGCAAATTCTGCTTAATTTAACCATGAACAAAAGACTGTGGTGGATTTATTCCTAATTTTTCATTTGTCATCTTCAGACAAATGTCAGTCAAAACAAAAGACAGATTACAGTTCATCAAATTTAAAACAGTCTGTTGTTGCACTCATTTACAAATCCAAAAAGATCAAGTATTCAGAATTATTGATTCAAGCTGACAAATAGTGTAATAAAGAACAGAGCATTCTTCAGAGCGCAATTCAGGCAATGGTAGAGTTAATACACAGCCAGGAGTTGGACCCAATTATTAAGAAGTTTAATAAAGCTCAAGCTATACATTTACATGAGTGCAAGAATTACAAAATCTTTCAGATTTAAACTTCCCTCTATATCAATGTTGCTGTTTTGCAACTCAGTGAAATGGCAGTTAAGTTTCAAAGCAATAGCAACAAGGCAGTGGGTTGTTTTTGAATTTTAAGTTTGGATGAAATGAAAGAAAGAAAGTAATCTCCTCACAGTCTGCTAGCTGTCCATGCTGTGCACATGCTGAAAGGTGTTCATACATAGCACTGGCTTTGTGAATGGGAAACAATCCACACAACACTATTCAGCCAATAAAAAAGGGGTGTTCGTGCTTGTGCACTGGACAGCGGGAAGTCATCACAACAGTTGTCTGTGTGAGACATAACACCGCCCATTGAATGGTGGCGGAGGACTGGCAAACTGGAGAGAGACTGTGGCTAATTCACATTTTTTATGCTGCAAGTCTGTTTCTGTTGCATTAAGTCAAGCATAATCTGATCTGACAGCTGTTTAAATCAAACAAACCTACTGTTTATGTGTTTTGAACATGTCAACCCTATCAGTGAATCAATAAATACAAACACAGTTGATTTCTTCCCATCAAGCTGATCTGCAAACTATTTAGGTTCAGTAAATTTCTGCTCAGTCAGCCTGGTTAAGGCAGTTTGTCTGGCCGCTGTCCTCTCTGCAGCTGACAGACGGCTGCTTCTGTGGATAGAGACGCTGAATGCAGGTAGAGTGAGAAGTGACGAGACCTCACAGAGGCGGAGAGTGTGGATGGACTGTTGTGCTCACATGAGACAAGATGTTTTTTTCCACTTGTTATAAGAGGAACAGAAGTGACTTTACAGCTGACGCATCACTCTGGATCCTGCCATATTTCACTTTTTGTTGTTGCCTTAGCAATGTACGTCCATGAATTTGGTGGCCGGAGCTTCTCAATCTATCATTTATCATGAAGAGAAGGATGTATTTGTTTAGGTGTTTAGTTAAAATAACATCAATCTATCTCCAGAATGACTGAATCTACCTGAAACGGTGCAAAAGGAACATTTTTGATCTGTTCTCATGGAGATATAAAAACATTCTCGTTAGGGGAAACATGAATAATTACGCAGAGTCAGATCTGTGTTGTTGGGTCTGACAACAACATCATCATCACAGAAGGGTATTCCATCAAGCTGGATAAAGGAAAAGCCTGGCTTATTTCGATAAGCTTCGCTAATTTATATGAGAAATCTGTTCCATTACTGTGGCTTACAGAGCTTAGCAAAGGTTCAGTTAGGAAGACCATCTTTTGCATGTTCAGGTCTGTAGTATTATTTCTCAGACCATCTGTCGTTTCCATCCCGCATGCATGCTCACTCATAATTTCCTTGCTACCATTCCCCTGGGTGCCAGTTAAGATATCAGCTGTTTACATCAGCTGGTCACATCTAATCAACAGCATGGTGACACTCCTTCGTTGTCAGCCTATCATATCGCAGCTCCCTTTTTAAATATGTTTTCTCTGTTTCTTCTTTGGTGCTTTTATGGTGCTATTTTGCCATTGGCACAAGTCAGAACCCCTGCTGCTTCAAAAGACCTAGATAGACGTGATTGGAGATGAAAATAAGAGTTAAGCAACTTTACTAAGACTATAACAAAGTAGTCCAAAGTAACAGACTCCATCTCAGTTGCAAATCCATAAACACAACAAAACGGACATCCTGGGAAAGAGAAAATGCGTAAGAGTAGATGATAATGTAGTTGGTAATGGTAAATTGGTTCTCCTGAGTTGCCTACACCATCATTATAAACATACATTTGATTACATTTAGCCTACTGATAATATGGCCACAGTCAGTTACATTAAACATTAATTTATTAACAAATGAAGATAAAACATTAAGTTCACTTCTCCACACAGACTTACCCTACCGGTCTGGTCACAAGCTCACTTGTCAAACCTTTAAGCCACCATTGCCCAAATATGTAGGCTTGTTATAATAATGCATCTAATCTGTGAGCAATGTTTTACTAAGCCATATCCCCAATCTTCTTAATTGCCACAGTATTGCCCTTTTTGGTGATGGCTCCATTATATTCTTTAAATAGTTTCAGCGGGGTTAGGGTTTGTTCTGCTGTTGTTGAGAAGAACCTAGTTTTCCCTTCATTTTTGTGACATAGTATCTTCTTTCCGCCTGTCGACTCTACTGGGCTGCTTATGTACTCTGTGGACATGCACAATGCTAGCTTAGTCAAGCCTGGTTACAGTTAGACACGGCTAAATTCGGTTAGTGAGAGTCAATGTTAAATCAAGACAGGATTTTTCAAGTAAACACGGCTTTCTTCAGCTGTGTTGATGGAATACCCTAAATCTAAACACATAAGTAGACAGGATTTTCATTTTTCTCTACCCCCTTGATTATGCCAGAGGAATTCCAGTGTTGAAAATGTAATGGACGGTGACATTTTCAACCATATTTCATCAGAGAGCTTACCCTTCAGGCATTCTTGTATAGAATGAACAGGGTACCCCTACTGCAAAGATTATGCAAGAACAAGCTGCTAACGTGAGCCAACCACTTTCTTCAGTGGTGAACCGAGTAGATAGATGGAGGTGGCTACAAGTGACTTATGATGGCCCTGTGTACGGTATATTGTACGACCATGTCAACAAAACATAATTAAGGGAGTGTGTTGTTATAGCGTTCTATCAAACGGTGCATTCAGACACTGACATTTTAGATACATTGCTCTGCATAAAAAAGTGATGGAAGAGAGACACAAACAAAGGTGAACATTATTATTCACAGCCTACATACTTTAAGTCATGTCTTATCTGGACTATGGGTTATCTGGCTCTTTTTGAATAGGCAGCAGAATATTGGTGCATACTGCAGAGGGAGCAAGAGATGGTGTTCAGATTAGGGCAATTCTTCCCCTAAGTGAAATTGTGTATGCTAGTAATTAAAGAAAACAACCACTTATCTCAAAGTTTTTTCCCATGGTGTTCCCTTGCTAAACAGAGATTGGCCTGGTTGTTCATGTACTTTAACTTCACTGATATTGGTATAAATGACTCAGGACATTAGTTGTGTAACATTATGTACTGTAAATGTGACTGCATGCTGTGTTTTAATATCTGAACAAAAGACCTGATGAATTTACATGAATGCATAATGTATACTTCTATAACTGTGGATGTTGCCTTTTATCCTCACAGCAGGTTATTTATTGTCTTGTAATTGCCTTTGAGAAGACGAACAGGTGCTTCTCTCTCTCTCTCTCTGCCAAAGAGTGGCTGCACTTAGGGACATAACCAAAGACAGAGTAGGACGCAAATGAGACACAATCTCCCGGAATCTGGGGCGAGCGAGCAAGAGTGCGCTGTAGAGAGTGACTGCGTGTGTGTTTATGTGACTATCAAAGCAGCGCGTGTGAGAGCAAAGCGTCCTGATAGCTCTGTGTTGCTGCTTATTAGACCAACCCCCACCCCCCCACCCCCCCACGGACCTTTTTATTTATTTATTCTATTTTCATAGTTATATTAAGAGAAGTTTATATTGTTATTGCTTTTTGAGGAGTACAATTCAATCGCTGCACATCTGCTACATGTACAATTTTATTATTTACTTCTTTTTAGTACATTTCTTAAGTATAATTTAATTTTGAAGGTGTTTTGGGCCAGTTGTTGTTGATTGGGACAGCCAAGTAATATGACATATTTGAACATTTTTTTAAAAAGTAATGTAATAGTTACTTTTCCTGGTAATTAATTACTTTGACATTGATTTAACTCAGTCACTAACTCAGTTACGTTTTGGGAGAAGTAATGAGTAACTATAATTAATTACTTTTTCAAGTAACATGTCCAACACTGATCATATGTGCACAGAGTATTTTGCACAGAAATCATGTCATATGAAAGGCCAAATTGTTTAAATCAAATTAGTTGTCACTTAGAAGAAGTGCAGGTACCCTGGTTCCCCTGAAGCAACACCCACACTGAGGTGGGTAAATACAAAAAGACTGTTAATATGAAAGCGGTTTGTCTCCAGAGTAGCACTTTCAGAAATCCCTCTCAAAAGGAAATGCTGCTGTAAGTGCAGCAACTCTATTCAATACAAATTTAGTGACATAAGCAGGACAAGCAAGCAATAGGAAACATTAGGAAGAGATTTTATTTTCTGGTTGCAGCCACAACAACACTGATGTCAGTTCTCCCCGGGAAGGACAAATCTGCTTCACACATGATGAAGGGAGGGGTGGCAGAGCCAGCATGGGCATTTTGTGTTTGTGTGTGTGTGTGTGTGTGTGTGTTTGGTTTGTGAGTGTTCAGTTTAGATCTGTTCCAAGATAATCGGCTCAGGACAAAATAGTGGTTTTCAGGGACTTTTGCACCTAAAAATATGCGAGGCCTGTGTGTGTGTGTGTGTGTGTGTGTGTGTGTGTGTGTGTGTGTGTGTGTGTGTGTGTGTGTGCAAGAGTATGACAGATGAGAGAAAAAGAAAAAGAGCGAGTATGTACATGGTGTGCATATGTGTGTGTGTGTGTTCGTGGTGGGGGCAGGAGGTGAAAAGGTACTTTATTAATGTAAATGATGTGACAGGTTTGGCTGGGTGAGAAACTTATATTTCTTGGTAAACACAGCACTAGAAAATGTGTTAGCTGCATACATGTTCTTTGACATAGTAAGGATATTTTCAGCTTGAGACTTTAGGGGACTCATTGAGTGCACTTGTTGTCACCGTATGTTCCAGAGCATACCAAATGTATCTTTGTAGCCCTGGTCTGCAATTCAATTATGTATGTATGTTATTTGGCCAGCATATGTTTGTGGAGGGCCTCAGAGGAGACAGCATGTGTTGAATCATGTGAGATGAAAGTATGAAAGTTTCCCTTCAAGCCAAACACCAAAGTAGCTCACTCATTACTGTCCATTCAAGTAGAGAGTAAATTACTAATTAATCAAATAGTCTGCTTTGTTACAAAAAATCCATATTAAACCAATGACCTGCAATCTCCTTTATTTAGCACTTGACTTGTGACCACTAATCCTTACAACCTTTAAATTAAAGTTTTGCTATGATGGCCTGTTTGTATGGAAGACTTATTTCCTCCAAGTTGCATGTTTGTTTTTTTTGTCTTACATCTGGGGGGATTTAGACATATCAAAGTCAAATTGGCTAATGCATTATCCTTTCAAACAGCTGGAAAATTTTAGATTAGAGTCTGTTCATACTGTGTATGCCCCACGGAGCAGATGGGCAATGCATACATAAACTCCCATAATCTGATACACACGTTAAGTTAATGGCAGCACGAATACAGAAATAGTGCTATGCTGGTACAAAGCTGTCACATTCACATTACAAAAATACAAAAGTTAAAATGTATACAGTCAGTATTGGAAGACAGTTCAATACAAATAATTATTGATTATTGATCCCGTTGTTTAGGAACCTTTCTGGCTCTATTCCAGCAATCAAATAAGTAATACTTTACAAGCATAATTCAATCAACTGAATTTAACTATCAGCTATGAGAGAACATGCTTTCTGGGGTTTGAAGACCAGAACTGAAAACACAGACAGCTATCCGTTCATTCAGTGAACAGCAGTGTTGAGCAGTAATGTGTGATTTTGTAACAGTCATAAGCAGAGTGACTGCAGGATTAGAGGAGGCGACTAGCCCAGAGCCCATGCTCAGTAGGTTGCTCCGCTGGGGACGTAGTGTACAACCCATCTGGGCAGCTCTGCAGGAATAGTAGGGCTTAACTTTCATAACTTTTTCAATTCATTCTCCATGATAGTTCCATTACTACAGATGTAATCCGCCTCCAATCACATTGTGGGTTGCAATGGCAGAGAGGGCTGTCTGTATTTCCATTTGTTGACTGAGCGGAAAATGAAGACTGCAGACGTAGCAATTCCAAGTCGTATGGCTAACTTTACTAAATTACTCATGTCCTTTTATGTTTGTGGTGAAAGAAACTCACAAGAGAGTTTGAGCTGATATTTATCTGCTGGCCTTCAGTAAGTTTGTTCGTGATGTTTAGTCAGTTATTCATATGCTGTGGTGGCGGATAAACAGTAAGAGTATTGTTTATCTCTGAATTTTTGTCTAGTCATATTATTTCAGTTTGAGAATTGATTTTCCGACTCCAAAGAAATAGCCAAACTATTGACAGTGGAGCTGGAGTTGCACCTTTCTACTCAGAAGACATCTCCAAGCAGGAGGAAGTGCAACTCTTTTTGTGCATTGTATTCTGAGTTAGCCATGGATCTTAACACCGGTGCACTCCAACCATTCCTCATTGCCAACGACATGGATTGAGTATTACACACATCTCTTTTTCTCCATAGAATTTACAAAAAACATTCCCATCAACAGTGCCAGTGCCAAAACAAGTTTTAGCTGTATGAGGCTCATTAAAAGCTATTGGCATGGTTGGCAAATTTGTCAGTATGAAGGAGAGAAGGAAAAAAGGGCCATGATGAGTAAAATGTTTTCCTAACCTAAATTTTGGTAATGAAGAAATCAGTGAGAACATGTTTCATGCTGTGTTTACCGCATCTCTGCATCTGTATGTGTCACTGCCTGTGGTGTTGTAGACTAACTATTTTGAATTTTGAAATTTATGAATGTAATGATGCAGACTGCTGTGTCTATATTATGTGTATATTATGTTTATGTTATTCCAGATCAACTGGCTTGTTGCTGTCTATCAGCGGTGGTGCTGAATTAAATTAAACAGCAATTGTTTTTGGTTTGGATTTGAGACAAGAGCTAGTGTACTGCCTTCTGTTTCAGCTTGACCTCCTGAGACATCAGAGGGTCGGCCACACTACCAATGCCAAAGCCTTGATCTGTTGTGCCTCAGGCATGGAGCCACAGATGACAGGGCAGCAGTGTTAAGGCAGCACCAGAGGCCACAGCTTTTTTTCACTTGTGATTGGTTGTGACAGGGGTTTAACCAGCTCATCTGTATACTTTATTAATTTAGCAGCAATCCTACTTGATGGCTGAGAGAGGTTAGTATTATGAACCAAGTTCTTAATACCGTGAGCAGTGGCCATAAATTAATAATAATAAAAAATATATGATCTTATAAATCAACTGGCACATCTTTTTGTGGAGGAATAGCACCTAATAACCCTAACCCTTCCTCTCATTCTGGAGGATTTTCTAGCATTCATTTTGCCCTTGTAGTGACTCATATGGTTTGCTCCACTGCTCAGATGCATAATTGTGATATTATCTAACAACAGCACACACACTATAAATAAAGACTAATTACATAATAGGATAATGATGTCACACTAGCGGAATATTGCCCTCCCACACAAACACATGCAGGCAAACACATACAGCATTTTCACAAGCGGTAAGTAAGAATTTGGTATGGATCTTAAGCAACATGTCAGAGTGTAAAAGTGAGGAAGAATCAATGATTGGTTTTGATCATTTTAATCTAAGATTGTGGATGTAGGATCAGTGCTTTTGCCTCTTCACTGTGTGTGTCTTGTGGAATGTGTTTTATCTTTAGGATGCCCAATGCTCTTCTTCTATCTTGGCCTATATCCATAAAGGTAGAAACTCAGACGTGGGTGTGGGAACTCCCTAGAAACTATAATAGTTTCGGCATACTCTTTTCTCATTTAGTTGATGTCATTCTGTATGTATGTTGTCTCCATATTGTAGAATAATACTTGTTTAATCTTCAACCCAGCAGCCTTTTGTGCATTATCTCATATTAGTGGTGATTGTTTCGAGACAATTTCCACGACAAGAGTTTATGTGCCAGGGTTATTAATACTGAGGAGCAAACTATAGCTTATACTATCTGACACTTACAAAAATATATTTTCAATATATGAACTTCCAAGAGGAAGAGTGGCGTAAATATGTTTTCCTCAATTCATCTGGTATATAAATCTCATGTTATATAAAATATTACACCATTTCAACTAATCTACAGAACAACTGACAAAGAAATCAGAAAGAAAACAAATAAGAAACCAAGAACAGCAGGAGTAATAAGCTACAGTATGTATTTAGTCAATTGTATGTATGGGGAGGTGTAGAGTACAAGAAATACACTGAGTACATAGAAACTTGTTAGAGTAGCTATACACCTACCTATTAGCATTTTCATTATTCTTTCTTTTCAACATGCAAGTACCTTTTTAGCCCTTCAAAAGTATATTTTATTATTATTAGTATTATTTTCTCTGTACATACCACTAAAACACAGACTTGTTATTACTCCAAACTAATGAACCTACATATGTTATTCTAACAGATTTTAACTATTCAGCAGCATTTCTAATCAGTCTTAGTCCAGGAGACACCACTCAATTAGTTTGGACTATGCTTTCAGAAATACAAAGTTGTGATATACTTTTATCACAAATACAATCAACTAAACAACTTCCACACAAACAACAGAGAGGAGACAGTTTCTGTAATACTGAGAGGAAAATGGCTCTATCAGCAGTGCCAGTGCAGTGACAGCTATTCCTTCATTAACCCGATGAACCCGATGTAACCTGGCAGAGAGAAAACTGGCAGTGCCCTTTCCAAAGCCTAGAACAGCACTTGAACAGCTTCTCAGCTGCTGCAACACTCATCTCACCCTCTTCTCTAAGGCCTGTCTGGCACCAAGAAGGCAAAACAGCCTTTGACAGAAGACTACAGAGAATCCAGCTCACATTCTGCCCACACCTAAAAAAAAGTGTTGGCTGAGGAAAAATACTGCAGCATAGTCTCTTGGTCCTCGTTTGCTCTTTCATCTTGGACCAATGGATTCATGACGTAAACTAGTCGCCCTGATTAGAAACTATATTAAGTGACAGTCCAGGGACACAAAAAAACATGAAGATTAATCACACTGGTTGTTTCACCTGCAGATAGTCATTTGAGTCGTGAGATTAAAAAATAGCCTTGAAGACCCTGTTAGCAACAACCATGATAGCGGTGTTAGCGCTCCTAGTTTTGTTGTATTCCGGGCGCAATAAAGGCTTTCTGTGCGAGGAGAACGGTGCAGATTAAAATCCTGGGAGGATTTATACTTAGCACATGTGGCGCTTGCAGTCACAAAGGATTTAAAGTTCCACCTCAGAAGTGTCCACCACAATAAATGGCTGTATAGGGTCAGGGTTATTCAGCAATGAGGCAATGATAAAAACTGAACTTTAATTCTTGAAAATGTCTGTTCAGCCTTTGTGTCAGCAAAATATCAGGAAGAGTTAGTCAAACTTTCGAAAGCAGCACTATTCATCAATAAAAATGGCCTACACAACAATATGTGCACCTTTTCTGTGCCATTTGGCTAGAGGATTGGTCTTATAGATTGCAAGGAGAAATAGTGCAAGAATAAACAAGTAGATCCATTAGATAAAGAGCTGCAGGACAGGCTCTACAGTGTTAGTGTGATTACACATACCTCCTTTATCAAGGTATAAAGAACTGCTTTTGACTTGTTGTGCTGTGCAGTGGAAAACAATTAGCCCAGTGTTACCATATCTTAGATGGTTTTGGTTGCTCATGGCTCAACCTGGGGTAACTATCTCCACCTTTACTAGAAAAATTACATTGGTGCCTCAAATACACACACACATAAGATTGCAGCCGTTCCTAAAGTGCGGTGTGGTGAAAACAGGAGCACTATAATGATGTTTATACAGTAGGTGAGCAGATAAGGGGATACGGTTTCTTAAAAAAATATGCTTCAGCTAATGAGCTAGTGATGATGAGCGAGGGATGAATCCAGGTTATTAGGGCATTGCGAGGGTACTCTTCCATAGCTGATGTTTAAGGACCCCAAGGAGAATAAATCCTTCCCTGTAGAAGACAGGTCACTGGCAGAAAATCAATGTCACAATTGTTCAGTTTATGGCAGATGGTATTGTGGCAAAGTGCACATTAAAATGGTTGCTTGAGCTCATGCAGTGTGGCAACAAAGGAAGTAGAAATTGCATTTTGATAAAGATAAATGAGGTGGTAAACAGAAATCTGGAACAGAAAACCAGGTGCTGGACCAAAGAACTAAATCTGTGAAAGGCAGAAGAAGTCCGCACACTAAGCATCTTGCTCTTCAGAAGAAGAAGAAGAACAAGATGCTCAAATGTCACTCTTGATATCCCATTAAAATAACTATATCTGCGTTGGGAGTTACAGTGTGCTGGCTTTCTTCTACCTTTCACAAACAGAAAGATGATTAAACACAAATATACACCCACAGATAAATAAATTTAGGTGTACCAAAGCTATTTCTCTCAGAAACTTATAATCCATCAGCCTTCACTCTTCCATCATGTCCTCTGTTCTTCTAATTAAATCTTTTTCTAATACTGGCTGCCACACATCATTAAGTTTCACCATGGCTTGAGTTCACTCCAAAGAGTCTCTTCTCCTAATTTGCGTCCCTGTATATTTTAACTCATGTCTCCTATAAAAGCCGCAGATGCCATTATTTCCACCTTTCTAGCTGATTCATGTTCTTCATCAGTCTTCTGTTTTATCCAATATGGCCTATCTTGCTGTATTTCTATCAGTAATTATCTTTTTTTCATCCCTGGACAATTGAGGGGAATACCTTGTCTGACTACGATGAGAAAATTAATACATTTCTAGCAAAAAATCACTTGTTCAGGAGAAATTATAATTGCTTTTACAGTTGTTTGCATTGCAAATGAACTGCAGCAACCTCAGACTATTGAATATAATGGATTTATGTTATGTTATTAGTTATTTCAAAATGGTTCATGAAAAACAATCACACACATTTATTACAACTTTACACCAAAGAGACATCCTATGACAATTCACTTAAACCACTACATGTATTACTTTAGTGGAAAATCTGTCCTTTTAGTGTGATGCAAAGTTAATCCAAATTTTAGTTTTAGGGGTTTAATTTAGACTTAATGAAAGCCTTCATTACTGCTACAACATTAATTATTTGTGAGACATCAGAGGTGACTTTTGCTAATTGGCCCTCAAAGCTCCAATAACATGCATATTAAGTGATTTCCATCATCATGATTAGAAAAAAAACAACTGTACCACTTGCTGAGAGAGACTGTATGAAATTCCACACATGACACTCAAGAGCATTACATACCAGTTTAGCATTTAAATCACTGCAGACTCTATGAGTGAAATATTGCAATTGCTGGGTAATTGTTATAGTGATTCTGGGATTGCTGCATTATAAAATACATTTAGAGCCACAAATGTTATACTTTATTGTTATATTAATGTATGACATATATCAATGTAAAAACTGTATGATACTGTAATAAGTGCACATGACTCTATAGGTATCCATCTTTTGTGAATTTCTCCTGTATTTCAATTTTTTCTTGCTTTCTATTTTTTGTAAACATAAATGGGAAAGATAATCAAAAGATGTTTATTAAAAAGTGATAACTGCTATTTTTCACATACAGTAGTACCGCAGACCCCAACATCCCTGCTATGTGATTGTTAACAGGTAATGTAATGTGAATCACAGGAACTGGTGTGATGAGTAGCCACTGTTCAGTGTACCTTGCTCACTGATTTTAAGTGTTGACAAGAAGCAGGTGTGACTCTGGGCAAGAACAGAGGAGTCCTGATATTGACCTGACACCAGGACAAACTTTTAGCCAGCATTGACCATGTTATGTTTTTTTTAGAGCATTATGTAAGTGTCAAGGCTCCCTGCAGTCTCTTTGGAGTCTTTCTGTTAAATTGTGTCCCATAAAAAGCATAATATAGCTTAAGAGCTCAATAAAAATACCCAACCTATTTTAGACTTTACTGGTAAGACGATTGAGAGGCAGCAGCAAATATTTGCTTCTTGAGCTGCTTCTTGAATTGTTTAACAAACAATTCAAATTTAAGACCCGATAAGTGCCTTAGTATTATTGTATGTATTTTACTTGAATCCTGGGACAAATATTTTGAAGGAAAATGTATTGAAGAAGAGCTAAACAAAAACAGGGGAGCATTTGTTGCTTGTGATCTGCATGTAAACAGAGCACACTGAGCCATATTCTGCTAGTGTTGCACAATTTACATCAGGACAATGAAGGTACTGATGTGAATTTGACAAGGAACAACAATTAGTTTCCCTATTTTCACAGAACAATGTTACTGCCCCAGCTTTTCCATATTCAACTCCAGGCAGCTTCTCAGTAGTGCACAAAAGAATATCATTTGCATTTTATCTCAAAAATAAAATTCAGAAACACCAGGTGGGCTTATTTGTCTGCTACTGAAGTGAGCACATTTTAGTTTAAAGCCTAACCAGATGACCAGACCTGTAACAGACGCTGAAGGAAAACCCGCTGAGTCACCTCATCTTGATCTTGAAAGAAATTAAAGTTATATTGTGTATGGTGTATTTGGCCAACAGACAAGGTACAGGTACAAGTACAAGTGTGAATGCACCCACAATGCATTGGGACTGCATTCATAACAAATCACCAAACATATTAGGAAGCGGTCTGGGCTACATTCTTTTAGCAGTGTGTGCACATATGTGTTCAGGGCCTACTTGACTGCCATCCGTTGCATAAGTGGACGTACAAATGAATTCATGCATCATTCATTCATTCAATGGCATCCTATCAAAGTGCAAAACAACAGGAAGAAGCCACAACAACAGGCAAAATTATGTATGTATGTGTTTATTTGCATTTAGTGCGGGGAAGTGAGATCTGTTCACTAGTGGTCATTTGAGACACGTGCAGACTCATTCTAATGCATTCTAAAGGTGTGAAGTAATGTACTTAGAGCTGTCTGCAAAAGACCAAAGTACTACACCTAGAACCTCCTGCAAACTTCATTTGGTGCAGGAAAGGACTGAAGGCTACAAAACACCATTAGTTTTTGAGGTAGGCCAAATATACATATCAAAGATGCTCTTGCTCTCCACTGGCTTCTGTATGAGCTAGAAATATATGCAAACTGCACTTGGTTGTCATCGGTTTCTGAGAATTTCACTGAAGGAATACAGATAAGATGTAGAGGAGGTCACAAATTGGACAGAGGCAAGCTTTTTACCATGTTATAATGGACCAGTCTGAAATATAACCATTGGATAAGTTTCACCTGCTCAGTAATTGTGATCTAAAGTACACTGCTTTAATTAAAAAAAAAATGTAATGTGTCAAAACTAAGATGAGTGGATTCTGGCTAGCTGTTAGCAATTGTTGATTTCATTCATCTGCAGTCTGCAAAGTGCACCTGACTACTGTGATTTAGCTCAAACATCCTCCTCTAAAGAGTCTCAGTATGGTTGTTTGTGTCTGCACCTGAGTACGATAACTGTGTTCAGACCCATAACAGAGTCTGATTCAACCAGACTAAACAGCACAGGTCAAAACATCCTAAGAGACGTGGGAGGTTGGAATATGGTCTTTATTCTTCCTCCTCTTTTGTCATAATGATCAAAGACTGAACAATACACATAGTCAGTCTGCAAGCAAAGGATATATATGTAAAATCAAGTGCAGTAATATATGTGTGGAATTAATAGCCTAGTCTAGTTTTTCTCCTTTCCAGCAGGGGTATAAAATGCTTACTTATGCGTATCCTATAATTCACTGAAGTTGGAGGTTGCATGAGTCGCACACAGTAGGTGCTCTATCACAAAAGAGCTCTGACTTGAAATGAAATTTGATGATTCAATTTAGAAAGTTTTTATGTATGAATAATATTCTGCTTTCACAGGCTCAGTGATCATTAATGGTGCCCTGTGGAGTAGCTGTAGTCAAAACAAAGCATTTTTATGATTTCAATTAAGGATGCTTCTCAAGATGACGGCTCAAACAAAGCATGGCTTCAAGGCTGTTTTTAATAACAAATACTTAATTGACGCTGCTCACTTCACTGTCACTCCTGTTAAATCACTTTATTAGCATCTATTGTTTAGAGTACAGTACATCTGTTTAAACTAAGAAAGCTTTGCTGTTAGAACTGTTTCTTTTATATGCTGGGAGGGCTCTTCAATTTCAGTTTCCATTGACTCCCTGCTGAGGAATAGAAAGCCTTTTTTGTTCGTCTCTAAATGTTATTACTAGTAGCTCACTGAAGATCTCTCAGGGTAGTGAGACAAGAAGAAACACTACCCTGAGTATTTTCTCTGAAAAATATGAGTTGGCACTAAAATGGGAACTGAGATGTGAGTGAGAACATGAGCTATTGTGATTTAATGTAGTGTCAATGAACTACATATTACTTACTTACAAGTTATCTTGAGTTACACATAAACCCACCAAAATTAGAATACACTGATTTAGCTGTTATGTTTGAGAGGTGGCAACAAAGGTGAGAAATATTGTGTGCATTTGTGCATTTTTTCATCCACGGCAACAGTTTAATTGCTGTTTTATGGGACACATGAGTCAGCTGGAATTAATTGATGTCATTACTCAGCTGTGAAATGAGCACATACACCACACACAACATTATGATATTAATATAGCTTCATAAATGAGGGCCAGGATGCTAAATGTGTTTTTTGTGTCACGTTACCAGACATCTCCACACTAGATTTGCACTGCAAACAGACCATGACAAAAATAACTTAACACACATACACTAACATATTACCATTCACACCTATGAACAATATAGAGAATTTGAATGCAGCATATAGGTATAGGTAGGAAGAAAAACATATTCACATATAATTCACAGAGGAAAGACTGAGATTGAAACCAAAATCCTGCAGTAACCAACCACTGTAACAGAGCTGCAGTATCATAAAGCATACTATAGCATCACCACATTTTAGAGTGAGACAAAAGCAAAAAATATCAATTATATTCATCACAATAATATTGTTGCCTACCAGAAAATGACTGCATACAGTATAATTCAAGCAAAGCCTTATTTATGAGTTTACAGTCATAATATCTGAATACATTTGCAGATACCATTTTGACTCATACTGACACTGGATGCATCAAACATTCAAAAGTGTTTAACTATATGCATATGTTTATGACACCCATTCGCCTAATACAACTACATTAATTATCACAAATTTACATAATAGCACGACCACAGAAAAATAACATTTGGAAAAAAAGTCCTCGTAATCATAATCTCTGGACTGAAATGCTTGAACAAAGCAAACGAACTTGAGTGCCTCAACAACTGAATATATACTGAACATATGCTAGGGGATTACATTGCAGGTATCTGTCTTAACAACCTCGCAAACAACCGCGATTTAATTTCAATTGTCTTACACTACACAGGATGTCATCGCCAGTCAAAGAAACACCAATATCATTGGAGGAGGCTGCTGATCCCTATAATGAATACATCAGTTCATCTTTCAGTATGTGTGTGTCTCTCCAGTCCCACATGGGAACAGTGGCAACCTGCTCGGTGTTGATACTATTTATGGCAAGAGAGAAGAAACAGCCCTCTGGGGACTATATGTAAACCTATAGGAAAATATGCCCCCCATTTCTCACCTTTCAGGGGGTTGAAATTTATTGACTTGCTTCTGTAAGTGTGATTTCTTATGCAGCAACAGCTCCAGCTGTTATAATGTATACAACACTCAAAATGTCAAATGTCATCCCATTTTCCACGTTGAATGCCAAAACACATCCATAATATGATGCAGCTGTATCTGGTCTTGTTAGTTAGTATGTTATATCAGCTCTTATTAGTCTTCATATATACTGTAGGTACCAGAGTAACAGGGACTGTGAAACAGCTAAGGGAGAGTTGTTTTCTCTGGTTTGACAAGGTGGCAAAATCTGACACACTCAATAGGAGAGTCAAGAAGAGAAAATAAACAATTTCAAATTAATGAGAGTCAGTGACAGTGTCACCATCCAAAAGGGAGCAGAAACAGGAGAATGTCTGTTTGGAATATGAATCAAAAACTGTTTTATTTCTTTGTTTTAAACAATAACTGAGTTCAGTGTGGAAAATAAAGTTTAAATGTCTGTTTTTATCAAAAATATAGTATAAGGCCTTTGGTATGCATCTTTTCCATTTCCACAAACAGAAAGCTATAAAATTAAAATGAGTCAAGTCAAGTCCATTTTATTTGTATTCCATACACAAGTAAGGGAAAAAAATCTCAAATATATTTAGGAGCCACAAGCAGTAATACAACTCTATACTTTATCAGGAGTAATGTAACTCTGGCTGCACCATTGTGGAACCTCACAGAAAATGTTGACTTCTTCAAATGTGAAGTCGCCAAGGGATACAGAGAAAGTCCTTCCTTTTAAATATGATGAGAACCGTTGCAGAACAGGTTCAAATAAACAATATATGTTTTTAAGGGTAATTTGTAGAACTGTTTTGAACTGGCCATGGAAGTCTTTTCTCTCTTTTACATGCTTAACTACAGTCATTGTGTATTGGGCTCTAAGCACTTCATCAACTCGATAGACCTATGTTGAACTGTGTACCTGAATGCCTCCTGTGTAGTTACTCACTGCTGACCTGCTTAATGTGCTGGTAACACTACACTTTCTGTATAGACACGAGATCAGAGTTTCCATTCCTGATTAAAAGCTCTTTTTTCTTTCTTTCCTTTCTCGTCATCTCTGGTCTCTTGCTGACACAGCAGAGCAGCACCCTGATTGCTTGTGTACTTAAAGTTCATTTATATTAAACGTATCACCAATTGCATCAGATTCGACATGATGCTCCCCTTTTTCCACAACAATACGCCCACCAAGTGTTATGTCAATTGGATGAATGGTTCAAGAGATACACAAAGGACAAACACACATACATACAGAAAGATGGAGAGAGATGTCTTGCTTTATGTAGAGATGCCATGATCAACTCTCAGGTCTAACAATACTAGAATAGAAAGTTCATTTTAAGATGACTACTTCGACAAGAAATGTTTCAGTACTATGATTCAATCTAAAATCCAATTACTACACATCATACAGCTTGTGTACAATTAGATAACAGTGCAGTTGTTTGTAGACGACCTTTTGAAGGTTTTACTAAAGATAGGAAGGCTGGAGATGTGTCTATAGTGACTAGTTATGAATGGGTCAAGATTACTCTCTTTCAGTAGCGGAGTAACAACAGCATGCTTGAGAGAAGTGGGGAAAAGTGGGACGCTTCTGTAACTATAAAATGATAACTATGTCTATATCTGAAAACTTCAAAATATGTTCTCCATACCATTTGTTCAGCTGTCTCTATGGTGACAGTCGAACAAATAGCTAGCTCCAGGAACCTATACAGTGAGTCACACATAGACCCTCCAGCAGTGAAAGGATCCAATTAATCTTGACTAGATATATCTGTACAACGGCTGCTCCTCACTAGCTTTAGTGCCTGACAGAAGAATGGATTTGCTATTGCAGACAGCAGTTTCACTTGTCAATCATCTGACTGAAACTATCTGAAGATCTGTCTACTTGTGAAAAATTAGTTGAACAATTCTCACCTGGAGCATCAGTAGCTGCCCAAGCCAATTAAAAGTCATATGTGTCAAAAACTGCACATAGTTGAAATGAAAGAAGTACCCAAGTACCCAGTCACTCATCCCCTATAGGCTGTGGTCTACATGAATTCATGTTAGTAATAATGGACATTTATTTTTACTTAAAATGCATAGAAATCTATTTATCTGCTTGTCATTTCACCCAAATGTGGCTTTAACATAATGGTTCCTTATCAAACAGTCGATTAGTAAAGTTATAACACTTATGGGGGAAAAAAAAGAAAAGATCAGCGCTCGGGACCTAATAGTAACAACAACATTTACAGCCAGCTTTAAAGCCATAAGGCTGAATTGATACTTACAAGATTGTTGGCTTAAGTATCATTTTAAGGGTGTAAGAGCCCATTTTGGGGCCATATTCCATCATGTAAATGAGCATAGTGAGTGTACTGCAATCTGAAACAACACTGCGACTGCATTATAATTAGGGAAAATGTCCCATGATGCAAAGGTACAGCTTTAAGGTGTTTTTTTATTGCTATTGCACAGCAGTGGGGTTCTACTTCAATGAGGAATTCGTTTTTTGAGGTTATATCAGTATTTGGCTATGAAAATAATCAGATAATATGGTACATTTAGCCTTTTCATAGTTTCTTGATAATAAAAATGTAGAATGACACATCCCTTTTTTTAACTGCTGACCATTTGAAACATGGTTTTCATCTGACTGCAGTCATTTGCTGCAGTGGTGCCACATATAGTTGTATTGTGTGCTGCTGCCTAAACAGTATCTCAAATAGTAAGTAGAGCAACTAATAAGAAACCGCAGCCTGTAATTCTAAACGTCTGTCACATAGGAAAATTGCTCCTGATAAAAAATATTTATTATGACTTCTGGAGGTCATTAAACTTTTCACTGAGCTGCAGTTTTACGAGGTGTCTTCTTGTATTTTACTCTACTATTATGAGAATGTGTTTGCTAGTTTGGATCACCATAATGACAGCTCTACTACTGTATGTAAACGCTTTGCCCACATTCCCCATGTCTGGCATCATCCATCATCAAGTGACGGGTGTGGCCGCCAGCAATATTACCCTTAGGTGCAGAGGTCTTTAAGATAGCTCATCTAGCCTGCTTGCATGACCATTCCATATAATTTAAAGATAAATTAGACCCTGCATACAGTGAAAAAGAAAATGATGATGTGGGCAAAGCTGATAATAAAGCAGTAATGTGTCCTCTCTGAAAGAACCAGTTAAGCTGAAATTGCCCCAGTATGGGAGATTTCTCATTACTTACAGTAAGCACAGCAATTGTAGGTGCCGTACAACATAAAGATGAGAATTGACTCTCATTTACATGTGATGAATATCAGAGGGTCTCCTGGTTTTGTCCTTTTAAGAGGCACACATTTCAAAATCTATAGGACTCTGCACTTAAGGCTTTTAATAAAATAATATATGTCATTATTATATATTACAGTATTCTATAACAACTACATTTTACATGTATTTGTATATGTATGTCTACTGTGTATAGCCACAGAAAAAGAGGGAAATATAAATTCTTGGCACATATGAAAAAAACACACGTAAAAAATATATGCTAAACTATACATGTCTAAATAACTACTACGGTAGATGAGAAAATTCTTATGACCTTCTGTATTGTACCTACAGTACAGAATAGGAGAATTGAGTCATTCATATGATTAAAATATGAATCTTATCCTTCATTACATGTGGGTCTATATTTAGAGGAGGTAGTATGCAAAGAGAATAGTAATGTGTAAGCAATAATAAGTAACCAGAGCAGGTATTCATCAGCCATGCAAAGATTGTAATCAGCATGCATTCAGATGAGGCTGCTTTGATAGCAAGGAGGAGAGCATTCAAAATGTGACAGAAGACAGGTGTTTCACAGTTATTCACTCCATGAGTCTCACATTTTCTATGCAGGGAGCAGCACATTTTGTAGACTCTTGGCTCAGAAGCAACAGCACCACAATCACACACTTCTTTTGAATTTTCTGAACATTAAAAAACACTTCGTAATTGTTTTGTAGTAAAGTACTCTGCTTTGCATGATAATTTGTGTTATATTTTTAGTTTCTTGTTTCCAAAAGAAGTTGATTGGTTGAAATACTTTGTCTACTCTTTCTCCCTTGTTAAAATCTACACCTTACTAAATATCAGAATAGGCACATCAAAGTTAATAAAGCCTAGATAGAGAGAGAGAGCGAGAAAAACATTTAAAATAATGTAGTCAGATTAATATTTGAATATAATGTCAGATTAACAAGGAGATTATTTTAATAGACAACTTTAAAACAAACAACAAGGGTGCACAACAGGTCTGATCTCGTGATTAGGGTTGCTCTGATTCATAGGTTAAAAAACTCCTTATTTAGCCTATCTTATACTGGCCCTTTATGCAGCCCCTTAGTTCAGCCTCTGTCTTTAACAGGCAGTCTCAGCTCCTGTATTTTTAAGGCCAACCTTTCCGATGGCCCAGTTTCAGGAAGCATGTAGAGGCACGTATCAGACTAGTGTTAAGTTACTGCTGTCCAACATTTCCTGCTTTCCTGCTTCATATTAAAACTTTTTAAATGACTAAATAATGGGAGACTTATTGTGAAGAATTCACAGGAAACAAATTGTGTTCCTCACTAAATTAGCGGCACAGAAAATTCAACAACATATCACGATATTTGGAACTATTTGTTCAGTTAGAATGAATACAGGGAGGAATAGTACAAACAGAAACAGTGATGATGATATTTGATAAAGAGCTGCAGACACCAGGACACCTTCAACAGGTTAACCACTTATTTTACTTTGCCTTGCGTGTAATGGAAAAACACTCACAGCGTGCCAGCTGGACTCCAGTCATGGCTCAGTGTGACAACCACCAAAACAATGAACCAATGTCATAATGTTAGTGGAGTAAAGGAAGTGAACTCAGATGATGTTAGTGGAGCAGATATAAAGAAATTTGTCATGAGTGGACGTCTGCTTAGGCTGAAACTAGAAAAAACTGTTGGAAACTGAGCGGAGCGTTCAGAGCAGTCTGAGGCTGGTACTTTTTCCTCAAAGGGATTAAATCTACATGTGTTACCTCCTTATTTGACAGGGTGGTCACATTAACACTTCTGTTTAATATAAAAGCACAGAAACTTCATGTTATCTGGGCCACCGTTTCCACTGTGAAAAGGTGAAAAGACTTCAGAGAAATAGTGGATCCTCATTTATCCACTGTCAAGCTCAAAGCTGAACTAGGGTCATCCCTCATGTGAATTTTCTTTCTTCCCCTCCCAGTCCTTCCCCACTGCTAAGCAGTGAAGGGGCTTCTTCTGTTTGAATAGATTATAAATCATTGCTGTGTAATGAAGATTAATGAGAGACAATCTTTCCTCCCACAACCATTACCTAAAAAGTGCACTTTAGCAAGGTACTGAACGATGAAAAGGTAAAGCAAAGGTGTTAACAGTAACAGAGGACAGTGTGTGTGTGTGTGTGTGTGTGTGTGTGTGTGTGTTTCACATCTCTTATTTCTTTATCACTCTTATATATCTTTCCTTTGTTGGCTATATTAAAGAACATGAACTCTAAAGTTAGGAGAGTCATATGTTCATCCTTCAGTATTCTGTATGTGATAACTGTGAAGAGTTTTTTCCACAGTGACTACCAGTCCACTGTTCTCATCTCATACTGATACACTGAGGCACTTTGTTGGATCAACGCTCCCTGGAGACATTATTATTCAGAAGCGATGTATATGTGTGATGACAGCGACAGCCTCACCTTGAAACTCAAAGTCCAAGACCCACTGTGCACTCACACTGCCCCCTGTGCATTTGCTGTGCTGTGGCATGTCATATATGCTGATATATGTCAGCATCTTCCACTGTGATTCTAGTGATTGAAACAGTTTCACTGATTATTCCAACTGTTTAAATAGTCTAAAAGCTCTGCAAATAGAGCTTTGCTGTTTTAAAAGATAAGGACTTGATAAGACTTGTCACTTGGATCAATCCCATTTGTCATTCATCTACTACTTGAATGCAACCAAACATGAATTAGACTGTTTTAATAGAATCTGTAGAGTATTTACTCAATCTCTTTTACATGTTGATTCAAGTGAAGTGGAACACTGAGGAATAAAGAGAGAAAGGGTTGCAGAACAGAAAAGGAAAAATCAGAACAATCTCAGCCCATATGTAGGTCAGTGGTTTTACCTGGCCCAGAGCAAAAGGACGCAATCACAGCCAGTATACAGATGTAACTGAGGTAGGGCATCCATGACACACTGTCCTGGGATGAGAGAGGGAGGGAGATAAAATTGCAATGACCAGAAATGTTGTTGTCTAAAAATGCATTTATATGACATTACATTTCCTTTTTTTGCCTTGTGGAAATCCTGCTGATCAGTGCTTATTAAACAACGTATTGATATCTTGAATGATAGACAAGATGAGGTTCAACATTTTCAATGTCTTATATGAGTGAGAGCACGAAGTGGTATTTTTATGGTTTGGATTAGAGTAAATTCTTGTTTTGCAGAGATGATAACCTGGTTTTCTCAGAACAGGAAGCATGAAGGTCATTTGTTCTCAGTATAATTGGACCACAGTAGCGAGCACCTCTGTGCATTGTGACAGCACTTCACTTACAGCTTGTCTAGAATGAGGTCAGTGGGAAGAGTGGCTTACCTGGAAATTGAGGAACACTGTGAGCAAACTGAAGAACACAGCCATGGCAGAGAAACCAAATATGAGGAGGGGTTTCCTTCCAATTCGTTCTATCACTAAACCCTGGGGAGAAAAGACAGCACTGTATTAAAAGCATTTCCAGCGGTTTCTGTCTATAAAATTAAATCATTGAGACATGATGATAGACTTATTTTCACATCTATTTAAAATGTTGTTCCTCTCCTTGTTAACGTTGTTGTATTTATTGGACGTGACAGTCCAGGATGCAAAACTAAAACCTAATATGAAAGCAAAGATTTGCTAAAGGAAGCAGGCAGTATATCTCCTCTATTTGTTTAACCCCACATACCGCCAATACAATCTAGGTGAATAAAGTTGGCTGTCGACGATACATTATACATATTGCATCATATGGTATATATAGAATGACATTATACGCAATGCTGAATGCGGTTCATCAATAATTCCATTAGTACTTATCGCTCACTCTTTTACCCAGGTGTCTTTGCACTTGGGTCATGGATTTGCAGTGTGGGTTATGAGACATAGGTTACAACTTCAAGACCAAAGAAACCTCTAGTCACAGCTGCAGGCTTTCTTCCATCATGGCCTTGCAGGCAAGCCGAATGAGCATTAAAGTATTCATGGGGACTCTCACCTCACCTAACCAGTGGGATTTCATGAGGTTGAGAAGAAGGTCACTGGCATTTGTACACTGGTATTTGTGACTCTGCTGCAAGGGGCTTCTGAATGGAGACATGCTAGAAAAGATAACACATGGTCTTTTTCTATGTGTGTGTGTGTGTGTGTGTGTGTGTGTGTGTGTGTGTGTGTGTGTGTGTGTCAGCCTTTCAGAGGCTTTTGGGAAAGAAAGATGTATCCCAAGAGCTGGAAGAGGTTCATGCAGAGCTCAGTGTGTGTGTGTGTGTGGAGATGGAGGTGGAGGTGGAGATGTAAGGAAGGTGCTGGGCTACTGAAAAGACAAAATTAAAGTACATGTTTCCACTGTTACATAGTTTTTTCACTATTATGTGCTTAATTTGACCCGTTTCCTGCTGGCAGTGGGTTATGACCCAGAACTCCTTCAAAAGTATTGATATTCATTGCACACACACACACACACACAGACACAGAGGCTGAATATTTATAAGGCTGTGTGTGTGCTTGAGCCTGTATAATGGAGAGTGGGGACATAAGTGAAGTGTCTGCCAACTATGGGAATGTGACCCGAGAGACAGAAAACAAGACTATGTCAAAACCTGGTCTACAGTTGGACCATGCATAAAATGCTAGAGGGCTTTTAATTAGTATATCACCTGGTTACCTGGTTTGTAGCAGCTTTAACATTTATTTTTATCTAGGTGGATGGGTTTTTTTTGTATAGCACTTTTTATACAGTAGTTGTAACTCAAGGTGTAGTACACATAGGAACATCTTGGTTGTAGACTACATGGAGCTGTTGTTAAGATTTAGTATCAAGTTGATAATTAATGCTAAGTGTAAATGACCCTCATTGTGTTTCAAGTGTGTAATGTATTTGTTTTATTGCTTTTATTTTATTTACCATAAAAAACAGAATTGCTTTACTTTGAAAAGAAATGAAACACATGGAAACTGACATGAAGTCACACTGATGACGACACACATCAAGTACACTAATCCTCTTTTCATACATAAATGTCACACGCTGTCTCTTTCAGTATGTACTTGTGGCACTATTCTCACCTGAAAAATATTATACTTAATAAAGTGACAGTGAAATGACCACAGCTTGAACTCTAACATTGCTGCTTGCTGTTGGTTGGTGTAAAATGCATTCTGGGAAACTTAACTTGGCCAACCAATGGTGTCACTTAATTGCTCAATCAGTCAGTCAGTCAGTGACTCAGTGACAGACACGTGTAGGGCTACATAAACCCTTTTGAGTACTGAGTGTTATGTAATGTAGGCCTTTGATTGTTTCATGATGATATATCTCAATACAGTGTTTTCATGACACACTGCCACCCCCAGTGTTCACAAGACACCAATGCCTGGCTGAAAGATTTATGATTAAAAGGCATCAAATTTTATTAATAACACTAAGTAAAATCATACTGACAAAAAATTAAACCATCATTTAATGACTTACAATTGCAATAGAATCCTGTGTTTCCATGTCTTATTCATTTCATTCACATAGATAACATAATCAAGTGCTGATAATACTGGATTAAAGCACAATTTTCACACAATGTGAATAATCTACACAATAGCCCACTTCTTGACAGACTCAACAGAGGTCAGAATGGCGACATCAGCCCTCACGGTTGGTAGGACTAAAATCTCTGGTCATTATTCATCACATCAAGAAGCAGATGAGCCATTAAAGACAACTGGCCACAGCTCAAGGCGCCACTGGCCCTTCACATGCGCCTCAATTTCTGCAGTGTCCCTCTCCCCTCCGGAGGGGCAGTGAATGAGGAAATCTGTCGCATAAACACATACTGACAATGGCGCTTTGATCGTTTTCACACTGGTGACAATCAACCTATAAATTGTCATGCAGGACAAAGGCATTAAAGGACAATACAACATGTTTGTGCCAGCCATGTACTCTCTTGGTGTCTGCGGTTGATCTGCATATTTGAAGATATCATAGCTTGTGTTTCTTCCCTTTAGAAGAAGTCATTTGCAGATAATCATATTTGTACAGTGTGCAAAAACAACATCTCTCAGCTTGAAAATATCTCAAGCCTGAAAATCCATCAGAATTTAAATAAAGCATATTCCTATTCGTTCATTTGGCCTAAACCATATCTGTATGTTACACTGTTCCCTGCAAATTAATAAGGCAAGTAAATGCATAGGCAGGCACCACCATTGTTCTCTTGTTAAATGCTTCTTTCCTACCAGAAGGACGTTTTTTTCATTTGTTGATAATTTGTTTGTGTTTAGACTTCAGTTTGCCGAAGGGCTACAGAGTGTGACGACACAGCCTAATACGTGTGATTTAATGTGGGATGGCACACACACCACGATTCTTGTGTGCTAGCCAGCCATATAGTGACAAGTTTGCTGCAGTGAAAGGGCGATGGCCCAGTAGGGCTCTAGAAAAGGGAGCAGGAGGTCAGTGGATAGCATTTTGCATTAAGTAATCATATATTGTGGCTATTTTGTTCATAATATGTTGCACAAAGAAGTTCTACTGAGTGTTTTAGGATCAGTAAATAAGAATAAATTAGTTAAACAGGGCTTTAAAAAGTAGAGTAAATATGTGTTTGTTTGATGCTTAATGATGCATTCATATTTAATGAGATGCTAGATTCAAAGGCAGCGTGAATGCATAGAAAGCAAATGGGAATATATGAACAGATGCAATGGACATAAGCAGATAAATATTTGCTCCAGGCATTGTGGATTGTGGTGAAGATGCTCTACTTGAAAAAATGCTATGACTACTTAACATATACTATACTACTACTTAACACTAAGTCAAAATGAGGTGCCTACTTATGCAAAGCCCTGCAGATAATATGATTTCATGATCAATCTTCAAGATGTGTCAGCCACCTTTTCTTGCTGCTTTCCATTACAGAAAGCTAACATGCAAAAAGAAAAGAAAAAGAAAAAGTTGCCCTGCCTCCACAAGACCTATTTTTTACTGTGACATACTCAGTTATTAATTCTCTTATCTTGTTGTTGACATGTCACTATCGTCCATTTCTCTTGACCTTGTGACTCTTGGGCCCTTATCCCATGAATTAACATTTTCATAACATATATTTCACTCAGATTTCAGGTGTTGTTCGATCTCTTTGTATCCACCTTTTTACAAGCTTCCAGCAAAACTTTAAATAAGTATCCTATTGTATTGTATTCTATTTAATCTCTATTAACACAATGTCTCCTGTCATATTACCAAAGTACAGTATTATACATCCTCAAGGTTTATCATAGGCCAGAATTTTGATACTAGCCATATGAACATTTTTCCAAAACTGTACAATTTCAGGACAAAGCCAAAATACATGAGAATGATCTTCCAACAAGGTTCCCTCGAAGTACCTGAGGATACCTGAGACTGTTGTGTTCCCCACATATTTCCCAAATAGTTTCCCATTAGGTGCTGATATAATGTAGATATATTAGTCTATGTTTTTTGAATTATAAACTCAAATTATGGTTCTAATTATTTAACTTTCATCAGACTTTACATTGCACTTTATTTTTCTTTCAGGAAAGTCCCTTAATTGCAGATATCTGAAGAAATCCTGAATGTCATCATACCATTTGGAATCCATCATTTGAACGTGAATCTGATCAAGAGTGCCTGAATAAAATGTCTTTCATAGATAATGTTAATGTAATGTTATATACAGTATGTTTGTCATGTATGATCTTTACTTGTTTACGCCTGCCATATGAAATGTGCTATATGAATAAATTTGACTTGACTTGACTCTCCAATGTCTTTATGGCACATTAGCTTTTCAAAGCGGACTGTAGCGAATAAGAGGGAAACTCTAGTTTTGGTCTAAATGGGGTTACATTGTATGTGCTTCAGACTACTAGGCACACAATGGAATTGCTTTTCTCAAAGGCAGTTTTCCTGCAGCTTCAACAATAATACATGTTATCAGTTTTTACCCTCCTCTAGCCACATGTGTCCACATTGCTGAAAATAATTCAATAAAAAGGCTGGAGTGACTCATCCATCCATTCCATATATTTCCTACACCTCCTTATTTTTTTTCATTGTAGCTGGGGGGCTATCCCAGCATGCATTGTTAGCGCAACAGGTACAGGTTGTTACACACATACTGCAGTCAGCATGAAAGGTTTCAGTTAACACTTTCATGTCTCTGGGCTGTGGGAGGAAACCAGAACAGCTGAATAAAACCCATGTTAAAACACAACAGTCAAAGACCCTGCAGCCACTGTGACAGTCATAAGGACAAACCCAGGAAAGGAGGAGAATGTTAAGACAATGAAAGAATAACTGCTCACCCTCACCTTTTCCCTTTCCAGCACTACATCCAAAAACAGACAAAATTGTTATACTGTATGGAAATTTCAAACGCATTAGTATGATGGCCCTGTTACAAGTGGACATCCCTAAATCTACAGTATAGTGACCAATGGACTCTGCAGCTCAGTAGGTTGTTGGAAACAGAAATAATACATACAATGCTGCTATTGAAGTCAATCACATTATCGACCGTTTTCCTCCCCTACAAATCCTGTGTACTACTGCTCTGATAATGACACCATGCAAGTGTCACCCAACAACAAATGAATGCGTCTGAGGTGCAGTATTGCCACAAGCAACTATAAGATTCCTTTAATAAGCTGCCAAAGACAGAAGGTGTTAATTTAGCTTGAGAGGAGATAACACATTTGGATGTTCAGGTCCAAGGACATCCATTGCCTGTACATAAAGTTCAATGATGTTACACTTCCAAGAAGGTGATTATTGAATCAAAACATAGATTTGCATAAAACGGTTTATTAATTAATTATATTTACAGTTTCTTTGCATTACAGCATTATGTTGTTAGATATATCGTTAAGTGTTGTCTACTGTGATGATAGTACATACTGACAGACCTGGATGACAGCATATGTGTTTAATAAAAGGTGGTGTGTGTATACGTTTTTCCCCTGCATGGTTTCAGAAAATAAATAGCAAAACACATAAAAGAGATATATAATATAATATATGCCATATGTGTTTGAATATTATTTGTTTATACATGCATGACTTGGTAAAGCCATGAAAATGTCTTCTGTCTACTTTTGTCATGCAAATGAAGTACAAATATAATTACTGTTGCGTAATAATAATATACATCAGAATTAAGTTGAAAACTACAAAGTAAAAAGTAATTATTTACAAAATATGCTCATATTGCTACCACAATTCAAAGGGATCTCATGACTAGCCTGGAGGCGAGGCTAATATTACATGATACACAAGAATAGCTGGTCAGTGGTAACTACTGTCCAGTGGAACATGTTACTACAGTGAGTAACATGTTCCACTGGACATGGACATATGTTATATTATGTCAAATATATGATTATGACATTGGACAGTACTGATACAAGCAATTCTTTGCTTCCAGATAATATCATATCATCATGTCACATTCTCATTTTCAGCACATCAAACCATAAGGGACATCCTTCCTCTTCTGTTTGTCTGTGATCACAAAGCAGATCTTAATTTCCCTACAGAGGAATACCATGAAAGATGGTGTCTTCTGGGTGCACCCAAGGCCTGGGTACTCCCAAAACTCATTAACACCAAACTGCAGAATGCTAAAGACATGTAATCTTTCCTCATATATTTTCAGTGTTTACACACAAGTTTTACAGGTGACCTACTTCAGCCTTTCTTTTGTGACTGTTTATTTCCTTTCTTTGAGTGGAGTAAAGTCCATTTATGAAAAGTCAGAACTGCTAGCAACTCTGTATTATTAATCAGTATCTACTTCTTAAACAAGGACCATGCACATCACATTCATCTCACAATAAGACACGATCACATATGCCACATTTAGCTATTAGCTAACTTTCATCTGTAGTATCTGGACAGGCACACACACACAAAACAACAAAAAACATTCCTTTAGATGCAACACCAAAGTCACTATAGTCTCTATAACACTAACAATCATACAGAAAAAGCTACAAGCACGCATGAATAAATAAATACCAACACACTCACCCAGTACTGTACAACTATAAAATTACAAATTGTTGACATGACAGGTTGCTCAATATATTATTTTGCACCATGGTAAAGAGTCTGTGTAAGTGTGTGTATGGTGTAAAGGTATTAATGATGAAATAAGGTTAGAGCTTAAACCAGGATGTACCCTGTGGTGCATTAAATCACAAGATTTGTGGATGATGCCTCACCTTTGAAATGTTTGCAACCTAAATGAAAGAAGTTGCGTTTTAAATGGCAGGTGTATACTTTGATTTGAATCTCATAAATATTTGATATAAGTCTTAAAACTACAAATAAATATTTGAAACTCTTGAAACCACAAATCAAATGGATCTTTCTCATCAGACGTCAAAGCCTCCCTGACTCTGAGGCTCATACAAATTTGGCATCTTTCAAGAAGAAAGGTGTCAAATATTGTGAATTGTCCTGGAGGAAGTTCTGTCTTGCGTTTGATTGTTTGTTATAAAGGAAAGCTTTCACAGTTTAGAGTTATGGGACCTTGTATACAATACAAATATGGAGCAACACCTTGAATGAAAAAAGTTAGACTTAGTAGAAGTATTAAAAAATGTATTATCATGGCCTTTTTTGACTCACTTTTATAAATACTGGATCTATATTTTAAACATATCTGTGACCTTTTACTCATCAAACATAGTTGGGATTTCTATAAAGCCCAGACTCCCCTCTGTCCTCTAGCAGACTGTTTCTAAAGCTATTTACATAAAATCTACAATATTAATGACTATATACTCCAATTGGCTGGAGATGTGAGCCCTCATCTTCACCTGCAGCTAAATGGACTACTACGTAATGAATAATGCAAATTCCCTTATGAACATCTTAACCTGCAGTGATGGCTGCAGCTGGAGATGTAAAACAGTGTATAGTGGTCTATGAACTGGACTCTGGTCCTGAATGGGAAAGGGGAGAATCTGTGGTTGCACAGCTCAGATTCCAAAGGATGTTTCAGAATGGTAAGACCATGTCTAAGTTCCCTAACAAAATTGTAGAGTACATTCACTTAGCTTTAGCCCACTGGCTGTGTTCTGATTTGCTGCATTTCCTGCATATTTGATTTGACTGCTCTGTTTGACATAGTAATGAGTTCAACCTCAATACTGCTAGCTCTTGAGTAGGGAATTTTAAAATTTCAAAATTTCAAAAAAACTAAAAAATAGAGAAGATAGAAATAAATAAGTTTACAGCAGAGGAGGACTCCCACCATCAAACTAGTCTACGCCAAAGTTCTATTTTTTTATTTTCCACAATACCAGCACTTTATTATAAATTATTCTCATCACTTCTTTGTGTGTGGTATTAGCTCATTATTTTCAGCATTAAAATAAGGGTGGTCTGTAGAAGCCATTTGGGTGAGGATGCTGTAGGCTGAGAGGAAAAACTGGTGTCTGAAGGATGCCAGATGTTTGAAGTCACTCAGTGGGGTCTTGTCACTGCCACGAATCAAATACTTAATGCACTCATGCTGTGAGGAATCACAGGCATAGATAGCACCCACACAGGGGATTAAAACACTAATTAATTGAAGCGAGATGACAAGTTGATCGCTCACTGCATTTTGTGCCATGTTCTTGTTTGTAAAGTAGCGCTTGATACACAGAAATTGTGCCTGAAGCTGTGTTTGTATTACACCGGTAAATGATTTGACCCTTTTGACCTAAATGGTCCCCAAATGTAACAAGAACTCAGTTTGGTTTTTGGAAACTAAACTCAGAAATTGACATTTGCATTAGTGTTTTCATTTCCAATGCATCTAAGGAAAATAAGGACAATCAAATCAATAACAGATTAAAAAGTGAAGACCTTCTGGAGGATAATACAAATGTAAGAAAAGAAAGACTCCTGTTTCAAAGGTGGCAACAATAAAAAGCTTTTCGTCTTAATTGAATAGCTGACATCATTGTTTCTTCTTAATTAAGTAGTCCCACATGAATCTAATAAAGTTTCAGTTTTTCTTACTCACTTATCCTCTTTGGCTCACTTATCAGTTTTAGTCAAGAAGTCAGCTACAGAAAAGTCAATTTAACATCAATGACATTAAAGGACAAACCCTAATATTGGAGTCTTAATGAATGCTGTACAAGTATTCACTAAATGAGTTTAAGCGTTGTTAAACACAGAGCAGACCTGGGAAGAGTTTGCAGGGACATTTTCAGAAGAAGTCCACAAACTAGACTAGATTCTTGAAGTGAAAAAAGAGGAAATGTTTCAGAATACATATCTGCCCTACAGGAATTTCTAGTTTTGTTTTTTGGAACATGGGCCTGGCATTACTGTCTGGCTAAGTAACACAGCCTGCACAGTTCTATCTTGTATGATGTACTCTGCATCAATAGCAGAGAGCCATCAATAGGTCAGCATATCTACAGCAAAAGTTAACAGGATTTTGACTACGGCAAATCAAATCAAATCAAATCCTTTCTCTTGCAGTTAGTCTCACACCACTCTACCTCTCCGGAGTACAAGTCATATGCTGGCATTCATTACAAAAAGAATAAGATATCAAAATCACCCCCCGTCGTGCATCAAAAATAATTTCTTGTGTAATCTCATATTTTCTGACACTGACAATTCAATAGAGGACAAATGTATTAGATAAGATATCTGTAAACTCTGCTTTGTGTCAGACTGTACTGTATACGTAGTGTTTTCATTTTATTATGGGTTTTATCATTTAGATTTATCATTACAAAGCATGTTTTCTATATATATTGGTGTACTGGAAACATCCATCATCACACAATACTCAGGTGTGAATTGCTACTGTACTGTATCTACCTAACAAGCTGCCAACTGTTAAGTGCCAAAAGCTCCCTGCTCAGCCATTTAGTGGCAAATCTGCTTCCAGAGCAGGAATACTCTTGCTGTGCCTTTCCACATCAACTAAGCTGATCATCTCTGACAACACCATCATTTCCCAGTCAAATAAATCTACTGTATAATGCAGTGCTGAGCTGCCAGAAGTATGGAGTTATTTTCCTGTACTGTGAGGTGGCTGGCTGATATGTTCACTAAGTCATTTCTGGAAAACATCTTACATAAAGATTATAAAAAGAGACATTTCCTAAAACTGTGCTTAGTACCATCTTAATTCATTATAAAGACAAACCTATGTGTGTCACATGTGCATGGATATTGCTGACCTTCAGCCTTTTTTCAAATACAACACGAAATAGTCAATTTTCTTTTTTTAAACTAGCAGTGAAATCAAACCCCTGACTGCTTTAGTGGAAAAAATAGCTCAATTAGCATGACAATAAGAGGATCAAATGTAATTTCTGCTTTTAATTCAGCATTTTTAAACCTTTCTGTGAACCTCCTGCCTGTGACTAGCCCATGACTGTCAAGACCACAAGTGAAGTAAAACCTTACTTTGTAATTATTTCCCAAGAGCAAACGTATAGCCGGAACCAGAGATGTTTTAAAGTAGTAATACTCACTGAGATAATGGCAGCCAAAGTCTCTGTAGCCCCTGTGCTCAGGGTTACGTAGGGGAGGATGTTCTCAGCAAAGCCTGCTTCCCGTAGGATCCCATTGGTGTAATACCAGATCTATAAAAAACAATAACAATACTTTAAAACTGCACAGTTCTTTTATGTGTCAGACATATATCTGAGAGCAAAAAACATACAATTCATATAAAATATATTTTATCATAGACATCCAGGCCATCTTGCTGGCCTTAAGAGCTTGTAAGAAATGACATCATTTGATGTTACATTCTTATTACTCCCAACATAATTGAGTCTGTGCCTACAGAAGGTGTTTGAAAAGTGTTTGTCAGACATCTTTCTCATGCACGTAACAAAACAGATATACTTCTATTGGTGTCAATGCAGCTGTTTACACAGTGCTTGCAGCTTTCTGCTCGTCCAAACTCTCCATTCAGACACGCAAAATATCATTTAGATACTGCTGTCTCCACCCTGTTGCACCTGTTTTCATTTACACAGTTATTCTTAGTAGATCACCCACAAAACGTGCACAAATGAAACGCACTCTATTGCACTGTGCACGCAATTTAGTACCCACTATTTGGGATCTTAGTAAAACAGGCCCTAAGAGTACAAGAGCTTGAAGAATTCCACAGTTAAATGTAACATTTAAAGGAAGATTAGTCTTTTCTCTCTGCATTCTCTCCTCTAACCTTCCTTTTGACAGGTAACACTGTGAAAACAAAACAAGTACACAACTGTCAAGAAAATCAGTTTTGACTAGCTGAAGCATTAATACTGTAACTCTACTTCCAGGAATATCTCGAGATTCTCAATTTATCTTCCCAGCAGCACAATAAGCTGTTGTTTCATCACCAACTGCTTCTCAGATTGTGACATTTACTGGAATCCTTTGATGGGTCGTATGGTGATGGGGTAGTTAATACAACAATCAAAATAGAGACCTCTAGAGTGGTCTGAATTACCTTCCTGTCATCTTGAAATGAAAATGTATGTAAATGAAGTCATGGTCATATGATAATTCAGATGAGGTTTGTGATTTCCAGTTTTGCTACTAAGAAGTAAATCAACCTATCAGATTTGTCGTGATTTTAAATGAATATGAATTTCAGCTGGAGACAAGCTTAGAATCCATTTGCATGCACTGCATGAAGCCTACTAAACTATGTCAGTCAAAGGACTGTTGTTTTCTGCCAATAATTCATGAAGCTTTAAACCCAAAATGATCTGTTTCGACTGCATCGTTAGTTGAGCTTTAATCTTGTCTTTCACATTGTTTAGGTTTTTTCCACGTTAAAGAATTATTCCACATGGTGATGGAAAGTAAATCATTTAAGGTTGCTTTTTGTTGTAACTCTCTTTTGAGTGGTGGATGGCAGCAATGAGCCGCAACTGTTCTCCTCTTGCTGGGATATTCTTGGCATCTGTATACCCGAGACAGAGAGGTTAGGTCCCATAACAGGACAACAGTCATTACCACCCACCGAGTGCACTGCCACACAGCAGGTGGACGATGGTGAAACATCTCTTCCTGTCTACAGAGTGCACAGGACAGAGTGACTCACAGTGACTTCTCCATGCCCACGGGTCCTCAAACACAGCGGTGCTGAGCACAAACCTAAAAAGAGACTGAGCTACACTAACTGAGGCGAGAAACTGGGGACTACTTTTGTTCTTTTCTTATGCTCCATATTTTTACAGTTCCTTTTGCAAGATAAAACATGTACTTTTGCAGATTATTTTAACGTGTAACATTTCCAAAGAAAAAAAAGATTGCACATTTGAGGTCACACCTAATCCACCAAAGAGTAGCACTGTGACAATACAGAGACGACAGCACACCTCAGCAGTTACGCAATTAACTGCTAGTCCTGTCATTTTTTTGGTCAAACATCCCCATATTTCTGCTTATTCATAAATCTAAGTAAGAGATTTAGGAATTATTTGGTTTATATAATAATATTTCAAACTTACAAAAATAACCTAAATGTTCAGGTCTTTATGTAAACTTATTTTAATGTATTAGGGGTGTTAGCAGCTGGCAGTTTCTCAGGTGTTTTCACAATAAAACTCAGAAAGCATTATTTCTGGCTAAACAAAAACTATAGCTCCAATGAGTGAGTAGCACAACACAACCTGCACTTATCAACATTTTTCATACTAGCAATGGAGCAAATGTAATGTGAAAGAAGCCACTCAAAGTGACAAACCCACAGATAATTATCACCCAACTCTGTTTGTTCGTAGCATTTTAGAGTCTTTCAGCTCATGTTTTGGTATTATGGCCCTCATCTTCACTGTCTTGGTTCAGTCTCACTGCTCTTACTAGCATCATATCCAGCAGCAGCTCCAAACCCACTGAATTCTATCAGATAAATATCTATTAAGATGATAACATGTACTGTAAAAGCTGTGTTTACAGTTTTAGGTCAATAATGGCCTGAGACAGAGAACACATCTGGGCCTGTTGTACATGGTGTGGTAAGAAGAGAGTAGAATGGCTTGCTGTTTCCCTTGTCTGAGTCACTCAAGTAGAAGAGGAAACACTTTTCACCTTCCTGCCAATGCACTTGTGTAAATCTGTCAACCGTGGGCTGAAAACTGATTGACAAGGGCGAGGTGTAACTAGAGGTGTGACTGGAGGCGTGACAAGCATCGTCAAGAGTCTCTGGCTGTTACACACGGTTTGTAAAAAAGGATGTGTTTAAATAAAATAACATTAACACCTAAATGTAATGTACTGCAATACAGAACATGGTTAAAGAACAAGACTTACAGCATTAAGGCCACAAAGCTGATAACAGGACATTGTGATGATGATAGTGATGAGCTGCCAACGAACAGCTGGGGTCTTCAGCAGCTGTAACATAGAGATGGTGTGTACGTTGTTCTGAGCTCGAGCTTCTGCATGAACCTCTTCCAGCTCTTGGGACACATCTTTCTTTCCCAAAAGCCTCTGAAAGGCTGACACACACACACACACACACACACACACACACACACACACACACACACACAGAGTTAAAAATATCTACACATCAAAAACGGTTTAGTAATCCACGAGAAACAACCATCATGCTGAGATCAAAGAACTTGGGGATTTATTTCAGAGCCAATGAAACTTAACACCCACTTAGACTGATGAAAAATACAAAGCTAGCATTGTATCCCTGAAGCTTTATCTAGCTTCTATACCAGTGACTGGCCCCAACTCCTGTGTCTTTGAAATCAATGGTCTATATTCTAACCTTGAATTACACCTATCCCTTTATCTTTTCTGGAGTTTTGAAATCTCCTACCCAGGACAACACTTCCACACTGCCCATCTGGTAGTTACTCATGTGGCGCCTTTACACTTTTTAGTCTTCAGAATGATTTTATGAGAATTCCTACAAGAAAGAGTCTTCCCCCTGCGTTAAAATGAGGAATGTTGAGAAAAACAAATAAGGGAATACTTAATCTTTTGGCACATCAGCATCAAATTATTATCAGTATCAGGACTTTGAAACGATTGTGCAAACGCCTGTGTCTGTTTCAAAGAAAGAACCACAGAGACATGGAGGAAATTGCTTCTTTTGTGGAAGAGGAGCTGTCTGGTAGTGGTCGACTTCAAGGCTATCTGTGGTAGCGACATTAAGTTAGTTTAATATTCATTTGACATTCCAAACCAACTGTATAACATACAGACTAATATCTCTCATGTGCCACAAGGCTTATTTTACAAATATATCTTTTCGTCAATTTTTTACAATTACAATAAATAAATAAAGTTAGTATGCTCCCTGACCCTTTGATCTCAGGATGTCAAACCAACTGTATAACATACAGTTTGAGTTTTTCCAAGTCTATGTGTTTTTTTCTTCGAAATACAATAGAAACAGTCATTTGCACAATCATTTCACTGATAATAATTTGATGCTGATGTGCCAAAAGATTGAGTATTTGCTTATTTGTCACACACTTACAAGTGGTTACTAGCCCACAGTTTATGGCCAGAGGAAATTAAGATGTAATCAGTATGGATCAACCTCAGTGATAACTCCTCATAAAGACCCACAGGGAAAATACACTGCCTGGCCAAAAAAAAAATTGCCACCAAAAAAAAGGTTACACACTCTAATATTTCATTGGCCAGGATTCATAGGGCTCAGATTGTGAAAGAGTGGTTCAGGGAGCATGAGACACATTTTCACACATGGATTGTCCACCACAGAGTCCCGTCCTTAACCCCATTGAGAATCTTTGGGATGTGCTGGAGAAGGTGGTCTCGTAATATTATGACTTTATTCTCGCAATTTCCACACACACACAAAAAAAAATCTCTTAGTCTGGCCCTAATACTCTGTCGTATACTGCAGCAAGTTAATACAACTGATATTTTGTGCATCCTAAATGTTAGATAGATTATTGTAGTTTTTAAAATAGTTTTCAATCACCAAACCTTTAAACCAGAATTACATGCACATGTTATATTTGTGTGTGACACAGAATGGCATCGAGTATTTTCTGTCAGTCCTTTGCAGCTTAGCTTCTGAAGGTTGTTTGAACTCGTGCTATTTGGATGTGATAGACTAGGGGGGAACTGTGGGTGTTAAGTCACTTCTTCCCTCACTTTAATCCTTTTTCCTGTAAAGGTGATTTCCCGGGGTTATGGGAACTCAAGATGGGTGCAGGTTAAGGACACAACCCAGAATAGCAAATCTCTACACACAGACACTGACTAAAAGCAGGTCATTATGATGTGAGAGTTGGATGGCACACTGTGTGAACAGTGACCCCACAGGAGGTAGAAAAACTGGTCAAACTAAAGCATGCTCCAAGGTCCCCAGGGTGGCACAGAGTGGCTTTTTTAAGGCATGAAAATTGTGTGGGTGTGAGCATGAGAGAGTGAGAGAGGGAGAGAGAAATAAAATTAGTTGTTTATGCTGTAAACAAGGCATTACATCTCATGAAATGTATGACTATATACATATATATATATATATATATATATATATATACATACATATACACACACACACAGGGTTCAGAGAAAGTTTGATATTTTGCCTGTGGAAAGAATTACACAGTTGTAGGTTTTGATGTATAGTTATGAAAGTAAATGAGTGTGAAATGGCATCAAAATGTATGTCTAACACAAATACCTTTCACTACTATCACATTTCTGTTCCTAAAATAAAACTTTTAGCTGAAGCCAATTAGAACCTTGAACCTGTGTAGCAACTAAACAAGACCTAAACAAACCTAAACAAAATGATCAGAGCATGAATTGAAACTCTGTTTAACTCACGTTATTCTTTCATGTATATTGTATATTTTAAAGATAAAAAACAGCAAATCTAATATACTGAGAAAGAGAATCTACAGTGATGTAAAAACTGTAAGTTAATAAATAAAAGGCAAGAAACCCACATGATGTCACCTGAGTAAGACACCACCATGACATCTTATGTCAACATAACACTAATTACTATCTAGATTAGCTCATGTAAATGAGTATGCTATTGAGTCTCACTGCTGATAGAACATATGGAAACCCACCTGAATCCAGACTCATACTGGGTTTGTCTATATCCGTGGCATGATATGTCATGGTATTGATGTTTATATGATGATGGTGGGCTGTGCAATAGTGTCACTGTCCCTCAGGAGGTAGCCTATTTTATCTTCCCAGCAGGAGGATATTGGGGCTCCACTCTAAATCACCGTTGTGTCCAACGACCTCACACTGCCACAAGATGGAAAGACATGGCACAACAAAAAACCTTTGAAAGACCCCAACTGACACAACTGACAGCCTGAATGATACAATGCTTGAGAGGGGACTCTACAAGGTCACTGTGGGGATTCAAAAACATTACTGAGCTCGGTTTTCAAAGAACATCTAAAAGCGATGAGGGTTAATGTGGAGGCTTTTATTCTTTTTCTTTTGCTTCAATTTAAAGAACAAACAGTGCTTTAGTCAGTCTCTTATTACTTTCCAAACTCCCAACACTGCCTGTGGCACTCAGCCCCAAGCTCATTCAGTCCTACTGAAGATTGAATCTTTAAAAGTAGCTCAGAAATATGTAGTTTAATATTTCATATAGTGTCATAGACAGCAGTGGGGCAAAAATGGGAGTGACAGCAAAATAATACTGTTGAGTCAAGGCAATACTAAAATTAACAGCAGTTTGGCAATCGCACTGACATCCTTTAGTACACAATACTATCTCATCTTCAACCTCTGTAACCTTTAAATGGAGGGCATGACCACTGCAGATATACAACATGACAAGAGATGAGATGGGGTGCAAGAGAACATGCTGTTTCTGTCTGACACTGTATGATGATAATAGGACACTACAGGCCCACCCCTCAAGATTTGTGCCACTGACAACAATTCCCCAACCGCAGTGCTCGTAACACAAGCCAACGACATGAATCGGCAGCGATGTTCACACTCATGCCAGCAAAATGTTGGCTGCCACATGTAGGGAAGATGTGAGGAGAGTTTGGACAGAATGTCATTTTCACCAAACACTAATCGCTTCCTCGAGGAGCGATTCTCACAGCCAGTGATTGACTAATGTTCAGATAAAGCACCAGGCAGGAAGATCACATTTCTCTAAATACAACGCAGTGGCAGTTAAAGATATTCAGAGCTCAGCATGACCTTTAAAGTTAATTGGACAGTTTTACAGACTGTATTGCCTCCCACCATGTTAACAGAATATTTTTGTTATGGTTGCTTAACACTTAACATTGATTTATAAAGATCTCTACTTGCTGACTTTTGTTTTGGTCTTTCGTGCCTGTTAAAAAGAGTGGAAAAACATGAACTCCAGTTTAATGAGCAGACTCAAGGTTAGAATTATTTATTTGGTGACAGTAGCTATAAACAAAGACAGATGGCAAAAAAGAGAGTCCATCAAATAAAGTATGAGCACTGTCCTTGAATTAAACTTGAAGATTAACGGCAACACACAATGTGAAAACTAGTTTTCAAAAAGAAACTATTGCATAATAGTGAATAATAACAGTATGTTTGAACATGCCACCAGTGCTGTGCCTGTCTTCATTTGATCTAGGACTCTACAGGAGGGACTTCATTTACAGTGCACAAAGCAAGAACTTTTTAGTTAGTATTAGTAATAGTCTTTTTATATTGTTTGTATTAGTTTGTTGAGAACATTCTGCATGTTCTGTTGATTATGCTCATCAAACCAACTTTAAATTTAATTGTGTTGACTAAATGAACAAAAAACAGAAACAAGAGAACAATCATCAATGCTGCTCACTTCTATCGATGACCTTTGCAGGTTACTAGTCAATTTGCACATTTTGGAGTCAATGGAAAGTTTGAATCCTGCTGTGCTTTGTTGCAAATCCAATGTGTTTGTGTTGCATACTTTTTAAATTGCAAATGTGAAAATGGAGTAACTTTTCCAAGATAGCATCAGGTATATTGTAGATGTAAATAGAGATGGAATCTGCCAGATTCTTATTGTCAATAAAAACATTCCTGGGTTTCTAAAGGTATCTTTTACCTACATTTTACCTAAGCTCCTACAATACTTCCTTCTATATAGACGCTGGCCTGGAGCAATAGTCTTATCAACTCAGTTATTCCTCATTCTGTTTCTATTCTGATCAAGAAGCCTACTATATGGGACACCTGTGGTGTGAGCATAATTCTTGATATCTTATTATTCTTCCATCAGGTATTGTTAATAGGTTATTCCCTTTGAATAAATGAGACAGATGCCACAGATATATAATAATGTCTCATACATGGTGCTGTATACAGTTGACAATATCATCAATTATATTTAAATGTTCTGTTTTTTTTCTCTCTTTGTTAGTGTTGTTTCCTCCTTGGCATTTCTGGTATAATCTGATTTATGTTAGAAACTGAGTAATACCAAAGAAAATGACATTTGATCATGCCTTTTATCAGGATCACAAGTAGCCCACGGTTTTACTTCACTCCTTTGACCTTGATGAAGTCTTGCACAACTTTGAGTTCATTTGCCACAAAAGCGGATGTTCTAATTTGCAAGGAACAAAAACAACTAAACCCTCAGAGAGCACCCATGTATAATGTATAGACATAGACATCAAAGGTCTCAAAGCACATCAGGGACTAAACTGATCAAAGTCATATCTGACGTCACATGTTTCTATAAGATCATCCTCTTACAAAATCCCCTCAAAATTAAAAATGTTGGCTTAGTGAGAGAATGAATATAGATTAGGTGAGTATTAGAGCACACACATGATGACGAGGGACTGTGGTCATGGATTCATAAATGAATTAAAATGTAACTGAACTGAGCTAAAAAAAAAAATATCACGATTGTCCGCCTGCTTTGTTGAATTAAAGATCTCCTCCACTCAAAAATGCATCATTGCTTCATTTGGATGTTTGAGCTTCACTGTGCAGAATGATGTTCAGCATGTGCAGAGTTTAATAATGGACGTTTTCACATGGAGGAAGTTTCTCTGCACTGACCGAAAATTAAGTTGAGTTGAGTTGGAGGCTACAGTGTTCCTTCACAGCTTATTTACTCATGACTGTGCTGCTTGGTAACTGAAATTAAAGGGTTACAGGGTATTGCTAATATAAAGTGTGTGGGCCATGGGTCAGAATCTGGAATCTAATCCATGAGTCAATCAATAAGTCGCACTCACATCACCCTATATATATGGTAATTTGTGTAATGCTACATGGGACGTGTATTATTTTAAAGAACAGAAAGTCACAAACACAGACATTACAAATGCAAATGAGCTATTGCATTAGACTTAGTGCAGCAGCAGCCTGTATACATTCTGCAGACGTAGTTGAGTTAGAGGGTTTGCACAAGTGTCTCTGTTAGTGTGTGTGTAATACCTCTTTCTGCTGCAGCCTCATTCCTCTTCTCCATCAGCAGGAAGCGAGGACTCTCTGGGAGGAAAGGCAACACACACAGCTGCAGCAGTGCTGGCAAAGCCAAGAAGGAAAACAGGTAATTCCATCTGGACTCCTGCAGTCAAAACATCAACACACAAAAAAAACTACATCAAAGCTTCAGACATGGAAGTGCCACAGAGTTGGACAAAACAGATGTGTTTTACAGCTGTTGTGTAAGTAGATCCACATCATTCTTTCATTAAGAATTCCTGCAAGCAATTGTGATTATCATCTGAATGCAACACTGTGTTACCGTGCCTGCAGAAATGAGGACACATGATTATGGCGATGCTTCGAATGTGAAAGCCTAGCACAAGACTTGCGGTCTTCAAATAATATATATCTTCATGCATATATTTCCTTAGAGTAATACATCTCTATGTCTCTGTGAGCTAAATGCTGTTGTATTGTTTGTTAACAAGGTGAAAAGGGTGAATGAAAAATGTTTAGCAATATAAAGGAACACAAATTAACTAAATAAAAATTGAACTAAACAAAACAAAATCCATTTTCATCCTATAGCCCAACAACAACAATAAATACTTTTAACTATAATAGTTAGTACTATAATAGATGCTTTTAAGTGACGCCTCCTTCTTGTCTTGGAAGTGACTTTGGTCAAAGGCATTCCTGCTTTAAGAGCTTAGATAAATTCAGAACATGAGTTGGCCATTTTCCCGGTCCCTGCCATGACAGCTAAAGCACAAAATGATCAGCTTAATATAAGGCCAATAAAGCAAAGTTTATAACACAGGGAACTCTTCATTTTGTTTCTATATCAGAACTGTACTCCAAAGTGCTTGTAGAAACTGCAAAGAAGACAAACAACTAATTCAGTTGACCATTTGGCCATTACACGGTGATTTCATCACAAAATGCCTTGAAGGTCAAATATTTATCACCACTAATGGTGTGTCACACCTACAGTATAAACTGTAAATACACACAAGTATACAAATACCCCACACAAAACATTCCCCTTAGGAAAGATAAAAGAATAAACAACTTGTATGCTTCATGGTGTCACATGAGTAAATGTGAGGGGATTATTAGAAGTTATGCAGAGACAGTAAAAGGAGATATGGACGAACATCCTGAACCCCACCAACCCTTGGAGATAATAAAATGTCAGCTCTCCACTCAGAGAAAGTCTGTTGGGGATTTATTCCTCTAACCTATGAAATACAAATACAACTTTTCAAAAAATGTAATCAACACTTCTTTAACAATGTCAATGCAGCCTAAGCCATAAATGTACTCAATGTGCTACAGTATAATGCACCTTTAAACACAGTGGCAAAATGTTTGAAATCTTTTTTGAAATCTTTGATGATCCAAATCAAAGATTTATACCAAAGCAGTAATATTCCTTAGTTACTATTAGTCAATTTTAGGATATGGAGCAAGCTGTAAACACAAAATGGTGAATGTGTTAGTAAATAACTGCCTGCACACATCTAACAGACATTGAGCACCATTAGCATTCATTTAGAGTGATGTGCCTGTCCACTCTCCTTTTAGTTACTAACTTGGTCTGTCTGTTTTTGGTGCTGGGCGGGTGGTGCACAGTGTCAGTTTGGCTCTGTAAATAACTACCTGCTGAAACAAGGTTGATAAGCGTGGTCAGACCAAACCAAAATGGTAAAGCTCTGGCTGTAAAATAAAGACAATGAGCTGAAAGATTCTGAAATGCTCCCAGGGGCTACAGAGGGACTGCTGAGTCTGATCTGTGATAATTCTTTGTGGATTTAAGTAAACTGTCTCAGTAAGGCAATTTCGACATGTCTCTTAGGATATAAAAAATCTATGCTGTCCCTTTGTCAGGCTTATCTTAACTGGTAACAGTCCAATAATTGTCTATGATCCTCTGTGCACTAAATCTTGGGTAAGCTGTGTCAATGTAAGAATATATAAACCCAGGTCTCACTGGTGCTGCGTGGCGGGTCGTCTTATCCCAGCTGGAGATGAGAGTAGGCGAATAGATTAGACCTTTTGGAGGCTCCTCTAACAGTAAAAAAAAATCTAATTCATGTACTGTACAATTTAATTTAATTTAATTTAATATTAATATACTGCATATAGGCATAAGTACAATGTAGGATATCTGATATTTAATGCACTGGAAAACAGATTACTTACACCAAAAGGCTAGAAAATCAGACCAACACTGACAGGAAGCAAGGCGTCACACTAACATCCACATATTGTACAAATCCTATAATCATGTTGGACTGTGCCTGTTGGGGATATACATAGCAAACCGTAGTTGACTTTTGCAATTGCAAGGCGAGAGAGTGGAGAATGATAATGTGTGGGTGCAGAATGGGTCATGGCACATAGCATACATGTCCTTCTCTCACACACAAACAGTGACAGCACTGTTTACAATATGAACTAAGGAATATGTGATGGTGTCCATCAAATGTTGTTTTTAACTAGGATAAAATGGATGAGCCAGGCTGTCTTCCCCTTGGGCCCTGATCCCATCATCCCCAGTGATGAAACAATCACAGCTCAGAAAGCCCAGCTATGACCTGGAGTTATACTGGTTTACAGTAAACTGAACAAAAGCAGACAAATGGTTGATTGTTGTGTTCCAAGAGCCTTGCAGTTTTTCATTGAAATCATCTCCTGTGAGAATGTAGAGGCTGGAGGGTCTACATTGTTATCCTGTGACTGAACAAAAGCAAAGGATGAAAGACATCATCTCTGTAGTCTGCAACTCAGAGGAACGAGCGGAGGAGAAAGTTCATTTCATGGTAGCATTCCCCAACAGCTCAGCTGGAAGACCACCACAAAAACAAGAAAGGAGGGTTAGAATGAGCAGATAGAGGTAAGGAAAATGGGTGGACAGGTGGACAAAAGCTTGATTTTTTTATACAAGCTAATATTATCTGTGTTAGGTCCATTTGAAGTACTTTAGCCAGACCTGTCTTCAAGTGAGATATAAACCTGCTCCTTGATTATCTTAACCAGGTTCAGTGGGGATAGTAACAGTTAATTGCAGATCTTTCTTTCCACAGCAGGTGGGGAGGTTTAATTGGCTGTCACTCACTGTTAGCTGGTTAGACTCTACAGTAAGGTATGATGGATAACAAGGTGCATTACAGGAAGACACCTAAAGATCACAAGATATTTATATAAATAAAGTTAAATAAGCTTTTTTTTATCAATACAGTGGTGTATCAGGCAAAATGATACAAAACTTTAAAGTATGAAAATGCCTTCTTACCATTCTTTCTGCAGTAGCATCATGTATTTTGTCATGACTGAACAATCTCTCTATTACCTGAGAGATAAAGATCTCTCTGCAGTTATTGTATGTCAGTAAATAGGATAAACGCAACACCATTTCCACGGTGGATTCTCACAGAAAATGAGAGCCCGGCTGGTAAAATATCTCATGACACCAGAATCAGCAAATCAAAAGCCCATCATCTGTCTGCCTGTAGCTGTTTGCAATGAATGTCACCTTTTCCTTGAGCCTATTTTCCTGATGCTCTGTTAGAAGAGCAAATTGACAGTTGCCCTTGCAGGTGTTTCGTTTGGTGTCCCATTCTGAAAATATTAAAGCAGTCCTCCTCACAGTCAGTGGAACTGCAGTTTAATAGTATTTTGTTTTTTTTCAGTTCTAATTACATTTTGTAAATGTTTTCACCTGCAATACCTTGCCTTCATCAGGATGCTGATGACTAAGGTTGTTTCCCGTCTCCTTATATATGTATATACAATAAATGTTTATAAAGAAACCAGAAACAACCGCACCTCACTGAGGGCAAGATGGAGAGATTGGATAGAATATTGTACACTGTATAATTAAGACTACCAAGAGCTGAAAGCGTTCACATGCACAATACCTGCAGGCAGGTAATTTAGAAGACCACATTAATATGATGTTTGACATCTTGTGTGAGAACCATACCAAGTGAAATGAACTGGCACTGAAGTGACCATTGATTTTTTGTCTGTTTAAACAACCCTTTGAAGTCAAATATGGTTGTGATTGAGTATAGATGAGGCACCATTAAGGCCCCTGAATGTAACTGTACTGGTGAAATCTGCATTTGAGACATGCTGATGAGTTCAGTGTCTACGGAGCATTCAGTGAAAGACTGGCTCAAAGCCTCCTCCTGCTGTAATGTTGGTATGTTTCCCTATTGGAAAGTCAATAGCTGGGCATGAAGGTTAGAGTAATTAATCATTTGTAAAAGCATATCACCATTTGGCACCTCACAACAACTGACATCTCAGACCGTATCCTATTAACAGCATCCACTGAGAGGAAACCTATACATGCAAAGGCCAGCAAAAACCATGGTGGCATTATCATCAGATATGTCACATACTATGTCTGTGATGGTCTTGTCAAATGACAAGGAAACAGGCTGCCAGAAAGGTGACATGAATACATAACAGTGGTTGTGTGAAGACACACAACTCCATATGATATTTATAAAGGTGGTCTGCTGGACGAAATGATGGATGGCATCCACCTGCTTTGAGAGAAGCTTTGGTTTCTATGCTGATGTCTAAATGTCAGTGCAAAGTGACAGTGGGAAAAAAAACAGTATGAATGAAAAGATTCATGGTTCAAGACATACATCAATATCCAAACAGTACTGATTTCTTCCTTCACTTTACTTGAAGGTGAAAATACAGATTGATCCAGAGAATAATACATTTGGTTTGGAAAAGGTTTTACTCTGTATCAATTCAAGGTTCAGACATCCAAGTGGTTTTAAAGTCGGCAATAATTTTAAATCCAAAACAAGACGCCAAAGCAGAAACACAATGAGTTTCTGTCCCATTCCCTTTAGGTCAAAATAAAACCATATTTCCTCTTACTTGGTCTTGGATTTAGAGAGAAAGGAAAAGAGTTGGAGACTGAAAACAGATTATATATAAATACTGAAGCAGTATAGGATTGTCTATAGAAATCAAATGAAAATAAAGGTTTCATCCAAAATGAGACATTCACTGGCTTAGAGATACGTTGCTGCTCTTAAATTGTCATTGTTGGAATGAATGCTAATGCACTGTTGGAATGCACATATGTTACAGCACAAAGGATAAGCTTCACACAATGCCGGATGCAGACTAGTTCTTTGCTGCTTTGAAGTATGTTTTCATGTGCCAACAATTACACAGACAAATCAATGCCATATTTATAACACTCTCACTCTCTAAAACGCATTCATCCACCAATACAATGTAATGAAAGTTTTGTACATGACCGTGGGTGTTTCTATGAGCAGTAAAATATTAGATATTCAATAACAAATCTCAAGGGAAACCATACACATCCTGATAGTTGTTGAGATTTTTATTGGGCGCTTACTCTTTAAACCATGCACTCCACACACTGACTGAATATTGTGTTGATGCATTATGTGCATGACAACAATTACAGCTGACTCTCTGCCACGGTTTCCAATCAAGTGAGTCCGTGGCTTTGTGGACCCATTTCATTATGACTGGACAAACTCAAATCGTTACTAAAACAAGATTAATACCCCAGTATCAGCCGTCTCATAGTGATGGGTCTAAAGCAGGTCTGAGGCAAATTAGTCTCCTAATTCAGATTCAGCTTTATTTATCCCTGAGGGGCAATTCAGTTTCTACAGGCCCGACCTCACATAAACAAACAGCAATCAACAACATTCGTTCCTACACAACAATATCAGAGGAGGCGACAAATAACCAGCAGGGAAATAAAATACAATACTACACAATAATATACTAATACAGCTGAATAAGGTATCACCAACTTTATCATTTATGTCTGAACTAAACCAATAGATTTTAAGATATTTCATTGAATACATATAAACTCCAGCTGGCCTAGAGAAAAGGTCTTGAGATCACCAAAGTCTTTCAGAACCATCCTTGGGGCACCATGGATATTTATAGCAAATTGCATGTCAATCCACCCAAAAATTGTATAGCATACCAAAACATGTCAACCAGTGGCACTAGAAGAAAGGTCAGGGGATCACCTCTGGGGACCATGAATGTCTGTACACATGTCATGAGACAGTAATCCTTCCAACACATATTTCAGTCTGATTGAAGTTGGTGACCAACCAACCAAAACACTGACATAGGCATCAATAGAGCTACTCCACTGGCATAGTTATTATATGTCACGCTAACTACAGTACAAAAGATGGAGAGCACTATTTGTCACAGCTGAATTTTTCTTCAGATAATTGCATGCAATTTATGGTTTTAAATCTTACATTTCCTTGGCACCAGTGGGCTATCTCTGTTCTATTTCTATCTCAATTATGTGCCGAAAACTATTATGCTGACCTCTCTTGGCCAGATATCTCTTAGCCTAATCTGGTAAATAATTGTATCGTTCTCCTTCTTTACAGTAATTTTCAAAGGAAAACATTTACAAATTAAATAAAAAAATAAAGTAATTAGGTAAATGTGTCAGTAATTACTCTCTCTCCCTTTTTGCTTTAACATCATTTGCCACTTGTCCTTACACTTGGCAGTCAAAGGGTAGGCCTCCAAATTACCAGTAATTTAATTTCATAAACAGCAATTACACGCTTATGTTGATGTTTTACCATGTTTCTCTTTTATGGTCAACTGATGTCTTCTGTTTGACAGGCATAACTAGCTTACTGCAAACTTCAGTATCAGTATTCAGTCTATTGTGTAAGGGCACCTTCATTCTCCATTACAATGTATGGATTACGAATACATACTGGACCACAATGAACAGCAACAGATACTCAAGATCACCCTTTAGGCAACAAGTCACAAAATGCTGCTGATAAAGATCCTCAAGGTATAATTGCATACTTTGAATATGGGAAAGCAATTTAGAGGAGATGCATTTGACCTTTAATTTTTTTTGCTAAAGTCAACAGAACATGTCAGGAGAACAACGCTTCATATCATTGGCTTTCTGTTAACATTACACAACTGAATTTGGCTTTCAAAGCACATGTGCCTTAGGCTAATGTCTGTTTTCAGCTCTAAAGAGATAAACTGAAAATCTATCATCGTTGCCAATGCACACAGCAATAGTCCAAGTCAACATGGCGGAATGTTGTCAGGCAGCCTGCACTGTTCAGTTGGACAGGAAGAAGTGATGAGAAATCCTTCAGTGCTTTATTTCTTCTCTGGTACCAGCTCAAGCTTGAATGCCAAGTTGAAATGAACTCAGACACTCATCCATGAGGCTTCATCAGTTCTGGATGGAAGGTCCTTGCCAATAAAACCTAATTCACACCTCAGCGTCAAATGAGTGTTTACTGAGGTCTAGGGGTGTGACTAAAACGTTACGATATTTCTCGTCGAAGTGAATTCTGTCTCGCGAAGCTATAATTAAGGGGCGTACCAAAAAAAAAAAGAAAAGACGATCATTTTTTTATCACTCATTTGCACATCATGTCTTCTTTTTATAATGTCACGTGTGGATCATTAACCTTGTTGCAGCTTCTACCTGTTGAGAAGATCTCACAGAAGTATGAGATGAGGAGAGGAGCAGGTTAACCTCAGGTCTCTATACTGAGAGCCTGAGGTAGGAGGAGGGAATCTAGTGCAGCTGTGGAAGCCTAATGATGCCAAAAGTAAAATGAGTCACACTACCAAATTATAACACCATTTATATGTTATTCTATTCTATTTAGATTTGTGCAATTGACTTTGATTTCTGTGTTTTTTTATTAGCAATATGTTATAAATGTGATAATTGGATTCTTTATTTAATTTATATATTAGAATTGTTTCTACTCTTTGTAATTTACTTTTTGGTATTTGTGATTGAATCTAACTTTTGTATTTATGGTTGTTATTTCCATAAATACCAATATTATCCATCTATAAAATATCTATATGGGGAAACCTTTTACAGTGCTGCATACTGCATATGATAATTATATATTTAGAAAGTAGAACTAAAGTGATTCATTACAGGATGATTAGTTAAAACATTTCAAAATGCATCTGCATTATTTCCATTTTGTGAATTTCAAATAAAAGAACAGTCATGTATTTCCTCATTGAAGTTTTCTTAAAAACATCATTAAAATCTTGTCTCGTCTCGATCTCGTGAACCCAATATCGTGTCTTGTCTTGTCTCATATCGTCACACCCGTAGGTCACACAACAGACATGTGAGAGAGTCATCAGAGTCAGAGGAATTAAGTTGAGAACTGGTGTGAAATAAAAAGGTTGTCAGGATGGTGTTGTAGGAAGCTTCTAGGATTAAGGACACTTAAGCTTGTTGGAGAGATGCAAGAGAAGTGATACTAAAGCAGTGCTGTAAACAGCCAGATGTATAAACATACACCATTTCCTATACAGCATCTGGTAACATATCTATATAAATGGTTGTCTACATGTGCAGATGAAAGAAAAGGCGATAGATGAAATTTAAATAATACAACATTGTGTGCAAATGTTACTGATTGTGTGATTGTCTTTTTGCAGCCTACAAAGGCATTTGTGGTAATCACAGGCGCACTTTTAAATCTTATTTTAATTTTTTATGATGACGTTTATCATTCTTTTATAGTAATCTTATTTCACTTTTACAATGCTCTTTGCATTTATCATTCATTATGAAGAACTTAAGAAGTCTGTTTCCGTTAGGGAACAACATCTAAATAATGAATTATCTTTCTTATGTTTAATGCGTGAGACATCACTGCTGATGATGGTTTACAGCAACTTGTGATGGTCTAGCATTATTGGTGAACCTGGGTCCTGATCTTTATATTTGCACTTCAATACAACATATCAACATCATGTTTAAGGCAGAGCAGAAATGCCTTAACAAGCAGGTTCTATTTAATTTCTGTCTCCAAAAGCAAACTCAGACTTTATTAACGTCAAAAGAAAAAGCTTTGAAGTCTCTCTGGACATGCAAAGCTAATAAATCTTGTGAGGAAAAATGTGGTACTTGCTGTCATGGTTGACCTTTTTTTTGCTCCATCCAGGATTTAGTGGTCCTAGTTTTAATTTGCTAGAGTCCAGTAAAGAAAACTATCACAAAGCAGCCTTCAAAATATCCTTTAGGGAAACTATAAAGGTGCCATAGGATATACTACATTACTATACAGTCTATCATTTCCAACAACACTGACCTTGCCCAGCAACTCTGGCAGTCCCAGCACCTGTCCTGTAAACACTCCCAAGCAGATCAGGATGGAGTTGAACTGGCCAATAGAACCTCTGACATGTCTTGGAGAAATTTCTCCCAGATACATGGGGAGGGCGCTGAGAGCTATACCTGTAAGGAAAAAACAAAAGGTTTAATCTTTTATGATATGAACATTTCAGTTTCACATTTAATGTGCTACATAACTGGCCTAAATGAAATAGTCTCAACCTGTGTGTTTGTTTCCATGGAAATGTATATGATTAATGTGATGGTGACTTTTGTAAAATCATGTAGATATCTGTCAGCTACTTTGCAACATTTGAGAAATGCTGAATTGTCTTGAATTGTGGGGCAATACCATGGCTACTAACATGGACATTGATGCCAAGGTAGCTATTGTTGCTCATATGACACTTTACAAATCCAAGAAAATACGATGTTCACCAATTCAAATGATCTTTTATTCAAGGACTAAGTCATTACCAAATATCATATACATCACTATTATGTCCACAGAGTTACCCAAGGAGCTAGGCCACACTTAATTGTTAAAATTTTTGCCTACAGGTGTTTTAACCTACTGCCTGCCTAACAATTTTCTGCAACTAAAATTCAATTAAATTTATATCTGCAGGCAACACAACCTACTACAACAGGGATGAATGAGCACGGATCTCCTTTTTTCCCCCTTAAGTATCTGGTACACCAAAAGCCTAAATTAATCTAAATAATTAGCAATTTGTGATTTCTTTTCCATGCAGATATTAGATAAGTATTTTAAAAAGCAATGCTGTAAACATTACGATTTCATGTGTGTATATATTTTTTAGTCAACAGTGTTTCTCTGAGACGGTGTTAAGAAACTCACGTTGGTGTTTGTTAATTTATCTGTCAGCTGTTTATTTCACTGTGAAAAAAGCCAACGCTATTACATGCCTAAACCTATTGTGAACCTATAATGAATTCTGTTTTATGATAAAGAGATAAAGGCAAAGATATACACTGCTAACAAAAAATAAATTCATACTTTTACTGTGAAACATTAAACTTCCAGATGTCCTAATCATTATTACCACAGGCAGTGCCACAACCTGCTCCTAGCACAGCTTCAACCACCTACAACCTGAACTGAAGTTTGATTATTATTATTACAGGATAACTAAAACAACATGTGTGGGAGTCCTTGGCCTGCAAAGAGAGCAGCTACAGCACCTATTGTTCATCACACATCTTGATACACTTTAAAACCTAATTTGATTTCAAGAACCTGAATGCCACTCAGAAATTATGTTAAGCATGCACACAATATTAAATTGAATACAGGTAATTTGCCCTGTTTTACTAAACATTGAATACAGTTCAAATACTGTCTTGTTTGGGCTTCATTTACATGATTACATTGTTCCATTGATTGTTTCTCTCTGCACTGTGGTACTTTGCTCCACACTGACAGATAAATCATTTGTTTTGTTTTTCTTCTCCAGTCTAGAAAAAGAAACACTTACCAGAGTTCACCCCGATAATGAGCCGGCCAATGATGAGCATCTCAAAAGAGCTTGCCCTCTCACCCAGAGACAGCAGCAAGGCAGCTACCACAGCAAGGCTGTTATCCAGCAGCAAGGTTCCCTTTCTAAAGTCAAAAAGAGAAATTGGTTAGAAAAAGCATATATGTACATTATAAAGTAAAGTATATTTATTCACTTTTGATTGACTCAATTTTCTTCACCAAAATATCATATTGTCAAAAAAGGAAGGGTGAGGGGTTAGTAATCCCACTTCTGAAACATTTTAACAAGTTACATTGGTGTTAAACTACTGTAGTAGAGGGAAAGCTTTTTTTGGTGAAATAGTATGATAAAAAAAAGGACATATAAGAGTGTGTGTGTGTGTGTGTGTGTGTGTGTGTGTGTGTGTGTGTGTGTGTGTGTGTGTGTGTGTGTGTGTGTGTGTGTGTGTATGTTTATGTATATGTATATGTATGTATTACTATCATCAGAACAATGTAAGCACAATAGTCACGTCATAATGCGTGTACAATCAGGACAATGGTTAGTCAGTAGATTATAACATACATGATGTTCACTCAATCAGCATTTCATGTAACATAAGTGGTGTCATGACCAGCAGATTATGACACACACATACACCTAATCATATGACATAGTTGCTCATTTGGGTCAGAGAAGATGAATAATAAGAATTCCCATTACAGGATGCACCGATCCAATATCAATAATGGATATAGGCCCCGATATAGACTGTAATAGCTAGATCAGGTATCGGATCATGGGGTCTATTCATGAGGTCAATCTATTCACTTCAATTCTGTGTTTGCGACACGTGCTACTTCATGCGTCAGCGACACAGCAGCATGCAGGTGGACTTCACTCACAACAGACACACAGAACAGACATAGGCAGCCCACAAGTCAATTTCCAAATATCAATAAACTGTTAACATGGCGTTGGAAGTAATCTACATCTAAATTAAGAGTTAAGTTGTATTAATGCTGCTACTTTATTCCCCCTCACTGTTCTGTATAAAAGGTCTCGGGGGGACAGAGTTGCTCCACCAGTAGGTGGCAACAGATGTAGCAGTTACAGGAGCGAGCTAGAGAGTGAATGAAGTGAGGGAGCGCTGCTGGCAGTAAGAAAGTTGGTGAATTAGATTGATAAAACGTTATTTTCTGATTGTTTCACAGCGGTTACGTTCAACAGCACAAATGAACTTCCCCACACGCCTCCACTCAACTCTGCAGCTCTGCCTCAAATCTCTGAATCTGAAACACCTGCGTGCTATTTAAAAGCACACAGCAGCACCATCATGCTGCTTTGGTTGGTTCAGTGTGAAAAAGCAAAGGCTTAATGAAAGATTTTATTCATGGCTATGATGCAGGATCTTTGTATTTAAGAGCTGTATGTTTCACCTCGGATGGAGCTGATCCCTCCTGTATGTGCTGCTCACAGAGACAGTGAACCAGGTGAAAACTGGAGAAGACTACACTTTTTATGTTACTATAAGCTCAATAAAATCTACTAGAGACAACTTACTTACAATATCTGAAAAGGACAAAAGAAGGAGTTATGATTTTAATATCAAAAATATATTATTTTAATATTAAATTACAATTCAAAACATTTATATCTATGTGTTAATTTGGAATAAAGCCATGATGGTATAACTGACCAAAAGACTGGAGGGCACACATTAATATTAATAATACCAATTTCCTCCACCTTAGAATTTACTCTCTTTCTTGGTCTACTCTTGTAGAGTGCAGCTGAGTGGCAGCACTTGCTCAACTCCTGTAGAGCTAGAAAGAGGCTATTGAATTTCTGTCTAATCGGCACCTTCCAGCTGGGTAGTATGTGATGTTGAACTGGACGCCTCGTGCTACCCAGTCGGGTGGTGTGTAATGTCCAATTGGGTTGCTCTCTATGCTGTTGACTCGGTCCCATATGAATAACTGGACATCGCATGCTACCTGGTCAGATGGTGCACTGTCCACTAGGTGGGAGCACAGGATGACGGTATAGGTGATGTCTGATAACTGGACAGGTGGTATGCAGTTTGGGTGGGGTTATGAATAAAACAGCCATAAACAGGTGTCCTGACTCTTTGCAGGAAACAGAAATGTTGTTTTCCTTTTCCACTGCCACACAAGCAAACAGGAGTAGTTTTGGCCAATAAGCCATTCTTGGATGTTTACATTTCTTAAAAAGAAAAGGACCTTTTTTACTTTTCTACCTCTTCTTTTTTTTCTGTTCTACCAAAAACATGCTGAACATCATTACACCCCTCATTACACAGAAACCAATAAACCCTTCAAAGGATAAAATCAACTGAAGAATGGACAGAAGCCTCAAAAGGAATGGAGAATGGGATATGGGATAAAATCATTTAATCACAATCATCATCAAACGTCCACTGTTGGATGAGTGGGTTGAATCAACGCCTCTATGAGAACCTCAACTGACACTGAACATTCAAAGATTCACAGCTTGTTTTGCAGGACTGTTGTCAAGTTACAAGCAGCTGTTGGCTAGAAAACCAAATCCATAAGACTACATCTACAATATGCCTACGATAGGAATAAACCCCAATGGAAATCCCTTGAGTGAAGCCACACTGCCTCTTCCTTCCCTATATAAGTGCCTATACATTTAGAACATTACCTATGCTGAGTTGATGGTTGTGGACAGAGATTTCAAGAGACTGACAGAGACAGGGGAAGGGAAGTGCACGAGGTATGAAGAGAAATGAAAGAAAGTGAGAGCTGAGAGCCTGTGAAACAAAACAGAGCAACAAGGGAGTTAACTACAAGATACTATGGCTTTGTCTGCTCAGTTCCAAAGACACAGTGCTGCATTTCCTGCCAAAGCACTGAAAAATACATGTGCAGTCAGTCATGCGCTAGGATAAAGGTTAATCTAGCATTTGAACCAAGAATGGAAGAACAAAAGAGAACAAGTACAGTAAAGCCATAGAGAGCTTTCTTGCAGGTCTGGTAGAGAAGAACATCTTATCTAAAGAGTTCAGGTAAACCTAGTTTTGTATATTGAAATGAGTACTGGATCATTCCACTTTTACATCTAAGAGAAGGACACTGTTTTAATGATTCTGTTACAGTAAGAATATTTAGTCCATGTTGGGATCCTGTAGGACTCAGTTTTTCTGATCAGTTCATCATCAATAGGGAGATTCATTAAGCCTAAAAGTTTTAATCTGATCGTTTGGAGCAGATGTTAAAATTGTGATGAGCTACGGCACAAACAGAACCAGCTTAATGATATCTGAAAGTTAAACCCAAAGTAAGCTGGCTAACCTAATAACAATATTTCATGAGATAGGTCCCAGACTAGTACATCTGCAAGAGAAATACTGCATTGATACATAAAACTTAACTCACCTTCCAAATACTTTCATAAGAAAAGAGGCTGACAGAGCTCCCAGAAGACCTCCGATAGCAAATATGGACACTGTGAGAGACCAGAGGAGGGTGGCTGTCTCTGCTGCAACAGGCTCCCCGTATCTCTCAATCCATGTTTTATTGTAGAAATCTCTAATGTACTGCAACAGAAGAGGAACACATGAGAAAGAGACTGTTCAAATGTATCATATTCATTTGCACATAAAACTCACCCTAATCAGATTTTCTTTCTTCAGAAGACAGTTGTATGAGTAATCAACTGATGCACTTATCAAGAACCCTTAAACTATGTTTCTCATATTACAGATACTTGACAATATTGTAGACTATAAAAGTGCTCAAATGCGTGTGTGTGTGTGTGTGTGTATGTATATATATATATATATATATATATATATATATATATATACACATATATGAAAGAAAGGTGGTGTGTACAAGAAAACCAGTGCTTTTGTCTAAAGATTTTCCAGTTATTTATTGATTTATTTCATTTAGATTTTATTATTGTTGCTCTGCTTTGGATGAGTATGAAGCGTGGCATATAATGAAGTACTTGTTGTCTTGGTGATGTAGAAGGGTCGGCATAATAGGCTTTGGCTTCAGCATACACCTTTTCGATCGTATTTAAGAGGATTTGTTGGCTGTTTTTGTTAAATATGTTTTTTGGTATGTATTCAAGTTTGACAACATTTACATTTAAAGACTTTTTTTTTAAATGAATATACTACTTAAATATGCTGACAATTTCTAAACGTTATCTAGCAACACCAGAGAGCAAACTTGGCAGAATACATATGGAAAATGAACTGACGCATGTTACAGTGAATCAGTGACAGACATTATTGGCATGTGTCTCAAAACACTCAGGCTCCTTATCATGGATGACGATGTCAGTTCCAACACTGAACCACTTTTCATTTTTAATTTTGCATGTGGGACTGCTGTTTTATGTCTTTTATGGCATTTCAATGCCATGAAATGAAATGTCATGAATTATCTCACTATCAAAGAAAGTAAAAATGCTATCCATGTACACCGAGTGAAAAAAGGCCTTTCTTGGCTTGACTTGCTGAGAGTAGACATGTTGTGAGCAGAGGTGGCCATGGTACCAGAGGAGTTTCCATTGCTTTCTATGGCTCAGGAGTGGTATGGCTGTCTTTGATAGCATCGTAGTGAGCAACTGTTAGGTCCGAGTTTTTTTATTTTTTTATTTTTTTTCCCAAGTTTATTTATCATTATACTTAGAAGTTTGATGAGACATTGATGTGACTAATTGAGACACTGGGTTGCACTGGGATTTCATCAACCCTCTCTCTATTTTCATACGAGGCCTGCCATCTGACATGGAAAAGATGAATTATTACCCAAGTTTTGATTTCATCGCTCCCTGAAAACACACACCATGCTCAGTCAATAACGGTCTTCCTCCCTGTGTGCTAAAGCAATCAGAAAATGTCTACAAATATTCACTTAAGGCACATTAGATGGAAAACCGATTTCACGGCTCATCAGAGAACGCGTTTACGGTAAATGCACTGTACTGTAGTAACCTGTTTACTAAAAGATGCACATGCATGCAGCTGTTCAGAAACCATGGTTTACATTATTTTAAAAGTATTTTAGGGATAAAAACTACATTAAACTGTTTTTTTTGTTGTTGTTGTTGTTGTGTGTCTGTGTAACAACCCAATGTGTTTGTGGTCTGTCATAGGCTACTTTCGGGACAAAAGCTGTGTCCCAAATTGGAAAAAAGGCAGATTTTTCGGTCAGTGGTTAAAACTAGGGTTAGTGTCTGATTAGGATCAAGCAAGTCGTGGTGATGGTTAGGGTTAGGGTAAGAAAATCCAGAAAATGAATGTAAGTCTATGTTATGTCCCCAAAAGTGACCATGGTCTGATGTGTGTGTATGTTTTCTGTGTGTATTTTACTGATGATCAACTGTTCAGCTACTTTGTCTTTGTTTCAGTTTTTATAGAGCATTCTTCTGCAGGAACTTTCCCAGGGGACCAAGAATGTTGGACTTTCAGTTATTCTGAATATGTGGATGCACCACTTCTTTCTCTGTGTAATGATGTTTCCTTTCATCCATCTGTGTTTCTGTTACAGCAATACTTACACATATATATTTATGTGCATGCCCAAGAAATTGGCTCTAGGAGAAATTTAACTGGGTTACCCTGATTACGAAAACCAGGTTTCACACGATTTCTTATGTGAATCTGACTGTAACCAGTGATGCCTGGAGGCTAGATTTCCATCACATTCCTGATGATTGAAAGGGGAGAAAAGAGTGATGAGTAGGTGAATAGCCAGTGTTAGTTTTGCCTTCTTTTTCTGTGTCATGTCAGTGAAGAAGATTGCCATCTGAAAACATATAAAGATCTTAAAAGCCACAAGAATTATTAGAGTTTTCATGGGCATGCATTTTTTATATTCCTTTGAATATTTCTTTGCACTCAGCAAGGCGCATTGCAGCTACACAACATTTCAAAGGCAAGGTACTCAATGTACTCAAGGTAGACCTGCTGTGCCTGGGGAAAACTGTACAGTATATACCATGTTTATATGCTATATGTACATTTTTACATATGTACATGAGGCTTTAGTCATTTGTCATTAAACTGTTTCAACTTTTTTAAACCTTTTCTTTAGTCTTACTTTTACTTTAAAGTTGTCCAGGCTCTTATTCAGACAGCTGAACAGATTCATGGAAGTGGCTAATTTATTTTGTATGAATTTTGTAAAGACAGCTGGAGCAGTAGTGGACCCCTGCAGGGCAAGAGTGGAGCCAGCACCAGCTTCATAATCACTTGTGTTCCTGCTGAGAAGAAGCTTTGAACCGGCATGAACAAGAAGCAACAGCTCAACATACAAATGGACTGGAGAATTAGGCGTATGTGCGGCAGCACAGTGACTAACCAGGATTACTGAAAGAAATACCTCCCTAATTCCTGGATGTAGATACATGAATTGTGCGGATAAGAGATTTTATCCAAACAAAAGATAGAACGGAGAAAGAACTCATTTAAATTGTCTTTGATCATTGAAAGGGTGATGGGCAGGGGGAAATGAAAGCAAGGACAAATCTGCAGGATTAGTTTTATGAGCAGGTTTTGAGGGGTTCAGGCTAGGATGCCAGGGTCAAAAGAAAAGGGTCTCTCTTAGGCAACCCTGATGCTAATCAATTGTCGTTTACTGATGAAAATTTGGTTGTTCTGCAGCGATTTCCTGGCGTGTAAAGGGACGAAAATCCCACTTTTCATGAAGTGATAGATCACACAATTACCAATTAGACTGACAGGTCAGAGCTGTCAGGTTTCCTCACTTTCATCCCCCTCTTTCTCACTGACTTCACCTCACCAATCAAGGGCAGCATTGTGACTTCTGGTCTGTTCAGACCTAATTAAAAGATGAACCCCACTGCTCTATGGCAGCATTGTTCTCTCACAGCTTCGGTTAACGAATGTTTTTTTTTAAAAGCTTTTTGTCACCGTAACTAATTCAGTACATGACACAGCAGGCCTAACTACAATTACAATGTAGTATGATTTGATTTTAAGCTCAATAAATCAATACATTGTAAAAGCACCTAGTGTAACATGTACATGTTACTGGAACAATGGCACAGTGTAAGAATGAAGAATTTCCATAGCGTTGATCTTACTTCCTGTATGTATACTGGTGGGGGTCTACTGTCACATCAGTGGTCTGTTTTATGTGTGCCATTATTATGGTGAGCCTGGAGGTGGGATTGTTTTTTGACTCCACAAAATGAGCATACTGTAGAAGGAATTTAGGGCATCAGGTAGAGGCCTCCTTTTTGTTGTAGTCAGTGATGCTTTTAATGCCCAACCTCATGCTCTCTCTAACCTCATACCCTCATGGTCATTGGAGGAGAAGTGACCTTGAATTTTGAGAGCATAGGTGGATTTTGCCCTATTTATTAGAGGTGTAACGATACACTCAGCTCACGAGACGAGATGAGACACAATACTGGGTTCACGAGATCGAGATGAGACGAGATTTTAACTATATTTTTAAGAGAACTTCAATGAAGAAATATGACTTTTCTTTTATTTGAAATTCACAAAATGGAAAGAATGCAGATGCATTTTGAAACGTTTTAACTAATCATCTTGTAATGAATCACTTCAGTTCTACTTTCTAAATATATAATTATCATATGCAGTATGCAGTGCTGTAAAAGGTTTCCCCATATAGATATTTTATAGATGTATAATATTGGTATTTGTGGAAATAACAACCATAAATATAGAAGTTAGATACAATCACAAATACTAAAAAGTAAATTATAAAGAGTACAAACAATTCTAATATATAAATTAAATAAAGAATCCAATTATCACAAATTATAACATATTGCTAATAAAAAAACAGAAATAAAAGTAAATTGCACAAATCCTGTATCACATAAATACAGAAGTAGAACAACATATAAATGGTGTTATAATTTGGTAGTGTGACTCATTTTACTTTTTGCACTATTAGGCTTCCATAGCTGCGCTAGATTCCCTCCTCCTACCTCAGGCTCTTAGTGTAGAGACCTGAGGTCTGTGAGATCTTCTCAACAGGTAGAAGCTGCAACAAGGTTAATGATCCACACGTGACATTATAAAAAGAAGACATGACGTGCGAATGAGCGAAAAATGATCCTCTTTTTTTTTCTTCTTCTTCTTTTTGGTACGCCCTTAATTATAGCTTCGCTAGACAAAATTCACTTCGACGAGAAATATCGTCGCGTTTTCGTCTCGTGAGATCTCGTCACACCCCTACTAACATGCCACCAGCTATCTCCTTGCTGCTGTGAGTGTCAGAGTGTCACCGGACCTGAACACAGAGTCCCAGGCTCTCAGCAGGGAACGTACCTCTACATTCATCCAGGGTTTCTGGTAAGGATGGATAGTGATTGATGCTGGCTCTCTGAATATGCCAGTCAGTGTATGCAAAACAGTCCTGAAACATAGGGGCAGCGTCACTGGGCCACACAAAATGGTCTTTTGTTCTGGTTTCCTGGACTTTAACACACGGTGGTAGGCAGGGACCAGCATGATGGAGATGTGATCTGAGAGGCCGGGATGGGGGCGGGGGATGGCTTTGTATGTCCCCTTTCTGTTTGTGTACACACAATCAAGTGTGTTCTCTCTACGGTTGGCCATAATGATGTGCTGATGGAACTTAGTTAGGATGTCTTGCAGATGAACATGGTTAAAGTCACCTGCAATCACATTAATAGCCCTTTTCCACAGTGCTTCTGGGTGTTTGTTTTGTAGTGAGCCGATGCCATTATGAAGCTCTTTGAGTGCTTAGTTAATATTACCGCTTGGAGGAATGTAAACAGCAACTATAAACACAGCTGTAAACTCACGTAGCAAGTGACGCAGCCAGCATTTAACCGTTAGGTGTTCTACTGCCTCAGAGCAGTGGCTGCTAACCAGAGTACAGTTTGTACACCAACCTCTGTTGATATGTAGAGTCCACCACCTCTAGTTTTACCTGACAGATTAGGTAAAACATTTAAACAGCAGCCTGTCGAGTCTGACATGTTATCGTTTAACCAGGTCTCCATCAGAACAAAAGCACAACAGTTCCTCATCTCATGGCGGCTCAGTCTCAAATGTAATAGGTCCACGAACATTGGCCAGAAAGAGTGATGAAATAGCTGGTCTATGTTAGCCTTTAGTTTGGCCAGCAGGCCGGCCTCTTGCCTCTCTTCTGCTTCTTTGCACACTGCCTCCATTTGCCTCCGAACAGTTGTTGTCTGCTACGCCAGTCAGCTGTTCTCAGGAGCTACAGTTAAAAAAGTGCTGCTCTGAGCTCTGGTGGGAGTGAAGTCGGCATGTTGTTGTTTATGTCCAGAAGTGCAGCTGAACTGTACCTAATCGGCTTGGAAGAGTTTTCAGCACACTTGCACTCGTAAACGCTCTGATTAAAATAGGGTTTAAAGATAACACTGGGAGCTAGAGAAGCCACTGCATTATTATACCAAGGTTTTAAGAATTACTGTATCAATAAGCGCTTCAGACCAAAACAGTGACATCAATTAAGGTCTAAGAATAAACTTAATTTCACTCTCTGGATTCCCTGTACTTATACTAACAGCTGCAGAGCTAAGGGTTATAATGTATGAATACTAATTAAATAACCCATTGGTCATTTAATTACCATAAAACAAACACAAGGCCAGATTGAAAAATGTAACCTATTTTCTCATCCAAAAGTTGCACTACTTAACTGGGCCGATACATAAAAAATATAATTTCAGTTTCACAAATCAAAGAGGATTTACAGACTGTGAAAATATCTAGTCTTGTCCAAACAATGCTAAGTACACATAATTGCCTTTCTGCAGATGTTTCTGGTCATTTATCTAACCATCCAACAAACAGCCAACTAACATAATTGTATTATTAGATTTCCCTCTTCTCCATTTTGAGACTACAAATGGGAGTCAATCAAACCCTGGCAGCTTGTGTATTGTATAAAATGAAACTTTTGGAAGTGATTATGATGCTACTTTTGAGATTTAAAGCTCCCTCTCTGTGTCTCTGTGTATTAATGTGGGATGAAAGTCATATTGAACAACAAAGTGTTAGCATTACTGAGCTGGCTGTGTATGACTGATGAGTGGGTAAGTTCATATTATGTTGAAAAATGATCTGATGTTTTTGTGTGTTATTAATAAAAGTGAAGTGTGTGTATTTGGTTTCACAATAACTAGAGACTCATTGCTCTTTGGTGAATGTGTGTGTACCAAAACCCATTACCCATTATTGTTTTAAGACAGGTACATACTGTCTATACTCTAATATACTATGACAGACACACAAACAAAGTGTCCAGTAATTAACAGACAAGAATTACAACTATTGTAAAACCTATAGAATTACAGTAAATGTGGAGTACTGGGGTTTAGTATAACTGTGACAGTGTTTGTACAATCTGATTAATTGCATGCACAATCAATTTAGGAATTACATTAATTAAATGATTCTCATTCAGGCGTAACTAACTTAAAACCTGGTTCTGAGGCAACATTTAAATGAATGTTTATTGATTTCTAGTGATGCTAAAACACAGAGAGAACATGAACAATCAATCGAAACCACCACACAGTTTGACTCACCAGAGCAGGCGCATTGACCACAGAGAGGTTGTACCCATAAAGGAAAGATGACCCCAGGGCACCGAAGAAGGCTGCATTCAACAGACAGGCTGTGACTGGCTGTTAATGAGAGAGCACACGAATGAACACAGAGTTTTGTACTAGTCATACAAACACACGTTACAGGTCTTGTCAGTGGCAGTCACATTGATTTTGATCAACATAAAGGTCAGACCAAAACCGAGGGAATTCAACAGAGGACGTTTCATATAGCGCCAGGTATCTGGGCCAGGCAACTGGGTTATTCTCTTCAATTTTCCCTTGAGCATGTCACTGCTTAAACAACAAATACTAACCACACAATGACAAGTTCACTGTGATATGTGCACGCTGTTTGATATAAGATGAGGGCAGAAGTACTGGTGGGAAATAATTATGGAGGATAAATTGCATGAATAATGAGCATGTATGTTGTAAAGTTATCATCAAATAATTTATTCTACTAAGGAGTTATATTACTGATAATTTAGAAAGAGTGAGTAAAATTGCAAACACATAGTTCTGTTATTAAATTAATGCTATGAATAGGTAATGGAGGCACCAAAAAATATAATAACAAGACAAAAAGCATGATGCCCCACTAGCAGTTAATTAAAGCCTATAAAACAAATGAGCCGTGCAGAACAAAAAATACATTATATAAAACAACCTCATAGAGATTCTGCTGCACAGAGAGCATTGCCTCTTGAGGGAATAACATCATAAAGCTTGTCCTGCGAGTGGCTCAAGAGAAAAGGCCACAGTGTCATGAATTTTAAACATTAATCCCCCTGAGAACACTGTGCCAATTACATTATGAGACATTCTGTGTGAAATGTTGACATTTAAAGCCAGAGGATGGTGAAGGGTGTTGAGAATGGAGATGGTTCATAAATGTGGAGCATGTACTGTATGAGTTGTGATTTTTATGGCAATTTTTCAATTAGATTTGAATGTTTTATGTACAGGTTGAAATGTTTGCCTGAATGTTATGACATAATAAAGGTTAGGGGCTCAATCAAATACAGTGGGAATCATCTTCTGGGGACTATGAACCTCCCAGTTCCAGGGCAATCTAGACAATAGTTTTTGTATCTTGCTAGGGACGACAGTGTTGGACCACTGGACCAAATGTGCACATTTTTCAAACCTTTCTAAACTAAGCAGTTTTAAATTAAGCTCCAATAGTCAAGCCATTGTAAAAAATGTTTCTATAATCCATTTTCATTTATTCATATTTGTATTATATTTCATGATATTTCCTTTTTAAAATCAGAAGTATACTTTATAAATATCTATGTAAATGTAGGTGGATTTACAGATTTTTTTGTTTTGTTTTGTTTGTTCTTCTTTTGTTTGTGTTTTGGAAAAAAGGAAACTGATCCAAAGCACAATTTACCTCACACTTTTGAAACAACCAAAAAATCCCACACACTGTTGATCACTTGAACTGGCTGTATTGACAGTCTGCAGGATTCTTTTTGTTCTTTCACAGTTTAAAAACTTTAAATGTTTTACTTGTATTTTGGAGTAATTGGTGATGTAAGATGTTCATAGAGATTCATAATTATGACCGTAATCATTATGAACTGTCTGTTCTTGGTCCAATCAAGAAGCAATCAACACACTGCTGTGTAACTAAGGAAGAACATTTGTATGTATCTATACCCTGCACCAACAGACCACAGGCTGAAGAAATAGCCTGGAGGCACAGACACAGGAGGGTGATTAGTGGGAGCGTTGAAGGAGAACAGACAGTACAGTAGGTCGAGGCTAAGGCTACAGGAGTAGAAGATGAAGACAAGGTTACGGACTAAGGCTCATAATGATGAGCACTTGATGTTATCTGTAAAATAATAATAAGTGATTCATTAAAAAATGGATAGTTCCGGTCCTTGATTATGATTGGCTGACATGCATTCAAAGCAGATGTAAAATACCCTATAAAGCACACACCTGTGACCACATTACAACAGTATTACTGTGCCAAGCAAATTGTTTCAAACTCTTGTTAATTTTGATTTACTCTGTGGGTTAAGCATAGATGAGAGGTGGAAAGAGATGGACAGGATGGAGAAGAATTGAAGACAGAAACATGCTGAAATTAGTGAGAGAGATTTTCAAAAGTCAAAACGTAAGGCCGGATCGTTAATGTGATCTGCTCACTGTTTTCAGACTTGGTGAAAGATTTGACTATTGATTTTAAAGTTGCAATACATCAAATTCAGCCACTAGATGGTGCACTATAGCTCACACAACTCAGATCAAACTCTCTAACTAGGCAGTGCTGATTCTGTTATTTTCCCACCTCAAATGTTGTGTTCAAACACATATTTTGAACTGTTAAGCTGCTATTGGTGAAAGTTTGTGATGCATCTTGGAAACACACATGGAGGACACTGAGGGATCACATGTACTAACATGCACACGTGGCTGGTGCAGCTACCAAAACAAAGAACAGAGAAGCTCAGATAACAACACACAGAGGTAGTGTGGTTTCATTCTCTGCTCTGGTCGCCATTACTTCACTATATCTTTACATAGCAAATGGTTGTTTTCTGACATCTAGTGAGGCTGAATATCATTTACTGCAGTCAATCAACCAGAATGGAGATAAACAAGGCTCTCCGTCAGTTTTATGCTACTGTGAAAAATGGGAAAGCTACTTAGTGCTTAGTGGTAACAAGGCAAAGCATAGCAAAACCAAAAGAAAAACCATAAGCCAAACAACAAAAGTGTTAGAAAGAGCTGCTACAGGGAACAGCAGGGTGTTTGTATTTATTTATAACAGTGAGAAAACTTAGAAAATCCATAATAGTTAGCGCCTAGAAAGTAGTACTGTGTATGAAGAGCTTAAAAGGTAAAGCTCACTGATAATAGTATGCTTACATTATGCACTTGTAATATGTGTCCCAGTAGTGCTTGGCTCCAGTAAAGTCCATCTTGCCTATTTGCATATATTACCACATAAACAGGCCAATGCAATACAGCATACACCTTTACCACACCAGCTTTGCATAATAATGAATTCCTAGGAGTTGGATCTTATAGACTTTGAAAAAGGAATTAGTGTGTACATCAGAAGTACAAACAACAAGACTACGGAGGTGCTATTGGCAGTCTCAAAGGCACTGTGGCTCACTAAGGCTCAGGCAATAAGAAGTGCTTGACAGTCCACAGAGTGACTGAACCACACACAGCATCACTCTCTTGCTTCTATAAATATAAACGGTTGATGACATGGTAGGGCACCTCTTCCTCCTTTTAAGGGTCAAATGGCATAAAAAAAAGATGTGGAAATGTGTACACACTGGTTGCGAAACCAAACACATTGGTGGACTGAGTGCATGGTTTAGAAAGCCTTCGAAAACTCAGGGGTCTCACATAATGGCCAGTTAAAGTAAAGAGCCTAAAGTAGACACTAGACAATTCCTTTGGTGAGTATTTTCTCCCACTATCATGCAATTTCTACTGGTTCATAATCAACCATCAAAGCCAGCTAGCTACACACTGTGTAATAGTGACTTTTTGAAACTTAAGTGGACAATTTATATTTCCCGTTTGTACAAATGTATGTGCAATTTGTCTTGTTAAAGCACAAATTACTACACATGCGCAGTTTTGAAGTTGATTTGCATGACTTAATAATAAATGGTTGCACACTGACACAGATATCTAAGTGCTATTTTGTTCCCTTAATCCTCATCCTCCCAACATATTTAACATGCATGGACTACTGACTGGGGTCCCTAGGAAAAAATTACTATTATTTTAAATTACAGTTAATTTGCATATTGTGTAAAATGAAAATATATCCTTTTTTTAATACAAATAATAGCTTTTATCCCAAGTGCAATCCACAAAGCTTTACAAATAGTGTTCGAAAAGCCAAGAAAAGCTGTGTAATACTTTAAATAAGTCCCATGGCAAACTCAATAAATAGTTCATTCTATTAAAACTGCACAGACGGAATTGGGTGCTTTTGACTGGGGTCTCCTACGATACCATTACATACCAATACATTAGTATTTTTTAAATGTATTGATTAAAACAGAAGAAACAGAAGATAAAGCAGAGTATTTTTTGTGTCTTAAACATGGCTGGAGGGGGTCTTTAAGCAATCCATGCATATGGATTTCCATACATTTTTCCTTCTATCATGTAAACCCAAGGGAGGCTCCATGCCAGCCAAGAGAGAAGTCACTTTCTTGAAAGAGACACCACAGGCAAATGAGGAAATCTTTAAACATCTTTACTGAAATAAGTGGTGACAAATGGATATGACACACAATTTATTTGAAATAACGATTCATCAGTGGTAGTGAGGTTACATTATATTTGTTCGAGTTATTTTTCTTAGAACATTCTCCCTTTTCCTTATAATATTTTATATAATGTAATACGTTTTATCAGTTTTCGTCGTTGCTTTTATGACAAACAGAAAGGCATTTCTAAGTATGGAGTGAGGGTGAGTGCTTGTTGAATACAGTGGTTCACCAGTGAGATATTGAGATACAATTGGGCATTTCAGAGACCCATTATTATATTAGCAACATAGAAAAAAGGAAATATTGTCAAGGGAAAATGTAAAATTGATGACATATCAAACATTTACTGCGATGGAGAAAATAAGGATTAAAAAAGAGCCAGCAAAAGATAAAAGGCAGGGTACGATGAATGAATGATTCATTTATCAACTCTTTGTAGATCAAGGGGAAATTTTATTTACCATTGAATTATTTAAGGCACTCTATTATAAAGATTATTATGTAGTATTCATGTGTCATTTTATTTTTTTCACTTATTGGACAACTTCCTTGTGATATTTGTTACTCCTAAGGCTCCTGTAATGAGATGAAATATCTACATTTCTACATACTTACAAACACACACACACAGCTTTCATCTCACATTCCTAACATAGTCACAGTTTATATATTTCATATCCCTATCCACGGTATTCATCACATTCATACTGCTGGAAAACATAGGCAACCTGTTTGATGATGTTTTTCAGCTTTGATTTGTATAAATAAATATTAATATTAATATTGCACTTCAGGTTTGGGGACAATAGCCCCTATTGGGCACTTAAAAATGTAACTACAAAAGCAAGATATAATTTCATTTGGTGTTTTATTGAGTTGATGAAAATCCAACTTTAATAGCTGATAGATAGCTCTGTCCTAAAAAGAAAAGCGCTAACCAGTGGAAATTCCTCTGACTTTAGTTCTTTATACCAGATAACTTCAAGTACATGTGCAGAAAAATGGAGTAACAGTGTTTCTACAGTCAGTCTCTACTCACAGAGTTAATCGTAGGTATGAATTTGTTTTAGTGACTGTTACTCACTATGCAAGTTTGAAATAACAGGGCTTAACAGTTACATTTCAAACTGACAGATGTGTGGACGAGATTAGAATTCCAATGTAAGTGAAAGCATTGGGCACCACTTACACCAACTAATACTTTGCCTTTATTGCCGAGTCAGCCAAATTGTGTGGAGTAGGAGAAGGGGCAGTAACTGAACAGATGAAGCTGTCTGAAAATAACGCCATGGGGACCTCGTTCTGCTGGCACAGCTGAAACCTATCATCCAGGATCGTACTTTGGAAGATAAGGCTCTGACTCTGTTATCTTTAAGGAGTGGTTTATTGTTGGGTAGGGAGCTGTCAATAAAACTAGCACAGCATGGGCGGCAGGATTAAAACACTAGTTGTCACACTAACGTTAGTTGTGAGGGATTGGGGCTAAGAAAATCTCCATTAATAATCATTCACATACACTAATACAATGAGTAATAAACATATTTCTTGGAGGTGATTTTCTCTAGCCACAGTATAAATAAATCAACTTTGAGGTATATGGCCATATGGTGAAAGGAGATCATTTTCTCTTTTTTAATTAATCAAAACATAGATCAACACATATGTCTTTTTCTTCTTACTTCTAATTTAAATCTAATTTCGGTAGATTTTAGCTTGGTCATTAGTCAAAGAGGGCCTCTGTTTGAGCAGCTGTCAGAGCCTCGAGCAACGGCAGGATTTTTTGGAAACAGAACAGAAAATTAGTGTCATGTTTAAATTACAAAGGTCATGTACTGAGGTGCAGTATCTCCACAAATACATCCTGTCCAAGCCTGACCTCATATATGACATAATAAGCAAATAAGCAAATAAGCAAACAACAATTACATGGCAAAAAATCTGTGACCTATGTCAACCCCCTCAAACTTTACAAAATATTACATCATTTAGTGCATGTAGAGATAGACGATACAGACTTGGCCCTAGTTTTTTCAAATAGTTAATTACACTAACCGTGGCAGTGACAGAGTTTCCCTTCTTGTGGTCTGCCGGGTCGTCATTCTGTGGTTTGCCCATCTTCATTTATTAGCAACCTTAAATGAGAAGGTCATATCATACAGTGTTAGCCATCAAGCTCATACAGAATACCCATGGGCAGAAAAGACATATTTCCCAACAAAGAGAGGGGAAGTGGAATTTATCATAGAAACTACTGAGTGAGACAAATGCTGAAAAGGAAATGACAGTGGCTCTGACGTGCTACCAAGCAATAGGGGCACCCACACATGAGCACATAGGATTAAAGATCAGAACTTGGTCACAAGTTTAGGATTTACTAATGAAACAGGAAACAACATTAAATCAGTTTTCCAAGTTGCAAAAACATTGCCTTATACGACATGACATCTTACCAGAAGAGGAACCTTGACCATAATTTGAAGCATTAGATTTCTGCACAATTATTCAACAACATAAAGAAACAATGGTCTGGGTTTGTACTGCACCACAGTATTGAATTCCACAATGGTGGCAAAGTGTACTAGACAATAAATGGAAAGACTGAGCCTGCCACCTAGTGGTCATAAATACAGAAACACGCAGAAAAGCTGAACAGAAAAACTACTCTTTTACAAAAAAATGCAGAAATTGTATGAAGACTGGTAGTGTCCAACTTAGTGTACAAGTATATACCAAAGCCAAAATTCCTATTTAACAAAGTTGCACTGTAAGATTTAACTCAAGCTAAGTTCACTTTCTTATTGACAAACAGAAACCAAGATCCAGAAGAAAGGCTTTTATACATAATTGACAGAAGTCAGTCAGTGTCCTATAGTACTGCAGATTTTCCCTCCTACCGCACAGTTAATTACACTTAATAGCGTTCACTCAGCTTCCAGAATGTAAATTAGTCTCTGATTGGATGACTAGAAGGAAAGCCAGCAGGACTGAGTCTTTGGGGAGCAGGATTGAGAGCCACAAGCTGTGGAGGGAATTCATGAAAATAACTGAAGATGTATGATTGATCAAATAGTTGTCATCAAACCTTGCTTTACTAAAACCTTATTATTAAACAAGTTTTTCTGATTTATTGTAAAATCAGTTGAACTCCAATCACTGAGATTGGATCTTTTATTTATTTGAAGGTTGTGTGTCCAAGGAGGTCAGGGACTCTTTTCCAGCCTTGATTGCTGTAAAACCACAGTGCCATGGGACAACAGTGTCAGTATTTTACCAACACACAAGAAATCCATTTGCATTCTGTCCTCATAATTTGTGACTACTAAAGTCCCATTATCAACTTACTGATTATCAACTTTATTTATGTCCTTGGCAATAGTTGTTTTACAAAAGGAACTCATAACTCAATGTTTATTAACTACATGGAGAACTTTCTGCGTGACAACTGAACACTGTGAATTGTGTGTAGCTCACCCATTGGGTACAATATAAATCTAATACAATAAGTATGTATATCAAAGCTGCATCATCTTTTAGCACTATAACTGCTGTTGATGAACTACTGCAAACTAGTTGTCTAATGTGACTGTATCAGCGAACATTACCTGCAGCAGAAGAACAGGCTCATTCAAGTTCATCAGAAGAGTCAGCTTGTCTTGCTGTCTGTGTAACATGCAGTACCCAAAACCTTTTTTGGTTATTTATCAGGAGCTACGGGCATTGACTTTAGGGTACCTGCCTTTCATAACTGTGATCAGACCATGACCCCAGATGTTACTTAAACAATCTATACACGCACAGGAAGGCTGCATGACTTGCATACGGAATACACTGTGTACTCTCTCGGGCTATTGGTTAATAACAAATGTCTCCATGTATACAAGGTTCCCACACATTTTTATCAATACATTTTCAAGAACTTTCTATATTTTTTTCATTTCTATGATTTTGGACTCTAGTACACCACCACTATGACCTCAATGATAAAAACACCAAGTAGAATGATCACCTTGTCAACAAAAACTGAAAATGTATAAGCTTTGTAAACATATAATTTATGGCAGAGCTGCTGTTTGGATTGTAAGACTCTTCATTACAGTTTTGGAAAGTATGTGTAACATCCACTCTGCAATGTTCTGGGTGGTTTCCGTCCCCTAGGATTTCCAGACCTTTATACCAGGTTTTCACCTGCCCCCCATTCCAAAATCTGGACATGCAGGACCATCTGTTTGAGTTAGAGAACTTTGTTGAGGCGCAAATCCAAATGTGGTGGACTTTGTTTCACCACAACTAAATTTGTTTATTTGACTATTGGCTATTCCACTGTCAGGAAACATGGCTCTGAAAATTCATTACACGTGCTACAAGAATAATGTGAGTCCTTCGTTTTCAGTGCCCACATCACTTCAGTTGACAGCAGATCATTGCGTGCAGCAATGGTTTGGTTGAGCATCGGTTGAAGTTGTTCTGCTGGCTTCAGCAGGCATGAAATATGTGCTGACACTGGCAGTCTGTTGGGTGGCCTTTTGGTTTCTCTTACAGCTTTTTCACTTTAGCATGGCTGACAGTGCTGCTTCCCTAATGTTGCCAATGTCAAATGTTGTGGTGCAGAGCCTGCATCCAGTGCTGCTGGGGACTCCCTCTCTCTTGAGCCATGTTTATATTTGTCGTTTGAAAGCCATGCAGTATTAAACGTACTTTCCAGGCATTTTTGTGGATAAGAACGGTCACGCAGATAAAGTTTTTGACAGGCAACAGAATAAAGTGTAACACCTACTGCACAACATACATGTTTTGGGATTTTCATTAATAGATTTTAAACAGTAGCCAAAAACAATGTATATTCAAACCTTCCCCAAAACATTATGTACATTACAAACCTTTTCCAGGCCTGGAAAACTGTTTTTCTAATTCCATTTTCCATTAATTTTATGACCATGGGACCCCTGTTAAACTGTTTGCTGTGATGCAACAGAGGTGTGTTGATCAGTGAAATCACCTGTTGAAGTCTTTGGTTGGAAGGGAAACCTGCATACACATGGCATCTCCATGGCACATGGTTAGCCACCCCTGCTGTAATGCTTCATGATGCCATACTTATGCTTGGCCAAAGCAAGCTAAACGACATGCAGCTGACTCCCAACTTTAATTAAGCACAACAACTAAATCTTATTATTAAGTTATTAATGATGTTTGTAAATACAGCAGCAAAAAGACCTATAATGTTTATAATGAGCTGAAAGCTGTTCAAACATTTTCCCATCTATAACTTTAACTCTTCAACTGGATAGATCAAACTTATGTAATGCATAATCATTCATTTGAACAACAGAAACTCGCAGAACGATAAGCTGATGACACAAGATACTGAAATTATTGGAGAGGGGAATATGTCCACAGTAGATCACATATCAACTTATTATTGAATCTATCCTTCTACTTCCTCTGCTCAGAGAATGGAAACTAATGGAAATATCCACCAATTATATATTAACAGTAAAACTCAATTACTGTCATGCTTCACTACCCAAAAAAACATGTTGAAAAAAAGCAAGGAGCTTGAAAAAATCTTAGAATCAGTTGCATGAGCTCTCCATAACAACAGAGAACAACAAAACAATGCTACATACATCCTGCTGTATGTATAAGACTATGTATGAAGAGAGAAAAGTAGCCGTAAGTATCAGCGGTGTCCCCTTCACTAAACTTAAGATAGTGCTGTGGGCAACTGCTGAGGAAATTGCCTTTAGGTATGAAGTACTGTCAGCCTGGTAAAATACTAACAGACATGAAGGATAATGTTAAAAAATAAACAGCAGTAGTTCAACCTACAGTCTCTAAACTAATAGCAGACTGAGTGGGAATACTCACCCATATACAGGCTGCGTGTCCAATGCTTGGAGGTAGTCTACTGACCTAACAGAACTAGACTTGGCTGTAATAGTAACACTGACAAATTATTAACTTTGATGACTCTAAACCTCCCTCTCTCTATCTCTATTTCTTATGTCATCATTGCAATCTGAGGTAAACTACTAGATCAAAAGAGAAAAGTGAACTCCATGGTTATCAGTGGCAGTTGGTGACTCAAAACATTGCATAGGACAGGACAAAAAAACTATCTGCAGCCTCAAGTTATTGTATAGTAGCTGGCTACTTATTACTACTTTCTGTTCAAATAGAGGCGGTGCACAGGGGCCTTTAGAGGGGCAGGTGCTTTAAGCTAAAAAGGGGCATGTGGAACAATATTTTAAAACACAATATGTCACAGGATATGTGTGTAGTTTCTCTGTCTCTCTCTCTCGACCAATCCTCCCAGTACCTGCGTGTGTGTGTTTGTGTGTGTGTGTGTGTGTGTGTGTGTGGTGTGTGTGTGTGTGTGTGTGTACACGTGAGGCTGATGATTAGCAATGAGAGACAGTGGCAGTCCTAGACCAGTTTTAATGGAGGGGCCAGGTTTGGGACAGCTTTTTTGTTAGAGGGGCACCTACAACCACAGTACAAAATCATCACAAGAAATCTGTCATTTTATTATTAATGCAGACTCTTCGTGGGCATTGGCCCTTGGATATTCTATTCTGGCTGTGCCTTTTAGACTGATTGGAAGTACATATAAGAGACAGGAGTCAGCCTGCTAGACTGCAAAGGTACAAGAGAAGCTGCCTTGAACTGAGATCGGGACTTCACCATCTTGATGTGCTGGTCACATTAATTTGAAGGACTCCAGGCTTGGACTCTCTTAATCACTTTTTTATGAATTGTTTTTAAACCATTAAATTGTATTGTTTGAATATATTTTGACTGATGTGCTGAATGACTGCTATTCAGTAAGACAGCGTGAGGATTCAAACCGGGGGTTTTGCCCCCGGCACACATAAACATATCATTGATAGTATAACCTCTTGAATTATAGTATAGAAGCATTAATTGTAGCCCTGAAGTGTTTATAATCATTTTAGTTAAACAAAATTAAATGTTTTAGTATTATTCTATTGTAAGAACATATCACATGCTTTACACGTGTTATAAAGTACCACAAAACTTATAATCAGGTACAGGTACAGATCATTAAATACTAGAAAGACTCAACAATAAACATTTACAGATGGAAAAATGTAGATTCACATCAAAAAGTATTAATGCATGTATCAAATACATGACTTACACAATAAGCAATATGCACAATATAGCCTAAAAACAATAATAGCCTAAAAAACTGACAGTACTGAATAAGTCCTAGTTCTTATTACTTTAAGCTATTCAGTATACAGCTCAGCTTTAAGATGAACAAGAATGAAGAAACTGTCACAAGGTTTCACACTGCTTGACTTAGTAAACAAAGAAAGTAAATGCAGTCCATCTGACTGTCAGTCACAGGATAGATGTGTCCTGCGTGCAGGGAGCTATAGGCTGTCAAACTTTTGTGACCAAAACAGACCTACATAATTAAGGGTCATTATCATGTGATAGAAATAATATCCTGGTGCTTACCTTGAATAGTATACAAGAGATACATCATCTCAGTGAGGAGTTGAAATTGTCGACTTTTAGAAAATTCCATGATGTAAGCCTTCATTGTTTCTATAGTAGGAGAAACAGAAGAGTGTCCTTCCAGCTTATCGTGATCCATTGTTTTGCTGCATTCCTTGACACAAGCATGAGGAATCCCCCCTTCAATAACACAATTGGCCAAAGTCCAGAAAAGATGTCCCCAGATCATATGCTTCTTAAATGAGAGTGACAACAGCATACAGCCCTCCTATACTAGCTCTCGAAGTAACATTCATACCCAGTTGATTGTGATCCCACAGAAATAGGCAGCGATTGATTCTACTTTTTCTGTTCAATGGTTATTGAGCTCCATTCCAGCAGAAAAAGACAATTTTTCTGCTTCTGGTGGAGTCATTGTGAACAAAGTGTAGCTTGTTATTCAGAAGCAGCACAATAGTTTGGTCTTCAGTCTCCCCAAGAAACTTTCCTCGGGCAACATCTTAACTGATCAATGGCTGCTTTATTCTGTCTTGCTATCTATAATCACAAACGTGAACCATTTTTTTGCCGTACAAAAACTGCATGAAAGAGTACAGACAGTACATAAAGAGAAGTGGAAAACATGACAGTGGAGGTACACTAGTTAGAGCATGTGTCTGGAGGATGGAGAAACTATGTGAACTGTGCGGAAGACACATTTAGGTCAAGACCTGCCGTGAGAAAAATATATGGTCAAGTAATTAAACTCCGGCTTGTAAGCAAAACACTCCCTTTGGGGCAGCCGTTCTCAGCCTGGAGTCAAGGTAACAGAAGTATTAGGTTTCCCAGGGTGAGGGTAGACCTTTCAGTGGGAAAAATAACAGGTTGTGCCAAACCTTTGAAAGTAGTTGAAATGAGAAAAATATTTTACTCCATGTGATATATTACATTATTTTCTATATTTTTATAACACGTTTACAAAGTCTTATAGTATTGTCTCCAAACTCCAGACTATATTTTAACACTAACAGCAGACTATCCTGCACTGTATATTATCCACATTAAGTCTTCTTAATGTGCTAGCCTCTCATGTTGATTCTGGCAACAATACAAAGTTAATCCCATTGATGATGTATTAGATGTGTTTTATCTCAGAGAGCTTTTTTTTTGCTGTGGTGAATAGTCTTTCAAAGACTTGTCAGCTGCTGTGTACTTCCCCACTGTGTCAGTAGCTTAGTATCACCTAGGTGCCACAGAGAACCATTTGCACTGCTCTGACTCTCTTGTAAATGTATGGGAAAATGAAAAATACCCAAAAATGTTTCCAATAACATGAGCAATCATTTTGTAAAAATTAGTAAGATAAAACAGAACTCACCAACCACTCTTAGGACTCTCGCTGTCCAAAGTTAGGCTTATCTTGCAGAATTCCCAACCAAAGTAACAAGCAGGCAAATAAGTAAAAAGAACTTGCTGGCTTACTTTATTTATGGAGACTAGACATTAACCAGAACTAGCTGGAGCCAATGTAGTGTTTGTTACAGGAGGTAAATTTCTGATCAGTGAGTCACCTGCTGCATTAAATAAGCAGATGAAATTGGGATGATTTTCTTATTGCTGATCTTTTAAAGTTGGCATTTTGTGTTACATGACATTTTCACCTCAATTTGATCTAAACATAACATCAAGAAAAATACTACTCTGCATTTCCATTTAGGGCAATATGAATGTGTATGTTCCACTTACCTCTTTTCTGACAGGTTGCTCCAATGCGTTACTATGTACCCAACAGGCTTATCATTGTTTGACCCACTAACCTGTAGGTGAACAGAGGAAGGGCTCACTCTTTTGTCTTAACTGGAAAATTGTGTGTAAACATTGTGAGAGAAATTCAACCCCTCTGATATTTTTTTTAGCTATTTTTCAGATATTTCATCCACCTCTGTTTTCCCTGAAGCAGCATGACTGGAAAGAACTTTGGCTTTTTTGGAATATTCTCTTTGGTCATTCCCACGTGACAGGACTTTGACTGTTTAGTGTTCATTGATATTTATGCTGGGCAGGTTCCTTTATATTCAAGTTCAAGAGCAGACATTAACAAATTAATGTTTATTTATTTTTGAGTTCTTGTGTCCTCTTATTCTTGTACCTTCCTGATTAGATCATAAGTGACTGGCAAGGTGTTTTAATGTTGACATTGCAGCCAGTCATCTACAAAACAGTTAGAGTAAATTCAAGGTTGGGTTGTAATTTACAGATCTTCAGTTAAACATGTGATAAATGATGTAAGGTGAATTAACTGGCACAGCAGAAACATTTCTTAGCACTATCTTTACAGTCTTCTCATACAGCATATACAATATAACGATTTGTGACTTACAACTTCTAAGGGTAACTTAAGGTTTAATTAGTTTTCTGTCATACTATATTAACTAATACTGGCTCTTATCCCAAATGTTTTCAAGATAAAATATTGGCACCATAAAGCATAATTCTTTTTGAGATCTTAGTTTCCTTCAACGGAGTCTCACAACAGTTAAATGAAATATATACAAAATTTAACGTAGTAGATTCGTGTACATGTACACAAATTTTCATTTTTTCGTGACACTCAGCACGACTGTCAAACTAATGTATTTCAATTGGAAATGTCTTTTGTGCCTGCACTACGCTTGACTGACACACACCATCTATGATGTCTAATGTACATATTTCCATGTCTGTCCAGAAAACTTCTATGGTGTGTGTGTGCATGTGTTTGTGTGCTCTCTCCACAGGGCAGAGACAATGAACCAGGTGAAATACTCAAGTTACTACTAGTACTCGAGAGCATTATATGTAAATATGGTCTGGTCTGTAGCAGCATCGCTCCATGACTATGTGAAACAGGGAAAATATAAATATAAACATAAATATGCATCCAGATTCCAGTGATATTGGAAGGAGCAAGCTAAATTGGAAATGAAAGAAGAAGAAGATCCATTTTTTATTAAATCTTCTTAAATGGGTTAGACCAAAATGCCGCTTACACTCTAAAATGATCTGCACCGGATATTTATTCACTCAGCCTGAGTGCGTTGCTAAAGAAAATAAGAGAATTAGATGCAGTGGGACTATTTACGACAGTCAAACCTAAGTTACAGGGATCACACATGCTTTCAGAGTCCGATGAAAATAACACTGTTTTTTTTCAACAGATTCCACCAAGAGGCAGGGGTGGACATATGATATATGGAGGCCCAAGTCAGATGGGGCCCCCCACACTTAAAATAAGCTTTAGCTACTCCTCTCAAAGGGGCAGAGGTTTCAACAGGGGAAGAAGAAATCGTAGATCCCTAATAGACATAAACACATGCCATTATTACCTGAAAATAGGACACTGGGCCAAAGATTGTATAATTAAGTGGCAGGATGAATACTGAAGAAGAAATGCACATATGGTCAGAGATGTGATGTAATCAAGTGACATCTGAGAACAACACCTTGAGCTAGTGACGTCACAGCCCTTGATCATTACTGCCCCCTGATGATTTAATCTATTGCTTTTGTCTGAATGTACACCCTCCTCCTGTTATGACTCCTTGCAGTTAACATTGTCAACTGTCCACCTAAGAACCACCTCCCCCACCAAGTTATCATATGATCTTGCCTCAGTGTCACGCTGTAGGGTCTGAATGCAAATGCTCTCCCTTCCTGCCTTTTGTTTCTTTGCTGATCACTGCCTTGGTCTGTCTGTATAAAATGCCTCCATGTCATTTGCTCTGGTTCAATCCACTGTCTAGACCTTTCCGCATGTCACACCCCCTTCTCTCTCCCATAATTTAATTTTTCGGTTACGCATGACTTTTGTGAAATAGGGGAAAATCGTGGCTTTGTCACAACTGCAGGAAAACCAATTTAACATGCTGAATTAGTTATGGGATCATTGTCAGCCTTGATGTTACCAGCCCAAATTGCTATAGTAAAATGTTCAGGACATTCAAAAGCAAATTCAGATGTAGCAAAAGGTAACAATTGGGATGTATGGAGCTGTGAATGCCGCCTTGGCCGCCAATACTGTTATGATTGCTGCACAGATTTCGGATTCCACCTTTTACTATTAACGATCTGATTACCTTTCAGAAACAAGCCCCGGATGCTGAAATAAGATTGTGGCAGAAAAAAGGATGCCACAAAGACATTGACGATCTATGGAAATATAATCGCATAGTTTTACCCAAGCTAGCATATGATTCTCTTATTTCCTACGTACATGGTGTAACGCATGTTAATTACAAAGCAGTAACAGACTATATCTCTAAATTGTTTACAACAGGATTGGAACAAGAAGTTAGAAGATTTATTCAAAGGTGCCCTATCTGCACCCGCTGTAATCAACATGTAAATCCACCAAAACATGATCACTTGCCTAAACCGGAAGGACCTTTTCAGTCACTGCAAATTGATTTTACACATATGCCAAGATATAGAGGTTATCCGTATCTTTTGGTAATAGTGGGTAGATTTTCCAAATGGCCAGAAGTATTTCCTACTAGAAAAGAAATGAACAAACAGCACATCATTCCACGTTACCTGCAGGCATTGTTTCCGATAATTGCACGCCCTTTACATCACGGTGACAATTAATATTAGCATTAGGAATCAAATGGACTTTCCATATTCCATACCACCCGCAAAGTTCAGGACAAGTGGAACGTACAAATAGAACTTTAAAGGACAAATTGATGAAGATCCATCAATCGAGACAAATTGGATTGAGGCTTTACCTCTTACACTCTTGTCCATTAGAGCAATGCCAAAACTGGTTTGTCACCACATGAAGTACTAATGGCCCATCCCTTTCCTTTAGGTGTGCAGTTGAATGCGAGGTCAGCAGAAGATCTAACACAATTACAAGAAATGCAACAAAATGATGTTAAACATTTATTTTCCTTTGTTTCTAAATATTCTCAGCAGATGATAGATTCTCTTCCCTCCCCAGCTGAAACGCCCACACATATCTTCCAACCAGGAGACTGCTTTCTGGTCCACAGTGTGAAACCTACCGAAGGAGAACGTTATGGCCCACCAACACAAGTTCTATTGCTGATTTATTGAATGTGCCTATGACACAAAGTTTGAGATAATATATTACTCCATATTTATGTTTATGTTAGTGTGCAGTGTAAGCATAATAAAAAGAAAGAAAGAGAAAAGGAAATCAAATAGAGAAAGGTGTGTCCTCAGCATGACGCCGTGAAGTCTGAAGAAACATGTCGAAGAATGATTGATAATAGACCGGAATAGCTTGAGGTTCCCCAAAAAGGATATCACATTCTACTCAAAATGTGTACTGACGATATCTGACCCTCTCTGTGACAGACTAAGACTCTTGTGTTCTGGAGTGAATCTTTGTCAGTGTCCAACAGAATGCAGACCTGAACCAAGGTTGTATTAAAACATGTATTAAGACAGAGCTCCTGATTTGATTAATCTCTGCCGATCAACCGGCACACAGCTTTCTCATGATGGGCAATCTCAACAGCTGAGGTGACCAAATGAAACGGACCATTACTTTTATTCAAGTTATACATCTGTCTTGGTTTCAACATTGTAATTGTGTTTTCACTGATTAAAGATGAACCTGAGCAAGAGCATATATTTTAATGATTTGTTTGCCCTTTAACATTTGGCATCATATTTCTCACCTGAAATGCTTTTCAAGATCTCACCTCAAAATTTGGGGGAGTAGTACAGCCCCAGACACTCAAATACAAAATATTTCGAAGACTACCTTCTTAAAGAATACTTTTCCCCCAATCATGTTTCCTTTATTTAGACAGTTTACAATGAAGCGAGACAAAAATGAAAAAGGACAATGTGACAATGCCTCATGGTCAATCAGGTACATCAGTTACATAATGGCAAATTTACTAATGTATTCACAGGAAAGTCCTTGAAAACAGTATTTATTTATTTTTGGTTAAGAAAAGGTTTTATCACCTGCTTCTCAGTCTTGCCTCATCTGGTAACACCTACACTTCAGTGGCTTTTACAGTATGTTATAGTCAGTGTGCACCTGAATGCTGCGACACTGTTTTGAAGATTGCAATTGAACAATTTGCACATAAATGCATTTGACAAGCAGAAACAGTGCAAATCAGCACAAACAGGAAAATGCATAAAAAGTGTTTTTATTATTATCATTATTATTAATGAATCACTTCCACTTGGGAAGCTGATGCATGAAGACATGAAAAAAAAGTGAGACAAGAAAAGTGGGCCCAAACAAAAAACACAGCAACAATACAGGACCTTCAATTGAATCGACAGCATCTTGATTGTATATGAAATTTGCTCTTTCAGTTCCTATTAATGCTCCCTTGTCCAACAGTAAGTGCTATAATCACAGAAAGTAGACCTAAGAAAGCAAAAGCAAAAGACACCCACCCCCTTAAAACCTTGAAAATAAAAAGTGACAGGCAACAGCAGTTAGGACCAGTTACTTCTCATTTCAGGAATGTAACCAAAAGATTTCATTTCTTTCAAACATCATTTTGTTGATTTAAAAAAACAACAAACTTTTGGTTCATCCGTTAAGTCAGGGTGCATTGAGCCCAACCACAGACAAGGATTTCAGTTTAAAGGCTATCGCCTATGGAATGTTGAGCTTACAAATATGTTTCTGGGTCCATAACGCTCAAAGAGATGTAAAAGCACTCATGGTTACATTGTATACTTCAACATTTTGTCTCAGTGTATTTCATTTAAGTTAGTGATTTGCATCAAAGAGACAGATCTTGGATAATTTTATGGGAGCTATTCCCAGCCTTGACCATTTACAATTCAGATGTTTACAGACAGCATAGAACACTGTTTAGAGAGTGAAAATACAGTAACAAAAAAAAAAAGAAAGAAAGAAAGAAAGAAAGACTGATTTCTACAGTAGTCCTTGTCCCTGGAGATGTGGCTGTGCGTCTGCGGGCAGCTCAGTCTGTAACAGTCCACTGCTTGATGCTGCCGTCGTGGGAGGTGGTGACTACAGTGTGCTCATCTATCCAGGCCAGGCCGCTGACGTGGTGCAACCTGTGAGCGTCTGCAAACATCAAAGCATGGAACAACAATGTCAGAAAGACTTAACAGAGATTGTCTTTTTTTTTTTAAGCCATGAAATTCTACATAAACACATGATTTCTGGTTTGAAGCAGGCAGGGTTCAGAGCACCAATCACAAAGCAGATTAGCTGAGTTTCTGACTGTTTAAAAAAACATTAAGGATGTTTATACCTGAGCTTTGAGCTTATAAATATCTAAGAACAACTAGTGATACAATTATTTTCATTATTGATTAATCTGCCAAATGTCAAAGTGAAAAACAGTCAAAAAAATTATTTTAAATAATAATAATAATTTTTTTTTTTAAAAGCATAAAATTGCATTAGGTAAATGCATTAGGTTGGGTGAATGTACATGTGCACGTTTGCGGCCTACCTGGAAGCTTAATCCTCTTGTCAGGATCACTAACCGTCCAGATAAACACCATCATGTCCATCCCACCAGTCGCAAAGTGCTCATTATCTGGTGACCAGGACAAGGTCACTGGTTTTGCATGGTGTCCATAGAACTCATTTTTGACCTGGGAAAATAAAAAGAGTGACAGCTAATTATAAAAAAAAAGAGGCGGTGACTCTATTTTATATTGTATGTATAGGACAGACAAATGCTTACAGAGTAGCCATCTGCCACAATAAAGACTGTGGCAACTTTCTTGTCATCTATGGTAGCCAGATAGGCTCCATCATTGGAGTAGGCCATGTCCGTGATCGCCCCTTTAGCCTCCATGGTTTTACCCTCGTCCTTCAGAGTGTTGCCCTGAACAGAGTACAGACGAATGATCCCATCCTATAGAAGAAAAAAACAAAACAAGATAAGAATTAATCTCACATCTAATGACAGCAGGGTATGATGAAGACTGTGTAGCACTGTGTCCTGTCACTTAAAATGAATCATTATTACACACCAGGACATGCTGATGATACGTTTTCCCTGAACTCAAAATCATTTTTCAAAGCTGGCTGAACTCATGTGGCGAGAAAATCTTAGATGTTCTTAGATGTCGAAACTTACTGCTCCCCCCACTGCAGCAGTGGAGCCCCCGGGGTGGATAACTCCAACCTCTGGCTCATAGCCGAGATTATCCAATGTGAAGACTTTCTTCTTATCCTTCAGCAAGACAACCTGGGAAATATAAAATATAAATATATAAAAAACATGACAAATGCTCAAATGCGTTCAAAAGGGAGATCTTGCCTGGGCTAAGGGGTGATGATAAAGTCAAAGAGATTTACCTGTCCAATGCACACAGCCAGTGACAGCCCTCCTGCTGCTGCAGACACACTTTTAGGCTGGAAATCCATCTTCACCACATCAGCGGCACTAAAAAACAAAAACAAAAACACCAGACCGGGTTATTAACATGTTAGATGAGTGTCCACCTCTAAGCTCACTTCTGATGCACAGATTGGTGCTGCTGTAAGAGAAGTCTACAAAGGCAGACACTTATTAACGATACAATACATAAATACATGTTACATATAAAAAATAAAAAAAAAACAGAAGCATTTACGCATTGATGGCTAAACCACCACTGCAATAGTGCTGAGAAAATGATGGGGCAGATCTCTAGTGACAAAATAAAGGTCTACTTCTGCAGATCCTCTACATGACATGACATTAAGCTCAGGCACATCCACCCATTACCAACTGTCATAACAAAAATCTAATCCTAAACTTAATCTGCTTTCTACAAGGCAGCTGCCCTGCCCACATCCACCTTCACTATCAGACAAAATGCAGAACATCATTATAATCCCCACTAAATTCATCTCATAGCTGTCATCTGTGTACAGTGTAAGTGTAAAGACCCTTACCTGTACTCCTTCTTGCTCATATTGATGTAGCGCAGTGTATCATCCATGCTGCACGTCACCAGCTCGTCACTCTCAGTCACCATTTTGCTCACCTGGTTGCTGTGGCCCTTTCCTGAGAAGCAATCGTTCTCCCCAGTTTCTGCATCCCAGTAATGTGAGGCAAATGTTAAGGAAGAAAAAGAAAAAACTAAAAAAAAAAAAAAAAAAAAAAAAAAAGACATGGATATTGAACTCATTCTTCACTCTCTAAGATCAACACACACACACACACACACATATAGTGAAGTGGAAACACCACATCACTACAACAGGTCAGTATTGAGTCACCTGAACTACCTGTACACTTTAATGCATCAAAAGACTGATTCAAATGCAGAGATTAAGGCCGCAGGAACTTTCCATCTCTCTATAATCAAACCCAATTCCAGGTTATTATCAAGTACTATTGAATGCACAACAAAGGCTTCTGCATCTAGTTCTGAGCCCTCATATGAGAAATACAATTTTCAAACTTTCATTTGAAAAATTACATTTCTGGAACCATTTCCACAAATTCTACTGCCCACTAAACAGCTGCTAAATATGGACAATTTAGTCATATTTTGGAAAATGACTATGGAGTTAGCTGTAATTGTGTTCCCCCAGTACATCACACATTTCATTTTTAATAAGATTCAATTCTGTTCATTCAGGTTCTGAGTCTATTGTAAGGGTGGGATTGTTCAGACCCCATTTAAAAAGCCAAAAAATGAGCAAGATTGTTGGAGCAAAATGAGAACAGTCTTTCAGAGAATTCAGTTGGGCTTCAACACCTTCCGTATCTTAGAAAGAGCACACATTTGTGTTAAGTGAGCAGCATTGAAACATGGTTTAGCTGCCAATGATGATAAACTCCCTGTTGAACTCTTTTAGATCCCAATTCTTAGTATCAGCAATGCAAGCCTGATAATATTGTACATAGAAATAGTAAAAGAAAGACTCATTTCTTAAGTGGGGAATTCTGTTGAGCTAATAAAACCCAAATAAACCTCTGCAACATGCTCTCTGTACAGAGCTGGGATATTATCATTTTTAATTGCACATGTTACATAATGTCAAAAAACAATATAATCTAGATACAGTATGGTTTACAGAGTGACCTTTGCAGTCACTTATTGGCACAACAGCAATGAAAGGATATTGATGTGTCCATCGTGACTTCCCGAGTAGATGTAGGTTCGGCCTTCATTTTTGTGAACCGTCAGACATTGGATGGATTTGCTGTGACCCTGTAAGGTGCAAAAGTACATGTTTTATAGAATATCAACACATACCCATGACAGACATATCTCTAAGAGATTTTGGCAGCTTATTAGTTCCAGTAAAAGCCTACTGCTTTCGGCCTGGCAGTGACAAATTATAAATGTCAGTGCATCAAATCTAGTCCTATAGCTGGTTCAGTTCACTACAAGCTGACATTTTGAGAAGCAGGAGCTTAAAAAGAAGAACACTGGTGTCATTTTACACCATCCAATTTCTGACAAATGTGTATGCCAGTCAGAAGCTTGTATTCTCTGGTGAAAGGTTGCATTATCTACCAATGTCACAATCACATGCCACAGATGTTTGCACAAAGAGCTAAGAGCTTTCTCACAAATGTACCACTCCTGACACAAAACATACAGAACATTTATGCATTGAAATAAACAAATGTGGTCATATTTATTAATGTGTACAATGATAGCATAGAGCTTGCTGAGATTCATACGTGTGCAACAATTTAGAGACAAACAGTCAATAACTTTAGAATGTGTATCAAGGAACTATTGATAATATCCAAGAATAAGATCCTTAACATCTCAAGAGTCTGACCTTGATGGTGCGGATGGGCCGGTCAGGGTTGTTCTTGTCCAGGTAGTTAATGTATCCTGACAAGGAGATGCTGAGGAGGTGGTCGTTCTGCCACAGGCAGCCCAGCTGCTGGTCTGTCACTTCAGTGCCCAGGTTGAAGGTGGTAACGGCCGTACCTGCACCAACATCCCAGAGCTTGACAGTCTTGTCCCCTGAGGCAGAGATCAGTTGGGAGCTGTCAGGGCTCCAGCTGAGCTGGAGGATGTAAAGAAAAAAAAGGTTATGATATTAATATCTGTGTAATGTTAAGTTGTGCATTTTGTTTTTTTAAAGAGGCCTTGTAGATATTTATTCAACATCAGACACACCAGTGCTATGTAGAAAAATAAATAGATAAATAAGGGTTTCTCTCTCAGCGTTCCCAATAATTCAAAACTTAAATAGGGAAAGAAGCAATTTTGTGTTCACGTGCTTTTAGCTTGACTCCATGCCACATGTGATTATAGCTGCTGAAAAATAAATAATAATAATACTAAACCCTCACAGCCAACCGAGCTACTGTACCAGAGTACAACCATGAGCATTGTAGTTATGACTTGTGTAAGTTCAAAACTAGACAGACTGGTAACATTTGATAGTGCATTCTGCATGTTTTGACATGAAACAGCTCAAGAAACCGTACTTACAGCATAGATTCCTCCTTTGTGGGCCTTCTCCCCACCCAGTGAGCTAACACGCTCTCCATTTGTTCCATCATAGAGGAAAATCTGAGGAAAGAATATTCGTTAAGAACATTAATAAAACTTTTTGTTACAACTACAGTTTTTTTCTGTGAATTTGTTGCTTACAAAACAGTCACTTTAAGCTGAGGGATCCTTAGATTGAATTCATGTTATTCTGGTAAATGTCACGGTGTTATACTAAGGCAGCATTATGCAACTATTGTTACAATAGCATGGTACCCTTATTGCTCAGATATCAACAGAATGAAATGCACCAGCGTCCTGTAATTACCACTTGTGGCAGCAGAGGTCGCTGTTGCTGCTGCTCAGCAGAAATTCCATAGTCTTGCTTTAAGATTGTTGTGGTCAAGGTAATCTTGATATAAATAACGTAATCTTGATATAAAATTTGCATGAGCACATGCCCACACCTGGCAATCCAACACTCACCTGGCCGTCAGCACCTGCTGTGGCAAACCGACTTCCGTCTGGGGAGAAACGGACACAGTTGACGAACTGGCTGTGGTCCTTTTGTAGTCACCAGGGAGAAAGAGAAAAAAGAGAAAAAATTATCCTTACAGACACATTTGTTCACATTAATACACACAGCATTACATTTTATCTAGGACATTCCCCTTCAGACTTTCAGCATGGTTGATATAACACATAACATTAATCATGCTGGAAAAACTAAACTAATATATTGATCATTCTCTGCCATCCTCTTCAGGGATTAGAAACGTTCTATTATTTCTTATTCAAAAAGATGTTAGATCATCATGGCTGGCTACAAACTACTAAAGGCTCTATTCTATTTGCAAGAATAGTTATCATTGAAACCAGCCCATAGCATATATACTGAGTAGCAGATATATACTCTCACTACTGGTTAGAGTCAGGAATGTCTGTTGCTGCTGCCCCAAAACAATGTTGTTCCTGAGAAGAACATTTCATAAGCAGCTCCAAGCTTGGAATAATCTAATTTGACAGCCACACATTCAGCACCATACAGCCTACTCCATCCACCTGAGGAGTTGCCTGAGAAGTGTTCATGAGTATGAAGACATGAAAACAACAGGACATGAGACTGCACTTGCTGCTCTGAGCTCCTCTCAAAAGCAAATACAGACTATGATTTAACTAAAAACTGAATTATACATTTTTTAAAAATGCAAATCATTTAACCTTAAGATGTAAGAGTATTTTGAGCTCACATATCTACTCTATGACATATCTTGGATGAGACTATTACAAGCCAGGCCATCATTAAAGAACTTAATCTTGACTTTTATACAGAAAAATCAATTCCAGACTGGATTCTAAAAAATAAGCCTCCAAGGATTTTCTAGAAGAAGACAGAAAATTTAGTGCTTACAAAGTGGTAGAGGCCAGTACTTCTATTTGGGATGTGGCTCAAACATTCTTCAAGAGTTTATGGGGGAAGTGGGTTATGTAATGTGGAAACAGACAAACAAGGCCACACTGTCAGACCACCAGGGTGTGACAGACTCTAGATGACCAGTGGGCATAAACATTAGACCGCTGTTTTAAAGTCTGTATGTGCAGTTGCTGAGGGCTACTATTTTGTTATAAATAAGACTCCACATTGAAGATGATATTTAGCCTTTGGTTGGTCTGTTGTTAAAAGTAAAGCCTTTCCACCCCCCCCAAGACAGGGTTTATCAGAATCAAATTGCTTCCATCTGATTTGTTTATACACACAAGCCTGCAGAAGAAAAGCTAATGTTAATCTTTCCAACTCACACGCAATGTGAACTTGAACTTGAAGGGAGGGCCCTCGAAGAAGGAACCACAGGTGTCATCACTGGCAGCGGCGAGGCGGTAAGGGCGTTTCTGACGTATGTCTACACTGTTGATTAGTTTGGAGTGGCCGGAAACTTCTCCCACTGAGGACCCAGAGTCCCACAGGAACACTGCCCCAAACCTACAGATAGAGATCAACACACATAAGTTTGTTGTGTGTGAGGTCTGAGAGGGGAACAGAAATAACAAAAACACCTTTTTCCCTATAAAAGCAAGTCTACAAGTCTCCTGGGATTAAACTAGAAACTGAAATTAGACCACATTCTGTACAGCTGCTACAGTCAAACACACTGAAATCATGTTTATGCTTTATTTGTCATTATTTTATTCATGGAGAGTTGGCCTACATAAGTGTTATTTAAAAATCGTACCAAAATGTCATCTTAGCATGTCAAATAAAAATATCTAAAGCAAACAATGGTGTGCTGGGAGCTTCTCTTAATGCTGACTCATGGTAGTTTGAGTTACATGACACTAACTTCTTGCTTTTCTTGAACATAGTTTCAGTCAGTCTAATATAACCCCCACCCCCAAAATACTCACTTCTCTCGTCCGTCACCAACAACAGCAATCCTCTTGCTATCTTCTGTCCATGCAATGTCCTTGATCCTGCCTGAAATAGGGGTGTACTCGTACTTGAGCAGATGCTCCTTCTGGGTGGTGTCCCAGATACGGATCTTTCCTGACGCATCTAAAAAGGGTTTTAAAACAATAGTTTATTTTAGTAGATCATAAACATTACTATGATAACAACAACTACAGTATATGCACACATTTGTGGACATGTGTTCATATGTAGGTTGTGTACCTCCAGATGCAATGTAGAATCCACTGGGGGCATACTTGGCAACAGTAACCTGATGAGCATGTTCAGTGTAAATGTCTGCTATAGCCGGGTTCTGTAAAGGAAGGAAACATGAGACAGTTAGCAGGTACTAAATGAGTACAAAGAAAAAAAGAATCAGCTGTTTATTTTTAGTTTTGATCATTGTTCCTGTTCCATTAGGTCAATTAAGGGGGTGGGGTGGGGTGTGGGGGGTTAAGGGATGCAGCATCTAAGCTCATCACAACCTTGTAACTGAGTCTATTAAGAGCAAATGAAACAAGTGATCAGAAATGTTTAACAATTGCCAAGTTTAACTGTGAATTCAAGGATCAGTGCGTAAGATTTGAGGACGTCTATTGGCAGAAATATAATGTCATATTCATAAGTATGTTTTCATTAATGTACAGTCACCTGAAAACAATTGCTGGGCTTTCATTAACTTGGAAGAATACCTTTATATATACACACACATAAGGAGAGGGGGCCCAAACATGGAGCCTAACATGTTACACCACCATGTTTCTTCTTTCTTTTCATGTTTTTAGCCGAGAATGTTGGCTACTGTTTTTCACAGGTTTCACAGCCATTGGAGGTTCTCCCACACACTTGGAAAGAGGTGGTTAGGGGAGGGGAATTCAGTTGGTTGCAATCGGCAGCCTCACCGTAGGAATGTGCAGAGAGGCTAGTATTTGTATCTGTATTTGTTGAGGCAGCAAAATGATTTGTACTTATATTGGAATAAAATAAAATAAAAATCCTGTTTTTGTTCTTACTACACTGCTAATTTTATGATATTGAAGTATTCTTAAATAGAGTTTTTTTTGCAAAGGTGGGTTCCTACTCAAGGCCCCGAACCTCACACTTCCAGACCACAGACATCTGCTCTGACCACAACAGCTCAGCTCCTCTAGAGATCTGCAGCCATTTATAAACTCATGGCACAGAGACAGACAGCAATGTAAAATTGCTACATTACGAGTCCCAACGTTTTCTTGTTCTGAAAAAAATAATCTATGAATTAATTTTTTGAGAAAAATACCTCTATGAAATACATATACATAAAACCCCCTCTTTGTGCCTTTCTGCACACTGTAGTCAAATGTGACTTCACACTTCTTCACTGCTAGTGAGGAAGTGTTGAAAATGGTTTACATTTTGCAGAACTGCTTCCTTGTTAAAGACTTCATATTAGCTGAAAATCATGTTTTTGCTGACCTCCAGTGTTAGAGGATCTCATGTTGCCGCGCTACTCAGCATGTGTTCAATACACTGCGACCTCACCCACAGGTGTGGTTACAGGTGCAATAGAGGCCCCTTAACATTTGGTGATTCCAGTGTGACATGTGCTATTTAGTGGCAAGGATAAAGAAACCTGTTTTAATGGAGTGCAGGTGGGTGGTAGTGGAGATGCTGCTGTTATGCTGCTTGTTCAAGATCAGTTGTACTAAATACAGAATGTATAAAAATCTATTTTAAAACCGTCATTGCAGCCAGACTTTGATTTCAACTCTGGACAGCTTTGAAATGCTGGCAGAGAAAGTACACTTAGTACCATTTCCTTCTGGATTTAGCATGACAAGTCCTGATTAATACATGTGACTAATCTCCAATGTTTTGCCATTAAGTTAGGGAACATGGTATTTTGTGAAATTGCCAGACAAGCCGTCAAATCAGGATGGCATAAGCAGCATGTGCCGTTTTGTGCCAAACTGAAATTATACATCACCACATCTAACTGGTACAAAGCAGCTCTGTGCCAGTCAGGTTTCAGAGCACACCTGTGACCACACCAAGCACTGGTTTTAAGTGTGGCCTGAGGTGCAACAAACATAAAACTTTCAAACAAGTGGTCAGTGAAGTTATTTTGAGGTGGTGTTAAGTTATTGCTGATCCAGTGTTATCAAAGCAATACACTGTAATTAGTGAGTAAAACGTTATCTTGATACATTTTAATAATGGCCGAAACTATGAAGATAAGACCCATACTGTAAAAAAACAAACATTTAAAACACTTGAGCAACACAACATTTGAAATGTAACAATGAAAGTGAAAATTACTTCAATGTTCCTGATGATGACACACTTCCCATTGGTATACAGGAAGTTCTTGCCTTTGGGATCGCCACCAATCACTTTCGCAACTCCCCTCTCCATCTGCGGGAGACTGGCGAATACATGTTCTGAAAGCAGATAGGTGGACAGTTCATTCTGAAGCATTAAACTAGCAAACATTTACTTTAATGAGAAAATACAGGAAATTGTTTACATCCAAGTAATAGCACACTATAGACCTATTTAGATGTACAGTGCCTGCTCATTTATAACTTGTTCTGCCTAAGCTGATATCTCCTTACCCAACAGTTGCATATTAAATATATGACCAGACTTGATCAGCATCAGTTACTCCAAAATAGTCATAGAACTATTACTCATAAGTTATCTAAGGGCCTGATGTGTTTAACATGGCCTCACTGATCTCACTCATTTTTCCAGACACTTTTAAACACACCACCAGGTTTGTCCCTATTGGTCAGGTCAGTGTTCAGACCGATTTAATAAAGTCATGTATAAATTATCCATAAGAAGTGTATTTTCACCCAAATAAGACATGGCACAAGGTATGGCTATAACTTATGTGTAATAACTAATAACCTATTTGAGTTAAGAATAAACAAATTCAAGAGAGATATAAACGTATTGTGCTTTCCGGTATGCACTTCCTGAAACTGTGCAGAATTTGCAGACACATTTGACTTCTTACGTTATGAAGTTAAACAATGAACATCTGATTTGTTATTTAGCTGATATACATAAATGCAAATCCACTACCCAAAGCCTCTTTTATCTGTTTTGCATACAGCATGTGAGCAGTACTTACAAACAAATCACTTTAGATCTACACTGATAGTTAAACCTAATAATGCTGAACCCAAACTGACACAAATTAAACCATGTATGAAAGGATATGAAACTCATGACCAGACCAGACATACATTCTGTACCCGTGTTACTAATGGATGAAATTAGAATGATAGTAAAGGCTTCACCTTTTTTCTGCGGACCCCCTAGATACCCTCAGGGACCACTGGGGGTCCACGGACCTCACTTTGAGAACCTCTGCTTTGAAGCTACTTCCCCACAGTCATGCAGACTGCCTGGACATGTCATAACAACAACGCGATGTGAGCACAACTATTTCCTCTGACTGACGTTAGCTCAACTCACAGCTAGCCCAAGCTAACTTTAATAAACGGGCTGTAACGGGCTGCATTTCGAGACACATCGTCTCCTCAACCAACCGAGGCTCATCACACACATGTCAACACTGACTCTGACACCATTAGTGCTCATCTCGAGATGGTGTATTTGATGTGTGCGATGAAATGTCAACATTAATGCAGCAATGGGCGAGGCTAGCTAGCTTGGTGCTAACTGTCTGACTAGCTCGAGCTGCTCCAAAATGACGGAAGAAATGAAGAGATTCGCTGCATTTTCTGCTCAGTCGTTGTCATTACAAATTAAAAGACTTACTCAGTTCAAGCGGCATTTTCCCGGCTGGTCACTTGCTTAACGTTACTCTTCCAAAATGAATGAAACAGTGGAGACAGTGAACCTTCCCCGGCTGTGCACTCCCTGATCACACAAACACGGAAGCAAGTGGAGCTCTCTTCTGCCTGGCTTTGTCCATATATAGTAAACTCAGATACTACGCTGCGTCTGTCAACCACTAGCCATGCACCCCTGCTTTATGGATTTACTTTGCCCTGAACGACGCCTCTCAGGCTCCACGCTGTTCAACCACCCCTTCAATCTCCACCAATCACATAGTGGTATGTGTAGCGTTATACCATGAATAGCGTTGTGGCCCCAATCCAGTTTGTAACTTCAGTACTCTGCACATTACTGCATGATTTGGTCATGTAGGATATGAAATATTTGATTTGTTATCTAGGAGTGGGTTGGGTCTTCAAAGGCATCATTGTGATTCCACAGATGTCTACTGTCTGCCCACAATCGTAATTGTTTGCCCAGTATTTTGTCTTTCCACGCAGACAGTATACAGCCTCTCTGTTGGATTATCAGTCATAATGATTTTTCTTGGTGAACTATGTTTGTACATACAAGGAATTTGACTCCGGTATATTGGCTCTCTACTCGTCACAGGTGAACAGATTGAGTGTGAACCATAAACATGATAGGGCACGTGCTGAGATAACGTTTTAAAATGACATTACTTTATATGTGTATAGTACGTGGTTAATTACAGAATATATAAAGTATGATTATGACAATACTTGAAATACTCTACTTTAAACAAATTAAAATATTTTACTTTTCCTAGCTTTAAAAAAAAGTATGTGTGACCTAATAAATAAAATATTAATTTCACTTATAAGAAAAAAAACATTCATTTACAATGTTTGAACTATTTCATAATCCTGGTAGCCTGAAATTACATATTTTATTTTTAATTTATTAATAATTAAAAGTCATATTAATATACAGTATACCCCTAAATATAACTGATTATAAAAGTTTTCAATATTGGTTTATGTCATACAGGTCAAACATGGACATCATCTCTGACATCTATCTTTGTTTGGATAAGGAAATAGAGCCTCAGCATAGGAAATGAATGTTTCAAGTCTTTTGATCCTGCAAGAGATTGAATATTTTATCACGGAAATGCCTTCAAAACATTTTTTTAAAAAGCAATTAGCTTTTAAAAAAGATTATAGGATATTTACCTCAGAAAAATTGATGCTTAGCTCTATAATTAAACGTACCAGGGTTACTGCAGGCTCAGCAAAACCCAGTGAAGGAGGGGTACAACCTGCAGGGCAAGACTCAGGGCAAAAACTTTATAGTTAAATAAATGCGCCACTTCAGATCCTAAAGAAAATTATTCTGGCATGAATAACCAAATTAAATGCCCAACAAGGAAAACGGGAACCATTTAACAAATGCAAGGAGGTGACCCACTATGATCTACAATTATATATGATGATTTGAAAATGTGTTCCAACAGACAGCATCACTGGCCTGGAATAGGACTGGAAATCCCCTGACCTATATAGGTTGGACCTGTTTGAAAGGATGGGTCACAGCAGCAGCAAATATAGTCATGTTACAACAATACAGACTTGTAAAGATGACATTACAAGCAGTCACACAGACAGATTCATGAATGAAAGTGAAAACGTGAAAATAGGCATCCTAAGCTTGACACTGCTAAACATTTTGGGGCCCCCTGAGCTCAGCTCAACAACAGCTCTAACACAATAAATACCTGTAATCCTTGGCATATTGCAGGGGCCCTGCTCAGCTTTTGGCCCACTGAATTATTCAAAAAGAAGTGAACACGAACATTATTGCATTGGATTACATAATAATGTTTCCTGTTCTGTAAAGCCTTAAATTATTTGCATATTCTTCACCATACACCACATTTGAACCACAAATAGTAGTGGATTAATATCTTATTTGTTGTTGTTACACTATTTATTGATGTAGAAAGAATATTCATAGCCACAGTCAAAGTGGTTTAATTAACCATTACAATCATCAAACAACAGGGACAAAATTAATTCAGCATTGACTGAAGTCAACAAACAAAACAAACAATCATTATAAAAACAAGTCTTTGCAGCTAGAAACTTTGAATGTGTGTATTTTCCATAATTGAGGCCATTTGCTTGTTTTATTGTCCTTATTTGTAGTGCAGAAGCTGCATCTCCATCTCTTTGTGCTCATGTGTCTGACTGTGGGACTACAGCTTGATCAGGGCTTGATTTGGACTTAACTTCTGCTGTGGCTGCCCTTAATTCCTTGCCCTATTCTCCACCAGCCATTTCTATATTTTCTTTTAATGCCAGCCTTTCTTCAGTGACAAGTTGCCGCCCTTATAACCACCCTTTTAACCACAATGTAGCTCATCATAAGACTTTTGAAGGTGATCTTATACCCAGGAAATGAACTCCATACAACTAGTTCTTACTCATGTGAAATACATTTGTGGGGCCATTCTGGTTCAATACCTAACCTACAAATCCAGACTCTTTGCCAGGGCCAAACATAGTTATTTTTTTTCTTTCTAAAGAAATTGGAATAGTATATCATCCTAACATGTCCTGAACATGTCAGAAAGAATGTCTGGAATCCTCTTTCAGTGGTGGAAGTACTCAGACTTCCATAAGTATAGCAAAATATGCATGAAGTATCAAAAGTATGGTTTAACGTACTCCTAATGTAGAATGGCCCCTTTCAGATAGTTAGACTGATGCATTAATGTGTAAAAATGTCTAATTTTGCATGGCAAGAGTCACTCACTCTGATGTGATTCCTCATCACAGATTAAAGATTAAAAGATTAAACATATTTCAGATTTGTGATGACTGTGATTAGGATTATGTAAATTCAAGTTTTTAATGTCCGTAGCAGACAGACTGTCTCGGTGCAGAAGGTATTGTTACCTGCCATGCTATACATATTCTGTCCACTTGATGGCACTATTGAGGTTTATCGTCTACAGCAGCGCCGCAGCATAGAAGAAGTAGTGTAGTTGCTGCTGGCTGCATGTCTGTGAGTATGGCGGCCGCCTTGAGAGGAAGCTTAGTAACATTGGTCAAGGTGAGTATACTAACAAGCTCGATTAGAAAGAATAAACAAGTCGCTTTAGTTGAACTATATTTAGGCGAACTCATACAGCATATTATTAAAGTGCGACTCAATGACTTTGTGCCACCTATGTGTTGTTGCTAACGAGCCGCCTCGTTCATTGACACATCATTGGAATAGATCTTGTCATGTTGAGTTAATAAGTGATCCACGCAGTATTTTAGTAGCTCCATTTCGTTTTCTAAGCTGGTCTAAGGGGGGGAAATGTTTGTTCATCATTAAAGGTTTGTCAGACAAGACAGTCGTAGTCTTAGCTGAAGCAACGTTAGCTAGCTAACCGGTAACCTCCATGTCCTCAACCAGCCATCAGATAACAGTAGCATATAACTGTCTGTCTTTAAAACCGCTCATCAGTTTATAGGTTAATTTGTCTCTTCAGATCAGACACTAGTGATCTGATCATTTAGTTTTAGTTGCCTGTCGTCTCCATTGTTCTTACCCGCCAATAACAAGGTTAAACATCAGTGGGAGATTATCACTTCAGTTTTTCACTGTAAAACTGCAAGTGTGTTTTTGTGTTGTCATTTTAAGAGGTGACATTTCTGGCATTAACTTCAAGTTAATATTTTAGCATATTTATTCCCTGTAGCATCCAGTTTGTCCCCTGCTTATAAAGCCCTCTCTGCTCAGTGTCTCATCATTATTCATTAAACATATCTACAGGTAATACTATACACACATCCATGTCTGCCCTCACTATTATGTGATCATCAATGTTCTGCGTTTCATACCTTTATATCATATCGACATATACAGTACTAGTCACTCACACCTGCCCATTCACTTGGATGATAAAGTTTGTCCAAACTTTTGACTGTTACTGTATATTTGAACATTTTCTGGAAAATAAGGTTGAGAAACTATTTATGGATAAAATAATCTGAAATGAAAGTCTGATTTTCTTTAATCTGGCAAATGAAATATCCAACAGTGAAGTATAATCATATAATAATCCAATAATGCCACAATGCAGTGTTTCTCTTTGATTTGTAACATTGCCTACAATGGCCTAATACAGATATGAATGGGTTACACAAAGAGCCTGACTGATATTTGCTCATCACACTTCTGTCAGTATTTGTGTCTTATATGTTGGCCAATTAACTAACAAAAAATTGCAGCATAGAGATAGCAAAGATATGTTTTACGTAGTGTAGAAACGTGTCTACATTAACGTTGAGGGAAACGAGACTCTCTGAAACACTGAATCAGTATGAAGTAATGTAATTGAAAATCAAATGTTTTGAGGCGTGTTTCGCACAGTCGAAATGGGGGAACTTCAGCAGGGCAACTATTGGTATTGCACTGTTATAGTTGAGTCACATTTGAGACCTAGATGAAATAATAACTTTGTAATGGTTGAAATGGTTAGTTAGATAAATGGTCTTACTGTTTACATTGTTATTTTGTTCAGTAAAGTCTAGATTATTAAAACAAATTACTTTTAGATAATATGGCAGATTGAGAAGCTCATCCCATATCTAAATCCAGCACCACACCTCTCTGTTCACCAGAGAGCACAGACTAGTTAATTTTTTAACTGTAAAATGTCCTGCCCTGTACATGTATTGGTCACAGTTTTTAGTAATGATAAAAAAATGAATCAAAAGAATTCTTATCAAAAGTGTTTTATGTAAAAATATACATTGTCCAATCTATTGAATAAGAAAAAAAAGAAATATCATTAGTATTAGCCTAAAAAATCCAGTGTCGCTCTGGAGATACTAATACTGAGTCCACCCACACTGACATAAATGGGTGTAGCTATGTGCACCTAATAAACTGTCAACGAACTGTATATTAACTCTTTGAACACAATGTGATATTGTCCAGCCCTCATTGTGTCTGTGTCCACTTTTCTGTCCTCAGGGCCTGAGTGGCCCCCGGTGGCAGCAGCTGGCCTCCCGACCACTGAGTGTTTCTGCTGCTCTCTGTGGACCAGAGGCCCCGCCTGCTCGTGCAGATGCAACCTTTAAGGTCACAATGGTTCCAGGGGACGGAGTGGGACCTGAGCTGATGACTGCTGTCAAGGAGGTCTTTAAGGTACATTTTACTGCTGGAATCATCACTGCCTTTTGTCCTTTTTAAAAGAAATACAGAGCAAAATATCTGCGACAAACAAAGTACACAAAAGTAAAGGATTTTTTTCTACAGAGCATCCTTACTGGAGGATTTTCAGACTATTTATTCCTGCCCCACTCATGACTCACTTTAGGCCTTTTTGTTACCCATAAATAAATACAGCACAACACAAATATACCAGATGAGAAAGTTGCTTATGCTTATACTGATGTAATGAACGTTATGATGGATGTCTTCCAGTGTGTCTGTACACCAGCAAAGTTTTAATTGTACAGTAAAAGCTTTACAATAGAAATACTGCACTTATGGGAAAAACATGCATAATACTGTCATCTAAATGTTTAATTAAACTTAAACTGAGGTCGACTTTTTTTTCACCTTGTCTACAGGCAGGAGATGTCCCTGTCGAATTTGAGGAGTTCCACCTGAGTGAAGTGCAGAACATGGCCAGTGAGGAGAAACTGGACCAAGTGTTGGCCTCTATGAAGACCAACAAAGTGGCCATGAAAGGTAGCTTTACTTAATCTTTTCTTGCCCACTTCCATTCAAAAAAATATAAATCAGTCTAATATGAGTTATGAAAACTGAATGGCCTATTGCATGCATCAAAATAATCTACAGTTTTACTTGGAAAATCCTTGTTTAGTTACTTTACAGCCTTTATATTTTATTATATGGCTGAAATAAAATGAAGGCTTTAAAGCCATTGGATACCTAAATCCACAATCCTCTAACTATGACATTTACGGTATAATGTACATAATAGTAAGCATCTCAGAAGTATTATAAATTAGTTTAAATCCAAATTTGAAATATGGTATTTCTGGTATGGTGGTTTCTGCGTTATTGGTAGTGTTTCTGCATCTCAACCCAATTAATCTTGCCATATTCTTCATTTCTGTGGCTGAATAAACGCTGTACATTTAAACATGCACTAGTTTTTTTTCAAACGCCCATAGTTCTCTCATTCTTTTAGCAATTTTCTCACTAGTCACCCTGTCGTTTACATGCTTTTCAGATCTGCTAGTTACTTTGGCTTAGCAATTAGCGATAGCTTCCCTTAACTATTTCCCATCCTCCTTTAGTGATGATGGTACATGGAATAATACAGTACATTTACCGTGTTGGTGGTGAGGCTCCCCAGTATGGAAACCTAGTTGTTAAGCACTGTAGTTAGCCAGCCCCCGGTACAGGTATCTAGTGCAGGTGTCAATCAAAGCATGATCTGCCACACCTACACAGTCTTGAGAAATGGTCTAAAGTGCAAAATGAGCTGTTTTTGGAACTAGGTTGTTTTTTTTTAACAGTTATGAATGTTTATTTTTATTCAGATTTTTGTGCATGCTTAATGAAACACTCAACTTTGATATCATTTATGCATCTTTACTATTTCAAGCCGAATTTCCAGAGGCTTTAAAAAGGATGGAATGGATCTAACATATATGTTTCTGATATGTGTGGTTATCCAGGAAAGATTCACACGCCCATGGAATTCAAAGGGGAGCTGGCTTCATATGAGATGAGATTGAGGTAAAAACCAGACAACCAGTTGCATGTTTGTGTGTGTGTGTGGGTGTAATTTCATTCTATTTAAATAAAAAAATAGTAATTTTACCTCTGTCTAATCCCCAGGCGTAAACTGGACCTGTTTGCTAATGTGGTTCATGTGAACAGCCTTCCGGGCTACAGCACTCGCCACAACAACCTGGACCTGGTCATCATCCGTGAACAGACTGAGGGGGAGTACAGCTCCCTGGAGCATGAGGTAAACATGACTCCTCCTCACGCTGCATTCAGGGGAGGAACAGTGGTTTTAAACCCACATGAAAAGGAAAGAGTTCCCATAAACACCAGTAAACGGGCACCAAAACAACGATGAGTCACTCTGATGGAAGTGCAGAAGTGGTTTATGTTGTTTTGTGCTACATTTAGAGAGAGAAGAAAATGTTCTCTACTACTCTACTACTACTACTCCCCAGCTGTTAAAGTTTGCCTTCAGTGTGGCCATTAACTATAACCTACCTGATAATAGATTTGTGATGCTGTTGCCAATACTGATGGCTTTTAAAGAAAATGTGAACAATACCACTTTTTACATGTTCTGTGTATATGGCGTCATTCATTACAATTAAGCTGAATCCAATCCATCAGACGTAGTGCTGTAGATAAGGTAGATAGATAATCTTTCTATTCTTTCTCTTCTCTAAAAATGGCCATGTTGAAATGTATGGACCCTCTCTTTGCTCCTCCAGAGTGTGACCGGTGTGATCGAATGCTTGAAGATCATCACCAGGGAGAAGTCACGGCGCATTGCCAAGTTTGCCTTCGATTATGCCACCAAGAAGGGGCGAAGCAAGGTCACTGCTGTCCACAAGGCCAACATCATGTGAGAAAGTGGAAAAGCTAGCCTCTCTGCTTTTTGTCTGTTTCATATTCTTGCATTAACTCTGAGGCTTGTTATAATTTGCATCACAGACATAGCAACGCTTGTTCCTCATCCCTTGTCTAATTACAGGAAATTAGCTGACGGCCTGTTTCTGCAGAGCTGTGCGGAGGTGGCAGAACTGTACCCCAAAATCAAATATGAGAACATAATCATTGATAACTGTTGCATGCAGGTATATACAGCTTTTCATTCTACTGACTTTACTATGAATTATTCAGTGTTACATAATACATATTACACCTGATAGACCTGTTTTCATGTTACTTGCTTACTGACTTGCTAACCACAGTCAATTAAGTTCCAGTTACACTCCATTTCTGCATTAAACTTGTCGTTGTCTCTGCTGCAGCTGGTTCAGAACCCATACCAGTTTGATGTGCTGGTGATGCCCAACCTGTATGGCAACATTATTGATAACCTGGCAGCAGGACTGGTGGGAGGAGCAGGTGTTGTTCCTGGGGAAAGCTACAGCGCAGAGTATGCAGTCTTTGAAACTGTAAGTCTCCACTGACTTCCTAACACTGTGTGTTGTTTGTTTTTAAATCTCTTTAAGCGGGCCACTTTGTTACATGTGCTTGTTTAATTAAAAATGAATGGCAGAACATGATAATGTTCTCTTCTTTCTTTCAGGGTGCTCGTCATCCCTTTGCACAAGCTGTAGGAAGGAACATTGCTAACCCCACAGCCATGCTGCTCAGTGCTGCTAACATGCTCAGGCACCTCAAGTGAGTCAATCTTCCAAGACCTTGTAGATAGTACACAACATTTAACAGCATATTCCCTGATCCTCTGCACTGGTCCACTAGCCTCTCAAGCGTGAATGTGGACATGTGCACAAGACAGTTCTGGCAACCTCTTTATTATGACTGTATTGTGTTACAGCCTGGAATATCACTCCCAAATGGTGTCAGATGCTGTCAAGAGGGTCATCAAACAGGGCAAGGTAAGTGAATGAGTGTTTGTGTATATGTGTGTGTATGTTTGTATGTGTGTGTTATTTGTGGTGCATTCAGCCTATGAATGTTCAACCAGGTGATACTAACAGTATTAACAACAAGGAGGAGTAGATTTCTATGTGACGATACAAGCAGAGCAAAATGAAACCAGTTGTTCTGCAGAATGAAGATATGTGGAAGCAACAGGACATGCATACCTTAATGCTGTCAGCTCCTGCTTGTAAATTAACACCGCTCATCGAGTTTTGTGGGTCAGTGTCTGCAGCTTCATACGGAGTGTCAAAATGCTGCGGGCACTTTAGGAAATGAAACGTACACTTAAGTGTTTGAGTTCATCCCTGAACGTTAACAGTTCTTGACCCACAAAGACCAACATCCAACAGCTGGCAAACTATACCTCAGTGTGTTAGTCCCTTTGATTACTTAGTTTCGAGATCTCTTCTCACTCAGTTTTGTTCTGATTTATAAATATGCACGTTATATATGTATTTGTTACCAGGGAAACGTTTTTTTTCCCTCTTCAGCTAGCCCGAGCGAACTGCCTTTTGCACCTGATCCCTGTTGACACTAACATACACTGACACAAATACCTGCATGACATCAGTCAACTTTCATCCCTCACATTGTGTTGAAATGCACAGTGAATTCAGCTCTATAGACTGCATTTCAGCAAAAGAAGCTTCTTTTACTCTTTTTCATTGCTTTTCTTTAAGCAGTGGCAAAAGTTGTTTGTCTGGGGTATTTTTGTTTTTGAGGCATGGAGAGGTACCTGTGTGTATGTGACAAATGATCATTTTTAAGGAATGTTGAAAGTGGAATTTGCCTGCTTGTTGTCTGAAGTGCCCTTCCTCTCCATTTTCCCCTTCTCCTTTTTAATACCCCCCTCTCCTCCACCCCTCCACCCCATTATCCTGTGTGTGTTTGTGTGTATCTGTGTGCGCGTCCCAGGTACGGACACGAGACCTTGGCGGGTACTGTACCACTAGCGACTTTGTGCGTGCCATTGTGGAGAACCTGCGTCACCGACCCGTTTACTAAGATGTTTGCTCCCCAGACACACTCCTTCCTGACATTTCCTTTAATCTGGACATTGATCTTAACATGAACTGGACGCATGTTAAGACTCGTCTCCCCTCCACTGATAAATGACAGTTGTGCCGCACATTTTGCGACTTTTAAGTTGCATGTATTGTTCTTACTGGGTTTGCTAATGAATCCAACTGAATCAGTGGTACTTGTGCAGATCATGAGGCTACCTCTATAGGATTTAAATATTAAAGCATGTTGCCCCTCTCCATGGAAACCCCTCTTTCCTCAGTTACTGTCCAAAACTGTTTAAAATCATGTTCCCTCCTTTCATCTTCTCTCTTAACTCTGGATTTTTTGTGCTAAGTTTAAATTCCTTTTCAGTATTTTTACTAATTTAGATGATCTGTGTCATTTTTTCCCATTCTGGGAGAGATTTCTACAGATCTTCATTTCCTTTCTTTTTGCTTGTTGCTTGATAAACTTAATTTTCCAGCCGTGTTGGCCATACAGACTACCTCTTTGCTATCACACATCTTTAGATATCAGCTAAATCAGCGAATCTGCTTTTGCATCGAGGTCTACCACCAACTTCCTCCTACTGTCACCACATTTTTCACTTCATCCAATAGCCTCAACCAAAATGACAAACTGAAACCTGACTGCTTATAGCTCATCATTTAACAACACTGCTACATCATGACCCAATAATATCATAATATTTCTGACCTACAGTCGTTATCAGACTCTGTTCAGCTGTGAAATATTTTATCTATCTGAATGCAAAATAATGTCTGTTACTGGGATATTAATAATAAATGTCACACAAGGAAGCCAAAATGATCCTGTGTCATCAAGATACAATGTTACTTTGTTGTGTGAATATTTTACATTTTAATACCATTTTGTAAAATTTTATAATTATTCTACAGTTTCTTAATATTGACAGAGTATCCTGAGTTGATGTTCATAGAGCTAGTTGTCCATTCATCATTAGTGGAGCAATGCCCAGTCTACTGACAACAAATGAATTGATTTAAGGCATGTTATTTTTCTTATTTAAACATGAATACCAAAGGATGAAGCACATTCTTGTATAAACAAGTTTTATCTCAAGATGGTGGTGCTCACTTGTTCAGAACTGTTCATTCTTCTTGTGCTGTAAGAATTAAGACTCTGCTCTTTGTTCATCTGTCATGCCTCAATTTAACTGATCTCATGTGTAGCCAGTTGTTAACCCCAATAACTTTAAAATAATGTAGTATATCATAACTTTATATTTATTGGGGTCTGTACAATACCAACAATGTAACAGTGTCGTCCGTTTGTCTGTTTTTCTTTTGTATTTGTGAGTTTTTTGTCTTTTTTGTTCATCCTATTGGTTTCCCCTTCACAATAAATCCTGTATCAAGATGTCATACTTACATTAAAGCTGGTGTATGATTATGATAAAGATGTGGTATTAAATAAGATTCTGTTTTCTCTTCATAGAGTTAGACCTTTTAAAACATAAGTAATGTTACTATGGTCAAATACTTGCTGAAATGACTCAGAAGAATTGTAATAATATTTACATACTTCATTTGAATGGTACGGTTTAATTAACAGCCTCATGAAATGATGGGAATAAAAAGAAATGTGAGAAAAGGAAGAGAACATAACTGAAACTGATGCTTTCTAATGAACACATCACTACTCTTAGTGTGTGGTTCTGTGAGTGCAGTTTTCAAAGGCTCTCTAACATGCTCGTCACGATACTGTATATGGACATGTGTTGCTGCAGCTGTGCATATAGTAACACACTGTCCTTATGTTTGCAACAGGTGCGCACTGGAGACCTGGGGGGTTATGCCACAAGCGACGAGTTCACCCGGGCTGTCATTTCTAACCTGGCAGTCTAAGTATTGTATTTGCAAATCTGTCAGCTGCTACAACGCACACAAGCTTTTTTTTCTTTTCATTTACCTCTTATTAACTCAACTGCACAATATATTCCAGCAGCAGTTTAAACACCATTTTTCCAACATACAGCCATAGTCAACGGTAATATTCACAGTCTGTTTTTGCTGTTGAGTATAACGCATCAAATACAAGCACAAAAAATAAAAGTGTTGAAGATGCAAAGTCTTAAAATAAACCCAAAATATGTTTCAATCCTGTTACACTTAAGCATTCACATTGTACTCCATGCTGCGATCCTGTAATTCCACTTAAATGTTTTATGTCTGGTCATCAACAGCAGTCAAAACATGATGTATGTATATCTTCATATTATTTATTAAGTTTTAGCTACATTGTTTCTTCATTTATAATGAGACATGAATAATAAATAATAAGTGAGAAATGACATATTGTGTGCAAAATCCTTGCATGAATGTTAATAGGAGAGTGATGCAGTATCTAGTGTTGATCATAGCTGCTGGTGGCTCAGTCACAGCATGAGGAACTCAAAACTCAGCCAAGACCCTATCTGTGTCTAACATATGGTAGTCAGGCGGACTGAAAAAGATCTGTAAAAATAAAACTATGAATATGAGAGTCTTGCTGTGTTAGTCATATGATGGACTGTTGCTTTATGTGGCTCCAGATCTGCTGAACCACAGAAAGGATAAGGTAAGAAGAAACTGAGCAGAATACACAATAATTGTACTAGTCTTGTACATTGTGGTAATAGTCTGGGGCTGGAGTTTGAAAATATATGCGCAGTGATGATATGTTTAGTTCAACCAACAGTCCAAATACTAAATGTATTCAGGTTATTATTGAGAAAACCAGAAGGCATGAACACCTGAGATGCTGCAAACCACTGATTTTGGCATGTTTTGCTACCTCAAAAAAGACAGCTCTTCAATTTAAATAGCTGCCAATAATTTTTTTTTTTGTCAACTGATAGACTAATGAATTAATACACTAAATGTTTCAGCTCAGAAATAATCCTGCCTCCTTCTCAGTGTTTCAGATGTAGCAACATTTCATATTCAAAAACTTTTATTGCATTGTTATATCGAACACTACTAAACAGGCAATATGACTTTACTGAACTTGTGGCTTGTGGACAAAAATGGGGCACCTGGTAGGAGCTTAAATGTAGGCCTATATAAAACCTGCTTGGGTTAAAATGCAGGAGCCTTACCTTTTTAGTAGATTTGTGCTTTAGTGGTGCATATTTCCAGGCTAATTTATTCTTACAGAAATTACAACAGGTAACATTTGCTGCAAGTAATTGTCACATACCTGGGGCCTCTAGGACCCCGAAGGATTTGGTGGCCCACATTTCTAGGTTGGTAATCCAGCCTAGCAATATTGATATAATAGTTGAACACATTATCACAATGAACCACCAACTAGATATTTGGTTTCACATATAGCTCGACCTTCATCTGAGAGGCTCTGATTTTATTACAGAGCTGCATATATAGTTGTCCATACTATGGATGGGTCGATAAACTAGACTGGGGCAGTGAAACAGAGTCAGGGACCAACCATAGTACCCTTTGGAGTTCCCCGCACCGCTGCAGTGATTGTGTGGCAAAGTGTGGACAGTGCAGGCCTCCTCTCGGCCGGCAGGTGTCGCTGCGGGCTATGGAGAAACCGAGTGGAGAAGAGACGGGGCCTGGCCTGGGAATTTGCAGCTCGCTTCCCATTCTTCCGATGCAGACAGACACACAACATGGCGGACTAGAATAGTCGGCCGACGCGCCCGGATACAGCGGATAAACCGTGGGATTTACCATCCAGGAAAGCCGAGAAAGTCCACTCTGAAGGAACGGTACGGTAGGGCGGACTAAGGATTGTTTGGGGGCCGCCGGTACTCGCTTGGATTCAGCGGATAAACTGACAGCGAAGTGTTGGCTTGGCCGTGTGTCCCAGACCGTGCTTCCCTCCTCTGCTATCACCCAGGTCCCCCCACCCCGCTCACACTCTCGGTTCCAGGGGTGTGGAGACAGGGGGCCGGGGTTGAAAAAAAAAAAAACGTGGAAGGGGAAACAGAGCATTAATTCCCTACTTGGCTTTGACTTTTTTTTTTCTCTCGCCCTTTTGGGTTTCCTCTGGGCGCTACAGGAGTTGTGGTGAGTTTTTCTTGTTTTTGTTGCGCAAAAGCCTGAATCGCACTTGTTACAATGTCGCTGTACAAGCATGTTTCCTCTCGCTGTGTGTCACCCACAAACAAGCACTTTGTCCCCCCCACATTGAGCCTCGCAGCCTGGCACATTACATGATGCCTTTTACAGCAGAGGAGCTTAACCCGGCCGTGTGTCAGGAGCAGAGCTGTGTACAGCAGTTGTGAACCTCTTTGTAATGCTCGGAACATTTCAGAAGTAGCTCGGAGGCAGGGAGGGAAATTTCGGCGAGGGGGGGCTCTCGAGAAAGAAAAAAAAAGGGGGGGGGGGGGTCGGGTTAAAGATGAGTGTGACAACATTTTAAAAGTCAGACGTTTGTAACTCGGTTTTGTTGTGATAAAAAACACACACACACGCTGTTGCGCTGGCACTGGAACAAAGAGGGGGTCCAGGTCTGCCCTGCCTCACTGGAAAGTACACTTTATTGATCAACGCTTTGTTATTACACGTTTAGAGAGGGTGGGGAGCTAGCTGGCTGGATGGGTGGGAGGGTGGGTTGTGGGTGGGTGGAGGAGCAGGGGGGCTTCATGCGACCCACAACAGGAATTAGGTCGCTTTAACATGACTAACACTACTAACATGAACATGTATGGTCTGTCAAATCACAGCTGCTGCTTTGTGTTGCTCCTTCTGCTCTCTGACTTAAAGTCTTGTGAGTGTGAATATCCCCTTTACAACCTCTCCCAAAGTTTTTTTTTTCTTTTGTAATGATTAATATTCTCTCTCTCTCTCTCTCTCTCTCTCTCTCTCTCTCTCTCTCTCTCTCTCTCTCTCTCTCTGTTGGGTGTAACCAAGCATACCATTTCAATTTTGTGGGTGTTGAGGGTTTTTTTCTGTTTTACTTAGCCTGTAAGTTATGATTTCTCAGCTCTTTGGAACACAGATTATTCCTTTAATAGGACACCTACTTGTTAATCATAATAATATTAAATGGTGGGAGTTAGATAAAGAATATTAATGAGTACACTGGTTGCTGCTTCAAACAGGAGTTTGGATGTTTTAAAGTGAGACCAGAGAGAAGCATCATCTAGGCTGAGGATGCAGTGGGGGGGGGGGGGGGGGGGCTTAGCTTGTCATATCTGAAAAGAGCCTTTGCTATGTCTGCCTGGAGCTTTGACTCATCACGTCTGGACCGAATCACTGAGCTGCAGCATATATCCACCATAACTCAGTCTGGTTTCCGCTCCACCAGGTCATCATGTCACTATACAACCGTCTAAGTGCAAAATTCAAGCTGCGCCTCCTGCAACCTGCTCGACTTGTCTCTCATAGAGCGGTCTGGCCTAACTTGACCTCTGTTTGTCAGGTCTGGACATGTACACCTATGGTTGCTAAGCAGCTTCATCTCATGAAAGTCTGCCCATGTCTTTAAAAAGACAAACACAAAAAAGTGTACTTTGGCAGTACGACACAAGAAGGCAGAGGTGTTATCATCTTGCTCGTGCTGTCCATATCTCCATTCTCCAGCCTATTTTAAGAAAATAGAGTTATTTCTGTCTTGGGACCCTGAAAGGATTTTAGCAGAGGAGCTTGAGTGATCCTCACACCACTTTTTTCATGATTGGCCTAGTTTCTAAAAATAAAAATAAAGTATAGCTCGAAATTGTCTTGTGTGAGCTTGCGCGTGAAGTTTTGATGGGCGGATCTTCGCCTCCTTGTCATGAAATTTCACAATTTCAGGGTGCTGCTGCTGACACAGTATTATGTGTTAGCTGTTTGGGTGCGGCAGGAGGTATATTTTTGTTTCCACCTGTAGGCATACATATTTTACTCTGGACGGGCACTGTAATTCAGCCTCTGACAGGATAAACACAGCTACATTTAGAGGATTATGGAGCCTGATTCAGCTTCATCTGATATGTCACTCGACCGTAATGACATTTATTTCGCAATACAGGAAATGAACCTGCGTGATGACTAACTTCCCAAATCAAATATCTTGTCTGACCGGGAAGACTTCACAGAACCATCCAGCTTTGATTTCTGTAGATGTGGAATATAGTAATTATGTAATCCCTTTTAAATGATTGAGTAAATCTTTGTTTTACGTCCTTGTGATGTGGGCTGACTGATGTTTCCGGTTCGCCTCGCATGTGATGGATGTGAATGATGGACTTAAAAGGCTCGGTGGGATTAAGAAATATTTAAGATGGGTGAGAAGTTTCTTGTGGTTTTGTAAGCTCACCTGTGATTCAGGCCTTCCTCATCCGTTGATTAGAGTTTATATAAGTGCAGCAGTGTTTTCCTGTAGGTTTCCATTAGGTGGGATCATGGCACTAAATGTTGGAGCTGTGGATGGAAGACAGGTGGGTTTTGTAGAAACGGTACATTAACACTCCTCCACATAAAGGATTGCACTAGACTGCGCCTCTTGCCCATAACTAAAGGCACATAAATTATTTGATTGTTATACAGTTCGTCGTGGTAAATGTGACAGTTATATTAAGGCGGCCACATTTCAGTGTTATGTGGGCTTAAAATCCACAGAAAACCAGAAATTATGAGCAAAATGTCACATTCATGCTTTTCAAACAATGGGTCTTGACTCCACAGTCGAGGTCAAACTTAGTTCGAATTCAAAACCAGTTGAGAACCAGAGTTATAAATATTTATATTTGCCCTTGGCATCGGCCTTCGAGCCGACAAGACCTTTCTTGCCCCGCTGTGAAAAAATGTCCAGAGTGCATGTTAGCAAGCCTGAGTAGTCCTGTCTGTACGCTGCGTAAGAATGGACGAGGAAGAAAGAGGGAACTGTCATCACACTTCTGTGTAGTTAAGTCTCAGATGATTGTCTCTTCATCTTGGATGGACTTCTTATCTTTCGGAGGAAGAGGAGGGGACGGGTGCTGTAGGATGGTCACGTCAGATATGGGAACCTTCAGTTTGGGTTCCCATTGTTAGAGAACCCAAATGACCAAAGCAAAGATGAAACAATGCGGCCGGGAAGTTTGGCCGTGCCGCCCGTCTGTGTTCCATTTAGAACTGAGTATCATTTTGGGACTTATGAATATTCGTGCCAAAACTATACTTAAGCATTGGTGCTATAACCAAAATGCATTTCAATACTATTTTTTGTCCTTATCTCCAAAATGTCCTTAAATAGAGAACGCCAAATTCTCAAATATGAAATGTTGTGTAAGCAATGTGATTGATTAAACTATAAACTTTCTAATCAAAGAATAAGTAAACAAGTCCACAAATCTAACCAGGCCTTCAGTGCCAGCGTTCAGGCTTCTGGCAGTTTTCAATACTCTGCTAGAAATCCGTTTGAGTGGCTGAGTTTCAGTTGGCATAACGTGATAGCGAGTCTGGTTTCATCGTGGCCCTTCAGCTGGCCGTTTGGCCCCACACCACGCTTCAAGGTCACAGTGGCTTCTGTGGGGAGGCCATGCTTTGCGCCTCCACATCCTCTGTGTCCAATGTGGGAAAGCTTGAGAGGCCCCTGGCATGCTCTGTGAGAAACCCCACAATGAAGCAGACGTAGAGCAGAGCCTCCCTGACTCACCACTTTCACTCATTGAAACAAGTGCATTTTCTTGATCCTTCATGCCTGACGGAACCAAATCATCATTACGGGCTTAATAACAGACACAGTGGTCACCCATGCCTGTATGATTAGCCAGAATAGTAATCCTATGCTTCTCTTCATCTTTTCATCAACTCACCAGCTTCATGAATGAAGCGAACAGGAACACAAACCACACCAGCAGGGAGTAGTATCCCTCAGAAAGGGAAGTCCAGAGGATTGTGGCTGTTGTATGTGGCACTGGGGACGTATAATCTGTGGTCTGTTTCAGAGCGAGAGTCCTAGCGGCCCTGGGTTAGGCCTACTTCAGTCTCCCGTGAAGAGAAGCATTCACAGTATTCCTGTTGCCCCAGTCTCCCCCCCCCTCTTAAGACATAGAAACAGTATTAATATGCCATGAATGGAGACAGACAGACAACCATTATCTAGCGCTGCAGCCACTAGTGAAGCATAGGACGCCTTGTAGGAAGCCAGAGGGAAATATTTCTCTGCATGAATGGTGAAGTCCCCTTGACCACCACTGCTGGTGTCATGTCAGCTCAGCCTGCAGGGTTTGTGTCTGCTGCAGCTCACTCAGCTTGCCTCTGGAAGATTGTCTGGGAATTATGAATGAGATTTGTTGGTTTTTCGGAATGAACAAAGAAGAGTTGTTGTGTTTCGGCCGCATTTGTCGTTGAGTTTCTGTGAAATCTAATCAACTTAAATAACAGCAGTAACTCTGAAAGCTTCTAGTCTCAGGCTGAAGTATTTTCTGCACCTCAGAGGTCACTTACAATCTGCCTCATGTCATCTTCAGCTATTCATGAATTCATGTCCGCACTGCCGGAAAAGATATTATTACTTCACCTGAGGTCACAAGTAAATACAAAAGCATCACTGAAACCCGGGGACTTGAGTGGGAACTCTGCTTATTAAATGACTACCTTGCATTGATCTTGCGTTTCTTAGCCTTTGGTTGTCATGGAGATGTAATTGGACTTCCTTTATATTCTACCTATAAGTGTTCCTTTCACTCTGTGAATGAAATGACATGGGAACAGCCCAGTTCTTTCACTACTGTGTGATTGCACTCCTATGAGGTCTGCAGTTGGCCACAGGCAGAGAGGCAACTGTCTTCATTAGTTGGTCGTGGTCGGGCTCACCACTAGCATGCACATTAAGCAGCGAGTTCTACACAATGGTGTGGGCTTTGATTCAGGAAATAAGACAGCTTTTCAAGCTCATTGTGTTGTCTTACATGACTGGATATGAGGTGTTTGACAGAATGGTGGACATGAAGACTTTGCTTGGTTTGGACATGTTTAATCAAATGCAATCAGATAAAATAGATTAGATTGAATTAAATAAACAATAATGACAAAGAAGCTTGATAAACATGTGGAACAACAGTTAAAGTAAGACTATACAACTTGTGAAGCAAGAAATAGTATATCCCCCCTCAATCACCACTTAATGATTTAATTATTAAGAATGATTAAGTTATAAAATACAACACTCTCTCGCTTAATTTAATTCATTCAGGGTATTGATTTGGTCTGACCACTAGCTTATGATCACTGATGTAAGCAAACATTAGATAAATATTATGGTGTAAATGATATGACTGAGTCATTTGCTCACTTACAACGTTAATTCTCTTGTGCTAGTTTTAAGCTGCATGTTAGCATTTACAATTACTCCATAAATGAGCTAAAGTAGCATAGCTTTGCTTTAAAACCAGATACTCTCTAAATACACAAGTCAAGGTGAAATATTGTGTTTATATCATTAACAGTTACAAACAAATTCATTTTTACTAGAGCTGTAGCTAACAGTAAGTTAGACGTAAGCCTCATTTTGTCCTAGCAAACAGTTCCCAACCCAAATATATTCAGTTAATTATCATGAAGGACTAAAGAAAACAGAAAATAATCACAATAAAGATTAATTCATTCTCACAATAGTTGTCATTCATTTTCTGCCATTCGACTAATCGTTGCAGCACTCATTTTAACCCATATTTCCTCTGTTAGCTGATAATACCGGATTAACATTGTTGCTTAGTTTAATTAGGTTTAGTCCTCATCATATCAGGCGGTATTGCCTGTTTTTATTAACTAAAGTCAGCAAAGAGAATTAGTAAACAAACTTAATAATGTGTATAAGGCAGCTTTCAGTACTTCTGGATACTTGATGCTTTTGGTTGTTACTCAACAGGTACTGAGGTGTAACACCCAGGCCTGCGGTTATTCAAGCCAGTTCTATAGATTATGATACTGCAAGTAAAGCATATGATGATAATACCATTGGGAAATAAAGGGGGGGGGGGGCATAGTCACATTTTATTTCCATCAAAATCAAAGAAGAAGCTGTCCTGGCACATTGTTTTTTTGTGTAGTGTGTTTCTTACTCCCTCCAGTCAAACTATTGATTTTTTTCTTTGGCCCGTCATCGTCTTTAAGAAAGCTGTGGCAGTCGTGTTCTCGGCCACAGGGCAGCTTATCCCAGCTGTGACGGCCGTACACAGCTTCCTCTAAGTGCTCTGCCTCGTCTGAAAAATATTCACATGGTTGCACAACACAAGCCCAAAAGTCAGGAGAGTGAGCGCTGCATGACTACCTTTTTGAGTACATTCATTCGCTAATAGATGGGCATGTACATGTTTCCTCCGCAGGGAATAGCGTGATGAAACTGTCGGTAAGATATTTACTCTCCTTTTTTCACATTTGGCTGTGTCACCACATGGAGGAGGAGGAGGAGGAGGAGGAGGAGGAGGAGGTGGCTGGATCGACAGGAAACAGACTAAAGATGAAAAGTGCTTTATCAATTAAATCTTGTTTATGAAACCTGAGATCAAATCAATAGAAGTAGGTAGAGGGCCATTTTCTTTGTTGTATTGAGAAGAAGAGCGTCGTGGTGTGCTGTAATAAGAAGATGTTCCTCAGCCAGTGTTGGAACATTATTGGAGCCTGTTGAGGACATGAAACAAGAGTGATTTCCCTGAAGGTTCATGTCCTGTATAATTACGTCATTAGACAAATAAACAAATAATCAGGCGGCATTACACCAGCCTACGATATTGTACCCTTTTAAAAGAGAGCCCTGACTGCACAAAACCTAAAAGTGGCACAAATAGAAGCACTTGCCCAGAAACTCTTAAATTAATAATGTCCTCTACCAAACACATAAGTCTCCTGCTGCTTCTCAGGAGACCAAAACACATTAAGATGCATGTCTTGGGAGTTGAGCTCTTGGGCCCACAGTCTCTAGATAAAAACTCTGCAGCATCTTTAGAAGTGAAGGTTAGCAACAGGACCGGCTCTATATCACTTTCACCATCGCACGTCACTCTGCCTACCCCAGAAAACGATGAGTCATGCTTCATTCATTAAGAAGGAAAAAAATCTTGTTGATGTGAAAAGTCTGTAGTGGCCTCCGTTTATCATGTTGAATTTAAGATGATGCATGCAGAGAAAGATGATGGTTAGTGTTCATTCACAGCAAATAATACTAATCACTGAGCTGGGCTGTTACAGCTGACTCACTCCTATTTAATGAGTGTTGAAGGGGAGGATAGTAGAGGTAAGGGTTAAGGGTTGTGATGTGGTTTTTGGGTTAGTGAGGGATTTTGTGTGTGAGCGTGTGTGTGTGTGTGTGACCAGACAGCAGAGGAAGGAAGCAACATGCGCTTTGATTTATGACTTAACTAAAGTCTGAACACGCTGCAGCTATATGTTTTCTTAGCTCACATCTGTTTCTCATTTGCAGAGTTGAGACATTTGATATAAGAATATTAAACACTATTAACAAGGAGGATATCAGTGCACCTGCATGTCATTAGAGACTTGTGAAAACATCCTTGCTGTGTTTCCTTTTTAAAAAAGGGGAAGAAAGGTTTGTGGTAAAAATGTAAAAAAAATGCTTTGGTTTATAAGAGCTGTACAAAAAGTTCAAGCGGAAGTTTTCCTGTCAGTCAAGTTTTCATGTTTCAACATCTCACACTTGAGGGCATGAATCATTTTGGGAAACAGACATTTGCCGAGTAAATGGGTGAAGAGGGAGAGCAACAATTGAATTTGTAGGTTAATAGCATCCTCATTGACCACATAACTTGCTCATCATGCCCCATTTCAGGCTGCAGTCTAACAGCGCTGTGCTAAAACCCAAATGTAAGTACTGCAATGAATGAGCTCAGTTCACAACGCCAGCGGATTGGCAACTGGCACTATTAGTGCTTTTAGCGCCCAATTTATCCTCTGCCCACTGATGCAGTAATCCCTGATGTGAAGCATCAGTTTGTGTTTGGCTGGGTGCTGTGCTGGAGTATCTCTGTAAGCAGAGGCAGACGTGCTGGATTATTCCCAGGTCAGGACCATGGGATTAGGGCCCAGGGATTATCACAGCTCGGTCAGAGAGACAACAGTCTTGTTGGCCTCTGGGATTACATAAAAGACTGATAGCCATCCACAGCGACCACCCAGCCTTCACCATGCTTTCTCTGTGTAAAGTGTGTGTATCCTTTGACCCCCACCCACTCATCCCCATATCTGGGGGAAAAGAGTCTTAAATGCCTTAATATCATTGCAGGAATTTAAATGTGACATTACTTCAGTTTTGGTTATGTGGTTGGTGGATGTTGAATATTAAACAATGAAACCTTATTGCAAAGTGTTAAGAAACACATAAAGGCTTGGTGACATGGTTGAAATCAATATAAGAATATTTAAAAAATGTTTCTCAGACGTACATATAATAAGGAAAATATAGTCAAAATGATCCATTTAATTAACTTGTTAAGCAGCCAAACAGATCACAGGTGTAAAGTATACGCTTCAACCTTATTTTGTTAGATTTGAACTACATTAGTTTGGATGACCAAATTATGATGATGAGTCCAACAGGAACATAACATGACAAACCTTGTAATTCACTGTGATCTTGGAGGAGCATTGCAAAGACAACAAAGGCTACTTTAAAATATGACTTTGCCATACATGTGAAGTGAAACGCAAGAAAATAATGAGACCCTTGAGTCACGCTATATGTCCTCTCTTTGGTTTCCAGAACCACGCTGTGCGAATGAGTGTCTGATGCCAACTTCGCTTCTTCAGGTAAACAGCTTTTAACACACACAAACTAACATTGTGCAAGTATTTCATTTTCATGTCAATGACACGGTTAAGACTTTCCAAAACTGAGACAGACTGACATATTAACTTTGAACTTCCTGGTATTGATATAAAGTTCAGGATATTTTTTCGAAATTGATATCCATAAGATTGTAGTAATTTTTTGACTAAAACCCTCTTGTCTCTTGTGTTGTGTATCCTCCATGTAGGGCAGAATGGGTGTGTGTCCCCTGCTCCTGCTGCTCGGTCTAGCCCTTGGGGCCTCAGCCCAGGATCATGTCCCCGTGACAAGTAAGAACCATGTCAAGCAATAATGAAATCAAATGTCTTTACTTGCTCACCTTTGTAGGTTAAAAGGCTCACAGTGAAAAACTGTTCCGTCCTTTGCTTGACCTGCTCATGTCTTGACCTTTCCAGGTCCTCCAAATATCACTGCCAAACCCACAGACCCCCCTGCAGCGCCCTTCCTCAATGTCACAGCCGCAAACACGCAAGCCCCCACAGTCCCACCCACAAAGCCCGCAGCCATCCCGGGGGTGACGACAACAACAACAACAACAACCACCACCAACACCACCACCCCCCCAAGCCCACCTGGTGCTGAAGACGTACAACCGGTGGGTCCAAATAGCACCGTGAGGCTGGTACCACCTCCGCCACCTCCAGCTCCAACTGATGCCCCTCAGGTACCACTGAGCACCACGCCTCCACCACCTTTCACCAAGACGGAAAATGGGAACAGTACCACAACTCCGTTTCCGGACACTCCAGACACCAGTACTGATCCGGAGTACCATTTGGAGGAATCGGAGACCACCACAGCATTCACCACCGACAGGAGCCCACAAGGTGCGTCATAATGTTATGAATCATGAAGACAGCCTTTGAAGGTTAGATGTAATGAGAGGTTACCTGAGGACTCATTCTGGATTTTTACAACTTGGGTTTAATTCCTAGTATCTGTCATTATTCTTCATTATTCATCAGTACTAATACAATTACAACCAGGAAATAAATGCTCAACACCAGGGCAGGAAATTTGACCTTTATCTTTGGAATCATGGCCTATGTTTCGGGGCATTTTGGATGACTTCCAAGGCATTTGTGCAGGTATGGAAGCCTAGCTGTTCCAAGTCATACTTTGAATACAGAGCAAAATCCAGACACACTTTCGGTAGTCAAGTGGTTACAGTGCATGCCACATAATCACAGTGTCCCTGGTTCGGCTCCGGCAAGGGATATTTGCTGCATGTCATTCCTCTCTCTCTCTCTCTCTCTCTCTCTCTCTCCCTCCTGTTTCCTGTCGGCCTCTATGCCATGTACTGACAAATAAAGCCAAAAACTATCCAAAATTCAATCTTATTTAAAAAATGTGATAAACAGCATAGTTAATGTCCACCCTGAAATACTTACTACCATTATTCATCACCTTTTAACAGCCGCACAGGGAGGTCCCAGCTCCTCCACCACCACTAGCTTTAGAAGACCAGAATGCCATGAAGCAACATGTTCAGTTTTGATTAAAGGAGCAGTGATTCATTTTTTTTTATCTCCAATGGAAAAATGACTACATACCATGCCATGGGCTTTTCTTTTACTCTGACTCTCTGTACATAAAACCTACAGCTGTATATAAGAAGTCACAGAGTTATTCAGAGAAGTGTGAGACCTCATCAAGGCAGAGTTCAGACCCCGTGTGTTGTATCCAATCGATTCTGATTGCATCTTAATCCGCCTCCTGAAGGGCTTTTACCTTCTTGTTCCCGTTTAATCTTTATCTGCGGCAAAACTGCAGGTTGCAAGAGGGAAAAAAATAGATTTGATGACTCTGCAGTACCTGATTCACGTTCATTCCTTTCCAACCGTATCTCTATCCACATTACGGTTGGAGCCTGTTGCGTGCGGCTCTATCTATCAATCAGATTGTTTGTCACTGGCAGATTGCCTGATTTGTTCTTCTTTGGTTTGAGATGTCACTGCTTCATTTCTTTCACAAAGCTTTTTCAATGCATTCAGGCCTGTAGAGCTGGGGCTGGTCCATCAGATCACCCACAACACATTTTAAAGGATAAGTTCACTTTTTTTTCAAGTTGGTGTTAAAACAGTAGTCAGGTATCCATATAAATATTGAGACAGTTTTTGCTTGCTGTAATCATTCCTCCTGTTCATTCTGACCATTAGAAGATCCCTTCCTAATGCACTTTCAGTGTAAGTGATGGGGGGCAAAATCCACAGTCTGTGTTTTGTGCAACAGTGTATTCCAAAGTTTATCTGAAGGTTACATGAGGCTTCAGCTGTCTGGTCTAGTCAAATAAAGTGGATATCTTTTTTAAAAAAAAAGTTTTTAGGGCCAAATTCCCTGTTGAGCCACACTGGACAAAAGTAACAAGAAAGGGAATATGGTATCAAAAAGGCTGAAAGTTTAAAAGATATTTTGACTAACTGAGAAGACTAAAGTCTCATATAAGCTTCAGATAAACTTTAGAATACATTGTTACACTGTGGATTTTGTTCCACATCACTAACATTGAAAGCGTGTTACAGACGTCATCTTCAAAGGGTCAGTGTGAACAGGAGGAACGATTACAGCAGGGAAAACCTGTATCAATGTTTATATGGGCACTTCACTGTTGGTTTAAGAGAGACTTGACTTGGAAAAATTGTGAACCAATCCTTTATATCTACATGTCATGTTCACACAGCCTTTGTGAATTAGACGAAAACAGCTCGTCAGGTGAACATATCAAGAAAGGTTCATTAGAATCACTCCTCAAATACACAAGCACAGATCGATGGCGTCCTGTATAATTCACTTCAGAGCATCGGGCTGTTTTCTTTTGTTGTACCATCTAGCTGGCGTGTTATTCATGTCGTCTACCGAAGCGGTGGCAACAGCTAAAAAGAGCAAGCAAGTAAGCTTTCGTGGTCAAGAGTCGACCTTTTAATATTTTAGATAGTTGAACATTTTTCTGCTTTTAGACCCCCCCCCCCAACCCCCGCCCCCATTGTAGATGTGCTGCAAATATCCTGACGTGACATACCTGCATTTGACTAGTCATCCACAAGAATCCAAAAAACCGCCAAACTGGAAGACCTCGCCGAAAAGCTGTTATTTTAAAAACAGGAGAATATTGAGAGTGCTTTAGTCCTTTCTAGTCAGGTGACTAGAAAGGTTTGCAGATGGTTGGAAAGAAGTGCATTTCTGACACTCTTCATTATGTGAAATGAACAGCATTCAACATGTTTAACACATTAAACCAAAATGAAAAATACTTCAATGGTTAATTCCAAATGTTTTTCAGCTGTATGTAGCCGCTTTGAATTTTTATGCTGACCACGTTAGTAATATCTCTGTAATATGATCCATTCCCACCACCCCCCTCTCTTTTCTTTGACATTAATTATTCATTTGCATGTTTTATAGAGAATACACACAACAATATAAAATATCACTGACTGATTTGCAAAGATGGTTTTTATGATCAAAGTTTGTTTGGAACATGAATTCAAGCAGTTTTTGTGCAGAACACCTGAGCAAGTAAGCATCATACATTCCTGGTCAACATAAAATGCAACAGATGGGCCCTCCACTGCACTATATGGTGCGACTATTATATAACATAATCACTTTCATAGGTGTTACATAATTGCTTCATTGTCTCCCTCTGGCCGTCTGTGGGCCTTGTGTGGAGAGCTGCGAGCAGTGTTAGATGGCATTAAATCTGTCAAGGCTGTGTCAGTACCACATGATATCCACGGCCTGTTGTGCTCTCGCTGCCTTCAATGTACACATTGTCCGAGGGAAAACACTGAGGAGTCCTTGGAATTGTGCGTGAAACTGCAACATAACTGGGCGACGTTCCAAACTACTTCCTCCCCCCTCTAGAAAGCGCATATGGAGCATGAAGTCAAATGATGCTGTCTTTGTTGCATATTTCGTTCCCAAATGCTAAGAGCGTTCTTGAATTTTGAGTCAACCCCGTGGAACAGCTGATTTTGTTGTTGCATTGTCTCCACCATCACCAACAACAACACAACAACAGTGCCATTTTTTTTATTTTTTTTCTAGAGGAATCTCTTCTTTTGTTGTGGTCTAATGTGTCTTACAGGCCAGTCATCGGCACACAAATGGCAGCCAGTGTTTTCTTTTACACCAAACCCCTGTTGTTGTCGAGGCAAAACTCCTGTCTTTTGTGCTAGCTGCAGCAGTAATAGGTCACAGGGAAGACTATAGCATTGCAGTAACTCACGCACATGATGGAAACATAGACAAATCGGTCAGCCATTGCAATCCAGAGGACGCACCACAAAGAATAGATGACTGGGGCTATGTAATGTCTAATCTATAATGTTGACAGCATATGACAACAATCCTCAAGCCTTTTTTTTTTTTTTTTTGTTAACCAGACAATCCTTAACAATGGAAAATGCATCACAGTAGGCCCTCTTGCTTTCTGCTTTTTGACTTTTAGAAAGTGTTTTAACATTTACACTCTGAATAATTTATACAGAATTCACAGCAAATGTGCCTGTTTTGCAGTTTTTTTTACAGTCATCCGCTGTCTGCTGTCATCTTGGGTATAACCAGTTATGGAAGCAGATAGTTGACCCCTCTCAGTTAAACTGTGATTTATCTGCTCTCAGGGACAGCACTCTCTCCAGTCACCATCTCCATTTGTGTTTTTTTTTTCTTCATCTTCAGAAAGCCAATAAAATATTAACACAAGCAACCATTATGGAAAGGACAGATACATGCTGGTGTTGAAAGTGGCAGAGGTCACCTTTCGGCCTTTAAAAAAAACATCTGCATCATGACATTTCTGTCAAACTGAAGATCTGAGTGGATATAAATGAAAACGGCACATTTGGGCAGCTGAACATCTATAACAGAATTCATGGCATTGGAGCTGCAACGTATCAGTCGATTGACAGAAAATGATGTGCAAAGATTTTAATAATTTAAAGGAATAGTGCAGTATTTTGGTACTGATACACTGACATGTATCAGTACCACTCTTCATTCAGGCTAGCTGTCTTCCTCGGTTTCCAGTCTTTATGCTAATCTAAGCTAACTGATTGTAGCTTCTCATTCATCTTAAACACATGAGAGTGATCTTCTCACTTAACTCTCAAGAAAGCAATAAGTCACATGCCCTCAAATTTCCAACTCTTCTCCTACTTATCTATGATCACTAGCTGAATGTGATTCTGGTTTTCGTACAATTTTAGGAACGTTTATAGAAATAAATCTTTCATAACTTCTTAACAAAACGTGGCATTTGGGATCTACTAAACTTGAAATGGTGTAATTGAGTAATGCAATGGAATTTGCCATCCGTTTCAAACACTGACTCATATCAAGTATTGAGACACCTTTTCAAATTGATTTTCTCTCTGAGACATTATGTCCCTTTTTTGCAACAAATTTTACCCCCTCTCTCGCTTCTCTCTCTCACCAAGACAACGGCCATTCTGATGACATGCCAGTCATAGCAGTGATGGTGGCCCTGTCCTCCTTGCTGGTCATCATCTTCATCATCATCATCCTCTACATGCTCAGGTTGGTGAAACGCAGTTACGCGCTACGCACTACCCACAGACTTGCGGTGAAGGCCTAAGGTGCTGCTGTTGCCATGGCAATGACTGATTGACATTCTTCTGTGAGACTGTGTGTTTTTTTGTGCCTGTTTGTTAATATGCTGTTTGATCTCTGTTTATTGACAGGTTTAAAAAGTACAAGCAGGCGGGAAGCCATTCAAACTCCTTCAGATTGACCAATGGCAGATCGGATGATACAGGTAAAACATGGACATGTGCGTCACTGTTTGTGTATGTGTCAGCAGATATGATTTGCATACTTACTGAACACCCATTAGTTTGTTTCGGATCAAATCAGCAAACATGTACAGCCGGCTTGACCAAACTTGCCACTCTGAGTTGTTTCTGATAAGAGTTGATTGATCTTGCTCCCCAAAGTGATAACATTTCACTAGTTGACTGCTGGGAGAAGGCTTTTGTTCACTGTGATTACCTAACCATCAGAGCTGCAGTCAGCTCCCTCACATGTGGCAGCATAGAGTCACATCGCCCTCTGGTGGGCGTCTTAAGGAAAGACAGCAAACGATGAAGTCAGTGCTACATGATGCAAGACAGTCCCCCTAACTCATTTTCTTACCCTGTCTCTCATGTCTTTATCTCCACCTGTCTCACCCCTCCCATTCCTTCCCTTCCCCTCCTCTCCTCACGTCTGCCTCCTCCCTTCCTGCCTGCCGGCGTAGAGCTCCAGAGCGTGCCACTATTGGCCCGTGCGCCCAGCACAAACAGGAAGTACCCGCCCCTTCCCGTCGACAAGCTGGAGGAAGAGATGAATCGTCGCATGGCTGATGACAACAAGCTCTTCAGGGAGGAGTTTAATGTATGGCACACTCGAGCATACACCCTCTGATAACACACTGAGAGTCTGAGAGTCATCTTTGACCTGCATCTCTGTTGCCCACATCAGTGATTCCCAACCAGGGGGAAATATTTGTGTTTAGGAGGCAAATAACTGCAAATTTGTGTGATGCTGAAACAAAGTCTAGAGTCACATAGAAAGTTCTGAGACAGATACACTTGCTCTTCGGTTCCGTTACCTAAATATATTTTTGTGTGTCTAGGCTCTGCCGGTTTGCCCCATCCAGGCATCGTGTGACGCTGCTTCCAAGGAAGAGAATAAAGAAAAGAACCGATACGTCAACATCCTGCCATGTGAGCAACAACTGAACCCCCGACACTATGACACTGGCTGACATTAACAGAGCAGCACTCTTGTGAAGCTTTTACAACAATCCAGTATAATCATAGTAAACATCAAACATTAGACAGTCAGAGACGGTTTTCAAAGTGATATACTGAGTCATAATTTAGTGTTGGGATGGAAAAATTGTGAAGTAGCATGTGTAATTAAAATTCCCTCTCTCACTGTGCTGCTCCTCTTCTTATTTGCTTTTTCTCTTCATGTCTCTCTCTCTCAGATGATCACTCCAGGGTGCATCTCTCATCTCTGGAGGGAGTCCCCGACTCTGACTTCATCAATGCCTCCTTTATAAATGTTTGTATAAGCGCAGCACAGTCCACAGAACAAACAATCACTCTAAAACTTTAAAATCATGGACTCTTTTTTTTTTTGTCTCATCCTTGCCTCTCCTTTTGTCTTCACTCATTAACAGGGTTACCAAGAGAAGAATAAGTTTATTGCAGCTCAAGGTAACATTTGCCGCCTGCGTTATAACAGAAAACAACTGTGCTGCAGTTCATTTAATCAATAAACTACTTGATTTTGAGCTCATTACTTGTGTTCTTGATATCTGTATCTGTCCTGGTGTCTCAGGGCCAAAGGAGGAAACAGTAAATGACTACTGGCGGATGATCTGGGAGCAGAACACAGCCACCATTGTCATGGTGACCAATCTTAAGGAGAGAAAGGAGGTAGGAGAGACAGGATGTCACCGGATTGATGACGATATTTGTTATATACTGTGTTTTTGTAAGATCCTAAAGTAGCCTCCTTGCACAAAGGGCACATGTAAGCAGTATAGAGATTATGATTATTTTTTAAAGCACAGTGATTTGGTTTATATTAAACGTGTCTTAATTTGTGATGTTAATTTTTTAACTCTAAAGTTAGTTGACCAGAGCACACGTGAGACTCAGCACATGCAGGGTTGAAACATAGACCATGCCTCGTTCTTCAGATCATAATGTTGCCTTCATTTGTCTTTTGTTTCTCACTTTGCTCACAATATTTAATTTCCCAGAGCATCAGCATTGTTGGGTTATTGTTACTCTCTATAACCTAATTTCTTTATCTTTTTCTATTATCTAATTTTCCAAACCTGGAATAAAAATGAGGCCATTATTCCCTTATGTATAAAGCTTTTGTGTGTGCACTCAGTGTCAAATCGCTCTGTGTTGTAGTGCAAGTGTGCCCAGTACTGGCCGGACCAGGGCTGTTGGACATACGGGAACATCCGCGTCTCTGTGGAAGACACAATGGTTCTAGTGGACTACACCATCCGCAAGTTCTGTATCCAACAGGTAACATTTCACTAGTGGATTAAATAGTTTAATTCAGGGTATAGTATAAGAGTCGTATCTTATAAGTATAAGAGTGGACGCTTATTATGCCTTAGAGAGAACTCAGTATGGACATATGAATTTTAAGTAGTTTTAGATACACAATAAAAACTGGTGTAATATGTGTCTAAAGATCTATAGAGAAATATTAAGATACACACTGCAGACACCAAATAGGTTACATCCCGGATATGTGTCTTATACGCTGTCACTTTAAATTTAGTGACATTCTTTGACTGATGGCTTGGTCTATGACCTGGTTTCATTGTGTCTCAGGTGGGAGATGTGTCTGGGAAGAAGCCTCAGAGACTTGTGACCCAGTTCCACTTCACCAGCTGGCCAGACTTCGGGGTACCCTTCACCCCCATTGGCATGCTTAAGTTCCTCAAGAAAGTCAAGACCTGCAACCCCCAGTATGCAGGGCCCATCGTGGTTCACTGCAGGTAAGTTTGTGGATGTTTACACTAATGTCTTCTTTGTTGTGTCAACTCACAAGAATGTCGCAACTCACAAGAGTCACATTTCTCTCTACCCCTATGTTAGTGCGGGAGTGGGAAGGACAGGTACCTTCATTGTGATCGACGCCATGTTGGACATGATGAACTCTGAGAGAAAGGTGGATGTGTTCGGCTTCGTCACCAGGATCAGAGCTCAGCGCTGTCAGATGGTCCAGACCGATGTAAGTCCACTGTTGACATTTAGAAATATGCTGCAGTATTTGGCTTCTGTCACAGTTGAATCTGGGACATGTTTTCAGTGAAATCATCTTCCTTTACTCCATCTTGTTCTTTGTTTTGTCCCCCCTCTCCCACAGATGCAGTACGTGTTCATATTCCAGGCGTTGTTAGAGCACTACCTGTACGGAGACACAGAGCTGGAGGTGACCTCTCTGGAGTCCCACCTGGCCAAACTCTACGCCCCCTCACCTGGAGCTGGCTGCAGTGGTCTGGAGGCTGAATTCAAGGTCAGTTTGTGTGTTGTATTCTACCAAAGAACCAGTTATTCTCTTTGACAAAAAACATTGCGAGTCTTAAGTTGGGATCTCACAATTTCCAGAAATTGACATCCATCAAGATCCAGAATGACAAGATGAGAACAGGCAACCTGCCCGCCAACATGAAGAAGAACAGAGTCCTGCAGATCATTCCATGTGAGTGATGCTTCTTAGTTATACAGTTTATTGTCCCTAAACACAGTGCTGAGTGCTGCGTTACACATAATGAAATTGCAGATGAATGGTCGCTCTGTTAAATTAAAGAAAGGCTGCATGCTTCTCCTTGTCCCCGACAGATGAGTTCAACAGAGTCATCATTCCAGTCAAGCGAGGAGAGGAGAACACCGACTACGTCAATGCCTCTTTCATTGATGTGAGTGCAAAAGTACCTGGATAATAGTAGATCATTTCATTTCATTAATGCGGTCAATTGATCAGGTGTTTTAAGGCTTCTTTTATTTTAATCTCTATCCTTTCCTTCTGGACATTCTCTCCTCCCGCTGGTCGCAGGGCTACCGTCAGAAGGACTCGTACATGGCCAGCCAGGGTCCCCTGCAGCACACCATAGAGGACTTCTGGAGGATGATCTGGGAGTGGAGAAGCTGCTCTATAGTTATGCTCACTGAGCTGGAGGAGAGAGGACAGGTACATATCTGTGTGGAGACACAAACACTAGTATTAGATATCAAGTCAATAACTGGCTAAAATAGAACATTGATAATCTATAATTTACTCTGTGCTAAATGGATGCTACCAGTCTTGGATAACATGTTGTCTCAGTGACTTCATCTTCAGTGGTTATTTAACATATCTTGATGTCAGACCTCTAATTAAATGCATTTTAATTATACATTATTTTCAGTCCAGTTGCAAAGTAAAAGCGGTAATAATGATAATCATGCTGTAGTTATTCATTTATTTCTGTAGTAGTCGTCACTGTTTTGAAATCTGGAGATAAAATTGAATGTCTTGCGTACACAATAAAATGACGCTGATAGATGCCCAACATTCAGGATCTCAGCATGTTTTTTAAATGTCATTTTGTGTCCATCTGCATTGTGCGTCCTGCAGGAAAAGTGCGCCCAGTATTGGCCCAGTGATGGAGTGGTGGTCCACGGGGACATCTCCATCGAGATTAAAAGGGAGGAGGAGAGTGAAAGCTACACAGTGCGTGACCTCCTGGTCACCAACAACAGGGTGAGAAAGGAGTGAATGAAACCAGCAGATGTTCCACATACAAACACACCCCAGGTTCATCATTATTGCGTGTAAACTTTATCCTAATCTCTTCTTTTTGCCGTCATCCATCTTCCCAGGAGAACAAGGCTCGAGCAGTGCGTCAGTTCCATTTTCATGGTTGGCCAGAGGTAGGCATCCCCACTGACGGTAAAGGCATGATCAACATAATCGCTGCAGTGCAGAAACAGCAGCAGCAATCTGGCAACCACCCCATCACTGTACACTGCAGGTAAGACACACACACAAGCACATCATGATGCACTTTCTTCACTCAGTATATTACTGTTTTAACCAGCATAAGAAAAATATTGCACAATATAACATTAACCCTTTGAACTTTACAATAGAAATTGTTCACCAGCACCTATATTGGTATTTTTCCTTTTTGTGATGTCAATTCTTGTCATTTCTTCAGATGTTTCATATTCATAAAATCAGTACAACCTAAGTTTAAAGGTTGTGCAAGTCAAAAAAACCCCATTCCCTTAGAAAACCCCCCAAAAATTACTGACTCAATCCTGCTTCTCTCTATCTCTCCCTGTTATTAACTATTCACCTGCCTCTCTGCTCCTCGAGCCACTTCACTGCGCCACCAAGCGTCATCACCACATTTTGCACATGATGTAACATAATGACGTCATCAGCCTTCCACCGGAGCATACAACAAGACTATGCTTCCAGCTGCAAAACGATTAATGCTGTAACCATTATGGTTTCTATTTTAGATCAATTTAAACAGGATTATGCAAACAACAACCTCCCGCAGCCAGTTTCGGACTGGGAGGTCTGTTTTCATAGGGTTAAAACAATTACATTGATTTCTATATTACTGTTGCACATGGAACTACTTGTGGTAATCAAATGGGCGAGTGATGTCTGGGAAACTGTTGGAGCTATTAAATCACAGGAAAAAACAGCTCAGAGGAATTGTTCTCTTCTTCCTCGTGACATTCAACTGCTCTCAGTATTGTTCCTATGCGTCTTCTCACAACAAAGTGTGTATGTTGTTCATGCCTACTGCAGTGTGCATATTGACATTTGTATTTTTCCTCTGTGTGTGTGTGTGCGTGCGTGTTTACTTACAGTGCTGGTGCTGGCCGGACAGGGACTTTTTGCGCGTTGAGCACAGTCCTGGAGAGGGTGAAGGCAGAAGGCATCCTGGATGTTTTCCAGACAGTCAAGAGCCTCAGACTGCAGAGACCCCACATGGTGCAGACACTGGTGAGCAACCCTCTTGAAGCTGATTGTGCAATTACTTTTGATTATTCCTTTGTCATAGGGCCCAATAGGCAACTAGTTTTACTTATGAAGTTTTACCCTTTCTTACCAAGAAAGTATGTATTTTGTCAGCAGTATAATATCAGCACGTGATATTTAAAGTGGCCTCAAGCCAAGCAGACACCAGTGATTTGGAGCCAGGATTTATGTCCTTTAACAGATAGTAATGGTGGAGCCAACAGGGGTTTGATTCTAAATCTTTAGAGTGTGTTTACATGGTCAAGAAATCAGTATTATTTTATTTAGTTAATAGGTGAGTTTAAGCTGGTTAAATTGTTTTTGTACCAGTTTTGTACCATGATTGGCTCCAAACTAGTTGTGATGTCACAAATCATGCTTGTAGGTCCGCCCCCTTGAAACTATATTTTCCGTGACCAGAAACTTGCACATTTCAGCAGATCAATGTGAAAACAGCGTGAAGTATTAAACTGCACAGTGGAGTTCAAATAGCCAAGTGAAGTAACAATAGGTGGGGAAAAAAAGTGGAGGGAGACTTCAATCAATCAATCTTGTTTTGATGTTTGTCATTTCATTTCCTGTCTGACACGGCCGCTCCTCCTGTCTCCTCTCTTCCATCATCAGGAGCAGTACGAGTTCTGCTACAAAGTGGTCCAGGAGTATATCGATGCCTTTTCTGACTACGCCAACTTCAAGTAGGGACCTGCCATGGATGGTTGTCCGCATACACTTCATACAAGCATATGCACACACCGGAACACACAAATACACACACACATACCACGCAGAAAACTGCATATTCCCATCTGATGGATTTAAAAAAATATAAGAAAAGACTCATCACAACTTGATCTGTGGATGGGATGAACTGCCCGGAGGAAAAGGGAACAGAGGTCTCAGCCCAGAGGACAGGGCAGTGCAGTTGGACAGAGAAATTAACTGAGATGCCTTCTTAAATATTTTGTAATATTGGTCTTGTTAATACAGCCCTTCAACCCTATTTGCCCTCCTCCCCCCATCCCCCCATATGTATATATATACTTACTGTGTTGCATCTTATTACTTTGGTTTCAGACACAGTTTTGAGTTTGGCTGCATTTTCGGGTGGCACCTGTAATGTATTTTATTGGTATATATATATAAATATATAAATATATATGGATATAAATCTAATGCTTTTGAGGCTAATGTAAAAAAAAATCCAGACTCAAAGTATTGATGTTTGGATTTTCTTTTTTGTTTTTGTTTTTAACTTTTTAGGGACAGAGACTTAAAAAGTTTTAGGCTTTTGCAGAAGCCACGCTGTAGCGCTGTGTGTGGTGGCAAAAAAAGACAAAGCCTGGACTGTTTTTCTCTGAGACGTTCATACAGTGCACATTCACACACATACACAAGCAGAGCCATTTTCTTTTTCTTCTTTTTTTCACCACACTGAATTAGTAGCATCTCCTCGGCAAAGACATTTTTTCAAGCCACTTACAGTTTCTCCCCTTTTTTGAAGTTTCAGGCAGCAGGGGCTTTAAAGGTGAATCATGATCGGAGAAGAGAATCTCTAGCTCATACTCTCAGGTTGACACACGCAAACATATACAGTAAATACCAGGAGCTTTTCTGTTGGTTTGTTTTTTTTTCCTGCATTTTTTTATTATATAGAGCATCTGTGTGTGCGTGTGTGTTTGAACTGGAGTATAAGCTGGCTGAGAGGACACATCACTGTCTTCTATGCACCAAGTGCCAAAGTCCTTCACTGACTTGGTTATGCAGTTCTGCCAACCACGTTCAGACATTCGGAACAACAAAGCTCTTTTTTCCTGTCCTAAGGATCTCTAAACAACACATTCCTGGACAATGACATGAAATTGGGAAAATAGAAATTGAATATAGACTTCTTTTTTTCCCCCCTGTTATATTATAATTGGTCAAGTTTTTATGTTGAATCTTTTAAACTGATTTTTTATTTGAAGGTCTGTTACAGCATTAACAGCAGTGTGTTAATCACTATAGACAAGCCAAAACACAACATGATCACAAGTAACACCATCACCAGAACCTAGAAATCATCCAATGTTCTGCACCCAGCATATTTCTCTTTCTCTTGTTTACAGACGCGTCAGTATTTTCATGTATATTGTATCTCTGTATGGGTTTCCTGTGAGTCCACCGGACCGCTCACTTTTTTTTCTTTTTTTATTATATCAGCCTCACATCACTACGCTGTAATGTCACACTTTGAAAAAAATGATTCCCTTTTGTTTCCCACCATGAACACTGATGCAGAAGAATGTTGCTTTTTATTCGAATGCTGTTGCTAATATTTTCAAAAATGGATACATTGTTACTTTAATAGTGGAAGTGTGCCATGCAATGATTGCTCTGATTTTATTTTATTTTTTAATGGCTGTCCTATGGGGGACACCCAGACTTGAACTACAGTTGAGTTTTGTTTTTGTTTTGTTTTTTTTTTCCCCCCCAAGATGCGCTCACAGATGAGGCCATGTCCTTTATGATTGTAATGAAAGATAAATGATGTCAGTTAACTGCAGGGCTTTAGGTCAGTCACCTCAGGAGATGACTGATGCCGGGATCTGATTGAATATATAAACTGAACAAATTCAGCTTGAGTTTCAACTCTCACCAGATAATGTGCTTCACCACCTGAAACAGAAGGTGGAACTGGTTAACTCTTATCTGTGATTCCATTGAAAATGATTTTTTAACAAATTTTAAATCCTGCAACACTAAAACGTACAATTCTTTTAGGAGTTTCTTAGCAGTTTTAGTATTTTTAACACATTATTCAACAGCCCCATACGTATCAACTGTCCCACATTTAATGACTTTTAATAAAGAAAGGAGCACAATCATTTTTAATTTATTTATAGTGGACAAAGAAATCAGAAGTTGATGAATTCCAGAGAGAGCGGTTGAGTCAATGTTGATTGTCTGAACAGTCATGCACTATTTTGCACCAATAGCAAAGCCCTTAAAAATTACAGAACCAAATGAGAGAAGAGAGATTGGCATTAGAGTATATTTACTTTGAACTCTTGAGAAGGTTTCAGTTCTCATAGCCTTCTATTAGCCTTCTATTAGCCCTCCCGTTGGGACTTAAAGTAGCAAATATTAAAATTGACCAATCACTGAAATCTGTTGCCTGTTGTTGCATTGTCATCGTCATTTCAGGTCTTTTTTTTTTCTTTTTTTTTTGTTCCAAAGCATCACAAGTGCCCACTCTATTAGTTAGGTGCCGTTACGTTCTTCAATGATTTACTCTGTCACTTCTCGGGTCTTTAATTAATAGAGGAGGGGGATGCGTAATTGTTTGGATATTCTGCCCATTGGCTTATGCTTCAATTTCATGGGTTTATTGTGTGTGTTTGGATCATGTGGTAACATTGTCTCACTGCAGTTTGACAGCAAATCATGACACTGTGCCAACCCAGGAGATCTATTATTTTGCTATAATAGTGAACTATTAAAGTGCCTCACTGGTAGGTTTTAAAAACAGATACATTTTCCTGACTTAGCCTTCAGTATGTGGTGAAACCGTCATCATCCTCAAGGCTGTGCTTTGCATTTCCCCAACTCTCATGCGTTTCCCTAAACATCACCTGCAGACCAATGACAAATCCTTTTTGTATGATGAATGGAGAGGGCCAAAACCAAGAGCAGGTCAATCATCCTTCCTTTCACATTCCCTCTAGTAGACATATTAGATTGGCCACATTAGATTCCTTGTTGGTGCAGATCAAACTAACATTGAGGTCACTTTTTAAACTGAACCATCTTGATTCAATGGCTTCATTTCATTCCATATCACTTGAATGTGGGATCCATGACAAGTAATCCATCATGGGCACCCACATATTCAACATAAAATGTCATAAAATCCTCCTTTTTGGATGATCACCAAGGGCATCTATGCGTCCCTGATACACTCCCCTTTATTCCAACCTGATAGTTGGGCTGGAGGAAAACTAGAGTCCATGTACCCTCTTCTTCTCTCTACCTTTGTGTCTTTTACATCCCCTATGTCTCCTATCCAACTCCATTTATTGCTGTCCACTTGTTCCCCCCTTCCCCTTTTTCACTTTCTCCTCAGACCATTTTTCCCAGTGGTCACTGCCCACTCCCTTTTGTACATAATGTAAGGTTATTTATATTTCATTCCTGTCTGCTGCCTTGCTTATTTTATTTTCTTCTCCCCCCTTTCTTTTTTTTTAAGAAAAAAAGATGTTTATTGAACTGTATCGGGACCATTTTGAAATGTATGAGATGTTTTGGCCATTTTTAATTTGGTATAATTGTCTTAAGCAAATCCTATTTTTTAATTTGCCTCTGTTTCTAGTGTTTTGTTATTCAACATTTGAATATATGTATATATAATTATATATATGATAAAATTATATATAATTATATAATGCCAAATGGCCTTTCTAAGCAAGATACTGTTCAAACCTAATAAAGTGCTTGAGATTTTATCTTTTGTCTGTATTTAATACATAATATGTGTTATTACTGTCATGATGACGTCAGACACGTCACATGCCCACACATGTTGTCTGTGCTCATTTGAAGTCAGGACAACCTGATGCTCATTACAGCTTTACCTCTCAATGAAGACTAATGGTACAGTGGTGCAGAATAATTGCCAATCATTCCTGAATGTTATAGATCAGCCAGTCCTCTTGAGTGTTGCTCTTGAAGGGTCTTCAATCAGAGTTTAACCCCTCAAACCCTAAATCAAATATTAATGTGCTTTTTGCACAAATCAATTATTAATCTTGAAATTATTTAATGTTGCTGTGGATATGTTTGTGTGAAATACATTTTAGGACACATTACAATTAAATGTAGTTATGTAGGTAATATTGAACGAATCTGAAGTTTTGCAGTCTGAAACTCTACAGTTCCTTTGGACTTTGTTATAGTTCAAACAGTAAAAAATAAGTAAAACTGGACTGAGATGAAATTCACCATTACTAAATAGAGAGATGGAAGGATATTCAGTAGAAACCTAAACACTGATACTAAAAATGCAGAAAAAAAGTCCATGTGTATAGGATGCTGTCAAGCCTTGTGGCAGGATCTCAAAATAATCAAGCCAAGGGTGCAGGCTGAAGTGATGCTTTCAACTAAAACTACAATATAGTCATACTGTCATTTGAAACCAGCCAAACCTGCCTACTATAACTCACCACTGTAGTTCAGATATTTAGCTGACTCTTATCTCTTATCTCTGAACTTATAACATGACCAATTGTGTTTGAAAGTAATTCATGCTTTGAACAACTATTTCTTTCTTTCTATTTCTAACTATTTCGTTTTCCTTCTTTTCCTTTCAGAGCAGCTCTAACTAAAACATTTTCCAAATATAGCCACCCATTAGCAACTTTTAAATTTGGACATGTTCATTAAGATTTCTGAGAGGGTAATTGCTCCCGCCTCTGTCTGGGAGCAGGGATCATGTCTCATCAGTAACACATCCAGGGGGGTCATTTTGCTTCATCCAGTCCCTGGTGACAAACAGTCCTGCATCACCATGTTGGATCTTGTAGATCAACTGAGTCAATGGCAGCAGGTCACGCTGCTCAGTCACTTCCTGGTTCTGCATCTAAAAGTCTGGATAGGAAATTCCTGCCCTCCTCTAATTGAGAGGGACGTCATCTGTGGCCTGGTCAGGAATCTACAGTGTTTGTTCCCCTGCCATCAGATGGCCCTGTGTTTTCCCTGACTGAAGGGTCAACAGGGTCAGAGTGGGGATGTGTGATGGGTCACTGAGATCAAAACTGGTGCAAAAAGACAGGAAATTGGAGCTACCTATTGACAAGGACACACTGTAGTTTGATTTGTGTTTACATACTAGATAACTGTCAGGCAGGGCCAGTCTACAGAGGACAGAAATGAACACAAAAATTTGGAAATATAATAAAAAGCTTCTCCTAAACAATTTTCTCATGGAACTATATATGCCATACATATTTTACACTTTTTTCTCCAAGATGTTTTCCTAAGCCTATGAACCATGTTTCAGCAACACATCTGACTTGACTACATGGTTCAATCAGAGTGCCTGTATTTGGAAGAGTAGATTGGGGGGGGGTCAATGATGTTTGCAGATGATAATTGGAACTGACCAGGTCCTCTGCACCTCTTTTCCCCAAAGACTGTTAATTTCACCAGGGGTGAATAGGGGGCCCAGACGGGTCAGTGACGGATGGGACAGAAAGGGAACGATAATGGTAATGAGCACTGGGAGGGGGGTCTTTAGACTGGTACATATATTGAGGAGGAGGAAGAGAATCTCTATAGTAATACACCTGTGAGATACTGTAAGATACTTTAGCAACCGAGCTACTGAAGGACAAGCAGAGTGAGCCTCTGGAGGACTTTAAGACGAGATAAAGTTATCAGTTGAGACTAAGGTAAGGATATTTGTTCACATTCATACAGTGCTTTACTGCACTCTTTATATCACATACATGATAAATACAGTGTATGTTGTTGGAGCTCCTCACTTAATTTGGGGACCAATATTATCCAGTAGTTTTACATTCACTGTGACATTTATTTATATGTTTAATTATCATCATAATCATTAATTACAATTAACCCTGTGTGAGATATATAATGAGGTTTTATGTAACAAAGATTTTGTAAATGTCATGAATGTGATGTGTTTATTAATTATTAAGTTTTAAAAGATACTTTATGCAAAGTGCAACACGTAGCAGGAGGATATCAGAATTGTTATCATTATGTTCAAAATATTAAAAAGCATGTTTGTGTCTTAGCCAAAATCATAGCAACATTACCAGATGTGATAGCTGTCTTGTAATAACCTTCTCCATCAACCCAGTCTCACATCAACATGTGCAATAGGTCCACAGCACAAAACATATTAGTTTCACAGTAATGGCTCTAAAATAGTTGGTGCTAGATTGGACAAATGATTTGTGAAACTTTTGCGAGATATGTATGCTAACTCTAACTTTAACATGACCCCAACCACACTCACAAGTTTGTCCTTTCAAATATGTATGAACTTATTAACAATACTGTATTTTATGTGTTTGAATTAAATGTTTTTGATATTGTTTAGATTTCTTACATCAGATGCTGAAGGATCAAAGATGATTGGTGTCATTCATTTAAGTCCTCTCTGGCTATAGGTAAAGAAGAAATATCATGTGTGTATCTCGGCTGGTTTTGCTGCTGGGGTTGCTTCTATGTGTGGGGGCTCAACTGTCCAACGCCCAGCACTGGTCCCATGGTTGGTATCCAGGAGGCAAGAGGGAGCTGGACTCTTTTGGCACACCAGAGGTCAGGACCCAGTGTTTGTGTGTGCCAGTGTGCAACGTTTGGTCATTCACTGAGCATTTTCTGTAGAGAATGGAGACATTTGTAATCTCATTACTTTTTTCTCATATCTCCACTGTTTCTCAGATTTCAGAGGAGATCAAACTGTGCGAGGCAGGGGAATGCAGCTACTTGAGACCCCAGAGGAGGAGTTTTCTGAGAAACATTATTGTAAGTCAAAAACAGAGACTAACAATACCCTGTTTAATGTCATTTAATTCCAGTGCAAATAATAGCTGCCTAATGCCTCATAGTAATACTAATTGATCTAGTAATGCCTTTTTTAGTACATAAATATCTATCGATATAATGTCCTTGGTTGGTTTTAATATAGATATTATAAATCATCTGTAGATGCCATCCTAATGACATAATATCTCACATATTTACTGGCTGGATGTAAAAACAAAAAGTTATACTAAAGCAGTAAGGCTTACTGCATTGAGTATAGTGTGTGACCGACTCTAATGTTATACCAAATGACTGTCTTCACAGTTGGATGCCTTAGCCAGAGAGCTTCAGAAGAGAAAGTGACAGCTTTCCATCCATCACTGCTTTTCTACTGAGTGACCTGGCCCACCACTTCAGTCTTGACTTGTAACAGCTTTATGTTGATCTCTCATATTTATTATATTTGTCAGTAAATTTGTACTAAATTTGTGTCGGATTCTCCCTGTGGAAAACAAATGTTGAAAATATGTCCCATAATAAAGTAGTCTATTTTGATATTAATTTATTTATTTATTCATTTTTGCGCTCCAGAGTTGTCTGTGGCATATTGTGTGAATATGTTTCAAGGATGTACATAATGTAGAGGTATAAATAAATTAAAATGTACTTGACAATTTAAAATAGTGGAAAAACTAACTAGGCGCATCTCTATATAGAGAAAAATTGATGAATGACTTCACTTTCCTAATAAAAAGAGCATTGATGCCGAGATATTTAATGATTTATCATTTATTTTCTCTCCTGTTAAACAAAAACATAATGGGAAAAATGCCAAGAAAAATGTGACCAAAAAAAGTGATATATATCAGTCAGCAAACACAATCAGCAATGTCACCTTTATCAGATAGACATCATGGAAACTTTCCAGTTTCCTGAATTTAACAATATGACTCAGTTAGATCAGTTTAATTCAAAGGTTATATTCAAATACAAAAAAAACATATTTGTCTTTTATCCAATATCAAATAAAAACATAAATATAAAAATGCATTTAAATTATGCATCTTTAATCACTTTTAAAAAACAATTTCAAAATATGATCATTTATTTTCCTTAAAAATGATTTTAAGGCACATGTATGCAGTAGAGGGCGGCACTGCTACATGTTTGGTTCAACCCGTATCTATAAAGAGGCAGAAGAACTTTAGTGCGCATGCGCCGAATAGATAGGGAAAACGATGGACGACAGAAGTGTCTGTACTCCGCATATTGCGGAGGCAGACGCTCAAAACAACACTATCAGTACCCCTATTGCGGCTTCTGCCACAGATGCTGACAAAGTAATAAACACTAAAATAGATAGTACCCAGGTTGAAGGTGAGTTTTGTCTAGAACGTGAAACTTCAGCCGTACTGCTCTCTACCTGTCGAGCCAACGTTAGCTTTGTAGCTAACTGGCTAGCCACCTCAACTCGCTAGCTCTTTAGCTTACGACGCTAATGTCACTTACTAACGTTTGGAGTTACTTAACATTTAATACCGTCCGTGCGTGTAGGACTCGTGAAAGGTATAGCCCAATAAAACACCATGTTACTCCTTAGACCATCCTGATAGGGAAACCGTCCAAAATGAAGAGGTTACTCGTTAAATCAGGCCTGGAAGTGGTTGGACGGCTGCTGATGATTTTGCGAGCTAACTTGTGTTCACACTCAGACCCCAGCCCGAACAGCGTTTAACCATATAAATAATCTGGATACCACAAGTAGACCTTTACAGCAGATCTTGGTAATTACCATAGCATTTAGTTAGTGGCTGACCTAAATGTCGAACTTGTCTCAGGCAATAGATTGTAACGTAGTCAATATATACTGAGTCAGCCAAAACAATTAAATGAAATTAAAAAAAAAACATTATTGGCTAAATATAGAGTGTAAAATGTAGAAATAAAAAAAAAGATGCCGTACTCTCAGATTGACTGTGAGCTTGAATGATCACAGACTTTACAGACATCAGCTGTCCATCTGTCCCTCACTGGCCTCGTTTACCTGTAGAATAAAATTATCAATACTGTGGATATAAAACATTTCCTGTTATTCAACATCTGTACAGATACGCTATCTTCAGTTTGTTTTCTTTTTAACTGCTACTGTGATAATCATTTGGTAAGTACAATATTTGAAATGTATCCGCAGACATTTCAATCAATTTCAAAGCTTATATAGTTTTTGTACTTGCAGATTAGATTAGGTAGGTAGAATATTTGCCCTATAGATAATTAGGTACAGGTATTGTATTTGAGTGTATAATTGTATTGCAGCATACAGTCGAGGTTGGCAAGTTAAACTTGTGCCAGCACACTATGTAGACTGTATTTGATATTCTTTACTTTCAATGCATTATTTTGCTTCCCTTCAGCTTTGCACTTGATTGTGCTACAATGGTTATTTTCAGTGTTGATTAATATATCAGTTATTTTGTGACTAAGTCGTCAATCATTTAATCACAATGACAAAACAATTGATCATTGTAAATGATCAAATTAATGATTTCTCATTTATTTTTTTTCTGATCAAAAACCCCTTAAATATTAATCTTTTTAATTTGACTATGGACAAAAGGCAAGTGTGTATTTGCAGTCAAGACACTAAATTAAACATATTTATTTAAATAACCAATAACGTAATAATTTAAACTGTTAACATTTTTAACAATATTTTTTGTAGACTGCCTAGCTGATTAATCGACTGATCATTTGAGCTCTAGATACAAGTTTTCAGTGAGAGTTGGCATCAGGTCATAAAAGCATATTTATTAATTATGTCCTATGGTCAACTCAATACAGGATACAGTCTCAAACCGTGAGCCACACCATGGCATTGTTCAGTAATTTAGACCAGTATTGATTGAGTCAAAGTTGTTTTAACAGTAATAACTCCTTTTTCACTGTCATTTTGAAAGCATTTTAAAAATGAAACTGAACTCACTACACAAACTGTATCTTAATTTTGGAAAATGAGCCACAGCAATTCCAACTAAACATGCTCAACAAGGAGAGGTAGATAACCATGGCCTACATTGTGCCACAATGTATTGAAGGATATAGTTTGTTTTATGGAAAAATACCAAGTCCACCACTTTAAAAAAAAGTACTAAGTATGTATTGCAAAAAAGACTAAATTACTGTCAAATAGTCAGTACTCAACAACAAATTAGCTCCTTTAAAGGACATGAAGCATAACTTTGCTTCATCAATCAAACTGGTTCTCACCATTCCAGCTGAATTGGTGCAAAATATGTTTGTCTACTCTGAGCTTTCACAGGTCACATTCACAAAGTGCTTCATAGTATTAGATTTACTTGTAACCAAGCCACATTAAAAATATAACTTATTAAAATTCACAAGCCTGTTTTAAATATAAGGTATTGTTGATACAGGAAACCCCTTTGAGTAAACTTTCAAATTCAACTGTGTTTGGCTGACTGAGTCTTACATGATTGTTTTGCCTGACGGTTGTAAAGAAATGTTGCATTAAATGTTGGATTTGGGTGTTTTAGTAGGCTAGTGCATGTTTAAAGTGATTATGATCAGAGTGTGATATACTTCTGAGGTGTCGTCAAAGTGGCTGACCGCCTTCCTGCCTTCAAAGGTTGCATGGTGTCAGCAGTGCATTGAAACGTAAACTTGCATCAGGCTCAGAGCAAAGCAGTACGAGTGCAGTCAAGCATGAAGTCTGATTTTCTCACATGGTAGCAGTTGCGTACATGCAGCAAGTGTTTAGAGAAACACATTTTCTATTTATTTTATTTAAGAATGCCACGTTTACTGTCATCCTTAAAAATCCTATAGTTAGTTGATATATAAAATATTTTACAATGTCTTTCTTTAAATGTGGTCAAAAGGGAGATTGTGAATCTTGTATCTGAATTAGTGTGAAAATCAACTGAACCTACACCTCTGATTTAAGATGAACCACTACTCTTTCAAAGTACAGGAAGTTGTCTTTTAACTATGTAATGAAGTTGTTGTCCTGTGCTCAGCAGACTTTGTATTTTGGCTTATAAAATAATTTTGGGTGAGAACTTCATCACATCCAGACAATGAACAATTTACCAAACAGTATTTTTTATGCTGATTCATCTTTTATCAAAACCATCCAATGTGACTTTTTTATAGTACAGCTCTTTCACCGAATGTTAATTATGTAGTTTGTAGATTGTAGGTTTGCATTATCTTGACCTATATTAGTGTCTGTGAAACGATTGTAAGTTGCTTTGGTCAAAAGTATCTTCCAAATGAATGTAATGTTAGTACATAGCTTATTACTTGGTCACCATGCTTAATTAATATATAATAATCTCTGTCTCTGTTTACTGTGGCTTAATTGTAACAATATGTTATACCACACAGCAGACCAGAGTGAAGAGGAGCTCCTGAAAGCTCTGTTGACTGATGACTACTGCCATGTGTGTGAGGCTGTGCTGCTGTTTGAATCTCAGCGCCTGTCCCACTATGAGGTTTGTGCAGTTTCCCAGACAATAGTCATGTAAACGTGATGCAGTTTTATTGAGACTAGAAGGTCAGACCCTTTCTAATAAAATAGCCTCTATCCCCTAACTGCAGGGAAAGAAACATGCCCAGAAGCTAAAGGTGTACCTGCAATCCAAGAGAACTGAGAAGATGAACAAAGAGCCTACTGGACCCCAGGTTTGCATTTGTTTGAAGATTTTACTCTTAACATATTTAGATGGCATCCATGTCTGTAACGTCAGCCAATAAATATAACAGTACAGTGAAATTAAACCATAATGCTCCAACCAGCCAGTGATCAGGATGCAAAAGGTCATAACTGAAGTGCTGTTATACATGGTCATGTAAGAGAGAGGTGCACATAATAATACTAGTATAATTAATGGAAATGTAATAATAATGGAGAGTTAATAGTGTAGTGGATGGAAGCAGAGCACTGACTGCTGTATAGGAATGAAGGTGCCAAGTCCCAACTGTGAGTGCCAGCATAAACATTTTGAACTAAATAAAAGCAGACACAAGTAGCAATGGATAGGAAATACAAAATGAGTGATGTGATTGAACTTGGAATGATCTTATACATCTTTATTATTTACTGCTTTAGTAAATGTAATTATTTTGTGTCAGAAAGCATAAATCTGTCTTTTGCCTGGTTTTTGCAGTGGACCATGACGACCGATAAGGAGCGTTTCTGTGAGATGTGTAACATGGTGTTTAGTTCCCCCGTTGTGGCAAAATCACATTACGAAGGCAAAGTCCACAACAAAAATCTTCGTAAACAAGGTCCTCACCCCTCAGGCAAGTGTAGTGTTTTTATTAATAAAACATTTTAGTGATCTAAGTGATGATGTTTACAGATTAATAGTACATATTAAAATAGAGTATGATTAATCTCAGTGCTCCAGCTCTGCTTACATTTAGAGGGTCAACCACAAATTCACATAAATGAATAATTTCTCATTGCACTTACAGACAGGTACACAGAGGCGTGTACTTCACCAAGTCTGACTCAGGATTCTGCTAATGCTGACCATCAGTCTGCCTCAGAGGGTGATACAGAGCATCCTCTGGACCCAACACCTGCCACAGCCAGCACAGAGGTGGATCTGAAGGACTCTAACAAGTACTGTGCCCTGTGTGCGGCCTCCTTCAATAATCCGCAAATGGCTTTGCAGCACTACAATGGACGCAAACATCAGAGGAACCAGGCTAGACAGGAGCTGCTCAAAGAGCTTGGAGATAATGTTCAACAAGGTAACAAAGAAAGGGTTGTAATGCAAAGGGCTTCAGACCCACAGGAATCAAATTAAGATTTTATTAGTGGCACACTGATTTATTAGTGGCAAACTGAGCATATTTTAGGTGGCAAAATTGATATGAAGAAAAATAGCTGAGTTGAGTTTTTCCTTTGTTAGACACACTTAAATATCACATGCCCTCACACATCTTAAATCTAACTGAGATGCAAGGCGGTAAATAATATCAATAGACGTTGGCAATCCAATAAAACACATGAAAAGAAAATAACAGATTAGTGCCCAGTAAACAAAAAAAAGGGGATGAATTTGCCTCCAAGTCTCCTAAAACAACACGGAAACTCCCTTCAGCCATGAAGATTTTATTCCATCAGGGGTAGCAGGAGTAGGTAGGAGATCAGCAGGTAGGTGTCAACTTGATAGCCCACTTACAATATACCAGTGTTGACAAGAGGCAGTCTTATTGTAGTGTTAATTTATAACATTGCAGAGTTTAAGTTAGTCAGTGACTGTTTGCAGTTCTTACACAGTAAGAGTATTTCCAGTTTATGTGTGCCATCATACAAAGGCAATTACATAGCTTTTGCTCATTAATAATTGATCACAGTGTTTATTGGGGGTTTTTTGTAACTTGAATTGTTCATGCTGCATTTAAATCAAACTATCTTTTTTTGATTTAGAAACTTGCTAGATACTAACTAGAATGATAGGAAAGCAGTACTGTGTATTTGAGTGATTAAAAGTCATTATTTCATATTTTAGTACTCATTCACCTCCCCACCCACCGTTTGTTTGTCTGCAGCTGACTCCCTCATGTGTCAGATGTGTAGTGTGCAGTTTAACTCTGTGGAGATGTACCAAGCCCACATGCAGGGAAACAAGCATCAGATCAGGTAAGATCAAGCATTTTAGGACAAACACAAGTCAAATGTTATATTTACACTCTCGATCTCTGCTACAATGCACTTTAACTTGTAACATTAAAGCTGTAAGTAAAACAGAATCATAGTATCATTTTCATCTCAACTCTGCACCTGAATGTAGCGTTTATGCACTTTTAGTTAATTGTTCTGGTTTTCAGCACACTGACCGTGGATGGTGTGATGCAGTATTTAGTGTATGATCCACCTTTCCTATTGTCATATAAACACCCCCCTGTGTGTCTGCTCTGCTGCATGTAGATGTAGGGAATGATTTGATGACCTGTTAAGTTAAGGCAGTTGATAAACTGTTGTTGTTTTTTTTTAAATAAGTTTCTGTATGTTTATGTTTCTCTCTGATAATGTATAGTTTGATTTCATTCATTGTTAAATCCATGTTAACAGGGAGAAGAAGGTCATTGACCTCTGCAAATCCCAACAGAAAGCCAACAGCACATTTGCAGATGAACTGGCAGATTACATTCAGGTCCAGAAGGCTCGAGGAATAGTCCACAAGACCGGCCATGTTCCTTCATCAGCCGACGCTGAGACGGAGGATGAGGAAGAGGAACAAGAAGAGTTAAACCAGGGGGATAACGTACAACTGAACAAACCTATGCTCAACCTTCCTCCCACCTCATACCCTCCACCTCCTCCTCCACTTCCTCCTCCTCTTCCTCCTCCTCCTCACGCCCACCCTGGTTGTTTCTACCCAGTTGAAGGGTGGCGTCCTCCATATCAGAGCCCACCATGGCCAACTTGGGGCTGGGGCTCCAGCTGCCTTCCTCCAGTCCTCCCACACTCAGATTCTCCACAGTTCACTAGTTGGCCTGTAAAGAGAAAGAGGTGCAAAAAGCAGTCAAGCTCTTCCTCGTATACAACCACCTCATCATCTTCTTCTTCCTCATATTCTTCCTCCTATAGCAGTAGCACAAGTGACAGTGACAGCAGCGAACACAGGCGAAGAGAAAGGAGGAAGATTAGAAGATACAGAAGGAAGAGAGGCAGGAGGGCAAGAGATGAGGACTCGGATAAGGAAGAGAGGAGGGGGAAGCAACGGAGGCGAGTAAAAGATAATGACTCAGAGGAGAGAAGGAAAGACGATTATGGAGAGTCAGAAGAAAAGAGGATAAAAAAGCGAAAACATCACGGCAAGCAGAGAAGACGAGAAAAGAAATCCCGGGATGAGGACTTTGAGGAGGAAGGAGGGGAAGGGATGACTGACAATTTACAGCCAGAAGACATGACAGAAAATAGGAGAGAGGCTGAGGTGCGCATTCAGGCTGAAATTAATGTTGAGCAGCGGGAGGGCGGATGGGATGAGCCAGCCAAACCCAAATACAGGAGAGAGAAGAAGAAAGCAAAAGAGAAAGCAGACACAAGGACGGAGGAGGAGAAGCTGTGGGATGACTCCATTCTGGGCTGTTAAACTTAAGAGACCCAGTTTAAGTCTTTTTTCTGAACTGCTGACATTTAAGCAAAAAAATTTAAGTTATGATTAGCATGAAAGTCTCAAAATTGTATATTAAAATAATCATGATAGCATTTAACAAAGCCGTTTCCACGGTCTGCCTCGATAGCCGAACAGTGTTCTCCATAGTTGTGCTAGCTGGCTAGCAATGTTTATGCATTCACCTTTTTTCAGTGTGTTTGAAAGAGTTTCTCACACATACCCACAACTATATCAGCTTTATTATTCACTATGACACTTGATTATGTCTTTTAAGTGAGTTCATGTGCACAGTTATTAATTGTTGGTTGTAATTTTTTTTTAAATCTCATATAATTTTCTTGCCTATCATTTGAAATGATCAAGAAGAGAAGTCCTCTTGATCTTTTAACACACCAATAAGTTAAATTGTGTGTGATTATGTATTTGCACCTGTCAAGGATTTGTTAGATTGTGATACCTTTAGCATCCTGTGGTTGGCGCTGTTGAGCTTCAGCCAGCGCATTAGTAAAGACAATAAAAGATAATTGTTAGAAGCTTAGCCATTTAATTTCCTTTGAAGCTGCTTGTGGTTTCACTCAGGCAGGTAGACCAATGGGTGGAGGAGTGCTGTTAAAGAGGATGTAGTGAAGCTCAACGTATGTCAGAAACAGAGAGTGGTAAGACACTGCATATCATTGCATTTGTCTGTTTGTTGATGTGTGTATTTGTGTATTTGCACATCAAAACACCACATTGGGGTCAGACAGGTGCATAAGTTCAAACGGGGACAGCGCTTCACAAACTTAAAGATTCCTGTTCAGATGTAGTCAGTGATGAATTAAACACAAACAGTTGAGGACTCTTCATGGTAACTTAACAGAGACAGTTTGCGAACAAATAAGTGACATTGCCGGCCCTGGTTGCAATAAAAAGTAGGGAAAATAGTTGCATTTGTATTCTCTCAGTTGATAAGGATCTACTGTAAACAATGATGGTGATACAGTATTCCACGTACTAAAGGTGGCCAGACTTAAGCTGCTTCATCTCTTCAGAACAGCAGCCTCAAACCAAAATTCCTGTTTCCATCACCTTTTAAAATTCTTTACGTAGTTCACAGATTTCATGGACCTGGATGCATTATCTAGTTTGGCTTTGTGAAAATTGAGATTTCTAGAAAGAAGTTTTAAAATTCAGCTAGCTGCAGGCACTATGGACTTTAAGAACAGACTGAAGTGGTGGTCTGGTATTGTAAATGACTGACAGGATGATTCACAGACCTGTTGGAAAAGGAGAACAGCGATTACAAGAATGCTCATTAATGAGGTGTAAATGCAAAGGTGTGTGTCGACCAGGAGTTAGGATCAAATGTTAATACCAGGTGTACATCAAGACAGGACTCAAGCTAAAGAAAGGTAGTAAAATTGCTGTTACAAGGAAAAAACTACATATATGAAATAGTAGAGATGAGATCCAAGAAAACTCAACATGTGACAGAATATGAACATGGCTGATGAGAGGTGTAGAGAAGAGAAATGAGAGGCAAACAACTTCTCAGCGTTTGACTGAAGCGAGAGGCCAACAAAGGCTTCATAGTTCAGCAGTGTGTAAAGCGCAGCTCTAAAGCCCCCTGAGATCTCCTGTTTTCAAAGAATCCTGTGGTCTCTCCTTGTCGCGCTCGAATCTTCGACCCCCGTATTGCTATATGGTGCCCACATCCTCTCACTTTAAGACCCCCGCCAGACCTTTCTACGCCCTAACCTTACACATAAATACACATGCAAAAGAACAATCCACAGACACCACTCGGATGATTTAAGCCGTCTTCAGTTTTATTAAGTTAGTAAATTCTGAGTTCCACGGAAACAGTCAGCTCTCATTTTATGAGACAGATTGCGTCAAAATGACATAAATGCCAATCAGTGGGACATATTCCCTTTAATGTGGAATAAAGTACTTACAAGTAGGGTTTAAAGTAAGATATCGACTGCAAAGAAATCTTAAGTGCGTCTTCGATTCGTTCAAATGCAGTGAACCACCACATGTCATTGCTGCTCATAAATGGCAGTATCTCTCTGACAGTCTGTTAGTGTAATAGACGTCACTGTACCTCATGTCTTTTGGAATATCCGCCAAACGCAACAAATCTAACTGATTATTGTGAAATGTAGTTCTGACTTGAGTATTTGATTAATGGAGGAATAGATTTTAAGCATCGGCTAACGTTTTGATAATCAGTCTGATAAGTCATTCAGCAAAAATGTCAAACATTCACTGGTTCACATCATTTTAAATGAATTAGCTTTGGGGTTTGCACTGATATTTGGCAAAACGAGTCATCTGAGGCTCTGGAAAACTACATAGTCTCACTATTTTTCTTAACTGGCAAATGACATGATGAAGAATTCAATCATGAAAACAACTGTCCCAAATTCACGTTTCTGAAAATGAACCTTGGCTGTCATGTTTTCATGCAGCATGTCTGTAACTGCTCGACGAAAATCAACTTGCATGCCAATCAGTCCTTCACCCCTTCATCTTTACTCAAAGCAAATTGAAGACAATTTGTTTTTAGTAAATTTAGATCATGAATGTCAATATTTCTTTAAAGATTGAAGCATTCATACGACAAGACATGGGCTGAGGAAAGTCCACTGTCAGCTGGAAAACTTCAGAAAGGTTTCACTATTAAACTTATTTTATATTAATTCTTAATAGAAATAAATTGATCTTTTCACAAATGATAAATATACTGAATTCCTATGATTTACTTTATAAAATTGCCATATGTGTTTCGTCCTTAAGCATCATTGTGTTTGGCATTGATGTTTTGTTAATTATCATTATACTCTTGAAGTAATATGGAAAAAAGTGAAGCAGCTGTATTCACACACAGGTTCTGATCCACAATCTACAGTATTGTAGATCAAGGTTTGTGTCATTGATCCTTCATTTCCAGTTAATAGTTAAGGTTTAAACTCCATACATGGGTATTCCCTTGCCATGCATTGCAGTGCATTGTGTGTAGCTGTGTATGTAGGACTCTGCGGAGCTCTAGGTCATGCACCTGGGCAGAGATTGCAGCACTGCAAAATGCTGCTCTGTGAATATACAACCCTTGATATGTGGTATCATATCAGCTCTGATCAAATATCACCACAACTTTTCAGGTGTTTATCATGAGCTTGGTGATATATACAACACCTTATGCCCTGTATGATGAGCTGTGTATTTCTGCTTCACCAATCCACATCTCTCTAAGGTATAAACAATTTTTAATTCTTGGTTGCTTTTTTTGTATGCAAAAAAGGTGAGAATGGATGGGTTAGCTTTCTTTTAAAGCTTTACATGGTACCCTCCCTTTTCTGCGTTGTGTGTGTGTGTGTGTGTGTGTGTGTGTGTGTTATGTGCAAGTCCTCTTTCTGATAGGCCGTGTGTGTGTCACATTGGGGTGTTACCCTGACGACTCAGGGCCCTGTGGGCTCAGTTCCTCCCATCATCTAACAGATAGAAATCAGGAAAAGAAACTATCAGCACTGTCCTACAGCTACCACTCAAGATACACACACGCACGAACACACACTGGTGACCGGGCAAAATGTTCTCACTTCCCCAGGCATGGATACTTGTGACAGTATCCCTATGGACGTCAGGTGAGTATTTTTCTTTCATTGTTGCTTTTATAAGCCACCAGCGTTCTTGATATCCTCTCTCAGTCGGGCCTGTAGCGAGTGATGTGTTATTGTCTACTGAAACTGAGGATTGTTTAACTTAAATTCTGTCTACATTAATCAAATACAGTCCTAACCATGAGTTGAGCTAAAAGGATGAATTCATTGCTGACAGCCGATGTGCAGTTACAATCAGACAGGAACGACGCAACCTTTGTTAAAACTATAAGTGTCAAAATGTTATGGAAGTTGTAATTATTGAAATTACTGTCATTTTACAATTGTACTATAGTACTGACATAAGTTATTGATATCAGTATGTGATAATATGGTGTGAGTGGAAGCTATATTGATTTTTTTTTTTTAAATGAGGGTAACACACACACAACCTGTTTATGCTCGACAGTAAGTCCATATCATGTCTTTATTTACATGTTTTTAGAAATATTATATCTCTATGGATCTATTAAAATGTATCATTTTTAACGATATTGTGGTACATTGGGCTAAGAGTTAATCGATTTGAAATATTCTTTAACGTTAGGCAACTTGTATTTCATGCATGTTGGCAAGGACAGAAAAATCTTCCCACAGACTTCAGATTTCACACACAGGCAGGCTTTGAGCTGCCGCTTACCTTTAGATATATGATAAGACCTGCGATTGCAACAGGTATATGCTGAAATACCTGACTCCATCACTCCAAAACACAAAAAATAGGCATGTGAACTGATTCTAAAATGAGATGAAATAGCTCTTACATTGCAGAAGTGTTTAAGTAGTCTCGCTATATAGCAGCTTCAACATATAGAAGTTTCAAAATGTCACCTTATTTCCATTCTTGCAACACTTTTGGTGGTAGTTTTAGTCTATATCATACTGGCGGTTACGATTGCACATTCTACTGCCTTACTTGACACATGATAACTTGTATGTGTGTTTAAATCATAGTTCGTCATAATTTATTTAAGTTGGAGAAACTGCACACGCATTGTTGCTAAATACTTTTCCTCGAATCTTTCTAAAGACCAGCTGACGGACAAATTGGTTTGAAATATAAGCACAAGACCGAGTAGCCCTTTTGACAAAATAACAGCAATTCTTGGAAGTTAGGCCTCGAGTTTGTAGTTGTATTATAGCTCCAAATGTTAAAGGTAGACTACCCAGAGCTCGTGAGCACTATGGAGTTGTTCAGTGTACCAAAAGTGTGTCCCTCTATCTCCATTCACAGGTTTGTGTCAGACCCTGCAAAACGGACCCCTCAAAGTTCTCTACACCAAACTCGACAGTACAGCGAATATTGAATGTGACTGTTTCAACATCACCTGTGACTCTGGCTACTGGTTCCGCAGCATCCCCCAAGATAAGAAAGTAGAGTTCATCGGCAATTGTAACAACGCTGAGCGTACCAATATGAATAAAAATATAAGTTCACGGTTCACACTCCACAAAAAGAGCTCGTCCTTTTCGCTACGCATCGTGAATGTGTCACGAGAGGACACAGCGATTTATTCTTGTGTTCTGAAGGACAGGAAAAACAACGAAATGTGGAAACCTGGGACTCTTTTTCTACCAGGAGGTTTGTATCCTGAAATCTCAAATGTTTGAGACTAAATGTTAAATGTCAGGCAGCACTGTGAATTCATCTGACAGGTAGAGGACTGATTGATTTCAGGTGCTCAATGCAGATCTGAACCAAACCTCTGCATTTTAATCTGTTGCAGTAAGGTATTCAACACATTATACTGATTGTAAACTGAAAATTTTGAGTTCAGATGATTATATGCCACGATATTTGTAATGTAACTACCACGGCCCGAGTTTGAGTTTGTCCAGGCAACTTTGTCTCACGTCTCCCTCTATTCTAATTAAAATGGGTTTACTTATTTATGGGTTTATTTTAAGATGTACTGTACCTCTCAGGACCGGAGTGCTATTAGTCCTGACCAAAAAAATAATTTGCTATGAAGTTTCTTATTGTTTGTCTCGCTCATCTGGTGCGGCAGCCTATTTCAAGCATGTAGACTAAGTGGACTCTCTGAACTACCTCAGTAGCACAGTGACTGCTGTTATCGCTTTTGTTGAGACATATATGTAACAGCCATGCATGATAATTATGGTACATATGTTTCTTTCGACCGTGATTGAGCACTTCTTTTCCAGATTATGGATAAACAAGAAAATTACATCTGATAGATACAGTAATTGAGTTTATCCTATTTATCTTGATATGTCTATAGAGTTTATTAATCAATACGTGAATATCTTTGAGCTGAAAAGGAAAAGACTGGCGAAAAACTGTCCGCTGGCCTAAGAGGACTCTACTAGAGAGAATCTGAGCGGAGATACTGGTCACAATCATTTCTGACGCTATTTAATGTGCGCTTGGAAAGCATCAAGCTGGATGAACTCATTGCCAGAGCAGAATGATAGGGAACAATCTCATCTGTATCACAAAGTGGTTGTTTAGTCTTAAATGTCTTTTGTTATCACATCTGTCCTATATATTACCTTTTTTAAAAGTTGCTTTCATGTTTCGGTTTACCAAAGACCATTTTCTACTCTTGTCAACAACAAGTTCTATTTTATTTTATACTGTTGACGGGTAGTGCTTTAATTTCTCTTAAAAAGATTCTTTACATTCTTTACCTGACAGTGACCCCTACAACGTCACCTCCTACGACGACAGCTAAAAAAGTTGTAAAACGAGTCTGTAGATGCAACAAGAGTTCTTCACAGGGTAAGTTATTAAGAATTTCTCATTAAAAGAAAAAGAGCACTTGTATGTATACTGTATAGTGTGTTGCTCTGTGAATATATGCATTATAAATCTTGTGTACTGTATCATATTGTGATGATGTGAAAGCAATACAAGTTTTCTACAGCCATTGTGAGGTTGTACTGATGGTATTCAAGAAGACAAATAAAGCCATGCACTATGTATGTGTGTTTGCTCCAGATGGCTGCGACTCACTGATTCTGTGGTCGTTGGTTGGATTAATTGCGGGACTGGCTCTAGCGATCATCTGTACGCTGTATTACTTCAGCCGTAAGTACTCCTCCAGTTTAATGCACTAAATAATGTGAATTCAGGAAGAGGAAATCACACTGTTTGTAGAGAATCATTCAAAGCGATGCACCAAATTCTCAGGAATTCAAACCATTCACACAGCTGTCATGCTTTGAAATGTATTTGAATGAAAAGACCATTTTTTCTTTTGTTATAACATGTTCTTGCGTACAGGGCTGCCCAAAAAATGTCGGCACCGCTTTGCAAAGTAAGTAGATTACTACAGATGGTCAAAATAGCTGTTATATTTTCTGTATAATACAAAATATTCCTTGGATTCTTTCATTTTGCTTCTTCAGTTGTATATGTTGTAATTGACCAATAGTTTAATCTCTTTCCTGTTATTTTTTCCATTAAGGACGAGGTAGAAGACCTGAAGCCCTCCATCAGCAGCTTATATTTGGCTCAAAGTATGTACCTTATGTGCGTAATGTAATACGTTTATGAAACATAATAAATATATATGTTTGATATTTATCCCCATACAAAATGTTTTCAGCTTAAAGTAAAACAGAGAAAAGAAGTTGTGTATGCTGTAGGAATATGAAAAAGCTTTCATAACCACTAACACTTGCTTCTGTGATTGCAGCGGTGGAAGTGCTTAACTTAAGCTGGCGTCCAGTGGACCATAAAGAACATGATTCACTTTGAGGATCTGCGCTGTTCACAATGCGTCATGTTTATTTACAGTGAAATGTTTGCTCAGCCTCAGCTCGGTTTCATGTTTTCAACAGCAGCCATCTAACATATTGTAATATTTAGACTGTTTTTGTTACAAATATCATAAAATCAGTTCCACCAAGTTCAGTCCTAAATTCTGTGCTGTAATTTGTCGCCTATAATATTTTTTGAGTTGTCAATTAACTGTTTTTATCAATACGCAGGTTATATCATTATTATAGTTATATCATAAGTACTTTTTTCAATTCAGCCGGATCTGTAGCTTTGGTTTTTAGATTACAACAGGACAGTGCTTTTTTTCAGAGCTCATATTGTGATACAAATGTGTTGTGTACTTCAACAGAAATCTAATTTGTATTTTTACATTCAAAAAGCAGGCAGACCACAAAACAGATGGATGGAGATACAGTATTGTTATGTGTTTTGTTCTGTTCTGTAATTATCTGTGTGTCTTTTACAATATTTGTATGCATTCTGTTCACATATATATATCTTAAATAAAAGAGTCAAGTTCATTTTTTAAAATGCTGCATAAGTCTGTTAAATAAAATTGTGTATTTCCAATCAATCATTGTGGCAGCAGACTTATTTTGATGAGTGATGGAAACCATTGCATTATCTGTTAATAAAGGCACCCAGAAGCAAATATCCTTTTCCCGCAATGATACAGTGTGCCTTGTACATACACAGTTACCCACAGACTTGAAATGCTGTGTATCTCTAATGACAGTTATGACTTGTGCACAGATAATTAAAATAACTCTGTTGTCTTATGTTTCAAAATGTTTGTTGTAGTATGTTGTACATCTAAAAAACGTCTGTGCGCACATCTATGAAAGAGAAGAGAGGTTTGGAAGTGGGTGTTGTACTTCCATTGTCAATATTGTGTTTGGCGGAAGATGAGTAGGTGAGTGACAGGGTTTGGTTTCTTGCTTTACTTTTGATGTGTAAACTTACATCACACTCAGTTTCTGTTCAATTGCCCTCATTATATGCTAGCAGACTTTATTGTTAAAGTCTTTTTCAGACAACAGTAATTGTATGGCTAAGTGAGTATCTCTTGCTCTCTCTCTCTCTCTCTCTCACAACTCAGGCTACACACATGCACACCTGTGAGATTGAGAAGTGTAAAGAAACAACTGTGTTGGTGGTTGTTCGGGTCTCAAGGAGTGTGCGCGACCCTTTCCTGTGTGCTGGAGAGAGAGGAGACAGAGCCATGTTCACTTAGATGCTATCGCTTCGCTCAGCTTTTGAGCTCTTCATCTAATCCCTGAAACAAAAAGACCACAAAAATACCACAGACCGAACCACAAGCACAGAGACACAGAGAGAGAGACAGCGTTACAGTTTTGAAATGAGAACACTGGAAGAAAAAATGAAAACTTTAAGACAGCTTTTTGTTGGTGTGTTTTATTATACATGATATAATACAATGTAGATTGCAGTCCAATTACAAAATGCATTGAAACACATTGTAAATGACTATACACATACAGTATATGTGTGTGTAAAAGTGTGTGATGGGGCGGCAGGCAGGTGGGGCTAGGGAAGGGTCGTTCATGTATTCATTTATAATTCATGGTAAAGCAAAGGGTATTAAAGGGAGTTTCAATGATGAAATAAATACATTCAACAGTTAACAGTGGTTACATTAAAATAACAAAATCAAACAAATGCTGTATCAACACTTTTCATTTTTTAAACTGCTGTTTTGTTGTACCATATACATACACAAACAAATGAGTCTACACTTATTTAGGAACAGTTACCCCTATTAATATATTTTATTGGACAATCGGTTGGACAATAATAGAAATATTAGAAACATGTCTCAGTATAATGTAGTGCAGGTTCAACAGCACCACGAGCTCTAGCTCTAGTCTCTGTAAAGCCCACACAGTTGAAACACAAACCTGAGCATCATAAAGGAACTATCTATTTCAGGGCTGTTGTATTAGACGACATTAGCTAAATATAAGTTGAAGTGATTATCATCATCCTTTGTAAACGTTTGAGGAAATAATTTGTTCATATCAGTTGCAGGAAATCTGTAGGTAGTCTACTGCTGTAGGTAGCAGCAGTAGACTTGTAGATCGTTTGTTACAGGGCTTTGAAGTCTGCTGTTTTCTGATGATAACTAGAGATGTGTGTTATTAAAGCTATGTAAAAATACTATACTATACCTTACATGTAAACTATCCACAGCATATTTTGGTAACCGTGTGTGTGTGTGTGTGTGTTGTATCGCACCAACCTCTGATGAATATATACCACAAAATTAACGTGGACGTTTTTATTGTTGCTACCTGCTGCCAAGTCAAATTCAACTATCTGTTTAAAATGTAAAACTTAAAGGGAAACACTAAGGCATAGTTATCTCAGTGTTTGAAAGTTTAACAATTTTAATTTAGATTTTAACCCGTTGATTATTTTCATTTAACCTGTATTTTACCAGGAAGTCCCATTCAGATCAACGATCTCTTTCACAAGAGAGATCTGGCCGAATTAGCAGCCGTGCAGAAAACACAGTGTATTAAAAATACAACACATGATATATAAAAAAACACAATAAAACAAGAGCAGCTAATATGCCCTACTCTAATTAGATTCCTTGTTGATGTTAACTATAAATTGTATGTGAAGGTGTATCTCAGGGAAACAGAAACAAACAATAGCAGAACAGATGTTGAAGTGGAATATCATGCATTAATTACATGACTGTAAAATGTAACTTCTGATATATATTACGTCTTACAAAAAAGATGTGAATTTCATATGATATCACATATACGATAACAGTTTACATGTGAAATGTGAGACTTCATAATGAAAAAGAAAAATCTCTCCTCTGCTATTTTTTTGGCAAGAGCAAGTTTACACATGACTGAGTATAAATAATACATTTTAACAACATACAGCAGTCTGTATGTCAGTTCTGTAGACTCACATTTAAAGCCATTACATTTAAATGATGCAACAAGAAAACACACAAGCATAATATAAAAGCAGTCATAAATGGTAACCATGTTTGACTTCAAGTACATGTATGTTAAGCAACAATACTGATCCAGTGATGAAATCCTGCAGAAAACATATTGTGTAATATGTCAGATTGTGCTTTATGGGATCAACTGTCACAGGATATGGTAAGAGTTGTATGTTTCTAGATTATCTAAGTTAACAATCAAAGTCACAATCAGGTCGAGAGAGAGGGTCCACTGGATCACTACCCTGTGTACAGTATATCCACATATGGAACACTGAATTAGAGTACATTTCCCTTGTTCATCTATACCATGACACATTTTATGCATTAAACATAAAATTCCAATGTAAACCTATTTGCCAACCTAATCTCAGCTTTCTTTTCAAAAGGCAATTCAAGCTAATTTAGTCTAGACATTATTTGTCCAAGACCAAACATACACAGCACCATCCTAACAGGAAGTCTTGGTAACATAATAATAATAATAAGAAGACATTATGATGTACCAAATTGCTCTATTTCTGAGCCCTCCATTTCTACTTACTTCTCTTGATGCTCTCGGTTTCCTTTTCACAACTCCATGTCTCATAATGCCTGAAACTGCCAGTTCAGCAGCAGAGCAGTGACAGGTGAGCTGAACTGATGAAATAGTTAACAAACAACTGGTGTTGATGCTGATTTACTGGTATTAATTCTGCTGCTGCTTTCAGAATGGAAGTATAACTCCTATTTTAATGTCAAGTTATTTCGGTGTTACTGCACAGGGTCCTCTCTTTCTCACTGGCTTCCCCTGGTCGCCCACTGCATACATCCACACACACACCAACACACAAATGTAAGTTTCAGGTTGGAGACCCCCTGTGTGACTAAGATAGGGAAGCCCATGCAGGTGTGTTTGTGAGTGACTCAACCCTGAAACAGACAGATGGAAAGCTGAAGTGGGCTAACTGAGAGCATTTTGACTAGGTCTTCCCTCTATCAAAGAATTATCAACAGAATCCCCTGCTTACTGAAAACCATGCAAAACCTGAAACCGACACGGTTTCCATCACGGTTTCATTTGAAATAAATGTCAAAGTGATTCATGGAAAACAAAAAAGCAAAAAAGTTAACTTAATAATTAGCATTTGAATTTTCATGGAATCGTGAGCTGGTAAAGAAAATACTGAGCAGCACATTTCAAAAGAACACAATATTGTCTCTTTCTCTCTGTTAGTTTCGGTTTGTCTCTCTCCTCCCACCCATGGAACAGATAAAAACGCCCACAACAAAGCAAAATGTCAATGTGCATTTGTTGCCCATTACTAAATCGGTGCACTTACTTTCCATCACTGAACAGGAAACAGGACAGGTCTTGAGTTGTGCCATAGCTACTGTTGCTCTCCTCATCAGTGCTGAAGGGAGTTTCACTTAAGTAGTGTTAGACACAATTTCACATGACAATTATTAATGTGTCATTGCCAGGCCTCTCTGAGGGGCAGGCCACACAAAACTTGATTATTGCTCGTTTAGAAGCTATGGTGTGTGTCTTTGCTGACCATGTAATTTAGCACTTATTTATGAACTATTTATGGAATATTATTTTTATTATTTATATAGTGTCTTATTTTTAACTGACAATTTGAATGTTAATTATGCACTGTTCCCTTTTTTAAAGTGTTTTGTAAGTGTTGTGAAACATTATTTGGTTTTTATGTACCTGCATAAAGAATGACAAAGTGAAACGAAATGTAAAATTCAGATTTAAAACTTGGGTCTCACTTTAAGTTTAGGTAATTGTCACTAATGGTTGTGCTAATATTTTACATTCCAGTTCAGTCCCTGATTTCCACTGTAGGGCTGTACGAGTTCTAAATCTCAAACATAATCACTCAGACACTTTTGACAGTTAGGGTGATAATGTTTCGGTTTTCTTTACTCTCAGGAGACCTTAAAATGCCCCATGGACATTACGTGTCTCTCACCAGCTGTATTGTGTGTACAGAGGTGGGAGGTGGGAGTATTTGTGGTTTATTACTGTACTAATTTTTCAGTACATTTTTCAGGTATCTGCACTTTACTTGAGTACTATTTATTTTTCTGATGACTTTTTACTTTTACTTCCTACATTTGAACACAAATATCTGTACTTCCTACTCCTTACATTGTCAAAACAGGCTCATTACTTGTTTCAACCTCGGTGACATTATAAAAAGAAGACACGACGTGCAAGTGATAGAAAACCAATCTTGAGCGGCTGCCCACGTCAAAATACGCTACTGAAAGTCCCAACAATGTGTGCAGACAGTGCAGGAATATGACAGCAGCAGGAAGACTCAGACCATAAAGAGTGACATAGTGAGGTGTGACATCAGCCATTGAGATGTATTGGAGCCAGTTTGAAGCGCAGGATTGCTGCTTATATTCAGCACTAATTTTTTCCGTTTTGAGCCAGGACCTTTCAGAGGCATTTCATGCTCTGGAAATAGCTACGGCCTGCTACTTTGGGCTGAAAGGGAACACGAAGTGTAGCAGACTCTGGCTAAGGAGCTACCTTAGTTACATTATTAGTATCCTAATCTAGTAACATTAAACTTACTGAAACATATAGCAACAATAGTCTGACTCAGTCCCAGAGCTGGTGAATGAACTGTCAACACCCACATGGCAGACATCAAAGCTACATTAAGTCTCGCGATTGAAACCAAAATGACTTGTTGAGAAAATGTTTGACTTAGTATTTTTATTTTTTTTGAATGGGAGTCAATTGGAGACAGGGATTTTTTTTTGACCCAGCATCTAGTGGGCATAAATGGTATTACACTTCAAGATACTTCTGAATTGGCTTTATAATAATACTAATAATAATACATTTTATTTATAAAGCACTAAATTCAAAGTGTTTAGTCTTTAGCCTCAAGCCATGGTAGTTGTTGTTTGGTATTGTGTCACCCAGGTATATCGTCATGCCCAGGCATGAGACAAGCAAAACAGGGAAATACTATTAAAAAACTGCTCTATAGCTTTACTAGAGGTCAAAACCTCCACAGGTTGCCTTTAATATTGCTATAGATGGGTTTCCCTTCTTTATGTGCTTTTTACATTTGCATATTAAAAAAAAATGAGGTAGAAAAAACAAAACAACCAAAAAACTATTTTAGCAAATAAATGATGACATACAAGATGTGTATGATTTAAATATCTCTAAGCCCTCTGGGCAGCATATAGTTGATGCAGTACTATTATCAAAATTCTTCAAAAAGCAAGAAGTTGTGATGTTAGCTGCTCTGTCCATCATTCACTCCATCGCCAGGATTTGTATCGCATCCCATCATGGATGAACTGAATACAGCGTTAAAGGCAGGGCCCAAATAAAACAATTCCTGCTGTAGAGAAATAACCTGGATGAAAACATACTGCACATGGCTGACACAGCTAACTTCTGGTTTAGCCCTCCAGCTAATTTGAATAGGGATAAAACAATGTGTGTGGTTCTTCTGGTCTTTCAAAATATGATCAGACTGAATAAATCACATTTTTTGTAGTGATTGACAACCTCATTACATTGTCCCATCATCTTTGTGGTTTACTCGATCAGCACCACCAACTGTTTACTGCCATGCACTTATATATTAATATTCACAGAACAGTAGTGGATGAAAAAACATGTTAATATACATTTTATTGTATCGATTTTCTGAATGATTTGGATGAAAACCTGACTTATCTGACTGTTAACCATCTTATCCATCATTTTACTTATTTTACACATGAGAACCAGTTCCCTCGTCATGAGGAATACTACACAGCCTCTGAAGACACTAAGGTCTTCTCTGGAAGCAGCTCTTCTGAGAAAACAACTCTGGTGATGTCATTGTAGTATAAAGTTTCCGCTTCAAACTTTAGTGGCCTGTAAAGCATCAAATAAAAGAGGGAGCAGCAGCAGTTTGATAACTCATGGTTCAGTCATTCACAATGACGAAAGCTATAAATACCATATATAATTGCCATATAAATTGCTGCCATCAAGTGGTTACAGGTTTTATCAAGCTGCAGTGACGTAAGATTGTGATAACAGGGTTACACAGTGGGTGTTGGGTTTGGTTAGCTGTGCAAAACAGATGAAACTTCTTCCACTTTAGTACATCAGTGCCATGCTTAAACACATTTGAGCTACTGCACAACTTGACAGGTTTATTTCAATGATGTCTATTGGAATGATACAATCAACAACTATATTATTAACCATATACTTCTTTACACAAATTTACATTTTATATTCTGTAAAAACTAATTTTTTGAGTACCAACTGGCCCAGAGTAAATGACAAAAAGTCACACATAACATGTATTGGTATGCTAGAACTCTGTAATACTTCCTGATGATGGTCTATACCCCACCCTGCCTTTTGTCTTCCGAGATGAGAAACCAGATCAGCAGGCAGCTCATACTATATACTGTTCATGTCTTTCTGAAGACAATAGCCTCTATGAGATCAGTGTGCATTTAAACATGAACATTATTTTCTATCTATTTATGGACTTTTAAACTCAGATTTAATTAAATTTGCTGCACCAAGAAGAAATTTCACCCGTAATATCAACACAATTTCATTTTTGTAATGATCTTCTATGAAGCAACAGCATTTAGGAAGGAGGTCAACGTCAAAATCAGCAACAGTGCAGAGTAACTGTTGCTGGCAGTGATTGAGTGTCTCATTAGGACACATAAGCCATAGTGGGTCACTTGAGTTTATCCAGTCAAATCATGTGATCAGAGGTGTACTATTAGATTTTTTGCAGAAAATAGTGTAGAGCCATTTGATGGGCTGCTCTTCTGTTACTCTTCCTACTCCATCCTGTTCAACATACATGCTGTGCACTGCTTTTCGGATGCGGGTCGTGTTATTCGATGCCTCACACCAGAGGCAAAGGAGTGATATGTGCAGATCGGTGGGCTCCACTTCAAACATGTTGGCAGACCACGACCGTGTTGCAGGAGGTCTCTGCAACACTCCGCTGCATGGATCCCATTTGACACAGTCGAGAAGAAGGTTACAGCTGGGGCGTGGTTTGCTATCTCTGTCAATGATCTTCTATACAGCAGCCTCCAACAAACACCACCAAGACGTGTTTGGCATCAATTGCCTTGTCGAAGATTAAAAAATGGACCAAAAGTGGATTCATATGCTGATGATGCTGGTGTTTTATCAAGGTAAGTTCATTAAGTAAATTCTTAAAAGTGTTGTGTGATAGTTTTTTTTAAGTGTTCCCTGATATGTGTCTTATAGTCTTGTGTGAAAACAGAGGGGTGGGTGATATTGCTCCTATTTTATCACAACTTTAGGGGTGAGCTCAGGAGTTGTTGTAGACGTGACACCAAAGGAAGGGGATCCGGTTGAGATATCGTGTACTCCTCCACTTGGGGGCACCTTGGTCATCTGGCTTCGAGTCCTGGACACACCTGACGTTGAATTCATAGGATCTTTCGCACCGTCAAGCGGGACTGAGAAGGAAAAGATCCCTGACAGATTCGATATCTCAAAGGCTTCCCACGATAAACTAACCCTGAGGTCATTCAAAAAGAACGAGAGCGGCATTTACACCTGTGCGACTCTCAAAAGTAACGCACTGCATTTTGGCCGATTAACCCGACTGGTTGTAGGTGAGTTTCGTCCTATAAGTATGTACTACTCTTCTTATGGTAGACGCTTTTCAGTAACACTACACTTGAAATCTTTCTTAAAAAAAAAAGCTCAAATCGTGACTGTAGCACCGCCGATCACCACCTCCAAAAAAGATGAAGCCAAGACCACCACAGCGTGCGTTTGTAATACTTCTACTAAGTCAGGTAAATGCTCATCACTGTCACTCCAGATCACAGTCCTGTCTAGTGTTATTATCAGCTGGGAGGAGAAATGGTTGGTCATTTGTTTTTGCACGTGCAACAGGGGGAAGCGGTTTTTCCACCTTTTGTAATCCAATCATACTGGGCGCACTGGCTGGCAGCTGCGGCCTTCTTCTGCTGCTCCTCATCATCATCAGCGTGTACTGCAGCCGTAAGTTCATATGTGACATCTTTAACCCAGAAGAGACTCCATGGAGGAAGTTGAATTTTATTTTTAGACAATAAATATGCAATCATTAAATCTTATTTTTATTCTACAAGATTTCCTCAGAAATGTTCAGTCCATTTTTCTGCTTTACTAGATTTAAACGTTTTTTGTTTTTTGTTTTTTTGTTTTATTGCAGTCACATGTGATGATTTGTAATATTTTTATCTTTTGGTTTACTGTAGGAATAAGGACCCGGAGATGTCCACATCATTACAAAAGAAAGTAAGTTTTGTTTTTAAGTTCTCTCTCTTTAAAAAAAAATCTATAATTGTTTTTGCATTTAGGGCCGTAGCCAGAATTTTTAGAAATACTGAGGTCCTTTGTCCTCCTAACAACGCCCCCAACTCACCTCAGACATCAAAGAAATGTAAATATGATTTTTGCGTAATTATTCAGATTTTTCATATTTATGTATTGAGTTGGATCTATAAGTTTTAATTGAATAGGAAATCAAGTGCTCATAAACCAGTGAACTAACTCAACTCTGACCTACACAACTATCAGAGTGTGTCTCTATTGTCTCTATAATGTGTGCCATATTAAATAGTTCTTTCCACTACTCTTTCTACTAAATGATTACGAAGTTCCAGGCCCATAAAATAACCTTTACATGATAGTGACTGCTGTTTCCTTATCTGAACTGAGTCACTCAAATAAGCTATTCATTAATCATTAATCACTAATCATTTTTAAAAATATTGTTACTTGTTTATCTCATATAGGCCCCGGACGCCAGCTCCTGGAAAACAAATGATGGCCAACAGACACGTTTAATGTCAAAGGTGCAGTTTCACAGTCCATGCTATTTTACAGCCATGTGTTCTTGTTGCAGAAATCATTTTTCATCATCAATTTAACGACAAATTCATGGTAAATAATTTGTTGTCACCTTGTGTGCGATAGAAAACACGAAAGTGTTTAAATTGGTTGAAGTGTTAAACACAGTAAGTTGTTTTTAAAGTTCTTTAGTGTCAGCATTGAGTTTTAACTGCATTGTGGTTAGACGGCCGGCAGCGCAGCGCTGTTTGTACACATGCACATTTAAGTCTTTATCAAACTGCAATGAAATATGATATGAGATGTTGAGTGATCGGATTACCATGAATGTTGAAAATATAAATCACTTAAATCCTGAGAATATTTGCATTTTATGAAGTTAATGCAAAAATTGCACATAAGTCATTTTACTTTTCATTCCATTAATATTTTCAGTATTATCCTTTCAAGAGCTGATTTATACCCTGTTTATTTTTTGAAGCATACTGTCTATACTGTGAAGACTAGGGTTGAAAATGATACTTTGTTTTTAGTTTTTAGTTTTTGTTCTCCAAAATGACATTTCTGTTCCTTTAATTCTGTGGTCTCAAGTACAATAAAATTTGTATCAAGTTTTGTTTTCGGTTTTTTAATTTTTTTAAAGGATGTACAATATATTAGAGTTCATCCATTGTCTGTGTTTTTTTTTTTTTTGATATATTGTGTAAAATAAAATATGACTCAGACAATCTTTCTTGACAGCAATGAATTGTATTCATCTTTATTTATGTTCCGTATTTCATTTTACTAAAATAATGCATAAAACCAGCCTGTTTGCATCTCCATCAGTCATTCAGGGTCTTGGCACTAAAATATAAAGTTTTACATAATGCGCAAGACATTTGTCTTGTTGTAAGCCTTCCGAGTCAAAAGGGAAGTGGGCTGTTGAGTGAAAAACCACTAAGTCTGGAGTAAAGAGAAGTGCTATAAAGCAGTTTGTCTAGTTAAAATCCCCCTGCTATTCTCAGAACAATTGATTGTATTTTAATGCTGTACTTTGCACTTTTCTGCTGCTTTTCATCTGCTTCTGTTCCTTATTGTAAGCACTGAACTAAACCAGACTCTACATACAATACAGCAACTACTACTCATATTGTTACATTGTTTTTTTGTTGTTTTTTTAAATTAGTTTTCCCACATCTAAAATATCTCTCATATCTTTTGACTCACACCCACACAAAACTTTTGTCATGAAAAAAAAAAAATGGGGGAAATTATTGTGATATTTGACTTTACAGTTGAAAGAAAAAGCCCTTTTGTAAATTATACAGTGTTATCTTATATAGAGCAAAAAACTTTTTTTTTCTTTTTTTTCTTTTTTTTTACAGTATACAAACGAAGGCAGTAACCACCTTGGTTCGCAAAGTGCACTTTGAACACCAGTATTTTTCTTCCTACAAGGCCAAATACATACAAAAGACCCTCTTCTTGACAGATATTTCTCTACACAAAGTAAAATGGCATTTGCAAAAAAGCTCTCAGATACAGAATGAAGCAGAACACCTCCTGAAAATCCTCCACATATTTAATAATGTAAACTATGAGTTGTCCAAAATAGAAGCAAACTAAGCTGTACACTAGTGTCTTAATGGCATGTGACCACACCATAGTAGAAAACTTGGCTTTTCTGTATACATCAAGATTGCACAAACCTCCCGATACTATACACCCACTCCATACAGCTCCCACACAAGCTGACAGGCACCACTGCTCCGACCGCACAGCAACATCACAACCCCACCAGGTTGAGCTGACTGCTGCGTTGTGATGTTAGTGTGTCGATGGAAACATAGAAACTGTCAGCTGAGATGCACACGCAGGACTCTGTCGGGCAACGCCTTTCTTTCCCAAACTCACACAACACACCAACCAGCAAAAACAAAAACGGTGATCACTTGTGTTAAACTCTTCTCTCTTCTCACATTTTCCATGCGTTCATCACTTATTCTTCAAAAAACATCTCTTTTCATTCTCTCTAAAGGCAGAAACAAAAAGCTCATACTTGACTACGTGTGAAACCGAGAAAGTAAGGCACTGCACTCAGAGCCGTGCGTGTGTGTTTTTGTGTTTGTGTGTGTGTGTGTGTGTGTGTGTACGTGATGAGCAAGTGTTATGGGCATGTCTACATTTGTCTTTGATCCAGTCAGTATACATTCTTGACGATTTAGAAAAATAGAAAGATCATCCAGAGAGCTTCTCCCTCATTGTGGCCTCTGGACGACCAATTGCACCGACAACCTGCAACATGAGACACATTCAGCAGTCAGTGAGAAGCTGAGGACACTTGCTTTTTTTTTTTTGTCTTTTTTATCATTTAAAATTGTGCAAAAAAATGCCAGCAAACCTTACCGAGTGGTCTAGCTCTTGCCTCCCTGCTTCGTAGATGTTGGCACAACGTCTGAGCTTAGCTGGGCAGATAACACATCAGTGGCAGATGGCTCATCTGCATGGTGTTTCTGTAACACATGGTTCAACATTTTTAAAAACAAATATAACTTATATACATAAAAAAAGAAGAAGCAGGATCTCTGCATGCAATAATCATACAGATTTTCTGTAATTATTTGGGGGAAATGAACATTAAGCAAAGCAAAGAGAAGAGAGTGTATGACATGCAGCTGTGTGCACCACTAGTGGGGATTGTTCTGGTTTTGGTTTAGATAAGCGCTCTGTTTCATTTTGTCCAATGTCCAATTATAATGCACATGCAACATAATTACAGTCTTCATGCAGCATGCAGTTTGCTTACTTTAGACCTTGACTTTGACTTGCTCTTGCCCTGTAACAAAGGTGACACCTTGGTTAGGCTGAACAACTCCACATTGCTCAGTGAGGGTGTGACCGCTGATACAGTAAAGTAAACAGCCTACAGAGGGCGCCACATGACAGCAAAAACTAAATGTGTGTAACATCCATAACCTTTCTTATTAACTGCCATTAATCAATAGAAGGTTTTTACTATTACAAAGATTTTGATTCAGTTCATTGTTCAGTTACTCATTAACTTTGATTTGATCAAACATACATCCTTGTCTTCCACAGATGTTTTTACCTTTGGTTTGTCTGTCTTAGGTTTGAACTCTGGGGCGTCTGGGAGCAGGGTGCTCGACAATGAGTCCAGGACAGGACCAGCCATTGGCTGACAAAGAAAATATAGATTAATAAAATAGACAAACTTATTCGACATCATCAGGTCACTTTCTAAATAAATTTCACATTGGAACATATGGAATATATTATTTGTTACACCTGTACTTTTGCTGTTATGATATTAGGTTAACTTGTTTTTCTGCTACCTTTAGAGGTTCGGAATCCAGCACAGGAGGTTCCAACTTGGTTGTGGCTGGTGCTGCAGGCTTTGGATCAGAAGAGAAGTCACTGGACAGCAGATCCAGGGCAGTTGTGTCATCCATAGTGTTCTACAGAGCCAAGGAAGTTAGAAAAACCTAATTCAGTCTGCATGTTGAGTCTATGTGTCATTTTATCGTCACTGTACTGTGTAAGGGACTCACCTCCTTAGGTGCTGCTGTGGGCTTTGCTTCAGCCATTTTCTTGAAATAAAATGAACATACATTAGACACATACACACACGTACAGACTGCAAATACTGTAAGCAGGTCCTGGCATGTCCTGAACACCCTCACACAGTACTTTAGCAGAGGATTGGCAGATTAACACCCTGCATATACTTATTCACATAGAGAACAACTTCCACTTCCTTTATAATATTACAGTTGAAAATGGTGTATCAATATTTTTTTAAATCTCTCAAAACTAGATTGACCATTATCTTTTTTTCTTATTTTCTACACAAAACATTCACCAGCACTGTGACTCAAACTCACACACAGCTGCTTGCCAAAACTCAAATTAAAACAGATTTGATTGTTTTAGATTGGAAATGAATCACATTGATTTAGTCTGCAGTCCTTAGATTAAAGCACACAAATGTCATACAGAGTCTGCAAGCATCTCTATCTGTCACATGTTGTAATAATTCAGCTCAGACAGTATTCATACTGTACAAATGTAGAAGTCTACTACCTTGCGATCTTCCTCTGTGGGTCTGTACTCTGGAGGCAGCGCGTCGTCTCTGTCTCCCATCTTAATCAGCTTCTCTTCAACTACCTTCTTCTCCTGCAGCAGATTAAATTGGTTCAGCGGAAGATTGTTTTTATGAGCACTCTAAATGTGAAAATATCATCTGCTTCCTTTCTTTTTATCATGATATGCTTGCTACCTCAACAATGTCTTTGGTAGAAACAGGGGTGGGCTGAGGGGTGGGCTTGATATCTTTCAATGTGTCTGACAGAGCATCCAGAGCATCCAGAGCATTATCTGCATCTGTTAACATCTGAGTACAAACACACACAGGCAAAAAGTTTCAGTTTGACTGTAGATACTGTCATTAAAAAAAAAAAAGCTTCAGTTATGATTGTGTCTTTACCTGCGGTTCAGTTGCCGTGGGAACACGAGCAGCTGACTTCACTGTCGGGGCAAAATCTGCTGCCAAGGAATCCAGAGCAAAGTCTGCAGAGGCCTGAGGGAGTGACACCATGAAAATGTATCAAATCTGGGCACAGTGGGTATCACATTATTACTGCTTCTGTAACCAATAACATATCCACAGTGTACCTGTGCAGGAGGAGCTGAGGGCTTGACAACAGGAGCCTGGACAGCAGGAGCAGATGAGGAGGTCATAAAGTCTCCAGACAAAATATCCAGAGCATCACCAGTATTCATAGAGGGCTGCAGGCAGAAGGGAGGAGACTATTACACAGTACTCTGATTATAACAAATTTCATCGGACGGTGTTTTAAGTATTTTGACAATGTGTGAGCTCTTCTCATTTTGTTGTTTTTTTATGTAAAAACTACATTTCTAAGGAGGGCCTGATTTACTAAAGGCTTGTGTGTGTAAAAACGTGTGCAAACTTGACATCACCAGCAAAAAATATGCAAGCTGATCTACTAATACAGTGCACTGAGGTTTGCGTCTTTCAACTGTGCAAGATAGTATGCGCTGTCCATTTAGTACATTTGCCATAATGAATATGTAATATGGAGCGTTTCAACTCCAGTGTGCAAAATACAGGGAGGAGAAAATGCTAATATGTTATTTAGCACACACATTGAAGCCATTGAAGGGCAGGTATTAACCAGCTGAGCACTGCGCTCAGATGACTTCTGTTACTGTGGAGAGGAGGAGATGGAGGCACAATGACAGAATACGTACAGGATGGAGTTTTTCCACCTGTGTTATAATTTTGGAGTGGCATATTTTTGGTTTTACAAACAGCATTGACTTCGTCACAAATAATCTCCTATATGTGGGTTTTTCTGGTAATATGTGTTTTTATTATAACTCAATATATTAGTTAACCTCTTCCACTAGAACCTGATCACATTTCATTTTGTGCTTGCAGCTTTCTGCTTGTCTAAACTCTCCATTCAGACACGCAAAACCCTCATTTACATACTGCTGTCTCCACCCTGTTGCACCTGTTTTCATTTACACAGTTATTCTTAGTAGATCACCCACAAAACCCACACAAACGAAACGCACAATCTATTGCACTGTGCACGCAATTTAGTACCCACTATTTGGAATCTTAGTAAATAAGGCCCATAGTGTTTCTGTCTCAGACAGAACAATCACACACTGATAGTAAAACGCAGCCTATCTCCATTTTATAGAGTCTATTCTGTGGACTGAGCATCACTCTAAATGAAACCTCACCTCAGGTTTAGGAGCTGGCAACTTTCTGAGTTCCTCCTCATTGAACCTGTACTCTGGGGGAAGACTGTCCTCCCTCTCTCCTACACGCACACCCTTCTCCTTGCTGTGTTTGCCCTCCTGTGAAAAGGAAAACAGGAGGAAATAAGGAATTGTCTGTAAGTTTTTAGTACTGTAAGGGAAAAGCTGTGAGGAAGTGTGAGGACAACACAGTGTGACTGTTACCGAGACAATGTCCTCAGGTCTGAGTTTGGGGGGTTCTGGTTTTGGTTCTGATGCTGGCAACATGTCACCAAGAGCACCGAGAGCATCCAGAGACATTGCACCACCCTGAAAACAAAAGAAGAGAGAACAGCAGGGGTAAAGTAGATTTAAAGAAACATAACATACATTTATCGGCAAACTTTAATATTTACAGTCGAAATAAAACATTAAAGAAAAAGTTGTTTTGTATGCTCACAGCTACCTGATCAGCAGGGAAGATGTCGATCGGGCTATGTCTCTCCAGAGGACAAACTGTTTTCTGCAGTAACACAGGGTCATAAAGTGAGACATGTCGACTGAAAAAAGACTCACTAAGCAGATGCACACAAGAGAAGGACAAAATGGTTCACCTGTGGTGTCTTCTTGGTAGAAGGAGGCACAGGTGCCTGAACTCCAGAAGCTTTAGATGAAGCCACAAAATCTCCAGAAAGTAGATCCAGAGCTGACAAATCCTCTACGTTAGTCTGAAAATCAGAGACAACAGGTTTCAGGGAGAAGACAGTAGAATGTCGTAAATGTTTTATAATGTTCTGCTAGAATGATTTATCCATACATAACACAGTCGATTGTGTCTGCTGTTATGTTAGATCCACAGTGTACCTGTGCAGGAGGAGCTGAGGGCTTGATAACAGGAGCCTGGACAGCAGGAGCTGCTGAGGAGGCCGTAAAACCTCCAGACAAAAAGTCCAGAGCTTCACCAGTATTCATGGTGGGCTGCAAGAGGAGGGGAAAGGGACATGGAGGGAAGAGAGAGAGGAATAGATCATATTATCAGCATCTTACAGTTATTATTGTGTTTCTTTATAGTCATTTTTAAGATCCTTACAGTGACTTTGTCCCAGTCTCACCTCAGGTTTAGGAGCAGGCAGCTTTTTTAGTTCCTCCTCATTAAACCTGTACTCAGGAGGAAGACTGTCCTCCCTCTCTCCTACACGCACACCCTTCTCCTTGCTGTGTTTGCCCTCCTGTGAAAAGGAAGAACAGGAGGAAATAAGGAATTGTCTGATCGGAAAGTTTTGTTTGTTTGTTTTGAGAAGCTGTGAGGAAGTGTGAAGACAACAGTGTGATTGTTTTTGCTCTTACTGAGACAATGTCCTCAGGTCTGAGTTTGGGGGGCTCTGGTTTTGGTTCTGCTGCTGGCAACATGTCGCTAAGAGCACCGAAAGCATCCAGAGACATCGGGTCACCCTGAAAATAGAATAAGATAAGATGGAGTTCATGCTCTGCTGATATGTTATTCATGTGTATTGTTTAAGTACTGGAATAAAATGTCTCCTGCATGGAAGAGTCTCGACACAACCTGGCGAAAGACGACAGACAAGAAACAAGAGAAGGGAAAAAATGCAGAAAAACATTATTTAAAAAAACATCTCCTGTATCCCACCTGATCTTTGGCTTTCTTGTCAGCAGGAGCAGCCACAGGGGGAACTGCAGAGGATTCAACTTTCTACACCAGACAACAGATATGACATTAAGAGGTTGTAGTCTATAACAGCTCTTTAAGTTTATTAATGGTGTTTATGTTTAATTGTGAAATTTAAAGTCAAAATTGCATTGGACCATGATAGTGCATGATTTGTCTTTAAAAACTATAATGGAAATGACATTAAACTGAAGTTTCAGTGAATGGTTGCTGGTCATTTTGCATGAAACTTTAAGCAGGTCTCTGACTTCAGCTCTTCAGTCCAATCTACTGTCAAGTCGCAGAGTTCCCGGTTTCAATGTCAACCATGAGGTAAAAAAATAATATCAGTAAAGCTTTATCCTTCACTGCACAACAAATCTGGTGAAGACTTGTGAAAAGTTACTGAGGTTGATCCAGGCTGAATGTGTGAATTATGAACTTAGATATGTTCACATGTCCATGGAATGTTACACCTCGTATAAACAACAACTGTCTACATAGCACCTTTTTTCTATGATTTCTTTATGGATTTATGGAGGTGTATCCTGATGAAAATGAAAGACTGAGTGTGTTACAATTCAACTTTTTCATGTTAAATTATGTGTTCTGTGATAAATATATAAATGTATTCATATTAGTTTAAGCTTTCCAACATCCGTGGAGCTTGCAGGAAAGGAGGTGTGATTTTGCAGCAGTACCTTGGCAGTAGATGAGGAAAGTCCAGCCTCCAGAGAGAAACCATCTGAGACTTTCTGCAATGACATTAAAGGAGAACATAGATTCTATGAATTTGCTTTTAATGATGTATCTGCTGTTACTAATAATAGATACACAGTGTACCTGTGCAGGAGGAGCTGAGGGCTTGATAACAGGAGCCTGGACAGCAGGAGCTGCTGAGGAGGCCGTAAAGCCTCCAGACAAAAAGTCCAGAGCCTCACCAGTATTCATGGTGGGCTGCAAGAGGAGGGGAAAGGGACATGGAGGGAAGAAAAACAGGAATAGATTATATTATCAACAGGCTACAGTTATTATTGTGTTTCTTTACAGTATTTTTTAGATCCCTACAGTGACTTTGTCCCAGTCTCACCTCAGGTTTAGGAGCAGGCAGCTTTTTGAGTTCCTCCTCATTAAACCTGTACTCAGGAGGAAGACTGTCCTCCCTCTCTCCTACACGCACACCCTTCTCCTTATTGTGTTTGCCCTCCTGTGAAAAGGAAACAGGAGGAAATAAGGAATTGCCTTAAGGTACTGTACTTAGTACTGTAAGGGAAAAGCTGTGAGGAAGTGTGAGGACAGCACAGTGTGACTGTTACCGAGACAATGTCCTCAGGTCTGAGTTTGGGGGGTTCTGGTTTTGGTTCTGATGCTGGCAACAAGTCACCAAGAGCACCGAGAGCATCCAGAGACATAAAGTCACCCTGAGGAGAGAACAGAAGAGGAAGCATATATCTGTCATACATTGTTCAACAGTCTTTGTCCCATGTGCAAAAAAAGGAAGCGGGAAGAAATCATAGGATGGGTGGACAAGGGAGGAAATGACTGTGTTCACACTGTCTCCTGTTTTTCACCTCCATCTTTGCTTTTTTATCAGCAGGAGGAGCGGGACACACGGCTACACGGGGAGCTCCTGCAGGGACTTCAGGTTTCTGCAACAGAGATGAGATACGACAATAAATATCTACAGTTTCAAATATGTATATTGATATCTCAGAGGTGGGAACACAAGCTACTGTACCTTTACAGGAGGTGGTGCAAAGTTAGTGGGGCCAGCAGATGAGGCAGTGACGCTATCAACATGCTTCTATGTATTTAATGTTAGAAAAAAAACAAGATGGGAATTTGTGTAAAGCACTTAGGAATAAACACACACATACAGTATATAAGGCTTCTGTGTACAACTATGGTTATATATGACATGCCAAACTGGTAAATTAAAATGGAGATGTAAACATGGAGGATGAACTAGCAGCTCAGTGTGACATGCACAGTTTTTGAGTGCAATGCCAAGTGTCTGACCTCTTGTTTCTTGGGTGCAGCTGGAGCAGTTGAAGTCATGAAACCAGATGAAAGGGAATCCAGGGCCTCGTCTGTGCTCAGTGGTTTCTGAGATGAAAAACAGAGCATGCATCACCACCAGATGATCAGAGATTTAAAAAAAAAAAAAACTTGAAAAACGTTAGCTGACTGATTAAAGAGCAATAACTCCATGTTACACTCCATGACAATCACGTGATCCTCCACTAGAGGGCATGTTGGACCAAGTCAAAAAGCAAACAAAGGGTAAAATAATGCAAACCAGACTATGTACCCATGGTGGAGGAAAAGAACAGACACACCCTTCACATTCCATGTCGACAAAAAAAATTGAATAATCTCCCCAAAAGGAAACGTGACCAATAAACTTGTTTGATTTCCCAAGAAAACACTACAAACATCAAAAACTAAAAGCACGAAACTCACACTGGAGGAAAACATCTGGGTGGAACAAGTCGTGACACACAGAACCAAAGAAGCTTCTTGCAGGGAAACGTAACAAAGAGGGAGTAAGCTATGATGCAAATGTGGGTGTGTTGAAGTTAAGTAAATAGCTACCTACAAATAGATATTAAAGTGTGTAGCAGATGTATCATTGTGTGACTGTGTGTATCTGGTTGAGAACCTTCATATGTGTGTTTAGGTTTGGTCGGGCAAGAGTCAACCAGCTCTGGGAGGGAAGGTGGGTCCTGTTGTGTTTGCTGAGACAACACCCACCAATGCAATGAAACATTCCCCACTCTAGAGGAACCAGCAGATCATACTCATACTCATACTCTCTGTGTGTGTGTGTGTGTGTGTGATATCTGTGTGTAATATGAGGGTGTGCTCATTTGATTATGTGATAAAGGAAGATTGGAAGATTGTCTGAACTGTATATAGCAAAACTTCACTTACAGGAACATCCTTGGGTTTAACATCTGCAGGAACTGGAGGCTAGAAAACACAAATTCAATTTAGTTAATTGAATTCAGCTTTTTCAAAACAATAAAGTTAAACGCAGAAATAACTCAGGGAGTAAACAATCGTTGCTTTAAAGGGTCAATTCACCCCAATTACAAAACAAAGTCTATATTTTAACATTTTCCACTAATGTGGATGGTTTTGGTTTTGTGTGTCCAGGTTTTGAGATCCAGTTTCTGTCTCTAGGGTTGACTTTGAGAATTTTTTTACTACAAAAAGCCAAACTTCTAAAATGTTAAATCCAAAAACAAGCAGCCACAAGATCTCTGCCTGCATAAAATAGTCTGCATTTGACAAAATTTGGATCCAAATTTGGAAATATTCTGGTTGAAAGATGAATCTGACTCAACATTCAGGGCAAGCTTTCAGGTATGCTACAGAAAAAAACTGAGGTGAAACACTCATCCTTGTTTATCTTAACCCTAAAATCATGAAGGTGAATGGATTTTTGTTTCTGCAACTCAGCAATGAGAGGTAACATTTTAAAACTAAGCTTACTTTTGGATAATCAATTTGATAGGAACTACTTCCTAGTGAAAAAATAGGAATATACTGTTGTAAGAGAGATTTGTCAAATGGGACAAATAACTCTGCTGGCACTCTGTCAAAGTTAAGAAGTGAATCCAAAGAAGTCATAAAATGAAGGAGCCTGGAGAAAACTGACCATATCTTCAAATCTGTAGCCTGGAGGAAGTGTGCTGTCTCTTTCTCCACACTTTTGACCCTTCTCGGAGGTGAGGTCATGCTGTGATACATGCAACACACACAGTTACTCACAGCAGAGCCATGCTGCAAGTCAGCGCAATCCCATACATGCTCAGTTTGAAATGTAATGACTACACACACACACACACACAATGTGCTTATAATGTACCTCTTTGACCTCTGGGCCAGTGTATACAGGCTGTGAGGGTTTGACAGGATCAGCTGATGGTAATATGCTGGCGAGGGCATCAAATGGATCCTCCGAAGCCGCCTGCACATGCAACACAACTCAGCACACTGGAGCAAGCAACACGCTGACATGCTTTTCAAACCCATGACCACAATCTTTACCTGTTTGGCTGTAGTAGCTGCTGTCGGGGGAACCTCCACCTGCACCTGCAATCCAGACACAGACTCAGGACACAGACCTCTATGACATGAAATATGCAGTTTACCAGGTCAAACCACACTTTTCCTCATGAAAGAAAGAGAAGAACCCCAAGACATTTCACAAAAGTTTGACACACATCAGAGTGTCAAATCTCTGCAGGACCTGAAAGCATCTCATGAGCACATTAGTCCTCTATTCAGTTCAACACAGAGAAGGGACAGAAAGCACCAGAGAAATACTCAATGCACCACACAGTGTCCCTTAATCTGCTAGAGAGGCCATGTTGTACAGACAGGAAGTACAGATGATGAAAATATCAAAAGTAGCCTCCACCCTTGTTGATTTCAGGATCATCTACCTTCGTTTTTGTTGGTTTAGCTTCTTCTTTCTTCCCCTGCACAGACATATTTCCAGCCACAGCTGTGGCTGCTGTAGCTGGCTTTGATGTTTTGACCGGATCAACTTTCGGCACACCAGCTTTGACTGTTGTAGTGGCAGTAGCACTCTAAAATACAATGAATTTAAATGTATTATAGATCTGTCAGTAAATGTGAGAAATGGGAGATATTTTCTGAAGAATTTAAGAATATAATAACAGATTCACTGTACACAAGTCAACAAAAACAACAAATGAAAGATAAGACAGAAGGAAACTGTGTTCAGCAGGAGAAAGCCTCCACCAACTTCATGACAGTGATTCATTTGTAACTAGGTGTTGTATAACAAAAGAAGTGCAACAAGAAAAGCCAACAAACCGTGTGTCTCTTTGCATTTATTCCCTGTGGCTGACTCACATTTCTGACGTGTGTGCAGTGTTGCAAGTGGACAGGTGTGCACCATTCACAAATACAGCTACAAGCATAGGTGTGCTGGGTTTAGAACAAACAGTCCTTTATAGTTCTAGTTGCCACAACTGAAAAGTAAGGCCAAAGCTTACTAAAAGTAAGGCCAAAGCTTCTTTTTATAGAAACTCCCAAAGCAAGCCATTTTCAAAGTGAGAATCTGAGCGCTCTCAGATAGTAAGAGTCTGCACCACAAAGGTGTTGCAGAAAGAAAGAAAGAAAAAAAAGTAATGGCTGAAGCAAGGTTTGAAAAGTAAACCTTGAGAGAGTCGAGGGAAGGCTCAAGAGTTTGAGAAGCCTGTAGTAGTTGAGTCTACCTTGGCAGTGTCTTTGGGTGACTCTTTAGGTTTAACAGGAGAAGGAGCTGCAGCCGAGGGTTTGACATGGGAGACAGGTGCCGTCTACAAACATGTAGCCAAATGATTACTCCAAAACACAAGGATAAAGGATTTACAGTATGTGTAAAGCCAGTAGACATATTGACAAAAGATGTGGAAGCCATTTTCATATTGTTAGTAAAAATAAACAGCAGGAAAAAATGTACAATGATCTCTGGTCAGATCTGCCACAGTAGTCTGACTTAAGCAAAAATACTTGTTTTATATGTGCTGAGTTCACAGGCTCTTTAAGATACAGGACTGAGACTAATCTGACCCTTTATCAGTGTAAATGCTGGTGCTTTTTCTGGCTTTAGCCCATTTACAACAAAGTTTATATACTTGACATAAGTTCTGACCTTTAAAAAAAAAAAACTTTTCAGATTTTCTGATTGACAATGCAGCTAATTGAAACTTGTGTGAGTTTTATGGAAATGCAGCGAGCACCCATTTATGAAAGCCTTCATGCGATGCTGTCAAAAGACTACAAGTAATAAACAATGGGAACATCATGGTTTTTGTGAGAATTTGCTAATTTCATTTAAAAGGCTGCTAATGAGCAGCTGTGACACAAATTGTGTATGTTGGAGTTTCCCACAAGCATATTCTTCCTCTAGCAGTACCTGGTAGCTTCCTTGTTGGTAGAAAATCAATAAAAAAATTCAGGTAAAGGGTCAGAAGTAAAAACACAGAATTTATAGTTAACACTCAGGTTAAAGCGAGAAGCACTGACCAGCACTTTGGTCATGATGATACCATTAATACCATTACCTTGGACATCTCTCTAGGACCGCCCCTCACCCCAGTTGAGGTCATGTCGACAAGACTAGCCCCAGCGGATGACATGTCAATAACAGTAGCACCTGATGGCACAGTGTTAGTCTACAAACCAAGGAGCATGTGTTTAAAAGAAGGTTATTCATAAGGTCAGCCAACAACACAGTTTGTGTAGTGCGTTCATCCCAAGCGTGGTGATAAGACAGCTCATTAATGTGACACAGCAAATGCTCAGCTTCTGAAGCAAGTGAAAGACCAAGATGTTTGTGGATGGTTGAGCCAGAGAGAGAGGACGCACAGAAAGAGGTCAAAATGTATTGCAAAGACCAAGATGAAGCCAGTGAAGAAGAAATGTGGGCTGCCTCGTGTTGAGACAAGAAGAAGAAGGAAGCAGTGATTCATGTTATGTCACACCAGACAGCCAAAAGCCCTCCACTTGCATTTAGGGATCCAGAGTCCGTCTACCTCTGGTTTGGCTTTAGGTGCTTCTTTTCCAGCTGTCCCAACTGAAGCCCTTCCTGTGGCCCCGCCTGTTGCTGTGCCAACTCCCCCAGGCTTTGTAGCCATGGTGGATCCTGATGATGCCGTCTGAAATGCACCAGGTGTGGAGAAGTCCATCATCTAACTTTACTACCAGGTTATGAGATGCTTAAATTGGTGACGTGCGCTCATGGCAACTCCTTATGTATTTAAATTAATTGTTTTTGTTTTTATACTCAAAGTCCAGTTTACTGTATAAAGACGATTTCATCTAGTAACAATTATTTTCATCATTCATTGATTTGTTGTTTGGGTCAATCACTCTTCACAAATCCCAAGATGCAACCTCTAAAGTCTTGTTCTGTCCCGACCAACACAAAGATATTCAGTTTACTATCATACACAACTAAAGAAACCAGAAAATATCAACTTTTAAGAAACTGGAACACAAAACATCAAAAGAGAGGGATTAAGATAACACATGTTTTTGCTGATCAACTAATCAATTAAAGTTTGAAAGACAGTTACCAGACAGGGTCCAATTAAATGATTCTATTGTTGCATCATGGGTAATGTAAGTAGAGGTCAAGTTATCTCAACCTCTGCTGCTTCAATTTGTTATTTGACTATTTTACATCTTTTTTTTCATCAACTTTATAAAATACTTTGCTGGAGTATCTTTTTAAGTTTAAGAGAAAATGGGGGGGGGGGGGGGGGGCAGCTAGGTTCAGGTTTTGAATATGCAAATATTATGTCATGCAAACGGGAAAAAAGTATTGATGCCCCATACATACTCATGTATTCCTGTGGTTCAATATAATATATTGAATAGAATAAATACTGTGATATGGGGCACCAAGGTCAGGTGATAATAAGAGTGACTTATAACAATAATAATCTTATTTATATAGCACAACAGGTAAAGAGTTAATTTACAAAGTGCTTCACAGACATAAAAACAGAACATACAGTCTAATTACAAATGAGAATAGTTTCAATGCAATCAAGAAATAGGAACATAGATAAAAGACAGTGAATAAAAATCTTAAGAATAAATAAATGGTAGGTTGTAGGGATTTACACCAAAAGTGTTTTGATCTTTCTTTCTTTACAGTACTGTTAAACTATTTTAAAAGCTCTTTCGTGGCATTGAAATTGCACCTTAATTTGGAAGCTTTCCACTTCCAATCCCAATGCTGTGGTTGACTCTGTCTGCACTAAGTAACCCCAGGGTGTTAGTTACTCCACCACATCCTGTGTCGTATTTGCCATCCATTGGCATAGCGACCAGTTTCAGGACCTCTCCCTTGCCATCCCCTCTACACCTATTGTCATAGGAGACTCCATAGTCCAGAAGGTCAGGATGAAAACAGTAAAAACATACTGGTTTCCTGGTGCAAAAGCAAAAAGGAAATAGCCAGCAGGACTCCAGAGATTATATGGGACCTTCCAAAGTTGGATCGTATTGTTGTCTATGTGGGAACAAATCAACAGTCGGAACTGCTTAAACTGGTCTTAATTCACTCATTGAAGGTCCTGGAGACAAAGAAGTGCCACACTTACACCTCTGGCCTAATCCCCACTCTTGGCTGAGGGGTGGGTTGCTGAGCCTACACACTTGGCTGTCATCAACCTGCATTGACTATAATGTGGCTTTCATTTACAATTTTTGGGAGCGTAGCAAGCTTTACTAGGGGAATGGCCTCCAAGTAGAGCTGGCTCGCACATGCTAATAGCAAGCATATCTGGCTTTTTATAGCACTAACTTACTACATTTCTCACAGGCCATTCACATGCACTGCCCCACTTCCGATTAAGCCCCCTGCTCTTTTTCAAGTGAACAGTCCGATAATATTCAATGTCCTCGGGGTCCAAGCCCCAGCCAGATCAGTTCCACTAATTTAATTAGTGCATTACCAGACAACAACCCCCTATTACAGCTCCCCCTTCTATTTCCCCTTATAGCTGAAAGTTGATGAGTGTGTAATACAAACTTAGTTAATTCAAATCATGTCTTCACATTATAATTCATTACTATTTCAAATATTGTTGCATTCATTTTCTGCACACCACTGGTTTGAAAATAACTTTAAATATCCCAGCAAACCGTCTCTCTGCAGACCAGGCATCAAAATAGGCGGCATATAAGCCATGTTGTTGAAAGCTAAGAAAAAACACATTTGTCCTGTCCAAACACTGTCTGGCCTGATGACAGTAGGGCACTTAAGAAGATATTCCTGAAAAACAATCAGGCATTGGACCCCCTGTGCCCTAGAGCCAAAAGGAGGCTAAACACAAATATAAAAATTAGATATTAAGAAACTTTCAACACTTTCATTAACAAATCTGTTCCAAGGAGACCAGTTTATGCTGTTGTTGTCTGAATTTTAGAGCAACAGACTGCTGATATGTTAACAAGAAATAAGATCAGAAAAATAAAGATTTAGAATAGTCACAATTTTTTGTTGAGTTAACATACTGGTAAATCATTTTAGCATATTCACTTCTTGAAGTTCTACTAAACACACATGTTTGAACTATATTGACCTGTGGTAATTAACTCAATCAGCAACAGATGAGACTGAGCATTAGTGGACAATCATGTTGATCTGAGACCATTGTTTCAGCCAATTTTAAAGGGTTAAACTGTTTCCTCCTGATTGGGAAACTGGGTGTAACTTCTCTTGTTCTTGAATCAAAGGAAAGGGAAAGCTTCTTTCCTGTGTGCTACAACCACAACAGCTAAACATATTACCTCACTTAAAAAGAAAAGGTGTCACTATTAAAAACATTAAGTTCTAGAACAGGAAAGGAAGTCAGAATATTCCAGATAAGAGTCCAGATAATAGAAAAATCATTGACAACAGCCAGACAACAATCAACTGACTGAACAGAAGAAGCTCACAAACAGAGAGGCTAACAAGGGGAAGAAGAGGTTAAAGGGTGCTAAGAGGCAATGCTTGATAAATACCTCAAACTGTGCAGGCTTTGGAGTGGAGACCTGAGCTGCCGGTTTGGGTGTGGCCTGGCTAGGCTGCGACTGGAGATAGAAAGAGACACACAGTGAGAAAAAAAGTTACACATGTGCAGTGAAAAATGTAACTACAATGTGACCCATTAAACACAGAGCAACATCTCAGTTTCACAATATTTGTGGAATATAAAACATTCCATGCAACTTATTTCTGGAGAGGAAAATATGACAATAATGCCTGTTACCACAGAGAGGAAGTGCATTCATTTTTAGAGATACTGACAAAGACAGAAAATAGGCAAAGAGAAAGAGAGGCAGAAAAAGTCAGTGATGTAATGTATAGACAAATATATTCATCATACAACAGAGCTGGTTGATTTAAGCACTTCATTCCATGCTGAAGGGTGTGACTGTCTGACAGCAGACAGCAAGTATTATTGTTGTCCATGGTCGCCTTAGCAACTGATGACAGTGAGATGAATGGTGGACACAAATTACACAAGTTACTCTTCAAATAACATTAAGGAGTGTATAATTAAAGCTGAGATCATTCAGATTCATCTTCAAAGACAACGAAGGAGGTCTGACTTTGACTTCTGTGGTTGTGAACTTAAACACATGGCAGTGATGACTGTTTTACAGCGCTGCACTGCATATCCTCACACACCCACTATCAACTGGATGGTGTCAGTGGAGCCTTAGATTTCCTCTTGATAAGATTTGAGTTGCTATAGTTTATCATAGTTCATCTTGGGTCATTGAATTTGCTGTTGCTGTTGCCACTGCCTTCATTCAGGTAGGCAGTTACTGTAAGGTGCTAACCACTGAGCCATCTACAACATGTGACATGATTTTGAAGGACAACCTGCAAAAATATAAATATCCAGTTGTTCCCTTCCTTCATGGATTAAAACAAACAGCACAAGCCCAACCACACTATTTACTTGTTCTTAGTTGAAGTGAACTACCCAAACAATGTACTAAATAAACTTCTTTTTGAGGGCAGTCATGGCTGCAGCTCAGGGTTTTTGAGGCATGCAGCAGTCTCCAGGTGGAGCCCAGTATGCTGCAGAGCCCTGCCCTGTTTTTTTCAGGTGGTGTGAATAAAGAACAGTGACTCTCCACCCTGCTGAACCCAGGTAGGGATAACCACAGTTAGTTTCCCATCCAACCCAATGTATTGTATGATGTATCATTGTACAGTCAGACCTGACCCAGCCAGTTAGTGAACATTACTACTCTATTGTCTGTTTTTCCACCTCATTGCAGAATGTTGTGGGGTTTTCTGGAAATAAAGAGAGAAGCTATTAATCACTGCTCTATAAAAAGATGCTGTGCTTTACAGCGTATGCTAATGTTTGGTCACAGATTACAGTTTTCACACTGTGTTTTGTGTTTATTATAGATAGATAGATAGATAGATAGATAGATAGATAGATAGATAGATAGATAGATAGATAGATAGATAGATAGATAGATAGATAGATAGATAGATAGATAGACAGATAGACAGATAGATAGATTTGTCTTGGACTCTAAGTGCTAAACCAGCTGCCGCCATTATGAATTTCAAAGCATTCTTGACTAATGCCCAAGACTCGTATGTCAAAAAATATGTTTGCAAATTATCATTATCCCATTTTTAAGTACCTGTAAGCTTCTGAGTGAGTTAACCTGTCAAGCCAGCTTTGCATGTATGTTAAACTGAGTCTGCAGGATGGTGCGCAGAAGTGAATGGAAACAGACAGACGAACAACGGGAGAGTCACACAGTGTACTGTGAATTACACGACTCTGAATCATCTGCAATCTGGGACCTGTAATTTAGAGATGATTGCAACGCACTGCTGTCAATGATTTTGTCACACACTGGTGCTACATTTAACACAAATAAGGTCATAACTCAACTCCAGTTTGAACGTGTAAATCTCATACACAGTGTTTATTGTTGTTTTGTGTTAACTGTAGGGCAGCTACAGGCTCAAAATATTCCACAAAGTTCCACATCTAATTCACTTAGAGGGAAATGGGTGTGAAGTTAAGCAAAAATCAACAAAGTACCAACAGACCCCTCATGTACTACTTCCTTTTTTGTCTGTTCACATATTTTTCTGTTGAGAAATATTGTTAATATTAACAGACTGTTGAGAGGAGTGTTGTAGTGTTATTCAAAGAGAGAATAAGTAGGAAGTGGCACAGAGGAGGAAGTGAGGTCACAAGCAGCCAGGGCATCCCCCTCCCACAGGGGAAGTCATGTTGTGCCAGTTGCTGCAGTAAATATGAATTGTTGCTAAGTTACCAAAAAAAAAAAAGAATCAATAACTGAAAAAGGAAGCAGGTGGATACTGCATGTTGGGTGCATGACAAGTCAGATGTGTTGTACACATTGAACTTGCGCATGAAAGTATTCGTCAGCCAAGATTTCAAAATGATGAATCTAATGTTGCAAATATTCATGTTCTAAATTGTGCTAAAGTTAAAAACTCCCACACTGGAACACTAAATGTCCAAACTAAGCTTGGGTGTGTCTCCTATTACTTTATTTTTAAATATGTTAGGCACCATAGTGAAAACAAGGTTAAAAAAAAGAAAAAGAAAAAACTAAATATGAAAAATTATAATGGTGTTAATATACCTGAATTTCACTTTCAATACCAAAATAACAATACCTGATCTAAGAATAAAAAACAACAACAAAGAATCTGACCATGGTTTCAATTACAGTTTATGATTGAAGGTTGATTAAAGGGATTGTAGTGACTGCAGTTTGGCTTCTTGATTCATAATGTAAACAAACCACATCCCAGTGACCAAATCAATGTCATCATTACTGTTCTCTCTCTCTCTCTCTCTCTCTCTCTCTCTATATATATATATATATATATATATATATATATATATATATATATAAATATATATATATATATATATATATATAAACATGCTGCATATATTCAGATGAAGATTTGACACAATGGATAATATAACAAACTTTTAAAACACAACACATTATTAAAGATGTAACCAGTGGTTTCCAACCTTTTTGGCTTATAAAAAGCAGTGTGTAGTCAGGGTCACTTTTCAGATGTCTATGAGTTATTAACAGCTCCACCAAATAGTGTTTTTTCCCTCTAAACTCCCACATGGTTTTATTTCAATACATGTTCAAATGATCCAGCATTTCTGCAAAAGCCAAAGATAAGAGAAAGAGTTGAGAAACTGAAAACAGAGTTGTGTATCAGAACTTTGTTTTTTTTCTTCTTTCCTCTCATGACCCCTCAGATTAATCTGGTGACCCTTTGGAGTGCCCTGACCCCTAGGTTGGGAACCACTGGACTAAACTAGCTAACTGTATATAAAGTAATTGAAACTAGCTCCACCTCCAACAGCTACAACAGTAACATGCTGCTTACACATTGATGCTTCAGTATTAAAGTACAACTTTTACTGCAATACTTTAACTACATCAGGCTTATAATACTTATGCACTTTTACTTAAATATAATTAGAATACAGGACTTTTACTTGTACTGGAGTATTTTGACATTGATATATTGGTACATTTACTTAAGTAAAGGATATGAATATTTCTTCCACCACTGCTTGCACATCATGGCAAACCAACAGTTTCTCAAAGACCATGTCCACCTGTATTTTAAAGTGCTAGTTGAAATCAAAGGAAGTTGCCCAACAGGATTTGGTGACTCACTTTTTTTTAGTCATATGAGCACAGTCAATAAAGAAAGTGTTCGACCAAAAGCTTGGGAGCATAAGACCTATGGGAATGTGCTACCCTGCTAATGTGACACAGATTTTTACCCTTTGATACCCCATACATACTCAACAAGTTGCTCTTCTACTAGAGGTCAAGGTGTCAAGTATTCCCTTATACACAGCTACATACATGTATGCATATAGAACAGTGCTACAGTCAGCCTGGCTACATCAATTGCATAACAATGGAAAGACATTCATAGTAAGGTGATAAAACATCCTTTTTTTAACTGCATAATTGAACAACCGAATGCATTTTGAAACCATGTTTCATCATGCACAAAGACAAATCTCCCCTCAAAGCTCAGTCTGACATCAAAACCATTGCACAAGTCCACCACCTGCCCTCTTTGTCTTTGAGTGTGTGACAAGTTCCAGTTAACAAAAACAGATACCTCTCCAACATGCAAACACAAGCTGCTTATTTCATTCATTGTCCATTAAGGGAAACAATATACTGTATAAAATAAAGGAAGAGGATTATACTGCCCAGTACATCAGTGTATTGTATGTATCAGATGATCATGAAAATGATCAATGGTACATAAATATGCCAACAATTGAAGCAAACATGTATTGTCTCTGTTGTGTATTTTGAAATAAGAGGTGAGGTGGCATATTAAATTGTATTGTTTTGTTCAACATATTGAGTTAACTATCATTTAGGATAACAGACTAAGGCTGTCTTGGGGCAGGGGTCAAATAATATAAAGGGCACCTGATGCATTCAGTGGGCCCCCATCAGAGAACAATGATGGTAAAAAGGCTACATCCCCAATTAAGATGAACCTTTTACAGGGTGACTCAAAATATAATGAAAACCACACCTCTGTACTGAGAAAATATTTGCTTTCAAAAAATCTATTTTGCAAACATCTCTGTGATAAAATACAGGGAATCAATAATGTTTTAAATGTTTAAATGTTTCTCAAACCCACCTGTAGTAAATACATGGAACTATTAACATTTTGAGAATTAGCTGCTTTGAACATTTTGTCAGGCAAGCAAGTTTGGTGAAATCAGAGGAGGAATCTTTTGGTCATGAGTTTGTAAAGGATCAGTTGTGATGTCCCCCTCAATGGATAACAGCAGCAGATCTGAGAGCCTTCTTTCTCCACACCTGGTTCTAAACTGGGTCACCTTCAGATGGGGGGAATGATTGGTCGACTGATTCAGTTTTCACTGGCAATACAGCATTTATTTTGAGGAGATTTGTCTGTTAACAGGGCTACTCAAAAGGTTATCTTAAAGATTTCAGGACTGGACACATTGTTAAACTTTTTAAACATACCATACTCATCTATGTAAGGTGAAAAAATGCACCTTCATCTCTCTCATTGTGTCTCTTGCTGCATTTTGCTAATCTCTTTATCATATTTCCTTCAATGTTTTGTCTTTTCTTGGCATTCTGTGATCAAAAGATCTCACACTAATCTCCCTCTCTACAAGTGCACATTAATCCAAACTAAAGGCTTGCAAATTCAATAAAGAATAGTCTAACTATTTCCCTAAAGATTTTATTACACCACAAGCTTGATTTCCAGTTTGTACCAAATACTTAGTATAAGGATAGTTAAGTATGAATCTAGTTAGCTAGCTACTGCCTATCTAGTGTATTGTTTAGCATTTTGAGATTTGGACAGACTTACACAGAAGATACAGGCTACATACAGTATTAGTAATATATCCTTAATGAAATTGAATCCAAACTATTGTTTTAATTGCAGAAAGCCATTGTAAGGGCATCTTTTAGGGCAACGTATCTCATGTTCTTCACTACAAGGCCAATTCCCAGTGTTTCTTCTTCTTTGAAAAAGCACCCATCTGCCTTTACATGAGCCCAGCACCCATACAGACCCTCCAGGTTGGCCCATTACAACAGCAATTCATAAGGCCCTGCATTACATCTTGTGGGGCTACTTTACAGGGCATAATCACATTTGTTTCATCCGAAAGGGCACTCATGACTCATGAGGACACATTATTCCACAGTGCCACGGTTAGAAGAACTCTAAAGGGCATTTCATCCCGATTTACTCACAACAAACACAGTGCTTTGGGATGTTTCCACTTTAGGCATTTTATCATATTTCCTCTACTCTGGCACCTTAGATAGAACTTTCACAGTATTTTTTTCCTCAGGGGCACCGGGGGGGTGGTTCCTCCTCAACGACCCCCGTCCCTGACTCAGCCAGTGGCAAAAAATAGTCACAAACCAGACAATCTCCACCTACTGAAGTCTGGGGATTTTTAAATGCATAATAATGGCTTGAACAATGATGAGACCAGCTGCTAACAAACCTACACTCCTTACATTTTGTCAAGGACACATGCTATTGGATATGATGCTCACCCCCCATTCTCTTCTGCAGTGAACTGCTTGTCACTGCTCCAAAAGCAATGGCCATCCAGACTTTGGACTGGTTCTGCAATGCAGGTTTTTCAACTCCACCCAGCTTGACAACAAAACCTGGGGGATTTTTCTCAGCCTGTATTGTGCATTGATTATGCAGTTGATGCAGTTGCCAATCAAGCAAAGGCGTCATACTGTAACTTACAAAGCACACAACAATCACTGTTTATATTTATTATGAGGTTTTCACGGGGCTGAACTGAACTCTCTGTGCTCACCTGAGACCCACCCAAACGCAAGCTAGCTGTCTCTTTGCTGAGACTCCTGACAGCAGCATTCCTGCATTCCTCACACCTCCTGTCAAGCAGGCTTCTCTGTGCTTATAGATAACAGGCTGTCAACCCACAGACACACACAAACAGGACACATTCCTGCTGATTTTAGAAAGCACAGTCCAATCTGACCAGACACACATGCAATGCCAACTTTCAATACATGGATATAAACACATTTAGATCAGTATCTTAAAAAGTTATTAAAATGTCATGTTGTTAAATTGTATTAAAATAAATGTTATGCTATTATTTAAATGAATAAAGGCTCATATTTTGCTGTAATACTGACTGACCGGAAAATCCCTGAGTCATGTTTCAGGTTTTCACAAAAATCAAAGAGAGAAAGTGTGAAAACCACAAAACGGAACAAAAGCTAAACGTAACACAGGATTTTTACCAGGCATTTCTCATGCAGCCATCAACGGCCATATATGGGGTGGGAAAAGTACCTGGAACACCTTACAATGCAGCAGTTGCTACCTTGGTATTTATATTGTGGTTAAGACTGTTAAAGAGTTATTTTTGAGGCTGCATTTTCTGATGTTAATTCATCTATTTGATTATATTGTGAAGTGTTCCAGTTATTTTGTCCAGCCCATGAAGACAAACAAAATGTAAGTGGTTGCAGATGGTAGAAATTTCACGCAGCTGTACCTGGTAGAAATTTTGTCTGGGGAGGGGAAGTGGTCGATAGTTGCCATATATCTGTTTCATAAGGGAAATATGAAGGCTATTAACAGACGTTCACAGCTGACAGACAGACAGAGATCAGTCAGTGCAGACATACACTGAACAACACTACAAATAAACACAAACACATACAGTCGTCTGTCATCATCTCAAACAATGCCATAAAGGGTATAACTAGAGTTAGACCAATACATCTGCCTGGGAGGTTTATTGGTCTAGCTCTTATAACTGCAATATAATAAATTGCCTGGGCAGATATATTGCTTGAAATTAGCATAAATATATCAGTGTATATTTTAGCTGATAACACACTGTAAACACACAGACATGGAGGCAGAGAGCTTTAGTTTCTTTAGCAGTAACCAGTGAGAACAACACTTACTGATGCAGCTGGCATCACAACACTGACCGACATCACGATCATTCTGGGACACCTGAGATCACGACTGGCTGAAGCCCAAGTGAGTGAAGCCAAAATAGACACATGATTTTGATGCTGAAGCGTTTTTATCACATGGTCTTGACAACCAATGACAGTGCAATGAGGTCATGTGGATAATGCTGATATTGCTCCATTTGAACCCATTTCAAAGGGTCATTCTTTCAATCAGACAAATTATGAAACATTCTTACTCTTAGAGATGCAAAGCTCCTTGTCCTGTTTTAGATAGTTATGATGCCTGTACATATGTTACATGTCTGACCAGAATGCACTCTGAGATAGCCAATACATGATATGAACCAAAAGCTTGATGACAATGCAGTATTTCTCAGGCATTACTCAAAAGCAGCAGTAGCTTGAGGCCTGCCCTTAAAACTGATGACTAATCCTGGGCCCCACCCAGCAAGACACAGACAAGCACAATATGGTTAGAAACAGCCCCTCATCTAAAATAGCATTGGCAACTTGTCTAAATAGTCAGTGGTGACAAAGTGGACAACCTCAGCTCAACGGTGGAAATGACGGAAGCTGCAGTCAGTGTTACAAGGTGAGATTATGCAGCATAAGTTATCTAACCTTGCTGTGTCAGGTCAGAGGTGAAATAAATATGAACATTATTGCTGATAAGATTTCAAATAGTCGAGTAAACTCACTAAGAATGAGGTCATAAGTTAAATCTACTGTGAAATATGATGATATGGACAGTCACAGTGCTATCAATGTACTTCATTGTCTTTTTAAAGGCAGCTGAGAGAGAGAGAGAGAAAAACATTGGCACTTAAACAATACTGTGCTGGTTTCATATTTTAGTTTATCACACTGACCTCACAACAGGAGTTATTTCTGACTGCTCTGTTTAATTCAATCAGCCCTCAAACCAAACTAAGCTTGTAGGTTAGAATGATGGAACTATAGGTCCAGAGTACTGCATTGTAAATTGGCTCTCAGTCACACATGAATAGAACAAGCACTCAACCGTACTATGTTCTATGAGGCGCATCATGACACTTTTTTTTTTTTTTAATCAACCATAAGCAACAGAGCCTGACTTACAGAAAAACTAGTTTAAAAACTACTTTTAATCCACATTAAGAGTAATTGTCAGACCCCGAAGACATATGCAGCATATTAATAGAACCGGGTGCAAGAGTATAAATACACAGTTGATTGTTTATTGTTTACTTGGATACTCTTTCATTGTTTCCATGGCAACAGCTCTCGGGGTCCACAGAAGTAACACAGTCATTTCTAGTCCTTTGCCAACTTTCCAAAACTTGACACGTAAAATGGAAGCAAACTTGATTGAAACGCCACATCATGGAGCACGGCTGTTAAAATGCTGACACATGAAAGATAATCTGAACAAACCCCCCGACTGTAACAACTGTTCTCAAAGCCATCGGAGTGATTTGACAGGTAACAATCAGACAGGAAGCCTGACACAGACATTTACAAAGAGTGAGCATGAAGAGAAATACAGGTCAGATACATACCATAGGCTTGATTGTAAGTGTATATCCTTTATATATGTTGTCTATACAACCAAAGATGCTCTCTTGAAGCTGGTTAACCTTAGATCCCCGCTGAGGAAACACTTCAGTCTACACTCAAGAACACATGCATGCACATATACACACACATGTAAACACTCACACTGTATGGACACACACCCAGCGGCAGAAAACCATGAAGCTCCACCTCTAGGAAGCTGCACAACAAGCCTGTGCTGCTCAGGCACCTCCTCCTCACCCACAAGGCAGCAGAGCAGGCTCAGTCAGAGTGGACAGTCAGAAGCACAAGACCCTCCCACTCCTCACTGGCTGCCAGGACAAACACATAAGTCAGCTTGGGGGAAACTTTGGGCTGGGGCAAGGCATGGGCGGGCTTTTGCTGAGGAGGGATGTTGCAGTTTGATAACAGACATGATGGCCTACATCAAGATCTTTGCAGGATGGGTTACTGTGTAGGAAAAGTTGAAGGGAGAAGCAGTGGTGATTACAAGGCAGAAGTGGATTCACCGCAGAAACGTTTGGCCGAGTCTGGGTGTGCCTGACAGACTCACTGCTTAGGAATCTGAACTGCAGAGCCACTCACACAACAGGAGAGAGAGTGTGTGTGGTTGGGGGAAAAAAAGAAGAGAGGGAGTGGGGATCACATCACATGTAGTCCAAACCACACCCAAAGACAGAGAGAGAGAGAGAGAGAGAGAGAGAGAGAGAGAGAGAGAGATGTTTAAAGAAGGCAGACATGTTTTTTTGGATGGAACAGTGCTGTCATCAACACAAGTTCAGCCATGTTCTCTCTGGCCTTCACTGATCTTCAAAGAACATGTAAGTAGCCCCTGAACAGAGGGCAACAGACAGGAAACACAACTTTTGGACATCAGCCAGATGTTATGTAAGAATGTAACAAAAACAAAACAGTGCATACTTTCCCCCCTTGGGGCGTGCACACGCACACACACACACACACACACACTCACTGACTTTCACAGCACTGATGGTGCAATGTCTGATACAGTTAATCCAGAAACCTTCCACTACTTCACAGATAAACCACTCCATATACCACCAAACATGTCTACTGACCAAAAAAAAGGAGGCGGTATCAGAGAGCAGCTCCCCCTGGTGTCCAATAATACTCATAGCACTTTGGTGAAAATGAATGGAGGATTGTGCTGTTTTGGCCTTCTGTGTCTGTCAACTTATGTATCAGACTGTTGTATTATGCTGCATGAAAACAAGGCTGGAATAAATGTGTGTCACTGTCGTTTTGTCTCTGCACAGATAACACAGTCAGTACTAAAGGACAAAGAGTTTCAGTTGTTATTGCACTGAAAGTCTGAGACTGAGATTTATGGTAGCATTTCCTCTGTCACTGTTTTTTATGGAGTGCTCTTATTTAATAAAATCTGATTGATTGATTTATTGCAGTGTTATTTTCTGTCTTTTTTTCTCTTTAGAGCATTGGCAAGAGATTGTCTGTGTGGTTTTGAAAGCATGGGAATAGACACACACTCTTACTTTTATGTTACCTCATAATGAACTCTAATAAATATTTTGATTTCTTGGAAGTCTCTCTGGCACAAACATGAATAGACTTGCTTCAATATCTCCAAAACAATTTGAATAAAGATACACAGAAGTCAGGAATGATGATGTTTTTAAAAAGTGGCATGTCAATAGTTAATGGTCTATCTTTTGTATTAACCATTCTGACTGTGTCATATTTATCTAAAAATATCTTTAAAATGACAAGTAGCCAGACCCCTGATCTCTTTGACTTGTTGCAGTCCTTGCCCTGCTGTCTCCCTGGTAGAAATATTTGCGTCCATTTTAGGACCTGTCAGAGTAAATTGTCTTTAACAGCTTTGCCCCAAATGACTCCAGAAACACAACAGAGCTGCACTCTGCTTCAAAGAGTCTGATTTATTTATTTATTTGTCTGTGTGAGAGAGCATGACTGTTTCTGAAAAAAACATGCATGCTTACACTGGACCCGAATGCCTTACTTGGTAACCCGTTTTAATGCTTAACTGTGTTGAGAGCTAATAAGCTAGAAACAGACTATGGACACGCCTATCCAGAGGGAAAACAACCAATTAGAACTCTGAAGCTGGAGATAGGAGGTTTTTATCTGAATTCTTTATTCTGTCTCTAAGAGTTCACAGGAAAACTCAAAAGGGGAAGTCTTTATGGTGTTGTGTTTCTTTAACTTGGCTGTGGGAAGTGCATGACAGATGCTGTATATTTTCACTGATGAGTAATTATAGTGAAAACTATTTTAACATGAACAACATGCATGAGGGCTGACCTGATGGGTGCAGATGTTAGTTTTGCCAAAAACATCTGGAGGTTTTCTGACATTTTGGAGTGTGTAAATCAAGTCTTCATAAACTCAGCTGTCAAAAGGAGTTTGTGTACTCAATATGAACCTGTTACGCAAACAGAAAACGTGTGATATGCTGACTGTGCAGAAAAACAGGACAACCTGACAAACAAACAGACACCACTGGTCAAGATGACCTTAAGAAAAACTTCTTCAAGAATGTCTTTCCATGGGTTTATCCTCTGTTAGTGTTAAATTCACAATTAACAATATTTCATTCTGATCTTTGACTGTCTCATGCACTTATACATTCAGATGAGTCAATTCCTAAAGCATACATTTATTTAAATATGCATTTTGTGGGTGTTGAGTTGCTTATTGCTCACCGTTCCTTTGAAATGACACTGATGTGAGATGTAGTATGAAAATGTCAAATAAATAAATGAAGATAATTGTACAATCTATTCTGTATTCATCTGCCTGAATTTATTTTTTTCTCATAAGCTTGCTTTATATTGCTCTACTCAAATATTTGTTTGTTTCTTTATTTCATAAAACATAAATTGTCTTTCTAAACTTTTTTAATATTAATTTGGATGGCAGAAGGAAAGGAAAACAGTTTTAGAGCAAACAGTAGCTATACTTGTGTGTATCTTAGCAGCTGTTGGTTTACTCATTTCAGTACTGAAAGTTGTAAAGCTGACTCTTGATACTGGTTGGGCTACAGGTTTTCTTGTATCAAACATTTTATGTGCTGTTTATTTCACAAAGTTACTGTGTCATTTCATGCTAATGCAGTTTAAAGGTCCAGGCTTACAGGTAATCTGAACCACTGTTGCCTTTTGGTGCATTGAAGTGCTTATGAGATGCTTGGAGAATGTGACACATGAGAGTTGGCTGGTGAACAACACTGTGTGTATTCACAACCTACAATCAAACCAAACCCAGATAACACACACAGCCATGATAACAAGACATGTTGACAGCTCCATTCATAAAATATATGCTATTTAGCAGCTAACTTTGATTACTTTTTAATCATTATGACACCAAATTCTACAAATATCTCTAACAAGAGTTTTATATCTGTGTTACAAATACAAGTCGAGAGTCCCTGGTTCCCTCTTGTGCATCCATGTCACCCTAACTTAAAGTCAACCATAGATGTCCTTTGCTCTGCTGCATGTCCATATACTATCTCTAATTTTAGCACAGCACTTCCCCCTGGTTTGTTGACCCCTGCTCCACCCCACACCATGTGCTCTAGAAATTTTGACTTACCTTTCTACTGTCAGTAGCCTATATGTTAGCTAACACCTGTCTTACATCTCCCCGACAGTAAATAAGCCTCAAACTGTTTGCTGTATGTTACAGGATAGGGCAGAATAGGGTTGAGTGTTATGGACAAGATCAAATATCAAATACCTTGATATCAATATTATAACAATATTGTAGGGATTACTATTGGTGCTTTCACAGAATATTTACACCATGAGGTTTTTTGAAAATCATCAGTAATGTATATGTGATGACTGAGTGGGTAAAGACAAATAATGGAACAGCTAGAACAATCTGGTGATGATGATGATGATGATGATGATGATGATGATGATGATGATGATGATGATGATGATGATGATGATGAAGATATCAATATAATATCGATATATTTCCTAGCCATAGGATTGAATAAATCTTTGAAGTACAAGAGCCACAATAGCATCAGTAACTAGTAACTCACCAGCAATTTGGAAAATTACGATTACCTCATAATAATCACAAGGTTGTTTGCATGTCATCACCAATTTTAGGTTGCTACTTTGAATTGTTGATGTGAAGTCTAACACCAGGAATCTCAATCATTATATCACATTGCAGTTTCCAGTAAGTGTGGGGCAGCAGGGTCTTCATTACTTATCCTTACTTGTCGGGACAAACATCATGTGGCTGCTTTTCCTCAAGCATGGCAGATGTAAACAGGTGGAGAGCAAACAGTGCAAGAGTTTGTGCTGAACAACAAGCACATTCTCAGGTGAGCCCAGAGGTCTGGAGACTCTCCCAGAGTTGATTTTATAAAATCGATGTAACAAAAGCTTGTGAGCAACAATTGCATCAGCAGTCAGGCTTGAACCAAACTGACAGTGAAGAAATCTGACAGCACAAATCCCGATAAGTGCGATAATAACAAACTGCCTGCCAGTGGGATAAGCACAGGCATTCAAATACACATGGTACAGGAAATAGAAGGAGAGTGTTCTGCTGCCTACGATATTTCTCAATAAAAGTAACTATATTTATGCTCACATGTACACACTGTGCTGTCCCTCTCTATCTGGCACAAACACACACACACAGCCTGAGGGTTTATTACTGTGTTCCACATGCTGAAGCACCTCATCAATACAGCTGATTCCCTCCTGCCTTTAGTCAATCCAAAACATTTTATTTGTAAGTTTGTTTTTGCTCACATTCAGAAACTTTACACATACCGTGTGTGACTTCAAATAGTAGTGAAAGGTTTATGACTTTTTATGACGTTCAGTATCTAGATACCTTGTGACACAATATCAGTAAACTGCATGTGACCCAGCTGGTTCTATGCTGATATGAACCACAAAGGATAATAGAGGGAAACACAAGTTTTGATTTGTCATTTCCTGACACCGGAGACATAAACATACCTGACCTCAGACAGCCATTCGTTCAAATGAATCAGCAGTCTCAATTAAAGAGGATGGTACTAATGTGTTGTACTCACGCTCCACTTTGTGGTTTAATTTAAGCTGATTCAGCGGGCATGTTTCATCTGGAAAAGGTGTGAACCAGCTCTACTTGGATTGCTGCTCTTTCTTCTCTCTTTTTTTTGGTTGTTTTTGACATTAATAAAGTTTCAGAGACAAATATTGTACTTTTTAAGACCGCTGCATTTATTTTACAGCTATAGTTACTAGTTACTGTGCTTACAAACACAATCTACAATTATCTTATAAAATACGATGTATAATAAGTTCCACCTAGCTGTACCAAGGAAGTTAAACATGTTTCTGTATGAATAATAATAAAACAATAATCTAAATCATGATGATGTAACAGTGAAAGGGATCATTCTGCCAGCATAATCAGTATTTCTATTCATATTTTTGCTCACAATACTAATGTAGTTTTACTGAAATAACAATCTGCATGCACAACTTCATCAATATGCATAAAAAAACTAAAAAGAGCTTTAAAATAAGAAAAAAACATGAAAACTGTACTATTGATTACTTACTGTTTACATCACAGGAATTATCAAGAATGTTCTCAGTAGGTTTTGAAAGATTTAGACTAATGCTGCAACCCTTAGAAATCAATTGGGAAAGTGTCAAGACTTTACAACATGTACTCATCTTATAATGAGTGTTTTGACAGTGGGGAAGTGTACTAGACATTTGTGTAAGTGTTTTACTATTATCTTCATGTCATTCTTAGGCTTTGCTTTGATGGTTTTGCAGTTTCTGAAAGATATGTTTTCCCAGTGGCTATTTCCTGTCACCCTAATGGTCTAATGTCTGATGACTGGAAGTTGTGGGGGAGGTAAACCACTGCACTGAGCTGGAAATATTTAGCCCAAACCTCAGCACAGAACCTCCCATTACAAAATCTTCAGGCTATTTGTCTGTGTGTATACATTTGCTATTTAACCTTTCACACATAAAATGACTCAGAGCAAACTAACACAACCCTGATAACAAAGTAGACCTGTCACAGATCACCACGCAGTCACATTCTTTACCAGACAAAATCTCACGAAGCATGATCACACTGAAGCTACAGGATGTGATCTACACGCAATTTTAATCTGTGCAAATTAAAAGAAAATAATACATAAGCTTATTGTAGCTACACACCCTTTCAGATTGCTCTGTCTCTGCACATCACATTACATCACATTATCACAGGAGAATGCTATTTGGGGCGAGACAGAAACACACTTAGAAGCCTGTGCTGAAAAAAAGCTCTACTTTCAAAGCTTTTCTCGATGGAAATAAAGTAAGCATATGCTCACCACACTCTACATAAAAAAACACACCCACTTATCTCTTTCCAAATATCACAAACAGAGACTTAAATGTTTTTTCCTCTAGTTGGTTGCTTGGTAGCAAACAACGCAGGCCTTGTTTCAGCCTTGGGTTTTTAATATCTCACTACAAACACACACTGAAGTCACTGAGGCTGACCAGGAGCCTCACATTCCAGCACACACACACACAGAGAGGAAGAGAGAGAGAGACAGAGTGAGAGAGAGAGAGGTCTGACTTGGATTGCAGCCAAGACAGTTTTCCTCCTTACGTGTGTTTCCCCTAAAAGTTCATCCAGTACAAACCAGCTTAACAGAACGACAACTGCACACAGAGCATTACGAGCGCTTGTTGCTTTATATTTGCATATTCTGATTTATGTTAACAAAACAAAACACACGTGGATTCTTTGAATAAGTGTCTCAACACATAATATGGCTCACATACACACACACACATATCTGCACACACCTGCTCTTCCACGGCCACATCCTGAAGCGCCGGGGTGTCCCGAGGACCTCGGATCCAGCTCAGTATCTGGCCCATGTTGGCTAAGAGTGCCTCAGAGTCTGTGTGTGTTTGTCTGTCAGCCTCTGCCTAGTCTGGCTTGCAGCATGTTTCCAACAGGCAGAGGGGAGGGAACGGGAGAGAGAGGGAGGGGAAGAGGGGAGGGAGGGAGAAGGGGGGGTGTGGTCACAGCCAGCAGAGGGGGCAGGGGAATGGCTCAGATGTGTTTAAGTCACAAGAGGCCAGGCTGTAACTCTCTGAGCTATAAAGGGAAGTGATCTGACCGTGGAGTGACACCCACCTGATAAGGGGACACGTCAGGGAGAAACGGATACTGCTTTACACATGCACACACACACTTGGGCACACAGGTGTAAAAATACACCAATGTGCTGTATCTAAAATCTACTAAGTTTTATCTGAGACAATACTTGAGTCTCTAGTCAACATGAACACACCCAGATTTGTGATGATTTCCAGGCCTTGAGCACACACAGGCATAGAGACAAATATGCTTATGTACACACTTGTTATAACCTCAGTGCAATAAACAAGAGCTTATGCAACTATTCTGGCTGTCTAACTGCCATTGAACTGTATTATCATAGTAATTTAGGGAGGGGCTAGATTTTTACAGTTTTATATTACATCTCAATCACCTATTTGCCAAGAAAGATGAGGCTAGGCTGGGAGTCTAGAGATTTATAGTAAGATAACCTCTTGAGCATGATAACAGGAAACTATTCTATTCAACATCTGGTCATTCGGTCAAAATGTCAACAAGTAGCAGATGACTGGCAAATGGAGGGAACTTAATCATGACTTTGTGCATAAAAACAACAAAAAATGTGTTTAAGAAACAACAATGTTTGTCATAACTAATAGATTTGTTGAAGCTTGCGGCAAATATGTTGGCTTTCATTCACATTCACCTATCTCAATATTCAAGAAAACCTTTATTTGAACAACCTATTCTGCAAACTACAGAAGTGGAAAGACAGGAACTGACTATACATTGCCTAAGAACACACCAACAGTGTAAAAAAAAAAACAGTCAAAGACATTATGTTTCCCCTTGATTGTCTTCATACCATTTAAAAGCAATGAGTGCAAAGTGCAGTTCCATTCATATCTCTGAGGCTTTACCTCACCTTTGACTTGGGTGTCCCTGTTGGGTCATTCTTGGGTGGAGTATGTGCATACAATACAATTTTTTGACTGAGTCATTGTAAGGGAGCCTGTATGTAATCAGCCGAGCCTTTCTCTTACAACCAGCCCTTGTTTTAAGGAGTACACCTCAGCAAGATATGCATGTGTTCTGTTCTGTATTATTAAAGATTTTAAAGTAGATAGAGATGATAGTCTTTACTGAACTGGTTTCCTGAGTGTCAAAGCTTACACTTTAAAATGCTATTTGTGCTCCATGTAGCACTAAATGGCCTCAGGCTCAAATATATTTCTGATTTGCTGGCATGTTAGGAATCACACAGACTCCTCAGGTCATCTACGACAGGTTTACTTCGTGTTCCCAGGTTCTAAATCAAGCAAGGTGAAGCTGTTTTTATGTTTCTATGCTTCCCACCTGTGGAACAAGCTTCCTGAATACCTGAGGTCTACTAAAACTGTAAGCTCATCTAAATTGTTTACACAGCTTTCTGATAAATTAACCCTCACATGCAGTTCAGGGTCAAATTCAAGCCATTTTTACATTTGAGAGCTGTAAAAGCACCCTGCACAACTTTATTCTAGGTCCACTTTTCCTAATGTGACCCTGAATATGGAATATATAAAAATGGAAACACATTGCATAATTTTTTTAATTTTTGTGCAGCTGAAAATTTGACGTTTATTTATTTCTTAATTCAAAAATCACCATTCAAAAATGTTGTATTCTTCATAATCTATAACACGTTTTCTTGGGCCACAATATAATGGTTCCAAATGTCTTGTCATTTTTCATGTTTTTTCTCCATAAATCAACAGAATTCACTCTTCATTAAGGATTAATCAAATATTTATGTATGAAATCAGAATATGAACAGCATGTAAGGGTTAAATACATACATTGTTATACATACAACTTTAATGATTCATTTGGTTTTGCAATTTGAATGACTTTGTGTCTTCTTACTTTAAATGAACTTTAAATGCAATCATAATAAGTTGTTAATGTCTTATTTCAATGTATTTCTATGCCCTTGTAAAGCACCTTGAATTGCCCTGTGTCTGAATGGTGCTATATAAATATAAATGCCATGCCTTATGCAGCAAGTTGACAGGTCACTAAAACTAAAAGTCCAGCACCTGATTTAAGCCGCCGCTTGAAGTTTGCAATAAACTCTACAAGGGTTTAAGGAGGCCAAATATAAATGACTGTCATTGCAATGTGTAACATCATAGTAAGCCAAACTGAACAGTAGTCATCTAAAACCCAGTTAGATGTCTTTAGAGTTGGACATCTTAACTATGAATTTAGGGTCATAAAATGGCTATTAAAAATATATACCAATATTGGTTGTGATGATTCAGTTGTTTTCTATGTGATATCAATTAAAAATTAAATAAAAAAAACATATTTAATATGATGTACAGTATATTTTGTTCAGTTTTGTCTTTTGGGTTCCACTGTTACTGTATTAGCCAGTGTGTTCATACAGTGGAATGAAGTCATACAAGTCTGCTTTTTATCCTTTTATCACACCTTACAAGTTTAGAAAAAAAGAAGAAGTACAGCACAATACATCGCACACATAAGCTTACAGTATGTTAACACACATGTTGCAATAGACACACACACACACACACAGGCTTGTCCACGTCACCCACAGCACAGTGCACTACCTGTCGACCAGACACGCCTTTGGCCATGTGAAGTGCCAACTTACCCAGCCTGTAAAACTAGCTGAAGCACCTTTGCAAACACAGCATCTTGGAGCTTCTTGTGCGGCATGCAGAAGTGTTACAAATGCAGTTTTGTTTGTTCACCTGTCACCTGAGATTATCAGCTCTGCACATGAGGATTTAGTCTGCTAACCATTTAAAATAGAAGTTTGAGATGAGAGGATGAAGTTAATTGAAATACATTATTAGAATAGAAATACAATACAGAATATTAGATGTTGGCATGAATGTAATGTGTGTGCCTGTGCCACATACATTACATGTGTGCATATGTAACAGGACTCCCTCGCTAAACTGGAGCTCATCTTTATATTTAGACCCATACAGGCACAACTACTGTTTCTCCCAATCCCAATATAATCCCAACACCACTTTACACCCCAGCTCACCTACGTATGTATGGCCATGTCCACAGATATGCAGTGCTTCATGTGTTCATGATTGCCAACTTCATGCAAACTACAGAAGTCTGCACATGGATTACTGTACACTTAAAATACATCAGAAATTAGACATGGGTTGGGTAAGGTGTTCCTATTTGTGAAGCTTTTAAATAATCTTATAATGATGGTATTCAGATAATAAAAAGATGAAGATTAAATCTGTTAAGAGCACAGACAATGATTTTAGGGAGCTTGGGAATGTATTAAAGGACTGATATGTTCAAGAGTCAGACTGAGGAGAAATTTAAAGTACAATAACTGGATGTTAACAAAGGGAAACATGAGATTGTGCAGGTTCGTCTTATGAGTGAGCTCTTAATTTCAACAGTAACACCATTACACCTAATTAACAAGAAAGAGAGAGTATTTGGCTTCAGGAGAAACACACCTAGTCATTAACACAAAAACACGCAGCTCTTTTCTAAAGAATAAACATTTACAAGCTCACATATTCCAAAGTGTGACTGTCATCAGCAGAGGGAGACAAACACAAACAGAGCTTCCTTCCTGTCTCTCAATCCTGCACTTACTTTTACTTTAGAACAATACGGAACTCTCAGGTGATGGCAGTAAGTCACAGTAGCCTAATTTTTTAGTTCATACAGTTAGTTCAGTATCATGTAGAAAATACAAAATATGTCAAACCTTTTTCAAGTTTCATCTATACAAACTGAAGGATGTTGAAACTAAAACTCACATGGCACATTTAGGCCACAGTAAACTATTTTTTATGAAAACAATCCTGCAAGTTTCAGCCTGCGTGGGAAACAAAGGACTCACTTTTTAGCATCTATGACACAGCAGTAGGGGATGAAGTCAGTAACTTGGACTAACTAGCTAGGACTCTGCAGTGGGGAAGCCATGCTATTGTACATTATTTAGAAAGGAAGGACGTCTATATGTGATAAGGAACAATGCATTATGACACACACACACACACACACACACACACACACACACACAAGTTTGTTTTCATAAGTCTGAAAGCTTTGAGGGCTAAATGAGTGTTTGACAATGAACTGAAAAGGATGCAGTGATTTCAACCTATTGTCTCAGGTGGTAAATTCATTGTTCAAAACATTGTTTCACAGGAATATTTTTCTAAAAGATAAAAAAATAAATCTATTCTATAATATTTTCATGTGTGTGGGAGTAATAATAACTGTCATTAGAAAATACATTTTACTCTTTTCAATAGTGTTGAATGAGTTGAAACAGGAACAGAGCGCTGCAGGGAGTTTGATATCTCTAACCTCAGGAATAACTGAGTCTAACTACACAGCCGAAAGAAGTGAGCATGTTGAAGCCTATCTTAGTATGAACAGTAACACACCCTCATATAAATACTGTGACTGACAGAAAATGGGCAAAGCCCTTACAACAGTGCTTCTTGCTTCAAAGATGATCTTATATTAAATTAAAAGGAGTTTTCAGTGCAGCTGGGATACTTTGTGACCTGTTGTGCTGGTTTTCATGCAATCAAAACACATGCACAATCTACACAGGTGCCAAGCTTCACTCATGATTAATAAGTATAAAGTGCGTTGCCAGAGGGTAAAACAAGAAAGAGGAGGGTGAAAGTAGCAGAAGTACTTACAAGCGTCATCCAGTACGCTGCATACGCCATGAGAGATCCGGAGACAAACTCACTAGTTGGAGATAAAGCTTCACCCTGCGCTGCCACTTACTCCTGTCTTCACCGTAGGATCTTTCTCATGCCTTCCTAAAACAGTTGTGCCACTCCCAGCTCACTATCACACAAAGCTATCTGTGCTGCGGTCCTCTCATTAGGCAAGATTACCACAAATTAAATGTTTTCTAGCAGGATGAGCTGGTTCTTCTGCGCATAACCAAAAATAAGACAAGCACTGACCGGTACAACATAGACTCCTACCACTCCACACACACACACACACACACACACAGACACACACACAGACTTTCAAAGACAGGAAGGGGGAGAATTACTGCTATTATTCTCAGAAGGACTGCATGCTGCTGGTGGACCATCAATAGTTCTACCATCTGCACAATCCCGTTGATCCACAGTGCAGAGTTATGAAGTTATGAAGAACAATATGCAACAGATTGAAACATAAAAGTGGATGACAGCGCGTCATGAAAACAGCTGCAAACTTTTCCTGTATCTTTATAGTGAAGCTGCCATCTATTGGCTGCCATCAGATGCACCCAATGTAACAAAAAGAGGCGCTTACCTCTTCTGCCCCCTTTGTGTGTTTATGATGACCATGGCTTCTCTTCTTGTGTGGCATGTTTAAATCACGGATAGGTGAACTTTTTGAAGGTCCCTGGGCGCACTCAGTCCTCTTTTAGAAACCCTGATTCTATTCAAGCTGCTCTGCCCCTTGTTGGAAAAATAACTCGCCCCACCCGCAGCAGAAAATGTTCTTTGCTGATGAGTGATCGAAGTTGGCACCATCAAAATGTTTGTGTGTGTGTGTGTGTGTGTGTGTGTATTAATATTAATGCACGGTTCCTTATCACATATAGACGTCCTCCCTTTCTAAATGATGTATAATAACAGTTGACAGACTGCACTGAAGTTACTAAAGTACACATTTTTTGTGTACTTTATATTTATATGGAGACGATTGTGAACTTGCTCCATATAATCTGTCTTACTCCGTGCAGATTCTGAATTCTTATTTTATCTATTTGCTTGAAACCAATATGTAATAGTTCATTTACCCAGGAAAAAACTGAGTCTGGATCCTTGGTATGACTGATGGGACGCGCCCCACAATTCAGGGAAGAGTTGACTCATCGGTGATGTTGTTCTTTTCCTCTGGTTGAGCTGGCAGCTTAATATGACACAATGCTGCCCTCTGGTGGATAAAAAAAAAGTTCTGTTCCCTTCATGAGCTGTAGCAGAGGATCACTGCCACTCTGATTGAGTCAGAGAAACATAACGAATACAGATGCTTCGACACAGATGCACTGCATGGGACAATTAAGCAGTTAACATGCAATCATGCAATCAATCATTGAGCATGCCCAGTTGATTCTGATTTTGCATCGGGATGAAAAGAGAAAAAGATCTAAGTGACTTTGAAAGAATGTTGATTGTTGGGACATGGATGGCAGGAGCTTAAATATTGCTTGACTGGCTGGTGATTCAGTAAGAACAGTGACTAAAGTGACGTCTGTATTTAGATGTACAAGAAAGTCATCATTAAAGTCCCCATGACACTCTTACTTCCTTGATTTTATGTATTTCCTGTTGAAGCAGGATGTTGGGGTGGGGCATAAAATGTAAACTAATAAGATATCAGTTTGGGAGAGAAACAAGTTTATTTTATGGGATAAGTGGACAGGAATATCTTGTCATGGTCCTAGTGTTTAGTTTCCTGTTTTTTCTTTCCCTTTTGTGGGTGTGTCTATGTTTTGTCCTTCTCTCCCTGTGTTTATCTGGAGCTTGGCAGAGGTGGAGTCTTCCTGCTCCATTCACCTGCTGGTCATCAACTCGCCAAGTCACCTGCACTTCATGGTCTCATCAACTCTCTGTTCAAAGCCAGGTCCTGCTCTGCACTTGTCCCCAGATCATCTGATCACCTTTGCAGTATTGTGCCTTGGCTTTCTCCTTATCTCCTTTGAGTTTGCTAGTTGACTCCTCTTGTATTTCCTGTGTAGATTTCCATTTTTTGTCACCTCGTTGGATCCAGAACTCCACCCTGCCCAGCTCCTGCCTGCCTGCGTTTGATATTTCTTTGCACTTAGACTTTCTACTTTCTGACTGTTTTCTGTGTTGTGTCTGCATTGTAGGTTCAAGTATTCCAAATCAGCCGTGACATATCTTATCACCATATGGTATATTCTGTTTTACAGGAATTAGAAGTCATGTGACATAATTTTATGGGGACTTTAAACACAAACAGGAGATTTTGGACTAACATGTTAAACAGTGCTCCACTAACATCATCAAAACACCAAATGACTGAATATTTTTCAGGTCAAATTTCCCACCAGTAAAGATCAGAGATTTGTAGAATCAATGCCAAGGTACACTGAAACTCTTGTGGTGGCATCTGGTGGCCCAACATCTTACTAAGACACTTTATCTTGGATTTTCCTTTAATTTCTCACCCATCTGTATATATAGTTTAGTACAGGAAATAAACAGAGGCCAGCTTCATAAACCTACAATGTGATGCAGATGAAGTGATTGTGTGTCTTCGTGATGACAGTGTCTGTCATACAGATTACCTTTCGGAGACATAGTCCACCTGACCTTCACACTTCTTGATAACAGCATGAACTTCAGGTCACATCCCTACGTCAACAAACACTTTCATCAGTCCATCACCTGCGGAGCGATGATAATCTGGATGACACCCGGACGACATTTTGACAATATCTTCTGATAACAGATGACATTTGTACAACGTTGGTTGAGCCTTAGTTACATGAATGAATGAATTTCCCGTTGCTTATTTGTTATCTAGTATTACTCATATTTGCATGAATTGAAACGTCAATACGGTGAGTAATTCTCCAACTATTCAGTGCTATAAACTGAATTAGTTTCTGTTGGTTCTCCAGTATAATGGCTGATTCCAGACACATCCATATAAATATACTGCCACCACTAGAATTGAAACTATCAGAGCAGTAAATAAGGATGGATTCAGTGGCTTTTATTAGACATACTGCAATTTAAAACCAGAAAACTGTAGTCAGGAGCAATTTAATCAGATGCAACTCTGTTTAATTTCTCTTTTAATGGGCATCAATGAAGAGATCACATCACACCTGTCAGAGCAAGGTTTTATTTTAAATCTGTTTTTCTTTTTTTTCTTATGAAATGTTTATTGAACATACTTCAAAACATGATGCTGACAACACAGTTACTAACTGCTAATAGGAGGTCTGACTTCCACATGTCTTAGGAGGTACAAAGTACACCTCCTGAGTGGGGTGGGATGGAGGGGTAAATATGCCTTTATCAGGAGACATCCCAAAGGTATCTAAGAGAAAGTCAAATATAGTATATTTTTGTGTCTGTTTGGTCCAATACTGCCTTATAACTATATAGTGCTTACATTACAATACACAACAGCATGTTTGAATGATTTATGTATCACATTCAATTGAACATTTTATGATTTATGCATACTTTATAATATATACATTTCAGCCAAAATGACTTTGGGATGTTGACAAGCATCTAAAGCTCAGTTGTGTGGTTGTGATCAGTGTTGGTCAAAATGTTTTAATCTGATTAGTTATGTTTTAGTTAAGCATCAATCTGAGTAAGGAAAGTCAAACTTTAACACCAGACATTAACACTGTTATTTTATTGACAACTATTCAGACGTGTGAGTGAGGATTTTCTACTCAGTTCCACTGTGTTGGCCACAGTGACAATAAAGACGACAAAAGGGAGGGTGTTGGCATGGCAACCTTGTGTCCTTGTGAGTGTCACTGGCAGCAGATTTCACAGACACTCACATGTTGGTGAGTGAGTATATATCGATCCCATTCACTGGGATAATACGTGTCTTTACTTCACAATGATGATCTTCGTGATCATATTAGACTACAAACCACATTATGTCTTTCTTGTACTTACGTAATCAAATTTTTTAAAAAGCATGGAAAAACTATATCTAGTAAACATATATCTATATCAGCAAACAACTCTGAAACAACACGTGACAAATTGAAACACTGTTACTGAACCGTAAATGTACTCTGAGATCAGCAGGAAGTGCAGTTGAAGTTTTTTACATCTATTTGCCTCACCTAATTGATTTTGCTTGAATTGCTGACTGTTGAGGTGGCTTCTCAGTCGCTGCGGCTTCCTCTGCGTCATCCTTCAGTTAAAAGCCTTCACGGTCTGCCTCTGAAGCTGGAAAAATAATTAGCTGACGACACACAGTTAGACCTCTGACCTCATTTCACGAAACGGATATATGTGTTGGTTTTGTGCACTGGTGTGTGTGTTCTCTCAGTGGAATAAGGAAGGCTGCATGAGTGATCTCAGGCCATTATAGTGAAAAGTACACCCACACAGCTCAGAGATAAGGATGATGCAACTAATCAATGAAGACAACTCTAAAGATTCAGAGCTCTGTAATGAAACCATGATCTGCTACAAACAACTATCTAGCATGTTGTTGTTTTTTCTCCCCGTGGCTCTTCGGCTATGTGTGTGTGTCTCTTGGCTGACTGACTGCCTTTGTCAAAGCAAACAGTAGTTGCTAGGTAAAGGTGGATTATAGGGCTGATCTGGTGCAGACCTGTTTGCACACAGCCAGATGACCAAAAGTATCAGCCAGTATGGGTTATGATAAGTTTGATTCACAATGACAAACAAGCTCATGCTATTTTTAACTAAACCTAATTTCCTGGAATATGTAAGTTGTAATTAAAATAAAATGGTCCATTTGTGTAATAGTTTGTGTGTTTGTGTTGCTCCTAATTATACATTAGTCTGTCATGAACCACATCTCCACATCCTCCATTGTGTCAGAGAGGGGAAAACAATATCCTCCCTTAGAACAGTTTTATCTCTGTATCACTGTGCACACCTGTAAACAGAGCTCACTGACCTAATGTTTCCACCACTAAACAACTGATTAGCATCTTAGAATGGCAATAATATTGTCACAAAAGACTTCAAACACTGTGAGACAGGGTGACTTCAATAGCAGAGGGACACATTAAATTAACAGGTGTTGAATCCTACTTCACACTTCTACTCCACTTCATTTCAGAGGGAAATATTGTACATTTTACTGCAATACATTTAGTTGGCTGCTCTAGTTTCAACAAATATTAATAATTCACTTTTTTTTTTAAACGCTGTATTATTATTATTTAAACAAAAACATTTATCCTTACATGCTGTTCATACTCTGACCCTTAAAAGTATCTCCTCATAAATAGTATTTATGAATACCTTATCAGTCATTAAAAATGGTTGATAAATCCTTAATAAAGCCTTCAATTATTCATTATTTAGGTTTTACACTATTTGTTTATGTAGAAAAACATTCACTACATTATGGTCTCATGTTACCTAAATTAGAAAAACACAACAGCCATAATGGCTTAATGAGAAGAATGCTTGAATTTGAATGATTTTTTTTTGACTTAATGTGAGTCATATTTAACTCTTTGTTCAAAAATGTAAAAAATAACATAAAGAAGCAGAAATAATCATTTTTGGTGTGATAAATAACTGTTGAAAATGTAATCTCATTCAGAAATGTGCTACTCTCATTAGATTTTTAACATAATTCATTGTGAATTTGTTTGTTTTGTTTTTTAACTTGTCTGTGAACCACACAGGAACTGAATTTGTTCACAATCAGCAGGCTGACAGGTTGAAACATGTCCATTTCTGTTTCCCTTTCCAGTGAAAATGAAAGTGACCTGGCATATGAAGTCACAATTTCAGGTTATAAGCAAGGTATTAAGGGTGTTTTACTGCTTTCAAATGCAGAAATCGGTCCAATTTGACCTGAACAGCATGTATCAGTTATAACAATCAAATAAGATAAGTGCATGTAGCTGTTAACACTTCAGTAGCATTAATAATGCATGTTCTCTGTTGTATAAGTCAGTTTTCTGAATACCACTCCCACCACTTCTTGTCTCTCATTAATCAATTCTAAGATAATTCAGTGAGTTGCATTAGAACAAATAATGAACATCTGCTGTTTTTCATTCTGAATGTGATGTTATAATTGTCTCCTGATCCATCTTCCTCCACATGGTTCTGTTTCAGTTTCAGCTAATGTCCTGATGAAAGGCTGCGGTGTGGACGAGGAGCTGTCTGCGGTGCTGAAACATCTCTCTCTCTCTCTCTCTCTCTCTCTCTCTCTCTCTCTCTCTCTCTCTCTCCCTCTCTCTCTGTGTGTGTGTGTGTGTGTGTGTGTGTGTGTGTGTGTGTGTGTGTGTGTGTGTGTGTGTGTCTCGCTATCTCAGACCTACTGTATTGTCGATTGTTATCGATTGAATCAGATTTATTGTAGCCTATCTATTGGCTTCTTCCGTATTTCCAGCACCAAACAGTCAAAGAGCAGTGAGGAGTTGGTGATACGTGTATTGCCACAGTGTCGGTTTGTCTCATACATATTACGCACACAGTGGATGGGGGATGCGAAAGAGATGCAGTAGAAAGATGCTGCACCACTATCCGCCTCATAATGATACAAATCTACAAGCAAACACACGTATAGGATCAAATCAGATGTTATCTTTTTGGTAGTATTTCTTCTCTATGTCCTCTCTTCCTCCTCCGGAGACAAACTACGAGATAGTTTTAGTCGGATCTCCTCCCCCCTCCCGCTCAGACTTTCTCCCAAAAGGGACTTGAACTCATATCTTACCAAAGGTAGACGCCACACTGACGTCAGAGCATCCGTAATTTGACGTGTGAACACCCCCCATCGCGACCACACATACACACACACAAACACACACACACATACAGAAATAGAGCGCACAAATCAGCCCTCCCCATCAGCAGTATTTCCTTTCCCACGTTCTCTCCATCTCAGCCAGCTGTTTCTTAAGGAATACGACAGAAACAAGAAGGAGATCTCTTTATTGTCACCACCAAAGACGCTTTGGCTGTTTTCTTAGAAGCAATTTGAGGCTGTACAGGCTATTCTTTTTTTATTCTTGTTTAATTCGCTCTGAGATGGAAATGAGATGTCGTCCAGCGGTGATGTGTTGTGTTTTTGCCGTCCTCTGCTCCGCGGTTCCTCGCTCGGTGGGATACGGAGACAGACAGTACCTGAACGAGTGGGCAGTAGAGATCCCAGGCGGACTGTCCGCTGCGGAGATGATCGCCAGGGAGCTGGACTACGACTTTGTCCGACAGGTAGGTACCAACACTCTGCGAGCGGTTCCCAAAGGCAAAAGCACCAGTATACAGTTTAAAAAGAGCTTGACATTATTCTAACATGAGATATATGTTGGCATAAAAACAAACCTGGAAAATCAGCCAGCACAGCTTTATTTTGATATTAAACATCTAATTGAACATCCAACCAAAGAGAAATAACAGACACAAAAAAATAATCATGAAGCAGCCTGTAAGCTTTGGACTATTTTGTAACAGGAGACCAAATAATAGCTGTATCAATTATTCTGCTTTGTTTGATAAGGCCATTAGCACTGGAAACTCATTGCTTTTATGATGGCCCAAAAGCACACAATGCATCCAGCATCCTGCTAAATTAAAGCAGGAGGATTTAATCAATCTATGACTCACTGTTTACACATTTCTGATAAACCACAAGAGAGACTCAGGTTTACATTTCCCCATCCTATCCACTATTATAGCCTGACTCATGCTGTTCTCTGCCTGTGCAAACACATATGGCTCGCTGAAAGTTTTAAGTCAAGCTCATTCATTTCTATGAAACCTGTAGCTCTTAACAGCAGCTGTCAATGATTAACAGAGCTCTCAGGTGTCACGGACACTGAAGCACGCACTCTGCATCCATTGAGTCAGAACAGGGCAAGCTTGAGTTTACATTGCATAACGTTAATTTAGAAGACAATTTTGTCCAAAGCAAATTACAATAAGTGCATTCATCCTCACCAAAAACATTATAGTACGCATGGCTCAATTGTGGAATCGGCACATTGTCGCTTTACTCAAGACATCTCACTGCTCAGTATCAATCTGTGGCATTAATGTAGTTACTTCATATCCTCAAAGAGTGATGTAAACATACAGAGTGACACATACACACCTGTAGGTTCTATACATTCTGTTTTGTTTGTTTTCAATGAGAATAAAACCTGCAAATAGTGTAAATCTCCTAGTGTGGTAGATCTTTTGTAATGTAATGTAATGTAATCTGTATAAAGTAGATCACCATCCATATTATTAAAAAGTGTAGTTTCGTGATGTCACAAATAATTCCCTCTATGAATGAGATTGTGATTCCCTGAGGCCTTTGTGAGAAATAATGATGTTTGTAGACCTGCACGGCAGACTCCGGCTACCAGATGGCTGGTATCATGTCATTTCCTATCAAACACTCAGCCTCTCTTGTGTCTTCCCCTCTGCAGATTGGGGCCCTGGAAGACCACTTCTTGTTCAAGCATCGCAAACATCCTAGCAGAATGAAACGAAGTGCCGAACACATCACCAGACAACTGTCAGAGGACGATCGGGTGAGTGGCATCTTTTGACTATTATCTGTGCAAGTAAGGTCGTCTCGTCTCACCTCAAGTTATTAAAGTGAACACCTGTGTCTGTGTGTAGGTACTGTGGGCAGAGCAACAGTACGAGAAACGTCGTAATAAGCGAGCGTCCCTCGGGGAGTGCAGGGACTGCCCGGTGGACAAGCTGTTTGATGACCCCATGTGGAACCAGCAGTGGTACCTGGTGAGTCTCCTGGAAAGCATCAGGATCATATAACAAACACACATCACATGATACTGAATTAAGCCTGCTAAAAAAAATACATGAGAAATTCAACAAGTGCCTGGATTTGAAATCTAGTTTGCTGGTTTAAGGATGCCTTTACACATTTCAGAAACTATTTATGTTCTTTCCAGTACTCTATAAACCACGGATCTAGGTTGATACTCACTTTACTGGTCATATGTTGCCTACTTTTGGCCTTCTGTTTGCATGCATCCAATCTGTTCTCCTCTGAGATGTGCAGATGCTCTGTGAGTGCTGGACAGCTCCACACTGCTCACTGCTTTGTCCTCTCTGGGCCCTCATGCTTCTAGCATAAAAATACACACACACAAAAAAAAGAAAAGAAACAATAGCATTCTATTAAGCAGTTCTAGCCAAAAGAGCCATTTGCTTAATTGGTAAAACAGTCTGTGTGGAGATGAGAGGGGTGGAGAGACTATAATCCAGCAGGATGGAGTAGAGTAGAGCATTAAGTCCCAATTTACCCTGAATGGGATGTTTTAGCCCATTGAGGCCAAGTAGCAGCAGAGAACAGTAGATTGTCACAGCTGTGCATGCTTGTCCAGATCCATTACTAACACTTTCACTTTACCCTGACCGTCAGCTGACCCTGACATTGCCACTTTCAATGACATCTTTACCGATTTTGATCCCTGAGCTTAGAATGAACTGTTCCCGTTGACCGCAGCGTATACAAAGTAGATGAATGCATTTCAGGGGAAAAAATATCTATTTCCTAATGCTGCTCATATTTTTATCAAAGCCGATTAACCCAATAAAGACATGCAACCACCAGTAACTCATCATTCTGACCATCTTTTTATAATATGTTATACATTTCTGCCAACAAGGAGCAATGACTATTCATCTAAATATATTATTAAATTAAAGTTAAAACTCAAGAACAAACAATTCATGAAGCTTTCATTAGAGAGAGAAAGAAAGAGATCACAACATCATTCCACGTCACCAGAAGTAACAGGTAAAATCACGTCAGGCTGATTGGCTATTAAATTGATCCCATTCTGCAAAACAAAGCCACTGACTCATCCTCAGCTAAGTCACCAACACTAGTTTGTCTGCACTTTACTGGACGATAAACAAGTGTACGTATATGTTTTTTTGTATCAGGGTTGTGTGTGAGTGTGTGTGCATTTGGGAAAGAGAGCGAGATACATATTACATTCTCTCAGCTTCCACTTCTCCGCACCTGCACTAACTGAACATGAGTCACACGCTTGTGGAGCATAAGAAAACAAATTGAGATGAATCATTTTTGCCGATGAGAGATGATGACACTAATGGAATTGGCCTTAAAGTGCCGCTTAGTGTATTTCCACATGAGGCCCATGTCTGTGCCACTGCAAGGGCCACGTTATAGGTCATCTAAAGCATTATGATTCACTCACTTCATTCATTCAAAGAAGAAAAAGCTGCATAGATAAGACAATAATATACCAATGTTTGCAAATAAAGACACATATTACAGTATATCTCATTAACAGGAAAGGGGGAGGGCAATGATATGTGTGTGTAAAGGGATGTATTGAAAAGAAACATTATAGGTGACTGAGGCAGTGCAAAGAGGTGCCACAGGTTAGAAGATGGTGACGTTTGCCGACGTCACCATCTTCATTGGCATTGTTAGGGGCTGAGCTGTGTGACGGGGGCAGAGGCCAGTGGCTGGGCAATGTAATGGCAGAGAGGGGGGGGGGGGGGGTTGCATGGGCCTGAGAACAGGATGTGTATCTTCATCTATCACAAGTGGGTGACTGCCTGGTGATTTAATCAGGGAGTGACTCATACTTTTAGCTTGAAGTTCCTCCTGCCTGTATGGCTGTGTGAGCGAGAGAGAGAGGCAGACTGTGTGTGTGTGTGTGTGTGTGTGTGTGTGTGTGTGTGTGTGTGTGCGTCTGCGTGTGTGTGTGTGTGCGTGTGTGTGTGCGTGTGTGTCTCCATGGCTGTGGAAGTGTCAGTCTGTATTAATTGTGCTTGGAGGGATATGTTTGTCCTCTGGCGCATGTCCACTCACTCGTTTCGTATGCGATTGGCGCAGAGAGACTTGCGTAATCTACTGTGTGTGTTTGCTGTGTACCATTAAAATCTATGCATGGATGACCACCAAGATTCCCCTCAACTGCTATACCAGCATCAATAAGTGAGTCATTTGGTGTTACCATAAAACAAGCAAACTGTAGATATGAGCTGGCTGGGAGTAAAAGGCTCACTAGCAAATTGCGACCGAAACACATTGTCTGAAAGTGTGACATGTGCTGTGCATTTACATTGAGATTTGTGTCTGATGTCTTGTGTTTGAACTGATCTCCAAAGAGAAAGAGATGTATGATAAAGAGATCCCTTTCTCATAAGGATAGGGGTGAAAAAAGAGAATGAAAGTGGGAGCCAAGGAGAGAAAGAAAGGTGATACATCACAGGGATGAGTCACGTCTTGGGGTGGTGTTCTGCAGTGTCTGTGCATAATGCGCAGAGAGCAAAGAGAGTTCTTTTTTTAGTCTTAGCTGTTTCCAGCTCTGAATCATACTCTTCTCCAGGCAGGCAGGCAGGCATCAGCCCTGTTCGCTCTCCATCTCTCCCTGCTGATTTTCCATTTAAAACCGGCTTGGTGCCCCTCTCACTCCTTGCATGTAATGTTAGATAGCCTCAGAGATGGATTTCTGAATAATCCAACAGGGGGATTGAATGTGAGTCAAGACAGGAGAATGGGGGTTTGAAACACAGTGCATCTCTAGGGTTAAATTAATTAGGTGAATTGCTGTATTGGGCATCTCAAAAGTCTGAATCATTATTACCTTCTGGCAGCAGTCTACCTACAAGTGGCCATAGGAGTGGACTTGAGCCCAGACAAAAGAGAAGCCAACAATCCAGTAATGAATTTCTGTAAAGGTCAGTGGAGGAACTGGCAGGCTGAGCAAGCTGGAGGACTCCACTTTGGCTGACCTTTTTACCATACTGTATATGATAATACTTAAAGAGCCTGTTTGGATGAAGTGCTAAGATATAATCATAATTTAGTTTTAAACAGATGTGTAATTTTATCTTTTTTCATCATCTGTCTTCCAGCAAGATACACGGACCTCTTCCTCCCTGCCAAAGCTAGACTTGCACGTGATCCCCGTGTGGCAGAAAGGCATCACAGGAAAAGGAGTGGTCATCACCGTGCTGGATGACGGACTGGAGTGGAATCACACAGACATCTACTCGAACTACGTAAGACACCGTTTCCATGGAGACAGCCCCGTCGTCTGGGCCTGCCGTTGCCATAGCAACATCGCTGGTGACACCTCACGAGGCGGTTCATAAAGACAGTAATAAATCTTCTATATGATAATGTCTGCCTCCAAGGAGGAGCTTTCTGCTTTTTAATTTCGAGATGAAAAGCAGCAGATATTTTGCTGTGATGGCAGTTTAGCTATGAATAACTATAATCCTTGTGTTTAGGGATGCAGATTCTGAAAATATTTCACATTTCTCCAATAATGTTTTTGACAGATTGCAAGAGGATGCAGATAATTATGTGCTGATGAAAGCAAGCGTGACTGTATGGGAGCTTTCATTCTGGCATAGTTTCTCTAAAACTCTAAAAGCCTTAAAAAGCCCCATCTGTGGTTTGGTGTCGTACAGTGCTGTTGCTTTCAGAAGAACCAAAATGAGAGAGAGGGAGTGAGGTAGGGAGAGAAGGAGATAATGTATGACAACAGAGCTGATGGAAACAACTCCCACTTAAATTGAGTTAACGCTGATTAATCAAAGAAGCTCAATCAGCCGAGACGCTCATCCTTAACAATCAAGGCATATGAGCAGCATGCATTTGCATCACTTAATACCACTAATTCTAAAATGAGTCACAGGCATCTGATTTCAAGCAGATATTAAAGCTGTCACTGTGAACTGTAAACTGAGAGGAAGCTTTAAATTGCCTAATCATTGAAATGTTCTTTTTTTATATAAGAATAGGCCCATACTTAATTATATTTGCTAGTGCATGGGAATGATGGGAAACAGACATGACTGACAAAGTACCAAAGAGAACATAAAATTCATGACATACCACCACCCATGACACAACCCTCGGGTAAAAACGGTTGTTTCCAGCAATCTGAATGTTTTAACAGCTCACCATCATCCTCAGGGTGACTGTCTTCATATATTTTTTGTTTCACTACCCGGTCAAGTCTGCCATCACCAATCATGTCTCCATGACAGCAGATTGGCCCCTGAAAAAAAAATCTGATGAGACTGATGCACACTAACGTCATCCCAGCTTTTGAAAAGAGATGCCTGATCATTTTCTGTCTGTTGTTTTCAAAGGACGCAGCAGCCAGCTTTGATTTCAATGACAACGACCCGGACCCTTTCCCCAGATACGACTCCACTAATGAAAACAAGTAAGTATGACTGTGGACGGAGCGCCTTGGTAGTCAATTGGTTACCACATCTGTCACATAATAGCAGCGTCCCTGGGTTGAATCCAGCAAGGGACCTTTGCTGCAGGCCATTCCCTCTCTCGCTCTCTCTTCCTGTTTCTTGTCGGTCTCTATACCAATGTATTTTCAAATTAAAATAAATATTTTTTAAGTATGGCTATAAGTGTAAGTAAACACATATCCAATCTTCAGTTTGAATGAAAATTTGAACAAATGTGCCAAGACATTATAAATATATGGATTCTTTGCTGTGGCTCTCGCATGAGAATGCACTTAAAAGGATTTTGTTGCTTCTGCTTAATGCAGCCTTCAATGAGTTCCATAATGGGCATGAATTGGTGGAACATGTTCAGAGCACATTCTGCCAGTGGAGTGAAAAACGGTTGGGTGTTACAGCTGTTACTCACACCCAAGCACAATTGCTGCTCTCTTTTGTTAACAGAATACTCAACAATTCAACCTCCATTTTCAGATGACGCAGAGGACCCTGACCATCAATACCTTCTGCTCTAAACATGAGATTTCATGAGAGAAATTATGTAACCAAACAAATAGCGGCCATCTGTAATGGAATTTTGTGTTCTATGAAATAATAAGTAGTTCAGAATAACCACCAGGGAAAACAATGCACTGAAATTCCTGCTAAAAGCATCATGTGACGTAATTTCTTTTGTACAGAACAAACTAAATTCCACCAAACAAATACAGCTGTCATTTGAAAAATTGACATTGTGGATGTTTCCAGTTGAGTGTATATAACATAATAAATGTTAATGCATTATTTGTTTGTAGGCACGGGACCAGGTGTGCTGGGGAGATAGCAATGCAGGCAGACAACAATAAATGTGGTGTTGGAGTGGCGTACAACTCCAAAGTTGGAGGTAGGGGCTTCCTTTTTTCTCACATATGTATAGACATGCTTGAGACTTTTGACTAAGAGTGAAATTGTTGCAGGTCGGCTTGTTGTTGCTGTCACTGGTGCTGTTGTAGGATTTACATGATTGTGAATTACATCAGTTTATGTATCAGAAATGACAAACAATGGAGGCATGTTTACTGAAAGCCTTGTTTAGTGGGCGCTTGGTAAACAGGATACAAAAGAGCAGGATGCAAAAAAAGAACTCATCACCGTGGGCGTCACTTTGCCTTTAGATACCCTGGCTGTAACATTTTTTATTTATAGCTAGTAGGGAAAAAAGATTTCCTGATGGAGGCCTAATTTTTTTCACACCAGATGGTTGCATAATGTCACTCTCTAAAATTACTGACCTCCAATCCACCTGAAAAAAATGTTATTTATATTTGGACTGCAACATCTGAAGGGCCGGGGCTGGTTGTTAGTGCTCCAGCAGCTCCTGAGCCTTAAAATAGAAACATTAAATATCTTACTTCCCTAAAACAATTAATTATATTCATAAGCTTCAACTGAAGGATTTTAACTCATTATTTTTCTCTTTATTTACTGTAATGAGGCAGTAAATTACCATATTTCATCGTTTTTACTTCCTCCCTAAGTAGGGACCATAAATTATTAATACAATACAATATAATGATTAATCACCAAATAGATAAATGATCACTTTGGTATAATATTCCCTTCTCTCTTTTAGGAATTCGTATGTTGGATGGGATTGTGACTGATGCCATTGAGGCAAGCTCCATTGGGTTCAATCCAGACCACGTGGACATCTACAGTGCCAGCTGGGGACCCAACGACGATGGCAAGACAGTGGAAGGTCCAGGTCGGCTGGCTCAGAAGGCCTTCGAGTACGGTATCCAGAAGGTAAATTATGAGACAGGAGTGATCTCAGACTGAAGTTCCTAAAGGGAGCTATTATCTGCAGCAGTGATAAATCAGATAGAACAGGATCAATATGGACAATGTCATTAGCTGGCAGGAATGATGCTTCTAATGATCAAGTGCCATTGGTCGCAGTTGTTAGCAAAGATTTTGCGTTGGTTTATTTCACTTTAAATTTCAATCAAAACATCTAATACTGAAACTATATGTGTTATTACATCAAATACCAAAACATATGTTAAACTCCCATGTAGTATTATGGCTTCATTAGTATGTATTGTATACATTACATAAAATGTGTTTTTAGTGAAAACAATAAGTCAAAATTTGATACAGCGACATGTGTGGCAATGGTTGCTTCAGCTCTCTCCATCATGCCTTCTGCAGGGCCGTGGAGGGAAAGGTTCTATCTTTGTTTGGGCATCAGGTAATGGTGGCCGCCAGGGCGACAACTGTGACTGTGATGGCTACACAGACAGCATCTACACCATCTCAATCAGCAGTGCCTCCCAGCAGGGCTTGTCCCCATGGTACGCTGAGAAGTGCTCCTCCACTCTTGCTACAGCGTACAGCAGTGGAGATTACACAGACCAGAGAATTGTAAGTTACTATGATCATTTTATTTTAGGTTATGTTATACTGTATTTCATGTCGTGTCACATTATGTTACATTACATTATGTCAAGTAACATTATGGGAGTGTTGTTCAAAGGACATTTCATGTTATTCAAGGTTATTCTAAGCTGTGAATTTCTTTTTCTTGCCAGACGAGTGCTGATCTACACAATGAGTGCACTCAGACTCACACTGGAACGTCGGCCTCTGCCCCGCTGGCTGCTGGAATATTTGCCCTGGCCCTTGAACAAAAGTATGCAATACTGCACATGAAAGGCTCACACAACCTGAATACCTGATGTTTTTTTAATACATTAACAATTTAATGATTATTTTAATACTCAAAATGTATATCATACTCACTGGCCTCCCTGTCCATCTTCCCTCCCTCAGTCCTGAGCTTACCTGGAGAGACCTGCAGCACATTGTGGTCTGGACATCAGAGTTTGATCCTTTGGCCAATAACCCAGGCTGGAAGAGGAACGGAGCAGGGCTGATGGTCAACAGCCGCTTCGGCTTTGGCCTTCTCAATGCCAAAGCCCTGGTGGACCTTGCTGACCCAGCGTCCTGGAAACATGTACCAGAAAAGAAGCAATGTATCGTCAGGGATGACTCATTTCAGCCCAGGTATGTAAAGTTTCTCTCTTTTAAATAATTTTGTAAGAATGATTACATTATACAAAAGAGAGACAAAGGGAAAGAGAGTTATTTTTGTCCTGACATTTTGGGTCCAACAAAGCAAACAAACAAAACCATCTGTGTTATTAAGTACATCTGTTGCTTTTCAAGTGAAATCATGACAATAAGATTTAAGCCTGAGAGAGTTTTCTGTGACATGATAGTGTATGAGAAAGGTTTAAAAAAAAAGATGACAGCTGTGATCATTTAATTTTGAGGTCAGTCATCAGCCATGTGCACTTGTTATTAAATGCTAATTGCTAAACAATGAGATTAAACTTCCAAATGCAAAGCTGTCATGCACAGAGGAAGCATTTCCCCTTCTGTTGTTTCACCAAATGTTCTGTTTGGAATGCTTTTTGGATTAATGACAAGGAAATTGAGGGCAAATGCTAGCTGCAATGCTGCAACCTTGAAATAACCTCTTGATTTTTGCATTGCTCCACTTATGTCAGCTGTAGTGGAGGGCTCTGTGCTTCTTTACATGTCTATTTTGCAATTTGCTTTCAATTATGAGACTCAATAGCACTGACACCTAGTTCCCCCATTACCTTGCTACATGCCTGTTTAATCCAGAGGATTTGGCTCCACATTTCCGTCAATGCTTAGTGGTCTTCTATTCCCTCCAGCTTTATGGCAGCTTGAACACAGAAATCCTTTCATTCATGTCTGGGAGAGTTAAGGATTAATTATTTTGTAAATGAATGACTAAAGTCATTCATAAAATTTGGATTGTCATTGAATGATGACTTCATTGACCCCATTCAGGCTCATTTGGTTCATAGTGCGTTAATTTTTTCTAACATTGTTCCATGTTTTTATCATGAAGGTGACATTGTTTGATATTTCACCATTATAATATATGTAATGTCTGTGTGAAACAGTGTTTTGTCGTTTTCCATCCTGCTGTTGTTACTCAAATGGCAGTAACAACAGCACAGAGAACTTATCAGGGAACAAAATACACATACAATGGACTTCTGTCGTCATGGAGAGCTGTTTGTGTGTCTCATCCACTGCTATTTTAATGCATCCCATAGGGAGCTGAAGGCGGCAGGGGAGATCACTATAGAGATTCCAACCAAAGCCTGTGCGGGGCAGGAGAATGCTGTCCGCTCATTGGAGCATGTGCAGGTGGAGGCCAGCATTGAATACACCAGGAGAGGGGACCTACACATCACACTCACCTCCCCAGCAGGTAAGGAGACGTGTGCATACACATGCCCAACATGCATGTATGAGAAAAAATTAAAAGGCTCTCAAATAATTTTTGAATGATTTCCTCAGGCACCAGTACAGTGCTGCTGGCTGAGCGAGAGAGGGACACATCCTCTAATGGCTTCAGAAACTGGGACTTCATGTCTGTCCATACATGGGGAGAAGACCCTGCTGGTACATGGACCCTGAAGATCACTGACACTGTGAGTTACACACATATTTGGTGGGAAAAAAATGTCCTTGTTTGTTCAGCTATTTTGTGTTAATACATTATAGAAACAATTGCCCCTGTTAAACACAAAAAGCAGTTAGGAATGATTTTATGAAAACAAAAAAAGGCTTATATGTATAAAGATTTAATATGTGATGTAGAACTCCTCTTGCAAGTGATCATCCACCAGTATGTTGGGTGGTTTGAGTTCCTGTCAGCTCCTGAAAATAAACCATCTTTATTCCCTCTCACAGTCGGGTCGTATGGAGAATGAGGGTCGGATTTTGAACTGGAAGTTGATTCTCCATGGAACATCAGAGAAGCCAGATCACATGAAGAAACCTCGAGTGTACATACCCTATAATGCTGTGCAGAATGATCGCCGGGGTGTGGAGCATATGGATGACATGATGGAAGTGAGTATAAGTGCAACTGTGTTAAAAACTACAGAGAAATGCTCACATAGACACCTGGTTTGGATGTTAGGGGAGATACACGTCACTGGATGTTAACATTTGTGCCTCTTTTAGATTTAAACCTATAACATTGGAGGCTCAATTCAATGATGCTGAACTTACACTTGATTACATGAATTAAAGCTAACTCAATACTTGAATGTGTGAAGTGTGATGATGCCACGATGTAACTCCCAATGGCACACATGGCTCAAATCTCAAATAAAATGCTACAGACATAATTAATGAAGATAGTCCTTTATTCGGGAGGATGACCATTTCAGGGTTTTTTTTGTTGTTTTATTTATTTATTTAACAGGAATAATGCACAATACATTTATTGTACCAAATATAGCTAAAAACCCATTTCCATCTGTAGTTCATGGGTGGAGGCCACCAGTAACAATAACAATGATAATTATTCGATTTATTTAAAGAACCTGGGTAAATAAAAAACATACTAAAAGCATAAAAGAAGTCATATATAACAGTTAGTAGTGCTGAATTAAAATATTACACTACAAAACAGACTCACTAAAACATCAGTATTAAGAAAAAAACAGAGACACTAGAGGGCATGCCATCAGTAATCTGAACATCATTTAAGACAAACAATTCAGCAGTACAAGAAACTTCCAACCAGACATGTAATACTAATGCTGACCAATGTAATCAGTATATCTCAGTTCAGTGACTGCAGATGTGTGTAAAAGTACTGCATTCTCTGATAAGTGGTAAATAAATTCCACATCGGCCTGCCAGCTGCTGAAAACAAGACTTTTGACCAAACTTTGCACAGACCTTGTTTGGGTCTAGTCTGTAATATAAGACCAGGACAGCGGCAATGACAACCTGATGTCCCTCCTAAATATAGTCTATTCCTTTGGTCTTGTTCTCTAACACACTGCATTTGAAGTGAAACAATGTGTATGAGGTCCAAGTGCAAGTAAAAGTGTTAAAACTCAGTAAATTAGCTTACATCTACACTGGATAAACAGTTTAGAAATGATGGCAGTTTTTACACCTAAAATTTTAGCGCTGTGTAAAAGGACAAAGTAAAGTTTAATTTCACATCCACAGTGCTAAAGTACAGACACATACTCTATCATGAAACTATAATGCTATCATTTCTCTAGGAACCAAATAAAATGGTACACAATTATGTCATATATCTTAATAGTAGATGCACACTGTTGGATTATTTTTTGTCTCACATCTCCTTTCTGTCTGTGTGGTGATACAGGAGCCCACCCAGGCCCATTTACCTCCAAAGTCTGATACTGCACAAGCCTCCCCTCCTTCCAAGGCAGAGAAGAAACCCCAAATTCCTGAAAATTCTCCATACTCCCCCACCCTGGCCCTGCTGCGTCTCCTGCAGACGGCCTTTAACAGGCAGACCACAGCCCTGCAGCAGCCACAGTCCACCAGGGACTTCTCTAACTGGAGGAAGCAGCAGCCAGGCAGGGGTCTCTCCCCTCCTGCTACAAGACTCCCCCCACAAAAGCTGTACCAGGCACTGGACATGGTCAACAAGTACCGTGGCCCGGAGGACAATGTCTACAGTGACTACAGCGATGGCTTCTACAGCACCAAGCCGTACAGGCACAGAGATGACCGACTGCTGCAGGCCCTGTTTGAGATGTTAGATGATCAGAAGTGAAGGCGTGGAGGAGAGGAGAGGAGAGGAGAGGAGAGGAGAGGAGAGGAGAGGAGAGGGGAGGGGAGGGGAGGAGAGGAGAGGAGAGGAGAGGAGAGGAGAGGAGAGGAGAGGAGAGGAGAGGAGAGGAGAGGGGAGGGGAGGGGAGGGGAGGAGAGGAGAGGAGAGGAGAGGAGAGGAGAGGAGAGGAGAGGAAAGGAAAGGAAAGAAAGCAAAGGAAAGAAAGGAAGACGGGAAGCATGGTTACATGTTGGTTGGGGAGCAGAGGAACAAGGCAACGAGAAGAGAAAAGCAGAGGGAGACGAGGAGCAGAGGAGAAAAGAAAGTGAGATGCAAGTTTGTGTAACTGTTTTGTTCCCCAAAATGCTGCATATCTGATCTCCTTCCCTTCATTTGACAAACACCACTGATGATTTATTCTTTCATTAATTTGTTCAGTCGTGCAAAATTTCAGAAACTTGTTCCATGAGTCCACATATGATTCATTTATTTATACACGGACTCCCTGTTAAAACTGTTTCTCCATGTAGTAAAGTGAAAGCATTTAAACCATGAGAAAGGAGGGGTAGGCCTTGTCTCTCTTCTCTTCACTGCCTGCTCAAGCATGCCACATTTAGAATATAAGTTTTGTAATATTATCTATATATTATCTATATATTATACAAAGACAATGATTGTAATATGGTTTTGAAAACACTTTACATCAAAAAAAATCTTCACTTTCTGACTCAAAAATCCTGTTTCTGGTTATATGTTATCATTTGTCATATACTGCAGTTTCTTCAGTATATCTTACACCATAACAGGACATCTACTCATTCAATCACTTTTGGGGGAAAATTTGATCTTAAAATAAAAGACATGAATAATTTAAATAGAGTCAATTAGAGTCAAACAAAGATTTAGGTTGCCCAGCTATTAAAAAATAAAATTGAACTGTGTTGACAGATGATTTATTCTCAGGGTGTCAACAAGCTCAAGTGAGTTGTAGAATTGTCTTCTGCACTCTTCAAAGAGAAATATATGAAATGTTAAAGATTATACACTATAAAAGTATGCAGATTAGATGATACAGTTGTTTCAATACACTATTCGAAGAGAAACCTTATCAAAACTCCACTCCAGTTCAAATGTATGACAGAAAGGGTTCTGGGAAGTCTTTCAGTTGGAGTAGCTATACATTTAAAGTGAAAAGGAAAAAAAAAACACCAACAGACGATTCTTCTTCTTGTGCAATTTGTTTAATTTTGTATAAGTACAATGCTGCATTAAATGAAATATTTTTCTATGGATCCTCATAGTTTATGGAAATAATATATAGAGTATCAAACCCTTAAACAATTTATTTTCTTGTGGCATAGTTCACTCGATTACTGCAAAGTCAGTGTAGTTATAACTACCAATGAACACTGCCAAATTCTTTACTGTCAAGCTTCTGTGTATTTCAGTGAATGTGCAAATGGCTAATATGTTGTTTGTTCATCATCTGTAATATGCCAACTATAAAAAATTCCTTGAATCTTTGCATTGATATTTATAACTGAACCACTTCTCGGGTGTTATTTATTTGGTATTAATGGACCTATCACACTCCATAAGCCAACCAGAAATTGTGTAGAATAGGGGCTCTGCACTGCAGCCTTCAAGCACATTCATCTTGAACGCCTTAATATATGCTGTAATAAATGTGCATACTCATCTCCACATGGTGTAGATCAATTTACAGTTGCTAGTGTAAGTTTTTATGACATGAATAGTTATGAAGCCTCTATGCAGAGTCTCTGTCCTCCAGCGTGGAACTGCCTGCCCCGCTTCTCTGCCAACAAGGTGACAGGAGAAAAGATGATGTTTGGGAAAACGCTTCACGTGCACCCTGTAATTTATCCATTCTTTAGTGTAGCCTGTGCTGTTTTCTTTATGTTTTTTGTTTTTGACTGATGCTTCAGTCCAAAGTTGTTTACATAAGCCAATTTTATGTTGCAAATTCTGTATGGATGTACAAAAATAAGAGATTTATCTTAATAAACTGCAAAGTGACCTCTTGAGTCTGTTTGATTAGCAGCGTACAGTTTTAGCAGTTGACAGCTTGATCAGCTGTGGCTAAAGTAAAACTCTGCGGCAGATAAATTAGGCTATAGGGCTGCAATTAATCAAATACAATTATTAAAAAATTTTTTTTATTGTGAATTTGCCTCAACCTTGAAAAAAACAGAAAAGCTTATTAAGCCCAATTTCAAGCTGATATTTAAAAAAATACAGTACAAAACACACAATCACTTAAATGTGACATTTCATCATGTAGAGTTCAGGAATTACATGATAGAGATCCTTTTGAGATCTTTTTATTCATATAAAAGTCATATATTTGACAATATGTCTTCCTGACATGGTATTTTTATATCCTTTTTGAAAATAACATTACACAGTAGTATAGCTTGATAATAAAGATTACAATTTCCTAAAAGTGAGTTATCCTTTAAAGTTTACTATTGACATACAATGGCTGTTTTCACTGTATTTTCGATTGAGTGCCACCACCTTGTGGACAGAAAAAGTACAACATTCTGCAAATGTGGTGTGAAGTCTGGTTCACAGTACAGTTTTATATCTCTCTACTTGTCACGTATTCGTATTCTCCTCTACACAGTATCATGAGATGTGTAAACAGACATCTAAATGAACAGCAATAGAGATTAACCTTTATTGGGATTCTTCCAAGAGTTGTTGAGGTCACTGAAGTTTGTTTTTTACTACTTCTACTTCTTTCTCTGCTGTGTAAATAACTTAAGTTTCAACACATGTATGTACTTTTTTCTTTCCTTGTTTGTGTTTCTCTCCCCGTTCAACCCCTCCCATTTGTCCAGATTCCCAACACATCTGGTGCTTTGGTTGTACTTCAAAACTGCATACTGCAAAAGCTTGAAGAGGAATTGGGGTTGGAGTGGGGGCAAGATACGTGAAGAAAAGGGAGTGGAAAATATTTAAAACGCTAGGAGAGAAGAGAGGAGAGAGAGGGCAAGACACAGAAAAATAATCATGGGCGGAAAACTGTGAGTTAAACAGCACATTTCCAGGAAGAGACAGAGTGAGCAGGAGAGAGAGACATAGACAGAGACAGAGAGCGGGGCAGAGATTTTTTTGGCAAAAATAGTGACCTCAGACAAAGGTTTGTGTGTTTATCCAGCAGCAGGTCACAGTATGGCGCTGTTCCCATTCTGCAAGACGCCTACAGGTCAGTACAAACTCAACCACTGCTCCACCTCTTCTGCTCGTGTCATTGTTTTGCCTCACTTGTCATTGATTTGTGACTGCTGTACACGTGCATGCTCAGTTAAAGCAGCTGCCTTTAAGACTAGGAGATTTAGGTTGACCCAGCCAGTGAATGAAACACCAACACATTTCAAAGCTTTATTCAGAGATTTTCTGATCCTGAAAATATATCCAGGAAGGCAATTCTAGCACTTCATTAATTCAAGAATGTGGGTGCATTGCTCCTCTTGGCTGGTAATGCACATCAGGGGAACGTATATGGAAAACAAACTTTCTACATTCACTCACTTGTGCTTTCACTCAAGTTTTATCTCATGCAGTCATGTGAAAGTTCTTTTCCAAATCTCTAACACCCATCAGCCCTGTCTGCCTTCTGCTATTTATCTTTACTCAAGCAGCATCACATGCACAGCTGTATATGACACAGTTTGATGACATTGCAGCTATACCATAGCTTATTCAGTTGATGTTTGACTTGACTTCTCCACTATCAGAACAGGACTATGCTTATTGTATGCTTATTATCTCATTTTATATCAATAGACAGAATTCTAATGTTAACACAAGACATAGCCTATCCATGTCTTGGGTTGACATTGTATATTACACTACCTGATCCATTTTAATCAATCATACACACCATTTGACCTACATGACTATCAAGTAGTGTTATATAGCCTAGACACATTACATAGCCTACAATGTAAACATATTTGTTGCAGTATTGCTTATGCTTTGACGATTCCATTATTGGTATAATCACAGGTTGCCACATTTTCTAAGGGGAATATTTCTTCAGCAGTACATTCTTTTCATTCCAATGACCTCAGGTCTTCCTACCTGTGAGTGCTTAAAAGAACATTTAGAAGTAGAATGAACTTAATCAAAGAGCATAACAACTATCACTTGTTTCATAACATTTGTTTGTATATGCAGTCACATTTGTGTAAAATTTGACTTGCATCGAGTCAAATTTAACATGAGTATAATCAAGATATCAAAGTCTCTTTTATTTCAGTTATATTATCTGTATATGTGCATGTGTTTATTTGTGTGCATTTGTGTGTTTGTCCTCCAAACAGGAGCAATCAGAGTGACTAGAATACAGCTGGTCTTGTACTGCTGTCTACTGTCTCTTATCATATGTAAGTGTACAGAAGAATTTGTTCTACACTAACATGTTGTACCAGGACACTAAATGTTTTGCTTGTGCCACAGTAAATGTAAAATAGTTTTTTTGCGGTCATCTCAGCTAGACTAAGAAAAAAAAATTCCTTCATTCCTTTCACTGACAGATTATTGCAAATATGCAGCATGTATGGTGAACATTATTTCATTGACAATAGTGTTCTTCACAAAAAGTACCACTGCTTATTATTCTACAGAAAAAAAAAGTTTTTCTGTTGAAATAGTAAATCATGTATTTTGCTTCCTCAGACTTCCTCCACGGGCGTAAAGTGGGTGGCAGTGTGAAGTCACTTCATCCATACTTTCATGCCATAGAAATGGCCAGAGGAGGAGACATGACTGACATGGTCGCTGTCAAGGCAGCACCAGCAAAAAATCCTCTAGAGACACCTTGGGGTGCTCCTTTAGTGTGGGGTGACACCCGCAGTGCAGCTCGGCGTAGGGCTAAATTTGAAGAACAGGGAATGCGTACAGGTCTACTAGTCTTAGTGGTGGGAACTTACGCCCAGTTCATCCGCCGTTTCCTCTCCTCAGCAGAAGTCCACTTTCTCCCTGGTCAGATGGTCACCTACTACATTCTCACAGATAATCCTCGTACTTTGGATCCTCCCATTGAGCTGGGGCCTGACCGACAAATGAAGGTCATTCCTGTTGCAGAGCAGCCTGGGTGGGGAAGGTTGGCCCAGCGCCGCATGGCTCTGTTTGCTGATGCCATCAAGGACCCAATTGGCAGTGAAGTTGAATACGTCTTCTGTGCTGACATTGACCAGGAGTTTGTGGCCCCTGTGGGCGAAGAAATCTTTGGAGATCTGGTGGCAACGTTGCACCCAGAGCTCTATGGAATGCCACGAAATGCATTTCCTTACGAAGTTGAAGAAGTCTCATCAGCTTGTGTGGAGGAGGATGAAGGAGACTATTACTACACCTCTGAGCTGTATGGAGGGCTTGTTTCTGAAATGTACAAACTGGTTCGTGCCTGTTCTTTTCTCATTCTGCAGGACCAGGCTAATGGGCTAATGGCCAGAGGACTCGAGGAGAGCTACCTGAACCGCTACCTGATCAACCACAGGCCAACCTGTGTGCTGTCACCAGAGTACAGCTGGTGGGACTCAGACTTGACTGCTGATGTACCTGTGCAGAGACTAGTCTCTTTGGGGAGGCAATGTGGGGCTCTCGATAAGGAAAAGAGAGATGAATACAAATGTTGAATTGATGAAGGACAACTGATTTTGTGTTAAATTTTGTTTGGGGATGGTCTCTGCTCAAGCACACATTTGCATTTTCTTTATTCGATTCATACTTGTCTTTTCATTTTCTGTTCTATTTGCTAATAAATGCTGCCTACAATAACACAGAATCAAACAGCACAATCTGCTTTCAATTAAAGACCTATTTGTGTGAACAGTGTCTGCATGCTCGCTATCTCCCCCACACCAGATGAGAAAGAAATTGACCTGTCTCTTTAAATGAAGCACTGTCCTCTCCATTAATGTCAGCTTCGGAGATACTGCACCAGCGGCTTTGTGGTCAGCAGCGATAAGAGTCAACAGTGTAAGTGCACACTTTCCCCGCAGTGGCCAATCATTAACTGCAAGAGCTGCTGTTTCAAGGTCTTTAAATACCAGGTGAGGGGGAAAATGGATACAACATGATGCTGGTTCTCCAGGCTACACATGTAAAGAAGCTACTGTGTTTGAGCTTCAGCTAAAGCAAAACCAGTTTTAAAACTGGCTCAGTATGTATGGGATGACACTTTCCATAAAAACTGTGATTTCCATTCATCTATGAGGCGAAGTAAAAGGTAAACTCAAACAGCTTCGTGTAGGTGGTTGTTATGTTGCCTGTGTCTGCCTCCCTGTCCCACACATGTACACACAAACACGCTCCCACATTCACACTCTGCTTTCTCATCCTAGTGTGCTGTGTTTTAATGGGAGGGTTAAACAGCAGCAGATGGCTCTTTCTCACTGCCAACAGAATCTGTCCTCAGGGCCAGATCGCCACGTGGAGTTGAAGTTGGAGGTGAACTGCAGATCATCCTATGAGACTAATTTTCAGTTGCTTTTCACTAAAAATCGAGATGATCACTGCTGGCCACACATTTTATTTTGACTAATGGGCTAACTGCTGGTTATACATGCTGAGTGGCCCTTTTCATACCTTAATGAAAAGCAGTTTAAAGAATTATTGGCTTTAATCCCTGTCATGTGGTCTACTGGTGGTCAAGCAGCCTATTGGCAGCAGCATAACTTTAAGCAGAGGAAGAGGCAGTATAAGAATCTATAACATATCCCCCCCCCCCTAACCCCCCTAAGATAATCAACATTAAGCCTTTGTTGAATGGTAACAGATAGATATCTCCTCTGTGTAAACAAAAAGTACAAATAGGTAGCTACACAGAGGGGCTCATTTGAAATGTTTGAAATAATTTAAAGAGATCATCAGTATTTTCTTACTTGACTTTTTACTGTGGGAACAAATTTAAAACCACCTCTGCAAAAACAAGTCTAAAAGTCACTTTACACTTTCTTTGCCATCATTGATGTTCAGTAATGAGCCATTATAAAAGAAAAAATAATATCTTCAATTTGCTAACGGTTGACACAGTGTGGTCTATGTGGTTGTTGGTTTAAAATATTTGTGACCTACTCAAGCATAACTAACTGAACCCATCAATTAGCACCCTTGTTTATTATGCATTTGGCCAATTAATAAGCTTTTTATACCACTAGTCTTTTGTTTTTACTCTGGTAGCATGGGCCTATACTATTTGTGACTGCACAAGTAAGAAGAGCAAGCCAATATGAGTCTATTTCTCCCGGAAAATCTTAATAAAAGCATTCTGATTCTGATACATCAGCCCTGTGCATGTCAAGACAGTGAACTTGAGGACCATTTGGGTATGTGGAGTATTCTGCTCACCTGCCCTGCATGTGCTTGTGCTGAAGGAGGACGCTGGAGCATCTGGACAAAATCCAACCCAGGATGTTGCTGTGAGGCAACAGTGACTGCTAATGAGCAGCTGTGACGCCACCATGCCTGCTTATTAGTCTCAGTTACAGGTCACTTACAGGTACGTTGAACTGCTGGAGGCTTTTTGATGATGGTGCAATTACTCAGTCGCGAGTAGGTGTTGATGATTTAATTCCCCTTCGCTTTAGGTGCGTTGTGTACTCAGTTACAACATTGAAAACAAGTTATTTAAAAATTAGCCAATTCAGGTCCATGTTTCACTGATGCTTTAATTGGTCTTATCTCCCAAATCATACAGTTTGATCTTAGCAAGCATCTCACTCCAACCCAGCTCCATTAGGATGACCTAGCTTTGAACTTGCATGGGAATCAGGGAGTCAGCATCTCTTTGCCTAAAGTATATGTCAATGTTTTAAAATAGTTACAGTGCAAACCAACTCTACTTCCAACAAACAATTCAATTAACAATGTAAATTAAAAAACTAATTAATTCATTAGCAATATCTGACCCTGATCAGAAAAATGTGACCAGGCATTAAACAGCAATGTTTGACAGTGATGAATGAGTTCATGATTAAGACACAAAACTGATGTTCATCAGAGAAGCTTTTCATTCACATTGTTAGAGGTGTGGGTAGTACTAATTGGTGGATTTTCCTTCATTAGGGGAATAGTAAAGAGTCACATGAGAAGGACTCATGAGGAGGCAATCTTAAAAGTAAACCCTTTGATCTTGCAATGGAAAAGGAAAATCTTTACTGATTTAGGCTCAAGGCTCCAGCTATTAAAACATGCCTGATTATCACAAAAATCGGAGGCTGGCCAAATAATACACTTATTAATGATTAACCTCTGTAGCTTTTCAGAACAGCTTGAAGGGTAGAAAGATAGCTCTGGTGTTACTCTGAACTGTGATGAGCGTAATTTAGAAGAAGAAAACCATTAAGGAGTGTTATATCGCCCCTGATGAACAACAGATTTAACAATATTTGAAAAATACTAGTCGTGCTCCCTCTTCATTACAAACTACTAACACAATTGAGATTAACTTTACAGTTATCTGTAGTCTTCCTGGGTTTAATGTTTAGCCTTAAACAAAGAATGTGTAATTTTAACTTATTCTTCACACTGTCCTCTTAAGCTTCCATCAGGTGACACCTTCAGGGCTTCAGTAAACACTGAAGCTCTAAAATCAATGAGACCTATCCACCCTAAAGCCTTTATTTAATTGTTTGCACAGCAGGCGGCCTGTCAGACAAACCAGAGCACCTCTGGGATTAAACACAGTTGGTACTTAAAATTAGCACATATTTAAACAAAGAGAAAGCACCATACAGGAAATGTAATGTTCTGTGACAAAGCTGTCAACCCAGACAGGGTTGTGTTTCATTACTGTTGAGTAGATAAAGGTGTTGTTACAGATTTTATACTGTTCAATTTTATTAACCTCACAAAGTGTCTGTTCTGGTTTGTTTTGAGAAATTGAAAGAATCGATTTGTTGTTTTGTTTGGTTTAATGTGCAAGAAGTTTTGAATAGTGTAACATCTGTGTGTATGTGTGTGTATGTGTGTGTGTGTGTGTGTGTGTGTGTGTGTGTGTGTGTGTGTGTGTGTGTGTGTGTGTGTGTGTGTGTGTGTGTGTGTGTGTGACTTGTCAGGGGGATGGGTGGGGTGAACAGCTATGGTAATCTGCTGGATTCACACGAGCCTTTCCCCACCCTGCCCGAAGCTATGCCACACCAAAACATGCTGCCCTAATCACTGGGTCAAGGGAACTGACACTGAGAGATAGTGAAGGTGCAACTCACTCGGGGACACACTTTGTGCCCATTGTGCTGATGCCACATTATGCCCCATGTTGTTAAAGAAACCACATAAAAGATGATTATAAGCCAATTAGGGCTCTGAACAAGTGGTTTAGGGTGACTCTGCACTCTGTCACATTGTAATGTAATGGGTGCATTGGGGGTATAGTTCCAAAAGTGGCTCAAATACAACACTGAATATTTGATAATACTGCTGAGCACCATTTATTACTTTATTGTGCATGTTTGTGTTTGGTAGTTTATTTTAAGAAATAGGAAGAATCAATTAGTTGACTGTTCAGTGTTTGAAAAGTCTTGAACATAACAGCCCAACATACAGAATATGTAGAGTTCCCTATCTTGTATTCAGATTATGTCAATATTTACTACAAGGCCTGCTAAACTGTCTTTGGACAAGAGGGAGTTGACACCATACAGTAGGCCTGTAGTCTACAAAAGCTACCTTTAACAGCTTCAGTAGGCTAGAATTAGTTTTACCATGTCAGCAGAATAGAGCAGGCAGAGGCAGTTTTGCCAAGAGGTAACTACATGTGTGCGTTTTAGAGAGAGCCTTTGGGCTTACAGAGAGGACGAAAGTATAGCTACATAGATTTATTTTTCTTATAATGTTTAAATGACTTAGGCTATGGCCCTAGTTTGGGCTCTGTAAACAGACACAAAACCCAGTTGTAGAAGTAAAGCAAATCATAGGAGAACTTCACTTCTTAAGCACTTCTTAATAATATATGTTAATGAACTGTACTATAAAAGCACAATTATATATGCCATACTATAAATATAGAGCTACTGTGGTAGTGTGAAAGTGAAAAACTAAAGCTAGCAAGTGAGGACCAATCCAGTGTAACCAGCCGTCAAGGCAGCTGCTGTAGTCCCTCCCCGGGCCGGAGAGAGCTCAGGGAAGCCGGGCTGCTAAATGCTCCAGCTTCAGAGGGACGATGGTGGAGGGCTGGTAAAGATGGCGGCTCTCTCCGAGGATGGGAGGTACGGATTAAATTGTGGCCGACAGAGCGCAGATAGAATCACCGTTTTACACGTCAAATTGACCGAGACAGCACTGAGAGCCATAGAGAGCTACCAAAATTGCATGGTGAGTGAAACAGCCTTTTATTTAAGTTAAAATGAGCAGGGACTGTCAGGGCTGACACGGCTCGTCTCAGCTGGGTAGCCCAACTGCCACGCACAGCTAAAGCTACCAAATTAGCAAAGCTGTTGGCAGGGCGAGTTTCTACTTGTATTTTTAATCATATTTTGTCATGTGTCTTGAAATTAACCACTTGTGGAAGATAGTTGAGACCTTAGTCTTGTGTTCTGGTCAGGTTTTACGAACTGACAAATATTTTTAACCTGGAAACCCTGCTGGTAAAAACTCAGACACTGATTAGCCGACGTTAGCTCTGTGTTAGTCAGGAGCTGCTGTGCTGTCCTTTTTTTTTTCTTGCCAAACTAACGTTACTTTGACCAAATTAGGAAAGTGGTAATTTCATATCGGCGAATACACTCGTCTTCAGAGTACATATTTTTAAACTAAGAAGGTGACACGTCTCATAAACTTAGCGTTTAACACAAACACTTGGTTAACAAACAGGAACTTTAATTCGACAAGGTTTTATTTTCGTCAGCGACAGGGTGCAAATACACGGACACATTAAGACTAATGTAACTTCATTAACGCTACAAGTTAGTGGCGTTTCAGGCTTGTCGTTGTCTGGCCTGCTTACCATATGGTTAGAAGTTTTAGCTAGCGTTAGTCAGAAAAAAAAAACCTCGCATCACAACTTAGAAATGGTATGAAGCTACTTAACTTTATTATAAAATGTTGTCTCTAACAAGCTGCCACATTGTAGTTGGAGGAAGTAGCTTATTTGAGCAATAGCCTGAAGGGTTTACACGAGACAAATGTTTAATTTGGGGCTTGTCTGACATTCACTCACATTTTTGCACGTATATCCATAAATGTCAGGAGAAGTGCAGGCCAGTAGTTAAAAACACAACCTCTACTCTAAAAATATGTCGATACTTGCTCTTGCTGTCTGTGTAAGCCTGTTCAAATGCATTACAGCACTATTTATGTACGTTTTAGCTTTCAACAAACTCCTTCGTCATGTATGTACTGTATTTCACCCCAGAGCTTGACAGTGCCAGTCATTGAGAAGCTTTTCAAACTGAGTGTGCTAATGGGGCACTGCATACCTGTGGAGATTAAATATAACTTGTTAATCTTGGACTGTAAAAATGGTGTAATCTTGTAGAGGTGCTACACAGGTGAGCTAATCTGAAGAGACCTCTGCAGTCTGAGGTGCCAAGGCCCAAAGCCAAGTTACCTGACCTTAACTCTGCCAACAACAACGCCATTATGTAATACTGACCGGGCCTAGGTCTCCAGTCAATGTTGATGCACTGTCGCATAGCATGAGCCTGTAGTGTTCAGAGGTCTCCGACTGCTTTTTATGGCACATAGGCCTAGTGTGTGTATATGTGTGTGTTTCTGTATGTATGTTGCACACTATTCACACCCCTGCCCCAGTGAAACTTCTGCCCAGTGTCAGCCCCATGTAAGCGATTGCCTGGAGAGAAATTCATGTTTACACTGTAATTGTAAATCACAATATAAAAAGATAATTCAATCAGTATCTGACAACTGGCAAACCGAGTCATCACGAAGTTGAAGGAATTCTTTTGTGGCCAGCCCATGCTACAACCTTATTGGATGTGGTAATGTTGCTCTATACGCTGCATTGAACGGCAGCCTGCCATCTCTTGCTGACTGAGCAGCCAAAACTGCCTGCTTTTTGTTTCTGTCCCTCTCAGTAATGTGTGTTGTAGCTGAACCAGTGATCGAACTATGGAAGCTGGCTATCTTTGTCTTTCTGTGGTGATGTGAAATGTGATCAGAACTGTGAGCGTGCGTGTGTGTGTGTGTGTGTGTGTGAGTGAGTGAGTGTGATGGTGGGGGAGGGAGTCAGTCAGTCAGTCTTGGCTTGGGAGCAGCTTTAGCTTTAACACAACCATGACACGCTTCTTTCAGTCTGATTTGAAAATGCACATTTTCATCATTGTTTATTTCTATCTTATTTCATGTATAATATGCCTAGCATGTTTCAGTGTCCATAAATGCAGTTAAGCTATTATAAATTAAATGCAAAGTCTACTCAAACCAGTTTGAAGAAGCATTTTAAGATTTTAGCCAACTGTTTCTTCTGTTGGTTTCAGCTGTGTGAAGAAGCAGGGAGTCGCTACACTTTCCTATCCTAGTTTGCACTGCAGCAGAGAAGCCTCTGCATATTTGTGGCTGTCAGCTCCGTTTCAAGTAGCCACAAACCTGCAAGCCTATACAAAACAAAGATGTTTCAGAAATAACCTCTTCAAAATGTCTACTGTGTTTGAATGTTGTCCAAATTCAGCCACTTGAGTTCAGATGTCTCACGATCAGTTTTGCATACCCTACCATCTACCTGTTAACCACTTATAAAGAAGCAACGGTAAAAGTTAACATGGTCTCTCTATGTAAATTTAAACTTTGAGACACAGTGCCAAACACTGTCAGCTAGTGGCCTATCATAAAGTCACCCATGTTTTCTGTAGCAACACAGGCACTAGGTCAGCCCCTACCGATGTGCATTTATCCCATTGAGTATCATAGTAAAAAACGGTAAGTGAAAGGCCATGAGCTGATAGGATAACAACACTGTTAACAGATTCACATAAACCATGAATAGTGGGCTAGGGTTTTACATGATACAGGATCTTCGGGGACATGTTTTGTTTGTTTGTTTTTTGGAGATTATGAAGGCAGATTGCTGACAGTCTGCTTGGTGTGACCCTGAGGCTATGCTGCTTCTACAGTCTGAAATGTCATTCAAATTGTGTAACGTGTTTTGCAGGTTCCAGCTTATATGTATTATTTAATTTGGTTTTGTGTAGCGGTACTTAATCTACCAAACTAGAATGGCCCTCCTAAAACTCCTTTACATATCTGTGGTGTTGGTAGGTGTTAAACTGTTGTTTTCCTTCACTTTCAGAATGTACCTTCTTCACGGCCAACAATACAATTCAAGGGACTCCAAGGGGTAAGCACTTCTTTTTCCTTTTTTATGATTGAAGTCAGAGGAGCGATCACATTTCCAATTGTGAATTTCAGACGTGGAATAAATAAAACCTTAGATTTGTTTCAGGTTGTCACCAGCTAGCTTAATTTGGTGTTCTGTAATGATTGTAATTTATGCTTTAATTTGACACAGTCTCTTGGAACCAATAAAACCACTGATTTACTCTGTACAGCTACTCAAGTGCTGCTCACTGAACATTTGCTCATTATAGCATGACCACAAGTGTGTTTTTATTCACTCAATGATCAGATTAGTACAAGAATGCAGTGCATCCAGAAATTGACCTTATGTATCATACGTATTTATTCAGCACATCCTACATACCCAGAGTTTTTTTGCTTTACTAGACATGAAGCATTTTCACACTAAGGACACGTTTTGTGTTGCATGAAAATGATTGTTATATTGGAGTGAATGTTACATTTTGTGATACTGTCATTGCACATGTAGTTGTTAAGCTGTCGTCGTCTATGTAAACAGAAACTAATTTCAGACCCGTCAGAAGTCTGTAAAGTCTGTAAACACAGTTATGCACTGCTAGGAGTCCATGACGCACATGACACACATACAGCTTCCCCTTAGCTGCTAAGACCTCAAAGACCTTTCTGTCTCATGCTAGCTCCCATGTTGTTCACGTTATACACCACAGCTCAGGTGCACACATTGTATCTGAGCTGTATGTACACACACATTCAATTCTCAAGTTGAGTATATTACAGAAACAAACCCACGTATATGATGAACCTCCTCACCTCAAGTAATTACCTATGGCACTATACATACTTATTTATTTATTTGTGGATTTTTTTCATAGCGCATTAAAATTCCCAAGACCGACTCCTCCTCAGACAACTCCCACAATTTTGATTTCTACCTGTCTAATGTGGGCAAGGACAACCCTCAGGGAAGCTTTGAGTGCATCAAACAGTATGTGTCAAGGTAAGAATAATAATCACCGGTCAGCTGAATCAACAGTTACTGTCTTACTACATATTGCTAGAACGTAATCCTCCTTTGCCTCACATTTCTTTCTCATACTCCCTCTTTGTCTGCAGCTCAGGGGCCTCACACCTGTCATTGTTGGAGACGGTACAGGACAAGGTCACAGTGTGCGCCACTAATGACTCCTACCAGGTGACCCGGGACCGCATGACCCAGGCCGTGGAGGACACACGCGAACGTGGGACCAAAGTCATCAAGCTTGGGGGCCAGTACAGAGGTAAGGCCCTCAATACATTCTTACATCTTGTCTAAAACCATCAAGTCTCTGATTTGCAACTCCCACATTCAGATGCCAGGTTGAAACCCCACTCACCCGCGTGGCTTTACATCCTATCAACACCTCTACTCTCTTTTCAAACCCAATCCTTTTTGAGGGACTGAATAGGTGAAAGCTAACAGCCTGACTCCATTCAAAGCCATTATTGCTACTGACTAAGCCATTCTGTCATCTCAGTCTTTTCCAGATTAGCAGTCTGACTAATAAGGGCAAAAGGTTGAATTATTTATTTTATTTTTAATTGAAACACAGCCTGCCAAAATGATACAGAGAGGGTTGAGGAGTCACAGTCCAAGCAGTAAGTGCTACCTGTGTTTAACCCATATTGGATCAACATAAACTTGTGTAGCAAAGTTTTCTGTCCATGGCACCAGCCAGTGCCTGGGTTTGAGTCACACATGCCAAACAGAAAAAGTAATCTTTGATAATCTAATTTGGCTCGTCGCTCTTGTTAGCCTCTCTCATATGTCTTATCCAACACAGGACAGGTTGGACACGGATATGCAGAGAAACAACTCACCGATGTAATGTTTCATGCCAAACATGTTTCTCTCTTTTCTGCCTTCCTCTCATCTCACCCTCTCTCAGTATGTGTTTAATTCTCATCACTTGCTGTTCAGTCACCCAACTACAAAACAAATGCATGCTTAAAACTTATGCAAACTTAACACCAACAGCCAGACAGGTAAGACTAGCTTACATGCTCCTGAGGTCTGAGGCAGGTATCTACTTCACTGAATAACTGTCAAGGCTTTTTTGAGTTTCAGACTAAGATAATATGGTTGTTCAGATAAAAAAAACGACTCTCTTGGAAGATTGTTTGACTATCAAAGGTCAGACAAAATGCAAAGCAAAACTAGATAGGAAATGTGTTTTGTGTCTATAACTATGGGTGCTTATCTGATTTAAGATGAGTAGGTTTCAATTTCAGGGCACCAATAAAAATTGAGGTTTCGTCAACACTCTTTCCAAAGTCATTGCTTGAAAAAGATTGTTGTTTTTTTAAGCCAAATTCAAAATGCATTCCAAAAGGTCCAAAAATGCACCAAATTGTGTTTCTTTTCATGGGTTGGTTGGTTTGAAAGGTGTACAAACTCCAAGGGGATTGTACTTAAAATAAAATAAAAGTCCATTAAGCAGTGTTATATTAATGGTAGTCTGAAAGTAACCCTATGTGCATAGTGGATAGGAATGCTTATGGTTGGCAAGATTTTGACATTTTTCCTTGTTTGTTTTGCATGAAGAGTTGGATATGGCTTTATCAACGCATGAGCAGAGGTCACACTGTTGTTGGTATGTGCTCTCTGCCACTTCTGACAAATCTTAAGGAGCACACAGTAAAGGGTCCGGTGTATACTATGGGCTTGTCAGGTAGCAGAATAGCTTTGGAGACACCCTTGCCCCCCCCCCCCCCCAAAAAAACCCCAAAGCAAACATATACACCTTTCCGACATCAGTATAGGGGAGGCTGAAACAGCAATCTGACATTCACAGTCGCCCCATGCAGTGACAGGCCAGCTGTTCGGATGTGAGAAAGTTGTCAGGGTTACATTCTTGACATAACTGTTTCAGTCTCTTTTAAAGTGAACAACACATCTGAAAGTAAGGGCTGGTATCCTTGTATTTAGCTCAGACAGCCATGTATTTCCATTTGAATAGTCACACCTTGTTTTGTTTTTTTAACCCAGAAAACAGAAAGTTATGAACCTGTTTAATTAAAAAGCACTTGTCAAACATTTCTTGGTGAATCCAAGACCAGAAAGCAAGTTCAGTCCACAAAATTTGTGAATTGAGTAAAAAAAACTCCTCAGGCCTGTTTTTCTGGGGCCCTGGGGATATATTTGCATACAGTGGTCCTGATAGAAACTGGGAAACGAGAGGAGCAGCAGAGAAAAGGGGAGGGACAGAAGCTTGTCACAGCTTGTTTAAAGTGAATACCACATTTATTAATGCAAAAGGGGCTTTTAGCTGCTTGTTTTCACAGGCTGTTAACTTCAGGTAACAATTTTACAACATTTTTACTTTTGACTATAGCCTGTATTTTTTCTTTTCTTTTTTCTTTTTATGAGAGCTGCACAATCCCCTTAATTATGAATGCAGTGGCAATATCCTGTTCAAAATTGAACATTGTGGCCAATCAACAGCACATGGATTTCAGAGGATCTAGGCGTGTTTTTAAGTTGCTGTAATCTACTGTAAATCCTGTATGTAGAGTGACTGTCTGAAGGAGACAAGTAACTGACATACGCTTTTCACCTGCAGCAGTTTTTAGTGGGCCTGTTTGATAACACAAATTGCATGTGTGCTTACATGCCCTCACATTGCTCCTAGTCTCTGCTTTTTGACAAGGAGGGAGGGGGAAGGTTTTCTTTTCTCTTCCTCTCGCTAACCTTAATCTCTTAAAGAGCTTTAGAATTTCATAATGACTGTGGAGCAGTATAGGGAAATGTTTAGGCACCTGACTAAGCACATGGCTCAGCAACATGAAGCAGAGGTGTCTTTAGGTCTAATCACCTTGCCTTTTCCACACAGTCGCTTTTTCTAAACAACTCTTACTTGATACAAGGAGCTGCAGCCCATTATAGAATTTTAATTTAGTGCTAGCCCACTTTCTCTGTGCTTGTGTCAGGTGGTAATTGGTGTGAACATGAGGACAATTGGGACCTCCTGCTTGAAAAACTGAACAAAAATCATCTACATGGTAAAGCAGGGTCTTTCTGCCTGTTAAATTGAAATATGAGGAACCTCTCATACTTTCACCTCTTTGAGTCAATGGTTCCTGTGACTGTGATGAGCAAATTGACAGATATGTGATAATCTGAAGTAGAGAAGCTAGCTCAGGTCACTGCTGAGAAAGAGAGCTGTTTAACATTAAACAAACACCTTTCTCTTCTATAGGAAAGAAAGTCCATATTCGTAAGCCGGCACTATCAACCCCAGAGGTGGCCCCAGAGCGCAAGAGATCCACACCCATCAACCCAGCCAACACTATCCGCAAGTGCCTTTCCAGCAACCCTGTGTCCCAGCGGCCATTCCGGGACCGCATCATTCACCTGCTGGCGCTGAAGTCCTACAAGAAGCTGGAGGTGCTTGCCCGTTTGCAGCGGGATGGTATCAACCAGAAGGACAGAAACTCCTTGGGGACCACCCTGCAACAGGTACTATCTTTATGACTTTTTAGTGCCATAATATATCTTATCAAGAGTGAGAGAGCAATATAAAAGGGAGGTGGCCCAGTAATTAATATTAACTCATACTCCATTAAACAGAGAAGCCCGATAGTAAGCTTTTTTTAATAGCTGATATTTAGGTTTTCCTTTCTTAAACATGAGAGCGAGATACACAAATTCTACATCTGGTTCAGTTTAAAGACTTCATTCACTTTGACAAGAAATGAGCCACTTAATCGTTATTATTTGCATGCACAGATGTAGCACAGGAAATGTGAAGTTTCTACATGTTATATACTTCTCAAGCTGTTGTAGTTTAACTAAGTTTAACTATGAAAGTGTGTGTGTTTCTGTCTCTGTCTCTGTCTCTGTCTGTACAAAACAGGTGGCAAATCTGAACCCCAAAGACAACACGTATTCATTGAAGGACTTCATTTTCCGTGAAGTCCAGCGAGACTGGCCTGGCTACTCAGAGGATGAGAAAGTCCAGATTGACCGGATCCTGGCTCGGTACAGAAATGCATTCTGAACTTCACGATATTCTTATTTTAACTATTACAGAATTTACATATTCTGGTGTGAAACTGTAGTATCTGTAAAGTATCAGTACTAGTTTTCAAATGAGGCTTGTATGTGGTTTTGGTTTTACGGTTAGTTGGTTTGTCCTTCAAACAGTACAGTGACAGCTTAATGTCAGTAACAATGGATTCAAATTTTTTTTAAATTAAAATTCAGATAACCAACCTGACATGTAGCCTGACAACAACATGTTGTATTTGGACTATATATACTGGCAGCTTAAGGATAGACAGTGGATGAGTGGAGTTTCAGAAGTTTATATTTTGTATGTTAAAATGTTGGGGCACATGTAACTGACATGACTTCAAGGTGCCTTAAACCGCCACCTTTCAATCCTAGAGGAGTGATCACTTAAAGATTATATTAAAAGGATAGTTGGTTTTACTTTTACAAGTTAATGCATTTTCTTCCTTATTAAACAGTTACATTTAAAATCCTCCATTGATTTGATCCGTTTTGCTAATTTGCAGTCTCTGCTTTTTTTGGCACATTGCAAACAGTTGCTTTAATACAGATGTGATTTCTTTAGCTGATCCTAGTGTAATGATAGTTAAGTGCTTGCCCCTCATGTGTCCTCTCTTTTCTCTTCCACTATTCACCACTGACGGCACTCTTTCCTTTCTTCAACAGCAAATTAGGTCTTCCTACTGAGGCACTCTCATCAAGCAGTTCTCCCAAAGATGGTGTCCCTGCGTCCCCCCTGGTACCTGCACTAATACATACACACACATGCACACACAGGCAGTGAAGTGTGTCATTTCTCCTCTAAATTCTTGGTGTTCTCTTGCAGAAGCGCCAGCCAGACTTTGACTTCATAGATCCTTTGGCACCAAAGAAAGCCCGCATCTCCCACCTCAGCAATCGGGGGCCAGCCGCATCTTTATCCTCATCCTCCTCTGACCGCCGTGAGGACGAGGAGAGCCCTGGCTCCAAACGATCGTCCCTACCCTCCAACGTCACCTCGGGTCCTCCCAGCCATCTCCCCATTTCGTCTCACCCTCCTGCACCCTCTCACCAGCAGCCCAGCCCAGCCTCCAACTCCAACTCGCCCAGCACCCCGGAGGGCTGTGGTACCCAGGACCTGCCCATGGACCAGAGTTCCTCCTGCAGGGACCCTTCACCCAGCCCCTTCTCCTCTGATAGGACCCTGCAGGACCGCTATCGGCCGCCCATCCCAGTCCCCAGACCAGCTGCCTCCCCCAGCCCCCCTCCTTGCACCTCACTCACAGTTACCTCCACTGTCATCAGCAGCCCTCCCTTGTCCAGCAGTTCCAACAAGAAATTCAAGAAGAAATCCAAAAAGCACAAAGATAAGGATAGAGAGAGGGAGAAAGGGAAAAGGACGGAAAGAGGCAGTAGTCCTCCCAGTGTAGCAGAGCAGCCTGAGGAGAGTCGTAGGGCCAAAAAGAAGCGCAGTGCTGAGGAAGCGAAAAGAGAAGTTACCGACAAGAAACCTCACAAAGATCAAGGTGTGTTTCAGTCTTGTTTGTTATCTGCATCACTGAACCAGATGTATGCACATCACACATTACTATTAACTATTCTACATTTTCCATATTGCACATGACTTTATAAAATATATTAATGTTGTTGTTTACTTAACCATTCACTTGGATCTCTTACTGGTTTAATTAAGTTAAAGACAAATCTTCAGAGAGAGATGCATTAATATTTTTAAAGTGGTCACTCGTAGTAACAAATCCAGTTTTCATAGCCCAACTCTGCAGCTGTGTGCTCTTCTCACTTTCAATACAATATGTTTCATTTGCTTGGCTATCATTTGCTCTGAATTTTAGTTCAGAATTGTCTTCCTAATATTACAAAAGGGTGGGTCAGTGTTACACATGTTAAAAATTACTCTGGAGACATCGGGGAATAAGCTAACAGAGAAAATGTTTGTATTATTAAGCTCCAACATTTATTTCTGATGAACAAAATTAATATAAACAAAGATCTCCAACACTAAATAAAAAACATTTTAATATTATATGGCACAATGGAAAACAATAATAAAACTAAAATACATTGAAAAACAGCTTGAGTCCAACTTAAAGGACTTTGCTTCATGAGGGCCACTTAAGCAAGCAAGCAAGCAAGTGAGTGTGTGTGCGGACGTGCATTTGTGTGTGCTTGTGTTTGAACTCACTAATTCAAGCTGCATGTCTTGTGACTGACATGCCTCCTCTGTCCAAGTTTCCAGACAGTTTATCTTTTAGACTTTGGATTGTAGCTCACCATGTTTGAGTATTTCTCTACACTGTCTCTTGCGACCCACCCACCCACCCACATCATGCATCACTGTAATCAGTGATGCATGATGGATTTTGGCGGAGGCACTGATCCATGATCTTCTTTACTCTGTGATGTTTAGTTCTAGTTCACCTTGTATTGTAAATGTTGTGGGTGTACTTTGAGACACTATTGTTCCTCAAGGGATGTGCTAAACTTCTAGCCTGGCTAACACCAGACCGCATCTCAATCTCATGTGAGATTGAGGTAGGGTCTGGTGAGGAGCTGTTCATTTTCTCGTATTTAAGGCGGGATCAACGAATGTCGATCAAATGCTTCAGTACACTACTGGACCAACTTACAGCCGATCATATCAACGATAGACAATGGCGTATTCAGAGCCTGTAGGGAACAGCACTAACACATCCTTTTTATGAAGGAAAAATCATGTAGCGCAAGTTTTTGTTCTATTTTCAAAATGAACTTGCCTTCCAATTAATTTAGCTGCACCTCTGTGGTCGCCACGCTGGATGTCAGCATGGCCTTGAGCCCGCCTCCACGTTCTGTAATTGGTTCCCTATCTCAGGCAAAAATTTTGTCTTGGTAGCCATGCTAACTTTCTTAGCGAAGTAAAATCTCGCTGGAATGAGAGCATTGGTTTACCCAGGCTACTAAACTTCATGATCTTTTTTTACATGTCACAACAAAAGTGCAGATCTTATGACACCTTTGGTGATGATTGATTTCTCTAAAACTTCAGTAGGATATGGTAGGGTAACTTGATTGAGCCCCCTAGGGAGAAATTTAAAATTGACAACAATATTCTTTAAAAATGATATAAAATACTATATACAATAATCAATACATGTACAATACATTAGTGGGTGTAGTAATCTCTATAAACATATATCTGTATAACTAATGCTGAATCTGTAGGAAACGTGAAAATATATTGGTACTAGAAGCCTTCTGGTTTCCATTTGTTGTCAGAGTAATGTTGACCAATCACATTTGAGCGGACTTTGGTTGCATGCAGGTAAACAGTACATGTGGAGAGCAGAAGAGTCGAAACATACTGGCCAAAATGCAGTCCTGAAACCCATCAGTTATAGTCCCATGACGATTTAGCTTTTTATTAGTTGCTAATCGGACTGTAAACAACTGGCACATGGAAGAGGAAGTCTTGGCCTATATATGTTCTATCTGGATATATCTGCTGGCTACACTGGAAACCCTGAAATATTAGCTCTTGCCCCCAGAGGCTAAATTGTTGTCAAACAGATACCTGATGGGTTCTGAGATTGCAGCTGTAGTAACAGCACAGGCTGTTGGGTGGCAGCACTACATCTAAATGCCCAGAAAAGGACAAAAATTCAGTTGAAAGCCTGTATTTCTTTTATTAAAGACAGAAAAAGGTTGTCCATCAGTGTATTATGCATTGCCAGTATAGTATTTACATGCTTACATTTTATTCTTTCTCCTCAGACTCTTCAGAGAAAGAGAAGCCAGTCCAATCTACTGAATTCTCATCCACAGTGGAGATGCCTGACTATGTAATGTGAGTAACTGTGGTGTACAATGTCTTCAAGGGAAACTTTTGTGTTGTTCAATCTGGACACTATTTTGCCACATTTTGTGTTTATTATTATTATTATTATTATTATTATTATTATTATGTTGTTGTTGTTATTATTATTGCTGATCCTGTTTTTGTTATTGTGTTTAACCAAGTCTTTCTCAGGGAGCAGTCTCTTTTTTTAAATCTTGTGAGAGCTGAATTAAGTTTGTCATTCAGCCACAACTTTGAAATCTTTTAGATAACACTAAGCTACATTTTCTGTGCTCCAACACAACAAACTCCTCCTGGCACTCCTCTCTTCAACTCTGTCATGGCTGAATACTCGAGGTTAACAAATGTGGAAGTTTCCCTTTAAAGGGCCCATTATCCTACAGTGTGACTATCTTTGTCTCTCTGGTCTCTCAATTTATTTCAATGACACAAATAAAAACTCTAAGTGGATTTTAATAATATACGCAAGCTAGAGAATTAAATGCAGCGATAAACACATCTGTGTGTAATCTGTGCAGGCTGGTATCCTTCTGTCATCACTGTAGACTGTTTTTGTACTTTCCACGTCATTTGTAATTCCTGTAAAGAACGTGTCATCAATTCCGCTCATGAAATCAAGAAACTCAGTAGATGTAAAACAGGATTCCCACCTCTCTTTAAATATCAGGATCTTTTTACAGAGGTGCAGAATGAGGAAATTTAGGGGAAGAGTTAGTTTTCTGGTTTTAGTCTTGCACATGTCAAAACATTTTTTTGCTGAAATGATAATTGTATGTGTGTAACCAGTTTCAAAAGTATAATTCAGTTTAATTTCCTTTCCTGTGTTTATAGAAAGTACATACCGTTGGTGTCCACAGACCAGCGACAAAGCTACAAGGATGACTTCAATGCAGAGTATGATGAGTACCGCCAGCTGCACGCCCATGTGGAGAGCATCACCCGTCGCTTTACCCAGCTGGATACCCAGTGTCGGAAGCTGGCACCTGGCACCAAGGAGTATCAGGTCATTGAAACCATTTGCTTGCATATACTTTAGTTGATGTTGGTCTTAATTACACATTTGGAGTGACAACATATCCCATCATTGTGAATGGGTCAGAAACATGACAAGATGACTGTCTATCCATCTTAGGTGCAGATTAAATTGCTCTTCTTCTTGTCAACTCCAGTACTTGATCTGGTTCACTGTCTCTCCTCTGCTTCAATGCATGTGCAGCAAAACATAGTAGAGACTCTGACACTAAGCTGAAATGAAACAAGTGCACATAAATTATGTAAATAATATAAATAAACATAGGCTCTACTGTGTTTTGCTGTCATTTATGGTCATGCTACTCAGCTCTGCTCTCTCTGGTTCACTGAGAGCAGGCCTGAGTCTTCTTCCAGTGTGGAGCAAAGGACAGACAGTGATCCAGGTGTCGAGTTAATGACACAGTTTATGTTACTGTGCAATAAAAGCTTTAGGAGCAAAAAGCCATGAAGAATAATTTATTAATGTATTACACATAAAAGATGGACTGATTCTAAATGGTGAAAGGTATTGCTGTAAAGACTTTGATTTGCATCACATTGAAATAAACAATAGCTGTCCTTCTATTGTGACACAAAATGTATAATGTCACACAGCCCTGTGAAGCATACATCTTTAATGTCTGTCATCAGAATTGATGAAGTCTGAGTATTATGCATCATGTGCCAAGTTATCACAAGGACTTTAATATCTGTTTAAGCTTAACATAGAATTTACAGTATTTTCAGCAATACTGTCTAAATATGTGTCTGTGAATATGTATTTGAATTAAAAATGATCTTTTTTTAATGGTCTGTATTTCATTTTACAGAAGGTGCAAGAAGAAGTCTTGAAAGAGTACAAAAAAATGAAACAAGTAAGTAAGGCAGAAGCCTGAATAGGGTTATGTATTTTGTTTGTTATACTTTATTAACAACATGTTGGCTAGTAGATTTTTTTTTTTGTTGAAGAGCACCAAGAGTTGTGGTCAGGTTGATGACTGAAGTCTGATATTATATACTTTTTGTTTTGCTTTTTACAGCACAGCCCCAACTACCATGATGAGAAACAGCGCTGTGAGTACCTGCACAACAAGTTGGCCCACATCAAGCGGCTAATAGCTGATTTTGACCAGCGCAGAGCCCAGGCCTGGTGCTGAGAGCACAGCACAGTCCACCAGGCCCCCCACAACATCTTCACTAATCAGTATTGAGAATGGAGTGTCGAATCAGGAGGGGGTGTCCAACTGGCTCTTATTTATTAACACCCCCACAGTTACTGCCTCCACAACAGTCCCCTTCCTCCCTTCCTTCCTTCTTTTCCCTTTTTTTTCCTTTTCCCATCATCCTCCTTCATTCCTTCCTTTTTTTTCTCTTATTTTTGATTCCACAGGCTGAATTGTTGCCTGCAATCTTGAAAATCTCTGACTCTACCCCCATCTTTTGCTTTCTCAATGAGCTCCTGTGGAATTTCATACCACTGGACGAGTGCAAGGGGCTACATGAGGTGTGAAAGAGTTTGGGGAAAATCTTTAAACTCTTCTATCCTTTGAAGGACTTTATCTGGCAAAAAAAGAACAAAAAGTATTTTTGAGCATCAGAGAAAATAATGTATTTAAGTAAAAAAAAAAAAAAAAAGAGGGAGATCTATTTATTTTGGGACTCGTAGTGCAAAAGAGTCCGCAGATGATATATTAACTTTTTTTGAAAACAATGCAAAAAAAATTACCGCGGGCCTTATGTGTTTTGACTTTGTGAAGCCATTTTGCACGCAGGATCCATATGTCATCTCATTCGGCAATGACGTCTCTCTTGCCTCATTTCCTCTCTATTCACACAAAACTGTACTGGATAACCTTGATTCAACACACTGCTGTGTGTCTGAGTTTGAGCAGGAAGGAAATGAGACAGGCAGGAGAAATCAATGAGCTGGTTGAGAAGCAACAACAATATGTGTGCATGGATTGTAAATTTAGTTGTAACGGCCACGTGGAGTGGTGAGGGTGGGGTCACTAAAGGAATATGATGCCCAGTTAGTAGAGGGCAGTATTCCCTGCACCAACTGTTTAATGTTCACGGTGCATTATGTGTGCCTTAAGGTGTTTACACTCGAAAACGTCGAGGTAGGCCGACCCACAGGCTACACAATGGAACTACAACTGCCTGGCAACAGGTTGTGTGTGAGTGTGTTTGTGTGTGTGTGTGTGTGTGTGCGTGCAAGCAAACATGTCTGAGCAGAGGATGAAGGATGAGATGTTCAATCTGAAAGGCATCCGAGAGTTACAGATCGTGTGTGTTGTATGGTTGTGGATCATGTGGTGTGAAAGGTAAGAGGAAAAAGAAAAATGTGGGGGGAAAAAAAGTGAGAAACAACAAAAAACAAGAAAAAAAAAGCTGCTATAGTGTTTGACCAGCCAGAGTACTCAGGATCAACCTGGCTGGAGTAACAGTACCTGATCTTAATTGAAGAGATATAGAGGATCCTAATATTAATTTTCCAGAGTGGTTAATCTCTAAACCTTGGAAAAGACTGCGCCCACCTCTTCAGGCAAACAGTATGTGTTTCTCTTCACCAGACGACAAAATCTGTGTGATGTCAGTTATATTTGATTCTCAGTTTGAATTCTGCAGAGCGTTTTCAGAGTAGCGTTTTTTTTTTTTCCTTTCCTTTTTTGTTTTTTTCAACATTGCTACAGATATTTAGTTCAATGAAAGGATTCTGTGAAAAATGAAATTATATTTTTGAGTCTTTATTTCAACAAGGGAAAAAGTGTTTACAAAACCTGTGTTAGAATGTTTGCCAAACATTAAATATTTTTCTGGTACTGCACCACAGAGTAAAATGTCTGATTGGGAATCAATTTAAGGATTCATTTATATACTGGAATATGTGTCTCATTCACTGAAGAATAACTTAAATAATGTTGTATTTTGGGGTGTGAAGAGGAACCTAGTTACTGTTCCCTTTTTAGAAAGATCAACAGTTGAAAGGGTGTTGGCTCTGATATCTTACGAGTCATCAGCTGGTCAGCCTCTTCACAACACTCTGGTCTGAAATACATTCAGCTAGTGAGGACATATGAGAGTCTGTCTCCTGTATTGGAAAAAATGTAGCACCATTTTTTTTAATTTTTTTTTTCCCCGCAAACTGGAGATTTAAGTAAATACGGGCCAGTTCTGTTCCACATATATTTTGGTTGTGGCATCCTGTCGAATAGTCAGTCTCTGCAGTAGACTGGCTGTTTTGGTTGGCTGTCAGTCAACTTTAGTGTAATTACAAACTTGGCTTAATGTGCTTGTTTTCTCTGAAGTTATTTTGGACAGAAAATCAGCACTTGTATCTTGGAGGTGTCACAGCAGCAGATAAAATTGTCCACAAGAGGCTTCACTCTACATGTACACTTTTACAGCTGTGGGATATAGGGTCAGTGTCTGTTTTTTTTCCCTGTTTTCTTTAAGTGATTCTTTTAGTCATTCTCCAGAGTCTGGAGAGTGCCACTCCAACAGCTGAATAATGCAGGAGGCCAGGGCTTTACATGCAGTCTGCTGAACTGTTGTCCATCACCTGTGTCATCCTCGCAGCCTTCCAAAGATTTCTGCTCCTATCAAAGACAGATAAACTTAAAATGGAGTTTTAACAATACCGATTAGCATATTAAAACTCATTATTGTTATTATTGGAGATGGGGGAGGGGGGTTGATCAAGAGTCTTAATGAGGAAGTGACTAAGTTAAAAATGCCCTGGCAGTATTTGAAAAATGAAAAAACCACTGAATATCAAGTGAATTTTGAGTGAAATCTGATCCTGCCCACCTGAAAATGTACAAGGCATTTCAATAAAAATCAACTTAGTTTTACCTTGAGTATGTCTGCTTTTTTCTTTTGTCCTTTTTGTTTCTTCATTCAACCATTTTAAATAGCCAAATCAGAAACATGCTTTAACATATTGTTTTTATGACAGAATTGCAAATCTTCTTGCATGTTATATTGTCTTGCAGCTTTTATGTTGACTAAGGAAAATATGTAGTCTACAGTACTGACACACTTTTGGAAAGACTACATCAAAAGCTGATGTTTGAAAAATAGTAAATACACCTCCAGTTCTTAACATGATCAAGTTATTTTAATATACAGTTTATTTTAAAAGGTTACTATGTCCACTACACTTGAAAGATTTTGACACTGTTGTCATACACCAGCTATTTACTGCATCATGGTATATTAAAATACACAAGATTTTCAGCCACCACAGATTTGGCTCCACTGTGTCTATGGTCCCATTGACCCTAGTGGGGGTTTTTTTTTGTGTCTGTAGTTTAGATACCGGTTCCAAAATGCAGAAAGATTCATACAAGCCATATGTGTACATTAAAAGCAAAACAGGCTGCTCCCTGCAAGCAGAGTATGCCTTGAGGTTAGTACCTGAGAGAAAATAAGACTAGTGTCTAGGAAGTGTAAATGACTTTCAAAACATGTACAGTTCAGTGCACATATATACACTGCCTGGCTAAAAAAAAAAGGTCATACTCTAATATTTCGCCTTATTACCTCCTTTAGCTTTGATTATGGCATGCATTCACTGTGGCATTGTTTCGATAAGCTTCTGCAATGTCACAAGATTTATTTCTCTCCAGTGTTGCATTACTTTTTCACCAAGATCTTGTATTGATGATGGGAGAGTCGGACCACTGCGCAAAGCCTTCTCCAGCACATCCCAAAGACTCTCAATGGGGTTAAGGACTGGACTCTGTGGTGGACAATCCGTGTTTGAAAATGATGTCTCATGCTCCCTGAACCACTCTTTCACAATTTGAGCCCGATGAATCCTGGCATTGTCATCTTGGAATATGCCTGTTCCATCAGGGAAGAAAAAAATCCATTGATGGAATAACCTGGTCATTCAGTATATTCAGGTAGTCAGCTGACCTCATTCTTTGGGCACATAATGTTGCTGAACCTAGACCTGACCAACTGTAGCAACCCCAGATCATAGCACTGCCCCCACAGGCTTGTACAGTAGGCACTAGGCATGATGGGTGCATCACTTCATCTGCCTGTCTTCTTACCCTGATGCGCCCATCACTCTGGAACAGGGTCAATCTGGACTCATCAGACCACATGACCTTCTTCCATTGCTCCAGAGTCCAATCTTTATGCTCCCTAGCAAATTGAAGCCTTTTTTTCCCGATTAGCCTCACTGATTAGTGACTTTCTTATGCCTGCACAGCTGTGCAGTCCCAGTCCCTTGAGTCCCCTTCGCAATGTGCGTGTGGAAATGCTCTTACTTTCACTATTAGACATAGCTTGAGTTCTACTGTTGTTTTTCTACGATTTGATTTCACCAGATGTTTAAGTTTGGTGAAACGTTTGGTGAAATCAAATCGTAAAAAAAACAACAGTAGAACTCAGGGCTATGTTTAATACGGGCATATTCCAAGATGACAATGCCAGGATTCATCGGGCTCAAATTGTGAAAGAGTGGGAGCATGACACATCATTTTCACACATGGATTGTCCATCACAGAGTCCAGACCTTAACCCCATTGAGAATATTTGGGATGTGCTGGAGAAGGCTTTGCGCAGTGGTCCAACTCTCCCATCATCAATACAAGATCTTGGTGAAAAACACTGGATGGAAATAAATCTTGTGACATTGCAGAAGCTTATCAAAACAATGCCACAGTGAATGTATGCCGTAATCAAAGCTAAAGGAGGTCCAATAAAATATTACAGTGTGTGACCTTTTAATTGGTGGCGACTTTTGTTTTGGCCAGGCAGTGTATGTATATTCACTGAACAGCAGATTGGAGTGTCTGGCCTCATTGGAGTCTGTGGGCGGAGCCCTGGAGGGGGTGCCGCCCAGTGAGTCCATAGTTCTCCTGGGGGACTTCAATGCTCACGTGGGCAATTACTGAGAAGCCTGTGGGAGACAGGGAGTAATGATGTACCTGATCTGAACTTGAGTGGTGCATTGCTAATGGATTTCTGTGCTAGCCATGAACAGGCCATAACAAATATCATATTGAAGCATAAGGTTTAGAAGTGTACCTAGTACACCCTAGGCTAAAGATCGAATATCGAATTTGTGACAGTGTCATCAGATCTGTAGCTGTATGTCATTCCCTGGGATGCAGGAGGATCCCAGGGCAGACCCCGAGCACACTGGAGGTACTACATATCACTCCCGGCCTAGGAACGCATTGGGATCCCCCAGGAAGAGCTGCAGGGTGTTGCCGGGGAGAGGGATGTCTGGGTTTCTTTACTCAGTCTGATATGACCCAGTCCCAGATAAGCAGCGGAAAAAAGATTGGTGGATGAAACGGAAAAGTTCAACAGTGAAACTGAGAAAGAGCCTGTATGTAAGAATTTACATAAAAATGTTAAAAATAAATAAATAAAATAAAAAAGAGACTTCCCAAACTTTCTCATTTGTGGTTAACTTATTTCTATGTGAAAGGTCTTGGGCCAGATGTTTTGTGAAAATTCAAAGGATGCTCCGGCTAATGAGATAGCTAGCTGCCTCCACTGACCACAACAAAACACTCCCTCAATGAGGTTCGCCCACTCCTGAGCACACACACGAAGCATTTCCTCAAGGGTGCAGAAAACAAGCTCCAGTGTATAGCAGAACATATCTTACAATAGGTCATAAAAAGCACACATTGCACAACATTACTGCAGTGTATTGCTCCATGACCACAATGCATTGCTCCCTGGTCACAGCTCACTAAGCCTACCGGTGTTCACTAAACATGGTAAAAAAATAAAAAATAAAGAGTTGTAGTTTGTGGGTCATAGTGCCACTGTACAACAGGAACCTTCATGTGTGAGCAAGTGTACAGAATTTCTGAGGAGGTACACAACCAACGCTCCAAATGGATGCAGAATACGCAAGGCAGCCATCATGCCCACATGAAGGTGTAGTTATAGTATGATTTATACTTGAATCTACACCACACCCTAACCTTAACCTCAACCTTAACACTACTCACAAGAGCTCATCCCTCCAGTTTATCCAACCTAGCTGTACAGAGCCAATAGGTGGAGCTTAGTCTAGTCCAGCTCCACCTCTAGGTCCAGCCACACCCGAGCTCAGGTCCAGCCCCACCCCAACTCACTCATACAAACTGGTAGTGCTAGTTCATAGAACATGGCGACACTCCCTGAGACTGATGCAGAGTGGAGTGATTCCTCTGCAGGCACCAGTGGTGGAGGAAAGTTTGGCAGAAGATAAGCAGGAAGAAGGTGGAGTAAGTGAGTGGGCTTGCACAGCAGATTGTGGCTCATGAAACATGGCTCATAACGTTTTTTACAAAATGTCATTTTCTCAGTTAAGTTATAAATGTTGTGGACTAAACAAGGGAGAGTTATTAAAATGAACAGTTTAAGAGTAGGGCTTCATTGAGTAAAATCAAGTACAGACTATTAATTTAGGCTTTTAATTTTGTTTGAAGCTATAAAATTGTTAGTCTAGGTTTATGACCTACTGTAAACTCACATCCATCCATCATGTATATTTTGTCAATTACTATTGTATTCCCACAAGTAAGTCTTAAATGCTTTCTATCAGTCAGCTTTGAGCTGTAAAGAACAAGCCTTTATTTGTAATTGTAACTTGAAATGTCTAATAAACTAAATTTAGATTGTAAAAATAGTTTTATTTATATTGCCATGTTTCCTTATGTGCCCTCTTCTCCTTCAACAGACTGTATGACCTATGATGACACAGGAACCTCTCCATGATGTCCTGCTGCTGCATGTATGAAAGAGTCCCTGGATAATGTGATATAATGTGTTATGTGATCATGTGTAACTGCATTCATTCCAGTGCTTTGCAGCATGGATGCTGATGCTGGCAAAGTACATAAATGAAATGATTCAAGGCCTACTAATGTACTAATGTATGTGATAATTATATGTTTAATAGCCTAAACATATTTATCATAAATATTTCTTTTAACATATTTTAGGAAAATGAAGGTACATAATATAGTGATTTTAACTGTTTTTTTGGTGACTGCAGTGTGTATATAATGAAATGAAATACACTGGTTGACCTGTGACCTGTGTGTTAATGCAAAAGTGCAGTTGAAATAATACACTGCATGAACTTTAGGGCTGAATTAAAGAGGGGTGGAGCTGCACTCGTCAAGCTCCACCCCTCCATTTGGCTTTGCAGTGACACTTGTGTTTTTTTTCCTCCTCCACATCATCCGTAGGCCGGCTAGAAATGGCGCAGCAGTTTGTGCAGACCAAAATCAAAGGAGACAAAGTGGTGCTGTTCATCAAGCCCACCTGCTCCTTCTGTATCAAGGCCAAAGATGTCTTAGCCAAATACAAATTCAAGCCGGGACATTTAGAGTGCATTGATATAAGCGGACGCAGCGACATGGGCAACATGCAGGACTACTTTCTGGAGCTGACTGGAGCCCGCACGGTGAGCACTTTGTAAACACAACAGGGGACTTTCACCTCTGTTAGGTCCACTGACATTATCTGTGAAGCTAATGTGAACTTATTATCTGTGGCGCCACAGGTGGTAAGAGACGGAGCTTATAATAAATCCAAGTGTGTGTTCATAAAGAGTTCGTAATCATGCTAGCTGTATGAGCTAATATCAACAGCTAGACTCCCTTTTGTTCTTTCATTTGGTTTAGTTACTGAACCAACAGTTCTCCGTTAAGTCTGTGAATGGTTGACGATGAGATATTTGGGTCAATGACGTTATGCAACCCAGTGTCAATTGGTGTAACCAGTAATTTTTCATAACAATCTGATGAATAAATATGAACTAAAATGTAGAGAATAGGTCTATATATAATCCACTTTAAGCAATGCAGCACTATGTTTTTATAACACATTTTACATTAATTATTTAGACAAAATTGTTTTTATGGGTTAGGGTTAGCTCAATATTGACAAAATGCTTTAAAATTTAAATGTAGCTAGAAATACTGTAAATGTTTCTTTTTATTTGGTGTTTTTAAAAGAAGTAATTATTTTGTTTAAATAAAATTAAATACACTGTAGGTGGATAAACTGTTTAATATTTATCATTCTTTTGTGGTTAAACCATTTGACATTTTCAGGAGCATTCAGTCTAACTTTTGGTCTAAAAAATGATGCAAATGTCATTTCAGATGACAAAACCAACAAAATACAAAATGTACATTTTAACAAACCTGTTACTGCTTTTAAAACTATTTTTTAACATATTTTTGAATTGCTCATCTTGCCAACACTTATTTGTCACTGACCCATGTATTAAAAGTTGAGTTGTATTAAATAAATCAGAGTGCAAAGATACATGACATCACTGTCAATGAATAGGAATGGCTTATAATAATATCATTGTTTTCTTGTACCAGTTTCATCATTGGGTAGACCTGTGAAATCTGATGCAATCCAAAACACCAGCTCTGTCTTAAATGCTACTTTTACAGTTTGTTCACTTTTTCAGTTTTTACTGACTTTGTCAGAAAGGTGATCATTCTTCTGTGTATGGATTATTTAGGTTGTGGTGGGTAATGGTGGTGTACTGTAGTGCATTATTGTACTACTCATATTTTGCCCCGCCACATGGAGTGGACAAAATTTGGCATACCATTCAATATAAAGCACTCCAGCACACCACCACCCACTATGACTTCAGTAATGAATATATAGTAAAATTATAAAAGTCAACAAATGTAGAATTTAAAGCGGAACTGTTGTATTGGGTTGCATTAGACTACACAGGTGTACCTCATGAAGCGGCCAGTGAACACTAACTAAAAATAAGAACTATATATAATTACCCAATTCTGCCATAGTCCTGCATATTGATTTGCATCAGTGCTCATGAGGATGTAACACACCCACAGATGTTACAAGACAATTAATTACCCGGATAGAAACCGGGAAACCGTATATCAGTCTTTTTGACAGAAGATCAATGTATATCGTCTCATGTCATGTGTCATCACATTGAAAATCACTGAGTTTCCTGTTTTCTCCTGTATGTATTTGATTGTAGGTCCCACGGGTGTTCATCGGTGAGGAGTGTGTTGGAGGCGGCAGCGATGTGGAGGCGCTGCATAAGAGTGGTAAACTGGAAGGCATGCTGCAGTCTATTGGAGCCTTGCAGTGACCCCTACATCTCCAGGTACAGGACACTACATAGACTCACACACTCCTGTTCCTTGTTCTGTACACTCAGAAAAAGTGATTGCATTTGTAGTAACCCACAAGAAAAGGAGGTGGGTGCTCAGGAGACTTGGAGAAAGTGCATGAATTAGTAACAGAAAGCTCTCATTAGTGTAGAAATGAATAAATGAAAGGAAATAAAATGCCTGAAGTGGTGCTCTAAGAGATGAAAGAACTAATTGTGTGGTTGTAAAGACAGAAATAAAATCTGCTCCGAGCCCATACTTTATCATATCCTGATGGAAATGTACAGACGGATGACAAATTTAAAGGAAAACCCTGAATAAATGACTTGAGAAACATTATCACTGTAGATGCTTCCACGAGGGTTCACTGGATGGTTTGAGTATCAAACCCAATCTCATCCCAACCAGAGACATGTGGAGTTTATAAGATGTATTTAAGCTGCTCTGGAAGCTCACAGTGCCACCACCCAGCTGTGTTTTAACCCCCTTTATGTTGACTTTTATTTTGTTATCCGTCTGTATTTAAAACTGGCTGAAATACCAGAGATAAAAGAAATAAGAAGTAATCTACACAATGTACACACACAGCGCAGAGTGCAGACATTCATCAAGTCTGTGGTCTTTTCATTCTAAAACATGTCTTTATTTAAAGTCAGACGTCATGTTATCTACAGTCTGTACAACACTGGCCCTGGGGAGCCACATGTGTGTCTCCACGAGTGTGGATGCAGCACTGGGACACACTTTGTTTTACAGTCCAGTGTTTCAGCTGCTGTTTACTCATTACTTTTCTTTTCTAAGAGAAAATTTCGATTTACACACATTATTATTTTTTGCGTTGAAGCAGCAGTCTGACATCATTATGGTTACCAATTGATATCACCTGAAATACTGTCAAAATGTATCAGTGGTTGCTTGCTTGACCTGTATATATGCAGCCTGCTGCTACAACACTGGATACAAACACTGTTAAATACCTGCAAAGTGTCAATTTGAATGCTGTGTGTATTAATTTAGTTGGTTTATCCGGTCTTACAGTTAGGCAATTATTACACCTGTTAAATAGAAATCAGTGAAACAGTAGACTGTAAAATAAACGGACCCATTTATCTCATCTAAATGTTAAAAAAAAAAGAAGAAAAAATCATAAATGTTCAGACACAGTATAGTTTACAAAAATAATTGCAGCACCAATAAATCATATTCTCATTATGATTAAAAACAACCTCTCAAATTAAAGAAGAGGATCAAATAAATACTGTGGATCCACCCAGAGGCATTATGGTTTTTAGTGTACCAACTTATGTTGATGATATGATATTTCTCCTATCTGGATACCCCTCTCTGTACACGTAAATGCTACAAAAGGCTTTTTGCCTTTTTGTGGGACAGACAGACAGATTATTGTTATTTATTATTGCAAACAGATAAGGAATAGCTTAACATTGTTTCATATCAACCTGCAAAGGACACAGTGTAAATATCCTGCTCATGGGTTGTAAATAAAATAAAACCAATACATAGTTTGATTACTGTTTTTGTTTTGGTGTAAGGAGCACATGATTTTGATACAGGCTATGTGTAGTAGTAATTGTGAATGAAAGTGCGATGGCCTCATTTGACACCAGACTACGACGGCAATGTATTCCATCTCACGTGGTAATAAGATCGGTCTGAGACGCTCACTGATGTTGCATTATAGATCTGAAAGAATCGAATTAATGAGTGCAAAAGAATTGTAATTAAATTGGCCCCCTGCTCATATGCTTAACTGAGTTTCTGTTAGATTACAGATGAAAATGAGCATGACCACGCTAACAACAGCATCGCCAGTTGCCTCCCACTTTCCAGTGTGTTAATGTAGGTCACCGCTCAGCTGAAATACTAATCGAGCCACTGGAAAATGAGACGCTCTTGCGTTATTTCAACTTAAGAAATGAGTATGCTGCATTTTTAAAAAAACAAATCTAGATCTAACATGACACAGACGCATCATAGGCCATGGTTTAACTGGAGACGGAGCAGCCCTGTCTCCAGCATACAGAGGATACATGTACTGACTTCCAGGTGTCTAGTAGAGAGGACAACACCAACCCGCTTGTTCAACCTGAAGTCACATTACCCGTTACTGTAGTTTGAAACAGTCCGCGTAGGATCCTGGTTTGTCCTCCAACAGATGTGTGGTCATTTAATGTATCTGTACTTGTAAATGGAGCCGTCTGTGTCGCTTTGCATCTTTTGAAATCCACCATTTTGCATCCACCAACAGAAATATAATCTTCCAAAGAGCCTGTGGCCAGCCAGTCATTTTATATTCATATTGGGTTTTAAGGATGTGTCATTTTGCATCGCCCATGATGGAATAGTCATTATGCAAAGGACACAGAGTCATTGCTCCGGGGGAAGAGAGGCGTGTCGCGGTGGCGTATGTCACTGCTTGATGACACTGTCCTGTCGGTTAAGGAGTCTTGTGATGTTTTCACTGCAGCAGTGTCTCTCAGAGTCAGACCTTCAACCAGCAGGACAGACTGTAAAAACTTTTTCTTCCGTTTCTTCGTTGATGACTCTTCTCACTCTTTCATTATTTTCTCTCTCTATTCCCCCTTGTTCTCCCCCAACCTTGATCTCCACAGGGTTTTGGCGTCCAGGTGGGGGTCACATGACAATGCAGCGGGACTTGCGTAGTTTACGTCGCCGCTGCTGATACTCACTGAGCTCCTGCAGGTACCCCCTGGACGGCCAGCGTAGCCTCTCCACCTGCTCACGCTCATCCTCTGGAACACAAAAACACACACCTTTAGAAGTAATCTGCCGTACTGACAAATACACACTGCATGAAGATATACTACACTTGGCATTTATTCACACAGACACATTCAGTAATAACTCCTTGGACTGTTGCCATGAACACGTTCAGGGAGGCTGAAATATGATGCCATGATTTTGTTTATGCCAACAAGCAACTGAAGATCAGTGGTGATCAATCATGTACTGTCTTCTTATTTTCGGCCTTTGACTTTCGCTTGTGCCCTTCAGTAACCGTCCAGTGACTTTAAATGAGTTTTATGTTTACGACTAATGATGACAATAAAACGTGCTACTGCAACTAACCAGAGCCATCTTGCCTTTAATCTTTTTTTAATGAGCCTGTCTGTTATTGCTTTTATGTGGCCTAATAAAAGCATATGACAATCTAAGAAACAATCAGAGGTATTATAGACTGGATACCTCAGGATACATAAATACTCTTAGCAGGTTTCATTGTGACAGGCTGCAAATACACAGATGACTTGTGTGGACTCACTGAGCATATTTTCCAGCTTTAATGTGCCTGTTAAGACATACAGCATATTGTGCTGTATGGTGAGATGGTGCACATAAATACTGCCATACTGTTCTCTATGGCAGTGTAACATAAAATACAGAGGTTGTCAAAGGTGTCTTAAGATTGCATTTGATTCACAAAATTTAAAAAAGCAACAAAAGCACAAGTGAATTGACTATTAACTATTATTTATTTCTATTTAACAACTGATCTGTGGACACCTTAAGTACACCTTCTGTATTTTGAACAGTAGGCCATTTGACAGAAAAACTGGACACAGGCCTGGCATTCACAACGGACTAACACAGCAAAGCCTTCAGGCCTTCTGACCTAATTATTTTCAACATGAAGTCTGATGCCTTCAGGTTTGCCATCAGTCTGTGCTCATAGACTCATAAGATTTATTCAAAATACTCAGATATTTGTTTACAGGTTTCCATACTGACCTGAGAGCTCCAGGAAGTCAGGCTTGTGGCTGAAGATCAGGTAGTTGTTAGCGATGAAGTGGAGGAGCCAAACGTACAGCTGCTCTGCATTATGACACTTAAAACAGAGACAACATGCCCAATAACAATTACTCTCTTGAGTTCAGCTTTTTTAACAAATGAATATCTGTAACAGACCATGCCCAAAGCAACGGCAAGTTAACAGATTAAGCTTGCCTCAACAACACATGGCATCGGGCAATTAGTTGAATTTAATTGAATTTTTTTTTTACAAAGATTTAGCATTTCAGTGACTAAAGGGAATCTTGTAATGAAGTAGTAAGCAGTTTACACAGACATGCTACCTCCTGGAGGTGTGTTCATTTTTTCAAATCATCTCTCTCGCCCTCTTTTAACCTCACTCACTCAAAAGTTGCACTGACCTTTGCTCGTCGGAGGAGTCGGACCACACTGATGCCCGTTGATGCCAGCTCTCTACTGGGCATGCTCTGAAGGTAAGCGCACACACACACCTCACACAGGTGCTGCAGTCGTTTCACCTGGTACATCTCAGCACAGACCAGCACGGCCATGGCCTGCAGCACACTGGCTGGACACACAAACACACACGCCACCGTCTAGTTTTATACATCACATTATGTAGATTTATTCTACATTTAAATAACAACAGGTGGAAGAAACCAAAGAAAAAGCCTCATTTAATGATAGTAGTTCAGTGAAATAAATGTGATAACCACACTATGATTGTTCATTAAGGCTTAAAACAACCAATTAACATTTAAAACATGTTGCATATGCATTTAATGGCCAGTTAAAGCAACTTTTAAATACTGAATTTAGGATGATATGGCACCAAATTGAAGTTTATATATTTACACAGTGTACACAAGGCATGGTTGAATGCTGTGGCTCTCACTGCAAAAAACATATAACACATTGTTCCTAAAGCATCAAAAATTGTGATATATAAATGAAAAAAACTGATATCAAAGCTGCACTAATCATTATTTTATATTAAAAACTGACTGATCAAATGACTATGCGTAATCTGAAGAGGTTTGCTTGTAATGATGAACCCACACTTCACCATACCCTGCAGTTTCCCCTCTTTATATTGGTATTCAGGCCCACAAACTGCTCTGATCAAAACTGTTTGTTGCTGCAGCAAGAAAAGAAGCTCTGATAAACCGATTCTGTGCTACCTGCCCGGGACCAAAAGACCCTAAGACTAAGAGTTATCAACTAGCTGATGAACTTCATGAAGCATTTAGCAGCTAAAGAGTCAGATATTTCTCTCTGGAGCTAGGGAAGACCAAACTAGAGATAAGGAGAGTGAATACTGGATGTCGTTCACCAGGTGGCCAGAAACATGCCTGTAAATAAATGTGAATGGTGTTCCGTGTATACTGGATGTGTAAATAGGCTGCGGCGACAGAGCAGTTTGTTATACTGCACCCATGTAGCCACAATCCAATGAAGGCAGCTTAAATAGGAAAATTAAGGCATAACTGAAGTGTATGTTATGGCCTAGCTATCGTAGCATTATCAGAAATCATTTTCATACAACACTTTTCTTAAATAGTGTTATAAAGCGCTTCACAAAAGAGATGGGATGAGCTAAATAAAAACATTTAAGCCTTTAGACACAATGCAGAAAACACTATGAATCACTATGGATGCAACAGGAATATAAATATTATTAACATGTATTTTGCCATTACATTTCTAATCTGTTAGTCATATTTTACTTGGGGTAATAACATTACCATCGCCTTTATGTAACGCCTCAGACTGCATAAATTTCATGCAAATCTCTTAATAAAATCCACCACCATTTCTATGGTTACAGCACACATTATCATCAGATCTCAGATGCTCATTAGTCAAATCGCATTAATCATATCAATAAATCATCTCCCATTGCTCTTTCCAAGCTGACAAATGACATCCTTGCCATCCACACAGGGAATCAAACATCATGCTGTCAATTCTATTATGTAATGTCACCGTGTCGGCTAAAATTACTCCTGATGTAACCTGTCATTCACGTCAGTCAAACACCACCCTCAGGATCCACCTCTCCCTCCAGTAAACGCCGATTCTCTGCATGCTTCTCTGACAGGTTGATGAACAGTCAGCCAAGCAGCAGTCATACAAAGGTTTTTATTCAGTTTGGCTCCATAATATTCTAAATATATATACAAAATGCAAAATATTCTACATATGCTATCTCACATATAAAATGAATCTCTGAAATGAAATGCAGGGATCATGCTCTTCTTTTGATTTCACACCATTTGCTGGTGGAGTTACCTTGCTTTGACCTTGAATGCTGAGCACTTATATAACAGTGCGGCTGCAGCCTCTGTAGCTCTTTCATGGCTTTAATTTCCTGTTCTCGTGACTCAACGTTGAAGCTGTATCTCTGGCAACAGATTTCTTACCCTAGTAGCACCTTTAAAGCTCAATCTTAAACCTTGTTGGTTGAAGTTTTTGATGATTTTATTCATCAAAATATTTCATGCCACAGAATAAAGAGATCATCCGCTTGTTATTCAGCTGATTATTCTGATCCTTTTCATTGTCAGTCTGTATATCAGTACTGCAAATGAGAATCACAGCCATTGTTGTAGGTGAGTCATTCAGTAACTATCCGTTACAGGTATGATATGACTAGGCTGTCTATTACATATCTATTATTGTGCTTTCGGAATCTGTAATCGTCTGTAGTTGTACGGCTCAATTCATGAGGGACTGCAGTTGTGATGTCACGTGCATGTCATGAAAACACACACACACACAAACACACACACACAACTGCAAATCCTGTCACTCAAAAATGCATTTAGTACTTGTCATCACTAGGGGGCAGAAAGACTCAAAAATAAACTCAGCAGGGAACCTTAAAGACTTTTTTAAAGGCATGTTTAAAGACAAGAAATGTTCAGTTATCTTATTAATAATCCTTAAAATGGCATTTCTTCTCCCTCATTGGAAAATTCAGAATCTATGAATATACAAATAATTTAATTTCAAACGTTTAATTGCTGGACACAAGATCATTTTAACTTTAAAGAAAAGCCCATTCTCAGTGCTAGAGGCTTCAAGCTTCCACACCACACTTGTGTAAATTGCATATTGGGCCTAGATTAACTCCAAACTTGTTGGGTCCAGATTTTCAAACCAACATTCACTGCGCTGTTGTCTGGTGCACTTAAGATGTTCCACTGTTTTCCACAGTCTTTCACTTTTACTCTCTGCTGTTAATCACCAGACTGGAACAGTTAGGGTGAGCTTGTAGACAGAGAACAGATGCCTGCAATTCTCACTGAACTACAATTATTTGGACTGTCAAACCAAAACAAGCTGAAAGTAAAGCTGCAGGCTGAGTGTTGTTTTACAGTGGGATCGACATAATAAGTAAATCTTTCACATTACAAGGAATGAAAATATACTGTTTCATGCAATTTTACAGTAGTAGAAGCTATTTAGATGTCATTTTATGCATACTGTAGCTCGGTGTGGTCGCCAGGGAGCTTTATCATCACTAATTACTTTGAAATGCATGACAGGCAGTGACAGAGGAAAACAACAACAACAACAACAACAACATGTCCAGGGCTATGATCTGGCACCATTAAAAGCAGATGAAGCAGTGATGCCACGGGTTGATTTTGTCATGACTAAATATAATTTCATTTTAAGCTGAGTGCTGTTCTCCGTACGCCTCCCGAGACTGACACTGGCAGCATGTCGCAGTCACACAGATGGTTGATGGGACATGTCATCTGTGCTTTTGTTTTAGGTTGCGTTTAGATAGCGAGGCCTAGAGCAAAACACTGCTGTAACTCTCTCAAGTGTTTTCTGATTTGGGGGATTGGCACACATTCACACAGTACATTAACATTATATCAAATGTCCATTGTCCTTCTGTAAAAAAAGACTGTCTCATTTTGTTGGTCAGATCCATCTAAAGCGACTTTTATCTCAAACAAACATCTATTTCGAGTTACTGCGCCTTATTAAATCAAACTCTATTTTTATTTACAGCAACAGCCTGAGGGGGTAGCTATAGGCAAGTGAAAGAGTAACACACTGACTGAGGGTTTCCCTGTGCAATCAATCTCACCAGCACACAAAATCTGCTACAGGCTTTAATTAGTGCACAAGATGAAGAGGAGGGGAGGGCACTTTTCTTACTATATTTAGAGATGTGTTGTAGGTGCCATTCCATCGTTAATCTTAAACAGTCACATCTTGGCTGTGTGCAGCAAACTCACCAGGGCAGCAGGAATCAGTGTAGAGGTACTCCAGGAAGGACAGGAAAGTGTCCGAGGAGACGCCGTGAATAGGCACCACTCGGCTCCGGGCCTCTGCATACTTCCCACTGAACATGGCTGCCATGACGTCACAGCGAGCTACAAGCACTGCTCGGTGAGCTGGCAATACACTACCTAGAAAACACACACACACACACACACACTTGCAAAATTAACATCAAGGTTAAGAAAACAGCAACTGGGAAAGTGTGACGTGAAATGCATCAATGAGAGCATAAAATGTTCATTATTAAAGGGTTGAGTCTTGAATGATAATGATAAAATACATTTTTGATTATAACATGTTGGAAGATGGTTATGAATGCAAACACATTTTCCAACAATCCTAAATTCACTGACGTCACTTTTGCAGTACACAAGCCAAACACAACTCAATTTGGCTTGATTTATGAGTAATGATCTGTCATTGAAATGAACAGGAAGCAAATGACATGTAAAGCCTGGGCACAAGTCCTGACATAATCGCCCTCATTAAGTGCCATTCACAGGCAGCGACAGCTCTGCCAACAATCCATCAGCTATTCAGGGTAGGGGAAAAAAAGCTGCTGAACAAAAGCTGGTGAAAAAGCTAGATGAACCAAATATGCATACTGAATTTTTCTGATCATATTTGAACTTGCAGCTCAGAGGTGCAAAAGGACAAGAAAATCTGTCCTTGTATGAGATAAATATTGATTATGAGAAGCTTTGGGGCATTATTTCCGGATTTCTCTCTTTGATCCTTTAATAGAGAAATGGCTAAATGCAGCTCATGGAAAAGCTTTTGGCGAGATGAAACATGACAGGGGCGGAAGTCGGGCCCGTCCCTCGGAACGTTTTATCTTATTTTGCCTCCAAATGGATGTCCGGGCCCGGGACTGAGATCATAATTCAATCAAGGCTAATAAAATGTGACCTTCTTCTGCAGTGTCACAGCGCATGCATTTAAAAAAAAAAAAAAACGTGTGTATGTCTCACACATCAGCACCACCCCACCTTGCACCATGAAGATGACATCAGAGTAAAGAGGGGAGTTGAAGAGGTTGACAAGAGTCTGGGGACCGAGCTGAGCCGCCCGTGCACTTGGGGTGTCTCTAGGGCCCTACACACGCAGCAGAGAAGAAGGAAGGAAGAGTAATAAGGATACAGAGAGTTAACATTCATCTGCTGGATTTCAGGTTCTAGTAACCAGCACAAATGCCATTCTATGCATTTATGCCAACTCCCCAGTGGAATACAAATAACCCCTCTGCCAGTCTTGATTAGCGCTAACCAAACAAACTTGAACTGCAATGCCAAGATCGACAAATGATGGAGCTGGCTCACACTGAAAACAAACTGGAAGCCAGATGGTCGCCTAAAGCAGTTCATTTTCAACTAAATCACACCATTTAAAGAATGTATAATACAATATGTGTTTATACAGTAAACTGCACGGCACAGTATGTTAAGCAAGCAGTCTGAGAAACTGCATGTGTGTGTGTGTGTGTGTGTGTGTGTGTTTTGTTATGCCCACAAATGAGCGTCATCAAAGCGTCTCATTTCCATTACGTGACCTTTCTCTGTCAACTGAAACATAAAGAGCTCCATATTCTCAAACTGCTCTGCGAGTATCTGGCAAACACGGAGTCTTCAGTAGAGACGGCAACAGAATCAGACCTCTTTGATTTTTTTTAAATCAATGGGAAGCACAAAGCAAATTTCAACCGATGCCACTGAGTAAGTCGACCCCGGGGGCATTTTGGTGGAAGACGAGATCAAATCATGACAGGACATTAGGGTGTCTCATCGTGTTAAAGTGTCCCAGCTGTCTCTCGGTGTGTCAGCTTGTCTTAACACATCCTCAGGTAGACCTAGTTCTATCTAGAAGGCTTGGTAGACCGTGCATGCTGCCAAAGGCTTGTCAGACACAGCCTTGTCCTATCTCCTGATCTTTCTCTAAATATTAAAGGATGCTGCCGAGGGACTTTTTACGTGGAGCCACCTCATGTTGTCTAAAAAAGAAACAGTAAACAACATGTTGAATTTCACATGTCCAGTATGAAGTCCTTTTTAAGATGCTGTGTTGTGCTTTTACTCCTTTGAGAGCATCTCTTGTTTATGCTGTGCTAATACCCACAGTATCTGATTTGATGTGATTACGGGCAGTAATTATGTAAATATGCTAATTACAGCCACATGATTACTGTGCTGTTTCTAAACAAGGCTTTGCTAATTAAGGAACTGTCAGTTTGTAACTATGAAAATGTGTTAATACTTTCAAAGAGTAAGTCTGACACATTACACATATTTAACCTCTTTTCTTGGAATATAGCACACACACCATAATATTTTCTGATCTAAGATTATGCAATCCTTATGGAATTTGTGGGTGAAACTTGAGAGAGGTAGCAGAAGTGTGTAAGCAGGGTGATTTTGAACATAAAAAACCTCACCCTTTCTCTGCCGATGAGTGATCGTATGCGCTCCATAAGCTGAGACACGGCCAGCGAGTTCTTCAACTTCTCTTCCAGGGCCTCCTGGAGATGTTCCCACTCCCACGCTCCTACAAGACATCCACAAACACGCTGAATCTGTGGACCCACAATAGTACAGTTTACAGAATAACAGAGGCAAACTATTTTCTAGCTGGCACTGTGCTCTGACCACCCACACACATCTTACACCCAACATTCAGGGGCTGTTTTTCTCAAAGTGGGTTTGTTCTAAAAATTTATCTGCTTATATAATCTACGGTGGTTATGGGTGGTACGCCCAGTCCAGATTCCAAGAAAGTCAGAAGCAGAGACCCACAAGCCTTTTTACAGCACGCATTAACAACCATAATAATTTCTTATTTTGTTTTAATTCAGTATAATTTTAGGCCGCTTTTTTATAGTTTCATTTTTTTAGTTGGTCTCTTGGTTATAGAATTGCAAAACAATTACAAAAGCATTTAACAAATAGAGCACACAGATATTTAAAGGTCTAATCCACATTTTTACAGTCTAAGTTACATTTATATCCACATGTAAGCTTCAATAGTTTTGACTTATAGAAGAAAGACTACTAGTACTTTGGTTGTTTCTCATCCGATGACATTGCCGATGCATTTTATCTGAGTATACAAAAATGATTATTAATTATTGAAATCGCCATCAAAAATGCATGATGATCAGCGCTGCGGCTCAAAGTGAACTTGTGAAACTATTAAAAGCACAAAAGCAGACAAACTAAAACTCTTCACCCCCCCACCCATTATCAAAAAGACTGACAAACATTGACACTGCATTTATTCTCTTCAGGGGTAGACTCCTGTTTAAATGCCTGCAGCTTGATTGGGGTTGGTGCGCTCTGCCTACACAGGACATAAACAGACTGTCAAGGGAAAGAAGAGAGTTGGACTGGGCAGGATTTAGCTCATCATTAGTTCATAATGATGGTATTTGGGCTGCTAGAGGGATTACCTCAACACACGGTGGCGGATAATGACACTGCACAGCACAGACACCTCTTAGGCAGGGCGAGAGATTAGCTCGGTAGCTGTGGTGCTGATGCAGCTAGACATGAAAAAACAGAGCTGTATGCACTGGTAGGTGTTGCTAATAGGTGGGATGAAAGGGAACGGAGTGAAATGAAAAATATATTATGCAAAAGGGAAAAACACATCAAAATGCTTAGATGACGTCTAAGTTTCAGTGTTCATGCATTTCTTCTCACCCTCCCACACAAGCCCAAATGCTGAGACTGGATATTTTTTTGAACAGTTAGTAAAGATTAACACTCATTCCTCAACGGTTTTCCTTAATCTTATCCATAAATGCTGCATTCCTGACTCAAACCCCCCCCAAAAAAATACAAACTAGTGTCATTTGTGTTACATTCAGTTTTTCTGGAAAACAAAGAAAATCCATATTTTTAATCCAAAAACAGCTTGTGTGTGGTTTAAAACATGACTCAGATAAAGTCAGAGTGACCACACACACACACACACACACACACACACACACAACAATCCCTTTTTGTCATAAACATGCAATACATGCTTTAAACCTGCACATACACACAATAGCAAACCCAGTGACAAATTCAATAATTCAGCAGCACACTACACAGGGAGACACAGTCTTACAATATTAACATCACACTAGCAAAGTCACGGCCTCTATCTGTCCACACACACTCAAAAAGTGTGGAATTATAACGCAACTGTAGCTCTGTGTGTTATGGTAATTTATTCTGTTAAGCCAATAAAATGAGTCACAACTAAACAAAAGAAGTGAATTGTGAGCATAAGACATTTGTCCCAACTCTAGGAAAGCAAAGTCCAGCTTATTGTGGGTTTATAAAATGAACATCAACTGTCGGCTCGCTGTGCTGCGAATGTTTTCTGCCGGGCAAAGAAGGCACACGTTCACATCTGATTAGCCAATTCAACAAAATGCACAAATACAGAAATGCATACACTATATGTGAGGTCAACTGTTTTAAACACACATCAGTCCCACCACCATGTCGAGGGTTAACATTAGTCACTTTTCACACGAGACTTCACATGGTTTGCCTACAGGCTTTTATGGAAACGTGACATTCGTATTCTGCTCAGCTCATGCACACATATTCTTTGAGCTATTCTTTCCAAACACCCCAACCACCACACACACACACACACACACGCACTCTCTCTCTCCATCATATTATCTCTCATAGACGCAGGCAGCACATCTCCTCTCCTTTAACACCCCGCCCCATCTCTCACCCTCACGTCCAGCCACCTTAATTTTTCACCTTACACACAAATTTCCAGTCATCTCCTCTTTCTTTCTCTCTGTTACTCAAAACCAAAAAAAAAAAAAATCCACTCAAGGACTTTTATATGTAAACACACACTGCACCCTCCGTCTTTCAACTGCTGGCTTTCTTATTCTTATTCATACAGTCACTCAGACTCAGTCTAACCCTATAATCTTCTTTCCTTCTCCGCACAGCACACATACACACTGAGCTTATGTGTTAGCGTGTCAGCCTCTGTGTGAGTGTGTGTGTGTGTGTGTATGTGTGCGTTCGGTCCGACCATCAGTGCTGCTCACATACATGTTATGGAGTTATGAATCAGATGTTAGCACAGCTTTTTCGCCGTAAGGACTCCACCGCAGCATGCAGCCTGTGATGAAGAGCTGGCATGCACAAGCACTGCAATCTAACATGCAGCAGGCACAGCACTGCAGACTCTAAGCTGAACACTCAGAAGATTTTCATCACAGCACTGAACTCAGAAAATATCACACGCCTGTTTAACTAAGCTTCAAATACATTTGGAACTGCTGAACATTTTGCAAACTCCACAATTTACAACAATTTGCTTGTGTGTTTTATGCCTGCATCAGAGAGAGTTAATCATTTGTTGATGTAAATACAAGGCTAACATAACAGTCTAATTCTATCAAAATGATGTGACTCAGTGCCTCTATGTATAAAAGTGGTATCTATAATGTTGAATAGAAGCGAGTCATGTGGAGATGAAGATGAACATGAGAGGCCTGAGGCATCTACGTGAAAATGGGTTAAAACACTGCAAGATAACACTATGGGATAAAGAATGATCAGCTCTTATATTAAAATACTACACTTCCTTACTATCATGCACTTTTAGTTTGATTTCTGTTCTTCAGCATAATCGAACACTGGATAAGACCCAACAGTAGACCAAATGCCCTGCGCTGCCAGGGGACATTAATCATCACATCTAAGGCACTGGAAAAAAAGAGTAACTGCTCTGAGTGTCAGTCCAGCTCTGATAGTTTTATTTGAACAGTTGTAGTGTGCAGAATGTGTCTAAAGTGGTGACAGGAAGCATCAAGGCTGAAATACACACACCAAAATATATCACCACAACTGGGTTATCAATGATAAATGTAATTCAGCAGTTTAAGCAGTTTGTAGCACTTGCTGAGTGAGCCCAGATTTCTCTGGACAAAGTGCATGTTGGCCTGGGTTTTTGGAGACAGTTTCGTACTCTGATCTCTACTTTCTACTTGGCACTTCCCGCGCAACTGATCCTGCTGCCAGACAGTCGGTTTTGGGCCGCTTCATCCTGGTGAAACCACAGGGTTTTAATTAGTGAGGACAGGATGCTTTGCTCTGTTGCAGCCCTGTTGATGTGATTTAGGTTTCTGCAACTTTGAATGCAGAAGTAATTTAACAGCATTCACTGGAATGAACATGTGATTCACCACCTGGAGACACCCTATTTAAAGTTTTCAGTTTCATTCTCTGACATGAATTGTATTGGGACTTTTTTTTATGACAGGGCTTTCTTTTTTTTAAAACTACCCAAAAGAGGAGAGTCAAAATGACAAAAATGACTCTCCCAGAGGATTCTCTCACCATGAGGTTCACACTGGACCACTGTTGGATGGATTGGCGTAAAATTTGGTGCAGACATTTAAGTTCCTCTCAGAATGAATTGTAATACCTTTGGCCATCATTTTGTCCATTACTTTGATTTATGACCAGAGCTGCTAGAATCACTGTAGACTAGTTATAGAAAAAATGCCAAAAATGCAATATTTCCAGTAAGGATTTGCTTTTTTTTGTTGTTGTTGATCCTAATAAATTGAATATTTTGGGGTTTTAGATTGTTGGTAGAACAATGCAAGTGATTATCTGTCAATTTGGGCTTTGGAGAATTGCGATTTTGGGAATTGTGTGACGTTGTTAACAATTTCCGAGTGGTTTACCTCTGTAAATGAACATGAGGGTCTCCCACAAGCACATACACAGGAGGGGGTCCTTCACCACCAGACGAGACAGCCGTCCAGTCAGGTGTCCCTCTGATCGTGGCATGTCATCAATAATCCCCCCATCCCACGTGGAGAGCAGCGAATGGGGGCCTGCATCCCGCTCTCTGCAAACACACCGTGACTGGGGACGTTCCCTAGCAAATCCCAAGATGAAATTAAGCACAAAATCCTTCACAGTTCTACTGAAGATGACTTTTTAGGAAGAGGAAAAAAAGTTCCTGCTGGCTTACAGACTCAGACGGCTAAATAGCTTGTTAAACTGACTCCTGTGCACAGGTTAACAAGTCTCCTACCTGGTCTTGGGCCCCAGGAGCAGCTGTCTGAAGTATGGGCTGACAGCACACAACACTGCCGCGTGGGCCCACCCCAACTCTTTCCCAGAATCCCCAGCGTAGAAAGCCACATCGGCGAACTGCACTCCACGCTCCAACAACCACTGCATGTCCTGGGAGAAGCTTGACTCCTCCACTCGAATAGGGGGAAGACGTGCTGAAAAGGAGGGAGGAAGAGGGAGCACGGAGGGTGAAAAGAATAGAGAGAGGAAGATGAGGAGGACGGGTAGAGTAAATGAACAATCAAGCTCATCCTAATTCAGGAAATCAAATGTGAAGATCCAGCAAATGTATTATGTTCACCTATGTCTTCCAGGGGAGTTGTGATTTACACTTCAGGTATATCCATTTTTTGCTGAATATATCTTGTCTACTTCAACTAGTGGTTTCCCTTTTTTTGTGACATTGGCTTTTGACAACTGGAGAGAAATGAGGTGCTCTATGCTGCACACAGTAGTGGAGGGAGAGGAAGATCTTTTAGTCAGGATGTTGTTGTGTCCTGTTGCTCAAGTTAGGAAAAAAAAAACCCTTCCAGATATATTTGTCTTTGCTCTAATGACAGACCTGCAAAGACGCAAGCTGAGGTTGCTGTGCTGCATTTGATTAAAATAAACGGAGAAGTTGTCGTGTCTGTTTGTAGTACAGTACAGTGGATTTTTTTCCCTGCGTCACTTAATCCTGAGGCTGACACCAGACGTTGACCTTTACCGGTTACGTTTTAGATTGTTGTCATAAACAAACGTCAGCAAGCAACCAAATCTGCTCAGCGCACGAAGCACAGCCGAAGCTTCTTTTAAATAAGGTTAATGTTTAAAGAAGATGTGAGAGAAATGACTTGCAGTGAAAACAATAAATACAAGAAAAATACTGCAATGTAAAAAGTACAGAGCTGTGAATAAGGGGGGCAAAAAATGAAAACCAGTGCATCTATTTATGAATTCAGATTTATAAAATGTTACAATAAGCACTGAGCAGAGCACTGAGAGTAAAGCAGGAGGGAGGCAAGAGGGGACTTTGCAAATCATTGTCCTATTATAATCCTATTCATGCTTCATACACGCTGCACCTCTGTGCACCTCATCTCTTTTTTATAGGAGCTGAGATTTGGCCGTGAAAACAGTGCTGTCCCTGAATCAGTGCACTTCATATTTAATGCAGGCTTCACCGTAAGTACAGTTAAGTGGTGTTGGACAGGCTCCAATAACTTCACCAGCACGGGCCGCTTTTTTTTTTTTGGCACAACTTAAAGCTGACAGTCACTGCATCAGATTTAAAGATGAAGCAGCAAAGTGTTCAGATCAATATTTAACACCGGTCTAACAGAGTAGTTTACGTTTGAATATTTTTGAGGGGATTTATTCAGTAAAAATTAACTACAGATGAGCACAGTGAGTTGGGTAAAAAGTGGTGAATAATTGTCATACTGGAACATTTATTTATTTATTTTCTTTACTGTGCTACAAGACAAAATAATTGTATGTGCTTTGGTGAAACTAGATGCTGTGATATTTTTATCTTAACCCTTACATATTTATCAATTTTTCAAAACTCCTGTTTCAGTTTAAATACATTATTAATAACTGGCTTTCATCAATAGAAAGTCAAGTATGCCATGAATGTAGTTCTGAATTTTAGACTATTTTAATCATGGCTAGCATTGGCCTTTTATCTTGCTTTTATTAGTGTGTTTGTGTAAAGGACTAGTTCTACATTTTGGAAATATGCTGATTCACTTTCATCTCTTTCTTAGATGAGATGATTGAAACAAACTCTCATGTCAGTGGTGTAAAATACAGTCTCCATGCTGAGCAAAGCTAACTGTCTGCTGGTTGTATAGCTTTATATTTACCATACAGACATGAAAGTAGACATGGATCAATTTTCTCATCTAATACGCATTTCCAGAAATGTAGAACTATTCCTTTAAATCAGCATGTTCCTGGCCATTGCTGCCACAAACAAAATGTTCTGCAACTGAGTTTTAAACAATAGAAAAGCCTCAATTTAACATAAGCCGATACAAACAAACATTTTCCAAATCTGAGATAATTCATTTGTATACATCCATACAAATTTAGATCAACACAGAACAAAACAAAAACTGCAGCAGAAATGGTGCTAGCAGGACAAATATTCTTGGAGTTCATGGTGTTCAGGTCAAATACCTACACTGATTAAGAAAATTTGGTTGAAGATAAGCTTAATGAGTAATCCTCTCCAATCCCACAATCACTGAGCTGCCTCAGAACAAAGCACTACACTCTCAGTTGTTTTCTGTGTCTCGTGCCAAACAGAGCTCAGTGTAAAATTGATTCAGACGTCATTGAATAAGATTGGTCTACCTAGCTCTTGTCTCTTTTCTTATTTCCAGTTTGGAACAGAGGATATTGATCTGGATAAAAACGTCTGTGCTCAGCTCTTTTTACGGCTATGTAAGCTCAAGCAGAAAAAAACCCTTCAGTTCCACTCAATGATCTCTATACACCATGAACAAGTGATTTAAAGAAACAATAATTACTTAATAATATAAAAAAATGAAATGTGTAAATGAAACAGTAATTCAATTAATTAAACAAAGTGAAAAACCATTTAAAATTAGCTGGAAAAAACCAATGGGACATAATTAAATAGCACTTACAATGAAAAGCAAGATTGGTTTTTAGATATCAGAATATTGCTCTGACCTGGTTGTTCCAAGTGAGGCGGACGAAGCTCGTTCACTTTGTTTCCTCGCCTCTTCTCAGGCCTCTCTTTGGCTTTGTGTTTCAGACACTGGATCATGAAGTACTCCAGCTGTACAATACAGAAATACACACTGTAGTTAAAAAAAACAAGGTGCAGAAATATAGCGTTGTTACATCATCAGTTCTTCGCTTCTCCTCAGAAGAGCAACAGAGCTACCTGTTCTTCTCCATTCAAAACTGTACCTACCTTCAAATTCAAGATTAAACTCCTTTAATTGAGTAGTATAAAAGTTTAAAGCACTTATTCAATCACAGCAGCTAAAATAATTAACAAATAAATCTGAATAAATGAGTCTGAAGTAAAATCTGACTCTACGAGCAGCAGTCGTTAAATTATCATTTGGATGATTTTGACTGCTGTGACTGCTGTGTGTGATGTCACTCACTCACCACGCTGCCAAAGTAGCGACCCACGAACACATGGTTGAGAGAGGGCAATTCCAGGTAGGTGGCCCCCAGGTCCCGGGACAGCTGCAGACCTTCACTGTGAGGCACACAGCTGCTCCAGTCTGATGCACACAGTGGACACGTACAGGGAGGGCCTTCATCTGAACGCAGAGAGGACAATTCAGCTCTCAGATGAAATAATGCAAAGTGCACACACAGCAGAATCTAATGAATGTATGCAGGTACCTGAGAAGCGATGGGTGGCCCGCTGATAATGCAATATGCTTTTTTTAGAAATCATGAAGCTAGGATGAATTGAATTACTAATGCTGATATGTCTTTAGTTTGAATTAACTTTAGTGGTACATACAGTCTGTAAAAAGAGCATTCATTGTTAAAATATTCAACTAAAATATGACATTTTCTGCCATACATACCCTCAAGCAAAACAGTCTGATACAAAATCTATGTGACAAGCAGAAAACAAAGCTTTTTTTTAAACAAATTAAAAGAGAAAGCATATTTCAGAAAACAAACCCAGATTCTTCAACCACATGTGGTTTTATTGTGTGGACCCGCCCTCCTAATTCCTCTAGTCAGAGTCTACAGCAACATAAGAGTAGATCATCTAGATATGATGTATCTGCAATGTAACATGGACTAAGGACCAGCCATGGTGTGGCATGTGTGCACAGGGACCAAAGAGACAGAATGAGACAGAAAATTAGAGGGATTAGTTGAAGGAGAAAAAAAGCCCACAAAACGACTGCACAAAGGAAAAGAGATCCAGAGAGAGCCAGAGAAAATGAGCGGGACACACAGCTAAGTGCTGAGGCATTTGATAAATCATACTCTAATAACCTACAGGCATGACACAGAGAGGGGGCTAGACAGTGTGTGTGTGTGTGTGTGTGCGTGTGTGTGTGTGTGTGTGTGTGTGTGTGTGAGAGAGAGAGCGAGAGAGAGAGAAAGAGAGAGAGAGAGAGAAAGAGAGAGAGAGAGGAAGAATGAAAAGGGGTGTGTGTGAGCGTCTGATAGGCAGTGACTTGGCATATCAGTGGTATGTTTGTGTGCATGAGGGTGAGTGCGTGCCCTTGGATAAATCTGCCAGTGCTCCTGCGTTCAGCGCTGGTTTAATGGCTGCTTTAATGCACGTACGGCAACACTCGCTGCCACAGCTGTGCCGTAGGTGGTCGAAGTCGAACAGAGGAAGCGCTCAAAGCATGGCTGTCATTCTCTGCAGTCACGGGGGGGTGGTGGTGAGGGGGGGGGTAGCATGAAATACCACAAACAGTGCAGCCACAAACAAAAACATAAACAAAGGTCTACAGCTATCCATTCCCTCCCTCTCTTTCCCCCCCCCTCTCCCAGCGAAGACTTGACTTAGACTGTGATCATTCTGAAGCGCAGATCTGACAGGATCTCAAAGTATGTTGCCAAGTAAAGCTAAAAATACCTGCTGTATTTGATGTGCTTGTTTACAGAATCTTGATTCATCTAGGGTCAGTATGTCTGCAACAACTGCACACTCAGATGCAGATACACATTATATTCATTCCTGATGTGTTGAGCAGATTCCAGCACCACTACACCCTAATGCACTTATACCCTGCTTGATAAAGAGTAAGAGCATTCTGTACTTTTGGACCATGACAGTTGTGTATATTTAAGCTTTCTCTTGTGGCTCTCTTCTGCTTGCAAGGCTTATTATGGCCCTAAAATATCAACTTTATGTCCTGTGTTGGTGTGTTTTCGTGCCGAGAGGCTGACAGCCTGAAAGCAGCCAAGAGGAGATTTAATCAGGAGCATCCTCCTCGTTGCCGTGAGGACATGCTAGAGGACACGAGGATCAGACAGTGAACCCTCGACACCAACAAGAACATGATATCATCTTAAAATCAAAATCATTAACTGAGGCGACAGAAAATGAACCATAAAACAGCAGAGGATGAAATATTGACTAGGAGATGATGACATGTATTTGCTGCCTCTCGAACAAAATGACACATTGAGATGGTTCTTAAACTTTTTCACATCAAGGACCCCTAAACTGACACAAATGAGATCATGGACCCACACTTGATATTGCTTTTAGATGCTCTATTACGCAAAGTGTATGAAACAAATGACCAAAATAATCATACATTTGGTCATTGTGCTACTGGATGGAATTATAGGGAAAATAAATGAGTCCTGTTTTTGCTGGGGACACTGGACCCCCCTTAAAGACTCCTGGGGGTCTTCATGCTCCACTTTGAGAACCACTGTGTTAGAGAAACCAACAGTTGTCAAGGTTTCATGGGTAAAACAAAACTGAATCCAAAACCCAAAAAACACAGAACAAAGCCATCCTCACCATTCAGACGCGCTCCAACGGCAACCAGGATGACAGGCACACCCCAGTGCCTCAGTAGCGGGCGGAGTCTCGGAGCATAACCGTTCCTGACTTGCTGGAAGGCCAGTTTGTCTGTGACTGAATATTTAATGACCAGGATGTCTGCCTGCTCAAGTACCTTCCGTACGCTGGCCCAGTCGCTGTCCAACAAGTCCTAGAGAAGCCAAACAGCAAATATAAATAGTAGGAGGTCAAAAGAGGACAGACTCATGAGAAACACAGTACTGAGTTGGCTGCATACAATTAAACCAAACCCATACCATAGATCTCACCTCAGATCGCCTCAGTCATTCCCCTCTACCTTTCCCTATATACCTCAGTGTATCTCTTGGGACTTTACCCCCAAGGACCTGTGTAAGCTGCTCTGAACCATCCTGATTCAAGTCATTAAGCAGAGAAAAACACATCAGAGCGCTTTGAGCAATTTGAATAAAATTGGACAAAAAGACATAGAATTAGACTGACAGACTTTCCCCAGCACCACCCCTGACGGGGTTAGACAGCCCTATAATAGGACGAATACAGTGCTGCTACAAAATCAAAACAGTGCTTCATTTCATATGCTATTAAGAACAAAAGTTCTTTCATCAGTTTTTTTGTGTGTGTGCAAAGCATATTGAAATAGCGTTCTTCTAAAAATAGAGATATTCTTATAAGCCTGCAATCAGTGCTGGAAGGCAAGTGGCCTTGGAATCTGAAATGTTTTACTTCTTCTGAGAAACAGAGGCAGAGGCAAAAGTGACGCACACATTTTCACAATTACAACGCTCTGGCAAAATGACTTTTTCATGGTGTGTTTTGCTATCTTGGCCTGACCTACCCTTCCTCTGCAACTCAAAATAAATTTAGTTTCAGGAGACACAGCAGCATGTTAGAATGACTCTTAAAGCTTTCTTTTAAGAAACACATAAAAGGAGGACACGTGAATGAGCAAAATGTGTGCATCCACCCCTGCAAGTCCCTCTGTCTCTTAGTCTGCTCTGCACACAAACACAAAGCATCAGGCCCTTACCCAGCTGGGACAATCCCGAACCACTACAGTAACATCTCCAAACACACGTGAGGTGTACTCCATGAAGGCCGGATTGTGCAGGCTGCTCTCTAGGTCGCAGGGTCCGACCAGCGCTCCATGACCTAGGTAGCTCCACAGCAGGCCTCCCTGCAGCTGGCCCTGGCCCATGATCTCCTCCCCGGGCCCGACCCCTCCAGGACACTCGCTGCCCAGAGCCACAATGTGAATGGACCTGCAAGCCAGACAACTGGTGTGTGAGAGTGAATGGAGGCATCAGCAAGCAGCGCACAGACAGATGCTGATCCAGAGGTATAGCGCTGAGGGAGAGGAGGCACCTCTGCTTCCTCTAGTCCTTATTATTTATGTCTATCACGGAGACAGTGCATCACTTTCATGTCACTGAAAATGATGTGAGAAAGAAGCTTGGCCAGGTCATTGTTATTATGATTAAACTATACACCTGAGCGAGCGTCATGGTTCACTAAATCAGACACTTAAACAGGAATATTGCTGTATTTAGATGCATCAAGCTGTAATATACTAACAATAAATCAAAGCATGCAGACATACCAGGACCCCCCATCCTACATCCCATAATGAGTTGCAGCTTCAGAGCAACTTACATTGTGGTCACCGCGGTTTTGTTCCGCTGCTCTGCGCTATGGAGCCCGTTTCCCTCACGGTTCGTTTCCACGCCAGTCTGCAGTCAGACTCGGCTTTTTCCGCAATGAGCCACGGCTCCGCTCCGCCGTTAATCCCTCTCATCGGTGGCCGGCCCCCCGGGAGCCCGGCTGCTAGGGAGTTTCGCAGTCACTCGCATATCCCCCCCTTTCTGTCTCGTTATTCATTCATAAAAGCGGAGCCCGATACAGTCCCGACCGACCGACCGACCGCAGAGGTGCACCGGACAGCCCAGTGGAGGAGCAGCAGAGTGCGCAAACAGCAGCGCCCATGGGCAGCCAATTGCGCTAAAAAGACAAACAAGTTGTCAGTCTGTAGGAAACACAATTAACGACGATGAGGAGGAAGAGGAGGAGAGGGCAGCCTCTCGCCTCGGTGTCCAGACCAAATGAATGACGTCGGCGGATAAAACAAAGTCTCACTGGCAAAGAACAACTGGAGAGAGAGAGAGAGAGAGAGAGAGAGAGAGAGAGAGAGAGAGAGTGTGTGAGAGAGAGAGAGAGAGAGAGAGAGAGAGAGAGAGTGTGTGTGAGAGAGAGAGAGAGAGAAAGAGAGAGAGTGAGCGAGTGTGTGTATGCGAGAGAGTGAGAGGGAGAGAGAGGGAATGTGAGAGAGAGGGGGGTAGAGGAGGGTGGATGGAGAGAGTTGAGGAGGAGAGGGAAGTGGAGGAAGGTTGGGGGGGGGGGGTGAGAAAGAGATAGGGGAAGGTGGAGGGAGGGAATATGAGGGGAGTGGGCTGGGGGAGGGGGGAGTCGGTGAGTGAGAGAGAAAGGGAGGAGTGAGCGAAAGAGAGAGAGAGAGAGAGAGAGTGAAAGGGAGAGAGAACGCAACAGAGAGTGGTCTCGCCTGACTCAGCAACGCGCACACAAACACTCGCTGTAAAAACCACGCTGTGGACGTGAAGGAAGCGCCAGTCTTGTTTTGTTCACTGACACATACACGTCGCTGTCTTTTCATAGACGATGGTTTGTATTCCTAAATGTCCTCTGGTGCATGCAGCACACACACACACACAGCTCATGTGGTGTGTCAGTAACTTCCACTCTCTTGTCCCTCAAACACAGACAATGAATTCAAACACATGACTAGAGACACAAAAAAAAGGAATTACCAATAAAAATGCAATGTTAATAACAGTGAGATGATTTGCTGATATGGCAAGAAAATCTAAAATAGCCTTTCAGGTGTTTGGGGGTTTTTTGTTTTGTTTTAGAAGTCAGAAGAAGATAAAAGGTAATAATGAGATCTGCTATAGTCCCTTTTGGACAAACTCCAGGGCTTCCAGAGCTTTTTCGGAGATGAAGAATAACCTGAGTTTTAAAGGTTTAATCAGACCCTCTTGTGTCATTCATAACTATGATGAATAATGCAACACATAAAACCAACAGAGAGTACTTAGGCCTTGTTATGAATGCCCTGCAACACTATAAATCTATGCTGCTTACATGCACTGCAATACTTGCCTCCTGGAAAAGGACACACTAGCCCTGTTAAGCAGTTTCAGAAAGTCTGTTCTTTATCTTCACAAACAGCCCTCCACTTGACCTATTGCAAATGAACACTTGCACATAATAGTCCCTGCCTTGCATCAAGATTCCCAATTTGACTATATAATCATATTTGAATATTTAATGTGAAGTATCCTTGCACAAGTGCTCACCCCCCCCCCCCCCTGCTCCATGACCCAGGGTCCAATCTTTCTTGATTCTATTCAAAGCGTCACATATGCCCAGGCCTTCGGACTGTGTTGTGAGTTTGCTGTAGGCCAGCTAGAGCAACCGACATCATTCATGCACAGAGGAACATCACACCCCACAGCCTTTGTGTTCTCAGTCCATGGTGTTTGAACTTCTAGGGTCATGTCACTGATTTAGCCACCATGGATACAGAAACAAAGAGGTAAATAACAAAGAAGAATGCCACAAGCTGTCTTGACTCTTTACATCAAATGATTGTGACAGCCCCTCTGTTTTGATGCTCTAACTCTACTGTGCTCTGTCTGCAGATGTTTCTTAATGCTGATCAGCAAGATGAGACACACCTGGGCCCGGTGTGCTCATTTATAAAGCCAGAAGCTACCAGTTAGGGTTAGGGCTTTTTCCTGTCACGCTCCTGCACTGTCTTTTTGGTTGTTTTACTTTGGTACACCATACAACACCCACACACTACACCTACACTCATCCACTCCCTACATGACTCATTTTACAGACGCATCCTACTCATCTGTCATTTTTCGTTAACTTTGATGACTTTGTATTTGATTAATTGTACTTTTTTTTTTACCCGTGTGACTCCCCTTTTCATTGCCACAGTCTAGAGTTGGGCTGTGACATGGTTAAGAATGAAATAAATCAATCATTTGCATATAACTGGGGAATATAGGAAAGCTATGCAATAAATTATAACTGGATTCTCATCATTATATTCTAAATATGTTTTTGGACATTTCAACACCTGGAAAGTTGACAGGAAATGAGGGGAGAGAGAGATGGGTGGTGATGAACAAAAATCGGCTTTTTCTAAAGTCTAAGAAAAACTGCGTGAGGTTATCAAGGTTATTATCTCAGTTTGGGAAAGCCTTATCAGGGAGGGGGCATTGCAAACTTGGGTGATAAGTTTGAAAGACTCAGTTAGGGAGGGAAATTTAGTACTTTTGGAGATATCTAGGCTAAACCTGGCAAAAATCCAAAAATTGAGGTGAACCCATGTAGAAATGCTCCTGGCAAGTCTAGACCCAGGGCTTCAACCATAAACAGCCCTCCATTCTCCTTTGTTTCTGAGGGTTTTCCATGTGTTGCGTGCAATGTCCATTTGCATATTTCGGTTGGGATTTCAATTTGATTTACGTTCATGTACAGAAATTGACATGTCAAGTAGAGAATGAGAAGTCCTATCCTATCAGCTGTATAAAGGTCAGTATGAGTTAAATAAGGAGGTTTTTTTTAAATGTAAATCATGCATATATTCCAGGAAAGGCACAGACTAAAAATATAAACCTTTAAAGTAGATGAATTTGTCTGTTGAGCATCCAAAGCAGCCCGAGCTTCCACACAGACAAACACCAGGAGCCAATGAGGGGAAGAAACAGAGAGCAGGGCCTTCCAGCCAGCTACAGTACCTGTCCGAGGCCTGCTGTCAACACACCTCATGACACCCTCAGGGATTTGTGGAGTGTTTTCCCTGTCTCTCTCCGTCAGTGGACAAATTCTTTGCCAGTGGGCAAGGAACATGTCACAACAAAAATATCAAAGGCTGGAATCTCTGCAACCAGCGACCTGATGCTTATGCTTTGTGATTCTATCCAAGGGAGCAAATGTACAAAGATATCACAAAAAGAGGCCAATATTGTGGTATGATCTTTTTATTTTACATTAACGATTTTCCACTTTAGGTCATTATCGATCACTATAAACCTTTTTGTGTTATTGATTCAGTCACTGGATGCATAATACATGAGCATGAGAAGTATTGTAATGCATGGGGATAAACCAGTGTGGGCATGCATGCATCTTTCTGCCACTGCTGTAACAATCACTAGAGACACTTATTTTATCAGAATCTTTATTTAGTGAACTACATGATGGTTTTAAGATTCAAACTTACAGGAAATAAAAATGTCAATGTGTGACCTGACTTTGAACTAAACATCATCATAATATAAACATAAAAAGGCACAATTAAAGGAATTTAAAATGATCTATTGTGTCCTCCCCACCTCATTAAACAATTAGATCCACTTGAAAGCCCATACGTGCATACCAGCGATCATGTAGTCATTTAGGAGAGATCAGAGGACTCCTGTTCAGCTGCTTTCTTCTCAGCTGCTGCAGCCCTTTCCGCCTTGCCCTTCTCTCCTTGGTAGTAGTCTGAATCTATATAGTCGCAGTCCTCAGAAAGCTTGACATAGACATCCCCGTTGGTCTCTGTGACCGTGTGGGTCCGCTGCTTCACACCCTTTGAGAACCATCTGGACACATTTTCCCTTGGGACTTTGCCCTTGTATAAGCCCTCCCCTTCGGCCAGAGTGATCTTGTACTTGTGATTCGGACAAATTATGCACAGCTTGCCATTGATATCCTGTGTGTGTGTTGAAAGAAAAGCAGGTAAACAACCTCATGTTGAACAGGACATTTAGGACATTTAGGCCCTTTGGTGCATTAACATTAGCATAAGATAATATTAATATTATGCATGTTTGATGTCTTAATTGAAGTGTCCCTCTAAGATTTTAAATACAGATGGAATAGCCTGTGAGAGAATTAAATGTGATTAAAAAAAAAAACAAAGTACAGCACAGTACTTAGACAAAAACAACTTCCAGTCTCTTAGGTAAAATTTAAATCTCACCTCAATGTCTCCATATTGCAGCTCACCCCCTGCATCTGTTGAAAGGATGGAGGATCAGTGTATTGCACAATAAGCAAACACAGCACACCAACCTTTTGCTGACCATACACACTTTATAGGCAATATGTGCTAAAATGGTCCATGTATAACAAAGAAAGTGTTAAAAGCCCCCATGAAAGGTTTATATTAACAGCAACCTCTTTTTGTATTAGGTCAGTAAAGGTCAGCATTTCTCAACAACACCTTATTGAGTATTGTTGAATAAAGTCTAATGGCCATTTCAGATTTAGAAGCATGATTGAGTTCAGAACTGGAAGAAGTGTACTTACGATAACAGTAAGAGTCCAAAGCATAAAAGACGTCTTCGTGGCTGACGATCAGTATATCTCGACCCTCTATTGTTCTAAAAGAGCGCTTTGCTTCAATCAGTTCGTCTTTCTTCCCCACAAAGTGAAGTCCTGCTGTAGGCTGCTCTTTCTCCTCCATGGCCTTGTAAACAGGAAAAGCAGACAATGTAACATTTTCAGATCTATCACCAAGAGTCACGTTAGTTTTTACTACGAAATTTGATGTAGTCACCGCACAGTAGATGCACAGTGCAGTAAATGTGCTGTATTTCTGGGTTAGAACTTCAACTTAAACCTTAACTACACATGAAAGTGTGTCTTTTAGATTTGTCACGAGGATTATTGTGTTGGCACCTCCCATCACAGTTGTCAGCTTAAATTAAGTCCACAACACCTCCAGAACGTTTAGCATCAAGTATCCACGCAGGACATGCCTTGGCACTGATCAGCTCTACTCCATACACACTCAGGCCAGCAATACAATTTTCAATATCTGCTTCAACACCACTATGTTAAGCTAGTGAACAAACCTATCAATCAAAATCAATCAATATCTGTCCCTCAGGAGATCAGAGGTGGAACTGTATCTATCTAAAGATTAAGGATTGTTTGTTATGTGTTACACAGTATTCAGTGATTACAGTGTGTGCCCTATATGAAGACACAAGTAGGCCAAAGGAACATGACATACAACACAGATTTGGCTGTTACAGAATTGGTCATCCAGTAACTAAAGTCTAAGCTCTTCTCCAAGTGTAATCTCTGTGACAGCATATACCAAAAATATCTCGACGCAGGGGAACCTGACCCCAAGTGTGATTCGTGTATAGCATAGTGAAATAATGAGCGCTTCATTGCAGGCTGAGTAAGCACAGTAGTAGCAAAGAGCATCACATGTCTAAAGCCTCTGGCTAAACCACAGACAGCTATGTGCTTTGAAGGAATGAGCTACAGAAAACAGCTAAATGACATGTTCCTGAAGTGAGCCTGTAGGGACGATATGATACACAAACATTAACCTTTCAAAGGTAAGTTATATTTCTTTATGATCTCAGTAGGGGAGACCAGGGTTGGTTGTCAGACTTTTTACTCTTGTGAGAATTGCTGATCATCAAAACATCTTTCAATAATTATTCCTACATTAAATGGAAGCTTAAGGTCTTGGCTTGAAATAGGTATCATGTTCACTTTTACAACTTATTGTAACAAGAAGTAATTAACCATTATAGACACATTGTGACAACCAACTCCATCATTGTGTTGGTTGTCACAAGGTATGGGGTTGGTTGTCTCCATAGTTATCAATGAGGTTTCAGTAAAAATAATGTGATTTTAAAAAATGTGTAACTTTTTAGTTTTTTAAGATAGAATTTTTTTTTTTTTTTTTGGAAATGAACACCACCTCTATAATAGTACTCATCAAAGCCCCATGTGTTTAAACCATGAATTTGAACCAGGTGATTATTTATTTGAATTAGCCTCTGGAATAAGAAGTAAAATGAAGGAATTTACAGTGCTGAAAAAAATCTAGCCTTTATTAAAACTATTGTTTCATAACATAAAAGTATATGGACCGGACCTGTTAGTTGTCACATGTGACAACCAACCACCATAGAAATGAGACCACCATCCCCAACTGACTTCTTGACAAAGATTTTAAACTAACTACCACATGGCTTTAGCTTGCTAGCTAAAAATGGATTCAAATAAAAGGTATTACCTTTGGCATTTTAATAAGTGTTTGATTTTTAAATGACTAATAACATACACACTTTTAATACAAAAACAACACCAACATTTCCATTAAAAAATTACAAAATAGATCCTCACCTTCATGTTTTGTGTGTGTTCCTCAAAATGACCGGTGCAAAATGGGCAGGATGTTAGGCTAGCTATCACACACTCTAGTGTGACAACCTACCCATGTGACAACCAACCCCGGTCTCCCCTACCTATATAGTTTTGGTTTTGGCTGAAAATAAGAAAACAAATTTGGGCTTTACCTTGAAATTCAGAAGCAGTTTCTTCTCCGTCTAGTTCAACAACTGTACTACCGACAGCTCTGGGCTGTGTAGGAAAGAGGCCCAGTCTGTATAATCTTCAGACACAAGCTGTCTTCAGTTGCTCATATCAGCTGTACACTGGCTACGTTTCTTATCTGTTTCCCACAGGCACATCAGTTATTTGATTGTAAGGGAATACATTTATCAGTTCATCATTTAAGCATTTGCTTAATTTGGAAATGTCTGAATATGTCATCATGAAAGATTACCCAAAGGATGATTTTCAAAAAACAGTAAAGTAAGTAGATTTTTAAAAAATGATTACAGATACTTTTCTCAATATAAAGTGTCTAACTATGGTGATGGGCCACAATGTGTTTCCAGAACAGCTTCAATGTTCTTTGGTATTGATTCTACAGTCTTTGAACTCTAAAGGAGGATGAACAACATTCTTCCAAAAGATATTCACTAATTTGGTGTTTTGATGATGGTGGTGGAGAGCGCTCTCTAACACGTCACTCCAAAATCTCCCATAGGTGTTAAACTGGGTTGACATCTGGTGACTGAGAAGGCCATAGCATATGATTCACATCATTCTCATACTCATCAAATTATTTAGTGACCCCTCGTGCCCTATGGATGGGGGCATTATCATCCTGGACGAGACCACTCCCATCAGAATAGAAATATTTCATCACAGGATAAATGTCACTCAGAACAACTTTGTATTGATTTGCAGTGACCCATCACTCTGAGGGGTGGACCCAAACCATGCCAGCAAAATGCCCCCCCACAGCCTAACAGAGCCACCAGATGCACTCATGTTGGGGTAAAAAATTCAGACCTGTATTAGTTTTTCCTCTAATTTGTCACCCATCTGTATACTGGCTAGTTAATTTGTAAATTAAGATTGACCTACTTTATTACACTAGAGTAACTAGTAGAAAAGTATGCTTCCTTTTAATTTGAACCCTGACTGGGTTTTACAAAGCGGAACTATTTACGTCAGTCTTTGTAGAGGACCGGACTAGTTCGGTCGGTGCACCGCTGTACTCTCTGCTGGTCAAACTGTTTCCAGTCAAATCTTTGTCTCAGATTGCAGTAAACCGTAAGTGTCTTTCGCATGTTGAAGATTAATGTATTAAAAAAAAGCATGTTAACTCTGAACTATTGCAGAGTAGCGAACATATCGGCAGATGAAAAATGTCAACAGTGACAAACAGAAAGTAAAACATCAAACCTGAGCACATCGGATCTGTGCAAACAATAGAATAAACAGATGTTTCTGCTCCAGTGAACTTTCCTGTTATTACAACAGTGTTATGTACTGTTTGGATAATGTAAAATCTGCTTCATATAAGTGGAAGTGGAAGCTAATGTCTTACTGCCTCCTGTCTGTCAGCTATCAGCTGTTTAAAGGGGCCGTCTATCCTCCTTAAAATGTTTGAATTGATAGATTAAACTTGACCTAAGGATGCATTTTACCTGTTGAATTTCTTGTAATTTGAGTTTGGCAGCCTCATACTAACTCCATTCACCAGAAACACTTTGCCTTAATTTGTTTATAGTAGCCAAACAAATACAACATTTTGGCAAATACTTTTAGAGCTGCAACAATTGGTCGATTAATCAATTAATCGATCGTCTGAAAATGTATCGCCTATCGTTGATTGATGAATAGTTTTAGTCACTTTTAAGGATAAATGTCTAAATCCCCTGAAGTCAGCTTCTCAAATGTAAATATTTTCTGCTTTATTTGGTTCTCTATGATAGTAGAATCAATATCTTATCAGGACAAAAATGGTATTAAGAGAAACGAAATTGTATCTGGAGAAAATAATATGGATAATCATTATTTCCAGCCCTGATGTTGAATATGAAGTGAAAAGCCTGCAGTCTGTAGGAGAGCCCTGTTTGAAACCAAATGAGTTGGTGTGATTGTCCAGTACAGTGACTTCTTCTTAGTGAACATACCTTCCATACTATTGAATTATAACTCACACATTCACACACTTAATTGAACTAGGCCTGCAAATAAGTAGTATTTTCATTATCTATTAATCTGCCAATTATTTTCTCAATCAATCAATAAGTTGTTTGGTCTATAAAATGTTAGATAATGGTGGAAAAAAAAGAAAACGTTTCCCAAATACCAGAGTGACATTCTCAGGTGTTTTGTTTTGTCAACAACTCAAAAGTGCTCATTTTACTGTGATAGAGGACTAAAGAAACCAGAAAGTATTCATATTTGGGAAGCTGAAATCAGGCCATTTGGATTTTATTTCTTAAAAAATGACTCAAAACCAATAATTGATTATCAGAATAACTGGCAATTAATTTAATGGTTGATAACTAATCCAATTAATCAACTAATCATTGCAGCTGTTCCTATCATAACTTAATTTTTTAAATTGTTACAGTAACTATTAAAACATGTAACTCAATATAGACCTGCATAATATTTGCAGCCAAAAGCAAATCAAAATATGTCCCACCTGCACCAGGACACACTTTAATTAGAAAAAAAATTGTGTAGATCTACATTGTGAAAATGTTTTAACATTATGCTCTACAATTATTCTTTCAAGTAACATCATTTTAAAATTCAGGTTCGTGTAACAGTTTCCCCAAAAACATTTGGGAATTCACAGACCTGAGATTGTGTTTTCTGAATTATAATCTGAAGCACAATTTAATACAAAATGTGTTGACATTTCGTGGAACAGAAAGATGACACTGCGTGCCTGTGGCTTCATCGTGTTTCGTCGCCTCTTGAACAATGTTCCTCCACCAGATAACATCGAGTACCTCCTCTTGCAGACCTCTTATGGGGAGCACCACTGGACCCCACCTAAAGGTTTGTACAAGTTCAGAGACAGAAGTTTGTTGGTTTTTTTTAGAAAATAAATTGGCAACGATTTTGATAAGCAAATAATAATTTCAATCAAGCAAAAATGCTCAATGTTTCCTGGTTACAGCTCCTCATATGTGACGATTTGCAATTTTTCTTTATAAACTATGACAGTGAATTGAATATCTGAAGATTCTGTACTGTTAATCAATCACCATGAGTTCTAAGAAATTCTATCTCTGGTTACCCCTAACCTATTCACCATCAGGTCATGTGGACCCTGGTGAGGATGACCTCACCACAGCTCTAAGAGAGACCAAGGAGGAGGCTGGTCTGGGGGCAGAGCACTTGAGGGTGATTGACGACTTTGTGCACAAGCTGCACTACGAGGTGCGAGGCAAACCCAAGGATGTGCTGTACTGGCTGGCTGAACTGAGAGACCCTGGGACAGTGGTGACTTTATCTGAGGAGCACCAGGATTACCGCTGGGCCAAGCTGGAGGATGCCTGCACTCTGGCCCAGTACAAAGACCTGCAGGACACACTGAGAGCGGCACAGAGACACTTAGAGGCTCGGCAGGACAAACAGTGATACGGCAGAGCGTTAGACTGTGCAGACAGGATGATTTTACAAAGGGATGAACTGTCATGTCAAGCTCTTCATGTGATTGTTAATGCTGAGTCAGTTTTTAAATACTGTTAGTCTCTGTTTAAAGTACTTTGTCTTCCTTGCAGTGCTCAATAAGGAGGAGCAAGCTGCATACACTGTAGATTCACTTTTATCAAAGGTGAGAATGCAGAAAATGAACCAGTGATTCAATCAGTGTCTTTGAATCTTCCAAATCATATATAAGAGGATTAAATACATTAATGTCACTGATTTGAATGTAAATGAACTAAAACACAAACTGAGTAAAGGCGAAACAATCAAAGAGGCACTTCTTGTTGTATTACGAGAGTTCTGCTAGAAGCCAGTAAGACACAGTTTGAATAAAATATATATCAAATAACATGTTTTGTCCTACTTCTCAATACTTTGTCCATTTTACTTGGAAATATAAAAACATCTTAACATTTCAAAGGAGACCTCAGTCCAATCAACTCAAGTGAACATGTACATGGATAAAAATAAACTGCAGGCATTAAATGTGGCCACAGGGTGGAGACAAAAACAACACATTTTTCCCCACACAGCTGCACATCTGCCACTTTAGATGAAATAATACACACTTGAGATGACCCATGATTTCAGTAACAGCCCTCAGGCTTTTTTCCACAACCCTTAGTATTAAAATGAAAATGAGACACACATTTTACTTTTACAAATTAGGTCGTGCCCAAAATTTAAAAGCCAGTAATCGAGATCATTTTGATCATTATGCTAGACACTGGACATAAAATTTAGACTATTACTACACCATCATTCTATGTGAATTTACTCATAGATGTTGAGGTAATAAACACACACATGTATTTGTATAGGGATACTATATTAACTGTATGCTATACTGTATAGTATTGTGTGATGAAACCATTTACAAATACATAGTGCCACATCATAAATTGAATTATAGACACAAGACATTACCAAGTCTAACTTAGATTTGGTGTGTTGTCTGTCCTTGACTATAGTTGAGATATTCACCTCCTGTGTAAAACAAGTGATCAAAGGAAATGAATAAGCTCATCTGATACATCATTTTGAGATAATGGAACACGGTTTTATGCACAGGCAGCAGAATCCAGGCTAAAATATATTGAAGACATTTTTTATCCTCATTTTGTACAAGAATCTAAGAGCCTATTTGAAATGTATCCAGCGTGCTTGTACTCTCAGAGGCAAATCCGATCTGTGGGACTTAAAATCTTGACCCTGGTCACTGCCACATTGTACTATATACAGTACAAGTACATGGTCCTGCTGCAAGATTATATTAATAGCCTCTACTGAAGAGATGAAATAAAAGTAATTAAAAAGACAAAATGTGCTCCAATTCATTAAGCAGAATAGAATCACTCACTTAATTAACTACCATTTTTCTTCTGGGTGCTGGTCAGTGAGAGATCCCACAGGTGACCTCTGTCGTTTGATTTTTGTGAGATATATACACAGAATAAAATCAAGTAAAACTGTTTCTGTTGCTTTAAGACCCATCTGGGCATCATTGGACCAGTAATTAATTTTATGCCTGGTGGAGCAAAAACACTCCTCTCCAAACAATAAAAGAGAGCAAATGATTCTGAATTTAAATGAGCAGTTCTCTTCCTGTTCAAATATTTACTGTGCAACTTTGTAGATTGTGTGCTGTCCTATTAATGAGACGCATCCAGTGTCCTAAATCATTTTAATCAGGTTGCAATTATGGATCATAACGTTGTGTTTGGCCAGCAAGGACCGTTAAAGGGTTGGTTCACCCAAATTAAGAAAACATATACCAGTACTCTTTTACCACTTGTAGTATTTACCATCCAGATATTTCTAGTTTTTTGCCTTTAACTCAAGACATAGGGGGTGAGTTGAGTTTGGTTTGTGGTGCTTCTTGCTTTGTAAAGGTATATTTAAAAATGTATTAGCAATGTGACTTCCCAGAAACAATACCAAACTGTTCTAAAAGGTTCATTTCATCCATAAAAAGTAGTTCCAATGAAAACCCCTCACAGTGAGGTCTCCACAGAAACCAAGGACATTATTTTTGGGAGGCAAAATAACCTTTCAGCAGGCTTCAATGACATACTGGTTTTATTTAGAATGATTTTCCAACGTAACCACAATAACTGTATTCCTCAGTTTGCATATCACTCCTCTAATTGTACTCCAAAAACCAACTTTGCTGTGTTGTCTGTTTTCCATGACATGTGGGCTTAGCAACAGATATCAAAGCTATATTGCAAACAAAACCAACAATGTTGTTTTTCTTATTTTTGGGGATTTTTTTGTTGTTGTTTTTTTTTTTACAATAGAAACTTTATGAGTGACATATGCATCCTCACAAACACAAAATGATGAAGAAAAAAAAAAAAGAATCAAAGAAGAAACCAACAAGGACAGCATTGACATTGACAGGTGTGGACATGTGGTGGCACTGTGGACACACGCAGGTAAGTCTATTAAGTGTTTGACTGTGCAACATCCTCAGCTGGATCTCACAGTGTCAGCTCACACTTCAAATATTACACACTTGTGCACACACATGCTCACACACAGATTAAATGAACTAAATGATTTCATTCAGAGTTTTCTTTCGGTACTTAACAGTGTGGATGGAATAACATCTTAAACTGCGGTCCTTTTTAGTGAATCATTTCTTAGGTTGAGTTTGAGAATTTCCTCAAAAGGCCCCCTTAGCTTTTCTTTCCACCTGCCCCTATGAAAACAAGGCATACATTTAAGTTAAAAAGTGGAGAATTTTAAGATTAAAGAGCTCTAATCTCATCAGTCAATTGCTATCATACAGGCTACACTAGACCTAAACTTTAATAAGTGATAGAAACAATGATGATTTCTGAATTTGTAGTGGGGAAAAACCTGGTTTTAAAGCAAGAGTTAGATGAAAAGATTGATACTGCTCTCATGTGTGTCTGTTAAATATGAGGTCACTGCCAGGAGCCGGTTAGCTTAGCATAGCACAAACTAGGGACTACCTGAAGTCACAACTCCTGGACAAGAAATTGTCCGGCATGTAACCCCCTGTATCGTCACAAATTGTAATTCAAACAAGTCCAACATGTTAATTAGTGCGCTTCAGAGGTTCTGGTAGGCTGTTTCATTCACTTTAGGATGAAACAAAGCCAGCTTCTTCCCCCTTCTTCCAGTCTTTATGCTATGCCAAGCTAAGCCAACTGACTGCTGGTGAGAGCTTCATATTTAAACACACACACATACACACACACGCACACATAAGATAAGTACTTATCTTTACTATGACTTAACTTCCTTTCTATATGGTAATAAATGGGCAAAAATGGGGACCACATGAAGCAAAGTCCAGAATCTCTGGCATCTACCCACATCCTATTGTGCCTTGATATCACATCCTTTAAAGATCTGGTTTAGGTGTGGATTTCCTCTTGCCTTTAGTCTCTCCACATCCTCAACAGAATTCAGTCTGTCTGGGCTTTGAAAGCACAGGGTCTAGGGGGGGAAAATTTCACTCCTTTGGCTTCACATTAAAATGCAAAACGCATCTCTTTAAGAGTTTCAGCTTGAAAATCCTCTACATGCATCCATTGCTCCATAGTCCTTAAAATAACGGTTGTCGAGTTGTACTTGGTTTCCTTGGCATAAAATCCATCCATTGGAATCAAAAGGTTTGCCCGGTGTGCTGTTGTGTTGAACAGGTTTAACAGATTCACACCCACAACCATAAAATGCAGCTCAAACCTGTGAACTCATGGTTTGCTGGATGCCATACGAGTAATATTAGTCACATAATGCTGCTCAGTGTGTTCAAGGGTTTAATACTCAGAGGGTGTTTTTTTTTTTTTATCAGTCAAATCCTCAGCAAGTTCAGGCCTCCCAAAACAGCACAGTGCAAACACACATTGAATGTTTTCTCAACTGGACAAAGTCCAAAAGGTCATTTGGGCAAACTCACTCAAGTGACAGAAGTCTGCATTGATTCCACAGAGACACTGTCAATAGATGAATAGTAAATGCAATAATACACACACACACATACACGCACACAGATAACAGGCAATCAGTGTCATATTCATTCAAATGCTAATGTGTAGCTAAGCTGCATGTTGATTTTGTCCCTGTCGATAAACATACTCTGGATGTGTTGTAGCACAGTTAACAATGTCCAATTTTCACTAAGTTGCAGTAAGCGTAAGTTGGACTCACGGCGCAAAAAACGTAACATTTTCACATCTATCGCAACATAATGTGAGCATCGTCTGGAGGAGAAAGTCATCATTTCATATTTAGATTTTTTTGTTTTTCATTTGAGTCTAATCTACCAAGAAGGAAACAACTTAAAAGGACCCTAATCAGGACCAACAGCAACACTCCGCTGGCGGTGGGATTGGAGACTTTCAGGTCACTCTCTGCCCTCTAAGAACACCAGTGATACAGAAAAATCTGAAATAAAATGAAGGTGAGGAGCAGTTTGTGTGTTAAGTTTCTATTTGACTGTTTTTCTCTCTCAGTGAAAGTCTTGTTGAGGCCCTGAGGTTTAAGAGGCAGAGAGAGGTGTAGGAGGTGATGTCAGAAAAAGGTCTTCACCTTGTTCACCTTCAACCTAATGAGTTTACTTTGAGGGGTCGTGAAGGGAGCAGTGGTGATGGACACTACTGAAGGTGGGTCCAAGAGGGTGGAGTGAGTCACAGCAGAGTCTGTGATTGCAAGTTTAAGTTGATTGCATCAAAGTCAAACAGACAGGCATGAGCGGGACAGAGATATTCTGCCATGGGACAGTGACAGGACAAGCCGGCCAGCCGGCCAGCTCATCGACTAGTTAAAAGCCAAATCCGTTGGTCAGACTTTCTGCACCATCCCAGAAAATACAAGACACAAGTCAAGGAGAACAAAATGTCAACTAAATAAACATTTAAAAAAAACATAAAGGGCAACAAGGAAAGACAGAGCAAGACTTAACATAAAACCATACAATCTGACATGGACTCGCCAGACAGACAGGCGACCAGCAACAGTGGGGTTCAAGAGACCACCACAAGGACATGTTTTCATCATTTATCAAAAAGTTGTTTACTTAGATGATGGTTTTCAAAAGAGAATACATTACTTATAATTGATAAAAGTTTTTTTTTCTTTGGAAAATGCTTAAAAGTAATTGAAATACATGTGATGGAAAGACCTTCTAAAAATGTTGTTTTGCTCTGCACACAGTGTCATTCAAACACGAATACGTGTATGCTCCTACTACACTGTATTAATAGTTATTACGATTACTGGTTATGCCTGAAAATGTGTTGAACAAAATAATTTTGCAAAGCAGCCATATTGTTTTTGTGAGGGCTGCAAAACGCTGGCTGGAGAGATTTTGAAAAAAAAAAGAAAACAAACAAAAGAACATGAAATATTCATTCAAACTGGGACAGAGATGGCACCACCTGATTACCAGAGCATAAAGCTGGCATGTTTACGAGACTGAACTGCATCTGCATCCGAGAGACAAGGCCAGTGGAACAAAGGAGCTGACAAAACTTGAGTTAAAAGACCCTCAAATTGTGTAGGAAACCACAACGATAAAACAAGTCTGACTGAACAATACTAGAGATGCACTGATACTGATAATGTAGATATCTGTTGGATACTAACACATATAGCTGGATCGGTGAATGGACTATTGGAATAACAATTCAGTCCATTTATAACTATGTTTTTTGTTTTTTTACTTTTACGATGTTAGGAAAACAATGCTGAAGTCAAGCCTGACTCTTCCTCACATTTAGGCAAACAGCTCATTGATAAAATACTGGTATTGGATCAGTACGTAAAACTGAGGTATCAGTATTGAACTGTAAAAGTCAGATCAGTGCATCCCTAAATAATACTGAATAAACTGGTTTACAAGAGAGAGAAAAAAAAGATTAGAGTTAAGGTTCATGGTAGCAACTCAACAACTTGCAGCATAGGATGTGAAGAGCTGGTTGCATTAAATTCTAATATGAAGACTACAGTGAAACACTGTCAGCGGTCTCTACAGAAATACTGCTCTGTTCTGCAGATGCATGCCATCAATGGGAATATTTAAAAACACAAAATATAACATCTAAAACACTCAGGTGGTGCTTTCAAACAGTGCTGGAATTTCACTTCTTAAACTCTGCAAAACATGTGTAGCTGGACAGAGTGCAAGCTGTAATTAAGGCAAATGGTGGAAACACCAAATTCTGACTTTCAGTGAAAACAGTACCAACAAACTTTAGCTGAAAACTTATGTCATAGTATTTGAAACCTATTCTTTGACTAGTTATTTGTATTTGTTTAATAAATGATGAAAAGTTCTTGGCAGTAGACTTTTGACCCCACTGTATGTGCACATACAAACACACACACGCGCACACACCACACACACACACACAGAAAGTAACACATAAAAGGAGGAGGGTGGTGGGGGGAGTTGGCAAGGATCATTTATCATCCAGATCATCATGAGTCTTCGTTGCCAGAGTCGTCCTGGTTGTCGTAACGTCTGGTGGACGTCCCACCGTCCTCCACGGCGCTGTACCCCCCGGCTTCACCTATGGACTCCATCTCACTCTCATCGTCCTCCTCGTCCTCCTCTTCCATATCGTCGTCATATAGGTCATCATAGAGAAGGTCTGAACTGCTGTCCTGGGAGGGGACCCTAGTCTGGACGCAGTACTCCGCCAATGTGGTCGGCACCTTGACCCCATCGCGCTCAGCCTCCGCCGCTGTTGACATCACCTGTTTCCTGCAGTAAAAAAAAGGAATAAAGATAAAGTCAGTGTATTTCCAAGTTCAGGACATTTTTAGTCCAGTTACAGGGCAGCAACATACAGCAGTTCTTTAGTGTAAGCACAGAGTACATTTGTGTGTACATGGGCGAAATGTGCATACTGTGTATTACCTGATAATTTCTGCATACTCCTTGTCTTTGCCTTTGCTGTCCCTCCATTTGCGAAACATGACGGAGGCGTCCACATTGGCTGGAGAGAAGGTGTTGGGCTCATTGAGCAGAGAGATGACGCTGAGCAGGATGGTCCTGATGAGAGAACAACATGCAAATATAAGCACATGAAAAGTGAGGACACTCCAATAACAGGTTGTGTCATCGTCCCTAAGAAAAGTGCCACTTTGGCATTATTAAACTATACTACACCCCTCCTTCAGTGCCAAGAAGGAAGCGTTACTTCACCAACTTCCCCTTGTAACTAAATGGCATGCTTTGACCAATCTGCTATGGTTTTACTGCAAACTCAGCACTTCACCTCTAGTCCAAGAGACAACGCATCTTGCTGACACGACTAATTTAAAAGAAATTCTGAAAGCTGCAGTAGTGTGTTGTTCATTAGATGTAACACAGAACTGTTAATTTGCAGCTGGAAAACTTTATTTAACATGATCGTCATTTATGCAGTGTGTACATCACATGACCCATCATGCTTTTCTTTATCCTTCTCTTTTGATTGACGAGCAGGGCTAGTCCTCCACTCTACTCTGCAGCTCTCTTACTCTATGTTCTGTTGTTTTAATCAGCTGTATTGCACTTCATGGCTGAAATCAATGTTCTCATCAATATTACAATAACAGAGATGCCATGAAAAGACATTCCAGACAGCGTGTCTAAGTTTTAGGATGGATTAAAGTGCACACAGGGGCAGAAATGGTACGGTAGAGATTACCTGACGTTCTGTGTGGGGTTCCACCTTTCAGAGGGCAGCTCCCCGCTCTGAGGGTCATCGACAGGAGGGTGCAGGATAGAGATGCACACGTCTCCGTTCTGGAGGGAAAGATCACCACTGACAGTCACACTGATACAAACACATCCCTCACCGGCCAGTGTTTAATTTGAACTTGATAAAACTAAATTAAAAAGTGACTTGAAAAAAATATGCTTGGTAACATTTGTGGAGAAGGAGTGAATTAGTTTTTATTGAGCCGAAAACTACATAATGGTGTGTTTTACCTCATAGATATTGGGGTGCCACATCTTGGTGAGGAAGCGGAAGGTCGGTGGGGAGTACGGGTAGTCGACTGGGAATTTGAGGTGAGCCTGGAAAAGTAAACAGAGGTTGACAGTCTACATGTGTTCACAGTGTAGCAAGCTCAGTGTCCGTTCAGCTGAAGTCCTTTGAGGCTGCGAGGGAGATGCTGTTTTATGAATTGGTGTTACACATTATACGTGGTGTGTGACTTTTTTTTTTCTTTCTTTAACCCTCCTGTTGTCCTCGAAGGGAGGAAGGAAGGAGGGAAGGAAGAAAGGAAGGAAAGAAAGGAGGAAGGAAGGAAGGATGGAGGAAGGAAGGGAGGAGGGAGGGAGGAAAGAAAGGAAGGAAGAAAGGGAGGAAAGGAAAGAAGGAAGGGAGGAAGGAAAGGACGGATGGAAGGAAGGACGGATGGAGGGAGGAAAGAAAGGAAGGAAAGGAGGAAAGGAAAGAAGGAAGGGAGGAAGGAAAGAAGGAAAGGAAGAAGGTAGGGGGGAGGAAAGAAAGAGAGAAGGAGGGAGGGAGGAAGGAAGGAAAGAAAGGAAGGAAGGAAAGAAGGACAGAAGGAAGGAAGAAAGGAAGAAAGGAAGGAAAGAGGGAACAGTCAAAACAGACGGGTCAATTTGACCCAGGAGGACGACACAAGGGTTAAAACATGAAAATACATTCAAGTCTGTGATCAGGGAAACATGTTCTTTCTCTGGTGAGAGAAATTAAATGCTTCAGTGATGCTTCCACAAACAAAAATGAAGTGAAATGCATGAAAGATTCAATTTAAGAAACAATTATTTCAAAGTTTTTCACACAATCCTAAATCACTGACTGTGTAGACAGCAAAAGGTTAAAAGGATCGAACCAGAGCTGCAACAACATATTATAATTATTGGTGAATCTGCAGCTTATTGTATTGATTAATCAATTCATCACTTTGTATATAAAATGTCAGAAAACAGTGGACATGGACATTTGTAGTTTCTCATGGTGACGTCTTCAGATGTCTTGTTTAATCTGATCAACTGTCCAAAATCGAGAGACATTCAGTTCACTATCATGTATGACACAGAAAAGCTTAAGATCCTCACATTTGATAAGCAGCCATCTGTAAATTTGAAGTGTTTTTGTCTAAAAACATGACAAAAACAATTATGTGATCAAACCTATGTTATTAAAGTGAGTGACAATGTGCAGGAATTCTTTTTGCAAGAACATTTCATTTAAGATTAAATTTGATAGAGCAATTTATCATATTCTGTCCAGACTGACACAATATGTAAACATGCATCCTCTCTACTGACAAGCCACACAAGTTGATTCATAAGTTAAGTTAAGTCTCTAACAACAAAGTGGCCTACTTTCACATGTAAAAGCCACAACAGAGTACATTCAGCCACAGCTACAATTGCAATGCATAGCAATGGAGTATTTTAATAATCTATATTAACAGTAATTATAAATAAACATTATAAAAGAGCTAGAAATTCATTTTAAAAAAAGGTGCCTCTGGTTCTGTGTTTTCTTTCCAAATGATTGCGCAATTATCTAGGTGAAAGGCTTGCGGGGTTGGGTGTGTAACATCACCCCAGCTCTCACTGAATCGCTGAGATAGGACTATCATTACTCCACAACTAGTCACTACACTGCCACAGCCTTGGGACATTCACCAGACAGATATAATAACACACCGACATGACTTTCAAATGTTTAATATTGTAATACTGCTATAATAGTGCTAGGTGGATGCTTAATGGCATAGTCAATTTTATGGAAACAGATCAAACAAAAGACATGAAATCAGCAGCAGAAATAAAGTAACTGTATGTGCAGTTACTTTTAAAAGGAAAAAGGGAAATAAAGGGAAATATTAGGTGACACTAGCCTATCTCTTTTACCCACATTTAATTTAAAAGCAGGTCAAGTTACACCAGCAGTGACGTTAAACACTCAGCATTCCTCTTTCTTGTATACCAGACTCAACAAGTCAGTGTTAAAATTATATCTATTAATGTCATTATACAGGTGCCAAAGTGGCTCAGGTTTAACCACTGCAGCCTCAAAGCAAAGTCCTGTGCTCAAACCTGTCAGCAGGCCAGGGACGCTCCATTTTCTGTGTTAAATGTCTTCTCCAAAGACATCCAGGGTGTGAAACGGAGACTCTGACTCTGCCCATAAATGTTTTGTTTGCTGTGTGACAGACAACAAACTTGTCCAGGATGCTTCTCACTAAATATACACTAGAATAAACTCCCTTCATGATCCCAAACACATTTCTCCATACTCTACTCTACTGCTGCTACGGGAGTCTCTTCTGTACCTGCAGCACCCATTGCTTGTTTATTTGCGCTGGAAAAATGGTCTCTCATCTGTTTGCTCTTAAAGTGTTTCCTTTTTTTCATTTTCTATTAAAAAATGGTGTGTGTGTGTGTGTGTGGACTTATCTCAACTGACGGTCTAATGATAGAGGGAGTCTGTATGCTGCTGTACAGGTTGTGAAACCCTCAGAAACAAACTTTTAATTGTGATTTAAAAAACAAAACTGATTTGACCTGACCACTTATAACAGATACCTTAATACAATCAACAAGATGCAAGAAGAGAGGCAACACCTGCACTGTATTATTCTGGAAGACCACAGCATCATCTGTATTGTCCCAACTTGAACGCAGGCTCTCACTGTACTTCCTTTTCCTGGGTGCTTCACTGAATAAGTAACATGAAAGAAAGAAAGATGAATCTCATCGTGCCCTTCTCTTTTACTCTTTCTCTGCGTTGAGGTGCCATTTATATCGGTCTCATAGCTAAAAATAGCCATCTGAGGCACAACCATCATACAGAGAGGGGGAGGAGGCTGGACAAGGAGAATGGGGGGACAGGGAAGGAAGACTGAAAGGAAGACTGTAAGATCACAAAAAAAAGGGTGGTGAGCAGGTACTGGTGAGCCAGGTCATTGCTGAAATACACTTTTAAAAAGTGCAACAACTATACTAATAAGATTTGACATTAGCAGTGATATATATCCTTTTTAGGAATGACATGTACACAGAAGTATCGTTGCTCTATACTACATATGTATAATGAGCTGCTTTCTGAGCTTATCCCTTTCTGACCTTTTGACATTAGAAAGTTTTTGTCCCACCTTAAAGTAGCCTCCCTCATACAGGGTGTTCGGGGGCCCAAAGATGGCCACTTCCCAGTTGTAGAGGTCCGACTCTTCCACCAGAGTGATGCGGAAACCCTCCACCGGCTGCTCCTGCAGAGACTTCAGCTCCATCATCAGGGCCTTCTGGGAACTAGGGGTTGCCTGGTGGGCCATGTTAATCCCACTTCTGACACCAGTAGCCACAGGTCAGGGGGCAATGCGGTGGAGGGGGGGGAAACAAATCATGTGGTTTAATGATAATGATCTTATTAAAAAGCAATATATCTTACAGTTTGGTTAAAATTGGTTGTAAAGCAGCAAACACCTATTTTTTTTTAGCTGTTTGCAGTGACATGAGTATTTCTAGAAAAAAAACGCAGGGACAAAAGAAAACCTGAATACATAACAAACAGACCAGCTGGTAATAAGAACACAACATTCAAACACAAACAGGATGTGGCCTTCCAAGCTAGCTAAGATCACTGGTTTAGTTTACAGGCCCTTGACTGGAGAAGGGGGGTGAAGCAAAGTTAATAAAAAAAAGTGTTTACCTCCGTCTCCTTGCACTGTAATATATATTCGTGTCGTTACAGCTGAAAAGTGGAGGGTAAACTCATTGACTGTCCATGCTAGCCTGGCTATGTGTTGACAAAGAGACAGTGGCAGGAGCAGGGGGTTTGCTGCTAATGCCTATGGCTGCTCCTCGTGTTGTGTTTCCGAGAGTCTTTGTGTGCCAGTGTTGACAGTTGACATGGAGCTGGTGTCAGTGTGGAGTCACCGTCTCCTGAGGATCATTGTCGGCCACAGAAGAGGAAACTCGCTCCCCCTGACATCTCTCCGCGCTGCTGGCTCGGTTCGGGAAAACAGGCGCTCAGCTGATCCCTGCGTTGTTTATGTTTGTTTATCTGCTCTCTGGCAGTCTCAACTTCTCCACACGTCAGCTAAACCCTCTTACCGAGGCAACTTGGTTTCAAACGGAGCAGCTCTTCTGCTCTCTGCCGTCCCCTCCGGCACGGTGGCAGCGTTATAGGCCAATCAATGCGAGCCTACGGTCGCGGAAAAAGGACAAAGTGAGAGGTTTTACACCCGCGAATTACAGTGGTTTTAATCGATTTTTATTTTCCTCCCATCGATGCTTCCGGCTATCATTGCGCGTGTCTGCAGAACGTAAAAAGCACGTACGGGTCTGAACGTGACGTGCGCGCTCCCGGGGCTGAGCAAAACATAATATCAGAAGACAATCACAAGTAGGGTTATAACCATAGCACACCTGAGTCACGAAGAGACACATAAACCCTAAACCTAACCCTCTAAAATCACATCACACACTTCTCTTAAGTAGAACATTCACATATGGTTTCATATTTTGATCAGTCAAATTAATCTTATTTCTTATTATTAATGTTTATTTTTATTATGTATGTATTTATTTTCTTTATTATTAAATTATGTATTATTCTATTCCTCCATTTAAATTGCTACACAGTGTTTTTTTTCTTTTTTAACCCTAGGGTTAATTTTGACATATAACAAACAATTAACATCTGTTGTTTGCCTTTAGACCCAGGTCTATGATTGTACTGCATGTCTTTGTAAAAAGAAGACAGAAGCATATGAACTGAACCCTAGTCCTTATATCTCACTATATTTGCTATATGTTTTTAATTAAATTATAGATGATGAAGGCCTGTGTTGTGATTGTATTTGTTTCCATTTAGATTGTGAGTGATTAACAGCTGATTAATACAGAGTTAATGCAAATGTATGAATGTAATCTGTTACATGTAATCAGATTCTTTTTTGGAGAGTAATCCGACTAAGAATCTGATTACATGTAATCTTATTACGCCTCCAAAAGTAATCTGATTACATGTAATCTGATTCCTTGACATCTGATTACTCTTTCAATTGGCATCTGGTTACATGTAATCTGATTAATTTACCTAATACAGTTTACCATAATTTAACTTCCAACAAGTAATTATTTTACATATAGGGAAGTAATCTGATTATCATAGTACAGAACGTATTATATCAGTTTTTCATATATAACTGTAAATATCTGTGCCACATATGTATTTCTATGTCAATATAGAAAGGTAAATATGATGATTGAGCTCTGACATTTCTGGTAACAAGTTGTTACAGCTTACTCTGGTCTCACAAAAAAAAAACGCCCAGATATTGGAAGTCAGGGGAGGATTACTTCCTTATCATTTTTACACAGAAACACATTTTCAGTTACTAAATGTACAACATTGTTAATTAAACTTGAAAACCCATGACTGAGCAAAGCTATTATTTTGATTGGCAAGGCTGAGTTGATTTTGATCACCCTGTTATCATCATCATCACCACATACTTTTAACATTTCCAGCATTGTGAAGAAAAAAAAAACAGACCAGGGTCATCATGTTGCCTCTGGAATGAGTACTGAGCTCCTGTTTGTGTGTGGTGGTGTCTGCCAGATAGTTTCTTGTAAAGTACACAGTTGAAATACATAAATAAACAATACAAATACTAACTGCCATACATATTTGGTTGTTGCATGTCCACCTTGTTAAAAGTATTGCAGTCTAATACAGTACTAAATTCTCACTTCATGAAGGTTGTAATGTTCAGTTTTTGTTGAAACAGAGAGGCTTACTGTATGGTTATTTTGGAGACTGTTTGAAGCTGTTTGTGATACATTTTTTATTTTTAAAAATGTGACTGCCTAAGTATTGCATTATATGCTAAATTTGACCACTCAATTAAAGAAATGAATAATAAGGTATAGTAAGCCTTTAGTCTCTATAAAGACATTTTGAGAAAAATATACACAAGCACATTCAACTACAAATAAATCTACAGTTTCTTTGCACAGTGGATTTAAACATTAGTGACAGTATAATATACACTCAAGAAAAAACAGTGTTGAAGAGAATAACATGAAGAAATTGGTATGAAGTGAGTTAACATTTATCCAATAAACACTTTATTTTTACTATCATTATAACCATTTCCCCCCTAACAAATACAACAATAAAGACTCTTTCTCTCATCGCAATGGATTTTGTTGAACTTTTCCACTGCCAATAACAGGAGTGATTTGAATCATGAGGCGCATCGTTTTCTTTCTCTTTCTTTTAAAAACACTGTCTACCAATATGCCACCACCTCCGATTCTTTGGAGCATACTAACTCTATGTGTACATTTATTACTGTTTATAAGTTAAATATAGATGCAAAATACTTTCTTAATTCAATCATAAAAAGTTCGAAAGATGGGCAAGAACTTCAATTTATGGATGTTTTCCCAGTGAAATTAATAAAGTGACTAAACTGTTTAACTTTAAGGTGTTTTTGTTTTGTTTTGATATTATAGTATTACATCATTGGCCCCCAGCTTAATTGAATGGTAGCAATAAGCCCCATTTTTTCCCCACAAATATGAATATACCAACATTCATAAAATAAATGTTTAGTTGTTTTTACATTTATTACTGATTCCCACAGCAGGAGGTAGTATTGGTTGTTATGTTCTGACGTCACCTAGGTGAGTGACGTCAGACAGGAACTAGTGGGAAGGGAGCTTGACAAATCAAGATGGCGTCCCACGTTGAAGCAGGAAAGAGACTTCAGGATAAATAAAACTCGTTGGCAGGTTAGTTCTGTATTGGAGTGTCACATCGACGAGACGTCGTTTTGGATTTTGAGAGAAGAAGACGGAGCAGATACAGGTGAGAGGAGTCTGTACGTGAGTGTTAGCGCAGGTTAGCTTCAGGGCGGTGGCAGCAGACACTCATAACGTTACAGTCAGGCCGAAGCTAAGTGTGGTAGCATACACGGCAGCTTTCCCACTGAAAAACATGATGGTGAATATTAATGAATCCGTTTATTTGACTTTAATACCGCACTAATACCAAGTCTTTATCTAAACTGTCACTTTGCGCTGCCTGTTAGCGCTTTTAACGAGCAGTAACGAAATGTAATAATAGCTTAGCTTGATGCTAATTAACGCCATCAATAACTTCATTGACTTTAGCTAATCATTGTGTTGTTTTTCAGTTCATCTGTCGGAGATATTACGAGCTTTACGTGACAGCTGGGGGTTAGCTATTTTAAAGTTAACTTGTCTGAAAATGTGACGAACTACATTTAATGCATCCCTTTCGTTATCGTTTCAAGTTGGATGCAACGTAGTTTCCTTTAAGCTCCTCCTCAGTTAGTTTAAAGATCCCCTCCACACATTTAGTTAGACATGAACATATTCATATTGGAACAATAATGTGTGTCTGATGTGCTACAAAACAATTATTATTATATTACTATGTTAAAATTCTTTAAACGACGCCTACTCCTTTTACCTCATTAAAAAAAATCCAGTTTGTGTTGTTGTTTTATTTCAAGACAGAAGATGTCTCTTACTTTACTGTTAAGTCAGTTTTTAGTGTTTGTTAACATGAGACTTCAACCTTCCACATCATACTTGTTTAAATTGCATATTGGACTAGGATTGGCTCCAAAGTAGTTGTGATGTCACATACCCTGCTTGTAGGCGTAGGCCCACCACCTCACCTGAAACTGTATTGTCAATGACTAGAGGCACACTGTAACCATCTCTTTGAGTTGTCCTGTGTTGTTGTCAGTCATGCATGTAATATTATTACTAGATTACACAGTTTAACTCTTCTCTAATTGTGAGAAATGTTTAAAGTGACTTAAGGTAGGTGGGTGTTACATAGCAATACTAATACGCTGATAATTATAGACTGAGAATCAAATTCATTTCAGTTAACACTTAATAAAGACACTGCCATGAGATATGTTCCAATATCACAACGATATTGTAGGGATGAATATTGGTGCTTTCACAAAATATTTACACAATATGATTTCTGATGAATCTTGATCAGTAATGTGGGTGTAATGACAAATAATACATCAGCTAGGACAATCTGGTAAGTTCAGAAAATTACCTTTTAAAACCAGGAAAATACTCATAACGATATTATAATTAGCCAAACTAGAATAATGACAAAGTGGGAAAAAGGCAAATAACAACAGCAAGAACACCAGGAAAAAAATATCACGATATTACGATTTCAAATTCTAAGACAATATCTAGTCTCATATCACGATATCGATATAATATTTATATATTGCCCAGCCCTAGCCAGGTTGTAATTTTAAAATAAAGTATATATTTTTGTTAATTTTCATAACATACACACAAACTACAACATAAAACCCACCAAAAAACAAATAACCAACAACCAAACAAAATCCAAAATGCTGTCATCTAAATCAAGAATATAAGCCATATGACAACAAACAAGTCTGGTATAACACAAAATTAGATCCACAGCATTGTAATATTAGGCTGATAGTTTTCAAATAAAGAGGAAAGGAAAGTAGAGAAAGGGGGGATTCTTTTCGGAGACAGGATTCACTCTGAAGAGTAATCCTTTCTGTGGTAAATGAACTAAAACGGTTTGCCGGTTTGTAAGATATACATGTCAATCCCCCGTAAAACAATAGAGAGACTTTCCTTTGGTAAAGCCTTGTGTAATTCTCTGTACCACTGTGTTTATGTTGGTGGTTTGTTTTTAATCCACTGGAACAAAACACACTGTCATGCTAGCAATAGAGGTGTGACCATAAACTCAGTTTACGACGAGATGATACACAATATTGGGTTCACGATAACGAGATGAGATTTTAACACTATTTTTAATAAAACTTCAATAATGAAATATATGACTGGAAAAATATTATTTTATTTGACTGAAATTCACAAAATGCAAAATAATGCAGGTGCATTCTTTTAATGAATGTCACTTCAGTTCTACTTTCTGAGTATGAATTATCATATGCAGTATGCAATATGCAAGCACTGTAAAAGGTTTCACCCCTACCTAACAACACAGAAATAAAAGTAAATTGCACAATCCTATATCACACACATAAACAAGTTCAACAACACACTTATGAATAGTGTTTTAGGTGGGTAGTGTGACTAATCTGGTCACACCCCTAGCTAACAACAATAGTTTAACTATGAGAGTAAACTATGAGGGTTTAGGATCAAAACCTAAAACAACGCAGGTTTCAGTTTCATTTCCATATGCAGGCGTGTGAAAAGCTCTTTTTCATTTTTTTTTCTCCATAAACGTGTTCACAGTGCACTGCCATGTTAAGAGTATAATAAGTTCTTACCTCCTTCTTACATTTTTTTGCACATTAAATTAGTTGAGGAACTGAGGAGTGCACTGTGATCTATGTAGTATTCAGGTATATGAAGTATATATGTTGTATTTTTACACAGATGTGTTTAAAAGTGTAGATTCCCACATATTGCTGCAGGTCATTTCTACCCGTAACAAACTGACACACACAGGAGTCTGTGTCTGACCAGTGCTGGCAGTATTCAGCAGATTGCAATGTATTGCTAATCATTTTGTATTCTCAGCAGAAGTTATTAAATGAAGCAATATTACCAGTAAGGATAGACTGATGACTATGATCTATTTTATGTCCAAGCTTTTAGACTCTTTTGTGCAAGAGGATAACTACAAATGGACTAATAATAATAAATGACATAGCCATATTTTACACAATATTGATTTCTCTTTGATGGAACTTATTATTGGAAAACAAAGTATTTTTTGGGTAATTGGTTAAACTGTTAATCCATAAATATAAGTGAATCTAGGGGACAAACAGACGGCTATGGCAGTTGTGTATGGCTAATGTGTAAGGAACCTGTTGCCCTCCTACATGTCCAGCAGACACAGAGCAACCCAGCTAAAGTCATGCGAGTCCAAGACCATTATCCGCTTTCCTTTGAGTTTGATCCCACAAAATCCTGAGAAAACTATCTGTCCCTCTTTGGCTTGCTAGATATTCAAATGTCTTCTCCATTCATTTTCACAAGGCAGGTTGTGCACAGTGGACTTGTAATGACTTGTAATTTCATATTGTAGATTGGTGAGATTGAGATTTAATAAAATGAACAAGTGCACAAAAGCAAAGAGCTGTGTCTTTCAGTGTTGATTTTTCAGTGGGGCGGGCAGTATTAGCAACCCGAACATGAGCCATTTGATGTAAATACTTCTAACAAATCAGCCCCTCTCAGCTTTCAGTATAAGTGGATCAAATGTATAACTTCTTGTGGAGAACACCAGCACACAGATCAAAGTTCTGTGTTCAGCAGATGGGAAAACAGTGGTGTTTCTGTGTTGATAATGTCAGGCATTGTTGCACGGCATGACCAAATAACAGATTACGTGATTTAAGATTCAAAGCAGTGGAATGTGCAAAGCCAACGAAAGAGTGAAGAATTATAATTTGAATAGGAGGGGCTTTTCACACTGTCATGTGGTGAAGTGTCATTACTCTTGCTGTTGTATAGGATCAACTTTTCGGCTTAGTTAGAGATGTACTGTATATGTTAGAAGCTACCATTGCAAACAAATTGTCATGTCTGAGGTAAGCAGGACTTGAAAAAAACTCACCTCAGGCTGTTTTCATATTGAATCATAGTGTGTTTTTAAGAACACATTGACATACGCTTGTAATGATAAACTGTCTTTTCAATTAAAAAAATCTTGGCACTCCTGCTGTTCATTAAGTTATGTACTAATGTCTTTCAGAGTCTCTAAATGGCTGCGAGGAAGTCTGGATCAGATGCATACAACAATGGTGAGAGCCTATTTTTAACACTATTTTCATGTTTTACTCTTTGGCTACTATGAGTTGTGAGTAGTAGGTTCAAGGTATGCTGGTGTCTGTGGTTCCAGCGTCTGTTCTACTAACATATGCTCACTTTTTGTTTTCATTCAGGACCCATCAGCTACCTTGATGACGTTCCCTTCAAGATCAATGAAAAGTTCCGCTGCCCGGCCAAAGTGGGACTGCCTGTTGGCTTCTGTCTGCCAGACTGTGGCTCTTTGTTGGTGGACACAGAGGTAAGTGGCACACAGAAAATACTGTTGTTTGTTGTCGTTTTATGCCATGTGGTTTTGTGCTCATTATTATTTCTGTTTATCTCTCTTTCCTTACTTTGCCGATCATCCCCATCCTTCCTTTTATGACGGTCTCAACAGTACGACTTTTCCCTGGAGAAGCGTAGTGTGCGCTGGGGGGTTGAAGTGGCTGAGGCCCGAGCAGCCGAGGCCAGAGCAGAAGAGGCAGCAGCCAAACAGGAGGCAGAGAACAGGGAGTGTTTGGCTAAAGCTCAGGACATTGATGGTGGTGGAGGGAAGAACCCCTTGTCTGCTGCAGAGGACCATGACCCTCCACCACCAGCGTTGAACCCCGTCCTGGCGGGACTGAGACATAACGCTATCCTCACTCCACTGCCTGCACCAAGCCTTGGCCCCAGGAAAACCCAACCTAGCACTCCTCAGGCACACAGCCTCAACCTAGCTGACTTTGAGCGGGAGGAGGACCCCTTTGACAAGCTAGAGCTCAAAACATTGGACGATAAGGAGGAGCTCAGGAACATTCTACAGAGCCAGCCCCAACCTCAACCTCCTCCTTCTGTATCACCACCAGAGGTCTCTCAGCCAGGGTCAGCGTCGCGTGGAAACAGCCCGTCTCCTCCCAGCACCAACACCAGCCTATCAGCCAAACCCGGCTTCGCCCACAAACCCAACGGGTTGGTTGCCTTGCTGGACATGGACAGAGTTGGGCATCCTGGGAGAACAGGGTTTGACACAGATGATCGACCCTGTAACATCCGCTCTCTTAGTTTTCCCAAGCTTTCTGACTCTGACCCGGTGAGGTACAGCCCACTCCCTGCACCTATCCCTGCTGCGCGACAGAGCCTACCCAACGGCAGTCCGCCGACCATTCCCAAAACTGAAGTTATTGTTGCTCCTATGCCACCCAGCCACATCAAGAGTGGTGCACCAAAACCAGTAAGCATGAGAGTGCATACTACATACCCTACTAATAGAATGCATAGTTTGTTAGGGATATAGTGATGCAGATGAACCAGAGATTGTAAATAAGGAATCGCTAAACCTCATTGACACTCATTGTTGTTTCTATGCTAGGTCAACCCGGGGACAGGATCTGCTGGTCTGCCGTGTGGCGGAGCCCTACTCAGCATGACCCCTAGTGAGCAGCAGTGTGTGGAAACCCTTGTGAGCATGGGCTATTCTTATGAGGGTGTCCTACGGGCCATGCAGAGACAAGGACAGAACGTGGAGCAGGTGCGACTCCCTCTCACCCCGATACGCAGAAATTTGGATTCTTAGCACATTTCCTGAGACATGGTTAACATTCTCATTGTGTTTTGTTATTATGTTACTGTATTGAGTGAAGCATCAATATGGTCCACGTGTAAATATAGCCTTAACTTAAAATAAAGGTGTTGCATCACATCGCACAGTCTGTTGTTGTTGTGGAAGTTATGGCAGTGGGATGTGGGATAAAAAAACAACAGAACATGATGGGTCATGTGGAGTTTGATATGTGTTATTTGTACCAGCTGATTTTAAATGATCAATTAATATTGGGCATCAGTAACTTATAAAGATGTCAGGCACATACAGCAGAAAGTAATAAATGAATCCTACAGATTGTCATTGGGTCATTTCTATCCACAATATAATCCTTTTTATTGTTGTCTCAGAATAAAAACCAGCCATATCCTATTGGTGTTTAATTTATCATCTATTAAGTAACAATGTGATGTTCAAAGCAGAGGCGTAATAAACATGCTTATTATTTGTCTAAGGTACTGGATTATCTGTTTGTCCATGGACGCCTGTGTGAGCGGGGCTTTGATGCAAGTGCAGTGGAGGAATGTTTAGAGATGTACCAATGCTCAGAGGAAAAGGTTTGTACTTTTAGCCAGTAGGCAACAATCCCTCTCAAGAAAAACAAAAGTTCATTCATTGTGTTTTTAAGTTAATATGTCAATCGCTTGGAAGCCCGAAAAATTTTTTTAGTCTTTGAAATAAGAAAGACACATGAACACCACCTGTTCTTTCAGTAATCAATCGATCAATAAAGTATTTATCCTAATATTAGATATTGACATTTTTTTTAATCCTCACTAGGCATTGCAGTTCCTTGAACTAATGTCGAGATTTGGCGAGATGGGATTTGAGCGGGATGCTATCAAAGAGGTGCTGCTGGCCCACAACAATGATCAGGACAAAGCTCTGGAGGACCTCATGGCTCGTGCCGCAGCTAGCTGAGCCAAGCTAACCAGCCAACCAAAGCCCGGCCCAGGGCTTGCCTCCCGCTACCACCCGACACAGCCCCTTTCCTTCTGCCTACCCTATCACACCATGCCCTGCCCTTGCCTCGGCTGTGGAAGGGACAGCTGGGAGACAATTATATTTCTCTCTGTGCTAAAACGTATTGTGTCTCAGCACTTCTTAAAGACTATGTGCCTACAGTGGAGGAGTCAAAAGTGTAACAATACTTCATGGTGGTGTTTTTTTCCCTAAAACATCCTGGTGTTAGATTCCAGGATTTGGTTCTGCTGGGGTATTCAAAAATTGGAGGAACGACTGAGCTGAGAAAGGAGGAGCTGGAAGAATTGGGCAGTGGTGTTTTTGATGCCATTTTTGATTTGCTTCCACTTGGAAGTGCTTAACTCACAGCTCCACTTGGAAGTGCTGATCTCACCGCAGGCCAAGCTGCAGCAGGACTGAATGGAGAGGAACTGGTGACGTGTGTGTGTGCATCACAGAAAGACAAATTTGAACTCCTGAAACTCCTAAACAACTAAGCTGCCATCTTCCACTGCTCAATGCAGACGGCCTAGTAAACGGTGGAGGGGATAGGGGGCCTTGAAACATCGACAAATATCAGAAGTATACCAAGAGAGGAAAAAACAAACAAAGGCACTGTTACCAGACAGAGAACTGACTCAAGAAGTGCCCTCTTTGCGCTGGTGCCCAACACCTGTTCTATTTAATGCTTTCATTCATTCATTCATTCATGTCTGTTTTTCTGTTCATTTGGGCACTTTTTCATGTCAGTTTAAAGATTTCCATTTATATGCTTTCTGATTTAGAATTTCCACAATAGATCCTTTGTCATTATAACTCAGAACATAAGAAATACTACTGCCCCAGTACACTCTTCAACCTGCACTGGAATCGCCTGCTAAAAAAAGTGGGAAGAGATGGGGAGGAAGTCACCCTGTAGGAAATATATATGAAATATCATATACCCCACTGACACAGATGTGTCACATACTGCACAGGCGCCCATACACACACACACGTACACACGTACACACGTTTCTTTATGATCTACTTATTTAAAATAGTACACTGACACTTTCATTTAAAAATATAGAGTTTGATATGATAATGTAAGATATGTTAACATGCAAAAGTGACACGTTTAACTGTCATGGACTTCTGTGTGCAGACTGGAAAAAGGGTGAGTGGTTAAAAAAAAAATTAAATGTATGGTTGTCTATTTCAGCCACATCACAGTGCAATAGAGACATTTCATATTGTGTGACTGTTGACTGGCACTTTGAGCCTCTGTAATTATTGGGAGATAAGGAATGGTGTTCAAGCCTTGCTGGAAATTTGGATGTAACTAGAAAAGGTTTGATTTCAGTGATCTCTATCTTTTGTTCTGTCATGCCACAAAAATCTAATCAAACATGACTTTAGGTTGTTGACTTGTCTATATGGATTTTTTTTCCCTCTCACATGGAATAAGAAGTGAGTGTTCATCTTTATTTGAGGTTTGTTGGCATCTCCATTGTCTTAAATGAAAAGTAAAAAACAAAAAAGGTTCACAACTTCCACATGTTAAAAACATTTCCCAGTTGGTATAATTGTTGAAAAGGTGACAGCATCCTTTTCATTTTGATAGTATGTTTTGCTGGGTGTCTTGAGTTACATGCTGTATATGTTTACAAAGCATGTCTGCTTAATTGCACCAAAGGGCAAAGATGGCAGAAACTTCCATAATCTTGAGCTCTGTGGTATTGATGGGGATTGTAAGAGACATGGTAACAGATAAAGGGCTTAAAGTCAGCAAAATTTGGGCAGGTCCAATGCTTAATCCTCCGTTCCACAAATACAAAGGGAACATTACTAATCACCGGTCTATTTTGGATTGACAGATCTTTTCGTAGTGCAGTCTGTCGCCAAAGCAAACATCATATTTTACGTGTTTGGTAGAAAATATTCTTGCCGACTGGACACTTCAAATTAGTGGCTTTCACCTTTTCTCTGTGGTTAGAGATCATCCCCAATGCACATCCCAGTGTTTCCTCAAGTGACACACATTATAAATCTGTTTTAATTCAGTTTTTGCATTTCTGTTGTGCTGTTAGTACAGCTTGCTTGCACATTTGCTGTAGGCATCTTAACATATGAATAAGGTGTGATGTTGGACCTGGTATCCACACTTCAGCCAACATTTTAAGTCTGATATGTGGTTTACATCATGTTAGACACATGTGTTTTTACCTAGATCTGTTTTTTTTTTTAATTGCCTTTCTTCTTGATTTACTGTGATAAAAGGGTAAAAAGTACACTTACCTTACAGACACATAAGTGGTATTATTGTCTCCATTCATGACTTGAACATGATTTCTTTTATCATTCGTAAAGTAAGATGTCCACTTACTGATCCTCCAACAGCCACACAAATTGACATGATTGCAGTATAGTTGGTTCTGGACCTTCTCCATCAATGCCTCCTCTCATTTCTCTTATGATCTAGTTGCGTGGGGATTAAATGCAACTAGCTCCTTGTTATTTGGGGGATCAAGTTTAAGGGTTTGTACATCAGATCCTCTTCTAGGTCATCACATAATGGAACACAGGGCTCTAATGAATCTAATCTGAGTAGTATATTAAAAGGTGGGTGAAGGTGGATGAGCCAGACTCCTGAAATGTGATTTTCAAAATGTTCAATTTCCCCTTGAATGATTTGGAAGTTTCACATGATTAAATGTGCACATCTTTTCAGTGGTGAGACTGTTGATTGTTGCTGGTGTTACTATTCAAGCTTAATTTTATAATGGTCATTTTCTCAAGTATGATCACAACAGATTAAATGTGTTGACATGAAGCTGGTGAGGAGACTCCACTCTCCTGCTCCTCCTTTTCTGTCTTCCACAGCAAATACACTGCATTTTTATTCTGTTTGTGTCAGTTGACAAGATGGCAACAATACAATACGGATGATTGTCCATCCAGGTATTGTCAGTGGCAACTGGAAACGTCCAACTGTCAGCAGCCTAGTCAGCAGAAAAAAAGACTAATATGCAACAAAACAGAGGCCATATTTGGCCTGCCTGATGTCACCAGGGTACATACACTGAAATTATTTTAACGTTGACTGATTAAAATTACAATCCTACAGGAGGTAGATCCCAGATTAATAAAGCACATGATACCCTTAAAAAAAACATGGTGGCCACTGGGAGATCCTTGATGCCAGTATTTAAGAAGTATTCATGATAACAACTAATGCCAGGGTGTCTGATATAACCAACATACTCAACACATTCCAATAAAATAATTAATTAATAATTATACTTGTGACTGTAATAAACATTTTGAAGGAAGCACATAGGTTTTCATAATTTTCTGGTTCTGTGGGGGATAATGTAAGTAAATATACATTTCCTGAAAATCAATTAAAATAAAATAACAAACGTGCATTCATATGAGCAGAAAGAAGTGCGTAGTCCGAAATGGGTCTCTTTTACCATTAATTTTGCAGAATCATAATATGCTCTCAAAACAGAAATCTAAATCATCTGATATGGTCTGACGCAGTTGACGCGAACGAGCACGCAATGACGTCGCAGTTCGCGTACGACCTTGTTTTTGTTGATGTTTAATTTGAGTGCGGCTGCGCGCTGCCCAATGCTTTTGCCGTTGCTGACGCGACTCGCCAGGAAAAAAAGAGTGTGTGGACCCTCTGGCTTTAGCTAGCGACTGTGTCAAACCTAATAGGTTGTGCGGCCTGAGTGTACTATTGTTTTTGGAGGTTAGGAGGCAAGCTAACGATAGTAATTCTGCAATAATCTTAGCCTGCGACTAACCGACCTCTCCCGTATGTGATCGCCCTTCCTCGTCGTCGGACGCTGCCAGCAGCTAGGGCCAAGGAACAAAACAGCATATCGCCATTATATGATCCAGTGTCCAGCGTCAGTTTTACCCTCCATGTGGGTGAGGGAACTGTGTGTGTCAGACTATGGCGAGAAAAACAGTTAGCAGGAAAAGGAAGGCAGGAGAGCCCAAGGACCAACAACAGGTAGGCGGAAACCGGTGCTAGCCAGTCAGTTATTTTAGCATGCTAACTAGCACGGGGCTAACGTAGCCAGGTTTAACTGAATTAAGCGATGTCAGAGACATAATATTGATGACATTTTGACACATTAACAACTATATTATAATCGCTAAAATATCCACCAAGCAATCACAGTTGTGACATTGTTTAAATAATAATATAATGTGTTCAGTACCCGCTAATGTTAGCATGACGTTAGTCAACGGCAGCCCGTTATCAGTACGACAGCTAACGTTAGCAAACATAATCTTATTAGGGCTATTAATGAATTTATTCACAATATAATGTCTTTACTGTTTGTACTTTACACTGACAGTTACTTGTTTGGTTGGGGTTATCACTTTTCACCCTGAGTCACCACCCAGAGTTGTGTTAATCTTTATTTTCTTCAAGTAAACATTATCTTGCATTGGCTAAAACGTTAATATCAGTTAGCGTTAGTTCATTTAAACACTAATAATAATGACATTAACCTTTGATGGATTGACAGGCAAAACATATTTCTCATCAACACGATCTTTGCTTGTCCAGTCGGTCCTTGACATCACCAATGAGCCCAGTTGTGACACCTCAAAATATGCTTTGACATATTGGTAGACAGATCTTTGTAAAAAGTATTTTAAGATCTGTTTTACTGTTCTGTATGTCAGCTGTGTCAAGACATGTCTCGGGCCTGTGCGGCCACCATTATTTAGGGATAGCATTGTACCACATCTATATGAACTCATTCAGTATATTAGCGTTTCATTTCAGTTAGTCAATTAAAAGTCAACTATAATATTTCCGATTTTTATGTGATCTTAAGTCAAATGTCTCTACTGGTGTCTGTGTGAGCAATTACAGCAAAAATATGCACTTACAATGACCGTTTTCAATGTTTTTTTTTAATGACTAGATACCTCACACAACTATGTTTAACCAATGTAGGCAATGCTGTTGCTTTTCAGGGATCCCAGAAGGTATCCTGTGTGCTCAGCATTCTTTTAGCAGCTTTTAAATGAGTGGAAAATCACTCATCTGATGACATCATCAGATGAGTGATTTCCACTTCTTTTGATGATAAAACTAGCTGTTCTGGCAGTGACATCTTACATTTGTAAAGATTCATACTAAAAAGTATTTACATTTTCACAGATTGCCCTTCTTTTATAGTGTCTGTTGGTGTCCACCAAACCAAAAGCAAAATAATAAATCAACAACATAAACTGAAATATAATTTTTAAAAGCTGTGCAGTGGTATATATTAAGGTGTGAGTAGGAGAATTTATTTAATTTAGTTGTACAGATCGAATTTGATATTACCAACTATCTCACTGTTGCAAAGATTAAACGTATTGACTGACAAAGGATGGGACTGGTGTGTGTGATGTGACTTGTGTTTTTGTGTGAGAGAGAATTAGTTGTGTTCATGACTGTCAGTGCTATTGTGTGTTTTTGCTGTAATACTCATTTGAGCCACAATTGCACTTAAATCTATAACAATGAGAGAGCGGTATTAAAATAAGGATTAGGAAAGCTGAAATAGATGTGACACAAATAGATCTTTTTTTATAATTCATTAATTTCATTGAAAGCCATCTTCTCCACATTTTATGTAAAACACAAGTATTGATTATCATTGATTCTTCCCTTTCCTCAGCTGGGCTGGTGTCAGGCACCACACAAGCGGAGCCGTGTTTCTTGTTCATCACGTCATGCCCAGCAGTGGTGGTGCAGTCGGCGCTCAGTGGTGTGTGCTCTCCGGGGGCGAGAGTTTAGACCTCAACAGCAGCATGAGTTACGGCTCCAGCGGAGCCTGCGGGGCTTTGCTGCCGGCAGGCTCCCTGGGATCCTTAAGGAGAGGGAGTTCTCTCTGGGGCGACTTAACAAGGTGTTCGCTTCACAATGGCTGAACCACCGGCAGGTGGTGTGTGGGACCAAGTGCAACACGGTAAGATCTTATTTTTGCTACTAACTACTGCATTGATTGCTTAAGCATTCCTTTATTTCCAGGCCTACGCTTGGTGTTAATCAGAGTACTATCACTTAATCAGTAAGTTCACATGCACTCATATTTAAATAATAATGTGATTTATAAACAAAGAAAAGCAATTCTTAGATGATGGCAGCTGTCATTTAAATTCCATAACCAGATTACATATAATGAAATGAACTATCACAGTCTCTAAAGAGAAGAAAATATGTTAAATTTCTCTGGTAGTCTCTGCAGTGGTATCATTGTTTTACCTGCAGCTTAAGAATAATATTATTATATTTCATGAAATGTAATAACTAGCTTTTAGTACATTTAGTTAAAACAGAGTCAAGGTTGTTAAGAACAATGGTCAAGGTATTTTGCAGCTGAAGGACAGAAATTATGTTTCAGACACGGCTCTCACATTTTTGAGGGAAATACTGAATGAATCACTCTCCTGTTGCTAAAATATTATTTTATTTATTTATATATTTTGCAGCAAGGCTTTTTGACTTTGATCTAAAAAAAAGTGTAGATCCTAGTGTAGATTTTTCATTTGTGCTGATTTTGGGATTTTATTGTTCAGTGTTGTGTGTTTTTTAACATGTTAGGACCATGTTGGAAATAAATGTTTTCACTTTAGCATCGTATCCATCTTCAGTTTTATGGAAATCATAAATAAATAATATATCATATGTTCTGACCTGAGTGCAGACTTACTTTGTTTTACCTCCACCATAAAACGTTGTGAAAAGACACTGAGTGAACCAAATATAGAGCAATGTGGTTTGGCCGGGGGGGGGGGGGGTTAAGTGTGTTGTAATCTGGTTTATAAACCGAGCATGATTGTACCTTCAAAAAATGGCAGTCATCATTTATTGGTCTCCACCAATCCATTAGATGTCTGCAATTTTTCATACGTACAGCTGCTTTGGTTTATTGTTTTGAATAAGAAGTGTGAACTGATAGGAATTACGCACTTGTATTACCAGGAAAACGTCATATGTCTATTATGTGTACATTCAGTAACTAATCTGAACATGATTTTGATACTCAGATGTGCCCTGATATTTCTGTCAGATCACTGCACACACAATAACTAGGCTTTACATGATCAGAATTTTTGGGGCCGATCACCGATCAGTGAGTTTAAATAAACCGACCACTGATCCGATCACGTCTTCTTTGTTCACGCTCCATTTCTTAAACTCGGCATGCTCCTCCTCGTGTTCCCTATCCAGGTACATTTGTGGTGTTGAAACATTTTTCAGATGCTTCCCAACGAGGTTCTTTAGTGTTGCACAGATTGCAAATAGCTTGTGTTTTATCTGTCTGCCCACAACACCCACATGTTTGTTTGAATCTGACAGCTCATGATTCAATATTCAAAAAACTTTATTGTCCGTCACATTGTGACAGGGCTCAAAACTAGCTGTCGGATTCAAACAAACATGTCGGTGGTGTGGAACTTCTTCGGAGTAAATGAGACAGATAAAACACAAGCTATCTGCAATCTATTCAACGGGAGCATCTGCAAAAAGTTTCAACATGACAACATTGATCGGATCAGCGAATTAAGACATTATAGCCGATCTCACAAATTGCATAAAATGCTAAATATCGGCCGATCAGATCAGTGTAAAGCCTAACAATAACATTTCTGTGTGTATCGCTCTGGCTCAGGACTTTTCTTTCTGTTCCTCCTCATGTTGGGATAACCAGATCTCTTGTCTTCCTTTTATCTACAGCTTTTTGTAGCCGATGTCCTGACTGGGCAGATAACACGCATTCCCATGCTGAAGGACAGGGAGTGTCGTGTTGGAGGCTCTGGGGTGTTGGATGCAGTGGTGCCGGGGCGGCATTACCACCCCACAGGAGGCTCCCGTTCCCGGCTGGACCAGCAGGGCTGTGGGATCCACGCTATTGAGCTCAACCCCTCTAGAACACTGCTCGCCACAGGAGGAGACAATCCCAACAGCCTGGCCATCTACCAGCTGCCCACACTGGACCCTGTTTGTGTCGGAGATGTAAGTGGTTTGGATCACCCAGCCACTTTGTAGCACTGGCTTTTCAGCTTGTCAACTAGAAGCACTCAAGGTTGCATGAGTCTTACTTTGCTTTTACTTAAAAGTGATTTGTTTTGTAGGATGGCCACAATGACTGGATCTTCTCCATAGCGTGGATCAGTGACAATATGGCAGTTTCAGGTCAGTTGCTCGTATCAGTTAAGGTGTATGAATGAACACTGTTGAGGCAGAACATTTTTTGAAAGCACTTAGTAGATAAATAAATAATCTAGATATATCTTGTTTATGTTCCCAGGGTCCAGAGATGGCTCCATGGGCCTGTGGGAGGTGACTGAGGACGTGATGAGTCAGGCAGAGCAGAGTCAGAGTGAGCAGGCAGTGCCCTCCTACGCCCACATCTCCCACCGTGCCCTCAAGGACATTCCCAAGGAGTACACCAACCCATACAACTGTAAAGTCCGTGCTCTGGCCTTCAATAACAACCATAAAGTAAGGTTCACTGTTACACAGCTGTTGAGAAAATCACATAACAAATCTAAACTCACTGTTAGGATACAAGAATACAAGAAAGACAAATAATGACTTACTTATAATTAAATATTTATGAGGGGTTAATATTAGTCAGAGAGTGACATGTGGAGAATAAGGTGATCACTTCTCTTGAAAGCAGAAAATGACATTTTTAACAGTACCTTAGTGAGTGTTGTTGATTATAAAAACATAAAATGTACATATGGATCCTTTTTTTTTTTTTCATGCTACAAGGTCATATTTGGTGCCTGCTGTCTATGCATATGTCTGCTGCCACACAACTCAGTATTTGTCTTCCCCTGTGAATCTTTTTCAGGAGCTGGGTGCTGTGTCCTTGGATGGCTATTTCCACCTCTGGAAAGCTGAGCATAACTTGTGCAAGGTAAAGTCATACTGTAGTAGCTTTACTAAATGAGTTGAGTGTAATACGTCTTTTAATTATATACTGTACTAAACTAAAACCTGACACATTTCAATTGTTGAAATAACACAAACTTTACATCATTGAATAAAATCCTCACTTGGTTCTCATTTAATACCATGTGTTGCTTCCCTCCAGCTGCTGTCCACCAAGCTGCCTCACTGCAAAGAGAATGTGTGTCTGGCGTATGGACAGGACTGGTCAGTGTACGCTGTTGGTTCTCAAGCCCACGTTTCTTTTCTGGATCCACGGCAGCCTACACACAGCATTAAGTCTGTCAATTCCAGAGAGAGAGGAAGCGGTGAGTAATAGCACAAGCGGAAGGTGACTGACCTCTCTAACCCAGCACTTAGTAAGCTGTGTATCTCATAGGGCTGTCACAAAAATCAAGTTCGGACGAATACCAGATGACACACAATGAATTCGAATGTATTTGAATATCTGCAACCCCCCCCCCAAAAAAAGCACTGTCATTCAAGGTCATTCAAGGTCTGTGTATCATTCGTTCATTTAAGCTGCCATACGTTACTCTGAACGTAATGTGAATCTTCATGTTTTTGATGGACCCAGACTATAGCTAGCTTTACATACTTTATATAATGTATTATTTTATTAAGCGTCCTCCTGCTCTCAGGCGTAAATTTTGGGGCTCAATATATATACAATAATCACCACATTTCAGTATGTATGAATGTATTAACAGGACTGCCCAGTAGAAGCGCAGCGGCTGGGGGCTGGGAAGTTAACCTACTGGCCAGATCCAGAAACCGCTAAATTAGTGCCTCAGAAGAATTAACATTATTTTACACACACAGACCTGACCATCCACGGCATAGAACCCCAAATATTTCCAAACAATGCTTTTCAGATGACTTGGGGTCATAATTAATCAGCTCAGGGCGGCTTCTCTGCGTGTCTTCCATTTTCGTAACAAAACGTATCATTTCTATAATTTACAGATGGGTCAAGAGGGGGTGTATGTAGCCTACAAAACTTTTAGAGCGCCCACTGCTGGATGAGATGGCAAACAACAAAATAAAAACTAGCAGTCTAATGCACTAAGGGTGACATTTTAAAATTGGTATCGATTAATTATAGTTTGAATATGATTTTTTCACGTCATTTTCCAACGAATGTTTGAATATTGAAAAAATGTTATTGCCCTAGTGTCTCAGCCTGTATGACGCCATCTTGTATTCCCAAATATATGCCTCTAAGTGGGCAAGCGTCCATCAACCCACAGTTCCTTGTCCGGAAATGACCATACAGTTACCATAGGGATGATATCATCAGACTTCACTCAGTGCATCCCGTAACATGGCCTGTGATAACGTAGTCCAATTCCTGGCTGGCACAGAACATCGAGCAGCATCGTCAGCACTGTGCTGGCAGCTACCTGTAGTGTTACGCTGCTTTCAGACAGCAAGCAGCTGCTGACCGGCAACATCACAGTTTCTTGTTTTGAATTGACAGTAGTAAAACACTTTGGCTCCTGGCTACTGCTGATCTCACCAGACTGTACACCACAGACTGCCACTGTCCTCCTATAAGTATCATATAATCTCAATACTCAGCAAAATGGACTGGGGGTTTAGCTTAATAAAAAAAAAAAAAGGAAATGGTGAGCAACATATAGTTAATTGTGTGCTAATACTGCTTCTTTGGACTTTCTGTTCCTTCATTAATCTGTGTGTTCTCCCTGCTGCTGAAGAGAGAGTCAGATTGAAAACCTCGCTGTGGTTTCTGTGGTTTCCATGTCTGAGTTGAGACAGTGTAAACAAGCAGGGGGAGGGCTAATGTTCACTTTGTGTTTACTCTGTGTGTCCGTCTGCGCAGGGATCCGTTCAGTAAGTTTCTATGAACACATTGTGACAGTGGGTACCGGCCAAGGTTCCCTCCTCTTCTACGACATCCGGGCCCAGAGATTCTTGGAGAACCCTTTGAATCCAGCCGGGGGGTACCGAAAGTGCCCAGGAGATGGCATCCTCAAGCTCACTACAGGGAAAGGCTGGCTGGTACACAATCTTTTTTTATCTATGTTTACAGATTCATTTTATAGTCTTCAGTCTTACCTTTTCTTATGTCCTCACCATCCTGCTCTTCAACTCTCTGTGTTGCCTTTTTTAGAATCATGATGAGACGTGGAGGAGTTACTTCTCAGACATTCATTCCTTCCCCAACGCGGTGTACACCCACTGCTATGACGACTCTGGCACCAAGCTGTTTGTAGCAGGTGGACCGCTCTGTTCTGGCCTGCACGGCAACTACGCAGGACTGTGGAGCTAGCCTCTTCGTCCCCTCCATCGCTCTATCACTACATCCTCGTCCAGATTTTTATTTAACCAGTCCCTCCATCCCTCTCCCTCTTTAAGTCCATTGACATCACAGTCTTTGGCGTGTGTCTCTGTTTTGCATTTTTGCTCACATGTGGACTCAGGAGCATGATCTTGCCCCCACCGTATCACGGCTTTGAGTATTGTCCTTGTGTTTCTGTGTCCACATCACACTATCTGTTTATCCACTATCCAAGTACTCCTTTGCTCCTTCCACCTAAGCTACTCGAAGCGAAGTCTGCCACTGAGGACCTCAGAACAGTTTATACAGTTATATAGGCGTTCATCATTTTAAACAATGACATACCACTCGCAGGGATTAGGATATGGTCTTTTGCTGGCTTGTTTTTGTATGTAAGGATAGTGTTTCCGCTGCTTCCTCTGTGATAAATGACAGTGTCTTTGTGTGAAATACTTGTGGAATTTTCTCCCAAAAGTTCCTTTTTCATTCTCTCACTGAAATGGACGGCAATAAAGAGAGGGAGAGAGGAAGAAGGACTGACGAGACAATTCATTTTGAAGGACTGAACCGGAGTGGAGTTTAACATTTGATAGAGAATATTTACTGTGGAACAGCCCGTCCTGTCCCACAGCAATCACAAAGAACTTCTTTCTTCTCATGTCAGAAGTAAAACGAAGAAGACAGCCTGCCCAACGGAAACGGGACTTTGTGTTCATATTGAGATGATGTAAAGGAGAAACATTAAGATTGCTAAATGCAGTGTTGTTGTTCTGCTATTAATTAATCCCAACAAGTGTATTTTATTTTTTTGACTCTGTGTGAATTGACAGGCATACTCCCTGCTGATATTCTAATTATTCTAATTTGCTTTATGTGTATTTATTTTCCCCTTTTCTCTGTCACCTTTTTTCAAATGGTCAGGGTTGTTAATATGTTATTTGTTTTTTTTTTCTTTTGAAGGATGTTTTGTCTTTGTTCTTTATGTTTCTGTTCTCTTTGACCAGAACACTTTCAGCAGGGTTTGTATTCAGATTCTGATCTGTAAGTGTTGTGGTGTTACTAGAGAATTTACCCCAAGATTTTGAGTTTTGGTAGCAAGTTATCAAATATGATGATTGATAGATAACTGGGTTCAATCCCCTGTGATTCTGGGACTCCTCCACAGGGACTGGTGTAGCTCACTTTGATCTTGTCAACCATCCACCAAGAAGGATGCAAGGAGAACTAACACATTTTTTTGGACTCTACCCTGGAGTCAGATGCTGCAGGCACATACACTTGTTGTCACAGTTGTAGAACTTTCTTCCCCCCCCCTCTTTTTGTATCAAGGAGTGAGTGATTCTGCTCTTTTCCTTGTTTGGTAGAGGCAGGGTAGGCTTGAGTTACTTTCTTTTTGCCTTTCTGAAGTCTTTCTGTGAAAGACTGCCACAGGCGATCATAGTTTTCCTTTTCTACATGGAACTTTTCTCTAGTTTTCATGATAATGACAGATTGAAAAGAGAAACCCCAATTACGACCACAAATTGATCAAATAACCAACACTTTTAAAGTGTATTTTATATATAAATGTGTATATGTATGTGTAAAATACATAGGGACAATTGCATACATTTTTATGTATATGTCTGAGGAAGTGTGTGGATTGATGTGTCTACTTGGTGATGCCCTGTTTTTTTATACACGCCTCATGAATGTTTTTACAAATGACTGAATCTGAGGATATTGTAAAATATAAACATCTGAAAAAAAAACAAGCTATTAAATCTATAAAAAGAGTAAATAATAAAAATTAAACGTATATTGATGTAACGTTTCCCCTTTTTCATGCTCATTCATCATTTAACTTCTTGAAAGTGTTGTATTAAAATGGTCCACTGCTGATTGTGTTGCCTTCAGTGATATCAAACTACATATTGTCACTGGTCGACCAGTCTGCACTCTTGGTAATAAGGACATCATGTTGCCGTTAGGAATACAAATACACGGCAACATAAAGCACAAGATGGTAAAAACAACATATATGAACTCTGGTGAATTCACAGTTGTGCAGCTGTGTGTTTGATAGTGAGCGTTGGATGTGTAGATGTTGTGACCCGGAGAGGAGAGCGGAGCATCCACCGCGGCAGCGTAGATCACGTGACCACCCTGTCTACTGCTGGCTGAGTGAAGCGTGTTAGCAGGTAATAAAAACACCAATTTCTCCTGTTTTTTCAAGTTCAGTTTCGGCATTTCAACGCGTTTAACCCACATTCCTAAGCGCGCTTTCGCCGAAGCAGCTAGTCGACCGGCTCCGTCGTTGTGTTTTCACGGGGTTGTGAGGGGATGTATTTCGCAATTTTCTGTTGTCTTGTTTCCCGGCGAGCAATGTCGGGATGGGATTGTGCTCCGCTGCGAGGCCCCTTTTTTTCGGCAGATTTGCTACAGCTTTGTTGTTAGCTGGCTAGCCTGTTGTTTAGATGTCGAGGACAAACCTGATGTAGCTGCCATTATGTTTAGATAACTTTAAATAATAAGACTTATGCGAGTTAGTTTGACGGTCGTTGGCTATCAACTTGGAGCAGATTTAGGTAGCATCTTTAGCTAGCATCGTTTGTTCAGAGTCGACGGTGTAGTGTCAGCATTAGCATGTTAGGTAGCTAACTTCGGTCAATGCTAGCGAGGACAAAGGGGTCCCCAGTTGGCCAGTGTTGTGTTGAAAACCACGCTGTCTTAATTGTTTTTGCAAAAATATAAAGCTCAAGAAATATGTCACAGCAATGGGTTACGTTAGCATTGATTCGAAACACCGTTCATCTTTCTCTGTTGCTAAAATAAAGGGTTGATAATTGGCAATTAGTTAGCTGCAAGTTAACCAGGTAGATGTTTATACACGTTAACACGCACACTTTTAAGTAGAACCTCAGTGATATGTCATTTGTCATTTCTGCTTGCCTAAAATAAATGTAATGAACAATTAAGATATGCAGAATTCACTGAATGATTGTTTTGTTATTGTTGTGTCCAAGACCGTCGATACTCCTACGTGTAGTAATAATAGTTGATATGTAAACGTTTGATATTTGCAGTATAAATACAAATAGCAGCTGCTGGTGTACAGTTCACGGTGAGGGAGAAACATACTTTTGTCACACTGAAATATTTGAGTGAAATTACGTTTGAAGCCACTTCGTCCTTTTGCTTTAGCTTTGTTCAGTCCAGCAGCCAATGGCGGCAGCGCGCTGTGCCAACGTCACTCAGGCACAGCAAGCTGGTTGCTATTGTTCTCTGACATAAAACAAATGGGTCAGTGGGGATATCTGTAGTTATTATTCCAGTAATGGACACCCTGGTTGAAGTTTGCATCTTTCAATTTGCATTACGTGTTTTCTTTGCGTCACAGGATATTGAGCAATCACAGCCTTTGCGTATTTGCAAGTAGATAATAAAGCCCAGCCAGTGTGTGTATCTTGTTGTGTTAAATATTCATTATTGAAATGATAAAGTGACTGGTTAGGTAGCTACAGCCAATTTGAATATCTGGACTTAGCTGTCAAATAAGCAGGAGAACAATTCAGCATTTTACTGCATTCCTTTAGATGGCAACTTTTGTTATGTGTGTGCATTTATACTATAACCTGAAGTGTTTGTAAACCATCTCGCAGTGAGGGAAGGTAGGGTCAAGATGTGTAGTGTTTTTTCTGCTTACACACACACACACACACACACTGCTGTTTGTAAGAGGACACTGGGTCACTCTCCCTCCTCGACCTAGATTTTCAGCAAAGCTGTTGCGTCACCAGGCCAACTGTGTCTTACGGCCTCTATAAGGGCCGTATTCATGATTGTGCAATAAGCCTTAGCTTTGCTCATAACACATTTCTCTTGTATTAAACGCTTTTGTGCCCTGCTTTAACAACATTGTATGTGGGTGTAGGAAGTTGTGGTTCATTCTTCTTTCTTATTTCCTTTTTGCAGATTTTTCTATTTTGTACATACAGAGTTTTGTATATACTGTATATGATGAGCTCGCTGGGCAGCGACAAGGCCCGGGGGCCTCGGGAAAAAGCGCTGCCCGCTGCCACTCACACTTCTCAACCACAGAAACAGATACAGGTGAGCCACCACAACCACATAAGCATGAAAACCCTTATTTAAGTGTGCATCAGTCTGCATATGGCTACTCATCAAAACCATATTGCACACATTATGTAAGGAAACCTCCTCTTTAGGACCCGACTGATACTGAGTTTTGGGGCAGATGCCCATACCAATATTAGTGAGTAAAAAAGCTCTGATATCAATATATCAGCTGATAATCTTATATGAACAGAATGTATACATTAACACAATTTTTTTGCAATGATCCCTGATCAAACATGTGGAACAAAAATATGTAAAGGAGGTATGATATTTTACAGTTTAACAGGAAACTTTATTCTTTAAATAAATAAACACAGACCAAAAAAAACTGATGTGTGTATATATATATATATATATATATATATATATATATATAAACTAGAATTAAGAAAAGGGATCAAAGTACTCTATATTAGGGATGTGTCATTAAAACTGAATTATCGAATAGTCATTCGCATTTCATTGAAAAACCATCAAGAGTTGAGCTGTGTAGTCTACTATGAAGGGTTCATTAACAACTGCTGCCTGCACCTTATTTTGAAGTAGAGTTTGACACAGAGTGAATTTTTACCCCTGCCCTCAGATACTTTGACTCAGTAGTAAGTTAGCCTGCTAGCTAGCTAGCTGACTTGCTGGAGGGAACATGATGCAGATGAAGCCACACAAAAGTCCAGCATGGAAAAAGGCTGACTCCTGTGAAAAAGCTGCTGACAGTTACTGAGTGAGACAGACCTGACGCTAATCACCAAACTAGTGCGTCAACATTTGTAACAGTTCCTCGAAAGTGTGACAAAAGTCTCAGAGAAAACTTTACGTTACGTCTCTCATTGATAACATGATTGTAAAGGATCCTAAATATTTTTAGGGGTCTGTAATTTTTTCTTTTAATTAATGTGTTTTTGTAAATAAATGAAGGCTGATAAGCATTTAAATAAAAGCACATTTGCGTAGTTAAAACTTGCTTGTTAAGAATATTGAATGTTATTTTTGACACATTATCTATTTAGCACCTGTGAATGTTGGCATGCAGAGAATATTCGACTAGTCGCCAAATATACCCACTGATTAGTCCACTCTGGCTCATGCACATCCCTAGTCTATATATCTTTAAAAAAATATTGGCACTCATCCGACAACATAAACATCGATACCAATATAGCTGTGAGAGGCCCATTATCGTATTATACCTTGGTCAAGATTGAAAAGGATTTTGAAGTTGTTGTCATTACGACCATATAACACACACACACACACTAAATTTATTTTTTGTGATGTTTAGACAACACAAACTAAACTAATGATAACTTTTGCTTTTTAATACAAGTAACCTCTCACTTAATCTTTTTTTTCCTGTATAACTGAAATTGGACCCATCGGTTTAAATGTGTTGCAGGCTACTGCAGAACAGATCCGGCTTGCCCAGATGATCTATGACAAGAATGATGCTGACTTTGAGGACAAAGTCAACCAGGTGAGGAACATTTATTCAGTGTCTGAATATTGGCCTGAACCATGTTTAGTTTTTTTCTTGCATAACTGGACTGACTCTTGGACTCTATATTGGCAACTGATAGAACCAATAAACGGCCATATTTGATCATACGAGTGAAGCTTCACGATTTTGTTGTGGGGTGCAAACTTTGCATGTTTTTAAAATGTTTGTAATGTGTTTGCACGTTGCTTTCTTTAGCTGATGGAAGTGACTGGCAAGAACCAGGATGAGTGTATGGTAGCGCTTCATGACTGCAACGAGGATGTCAGCAGAGCCATCAACTTCCTCCTGGAGAGCACCTCAGACATGGTAGGTGTAGAGAAGTGATCTTCCATGTCTTATTTCATCTATTGATGTGGCCGATCACTTAGTTTCAACTGTCTGAATTTACTCTGTTAGACTTTGTAAACAAATTCATGATTTATGATTTAAATGATTTAAAATATGGAAACTTTATGCACACAGAGTGAAAACACCATGAACTGTGATCATATTTTAGGGGCTTTTGGGCTAGCATGAAAGCAAACAAGCATACAATTGTGCATCATGTTTCCCTCTTCTGCCCTGAGAGAGTCAAGTCAAACAGGTTACCAAATGTGTGGCAAACACTTCGGTGTTGTTCTGCCTGTGTGCTGTGATTCTGAGCAAGTGTCCCAACATTTCTGAAGAATACCAGCTGTCAGGGCAGGGCAGGCAGCCAGTCAGTCAGCTATACTTGCTCTTGTTTTGGTTTCCTGGAAATCCAAAAATAGCAAATATCTTTTTTTCACCTTCATGTGGAAGTCTACTGTTATTGTATGTACTGCAAACTTCTGATTAAATTTCGACTGTACTCCTTAAGATCTAAACAAATGAGCAATTACTAAATGAGCATTGTTACACTGCATTGAATAGTAAGACTTAGCTGAGACTTATTAAATAATTAACACTAATCAAAGACTGTATAGTTAAAATCAGTGTTCTATGTGCAGTCTTTCTGCCCTTTATCTCAGTCTCAGGAATTTAATGCTGAGTGTGCACAAATAAAGAGCGCTCATCCAACATTTGTTGCTCTTGTATAACACAGCTGCACAGTGAGCACTTCACTACATAAGTTGGTCAAAAAATAGCCTGCATCACAGCTTTGGCGTTGTTTTACTCTATACAACAACAGTGAAATGGTGCTAGAAAAAAATAAAATAAAATAAAACAGGTCTTTCTGCTATTTCACTGGAATAAGTACATTGCAAATAAAAGTGTTGTTAAATGTGTCCAATGACAAATGTGGACTCTGTAGTTTGTGCTGGTATTTAACATTGTTTGGTGTTTTTTTGATTGTAATTTATTCTTTCTCCCTTTTGTGTCCTGTTGTGTGTTTAGACTTCATGGGAGACAGTAGGGAAGAAGAAACCCCTGGTGAAGGAAGGTCCATCAGAAAGCAAGGAAAACAAGGAGAACAGGGAGAAAAAAGGAGAGAGGGAGGCTAGCAGGGGCCGCGCAGCCGCCAACCGGAAGGGCAAGGGGGCCAGTCGCAGCCGACTGGGTATAGAGTCTATACAGATCCTTCATATTAATTCACATCCTGTTCAGAATCATGTGTCTCCTCTGGCTTCTCATATCATGTGTGATTACATCATGGCATTACTAATGTAGTTTCTAATTAATTGTGTGCATTTTCATGTATACAGCGCGTCCCGAGGAGAACGGTGTGGAGGTGACACCAGTGGACAGAGGTTCAGAACGAGGTCGGAGGCTGAAAGGTGGCCGAGGTGAGCAGATGCACATTAAAACACTGTCTGTTCATCCAGCACTTGAGCAGATGTTGACATTTATATGACTTTTATGAAGGATCTGGAGGTCGAGGAAGAGGCAGAGCACCACCAGGGAGCAGGTTCTCAGCCCAGGGCATGGGGTACGAAACCAACCAAACACAATCGCACACACACTCACCAAAGTGTTTTCTCAGGCCGGGAAAGTAACACCAAGTTTGTAGTTAGGGTGTCTCAATTAGTGGTTGTAGTGGACCCCCATTTTTCTTGGTTTCCTAAAGCTATATGTTTACACCTTAATGATTGTGTGCTCTCAGTCTGATGCAGAGCACAGAGACAACAGAAACCTAAAGGCCATACAGCGACTAGTCAGAGTTTAATCTGGGAATACTGGGCCACTGATGAAAACATTGAGTATATCATGATCAAGATTAGGACTGAAACCATTAATTATTAGAATAATTCGAATATAAAAAATGATCGAGGTAGTTTTTCATGAATCGATCTTCGTTTAATGCATTTAACTTGTTGACTTGCTTGTGTTTTACACGGATGGTTATTACTGATGCACATTGCATCACTGGCTATGTCATGGAGCAGTTTACTAGAGAGTGAAAAATACAAAGTGTGTGCGGCATCTAGTCAGAGGCGACACACGCGCACACACACACACACACACACACACACACACACACACACACACACACACACACACACACACACACATACACCCGAACTGATCGGTTTTCTATTGTTTATTTGCCCGTCATGTCTTCTTTTTCTAATGTCACTGTATGGATCATTAAGCTTGTTCTAGTTAGTGAACTATCAGTTTCTACCTCCTGAGGAGATCTCAGTCAGCCAGTCAGCAGTAGGAGATGAGGAGAGGAGCAGTGAGAGGTTGATCTCAGGTCTCTACACTGAGGTTGGAGGAGTGGGTCAATCTAGTGCATTTAATTTGTATGGTAGCCTAATGATGCAAAAATTAAAATCAGTCACACTGAAAGTAAATAAGTTCATTTATTTATTTCAGATGGCACTGAAGTTAAATGCAATAAATGGGTTTAGTTTTGATTAAAACAATTGAATATTCAGACCAAATAGCCTTTGTCTAAGTTATAAATCTTAAATATGTCTTGTTTCAAAGTCATTTGACTTTACAATATTATTTTAATTTATTTGTTTCAGAAGGTCATGAAGTTAAATGCAATAAATGGGTTTAGTTTTGAATAAAACCCACTTGATTGTTCATTTTCAGAGACATGTCTTTTTTGTCCTTTTTCTCATTTTTACTTTCGCTATTTAATGAGGCAAAATAATTTATTCGATTAATCCATGAAATAATCGATAGAATAATCGATTTACAAAAATAATCGATAGCTGCAGCCCTAATCAAGATGGGCCACACAAGGTTAGGAAGAGCATGGCAGGGAGCCTTCAAAGTTTATTAATGACTCTGCCACCATACATATAAAGAACACAAAAATATGTTCATCTAACAGGAGCTTTGTCTAACAAGGAGTAGACAGACACTGTTTATTAAGGAGGATTGATTGCACTCACTGTCATATACTGCTTGTCCTTTTTAGTTTATTTGTTTAATTGAATATTCTTTTTCTAAATCTCTAACATGATGTTTTGTGATATTCTTCCCCAGGACCTTCAATCCTGCGGACTATACCTCAGAGGCTGGGACAGGGACCACACAGACTGAGACATGGGACACGGTGGCCAACAACAGCACAGACGGGACAGGTGAGCTCTAGAGAGCAGGCATGTCTCTCATGACTCATACAGGCTGTTACTGTGTGCTCGGTGTAGATGTTGTTTGCAAGTGTACATAAGCTCCAAGCATCCTGAATCTTATTTACTCACTTCTCCCAACTGTATTTGAATCTCGTCACTCATTGTTGGTTGTCCTCTAGTTGCCTGGAGGAGTACCTTGGAAGATTGGGCAGCTGAGGACTGGAGTGAGGATGTTAGTGTGAGTTGACACAAAGGGTTAACACATGGACCTGTTAGTCACCACAAAATGTTTTGGTGTGTATTGGAAACAATGGTGTCCTTTTGTGCCCCTGCAGCTCTCAGAGACCAAAGTATTCACTTCCTCATGTGCACCTACTGCAGAGAATCACATCACACCTGGGCAAAGGTAAGCAACTGGCTCATTTACAGTATGATACACCTCCGACTACAGTGTACAACAATTTCACCAGAATTATTAACTGTATTCTACAAGAAAGTGCATGGTAGTTTCAATGTTCTACTTTAAATTCTGTCAATAATGAGAAAGTAGCTTCACTTTTGGGTGAAGTCCCTTTGTGTGGGCGATGGAAAATTGATGCATTAAAGGGTTAATTTCACATGTTTATGACACATTACATGACCTTCTATTGGTCAAACATTTTAAAATTGAATTTACTGTCTGTTTCCACATTAGTCTGGACCTCGCCTCTCTGCTGCAGAAGCCTGTGGTTGGAGGAAGAGAAGCACCTCCCTCCTCCTCCTCCTCTCAGAGTCTGGTCTTCACCAACTCCCACCACCACCAGCCACCACAGCAGCAACAGCAGGCACCCCCGAGCCGTGGCACCACCAGTGGCACAAGCTACGCACATGCTGCTTTGGTAAAAACACAACATGCTCATTTTCCTGACTCTTTTATGTATCGGATACAGAGGACTGATAACACGCTCTCCTCCTGTCTGTGCCAGTCGTCAGTTCTGGGCGCCGGTTTCGGGGATCTGGGCCAGGCCAAGAGGACTCAGGCCAGTGCTGGAGCTCAGATACTTGAACAGCTGAAGGGTCCTGGCTTGGGTCCGCTGCCCTCATCCCAGGCAGCCCCACCTGCCAGCACTCAAGGAAGCAACACCTCCATTGGTCGACTGCCAGGCCTGGGAGCACCTGTACCTCCACCCTCCTCCTCTAGCTGGGACATGAAGGCTTCGGAATCCAACACCACCTCGTTGTCCTCACAGTTCAGCCGTAAGTGTTCAAGTGGAAGCGAGTATATGTCTGTTTTGGTCTTAACTATTCATGTAGCTGTGTGTTTGTGTGTGTATAAAAGAGTTATAAATCATTGTCCTGTGCTTGTGTTTTGTTGTATGTCTGCAGGTGAGTTTGGCATTCAGCCAGAGCCTTCTCTCGTGCTGAGCCAGCTGGTTCAGAGGCACGCCGGCCCCTCCTTGCCTCTGGCACGTCAGCCCAGTCCTCCATCACAACAACAAGCGCCCCCCGCTGCAGCCTCGCCTGCCCCCCAACACACCAGCACGCCAGCACAGGCAGGCCCGGTGATGGCTGTTGCTGTTACTAAACCTCCTGCCCCCAGCGCAGGGCTGGACCCTCAGGGTGGCAGCACGCCACAGCAGCAGCGGGCACAGCTCAAAGGCCAGAAACGAAGGATACCTCCGACATCGAAGGTAAGGCATAAAAAGTTGGAGCTACACTCAGATGCACATTTGAGAACTTTAAAGCTAAATAAAATCTTTAAATAAATGACCAAATAACAGCACTTAAACTTAATCTCATGGTGCTGAAACCGGACCTTGTATCCTCCCTCCTGTCAGATCCCCTCCACAGCGGTAGAGATGCCAGGCTCAGCTGACGTCCCAGGCTTAAACCTCCAATTTGGAGCACTAGACTTTGGCTCGGAGTCGGCATTGCCAGAGTTTGGAGTTGTGGACAATTGTGTCAGTGCGGCGTCCAGGGAGTCCACGCCGGCTCCCGCTCCAGCACCACCTGCATCAGGACCAGGGACACAGAGCCAGACAAGCCTGTACTCCAAACCGCTCAGGTACTGTCACTGCTTACTGACTAGTTAATACAGAAATGGTATATTGGAGGAGTTCAATTCCAAAATACAAATATTAAAGGCACACAAAATAAAACAAAAATAGTCATTTTCTCAGATGCCAATTTCTTGATTTGATCTAATATTTGAACCTAACTCTTGTTTATTTTTCTCTCCCTATTGTCTAGCAGCGAGTCGCTGGGCAACCCTCTCTCTGTGGCCCTCCCCCCGTCCCTCTCCTCATCAGAGCCAGTATATCACTCTTCCTCGGTGGCGCTACCCAGTCTCGCACCCTCCTCATTAGGGACCGCCAGCTCCACCAATCCTCCCTCCTCCTCTTTGACCACATCGGCCACCTCCTCCTCTGTACCCTCTCCATTCTCCACAGTAGGGGGAAGCTATGACGGGACCATGCCCCCTCACACACGACTGGCCTTTTCCCAGAGCAAAGAGGCCTCTGGGCCAGTCATGGTGAGTAGAAATGGCAAACAGAAAAGTTCATCCTGCCTTGTATTTAGTTCACTGAATCATCCCAATTTAAATATGCCTTGAGGGGATACAATTATACAAGCTGCTGAAATGGGATGCAGTTGTCTGCACTGCAGCAGGCTGTCATACTTAAGCAAACAGCTTGACACTGAGAAATTACAGGTCACAGTGTCACAGTTAATTTGGTCCCACTTGAGTCAGCCCATGTTGGGAAATGAATGCGGTGTCCCAATTCTATACTATGCACAAATTGCATGCAGGCTATTCTGTGTACTAATTTTGTTTTTTACAGTTAGTGTACAAGAAATCATTAGTTTATGTTAATAGGAAATGCTGCGATATGTGTGCAAAGTCAAGCAAACTGCAACTTCAGAGAGCCATTTGAATCAAACAAAAAGAGGGTTTGTTTTTTGTTTGTGTTCTGGGACAGACTAACTACCACCAATTATTACAGTATACTCCAAAATCAAGGGTTCTTTATTAAAGTTAACCAAGTTCATTTAGTTACTTTTACAGTGTGAACACACTTTAATACCCAAGGTCTGTTAAGAATTAGTGTGTAGTTTGGATTTGAGGTGCAGTTTAAGACCTAATAGTTATTAGAGAGTTTGAGTCTATAGCCATGTTTGAGAATTTAGGTTTCCAAATCAAGACTAAATTCTCAAACATATTAGGAGTAACATGAATTCTCATGTCAACTCATAAAAATCAGGAAGATTTTAACTTATTTATGAGGTGAATATGATCATCGGTTCAGTAGTTTTAATTAATTAATTTGAAGTCTTGCTCATATTGTCTATGCTTGTTATGCAGATCTGGTAATGGTCTTGATCTATTATTCATATATGCAACACTTACATGCTTCTTTTCTTCTCACCAGAATGGTCTGAATGGTGTACGGTCCTCTGCTGCTTTAGACAGTAAGTTCAGTCAATTATTTACCAACAACTGTTTTAATCTTACTGTTAATATTTTTGGTCCTTTAAAAAAAAAAAAAGACAACATATGAAGTTATATTATGCATTTATTATAAGGTATTTTCTATCCCATCTCTCCTTAGCTTCATCAGCGTCCTCCACACCGAAGCCAGAGTCACCGTCTCTCAATATCAGCACCAACGGTGTTCCAGCACCCTCCTCCCACCTACCCTCCACCCTGCCTGCACACAGCTCCTCCACGCTATCTAGCCTGGCACAAGACCTTTCCTCAGCCAGCCAGCTCAACTCACTCAACAGGTGACACATGTACACATGGCAGACCAGGGAACAGCTCTGATGGGGCTAGAAAATAAAAAGTGTAGTAATTAAAAATAAGTGGGGTAATGTGAGCTGAGACACTTTAACGTTGTGACATGATGCCATGTTGAGAAAGGACTGATCATCACTCCTCCTCTCTTTGCTCTTTGCAGCCATGCCAGCAGTCATTCCTCAGCTCTGGGTTCCAGCTCGCTCACTGTAAGTACCTTTCTAGTCTGCAACAATCATGATGGCTGAAACCTTCTGTGTGAATGCTTTTCCTCTGTAACAACATACATTTGTCTCTCCTCAGTACACCAGTGTTGACAATAACAGCGTGAGCTCTCTGGCTCCCTCGTCTGGCTCTTACACGTCATCGCAGCAGCCCTCCGCACTCCACTCGACCCACAACAGCAGCAACAGTAGCAGCATCAGCCACCTGGCCAACATGCCCAACATGGGCAACAACATGAGCAGCACAGTTGGTGGAATCACTGGCACGAGCGGACTTCACTCTGCTGCCACCGCCTCCAGCATAGCGCTGGGACTTGGCTCCAATGGAGCTACTGCCACGTCCAACCTCTCTGCACCTAGGACCACACCCCTCCTCTCCTCCTCCACTGGTACACACATACACCTCACACACTGGGAATGGATAAAGTATATACTAGTGATAAAGTGTATAAAAGTGATGGTTGTTGTCATTGTATTGACAGGTAAAGCTCCTCCAAACCTGTCCCAGGGAGTGCCTCCTCTTCTACCCAACCAGTATATCATGGGCCCAGGAGGGCTGCTGCCAGCATACCCAGTAAGGAACCCTGCAGGATTTTAGAGTCATGTTAGTTTTCCTCTTCATATGCCAAGTGAACAAAACACATGCTACCTGCCAGAGTCATCTGTTAAGTCACTTCAGTTCAGATGTCTCTCTGTTCTTAAACTGTACCTCTTACGAGCATCAAAGTTAATTCAGCAATTGTTTTGTTGTTTTTTAAGTGTTGTTTATATAACTGAACTTACCCATTTTTTGTGTTTCACAGCAGATCTATGGCTATGAGGACCTGCATATGCTTCAGTCCAGACTGCCAATGGTGAGCCTCACTACCACACTTAAAGGACAACCCTTTATTAGTATTTACTCTTGCCTATGTTTGAATCTTCTCCTGATCCGCTCCTGTCATTTTAGCCCTCTCTGCAGGATTACTATGGAATCACATTCCCCGGCCCCGCAGCGACTCTCTCTGGCAGAGATGGGAACCTAGCCAACAACCCCTACTCAGGTAAAGCACCTTCACTCTTGGTTGGCCTTTATTAAAAATCCTAAAATCCAGGGTTTGGCTTCATGTGACATCTCCCCTATTGTTCAGGTGAAGTCACAAAGTTTGGCAGGAACGACTCCACCTCCCCAGCACCCCCCACAAGCCTGGCGGCCCCGCAGCCCCCCCAGGGCCAGAGCCAAGGACAGAGCCAGGCCCAGCCTCAGCCTCCCCAGGCCCAGCCTCAGCCCCAGGGCCAACCACAGCATCACAGCAGTCAGCAGGCCTTTCTGCCTCCCGGCTACAGCTACACAGGCCTGCCTTACTACCCCGGGGTGCCCGGTGCCGTACCCAGTGCTGCCGCTTTCCAGTATGGCCACACCATGTTTGTCCCTCCCGGGGGACCAGGACCAGCCTCGGCCAAGCAGCACGGCATGGGCCTCGGGCTGGGAAACCCCTCTGCTAGCCCCTTCCAGCAGCAGACGCAGCAGCAGCCCAGCGGTTACGGCCAGCACACCTTCAGCTCAGGTTAGTAACAAAAGCACATACACTTGGGCAAACACACCAATCAACAAAAGTGATGTTTACGGGTCCGTCTCAGACACTGAAGCCCACGTTTTCCTGTGCAGGGTATGAGGAGCTGACAGCAGGGCCAGCAGGAGTGGACTACAGTAAAGGCTACAATTCCTCCTCACAGACACAAGCCAAATCTGCTGCTGCTGGACCTGGAAAAGGTAAGAAAAATAATTCAGTGTTTCTATTTCTGTTATTTGTAGTTGTTCTGTTTTTTTTAAAGTATTAATGTTGTTCTTGTCATGCTGCCAGGTGTCTCAGTGACGTCCAGTAACTCGGGTGTGCCAGACATCAGTGGAAGTGTTTACAATAAGACCCAGGTGAGCCCGAAACACCATAGTCGGCTCTGCTGTAAAATTAGCGTTACTACTAATGAACGATCAACTAATGAACCTCATCTCTTCTGCAGTCTTTTGATAAGCAGGGTTTCCATGCAGGGACCCCTCCTCCCTTTAGCCTGCCATCAGCGCTGGGGGGTCCAGGGCCTCTGAACCCAGGAGCAGCTCCTGGAGGTTATGCACCGGCCCCTTTCCTCCACATCCTGCCTCACCAGCAACCACACTCACAACTGCTGCACCATCATCTTGCTCAGGATGGACAGGTAACACAGACATTTTTCAGAAGTTGACTAATAATGTGTGCTTCAGTATAAAAGTATAAAAACACCTTTTTAAAAGGTATTGATTGTTTTTCTTTTGATCCTCCTGAGATATTTTAATTACAGTATTATGTTTCTATGTTTTGTGATTGTCATTGTTAAACTGACAAGGAGTTTTGTTCAGCACCATCATTGATGATATAACCGGGGCTGAGGGATTCTCAAAGTTCACCGGTTTATTGTCCGTCTGTGTTCAGGGTGGTCCGAGTCAGCGCGGACAGTCCAGCAGCCTGCAGCAGAAGAGCCAAGTTAACAAGTCGAGCTATGGCAGCTCCCCCTACTGGGCCAACTGAGGCGGCTACTTCCACGATGTGTGTGTGTGTGTGTGTGTGTGTATGTGTGTGCGTGCGTGCGTGCATGGACACACCAACACACAGCACCACACCTGTGCATTTGACTGACAAGATCATAGAGGGACAAACCATTTTACAACACAAGCTAAAACACACACTACCACCCCCTCCCCTTTGCTCTGTATATCCCCTTTTCAAATTTATGGCTGTTGTATGTAAAATATATTTATGTATGTATTTATACAGTATATATGTATTGGTAGGACATGAAATGTGGTTTTCTGCATTTTGTTTTTATTTTGAAGGACATTTTATTTCAGAAAAAAAAAATGTGGAAAGATGAGAATGCTAAATCATGGAAATGAAGTTGGTGAATATACTTGAACACAAGCATCTTGTGATGTGGATTTTTTTGTATGCATACATGAACCGAGAATGATGTACATAGATTCTACACATCATTTTCATGGCAAAGGCCTTTTTTTTATTTCAGAAGAAATACAGTTTTGTAACTTTGGTCTCCCGCATCTGTGAATCGTTATATTGAGGGTGACTTGAGTTGATAGCTTGACTTTTCTTTTTGCCCCGTTTCCCTTCCATCCGTCTCTCATTCCTCGACTCTTACTAGTTGGCTGGTATGACCAGCCAGGCCTTGGATTTGATGTCATTTTAACATTGGTTTAATCCTTGTTGTCCAAATTAAAAGTTATGAACAGTTTGTTTGGGTCTGGCATCAGTATTTTACACCACATTATTTTGTTTTTTTTTGTGACAGACCCACATGTTTGTTTCACATACATGATCATATAAAGCTTTAAGGAACATAGTCTAAATGACACACCAGGCTAATGGCTATTAAAATAAATATAAAATGACCAAGTGTCACTGAACAGATGACAGTACATTTGAACTCTGTAGTCCAGTCCCCATGTGGTGGTGGTGGGGGATATTTCGAGAGAAAAAAAAGAAACTCTGGTTAGTGGGGTTATTCTGCTAAGCAAATCACCTCACTTTACACTTTTATGCTGCCGTGGAAGAACTGATCTAATTGTGCTTTTCAGTTGGGTTTAGCAATAAGGAGATGCTTGTGTAACCGAACGTCATGCTTAAAATAGGTTAAAAAAAAAACACGGAGGCTCCATTGCTCGAACAGGACGGACACATTTCTACACATTTCCGTTATACTCCTTCAAAATAAAATCACATCTTCACTATGTGATTGCTGAACCGGGATAAACAAATAGATTATAAATTGATAATCATTTTATACATAGCCAATTTCAATAATCCATTAACAGAATCTCTGTCCTCACAAGTGCATCAATATTAGGTGTCAGATCAACAGTTGCCAGTTTTTTTTTTGTTATTCAGGTGCTTGTGCGAGTCTGCAACCCAGTTTTGTTTCTCACAGAAAAAGCTTGTTCTCAATAAGTAATACCAGAGTCAGGGCTGTCAATTTTGGGATGCCCTGGTAAGAGGGTTAGAGGTTTTTATGCCAGAATCCCATTGCAAATAAGTTCTAATGTCAGATGTTCTTGACTGAATGGCAAGATGCGGTGCATTTCATGAAATACTGTGATGATTTCTATGTAATTGCCATACTTTGCAAAGCTATCCAGCGGGCAAGATTGGACCCCTTGGCGGGCAATGTTTGATACCCCTCTAAAAAGGGACAACTGGAAAAAGGCCAGCAACATGGTCCCCAGATCTTATCACTACAGCGGGGTGAAGCAGTCACACCTGTACTCTTCAGCTTGGTTAAAAAAAGAAAAAAGCAACTTTAGTGTAAATATTTTATTTACAGTACAATTAAATTCAAGGCACAATTATGACCATTTCTTTGCAGCCTAAGCTGTTTTGAAAAAACATAAGCTGCTAACAAACTTGACTCCAAGTAAATTCCATTAAAAAAAAAAAAAAAAAAAACTGTACACAAAAAAAGATTGTCTTTGACCACATTCTTTAGTCGCCATTCTCCTTTTTCTTCTTTTTCTTTTTCTTCTCAGACACTGGTGCTTCTGAGGTTTCCTCTGCTGGTTCTGTGTCCACAGCCTCAGTCTTTTGTTTCTTCTTTTTCTTGGCTGGAGTACTGGTGTCCTCCTCCTCCTCTGCTGGGGCCTCCTCGACCTCAGACTTCCTCTTCTTTTTCTTCTTTCCCGGAGTTTCTGCTTCTCCGTTCTCTGCTTCCACCTCCATCTCCTCAGCTGCTTGTTTCTTCTTTTTCTTCTTCACTACGGTGGCGTCAGCTTCTCCGTTCTCCACCTTAAAATGAAGCGAGAGACAATACAGTCAGGGAAAATTATTTAATCTATTTATCTTTATTGTTAGCCTTAAATAAATGCCAAATATAAGATGGCTGCAATGTCTGACTCGCTTCAGTGATCAAGCCCATTGTTTGGGACCAGCCAATGGTTCGGAGTCAGGCTGATCTTGCATATCGTACACTGAGACAGGACCACGAGTCTGGGTCAAATCCCAAATTATACATGCGTAACCACAGGGTATAATATATCAAGGCTTACCTCAGCTTCACCGTTGGCGTCACCATTTTCTTCTTCTTGCAACTTCTTTTCACGCTTCTTGCGTTTCTTTTCCTTCTTCTCTAGTTTCCGCTTGATCTCAGTTGCCACATCAGTAGCCTAAGATGGGGGGAAAAGAGCAGATATGTAATCGCAGTTGGGGTGAAACCATCAGGTTCTTCCTGAAGTGTAATGCTGCGTCAGGCTCATTAAATCAGTTTTAACCCTCAGTGATGTCAGGAAGAATGATCTCATCATTCACAGCTTTGACAGACTGAATGAACCTTTGTCTGAGCTCACCTCTTTCACAGCATCTTTCATCACATCCACGTTCTTCCGAGGTACATTCCCGGTCTCATAGAAAGTCAGGCGCTCTTCCACCTGTTCACGCAGCTTGTCACCAAACACACATGTGGGTACCTCTGTAAGAGAGCCAACAACAAAATGAAAAATCACTTAGTAGGTAGAACACAGTGGGCTTAAAAGCATCTTAACAGCCTTATGGCTTTGCTCAGAAAAAAAAGCTTCAACATCAACCCGAGGGATGAATGCTGTTGACGAAAAATATGAGCATCATTGCAAATTATGCCACACAAGATTACACATAGGTTTAAATGAACTGAAAACAAAATTCTGTGTTTTCACTCACCTGAGAAACAGTCGATGCGTGAGGCAATGGTGCATTTGTTTGCCAGATATCTGGAGATGCGGCCTTTGTTCTTGGCGGCTGCTCGTCCAATGAAGGTCGAGTGGAAGATGAGTCCGTACTTGGGGGTGTTGCCACGTGTCTTTAGGGCTCTGTGTAAAAATACTGCTGTTTTCACATTCAGGATGAACAGTCATGTTATCCAACAGCCTACATTGACTATGTTTACACTGATAATGTTCAGTTCAGATGTAACTAACATTTTCAAGTCACTACCTCAATGCTGTGAGTGGCTGCTCAGACTGTGGGGGTGCATTAGGGCGAGAGGGATCACTCCAGACAAGACTTAAGTCTTTTCCAGTCACCCTGCTCTGCTCCAGCCCAGCCCTGCCATCACTGCAACCACTTCTTTCCCCAGCAGGGAGGGGGCGCCCCAGTACCTGAACAGGGCCTTCTCTGCTCCCAGGATCTGAACGGTGGAGGCCGGGTACTTGGCCAGGTTGGTCAGACTGCCGGCATGTGAGATCAGACGAGCACCCACCTAAAAGCAAAAAGTGATAGTGTCACATCATGCAGCAGGAGGCCTCTGGTAGAGCCTTTCTTCAAGAACTCATTCAATGAGCACAATTTGAGGACCATCAGCACCGGAATAATCAACACAGAGGTTCAGGGGATTGACAGATTTGGTAGAACATCATTGGTCCCATAGTTTATGTGAAAAGCGTATAGATCAAACTACTCACCACTTCTCCAATTAAGGCTGCCAGGTTTGGAGCCACCTGGCTCATTTTGGATCGCAGGTACTCCTGCAGCTCCAGTCGATAATTGGCCAGAGACACAACACGATTGGAGAAGCTCTCTATGTTGATCAAGTCAATGGGAGAGATATCCATACCTGCAGAAGAAAAATAAATAGGAGGGATACAGTTACTTCCATATTTCAATCTATGATATAGGGGCAACTTCTAACAGATTTTACACTTTATACAACATTTGGTTGTTTCTCCCGACAGGATCCGCAGCGAGGATTTGTGCCTTCACTACAGGTTTATGAGAGAGCTACTCTGCCCCCCTGTGTTAGTCACCAAGGACAATTATTGGTCCAGGGTGGGCAAAAAAGGGGCACTAGTTACTCAGTCTTTGCATGTGTGTTTGGGCCTATAATTTGAATCAGACTGTGTGCTCACCCATGGAGGAGCGCGATGCATCTAGGATGGCCTGAGCCTTGGCGCTGTCCATCACCACCTCCTCCATGCTCTCCAGATTCTCCTCTGACAGCTCCTTCCTGTTGCCGATGAGCTGAGCCATACGGCAGTACATGGAGTTGTCTGACACGATCTTGATCAGCTCTGGGAAGTGGTAACCATACCACTCACTACAGAGAGGGGAGAGATTGTTAGTGATGAAAACACTCGTGAAACATCTGTGTAGTATCAGGAGGGCAAAACATGAATCTACAGAATGTCACCAGGCAACAGCTGGCAGAGTGCACGTATTAAGAGATCCTTTCTACCCAGATGGCACCTGTAATGAGTGCTGTCTGCGCTGAGCATTAGGATGATGCTCAAACATGAATATTTCTTTTACCATAGTCACTACAAAGCTGGAGTTAGGTGTAAAATATGGCATGACAGTTTTAACAAGACGATCCTAAGACAAGTGGCCCTTACCGGACACGCATGGAGAAAGTGTTGATGTCCTTGTCCAGCTGATCCAACAGAGCAATGGATTGGATGATCATGTTGTCAGCCCTGTTGACATTGAATTTGACCTTGGCTCTGGAGTAGCTGTGGCCGAGACCCAGCTGCGCCTTGGAGGCAGCCAGTCCCGTCAGACCCTTCACCAGAGAGTGGAAGTGCAAACGAACACCTGAGAGTATGGACAGAAGAAATTAGGAAAAAAAGGGGGTTTGTTGGCATCAGGCGGAACAACATGTGATCGTGGCTGTTCAGATTTTCAGTATGAACCTTCATGAGTTTCAGGATCACAAGATCGCATCACCACAGGCCACAATTTGGGAGCAGTCATAAAAACCTCTCATACCAGATTTAACTTGTTATAGACTAGATGTCTTCTCACCTCTAGATATCTCTGCCACCACTCCACCTGTCTGGATGGAAAGGTTGAATTCTTCTTGTAAAGCTGCTCCAATTTTGGCATCTGAAACCCCTAACGAAGCCTTCTTCTTGCCGGAGAGTGGCAGGTTTGTCTCTAGGAACAACTTCAGGTCTTCATGAACCACACCTGTGAGAAGACGGAGAGAGACTTAACTCGGGTATCAAAAAGTAGCATGGCCACTTCAATTGTGGCTGGTTACAGCAATGGTAAGTGTTGCCCAGCAGGTGTCACTATTTTGACTGTACCAAGTCAACCATTCTCAGTATTGCTTCATAATACAATACTTTAGAAATCTTTATTATTATTATTATTATTATTATTATTATTATTATTATTGACATTCAAATAAGCTTTCCTCAGATGTTCAGGTTAAACATGAAATGTCAGCACAGTGACTCAGTGGATTGACAGATTATAGAACATCATTACAACTGAGGACATTAAAAACTACCAAAATCTAGGAAGACAAACTCACCTTCAGAGATGGCGTTCATGTTCTCTAGGGCAGCCTGGGCAGACTTGAAAGGGAAGAAGGCAGCCAGGCTCACCATGTTATTGAACTTCCCAATGCTCAGCACACTCTCCTCAACCTGAAAACACATTGTATGTTAACATTGTATATGTGCTGCACAGGGGAGAACAGTTCAGGCCAGCACAGAGCAGTGAGAACACCTTTAACACCCACCTGAGGCAGCAGCATGCCAATCTCCTCCACCTCCTTGACGGCAAACAGCGCATATCCCGCCGCATGCTCGAACAACACGTGCAACAGCACCTGTGGATGTAAAACATTAGATCAGTGACATAGCCAGATATCAACTGACTGCAGGAACCATCTAATGCCAAAAACCTGTATCAATACTATACAATGTTAAGTGTTACCTTTCCTTAACCATCAACTCAACATTGCTTGATATCCCACTAGCTTCCATTACTTATCCTTAAACATGCAATACAGGATTAATGCAACAAATCATCCATAAATGTGACTTCAGTTCTGTTTGTGACAAAGTTTAACCATTTTTAAATTAAGCCAATCAAAAAGTTAAATGTACTGAGGTTTTCGTTCAAACACGCATAGTAAACAAGTTAACGCCACCTTGTGAATACAACTTCAGCATCCAATCCAAGGTTGTAAAAAAATAAATATTTAAATGATCTTATTAAACTCATGGCTATGCGTTCCATCAAATTTTTCTTTATACATTGATAGTGTTTTGTTTGTAGGGTGCCACATAAGCTTTTATTGTTCTCCGGTCAAATGCTTAATTTTAATAAACCAATCGATAGTTAGGTTATTTGCTGTGAGTGAATCAAATCTACCAGCCACTTGCATCCTATACCAGCACTTAGCCTGTGTCTTTTACGCCCCGTTTGGAGGCTCTTTACAAAACGTCGATTTTGTATTTCTGAATATAAGATTGGGTCAAAATAGCAAGCAAAATCATATGCTGCGACCAAATTCATGTAATTTCACAAAGAGTAGTGTGTGATCATCAATAAATCCTGACTATTAACGCCAATTGTTTTATGAGCGCGCAAAATCGTACATTCAGTGGTCCCCACAAAGATCAAATTTATAACTTTAGCTTATGCATGAAATATTAGTTAGATAAACCAGAGACATTGGATAAACCCTGTGAGGCACCTTAGGTTAAACGTATCACATTTCTATACAGCCACGTGGTGATGATGATGCACCCACGTGTCGACCTGGGCCCGTGCAGAAAAGTGCTATGAAGCTACCTTGTGCTAGCAGTCTTGTAAATTACACCGTTAAGTCGGGTACAGCTGCTAAAAAACACCAAACACGGGAGTTCACATGCATGGGTGAGACTTTAAAAAGCTGGTCGTGTTTCCTGACAACAGTGGCAGTTTAAGTAGTTTAAATTACAGACGCATGTTAGCCACATGGGAGGCTAACATGCTCCACTCTAATGCTGCGCGGCCTTCATCCTCACCGCAGCAAACTTAATATATAAGATATTTCTCTGAGTAAATGTCGGTTAATTCAAGAAGCCTCGACTGGATCGTACTCTAATCAACTTTATAAGTGAACCTGAAATCCTGAACCACTTTTCTTACCATGATTATTAGTGAATCCCCGCAGCAGCCCGCAGTGCGTGTGTGCTCCGCTCCTCAGCTGCAGGAAAAAGACTGTGGGGAGGGCGAGAGCGCGCATGTTTCTACTCAACGCGAAGAACCAAATATCGCGACAAACCTTCACGAGACTTCACAAATTAGCTCTTGGACTCCACCTAGTGGATACAGAGCAAAGTGGGAATATCCACGTTTTCAGTAAATATCTCCACATGGAGACTATTGCCGAAGTATTTGTTGTTTTTCCACGAACAAAGTCAAAGGGTTAATATTAAAATGCTAGCAAGGTTTTATCCAGCTATCCATCAGAAATTCAAGAAAGACACCGATGTAAGTTGTACCTGTGTACCTCTTACCATTGTCAGAAAGGTGATAATTCTACTTTATGTGTATTATTGAAGTCATAGTGTGTGATGTTGGTGTATTAGGGTGCATTATATTGAATGGTGTTCCTCACTTTTTGTTACTTTGGAAAAATTAATTGTTTGCATTCACTGAATATGACAGTTGCTCTCAGTTCTATTTGATTAATTTATTCACTATTTTGAAGATGTTGTAAACTTGGTGTATCTTTGTTTCAATAAAGTTGTCAAAAGCATACAAACAAACAAACAATGATAACAAAAACAGGTAATATTGAAGTAAATATTAGGATGATAAGATATGGCAGGTCTTGATTTATTCATGATTTTTATATGAACAAATCCCAAGACAAAACCCAAATCAACAACATCTCTGAATACTTTTCAACCCTGCTGCATATGACACTGCTCAGCAACAAGCCATTTGTATGTAAATATTTCAAAGTCCTGCACATCCACACAGATGTTTTCAATTACTCTGGCTGATTACAGTCATGTTGAAGTGTACGCCTATAGATTTGATAATAGTCCTGTTACAGATGCAACAGGTCAGTGAGTTGGATGCCAGTCAAGCACAGTTTGCTCAGGTCCACGGGTCTAAACAGGCAAGGTAAGTGAAACATCTGTGTGATTCGGACAGCTGTACAGGAGCTTTATTTTCCAGTTATCCCCAGAACAGCTCGGCAGGGTGGCTTTAGCAAACGCGACCTAGACATGAATAAATGTTGGGCACTGTTGGGGACTATTTTCAGACACTGATCAATACACATTTGATAACCAGCTTATGGCACCAGGATGTGGGATGGAGGACTCAAAATAAACTATAGTGCGTAACCTATGCTCACTGATTTGTTAATTTTCGGACACTGTGTATGTCTATATGCAGAGAAGTGTACTGTTAGACTTGTTGATTTGCTTTATTTGTTAAAAGTAAGAAATGCATAACGTCTTCCTTAAAGAGAAATTCTAGACAGACAGACAACAGTATTCAGTCAGTACAGCAAGTAGTTGCACAGTTTCAGTGATTTTGTGACACTCATCCACATCCAAAACCTACAGACTGAACTGTAAATGAATACACACTGAACACCTCAGCTTTAAATTTATATTTTTGAATAAATCTCTTCTTGAGCTGATCACCTCAGTAATTAAGTCATAATTGGATTGTCTCCATAGACTTGGAGTAATTGGTCTACCGAGAGACTAGAACAGCATCCATAATGATTTTATTGACATGGGGACGTTATTTGGATGTATTTGAAACAAAAACTCTACAAGCACACTGAGTTAGTGCACTGAACTGAGTCCAACAATTGTCACTGGATGATACATCTTGATGTTTGTAGGATGGACTTAGTATTTAATCTGTATGAGTGATGACACAATGGCAAACAGTAAAGGCAAGCCATGCATTTCCTGCGAGTTACCTTCAGTCAATGATCATCATAGACAAAGATCAATGAACAAATATCATTACTTTTACTGAATGTGTTCTTCACTTATGTGACTCACGTGATGGTCATATGTGTATGATAGTATAATAGTAGTATGATAATAGTACTATGTGAAAAACATAAAAGATAAGATATTAGACAAGATGGGAAAACAATATTTCACTATGTGACACAAGAATCTTACTCGAGCTTGTGCGTCAGCGTGGTGGTTGTTACAGGTGAATAAAAGCTGCAATTGTATTTGAATTGCAGTGAATCGGATATGACGGTGGCAATATTTTTAATTGTCCACTTCTACAGAGTATTCTGATGAGAGTATAAACCCACCCTGCAAATATACCATTTCACTACCACACAGGAAAACAGTGAAGTGTCATATTTAGGAAAAAGCATCATTAAAGTTCTTTAGAGTCACAAGGTTTCCAGGGAGCGAATGCATGTGGCTCTGTATGGCAGAAGTTTAGTTCCTGGCAGGTCATAAATGTCACATTATGTTGGGTATTACTTTAAAGAAGATAATTTATGGCTGACCTCTTTGGACAGATAGCCCCTTGGGTACACTCACACAAAAACATGCACACAGTTGAAGTCCAGTACATTAATCAAAATAATGTTTTTTTCAGGTTGAACTTTGTTTCCTTCTGTTGTGTTTGTAGTATTCTATTTTAACATGAATTAGTGTTTAGTTAGTTGTGAATTATCTGTTCATTTTAAATTCATTTTAATTCTTTTACAGATATAAAGTTGGCTGTCATAATATGACTATGAATAAAAAGAATAGTCATTGCCTCATCTTCTATCAATCTGACAAATAATTCACTATATCACATAAAACATATTTTTTAAATTATTTTTTTGATGCTTGTTTTATTCTGTGTTTTGTTTTTGAATGTGTGTATAGTCTTGTATTACATGTTATATTTTTGTGACAACAGAAAGCTGTGGTCATATGTTGCTTAAAGTCAGTTACTGATGAGTATTTGTTTTGCTGTCTCAAAATAAAAATGAAAAAGCTATTTAAAAAAAACAAAAAAGTGTTCAGTATGTGTAAAGTATTTACATCCTTATGCTTAACACACATCATAGGACTCTCATCAATCTGTCATTTTGTCAGTCTTGTCAAAGGCCAGCATACTTTCAACATGGTGAGCTTACTATCCTAATAAAAAGCCAGATTCCTGAGTAACATCTGTGTTTCCAGGAGCCTGGATGAGAGTGCTTGAAGGAGCCTGTTGAAGAGCGGATGTGTGGGAGGACAGTAAAAAGCTCAGGGATCAGGAGAGGGCTTGATATAAAGGCTGACTGGGACAAGCTGACTCTCAGACCGGTGGAGCTCAGCTCATCTTAAAGCACAATTCCTCAAGCAACTGACCAAAGCTGACACAGCACGTGAGTAACATATGTCTTCTACTGCTTCTCTGTCTGTCCCTCCCTCCCCTGGGCTTTTCCTCTCCCTCTGTTACTCCTGTCTTCCTCCTCTTTCACGTCCTCCCTTAGTTCTCTCACATTTGTGTACAGAGCTGTCTTGCTGCCGTAAGTATGGCCGGTTCACTCCTGCGTCTTATCTTGCTTGTCAGTGGAGCAGTTTGTTGTTTGTTACTTCAACGCTCCCCCCACTCCCGCTTTTCTCTTTCCCTATCTGTTATCTGTTTGTCAACCTCTCCCTTGCATAATGACATGGGATACCTCGGTGTCCTTCTTTCTGCTCTTCGAAACTTAGTTATTGTCTCTGGCACACACACACACACACACACACACACACACACACACACACACACACACACACACACACACACACACACACACACACACACACACACACACACTCACACACACACACTCACTGCACCTCATGTATGTTGACCTATTTTGAGTGTTGCCTCTTTCATTCATTCCTAATTTCTGTGACCTCAATGCCACTCACCCTTGTCTGTGTAGAAATACCCACTGTTCTGTATGTAAAGCAATGTACAGTATATGCGTGTGCATATGTGTATGTGTCCAGGACAGAGCAGAATGAGCATGCGCAGGGCAGTGGCTGGTTGTGTGGTGTTGGCGTGCCTGGTGGCGCTGCTGGCTGAGAGGACAGAGGGACACATCACCTTCTTGAGCCCAAAGGAAATGATGCTGTTGAAGGTAAGCAGCTTGGACGGTGTACTGAGGAAGGGCTAAACAATAGTAGTGTTGAGTGCCTTTTTTGAGTTTTGCATTATATTATACATTCCTGAGGTTCAACTGGATGAGCATCATGATTATGTAACATCATTTTTTGCATAAAATGCAGCAAACAGATAAAACCAGTACCTGATTAATCAACTATTTTTGCTGACAGAAGATTAATTGGAAACATTTTTTAGTAGCATTCAATCATGTATGTAATTTTGCACGCAAAAATCCCAATTTCCTTCTTTTCTTTGTCTTAGTAATTTCATGGCATCACCTTGGCCTTTAAGACATTGTAACAGGCTTTTTTCAGACAGACAGACCAAACAATGCATACTTTAATTGAGAAAATAATCAATCAGATCAATCAATAATGAAATTAATTATTGGTTGCTGCCCAAGTGGAAAATAAAATGTCAATGTTGACTTTTTACTTAACTTTTTATTTGCTGAACAACAGGTAAGATGAAATGATACATTTAAACTCATAATTCTCATGAGTTTTACAGAGAGTTATAAAACTCTCAAGAGGAAGGATGCCTCCAGTGCCAAATCAGTATGAGAACCTGATAAGCAGTCTCTTGTTGATGACACAAAGTTGTTTATTGATAGGGGTTGAGAACATAGTGTCTTCATGTTTGTGTTTGCATCTGTGCATCTGTCTTATGCTAGCAAGAGCAAGAGGACAGGAAGGTCATGGAGCCTCGATCAGAGGATGGTCAGTTAAAGGAGGTGACTGTCCAACAGTTTCCTCAGCTTGAACGTGGTGGAAATCCTGTGAGTACACATCCAAGTACATATACACTCCCAGTGGTGTCACTTCACCATTTTCAATTAAACCACTGCCAAAAAAATGTTTTTAGATACAAGGCATTAATGTTTATTTTCTGTGTTTGTGTGTGTGTCTGTGTGTTCAGGATAAAACAGTGGAGATTGCCGTCCGTCTTTCACCCAAACAGCTGGATCATGTGGCTCCGGTGCTTGAGGAGATCATCCATGAAATAGTGGAGTAGCACCAGAAAGGTAGAAGTATTTGATTGATGCAAGAATAAGTGAAACATTTGTTAAAGACGTGCACTATGGCCTTGTATATTATTTTATTATCAGTAGATGATTGATAGACACAGAGTAGTAAGTGCCTCTTTGATAACCATAATGTTCTTTTGCTATCTTTATCTCTGCAGCCAAATAGCGTAGCCGAAGGCACGAGTGGATGAACGCTGTATAAATTCTTCAAAAGCATTGAATGCCCAAATGTTTTATTGTGTTTTAATGAATCAGTCAATAAAGGGAAGTGGTTGTGTCACTTATTGGAGCCTCTTTTTTGTAATGTATACCTCTAAAAAAGCATGACAGCCCAAGTTGGCCACATGGTGTCAGCATTTCTCATAGAAAAACCACAATTTTCCAGAAAGACAATTACTCCAACATGACAACTTATTTTTAGTAATAGGTGAACTCATACCCACCTAATCTTTACCCTGTTATTATTGACAAAGTATCCACACCAATGCAAGAAAGAGTGATAAAGCATAATTCACAAATTTTAGGATTTTTTAACTTTTTCATTTTGAATGAAAAATGAGCCTTCTTTTGTATAAAAACAAACCAGCCACAAGAATATAAAATCAATGTATTTAAAAGTAAACAAATATAAGAGGACAAAACATGCAATAGTGTGTGCTTTCCTTACAAAAAAATGTAACATTGTTACATTATGTCACATTGTTGTCTCAACAAAAGCTTTTGAGTAATAGGATGGAATTTGATCCCATATTTAAGTCAAGCCTCCATTTCCATAGTTGTTTCACAGCTTTGATGTTAGTCTCTCGCAGACTTCAAAGTCCTTCACTGCAAGGGCAGCATCTCGAGCTAAAGGGCCGGGGAGAGTCAGTGAGCAGTCACAGTCAAAATACTTCCCAGTTATCCCCTCCATTTCTTCTGCAACTGCACAGTAGATAGAGCTCACTGCTCCCTCTTCTGCCGACTGAGAGAAAGACAAAGATGGACAGGAAATGTGAGAGTACTGTTAAAAAAACTGCTGAAACATTTACCTTCGCCACAGATGAGTATAAATATGCTACCAGGTGGTTTGTGTAATCTCTGCCCAGATGCATTTCTAGTATTACCAGTTATTGAACATAGTCTTCCCCAATAGATACACATCACAGATACTGAGCAGGTAGAAAGCAAAGTAGGTGTTGACTGTAGGTCAAGAGTTTGAACAAGGTTAAAATACAGGCTTGCATTGCTTGCATGTTCATTTTGACAAATGAACAATGAATTAAATGTACAGGTTGTGTATGTGAGCATGTATCCTCATTTGCATGTAATACACTGGGTAATTCTGTGAACGTTAAGGCCCTGCAAACTTCTTTTCTCCACCAGCTTCTTATAGTGTGCCCCACTGTTGCATTTGGTTTACTGGAAGTCAAAGACTTCTGTGAGGAACAAAGGAATCCTACAACAGTGATTGCTTCCACCAGGTTCTAAATATAGTTCATTGTATGAAGCCTCCATCATGAAACATGTGGTAATTATTTATGGTCCTGGGTTTTCTAGCAAGAGTTATGGTTCTGGTTCTGCTTAGTGTTTTAGCAGTCAAAGCTAACCATTACAACAACATTGTAGACTATAAGACACAATGTTTATGTATGCACTAATACTTGCATGCTCTTCCACAAACATCCTGACTTTTATTTGACACACAAGTGTGAGTGAACGAGTGGACACTGGTGACTCAAAAACTGGGGAGTACAAGAGGAAAACCCAATCTAGTGCCATGTACATATAAATATATTGTATGTACATGTATATACTGTATATACATGTATGTTTCAATTCTTTACTCTGTATTATAGGCAATATATTAATGTTCTGTGGTAAGTCATATCTGACCATAAGATATGTACAAGCTCTGAACATATGTGATGACCAAGAATGTGTATCATTCTTAAATAAAACATAACAGGAAGGTCAACTCCCCCACAAGGCCAAATGCCTTTATTTAACTGTAATTGCAGAGCATTTCTAACATCTCCAGTCGAGGAAATTGCAGATTTTGCCTCTTTCTTGGTTCCTGCTTCTTAAGAACCTGGCCGCTGACTCACCAAGCATGCTCAGAACTTGGATTGGTGTAATGGGGGAATTAACAAGAATGTGCAACAATTACTCTGCTAAACCAGTCTCTCAGTTTGCTGTGTACACACAGGGAGCTGGATGAGGGTAGGTTTATGTAACAGGTCAACAAATTCAACATTGACAGTAGAAAAGCTGATGACATGATACATTATGGTACTTATGTACTCACCTTGAAAAAGAAAAATCCAATTAAGTTGAAGATTAAACGAACAATCAAAGGATAGTGCCTCAACACTTCTGTCATGACAATACCAGGGTGGACAGAGTTTGCGGTGACTCCTGTACAGACATATTTAAAGACACACATATATTCAGAACACAGAGAGAAAGAGAGAGTGGCAGAGAGCAGTAAAGATAAACTGGAAGTAAGGCTGGTCAGTGACTCAGCAACAAGTCTTGCCATTTATGGTCTTTTGATTTAGCTGGAAAAGAAGCTTGTGTGCCCACATCTGTGCTCTTTATGGAGATTTCATTTCTCAGAGTAATGCACTGTTTTTTCCAACAGAATATACATGGGGTGTGACCAAACTACCAAGAATTCAACTAAGCTGGAGATGCATAAACAAACTTGTGCTTGGTAACAAACAGTGTAAGTAGCAGTGGTGCTATGGGAAAGGGACATAAGCAAAACATTCAGTATATGAAAATAACTCCTTATCCAACAGGAAAGACCATGGATTAGCTATGCTAGTGAGTGATAATCATAATCATCTTAAATTAAGCATACCTGTTCCCTCCAGTCTGCGTGCTAGCTCATTGGTGCAGATGACATTGTGGAGCTTAGTGTGGTTGTAGACTTTATCCATGTAATAAGTGAGGTTCTCCCCATGAAAATGAGAGAAGTCCACATGACCTTTCTTATGGTTGACTGAGCTAAGGTTGACAATACGTGCTGGTGCTGAACGCTTTATCAAGTCTGGAACAAAAAAAATGCAAATGGAAGAAAAAAGAGGGAGAGACTTAATAATCGGAAATTGACTTAGTGTTACATCATCCACTCTTTGAGGAATTGCCAATTTGTGATTACTAACAGCGTACCAATAAACAGGAAACGTGCAAGAATGTTCTCTGGCAATATTGCAGTTAGATAGTATACACCTTAACCATTAGACTGCCAGGATATCCTGTAATCAGCATTTAACACAATATAATTGCTGTAGTAAAAAACTGACCATATTTTCTTACCCAGCAACAGGTTTGTGAGGAGAAATGGTCCCAGATGATTGGTGGCAAAAGAAACTTCCAACCCATCTTTGGTTATACCCCTGGGTAAACCTAATTGAAGAATTTAAAACAATTGTGTTATACAAGTGAGGTAGTACAGACACATTTGTACTTCTATACTTATGAGTAATTAACTAACTTAGGTCACTGTCCCATAACTAATTCTAACCTCAACCATAAAACTGAATCCTAACCCACAAGCTGCCCTGACTGGCCAAATGTCCTCATTCCACCTCATACATTCAGACTCTTGTTTTGTCACTTTGGAGGACATTGTGTTGACTTATTAACTTTACACATTAACAAATTAAAGGCCATCAGGGAGGTTTGCGATCCCTGTGACTGTTTTGAAACTATATCTGTGTTGAATTACTCAACTGACAAACAGCATTGGATATCAGTTTGCCCAACTCTCATCTGTTGTTGTTTAAAGGTTCAGAGACTGCAATGTGCAGATCTCCTGCTGTGGATGTGGATGTTTCACCTGATACTCCAGCATTGTTGACAAGAATATGAAGCGCTTTCTCTTCTTCGAGAATCCTTGCAGCAAATTCTCTGACTGAGTCCAGAGACGAAAGGTCTACCAAACGCAAGTGGACATCAGAATTTCCTGTTTTTTCTCGGATTTCCTCAAGTGCTGCTGTCCCCCGGGGCTCGCTTCGACAGGCCAGGATAACACGGGCCCCGCGACGTGCAAAGTCCAGTGCAATGAACTTCCCGATCCCTGAAAGAGTGGAAAAGAGCACAAATGAGTCTGCAGTAGAAAAAATGTCCTTTAAGCAGATAACAATCAACAACTGGCTTTTTGAACTGGGAAAAATACAAATGCATCGAAGCCAGTCGATGTTAATACACTGAATGATTCTACTGGGTGTGCTACGGGAAATCAGAGTGACCATCTCCCCTTGTTCCATGAGTGAAAATATATTTGTTTATGATTTTTAAAGAGGGTAGATTTGGCTGACTGTTTGTCTACACTGTCTCAGAAAACCTGGCACATCACAACGCGACAGAGGTCAATGTCCTAGTTTTATATCTCATAATCTCTCTCTGTGGGATTTGAATGTTCCCGACATGTTTGTGATGATTTGTTGGTTTCCAGAAACATGCAGCTGTTGCATGTGAGATATGTTTGATGTAATAAAGACATGCTTAATAAACAGTTATAAAGTGGTATGTAGTGCCTTTGGAAAATGCTCATGATGAAGTAATCTCTCCATTAAAATCCAAGGCCATCTGAAACTGTGCCATCCATTATATTCATTTATTTATTTTACATACATTTATAAAGGGTAAGTTTGCAATAATAATGATTATTATTATAATAAAAAATAGAAAAGCATGCTACATTTAAGCAGCCACGGTGCACCTGCTAATTTGACTGAGCAGCAACTTTATTGTTATTTACATTATTATGTAATGTTTGTGATTTTTCAGTTTTTTGCTTGATGTAGGAACATTTAAAGTTGATACCAGATGTGGGCTTGAAGGGGATACAGCTGTTTGTGGGTGACAGTTATAATCCTTTTTTGCACAAGAAACACATGGGATGTTTAGCTGTTAGGAAAGGACTTTAACCTCGTGCTTGTTAAACCCTGCCAGTGAAATTTATATGTAGCAGGTGGAAAGAATCTGCTGAAAAAACATGTGTCATTGAGTTGACACATTGCTGTCCACTTCTTTCCCTGACCAACAGTAGCACTACTATTGGTGACAAATATTTCAGTATTACATACAGATAGAAATGGACATTCATTAGGGGAGAATACTCAATAAGTTTAATTTTAAAACACAGTTACAAGCAGGCAGAGAGAAACTACTGAGTCTAGTATATGCTTTAAGTGGCACTGTAAATAATTATTAATTACAACATTGACAGTTAAAGCACCCTTTATTAGTTTGGTAATGTCACAGAGCTCATTTGGACACGTTGGTCCAGAGTTCAAGAGCAGTAAAGGTGAGATATCAGGCATATCAGGCACTGTTAAGACATAGGCTTTGTAGATCATTAAATATCAGGGGATATTATGTATTTTAGTCAGGGACTGTCAGCTGATCTTATCATTTACAACACACCAGTGGGCAGATGTGTAACCAGTACTGAAATATCCTTCTCAAGTAGAAGTACTACTTGATTGACATGGCACTCAAGTAAAAGTAGTAGTAGTTTTTACTCGTCTAGGTTCCCTTACACATGCATCCCATACAATGAAATGAAAATAGAGGAGATGTGTGTTAAATGTTTAGTTATTGCTCTACCTCCTTTAGTAATAAGGGTAGGGCTAGGTGATATGACCACAATCTCATATCCCCATATCTCAATATAGCACATTTTAATTCACTGAATAAATATTTGGTCTGTGTCAATTCATTTTAAAAGGTAAATTAGAGCTAGATGTTTCAGTCATTTGAATGACAATCAGATGTTAGTCTGGGAGGTACTATTTTATTTAAAGAAGAGGAATCTAGATCTTCACTATAAAAGTCTGAGCTTCCAAGCAGGGAGGTGTATCTTGGCTCCAAAAAAATTTATAAAGAATTTGGACTCCACCAATTATCTGACTATCAGACAGATTGTGTTCAAATGGAAGGCATCCAACACCATATCCTTGCTGGGATAAGTCGAACGGATAAAGGTTACATGGGGGAGACATGTAATAGTCTAGGATTTTTTTTAGCAAACCAAAGCCCTTTCTTTCAGTTGCCAGAGAATAGAGAAAAATAAAAGTATCTTAATATTAAAACTAGTCATAGAGGAGATCGTATTCCTTGGAACAGCGAGAACTTTGATTTGATTATACTGGACAACTGTTTTTGGTTAAAGCCCATTGTGTAGAACTGATATACTGATAAAATGTTAAGCAGCTGCATTAAGCTCTGATGGCAAACTTTTGTGAGAAAGAAAAAGAGATAGAAACTCACATTGGCCTGCAACACCATCTGCCAAAGAGTTTTTTTCATTGTTGTTGTTGTTCTTTTTTTTTTTTTTTAAACATACCATTACTCTATAAGTATCTCTGAAACAATTCAGCTGTGTTGATACTAGAGGTGAAGATAATGTTTGTAGTCTGTAAATGATGCTCAGCTGTGTCAAAGGCTTTTGCTTACTCTGAGAATATGGTGGCAAAGTGTTTCTCATTGGTATTCATATATAAATCATTTGAAACTAAAATTACACCTGAGATGATGCTATGTTCAGGTTGATGTGAACTTAGAATTAAGTTTTCAGTGAGCAAAGCAGCTGAACATTACTGCAAACTGTACCTTTATGCAGAGAGATCCCATGAGTCAATTTGAGGGGGTATGAATACATATTATATGCTCCATGGTCACTGGTAATGGACATGTAGAAAGGATCAAAGTTGTCCTTGTCCATGAACTTTCAAACAAAACAGAAACCTAGAGTTGTATGGAGCCAGGACGCTGACTTCAATATTTGGCATTGAAAAAAGAATTACTAGTCGCTGGAATTTCCTATGTAACACTAAACAGATGTCTCATTCATAAATTGGAGACAAAGGACAAAGTCCAAACAGCAACATGTCACCATCACATCGACTTAAGCAGCAGAGATATTTGTACATAAAAGGTTTTTATTGAAAACAGTGTTTGTGGGTACTGAGTAACACATCTGTCATAACAGATGCGATCATGCGACCGATCAAGAATGATTAACACTGGCACTGGAAAAGGAAAGATTTTTGGTTTTTCATTATGAAAAGTCAAACACTTTATCAAATTGTCAGGATTATGTTAAAGTAGAGTTAAATGGTTATATTACAAAAAAATACATCTAAAAATATGTCTCGTGCTGTATAGCCTAAATAAAAAACTTAACATTGAAAACCCCCCCACCATGATTAGTTCGTATCTACTTCCTGCAGAGTTACAGTTTCACTTGTAATAACTGAACTCCAATATTTTTATAAGATAAGTGCAACAAAATGCAGTATTTCTGATATGTGTCATCATGACTGTATTATTAGCTTTAGGATATTTTTGTTTGATCTCAAATTGCATTTCACGTCAAATCCATCTTCTTCTTTTTTTTTTACGGAAAAACTTGAACCAGAACTTTAAAAGTGGATAAATAGAAGTTGCAGATATGGGTCATAAGTTTGTTCGTACAGGCTACCATATAGCATGATTGTCATATGAAAAACAAATGCCTTATTTCACATTGCACTATTCATCCTTGTTCCAACGACATTATTCCCTGAATCGTGCAGTTTGCCTGGTTTGTTGAGCTCCTGTGGTTTTCCTTTGATATATGTCTATGTGTTATTATGTCAAATAACCAATATTTCATGTGACAGAGGGGCGTTCACAGCGTTAATCATACAGACCGCAGTTATATCAATAGCCTACAGCCCTGCATTTAAAGACTAGATATAAGAATGACGCATAAACACTAACCTGTGTTGGCTCCTGTCACTATAGTGGTCTTTCCTTTCAGTTGCACGGTGCAGGCTTGTGGATCCCAGTTCCCTCTCCTTTGAATGCGCACAACCAGCGCAAGTAGCGCCGTGGAAACTGCCCAGATCGGGTGGTAAAGTATGTCCAACCAAGCCATCTCACTGCCAGAAAGAGACGACCAGTGCGCACCAGCTCTTATAGGTCTATCTAAAGTAGGTGTGTTGAGGGGTTGTGCTTTTCAGTAAGTCGCAACTTCTCTTCATAAAAACATCTGGCTTTACTATATTCCACAGTGCGCGTGCAGCTGTTAAAAAAAATCCAGCTCACTACGACTCATGATCCATGAAAGCACATTGAGTTGCCATTGTGGAAGAAAAACTGCCTTGCCTTGCCATGAGTCAGATCCTGCTATATATGCCACGGTACCATAGAGATAATTACTGGTATAAAACTTAAACCAATTTACAGAAACCAGCCAAGTGCCACGTATATGATCTCGTTCATCCAAATGTCAGAGGCAATTTTACAGCCATATCATAGTAATTCTCCAGCTCAGGGTTTAGTAACATACTGAAACTACTCTGTAGAGTGTCATGTACTTTCTCTGACTGTTTCTGTTGGCTTTGGCATTGCTCATGGTTTTATTGCTGCCACAGTATTTGTCTCAAAGACCTATCATGTTAAACCGTGTAGATTTTGCTATAAGCAACAGCAAATACAGTTATGCATAATAAATAATAAATGAGATGTGTCACTACTCTGTTTAGATAATACAGTTGTGCTTTGGTTTATATATATTGTCACATATTGCCACATTTTGCAGCATAGCCATGGAGGTAATGCAGTCGCTAAAGCTGACTTATCATATGGTATTTTTATTTCTACATCACATATCATTTTTCAAGTACATGTAAATTAGTAATCCTCAACATTATTCTGGCAAATTCTATGCATAATGGGCAGGTTGTTCTGGTTACTCATAGACCTGCATAAAAAGTTAGATGTCCTAAAACAGATTTTAAGGTAATGAACTGAAGAAAAGAGATCAGACATTCACATGCTCCAAAATCAATTCCTAGTCAACCATTTACCCTTTTTACAAATACAAAAGAAGAAAAAAAAAAGAAACAAACCAGCCATGACCTGGTCAGAGGCAAAAATGGGAAAAAGGGCAGTTGATCATTTGACCATACTGAATGTAGCTAATGACTTTACTGAAGTACAATTTAGTATTGTACAGTTCAATTTTAAATACTTAACACTTTTACTATTTGACAACTATCTGATTTTCAGATGACGATTTTACCTGCAAACATATTATATTATAAAATATGATGAAATACATTATAATAAGTAGGGAACATAATAAGTACTCAAATAGCTCCACCACAACAGGCTACAAGAAAAAACTGTTTAGATATGATTGCATTAGTAATCATGATCTCATTCTTATCATCATAATCTCACTTTAATACACTGAAAGCAACATTAACATGTTGCCCTTTTGGAGGCAGCACAACAAGCTCTAAAAGCTATTACCTTGTGAAGTTGATACAGTGGTATTAAACAACATTCGTTTGTGGCAAATGACAAATTTAGGTCCAATATTCATCAGACATCTACACATAGTCATTTGACTTTTGGTTGTTCATGTACAATATTGCTTTAAATCTACTCACAATAGAGTATGATCGTATATTCCTTGTTACTGCCATGTAGGTCAGTCAAAAGTGCATTGCAGTAATCAGCTTTAGATGTTATCTAGTCTTTGGATTTCACACCTGTTATTGATTACATGGGACAGACCTCAGTCATATTGTGCAAAGGAAAAAAAAGAAGTGAGATTTGGAAGTTCATGGAATTATTGGCACATTCTTATCTGCATGGCTATTTGTGCAACCATTAAAATGAATGGAGACATCATTTGAAAATGTCCTGTCTGGCTGGACCAACAAACAACATTTCAGTCTTTTTGGCATTCATATGCACAAAATGGATTTATTACATTCCAATTTCAAAATCTGGAAGGAGTTGTTACAGTATCATTGAACACCACGAGACATCTGCCTAGAGTTAACAAGAGTGTAGAGTCAGGGAAATTTGCATCTTTGGTGACTGAGTACAACCAAAAAAAAAAAAAAAAAAGTTTATAATTTAACCTTGAAGTCTAATGGATTTTGAGCCCTTTCTCTAAATAAGCATTGTGCAGCCTTTTGGCCACAAGGGGGCAAGACACACTAACAAGTGGTGCTAGTATTGAGCTGATGGTAGAAAAGTGATGCTTATCATTTTGTTTCAGTTGTACCTTCATCTGTTGAATGTCTTACTTTGATCATTGTGCCAATTCAACTTGTGCATTATTGTTACAGTTAACAGACAAAAATCTATTAATACAACTTTAATGGTATTGATGAATCGCAGTTGATTTGACGGTCAGCAGTTTTGCGATCATGTCAAATTCATGGTATAGTTCTTTGACTTGTAAGTGGCAAAGAACAATGAAGCAATGAGAATTTATTGTCAGATGTTTTACTTTATTCATCAGTTTATTTGGATTGTTACCTATATTTCATTTTCATTTCATGATGATGTATTGGAGTGATTCTGCTGTGGTGATTTTTGGATTCAGGTCAAGAACGAGCCAATACGAGATCTTGATCTTGTATGGAGTAAAAACATGTGGTGCACTAACCTGATCTGTGAGATGAAAGATTGAAGTCTTCTGAACCTCAGAATGCACACATGACTGCAGCTAGGTGTGGTAAGGTATGCTCTGTTGTACCACACATCCAATTTGTGAGATCAAAGATGTGAAATCAAAGATGTGAAAGTAGTCAGAGCTTAAAACACTGCTGCTCTCAAATATGTGTTTTTCTTTTTTTTCCTTCTCTTGGATGTTTGAGCTGTGCAGAGTGATGTATGTGCAGACTGTTTTCACATTCAACTGCTGAAGAAAGTTTATCTCAGCTCATCTTATATCAGAGCGCACATACAAGCAGGTTTGGGGCATCGCAGCACATTTTTTATTTGACAAAGTACATCCATAAGTATACAAAATGAAATGACTGTTTCTAGCAGCTCAATGTTTTTGTGTAAAACTTTTTCAAACTGAATTTTTTCAAGAAGAGTATATACATTAGACACAGACTGAAACATTACATGCTGTTCTGAAAAAGACTGCAAATTAAAAAAACCACACAAGGTAGTTAATTCACAGATTCACTGATTTGATAAAAAATAATTAGTATGGACACAAACTCACAATACAGCTATAGACAACCAAATACAGAAACCTAAATGAGTTCAAATACAAATGAACTACTTTGTAACCTAAAGTTTTAGTTGTACTTAGTTGCTTTTTGTATCAGCCACAAACAGCGGTCTTAATTTCGAAAGCAAGCCAAGTGTCCAGACGTCTCTCTAACCCTCTTTTGGTTTTAAAGGCTCATCTGTCAAGTGATATTGACAAGTCATTTTCCAAGACCAGAGCTCTGCAAAATCACTTGTTTTTTTAAGATAAGATGAGATAAGTTATTCCTTTATTAGTCCTCCACAATGGGGAAATCTGCAGTATTATAGCAGCAAGTGGACAGTAAAATAAGAGAGCACCAATAAGAATTACAACAATAGTAGACTATATAATTATAATAAAAAAATAATAATTATGACATTATTTACATTATTTACAGCACAACAGTGATATTGGTATTGAGTGGTAATGTACCACAGATGATATTGTTATTGCACAAAGTGAAGAAAATTCTATATAGTTGAAATTAAATTCAACTGTGCAATAAGGTCTTTACTCATAAATTGATGCATTGGAAAGTTTGTAAGTACACCAGGAGTTTATTAAAATAACACTTATCTGATGGCTTTTACTCTGTTGCTACTGCTAAAGCTGCAAACATCGTTGAAATCTCACGTGATCCCTATTTGTACTACTGTAGAAGTTTGATAACAATCTAGGCATTATTAGTGGGGTAATTTACCAGATACACTGTTGGTTCCATTAGCGCCTGTACTAAGCAATTCGGCTGATGGCTCTAACTCCACCTATTTGCAACCAAATTTTAAAAAAGGGCTGAGGAGGTGTTTAGATAGACGTTATGATGCATATGAAACTAGGTCAAAATTATGCCGAACCATCACTTTAAGAGTAAGAAATGTGAAAACGGCAACATTTCAAATAATCTCTACACAGTCACATGAATGGGTTTACAAATTGATTTATGTGATACGGAAGAGCATTTGACTTTAAGAGCTCAAGGAGAATGTATTGCACCAATAACTGATAAAATCATCCACATATCTCAAACTGAACCTCACATGTGGTGGGGTTGGGGGCTCTGTGTTTAAAATACATTCTTTAAAAATGTGCATTCATGAAAACAAACAGCTGAATTGAAAATCATGTTTAACCTTTTTTTAATGAGATATAGGGGAGAATGAAAACTTATATAGGGTTAGCCATTTTCATTATTGGCCAAGTAATCTCAGCAAAGCTATTGGAGGATGTGTCTAACTGTGTGTGTGTGTGTGTATGTGTGTGTGTGTTTGAGCATATCCAGGAGGAGGGGCGGGGGTTGGGTCAAGGCTATAAAATGTGGCCAAATCCCAGTGAGTATGTGTGACACACACAGAAAGAGAGAGAGAGAGAGAGAGTGAGACAAACACACACACACACATAGAGAAAGAGAGAAGTGAGAAAAGGGAAAGGAAATAGCCAGAAAGAGACTTGTTTGTGGACTATGAGAGGCACCTCATAAATTCTTTAAGGCAGTCTGGACTTGAGCCTCACTTTTGTTAAATTAAAAAATAAAGTCAACAAAAACAAAAGGAGCCAAAAAGAGAGAGAGGGGCCACAAGGAGAAGAAATGAAGGACTTGGTGCAGTCCGTAGACATGGGTGTCTCTCAGTGGAAAGGAGTCAATGTAACTCGATCCAAAGGCTGGCTAAAGAATGAATTTGTTCGGGTGGGACTTGCTGAACTTCTTTGCACATATATCATGATGGTAAGAAAAATTTTATTATAAAACATGTCTGAAGAGAAATATGCTTTTAATATTAAGCCGATATATAATGCTGCTATATTCATAATTCTGATGACAAGTTCAGTTTTCTTTTACAAGCTTTTTCTGTTTTGACATGCTTATCTGAAAGAACCATATGCCATTAATTATTAATGTCATGCTGCTGACCCTGATAACATACCCCTGCTTCCAAACACACACACACACACACACACACACACACACACACACTGCTAGTGTTTTATAGTCACATGGCAGGGGTCACAGGAGGTGATTGGTGGGTTCAAGTGGGCGAACCAGGAAATCTACCAGTGGAATGGGCAGGCAGTGGGCCTCATGGAAAAGATTTCAAAAGTCACATGTTATCAGTCAGCTGTAAATCCTATACTTAGATCCCTAGAAGACATCATACACACACACGCGCGCGCGCACACACACACACGCACACACACACACACACACAGACTGAATAAATGCTGAATAATGTGTGTGACCAAAGCTTTTATATTTGGGAGTCACACTCACTATTCAGATGAACTTTTGTTTCACTAACTTCCTGTTTCCTGCCGTTTCTCAGTGTCAGCATTATGCATCAGCCCCACATGTCTTGTTATTCACAAAGCGTTGGTCACTGAGTTCAAAGTGAAATAAAGACTAGAAAAAAATTCTTCAACTCAGCATATTTTACACTTCTATATAAAATACCATTGTTTGAATTTTCACCCAAACACTGGGTTATGTAAGCAACCAAAAACATGAAGTGTAATGTTTTATGTTTTATCTGACATGTTGTTTGTTTTTATACTTTGCTCCTGATGAACTTGGTCGTTTGATTGACACACTTGGATATAAGATTTAACACAAATCATTAGTTAAATGTTTTACCTGTTCATTACTCGTTTACTCGTTTATCTGTTGGAAAATAAGACTGTACGTTTTCTTTTATAATTGTCTTGTCTTTAATTGTCTATGACCCCTACTTACTAATGTTTGGATGTTTCTTTGTATCCAGGTGTTTGGGCTGGGGTCTGTAGCCCAGGTAGTGACAGGGCAGGGAGCGTTTGGAGAGTACCTCAGCATCAACCTGGGCTTTGGACTGGGTGTTGCTTTGGGGGTTCATGTTGGAGGGAAGGTCTCAGGTATGAGAACTGACCATTAATAACCCCACCATTAAGAGTCCTCAAAGGTCATTACAGTCATCGTGTTGCTTACATATTTCCCATGCTTTTCTCACTCTATCAGGAGCTCATATGAACGGAGCAGTGTCATTCACAATGTGCGCATTTGGCCGCCTTGCATGGAAAATGCTGCCCCTCTATGTCTTTGCACAGCTTTTGGGGTCCTTTCTGGCAGCGGGGACAATTTATGGTGTATACTACGGTGAGGGCACACTTGACACTGACTTTCTATATTTTGTTAATTTTTCCATTTGGAATATTGTACATTTACTTATTATTGACCCAACTATATATCACAGATAAAGCTTTATTTGTTGTCAATATTATTTCCATTTGCAGATGCCATATATGATTATTGTGGAGGAAATCTGACTGTAAATGGTGTACGGGCCACAGCTGGTATCTTTGCCACCTATCCAGCACCATATCTCTCCTTGCTGGGTGGATTCATTGACCAGGTAGACTGACGGATTAAAGGATTACAGCTACAAATCACTATCATCTGACACATTCTTTGCACTTACCCTTTCCTTTGTTGTGTTGTTTTACATACAGCTATCTTGACATTTTGTTGTGATGTGTGTGCTGTGTGTGTGTGTGCCAGGTGTTTGGCACAGCTATGCTGCTGCTGTGTCTGATTGCACTGTCCGACCAGAGGAACAAACCGGCCGCAGCAGGCAGTGAGCCTGTCACAGTGGGTCTCCTGGTGCTGCTCATTGGCATTTCTCTAGGCAGCAACAGTGGCTACGCTATCAACCCGACCAGAGACATCGCACCCAGAGTCTTCACTGCCATCGCAGGCTGGGGGCCTGATGTGTTCAGGTACACATTATTGGTAGTTGGGGGAGGATTTACTTTACTTGTAAATTATTGAATCATCTGTGTACTTTTACCACAAATAGTTGTTTATGGACAATACAAAAGAAAAATGCTTTATCTAAATACATGAATAAATATTTACTAATATAACTTTTCGTGGTTCTTTTTCTCTTTTCTGTGCAGGGCTGGCAATGGGTGGTGGTGGGTGCCTCTAGTTGCCCCCCCTATTGGAGGTGTACTGGGTGCAGGGTTATACAAGGCCTTAGTGGAACTGCACCACCCTCTCCTCCCTGAACAGGATGAAGGGGAGATGGAGGAGCTGAAAGAGGAGACTGTCCCTCTGGAAAAACAGAAAAACATCTGTGCTGATGTGTGTGTATGAGATCATCACCTCTCTGTGTAGCTTGTAAAGCTTCGTTGATATTTGTGTGCAGCTGAAACATTCCACGATGAAGAAGGATTTTAAAAAATAGAGCAAAAACACATTTCTAAAATGAGGGATGGCAGGACCTTCATAAAAAACAGAGCATGACTCAAAGAGGTTTTGGATATACCAAGCAATTTTAAAATGAAGAGTCTGTTTTACTTAATTAATTTCATCATTAATCTTAGTTACTCAACTAAATTTCATGTAATTGAGAGTGACTGCAATACACATAAAATATACACTATTCGACCTATGGCACATTCTGTGTAAAAGATTGAAAAGTAAAGTAGAGCTGTTTTTATGCTTGGAAGGTAAAGAAACTGCACGCACTTATGTTTTATGTTTATATCATTGAGACAGCAGCTGATATAACCTCGGAAGACAGAATAAGTTTCATTATTATAACAGTCAATGAAGGCCCACTTACACAAGCTTAGAAAGTACAGTGAAGATAAAAAAGAGCCCCTATACATTGCATTTATATATCTTTTTAAAAAAGAAACCATAGGAGTTGGCTCCTCACTGCTGTTGATGGCAGCAGCACATCCAAACATAATATACATGCTCATCTCATGCTCATATACTACAGCACACAGCAGCCTGGAGCCAAAAAAGTATATATGAATCTTAATGCTGGAGCTCTAAAACAAACAACTAAGCAAAGATGTCTTATCAAATCTGCTTAGTCACATGCTTCTGGCATCAGGTGCTCAAACTGAATACATATTATATGTCATATCCATTAATGTGAAATCATAAGAGAGGATTTAATTACAGGAAGGCTCAGTAGGCCTATTTTTTTGTTTACATAGAAGCACAGTATCATTGAGGCACTGCAGTGACACAATGGCCAGTGAGTGCCAGATTACTGAAGCCTCAATGATGGTAGATTACAGTTATTGATAATGTAACATGGAGTAAGGTATTTTTAGGGTAAATTTGCATACACTTGACGCACTAAGTCTGTCCAGTGCATATGTCTGCTGAAGCTCTGTATCTCGTCTCACAATAACAGCAATTTTCAGTGAATCGTGTGATTCATAAAAGCACCTTTACTTTCAAAATGGAACCAACACAGTATTATTTTCCTGTTTCCTTCAATTTTGCAGTCACATAAACATAAAGGGATATGTTATTTACTTATTTTCAAACTTAACTTATAATTGTATATATTAATGTTGTATAATACATCCAAAAATGAAATATTTACAACAGCAAACAAAGCCTACTGATATGACTAGAGTGCCAAAAGAGTCCTCACTGGTTACAGTGGTGGTACAATTTGCTATTATGTGTTAGTATTGTTTGTGCAATGGCAGCAGCCAGTGATTCTTTGTTGGCTGCTTTATATGTTTACCAGAAGGTGTCACTACTGAACAGTGTTAAATAAGGTTACAAAGGACGTATCTATTGGTGATGTATTTGGCGTAAGCCATGTTGGTCATATAGACAGTAAAGCTGGTTGAAATGTCTTCCTCGGATAGGAACCTTTTCACCGCTTTGGCCCATTGTGTCTTCCTGTGTTGCCTTGGCTCTTGGCAGTGTTCCCCAAGTTGCACTGTGCTGACTGCTTCTTCTTGGGAGCGGGTACCTTAACTTTGCCTTTAAAGGCCCTGGTAGGATCCAGCTTGTTGAGATAGGAATCTCCAGCAGGGTCAGCCAGGCTGAGCTCACTCCTAAAGGTCAGCGGCTGGTACAGCGATGCCCACTGCTGTAGAGGGAACAGGTAGTAGATCGTTTACATCGCTGTTTATAGTTATTATACAATGTTCATTAGAAAACAGTGAGGACACTACAGAGAAATTACAAAAACCCCACTACTTCCTTTGGTAAATATTCAAGCGATGCATTTTACATTCTCAGGAACTTTAGCATACAGTGAAGAAAAGTAAAAAAAAATAGAAAGATGGTGAGGGCTAACAGACTTGTCTGCAACTGTCATATCTTTGATATTAAAAGATAAAAAAATGTATGCATTGTTTCATCATATTCATCATATGTTGTTTCATCTTGTTTAAGTGTAAATCAGCCAACATTGTAATATACTGTGAAGGGAATTAATAAAATGTATTTTATATACCTACAATTACCTCAAGTGGTGTTATTAAGTATTATAGATGCCATTTAGACTACAAAACATGTGGTCTTTGAAAGAGTAATTAGACACTCAGATGTTTGCTACCTTGGCCTGAGGGCTGGGGCCATATGGGGTAAAGGAATACTGCCACTCAGGCAGACCCAGGTGGGTGATCATCAGTCGGTAGTAGGAGGTGAAGGTTGCCGTCAGAAAATGCCAGCACAGCGAGCGGTCGAGGAACCAAATATCACTCTGCTGGGCTACCACACCTGGAAAATACAAAGACTAACATCTAGTGATACAAGAATTTAAATGATAAAATAAACTAGTTTGAGAGAAATTGCTGACATGAGAAACGTAAGGAATATAAAGAGATCACCTGGAGTGCAGTTTTTGTAAACCAGACACACCTTGCCATTCCCACCACAAGAATCCAACTCGAAGATGCGGCTCCGGGAATCAAAATGGGGTGCAGCAGGAGCATGCTCCGACCCTGCCAGATATTGCATTAATGAATCTTGAATAAATATTTACTTTCCAATCACCATTTCATTCATTAGCCTGCTTTCTGCACAACTGAGCACACGTAAACAGACTTGATCAAACTTGACACACTGTAATTGTTAGAGTTAGGCCCACATAAGGATCTGACAGATGAGTTTTACCATGTTCTGTGCTGCTCTCCTCCCAGTCCAGGTCAGCCAGTGAAGGTGCATTGGGTAGGGAAAAAAGTGGGACTGGTTGGAGCAGTGGACACAGCCTGGCCACACTGTTGATCATCATGCATCCTAAGGGAACACACTCATCTGTAACAGAAACACACACAGGCACACCCATACAGTTATTATAATTGTGTTGGACTTGCTGAATTATTTTGCACATATATCATGATGGTAAGCATGTTCAAAGAGATATGCTTTATAATATTAAGCTGCATTTGCATTGGCAATGTGTCATATAACTGTAACAGTATCCTTTAATTGCTGATTTTAAAAGAACAAATCTCAGGGATTTACTATACATGTATTATATTAAATAAAGATTTGACATTATAGAGGTCATCTACCGTCCAGTTTAACGTTCCAGGTTAGTGTAAACCCGTCAGTGGTCAGGTAGAAATCTCGCAGGTCCTCTGGCAAAATACAAGTGTTTTTCTGGGGGAGAAATACAGCTGGTTTATTATACATGTGACAAGAGTGCACCGACCATAGACTGTAGGCACAGACCAGACTTTTTGGTATGGTGTATTTTTTTCCACCTGCTCCCATGACAGCAAGCTCCTCTTCTCTGCAGGTTCCCTCTCTGCGAACCGCACGTCGACCACACCAGGCATGTTCTCTGACACAACAGGGACAAATTAATGACATTTATTAAAGCCCAGTTGCCATTATTAAGGCGTCAGCCTGTTTGCTAGCTAACCTGCACGTTAACATTATTGCTAGTTTCAGAGCGAAGGCACACATAATACACACCCAGTATTCGAGGAATGCCAAGCGTCAGTCTCTCAGCAACACCTTTAAACGCTAAGCTGTCTTTTGTCTCTTCCATTTCTCAGACCGTAAGTTTATATACGACACCCTGAAAGCATCCTTCCCCAGTCCTGTATCGTTTACCTCTCTCGAAATTGCTCTGCTGGACACAAACCAATAGAAAGCCGTCTTTCTACAGAAAAGCCAATCAACACTTCAGTTGTAACAGGAAGGCGGGACTAAGCGTCCTTAGCAACGCTTGGCTCCCTGGAAAGGGTGGCGGTTGTTTCAACATGGCGGCAGCTTCAACAAGAAGTGGAAATTCGGGGATATTTTGGATGAATGGTGGTATGCTTACTTTTCCCAAACGACTTCGGCGTCCTTGTCCTGCCTATGTGTACATATATAATATATGAAGAAGCGAATCCCTTTGAAAGAGTACCATAGATGCTACTTCTGTGTCAGTTTTGGAAAGTTTTTACTTTTGGGGGAAGTGAGATGGCTAACTAGTTAACGCTAGCTAACTACGTGTTGCATGGACGTCAATTTAATGCTAACGCTGTCTCTTTAAAGTTACGTGAACGTTTAGATATCGAAACTTGGGGGCAATAGTATTATTGCTGGCTATCATCACATATGTTGTTTGTGTGTTTTTTATTCTTTTATTTTGCCAATGAGCTCATCATAACACAAGGGCCATCTGCAGTTAACAGATAGCTAACTTTTTGTTTTTTGTGCGACTTGAATGTAACTGTTTTCTCAGAAATGGCAAGTGGACAAATTATTTATCTGACAGTAAGCGTTAGCCTCGCTAGCTTTCTATCCTTATGATTCAAAGTGCCTGTCTTCCCTTTCCTGTTCACACAGTATCCGATGAGGAACAGCCCTTGGCGTTTGTTCCCGGTGAGTCTCAGTGGCATTGGTTGAACTATTTTGGTCACAGTCTCAGATTATTTGATGTAATTTATATCCACACTGCATCCTCGTCTTCCCTCTCTGTTTCTCACAAACTGTCCCAGGAGTTGATGGAGTGATGAAATGTCAACCCCCTTTCAGTTTGGGACCAGGCAGCGCCAGTACTACAAGTAAAAAAAGCACCAAGATGCAAGCCAGGCGTAGCTCTGACTCCAAGAATGAGGCTGCACTAAAGAAAAATGGCAAGAAACAGGGCCACTTACACAGCGATCACTCAGGAGCTTACACCAAGGAAAAAGTGTCAGTCCATCCCAGTGCTGATATAGCCACGGAGCACACCCTTCCCCAGGCCTCTGGTACTTTTCTCCCCTTGTCACAGGTAAACCAGAATATGATATATATTTAAAAGAAGGCATATGAATAATATTAATATTTTTACGAGTCCAGTAATGGTGTATTGAGGCTGTCAAGGCTTCAGCATTAGACCATGTTTATAATTTTCAACATTTGCTAACCATTCTTTGCACAGGTAATTTCTGAAACCAGCAGAGTCCAGAGCCAGGTGTGTTTGAAAGACCTCTGTCCTGAAGATAAGCGGCGCATTGCAAATCTTATTGAAGAACTAGCCAGGTAGCCCTCTTTATGTGACACTGAACTTTGAGAGTGTTCATATTAACATGCATGTTCACTATGAATGGAATTATTTAAAGCAACACCTGATTGCACTGTGTAATTTTGTACTCCTGTATCTTAGAATGCATAATGTGGACCAGCTATCCCTTAAGAGTGTTATTTCCTTTTCTCTAGAGTGAGTGAGGAGAAAGAAGAGTCAGTGCAGCGCCTGAAAGATGAACAGGGCCATTTTGAATGCAAGATCCAACAGCTGGAGCAGCAGAATGTGGTCATAGCACAGGAAAGAGAGAGTATCCTTTTAAAAAATAACCAACCAAACAAAAACACAATAGTGAGTGAGACTCTTTCTGGAGTGGTGGGTGAAGTGATTTGTTGTGTTTTTTTGTTTTTTTTAGTAGACAATAGGGTAAGGTGGATGGTAGGACTGGTTTGTAGATGAGTAGTGAATGAAACTGTTCTGTTGAGTGGTAAGGGCTAAAACGAAGCGTCTTCAGTGGAGTTTGATATTGTGAATGGTGTCAAATGTGCCTCACTGCATCATGATTGCGCTTTGCATGATTGCTTAACACATTAAGGAGATTGCAAAATGTTGCACTGTTACACTTATGAGGAAACCAGAGATCAAGTTATGATGGTTTTATCAATTTGGAAAATGTATTGCTAAGATGTTTCCATGTTGTATGCTAAATTTTTATGATATGATGCACTTAGCAACAAATTTGGAAATAGGAATGATGGTGCAACAGTAGAGTATGGTGGTGCAGTGGCATTATTCCATGCCTTAAAGGAGAACCCATTGATTTTACAGATCAAAGTCTGTTTACAGGTCATGAGCAGTACTACTGCATATATGAAAAAAGTCATATGAAGCCTTTCGTGGCTATAAAGGGAGCTGCATGAAGTCTAATAAATGGCCTTAAGTGATGTCACTTGAGGAAGTGTCAGTTGGAGGTGAAGACTACAAGATTGAAAATGAAAAGATGTGGGGGTGTGGAGCTCTGTGATCTGTTCCATATGGTTAGCAGCTTGAGGCTATATTAGCCCATACTAGCATAACAGACCGAGATCTCTGACTGAAATGTCTGTGGTTGAGCTGGGTTTTGACAACAATGAAGAATGCTCATAATCAAAAATTAAGATATCTCTGGTTCTGCTGCAGCGATTTGGATCAAAAATGGTCCATTGTGAGTCCAACAATGTTATAGGAAGGCACTGCTAAATAGTTGTAGTATTTTAAAAAATAAACCACTAGAGGAAAAATGCTGTCCGACCAGACAAAATGTCACAATCTGTGACAAAAAGGTATAATACTAAACAGCCCAAATGATTTCACTGCTTATTATAGCGCCAGACTAGAAGCAGGGGCTTATCATTAAAATCATCCATTTTAGTCTTTGGTTGGAATAGAAACCTGTTCCTGGCACTCTGTGGCACATGGTTGTCTCTCCCTGCAAGATCCTCTAAAGTACTATTTAAATGTTATATTGCAGGTTGTGCTGTATGTAGTATTCTACAGGAAGGTCTGCAGGGGGCAGTGTTGCCTTAGGTAAGGTCATGCACAGTCTACACATAAGACTCTTATATTTGATTCAAAAAGCAGAGAAATGGAGCAGATTCATTTATATTTTTTTGATGCCTGCTGCAGTTGTCTTTTGTAAGTGCTTATAGCTTATCCGCTGTTGTGTACAGAATCAATTTCATGGTTGGAGCCATGGCCAGAACCATCTAAATCATTTTATCATCCAAAGATGAATTTTGATATTTACTGAGAAGACTGCATTGTTTTCATTTACCATATTTGTGTAGCTCTCTCTTAATGAATGACTGTAGACTACTGTATAACTGTAGACTATCATTCATTTCCTCCTCTCAAAATGAGATCAGGTGGGCATCCAGCTCATTCGTGATTGTCTAGGAAGAGGTTAGTGCCAATAGAATGCTTTTTTTATGCATTGTACGACGCACTTACTGCCTTAATCTATCTACTGTTCTTAACAATTCCACTCAGGTCAAACCAGAACATAGCCAGCAGTTAATTTAGGTTAAAAACAGTGTGAAATATGAAGAGTAATTGACCGGGCTGGTAAATTGCACGATTGGCAACGGCGGCGGGGAAAATTAGGAAAGCACAACTCAATTAAAGGCACTTTGGCTTGGAGACTTGGCATTTACACCAAACTTCTAAACTCCATTAAAAAGGTATTTGAGAGGAAAAAGTGTTCAGATCCAAGCACCTCAGGGGGGATAACGCAGTCTTTTAAAGTGCGTGCAAGAGTCATGAAGGCTCTTCTCAGGCATGAGGTTCCAGCACTTCTCTGAAAGGTTAAGGAGACACCAAAGGCAAACACACTGAATGAGAGTCTTGTCAAGTCTAATTCCATTAGGCCTCAGCTTATCTTATCTAACCAAGATTCAGGGTTGTCAGGGGTATAAAGAATGTAGGGCTATACCTTAGCCCCAAGCCACCTAGGATGAGAGGGGGAAAGTATCCTTGATATTTTGGGTGTTCGGCTGACATTTGGAACTGACTGGCACACAGTATTGAATTTGTGGTTCAGAAAGGAAGGATGCCTTTTGTACTTCAAGGCATGTTGGCATGGGCAGAAGTCAAGGTGGCGTTACTAACAGGGTGCACCGTTCTACTCGCTGTATCCAGAATAAGGCACAGCAGGTGTTGCAACTAATGCCATTTATTGAGTTGAAACAATTGGAGGGAATCCTGCGGCCATGGAGAGAGGGGAATAACAGCCCTGTTAGGATATGTCATTGAAAAAATGCTTCATGTTGTGCTAGAAGATTGCCAGAGCTAAATCCATTTTTATCCTCCCACATTTGGATGTATGACATTTACAATGTGGAAATCTGGTTGTATCGAGTGTGCTTTTTGTGATAAGCATACATCAGAAGCTGGCTTTTGGAGAATCCTAAAATCATTGTTTTTATGGCAGATTAAGCCCCTAATATTCCTTGATGTCAACTTTGCAGTGATTGTCACGATCTGGTCATGGTGTTTATTTCTTTATTCTTGGAATGTTTAATGGGATGAAGTTATGTGCTGTTTATTAGGAGTGTGAAAACAAATTAATATCTAAAAGTTTTTTAGTTGAGACATGACCTACTGACTATCATTTACACAGATAAGAAATAAAGTGAATACTGTGCTTTTCACTGGCTTTTTTGTGAGCTCTCCATTCTGTAGCACTAAATTGGAGGAAAAAGTGTGTATTTATGAGGAAGTTGTTGAAAATATATAAACACTGAGCTGCTGGAGGCTAAAGTTTGGCCATGAAAGTAAATGCCATTCATTGAGTTAGTCTAAGGTTGATATTATTATTGACTGATTCAGTTGTACTGCTTAATTGAATGTAATGAAATCAAACTGAACCAATTGTGGGGTTAATGTGGAATTAATAATACATTACATTTTTGCTAAAATTATCAAGACTGAATCGAGTTGTTTTTGGATTAAGTTGGTACACTTACAGTCTGTAGTGTTTTTGGCTTTCTGCATTGTGAGGCTTGTGCATTGACATATTCTATACACGGATACACAGATGTCAAGTCTAATTGTTCAGCAAGTATAAACTTTTGGGCCTAATGAAACAGATGTTTAGTTGTGATCATGAAAATATAAATGGTTGTGGTTGGAATGGTATTTTGATTGTTAGCTGATTGGAGGAGTTAGTTATTGATTTATTGTGTGACTTGTACACGTGTCTCCCTTTCAGATTCAGTAGTATTGAAGCAGTTATGTAAACTGTCTTCCTCTATTAATTCCCCATCATTGCTTACTTACACACACATTCATACACATCAGTCTCCGCCCCCGACTCTCTCTCTCACATTCCTGCTCAGGCTCAATCTGTTTGGCACAGTGCGCTAAAGCAGGCTTTAAAATATTCCCCCCTCCTGTGCAAATTTGTTCCACCTTGAAGTGGATTTCATTATTTCATTTGAGCCTCGGCCTGACAGGGAAGTGAATCATTTTGACAGACCCTGTCTGAAGCCTCTTCAACCCAAGCCCTTGATTCTGAGTATTTTTGGAGCAGGGGGGAGGAGTAAGTCATTGTTGGCACTTTGCAGGTCTGATGTAAACTAGGGGCTTGCTGAGTACTTGGCCCCCATTGGCTGATGTCCAAGGCTCTGGAGGAAGCATGTTTAGTGTAGCATCAGGCAGAGAGGTGGAATCTTATCAGTGTTGCTCCACTCGGTTCAGATTACCTTGCGCTTGCTGTCCAGGGACTGCATCAGCCTGTCAACACATTAACACACGTTACCTTCATTTACGGCACTGGAGCACAGGGATGATACAGGCCTGTTGGTACTACAGCACAGCTAGACTTCATGTGTGTATTTTTGTTTGTTTCTTATTTTCGCCATACCCTTATATTTGTATTGGCTCTTTGTATCCAGTGTACTGTATGGTATATTTGTGTCTATCAGGAAACATTTGTTTTAGGCATGAGAAATCATGTGGAAATGGTGTTATATGCGAATGCAGTGAAATATGCGCAGCATGCATTTTTAAACTCAACACACAACTCTCTATCTTGAACTGAGGCAAGGTGTAGCTGTATAAGCATATTCAGTATCTCCCCTTCAAGACCCTTATTCATACTGCATAAATAGACCTCCCAGCATAGGTTTACATGATGTGATGTCCTTGTGATGTCCTTAAGCTTTCCATATAGAGCTACTCCCATGGACATTATCAGTGCAGCGGGAGAGGAGCCTTAGTTAGACGGAGGGTTCAATCAAAGTGTTTCCTCACATTTTCCCAATGTTTATGGAAGCTGCTGCATTGCATTTGTCTGGTGTCTGGTCCTCAATTCAAAGTCATCCCCGCTCTCTTTTCTTTCCCTCTGTTTCATTTCCACAGCCTGATTGAAGTCTTCTAACAACCAAAGTGTTTTCTTATGGAGTGTTCCGCCAACTATTCCTTCAATAAGACTCTACTTTGAACTTTGATTTTCTCTTAAAATGGAGGCCTTTTTTTTCAAACTGATGCTGAGAAACTCATCAGTTGGGGGAGCAGGGCCACCATCATAAAAAGATATGGCCTGGAGGAACACACTTTATGGTCAGCCTAGGTGGGAGTGTGTGTACTACTTGCTTTGTTGTAGTGTTTGTGTGTGTGGGCTGTTGCAGGTGGGGAATTTGTGCTCTCATGTCTCACTGTGTTTTGTGTGTGTGTGTGTGTGTGTATGTGTACTAGAAAGTCGGAGTCAGACTGAGGTTGAGTATTGAATGTGTGTAAGTGTGTCTGTGTGTAGTCGCCCCATTCTCATGCTCATTATCTTTGTATGTGCTGGTGTGGTGTGGTGCTGCCACTGTCATTAGTGGGCTCCTGAGGCGCAGCAGTAGTTCCGCTCCAGATTAGTTTTCTTGTGTCTGCCAGCGCTCTGTCTGGCAGATAGCCTGGCACGGCACTGCCCAGCTCAGCTCAACACAGCTTGGCCCGACCCAGATGAAGAAAACTCTGTGCCACAACAACTTTGATTTTTTGCTGGCCTCTTTTTCCTTCTCTCTTTTTAACTTTCCAGCCCTCTCTACTTCCCCGCTCCAATGTTTAATTGATTGCAGAAACTAGGGTTTAATTCAGATTGTCAATCTAAATCTATGTTTAATCTTTTTTTCATTGAAGTTAGATAGGAGAGCCTTTTCCTCACCAAAATGCCTCATCTGACAATAGAGCCACTGTTTCACTTTTAGTGAGTTCTGACTTTGAATGAATAAGAATTTCTTTAACTTTTTATTAAGAATGTTTAGGCGTGCATCTGTTTAAGTCACACACTTTCATGTGACCCAAAATCTACCTCGTCTCAGCTGAATCCAGAGGTGGATTTAAATGTTCTAGACTAGAGGTTGTGTTTAGTTTAGTTGTATAACTTTGTTAGATACTTAACCTTTGGTGCTCCAGGTCTGCAGCAGCAGTATAGAGAGTGCCAGGAGCTGCTTGGGCTTTACCAACAATACCTTTCTCAGCAACAGGCGAAGCTCAACCAGTCCATTTCCCAGCTCAGCCAGGGACCTGCCCACAGCAAGGTAAGGAATAAGCTAGTGTGTGTGTGGTAGATTGTACATACATGTGTTGTTGCAAGAACATCATGCTGTTTAACATGATGGCCATACTCCCAGGAGAGCCATATTCAGAGAATACCCCCTGTTTGCAATCTATCAGGCACTCAAGCACAAAAACATCTAGTGAAACCACATGTAATAGCACATTGTCCCATGGCCAAGTGCCATTATAATGCATAACAAATTATTATAGAGGTCCACTTCTGTCACTGGTTCGATATGACTACAACATACTGCAAACTCTCTCAAGGTGACACTTCAGAAGCAAAGACGCCTCTCTGTAGATAGAATAGATGACTTGGCCAACCTCATTGTCCCGCCCTGGCTCTGAATAATGTGTGTTTGCCTGCTCTCTGACCCTCAGCAAATTAGTCACAGTCTCTTCCCCAGTCAACTATAAGATGGGCTTTCCTCCTTATGTTTATCTCATAATGTTCCTGACCTTGGCTTACCTGCCAGTTATGCTCAGTTGAAAATTGTCCTCTTCATCTTGTGGCCACGGTCCAGTTTACAATTTTGAAGCGTGATTTGCATTTGTGCTGCTATGAAGCCCGACCCTACCCCAACACCATGTCTACACAAGGTGTGTAGTGAAAGCAGCAACTCGGCAGACTAGCAGCAGCAGCAGCTTTCGTGAGTGACTAAACAGGATGCGATTAGGCGCAGCACTGCTGTTTGCTTTTTAGGTGCCTAAAAAGCTGTTTTAGATTGCGATAACCCACATAAAGCGCAAGTGAAATGTGGGCTTTTATGGAACAGCTCTCCCAACTACCTGGGGAAAGCTTTTATTGCACAAAGCAACATGAGGAAATGAGGTTGGTGAGTGGCGGTTAATTCTAGCCCAGCTCTACATTAGCTTTTTAAAGAGCAGCCTAACATAATTTGCAGGGCTGGGCAATATATTGATATTATATCGATATTGTAATATGAGATTGGATATCGTCTTAGATTTTGGATATCATAATATCATGATATGTCATCAGAGTTGTCTTTTCTTGGTTTTAAAGGCGGCATTACACTGAAATATATAATTTTCTGAACTTACCAGACTGTTCTAGCTGTTCTATTATTTACCTTTTACCCACTTTGTCATTATATCCACATTACTGATGATTATTTATAAAAAAAAATTCATTATGTAAATATTTTTTGAAAGCATCAATTTCATCTACAATATTGTTGCAATATTGATATCAAGGTCTTTGGTCTAAAATATTGTGATATTTGATTTTACCCATATTGCCCAGACCTAATTAATTCTCTTTTTTGCTCCCTGTCCAGGTGCTCAGTAGTGAGGAAGCCCCCAGCAGAACTACTAGCAGTGCTAATGGTCCGCTCTTTGATGGCTCATACCTCAGCCTTGGTACTACGTGGGCGCCACAGCCTCAAGTGCACAGGAGTGGTGGTGGAAGAAGAGGAGCTGTACAAACTGTTTCCTCTCTTTCCTGTGATAGTGAGTTCAGTCCAGCTGACAGGCCAATCAATCAGCATAGGATTCAGAAAAGGGAGTGCAGGGAGTCACACTCCGAGTCCCGCCACAGATGTGAGCACTATCAAGGCAGCTGCCAAGACAGTGGCTACAGAATACAGAAACGGAGGAGTGATAATGACCATACTCTAGAGAATGGCCACCAGGACAACTTCAGCCAACATGAGTGTGAAAGGTACAGTGGTCAAGATAGTATATAATTATCACTTTCCTGGAGTTTCAGCTAAATTTAACACTTAAAGCGATGGTTTGGCATACTTTTGACCTAGCTTCATACGCTCCATTACATCTATCTGAACACCCCCTCAGCCCTTTTTTTAATTTGGTGGAGTTAGAGCCATCAGCCGAATTGCTTAGTACAGGCGCTAATGGAACTAAAAGTGTATCTCATAAATTACCCCACTAATAATGCCTGGATTGTTATCAAACTTTTACAGTAGTACAAATAGGGTCTTTACTCATAAATCGATGCATTGGAAAGTTTGTAAGTACACCAGGAGTTTATTAAAATAACACTTTTACTCTGCTGCTACTGATAAAGCTGTAAACATCGTCGAAATCTCGCGCGATCACTAAAATACTGTGTGGTCGTGCGAGATCCCGCACAGAGCACATCTATTGCCGGAAGAGACTAGTAGTAGTAGTAGTCGTAGTAGTAGTAGTAGTAGTAGTAGTGAAGACCCTATTTGTACTACTGTGGAGGATTGATAACAATCCAGGCATTATTAGTGGGGTAATTTACGAGATACACTTTCGGTTCCATTAGCGCCTGTACTAAGCAATTCGGCTCATAGCTCTAACTCCACCAATTTGCGACCAAATTAAAAAAAAGGGGCTGAGGGGGTGTTTAGATGGACATAATAATGCATATGACGCTAGGTCAAAATTACGCCGAACCATTGCTTTAATCAAGATACAAACATGGTAGGAGGATATAAAGCAAATGAATTGGGTGTTTACACACAGGCTCCAGAATGGGAATATCCTGGGCTCAGAGACTAAAGAAGCCCTGACCAGCCCTCTGCTAGGCCATGAGGACTGGGAGGAGAAGAGGCACCAGCTGCTGCTGCAGAAGATGCAGTTGGAGATGGAGAGAGAGAGGCTGCACGCACGGCTGACTGAGCAAGAGGAGAAACTCAATAGACAGAATCAACAGCTACAACAGTCGCGTCTCGACTGCAAAAGGTAGAACACAGAAGCTGAAAAAAAAGGCCCTTAACTGGTGACATTTGCTTAATGTTTAGGTGGTATAACGTGATAGTTGGCTCTTGTTAGTAAATAGATAGGTAATTACTGCTGTGGGTGCTTCTTGTGTGTCTTTCATTGCAGAATTGCAGAACATTAGCAAGTCTTTTTCTGTGTCTCTTATGTTTAGGTTTCAAGAAGCAACTCAATCTGAGCTCAGCAGCTCAAACACTAAGAATGGAGATCCAAAGGGTCTCACCCAACAAGATTTACCCTCCAGGTAAACCAAGGAGTCTGGCTGACAGGAAGACAGACACTCGAACAAACTACAACTTGTTCACTCTCAAACTCTTTCTCACACACACTCTTCAAAGTCAAATACACATATACAACTGTATACACATAGGCCTATACTCAAAAGCCACAAAAGCCAACTGGTATCTTATGTCTGTTGTCTGCAGCATGCGTGAAGATGCAGAGGTACCTCCTGCAAAACAGAGCTTGCATGAAAAATGTTCGCAAACTGTGCCAGCTCCTAGAGACAATATCATTCACTCTTGTGGTGAGTTGTAAGCTTGTATTTTCTGTTTGTCGGATATCTGTATGTGCTTACTTGTCTCCACATAGAGGAACATCTCATCTCAAAACATATCTCCTACTTAAGCTTCGAGCCTGTCAAGTTTGATTTTCTTCAAACAGTATTTATTCCATGTAAAACTTTGAAGTTCATCATTTGGTTATTTTTAAAACTGTCTTGCCCGTGTTGTTGCTCTTGCTTCTGTAACACTTGCATCTTGCATTTCTCAACAGAGGCCTTGGAGCTGTCCAGAAGGGACAAGGCCACATCTCCTGCAAAATCCTCTGCAAGTGTGAGGAAGCCTACGTCAGTGCCTGTGATCCAGAAGGACCCCGAGGCCAGGTAACACTTTTACTCAACATCAGTAATAATAGTAGTAATAATAACAGCGTCAACAGGCACACTTGATCTGATGTAACATGCAGCATGATGACGTTGCTACATATAAACCAATATAAACCCCTAAGCCCACCTAGCCAGTAGCCACAGAGACGGACGGATGGAGCACTCACTGGTGCTGCCTCCCAGTGCTCTAACCCACGTCACTGCTCTTTGTTAATGTCTGAGTGGGCGTTTCCATTTGAACAACTCGGAAAAAATGCAGATGGAGTCGTCCTTTAATAAGCATTTAGGATTTACTCTTAATATATTTTAGCATAGTGAAGGATTACAGCACTATTTATTATACCTTTTATGTTAACTCAACCTTAAACCTTTAAACCTGAAATGAGTTAAAAGTCAAGGAGACAACTGTTTTATGGAAATTCTGGTGAACATGACCCTGGATAAGTAGTAAATAATAGCAAGTATTGAAAGTAACTGATCTATGAACAGCCAGTGAGCTTAAATTCAACAGAACTAAAGAATCAGTTAAAAAAAAAAAGAAGGTTGGTCTTAGAAAAAGGATGAGAAGCAGCGCAGGTAACTCCAGGATGATTATTTCCAGGCTGCAGTGTTTTTTTGTTCTGTTTGACCTTTTATAATCAATATAATTTGTTTCCCCCCAAAGTTATGAAAAAAATATTAACAATATTGCAACACATAAATATCAGTGCCTGTGAAGCGTCTCCTGTGTTTGGAGATACTGCAGTGTTGGAGGCTAAATGATGACTTTTCTTAGTCCAGCTAACTTTTCGAGCTGTGAGAAGCTAAATGAAGCTTTTTACTGGGCTAGCTAGCGCTGTGGCCAGCCTGTCAGGAGACATGCTGCGTTCCATTAGTCGGCCTAGCAGGGACCCTGCAGCAGGTGTAATTGAACAGACTTCTGGATGCACACACTGCCCTCCCTCCTCTTGCTGCCACAGTAATGAGACAGAGAAAGCAAGAGTGAGGGAGAGATGTTAAAAGTGTGTTTGAGGATGAGTGAGGGGTGAGAGCATTGGATAAAGTGAGAAATGGGAGGCAAGGAAAGTTAGAGCAGGTGGAGATGGATAGAAATGGAAATGGTGAGAAAGGTATAAGAACAGAGAGGGGGTTTCAGGACAGGAATGAATCACTGAGTGCAAGCGGACCTTCCAAATAGGGAGAGAAATTCATTACCTTTTTTTTTTTCTTTCAACCTTTACATGGAATAGTGATTAACCTGACTGTGTGTGTGTGTATGTGTATGCATGTATATTTTGGCAAACATCCATTTATAGATGTAGGTGCTATTTTTTCCTTCCGTAATGTCTGAATTCTCTCCTCTACTGTTTTATGACAGCAGCTGATAGGAGTTACAGTAGCTGTAAAATGTCCTTGAGGACAAATAGCTGGAAAGCTAATTCTTTAAAACAGGTGAAAGTTTACAACTTCCAGTGAGTAACTTTTAAACAAAGCAGTGCGTGGTCCAAGTTGATCTGTGAGCTCCAGCAGATGCCCATTAATTCCAGCAGGGGACCCAGGGTATCAGATCTTATTACCATCCATTTACACCTCCAAAGCCTATTAAAATTGTTGGACTCTTAGCTACTGACAGTGTTTTTTACTACCAGTAATGAGGAGGTCTGCCTCTCAGATGTCTTTTGTGGTTTTCTTGCAACATGTTTTTTCATGTGCATCTCTTCAGATAGTTGTAATCCTTTGGTAATCCACTGATTTGGATTAGACATATGTGTTTTTCTTCACTGTTCCAAATTTTAGATGAACTACATAAATTACAGTCAGTGAGATAAATAGTATGTGGTGGTTCTTAGCTCATTTTTGGTCAGTTTAAATGGATTGGGTATAGATATAAATTTAATAGCATTAGGAGGATTGCGTGCTACTTCCATTATATAAGGAAAAGTTTGATAGAAAAACAATCTGCTGTCAGTCTTTAACAACAATGCAAAAAACAACAGTGTGGAAAGCCAAATGAAATGAAGCAGATTACTTTGGTCCATCCTCCTGTAAAATTAAGCACGTTACCTGAACCCTTTTCTTTCACTTGGCAACAACATGCCCCTCGTGACTATCTAATCTTAACCAGTTCAATCTCGCTGTGCAAATTGCCAAACGAAGCCGGGGTTAACAATAAGTGACCTCCTTAATCCTTTCATGAATCCTGTGCTAGTTAGTAATGAGACAGTTCCAGCGCACCCCGCCCATCTCATCTCCATCCTTCCTGCCATTGCCCGCCTGCTATTGATTGGTTGGGAAATTGACATGCGGGATATATGCAGTGGCCATTATAGGTTTTTTATCTTACTGTTTGGACTGCAAATGAAAAGGAGCGCCGGGGCGAGACGACTATCTTTAATGAAAGAGAGGAGCCAAATAAGCAGTGAAAAGTTACGAGTGAGAAGAAGGGAGGTGGGGAGCGTATGCAGAAGAGTTGTGTGGAATTTTTTATCTGGTCTTATGGAGCTTGGAGAGAGCAACAAAGTACTGGCATATTGGGAGAATGAAGCCTAACAATTTTTATTACACTCAAAGGATGCAATTCTATGTGTGTTCAAAGATAAGAACATATTTCAAAGCAGAATAACGCAGTTTGTTTCAAACTACTTATGATTGGACCTGTTTTTAATTTTCATTTTTCAAAGTGACTTCTTTTTTTCTGCTATGACAGAAACATATGTTGCTGAAACTGTTGCCCATGTCTGTTCTGTATGCATGTAGCAGTAAAATTTATTTGCCAGGAGTCCCTCGTGGGATATTAATATCGAGCAGCAATTCAGAACTTTACTTCACACAAACTGGAGCCAAGAAATGAAGTTCTTTGTTGTACTGTATAGCCCTCTGAAAATCTATTGGCATTCTCTCTAGCCTTTGTGCAATGTCTGTGCCACCCCCTCTGCTACCATTCACCCCCCCCCCCCCCCTCCTTTCCTGCCCAAACTGTACCCCCTACCCCCCGTGCTCCCCTTGTTATAGATTGTGACCGCCGGTAAGTGATGCATTATTCATTACCAACATGTCGTTTGTTGATGGATGGCTGTTTGAGAGCCCTGTCCGTTAAATAAATCAACAAATAAAAATGCAAATTCTCACATTTCGAGAGAAGGAACCCAGCCAAAGTCCCTCCCCCACATTCCCTCTCTGCCTTCCTCTCTATCCACAAAGCTGCACCCGCTTCCAGTCTCTCGCACAAGCAGGCACACACACACACAAACACACTCTCACTCTCTCTCTTTTCTCTCTCTCTCTCTTTCTCCTTTGCTGTTGACAGGCAGGAGACCAAATGAGGAAGACAGATTTACTTACTTGAGCTTCACTCTCTCTTTTTTTTTTTCTACCCCCCCCCCCCCACTACCACCACCTCCCCATCGGTTATCATCCCTCAGCCGACTTAACCCTCATTTTGCTTTCTCTCCCTCATGCTAAAACATATGCATACATTAGATCATGTTGCCAAAGCAAAATATAGCCTTTTAAAGCTTTCCAGCTACCGATATGCGCCGCCTCAAGTTAGTCAGAAAACATGACATATCAAGGTCTATAGTTACGTGTGGAGGAACATAAATGTGCTCTGATTGGATGTTCCACCAGTGTGTCTGTCTGCTGACCACCCACATGCATATCAACAAGTACACGCCAAAGATTGCCCATACCTGGGAGAGCTGTGCGCCGAGCTGCACGATGCAAATCGATGCAGCTTTAAACGAGCAGAGAATTATGTTAGCAACATCAGTGGAGCGTGCTTTAAAGAATTCATGTTTTGTATCTGGAATGGCCGTCGTTCGACTGTGTATACACTGAATAATTTATCAAGCCAGCCAGACTGAGGGATTGAATCTCTATTAGCTTAATCTCCCCCGTTTTGGTTTATTTATTTCACTGCACATTCCCTCATTTCTATTCCAGGAGAGAAAGCACCAGGTCCTCTCCCTCTTTTTCTCTCACACCTGCAAGAAACTGTTTTTCTGCCGGGACGCCCCAGTGGTTTTGACTTGTTAAAGCTGCTTGTTAGGGTTCAGTAGGTACTTCAGCAAGAAAGATTTTGTTAACACTTCGTAGAGAGATTTGCTTTTATATTGTCGATGTTAACAAGTGAAAGGTGAATGACAAATATTTTAGTACAAGCGTGGAGCTCCAAGTATACTTTAGCCTTGTGCATATCTGGTGATGGTCCCTTTGCTGGCAGCTGCTCTGCTTAAGTTTGTGGGCACGTAGCTGACTGTCTTTGTGTGCGTTTCTCTGTTACAATCAAACGGCGCAAGGATGCTCATTTAAAATACTCTCCGTCCACAGGGCTCTGCTGGGTTCTGTATTATAAATGTAGCCTGTGCTCATTCAACCTTTGAAACTTTAATACAAGCTGAGGTCACACACACACACAGAAAAAAAAGAAACAAGTGAATTAAACAACAAAAACCTCCAAAAGTTTTACTGTTTTTTTTTTGTTTTTTTTTTTTTTCCAGGTTGGAATTTTCTGTGGTGGAGTTATTGGATATCTTTAGTCCCGTCTCTGCGCCTGAGCATTGCAAACCATCCACTCAAAGGACCACAACATCACATCGTAGACCGGCCCTCGCTACCCCAAAACTAGTCTGCAGAAGTCTGCTTACCCCTGCTGGGTCTCATCCTCAAAGCACTCAGCAGGACCTGGAAGAAAGCCAAATACTGGAGGATATTTTCTTCATTTGCTGACAAAGAGGAAAATTAATAGCAAAGAAAAGAAAAGTCATCCAGTGATGATATTCACCAGTTTGGTCTTAACTTTGTCAGTGTCTTACATTTAATGTTCTATTGACCTGCTAAACCAGCATGATCATGACGCTTTAGATTTAACTCGTTATACTGTTTTTAATGCAAATAAACAATTATTTATTCAGAATTGGTTATCCTCCTAGTTTGTAATTTATGCTTTGTGTTGCTTCTGCAGGAGAACTGTTTGCCACTGAGATACATTGATAGTCTGTGGGGACTGTGGCAGTGTCCTTTTTTAAATGATGAAAATTAGAAATTACCTCAAATATGTAGTCAGCAGCGAAAGAAAAGGAGAGGGAACATTCAGATCATTTGAGGTGGTTGTGTTAAAACAAGAGATAGTGGTATTGATAGGTTATCAGTAATTATGACACAACACAGGACACTTTATTCTAGACTGTGCTTTATTATTGGGCTAAGCTGAGACGCATCATTCATTTAAAATTACAAAAAAAAGAGTCCAGGGGACCAGAGAATGGTGCAGTCTGGAGAGTTGGGGGCGGGAGCCTAAAGCGCACTGCCCAATCAGAAGCTTAGCTCATCAGGAACCTGGCAAAGCTTAATATGCAACATTCATTTCCCCACCCTCTATATGTGCTGAAACTGGGAAATAGATTTCCAGAATACTTTTAAACCACATGAAGTAAAATGTGATTTTAGCAACTCTACTGAGTTTTTAAAAATAAAGCCACTTATAACAGCACAGAATAAAAATGATAGTAACTCAATTCTTTTTGATGAGATAGTGCAGTTTTCATTGAATTTTGCTCTCGGTAGAACACATCAGTTGAACAAGATCAGAGCTCTGTCAAATGATACAAAGCTGGATGGGATAAAATGGGATGAGGAGAGTAAAGATTTAAAACCCAAAACTGGTGTTTTATGCAAGCAGTTAATCAGTGATTAACAATTCATCAGACATTAGCTCTTTACATTGCAGCAACTTATAGTGACCTCAAGGCATATATTCAGTGGTGAATACATATCTGATTGAACAGTTAATTTACGAGGGAGCGCCTAACTCATGTTGACTTTGCTTAAATGTTTTAAAATTGAGGCAAATAGTGCTCAAAACCAAAAGAGGACTCTTCCAATTGGCATTTTTTAAAACCAGCTTGTAACAAAGTTTTTGTTTTTTAACAGAGCAATATAATTATAAACACAAATATACATAAGGCTTAGAAACACAGTTGCTGACTGCATTGTTTTCTGTAGTTTCAGTCCTTGGAAGTTGGTAAATTCTGAGTTTCTCAAATACTGAAAAGTGGCCGTATGCGATGTAGTGATACAAAGAAGCACTTAAGAAGCAAACTGATCAGTGACAATAATAGAGCTCAGATCTTGAGTCAAACAGCACAAATAAATAAATACACACAACATAAATAAATAAATAAATAAACATAAATAAATGATTCAGATCTGTCTTTGACATCACTTGGTCAATAGGAGCAGTTTTCTCCATCATCTAAGAAGTGCTGAAGGCATGGTCCTGCAGACAGGAACAATGATCATCTGTGGACCACAACAGTGGCCCATGCATGTCATATAAAAACTATTTGGTCACGTACCAACTCATAGAAAAATAATGCCATGAAAGCATGCATATCATCTCAGACATAACTTATAAATAAATATCTAAACAAATAAATAAATGAATAGAACCCATCAAAGTATTTCTTTTATAAAATAGGTCAATGTGTGTCTAAGCTCTAACTGAGGTCAATGCTCTCCCTGACTGTATTCTGGATAAATGCCTTGGTCAGGTCCTACAGTTTGTACCGTATCCTAGCGACTATTTTTTTTTTTTTTTTTTGTACCTGGTTTTAATGAGCATTATCATGTTTTCATTCATATATTTTTTTTAAAGTATTTAAAGTACTTTATCCAGTCCTTGTAGATAGAAGTAAAAGTCCTATAAAATATGCAAACCTATGTACAGAGGAAAACAGAGCAAAAAAAACAATTTACAGTATATTCATCGGTTTATGTATATATTTATATATATATATTTATATTCAAACTTCTGCTCTGTTTCTTGTTGTTTTTGAACCACTGTACTTTTCTTTACTTTTCTCATGTAAACTTGCAGCTTAAAGTTGGAGCAAATGAAGATGAGGTGCTTGGCATTCTTAGTTTCCTGTGGTCGTTCTGCTTCCCCTCAGTTATTTCACTCGACATGGAAACACGGGCTGGGTGAAAAGACATGAGTGATTGCTCAAACAAACCATTTAGAAAAGCGCCGACCGTGTCGACACCTTTTTCAGTTTTTCTTGGAGCAGTGGTGGGGAGCGGATAGTCAAAGAGGGCACACAGTGTGGCGATCAGGGATATCAGACATATGACATTTAACTTTAGCTGTTATTGTTAGTTCAAGGACAGGTCAGGTGGATGTTTTGTACTAACCCACCCTGGATACTGTCAGAGCAAAAAATGATCATGATGGTCATCGGGTTTGCACTGTATGCCATGCTAAGGGCATTGTCACGAAGTGCACACAAATAGAGGCATTCTCCGATGTGTAGTGGCATCTTTTGGCCTCACTGGATTTGGAAGGTAAATGTAAATGTTAAATTATTCAATCAGCTAAAAAGGTTAGACACAGACACGGGGGGAAATGGCATAATGAGCAGTTTATAGGAAAACTAGTAACAGCACCCAACAGGAAGCATTGTCTTCCAAAGTGTCATATAGCCTTATAAATATTCATATCTATAAATATTCATTGAGTAATCTCCACCAGCTGAATATGTGTTGAATGCAGGGTCCAATAAATCCGAGTCTGTTGACCTTTTGCAGGTATATAGTAGGTGTTCATACCATTTTTGTAGACTATTATGAGAAACTGTACGCTAAAGCAATATGAAACTAGCCGGTGATACAGCAATTGTGATGGATAAATGGCTTTTCACACTTATTGCTTCATTTTACAGTTTCATTATGCTTATATTGAATTGCACAAGAATATATAACATAAGGCAATATAACATCTTTTAAAGGATATGCTTCGTGTCAAGTATTACCAGCAGAAAGCCACACATTAACTGCTGGATGGGAAAGTACATAAAACCTCCTCCCTTATTCTGTTCATTCGGAAGCCAGCTCTCTAATTATAACATATTCATCAATATTACATCACCTTCATAACCATTAAAACCTAACGCCAGGACGAATAAGCTCAATCACTTCTCCTATGAAGTCATGTCATGTCAGTCGTAACCCTGAACTTTACCCTAATTTTGACTCCAACCAGTGGAACGTAGTCACAGGTGCCCTGCACACAGCTTCGATAGTTAGTACCTGTGTCAACAGGTTACCTAATGCCCACTTTTATCTGAAGTGTAATCGCATGAGTCTACATTAGTTCTAAATGCTCTTTTTTTTTTTTTTTAAAGACATTGATGGACCAACAGTGGTCGGACAGTTTGTTCAAGTGGACATGCACTGAAGCTCTCTACATGGCTGAGAAATGATATGAATCTGGCTGTAGTTTTGACATCATAATAGCGCATTGGCTGCTTGCAGTAGTGTGTATTTCCTTTTTTTTCTTCTTTTTTGAGAGCACAGTGTTTGATGGCAGATTCTGCAGGTGACAAGGCACACCTTGACGTGGTGACAGCACATACGCTACATGCACTTTACTGAATGCAAAAGAGAGCAAGGGTTGTGAGACGTAATCATTTTGGTTCAAGTTTCAAAGAGAAGTTTGTGTGTGTTTGTGTGTTTGTATGTATGCGTGTGCATGTGTGTGTGTGTGTCTGTGTGTGTGTGTGTGTCTGTGTGAAGCTCAAAAGATATGTTTGGAATAGAGTCGAAGATAATTGTCCTTTTCCTCTAAAATCATTTAGCCTGATTCTCTTAAAGCCTGCTACTGAGATGTGGCTTTTTGCATTTTCAGATAATATTTACACCATATGTGTATTCTCACACATGTATCTTTTAGCAATATATTGTGTGTCAGCATATAGGTAATCAGAGATAGGAATGCCTGCAGTTTTGGGAGCTGCCAGATTTGCGATTCTTCCCAAGCAGAGCAATGTTTCAAACTCCAGCTAAAATCTACAAAAAATTACAGCTCAACATAGTCAGTAGCCGTTCTATATACAGACACACATATATAAAATATGTGCATATAAATACATATATTTGTTTGTGATTAATATCTATTTATCCATATATACTGTATATATGAATACATTTGCTTGAATGCTTGTTATACATATATATGTACTGCAAATATAAACAAGTTCATATATTTCAAACGTTTCTGATGTTATTCTATCTATGAGGTTAGGATGTCAAGTTAAAAAAGATAAGGCTGTGATACGGAGCAGCCCCTCCCATGCACTCTCCATCCCTCCCAAGACAAAATGAGAAAGAGAAAAAAATAAACATTTTGAGTAATTGTAAACTAGCGAAGTGAGAGACCCCATTTGGTCATCTGAAATAGTTTTGCCTGTATTCAAAAAGCATATCAGCAATATATATGTATATATATACATGTGTTGTATATATTCGAAATGTACACTTCTTTTAAGGGCAACTCCTCAACCAGTTAACACTGACTGAAAGAGATGCAGTGGTCCGAGTATATTAGAGCTACAAGTCCTCAGCAATAAAAATGTTTGGTCTTTTGGTCCCTAAAACAACTAAGGAATGACAGGTAAGACTCCCTGGAGACCGTTGCTATGGCTCTCCTTGGCAACGGTATCCCCTGGAAACGGACAGGCACTCCGAGCTAAAGATGGCCATCCCAAATCGAAGCCAATTTGTGTCCTGAAAATATCACATTCCCTACTTAAGTTCTTGCTTCGAGTATTTGTCCCTTCGTGTTTCAAGTCTTATAAATTGGTCTTCAAAAGTCAATTGCCCCAAACTCAAACCATCTTACAGAAAGATCTCCTACGGCAATCCTCTATTCAGTTTTTTAAAAAGTTTGTTTTGTTCTTGTTGGACTTTTGACATCCATATTCCCTTTAAGAGTTCAGTGGGGTTGGTCATTGAAAGTAGGTTTGATATAGTTTCTTTTACTTTTCTTTTCTCCTCATTGTTCAAGTAAAAGTTTTTGTGGTCCAGAAAAAGGTAGCTGTCATTCAAGCAGTGTTTTGTGGGGAAAAGAGGTGTGTATATGTGTGCAGAAGAAAAGGTCCTGGGGCTAGCCAGGCTGGTACAAATTCTCTCTGAGTGCCAAAGTTTTAGTACATCCAAAAGGAGGTGTCCTTGACTCGGGTCATCGCTCTCTCTCTCTCTCCTCTGTTTCTGAAGCAGCCTCAGTGGTCCAGATGTTGAGTTTGCACTCAGTGGCGGGTAGCAAGTAGTCAACATATGATTCAGCTCAACAAAACCTGGAAAGCACATAAGAAATGAAAAATAGTTTAGGTCAAGTAGTATGTAAGGGTTGGCAGACTGAAATATCTCAACAACTATCGGATGGGTTGCCATGGCATTTTTTTGTTCAGGCCTTCATGTATAACCTCTGGAAGAAACCCAATGACTTTGGTGATCTCCTGACTTTCCTCTAGCACCACCATGAGGATGACATTTGCATTTTTTAGTGACATATCTCCACAGCTATGGGATGGATCCCAAATACCAGTGGTGCCCAGATGATGAATACTGTTGACTTTAGTGATCCCCTGACTTCATCTGCCACCACCAGCACTTTTCACATATTCAGTCAGATATCTATACATCTCTGGGATGGATTAGGACAACATGTTATGCAGAAATTCATGGTTCCCACAAGATGTAGTATGATTTTGATGACTTTGGTGATCCCTTGTTTTTTCCCTCTAGTGCCATTATGAAGTTGACATTTGTGGTTTGAAGTGAAACTGCTTTGATGGTTTTTGGAAGAATTGGCACACTGAGTGGTACAGATGTTTATGTTCACCTCATAATGTATGTGTTATATATCATCAAGTGATACAACCAGGTCACATTTACAATTTGTCCAACAGTTTAGATCATGACCAAAAACTAATTGGTACTCTCATCTTTCACAGATGTACTTTGTGTTTGTGACAATTCAGTTAAACATGAAAAGAGGAACATGGTAAACATTCCACCTGTTAGCATTGTCCTTGTGAGCATGTTAACATGTTTACATTGGCATTTAACTCCCACAGCCACACAGGGCTGCTTGTATAGCTGCAGTCCTCTTAGTTTATAGTTTTTGTTCAAATGACTTAATATATTGATATTCAATGAGTGAGTTGTAAGTATCTGAAACTTATGCTTTTATGGTTTTTTTCAACACTTTTGCACTTACTTCCATAATATACAGTAATTCCCATTTTCTTCTTCTATACTGTAGCTGTATTTACATGCAGATGGAGCAGAGCAGCATATTTATAGGACACCTGCCTCTCCAAAGCTTCTTAGCCAGCACAAAGACTGTAAGTTCTGGTATGAATAAACAAAGAACATTTTGCTGAGAAAACAAATCAGTGCTCATCCTACGGTGAGTTAATTTAGAGTCTATGTATTGTACTGTTTTTTGTTTTTGTGTTTTGTTTTTAATTTTTTTTTTTTATGGTATGAATTTGGCTGTCGACTGCTGTTGCAAATCAAATTGCCCCTCAGGGACAATAAAGACTTTCTAATCTAATCTAATCTCTTGGCAGTGACAGTTTTAAACAAACTTCTTTCTCAGTACTCTTTTGTAAATGATAAAGATTTTTTTTTAATCAAAACATCTTAACCCTCCTGTGTCATTAGAAGTTATGTAGCACTCCAGACAGCCTTCTGAATATAAAGCCATCAGTCTAATTACTCTTTACCTTGATAGTGCATTATTATTATTATTTGGATATACTATTAAAACTAAGAATGTGCAAAATGACACTATACTTGTTTATCAATTTAAATTCCCACTCTATATCTCACACAAAAAGAATTTTCTCTAATGTTCTGTATGAAAATGTTTTGATATATCAAAAGGAACGGAGCCACATATTTTTCGTGACACATTCATATGAGATTGCACTATTCTTCCTGCAGTGATTTGCCTCGAGACACTGTCTGGTATGGTTCAGTTAGTTTGTGAGTGGGTGATAAGTTGCCCTTGAATGAAGTCATCAGTGGTGAATGAACGACACAGCCTAAACTCTCCATCACACAGATGAAGGGAGGAGACAAAGAGGAACGGCACAATTACCCGCCTGAGGGGTAATAAATGCCTCTCCCTTGGAAATGATTCCTTCCCTGTGCAACACGCTGAACCATTTACCAATTATCGTTTACCTATAGGATAACGTACAGTGTCACTTACTGTAAAGCTGTTCTACAAAGCAGAGGTGGCTGCTTGTAACTAAATACTGCACCAGTGTGTGTCGGGTGTTTCACTTATGCATGTATGCAGTAGCTGCCAGAGAGATAACAGATAACAAGTAGATTGACTGGACACTGCAGTAAATCTTAAACAATAATGAGTCATAATTATAGTTGTGGAATTAATATTTACAAATGCCTCATTGTACTATCAGCAAAGAGATAACATCTCATCACTATTCTTTGCAAACAATTTGCAGGTGGTCAGCTAATTATTAGGCTTCTGCAAGCATTATATAACATTTATAATAATAATGTTCAGGCACCTCCATATATGGGCTTACCATTAGAGCATTTGTCAATATGATATGCATTTGCTGCAGTGGTTCAGTTAATCACATATCAAACTGAAATGACAGCAAATGTCTTCACATGAATTAAGCATGGTGTCTGACCTGTCTTTCCCTGTGTGCGACGGCTGCCCCGGCCGCCGGGATGGCAGCGGCTGGCTGGGGCGGGGGCTAGTAGGGGCGGTTGGCGTCTTTTGGCCTCTTCAGCTGCACCTTGAGTCTTTTCATGCCGATCTGGAAGCCGTTCATCGACTGGATAGCAGCCTGGGCACTACCTGGGTTATCGAAGCTCACGAATCCTGGGGGAAGGGCAAAGAGAGAGAGAGAGAAAGAGAGCGAGGAATGTGGTTAGATGAAGACGCGAGGAGAGTTTGGGGTTACAATAGAATGGATAATGAAGATGAGGTTAATTAAGATGAAGCAGGGTTTGTATGTGTGATTACAGCTATGAACCTTAACAATAGGAATTCAATCAATTTCATTTATGCAGAAAACAAAGAACAATTAGCATCAAATACATCTCCACATAATACAGCATATCTTAAGCATTAATGTAATTTATATAGTATCCATGTATGTCTGTATAACAACAATATGACAAAAACAACAATAGGATCACAATAATAACAGAGTGGCATGCAAGTAAAATCACAGTATGAACTCGGTGATGGGATTTAAAAGCAAAACCACAGCACACTTGTGCTATATACTGTATATATATCTTTTTTAACGTTTCACTTTTTAACTTCAACTTTTAAATGAAAAAGCATCAAAATCACAAATTAAATCCTGCATCTCAAAATTGCAACATGAATAATACAACATTAATTTTGTGTTGTATTAATGAGCAAACGCTACTTTTGCAAATGGGTTGCACCTGATGGACTCTCCATTAAATATTCCTCACAATCCATTTATATTATGCCACATAATTATACCTTCTGCTAAATTGTGCTGTCAGTGGCACAAAGTGAGACAGCAGTTCTCTATCTTTGCATGCTGTACCGTACTGCTTTTGCTTACAGAGGTAAAAACTGATAGAGAGATAGAGACAGAGAGTCACCCACAATCCTCATAGACAAATACCATCATCTGTATTTAATGTCACAAAAAAGCACAATGGCAACGTAACCACAAACTCTCTTCATCTGGATCACTTTGACTTGTGATCTAAGTGTTGTATCAGTTATATATCATTGAAATATTCATCAAAACGAGAAGCTTCAAAAGGAAAACAGCTTTAATGATTTAAAGAAAATCCAGACACACTCGTTATCCATTCATTCTTTTTAGTAACATCCAGCTTTTGCACAACTGTAGACAAATCCAGTGTTTTGTTTTCATTTGGTTTAAGGGAGGGGGTGTTGAGAGGTTAGGGAGGGGGTGTTGACTGCAGTAAAGAAGGTGATTAGTAAAAAAGAATAATCAATAAATAATCAAATAATCTTTTGGTTTTGTTCATTTTTACCCACCAAAGCATTTACTTTGGTTTGTCGCCCGATCCACAAACACTTTGGAGGAGATGACATTACCGAAAGGCAGGAACATCTGCATCAGCTCTCCATCCCCAAACTCCTGAGGGAGGTGGTAGATGAACAGGTTGCAACCCTCTGGTCCTGCACACAGAAACAGAGAGAGAGAGACAGAGAGAGACAGAGAGAGACAGGGTAGAGAAAAACAGAGATAAGGGGAAAAGGTCAGAGAAAGAGAGACAAGGAGAGAGAGGAGGACGTGGGGTAAGAATGAAAAAACAGGTAGACCACGGTAGGAGGGGACTCAGAGGTGACAGCAAGGAAATGCAAAACAGCAAGAAACCTGAAGGCACAGAGAAAAAACATAAGGAGGATAGAAGAGTGAATCTCAGTGAAAAACCTATTTTGTCAAGCAGCTTCTTACTTCAAATGAACGAGTACCCAATTTTTTTTTTCTTTTTTGCCAAAGTTTTGAGTGTTTCACACAAGAGATTTCTTTTTCTGAATAGTTGGAAAAACATGATGTCACATACTTTCATGCACCAAGCAGCATTTAGCAACATTTGCATCTAAATGTGATGAGAGTCGTGAAGCAGTTTGCTTGCAATTTTAGGGAACTGTCAATTAAATCTGATCAAACCACATCCACACAGCCCTCATGATGAGGTTAGTGGAGTCAGTTTTTGAGTGTAAAATTCTTAATAAGTAATATCTAAGTCCCCTCCCCCTTAAGTTTAAATTTGAGTGTTGCTTATTTAGTTGTGACTTTTTTAATATTAAAGAAAGATAACCAGGATTTGAAACTAATTTTCAGAGGCTACAAAGGTGCAGTGTGCAGGATTAAATGGCATCTAGATTTAGTGGAAAAGGACCCACCAAAACACAATAATTCGTATTTTCAGGGGATTGTGCACTGAGTAATTATTTTAATTCCATTTCTGCCAAATCATTTCTCCTAGATGCCACTAAGTTCTACACATTGCATCTATAAAAAAATACTTCTGAAATACATTTTCTGAATATAAGGCCAAGTAAGTCAAGTTTATGATCATCAGTTGCAAGAGCAGACATGCAGAGCAGTTTATCTCATGAAATGACTGTGGTTGACTGAGTGGTTTTACGTTGGTTTGCTGTAATGGAAAAGTCATGGGTTTACTACTCATAGTAGTCACGTATCCTACAAATGACCACAAAATGTTAAATGGTAATCTCTGGGGTGCCCTGTCTGTTGAAGGGATGTTTTGTGTTATCCACAAGAGGGCAGTAAGGTCCCAAGCATGAATGTCCCAAACCAGGAGGTCATTGGGTTCATGAATAGGTTTACAGCTGTGTAGTGTGCAGTAGTGATAGTAAAGTTAGTTATCCCACTGCAAGCTAACCACTGCAGCACAACCTGACTTTCCAAATATCTTTTATCCTTTATTACCTGTTTCATTATTTAATCTGTTTTAAGTAATTCTCTTTTGGACAGGTTTTAAAGCTGAGAAATTAGAGTTCAAGCAAGTCGATCTTCTCTAATTAGTCCAGGATGATATATTATACTCTGTGTTATTATGAGTATACAGAATATTTTGCTTTCGAAAGTGCTTACTGGCAAGAAATTGCCCCTGAAAACAGAGTGAGTACTGTAAATGGATTGGATATTTTTATTCCAAAAACTGTAGCTACTGGCAACCAGACAAAAGATAAACTGAGAAAATGCATGTATGATTGTCTTCAGTAAGGACATGAAAATGTGTCTATGCCTTCGATTAGTGAATGGTGTGCCGTGTGCATGTGTGTGCGTGTGTGTTACCTTCTCGTTGCTGCTGTGGGATGATGGGCGGAGGGTGGGGGAAGGCTTGGCTGATCTGGCCATATGCAGCAGGGTAGGCTGCTGAGACACACACACAAACACACACCGCGGATCAGATAACAGTCATCACTTGGGCCGCACACACACACACACACAAACACACAGACACACGCAAACAATGGATACATACAAACAATGTGATATATGCAGGGGCACAGCAGGCAATCGATCAGATAACAGACAATAGAGTCTACATGTTGCACACACAAAACAGCAGGAAAAATAAATGGATGTAGTACGACGGCAACACTTAATGTTACATGATCAAAATTCAAATTCAAACAAAGATAAATCTGCTTTCTCTGTCTCACTGGATCACATATGCACACACACACACATAGATGCATAATTTCTCACAGATGCACGAATGCACAGACAGATCAGTGCTGCCGTGAGAGTGACAGACAGACCTGCATACTGCTGGACTCCTGTGTAAGCCTGCTGGAGAGGATCAGCTGCAGTGGGACTTTGAGCTGCTCCAAAAGAGACACAGCGAAACGAAGAAGAAGAAGGAGGAGGTGGAGTGGAGCATGGATGGATGTAGGTATATGTGTGTTTGTGTGTGTTTGGGGGACGGGGGAGGGAGGGGGAGTGGGGGGGTAGAGTGAGAGAATTGAGACAGACAGATCAGGAGAGAGATGGAGGGAGAGTGAAGATGGAGGGGAGGAGGAGAGGGCACAGAGGAAGGCGAGAGTAATATATAACAAGGGTGAGAGGGAGGAGGGAAGGAAACCAGAGGCGATGGAGAGAAGAACAGACAGGGGAAGAAAAGCAGAAAGGTTAGAGAGCCGAACAGTGCTGTGTCAACTCGCTTCGCTTTCAGTGTGTTAGGAACTGAATTCTAAATCTCCCTCTCTTGCTGGGCTTTTTACTTAATGTTCCTCCCAAAGCATTTCGAAAGTAGCTCATTTTCCCTCCCCCAGAAAAGTAACTTTGAAAGACCACAGTTCAAACACAAAAACAACACATGGCTCCACTATCACCACAGGAATGGAAAACAGGTGTACCGAACTTGTAACTATTATACACACATCCTATCAAACATTATTATATAAAATAAGAAATATACTTATTTCCCTGACTGTACTTCAACATGTAAAACAGGACAATTACAACACACACTCACAAGACTGCACTGGATGCACTTGTTGCTGTCACTTCACATGTATAAAGTTAATTAATTTAAAATGAAATGTAAACAAAATAACTCTCCCTGCCCTTTAAAACACACTAGTAACTACCACAGATGCTGGCTGTGCCACACTTTATAACTACCCATCTGTACACATGCACATTAAGTACATCACTGAGAACACACACACACACACACACACACACACACACACACACACACACACACACACCAATAACCCCACTATTACTAAAAACCCAAAGAAATACTGAATACACTGGGGACTAACATCAACACTGAAAAATGGTTCAGCCAGCCAGAATAAAGGGGGAGAAGTAGGTTGAGGGGTGTGGGGATGGGGAATCAGGGAATCGGGGAAAAGGATGGAAGCGCTACCTTCAGAAAGAGAAGAGAGGAAGCAGCCACCCTGAACCCCAAAACAACTCCGCGGAGCCACGCCCAAGCCATTTTTCTCCGAGTCCTCCCTAAAAACCACCTCCTGCAACACTGGGGAGACAAGAGTGCAAAAGGAAAAAAGAGAAACATTTTTCTTCCACCTCTTCACAGACAAAAACCAAAAAGCCACGGCTCATGACACAAGCGCATACTTAGGCTCCAGCAGCCTTTAAGCACCTTTGCCAAACACTCATCTCGTCGACATGCTCACTGTCTTTGGGCTACGTTTGTCTGGCCTCGGCCTCCTGAACGTGCTTCAAGGCAATTCACGCCTGTAAGCTGGCAGCATGCACACTCTCCTGTTACAATGAATGAGTTTACTGCAGAGTGTGTCTAGACGGATTGAAGCTTTTGCCTTGTTTTGTAATAATGGCTTAACATAACAGTGTATTTATAATGCGTACTGCATTATTTTGATATTTTTCCGTACCACTGAGAGTTTTGTTGTGTTGCATATGTGCCCCTGAATTCATCAGACTTACCAGGGTAATGGTGTATCCCGTTGGTGAAGACAGCCTCTGCAGGGGGCTGTCCATTTGCCTGCGGGGGCGGCATGCCAGTAAAACCATTTACACTAATGGGGGAAGGGATGCTGGTCACTGTGGGGGCGCTGATGCCTGGAGGAGTGCTGCCACCTGCAGCCACAGGGCAGGCGAGCAGGGAGGGAGGAAGGGAAGACAGAGACAAACAATGAGCATTACCCACCAAGGCATTGTGGAGAAGTTTTGCTTTGACTGGCCACCTAGTAACTCTGCAAATGTCAGAGGGGCTGGTGAAGACACTAAATGTCAGGACTGATTTCTTGTCCCAGTATGGCCCTTACTGTGACACAACAACAAGTATTAGATGCTAATCTTAGACATGTTGTATGAGAACAGTGAGAGAACAGTCTGCTGATGATATCAACTGGATACCAATTTTATTTCCTCAGTTAATTGCCACACAGTGTGTCATGTGTATTTGCAACCCCTTCATATCTAGTAGAGATTCTATGTGAAAATACACCCATTTAAATCCACTGCACTGTGTTCCTCAACACAGCAATGCAACACTGAGGTCAACAAGGAACATGTTATTTTCTATTCATTGGAAGTCATAGACATTTTAATCTAGATTGTAAAAAATATTTTCTTTGCGGTCGGTTTTCTGATGCAGATGAACGTTGTGTTATGTTGACATAAATTTGACAGAGAAATATCAGATGCACCAGATAAATGCTCTTTGGACTGTTATATTTTATTCAAAATTTGGACCACAGTTTAAACATGTCAAAAACTGAATATTTAATACAAAATATTGATCTGTTTAAATTTACAATTCTTAGTGCATAAGTGGTTGAACAGGACAGAACAGGTTGCACCTTGTTCTGCATTCAATGGCGCTTGTAAGTGCTGTCTGTCTGACCGATGTACCTTTTTGCCTTATCTGTAAACTTGGCTAATGTTGTTTTATTGGCTAGTGCAAAGTGGAAGAAAATAGAGAGACATGCTCAGCAGATAATGAAACTAAATATTTTAGGAACTAATGTGAGAAAGCAGGTAGTTTTTGACACAGTACATACAAATATGATGGTTTTGCTGATTTGTAAAATATAACTGCCTTATAGTTATGTTAGCTTGACATTGATTGATTAATTGATTGAATAAATACAAGTTAAAAAAAGCTGTATTTCAGCTGTTGTAATGCAAGGCAGGAAAAATATATTCTACAAATGTTCTGCTTTAATATATTCAAATATCTATATGTTTAGTGTAATAGTTTCCATTTCCTTGACAGAGAAAAATACATAAAAACTAACTATGGTGCTTTAATATCTGATCTTTTACCACAGTTACCTGACGTGGGGGTCAGCGGTGCTCCTGGGAGGCCATTGATGGTGGCCATATGCTGCATCTGGGCAGCAGCAAAGGCCGCCATTGGACTGAGGTAGCCCCCCTGGCCTACGGACGCCATCAACGCTGCCTGCTGCTGCACCTACAAAGTGGAAGAGATTGCAATTATGAGGATTAATAAAAAGAAAATGGGGAAAGACTTAGAGATTAAGTTAAAGAATAGGTTCACAATTTTCACATGCCCAGATGTACAAACTCTTTGCATTCATACTAGTCATAAGGAGATCCCTTCCTAATAATGTGGTGAAAAATCCACAGTCCTCTACTGTGCAAAAATACATTCTAAACTGTATCTGAAGTTAATATGAGGCTTCAGTAGTCTGAGTTCGACACACCAAGTGAAAATCTTTAAAGTTGCAATCTTTTTAGTACCAAAATCCATCTTTGTGTTACTATCCTTCCACCGCAGCACAGCATGGAAACATTGGGGAAGCACAAAAAGAGAATTCTGTACTCAAAGGACGAAGATAAAGAAAATACCCACATGATTTGATTAACTCAGACTACTGAAGCCTCATACTTATTTCAGATAAACTTTGGAATGTATTTTTGAACAGAACAAACAAGGACTGTAGATTGTGTCCCCAGTATTGTCACAATCCTGTGTTTCTCTATGCACCACAGACTCTCCCTTGCACAGTGTCACTACTGAAGCCCAGCCTGTTCCCGAGCCGTTGACCACCCTGCCGACACTCGGCCTGTTCCTGTTCCCAAGCTGTTGGCCACTTTTGCTGATGCCCAGTCTGTTCCTGATCCGTTGGCCACTCCTGCTGATAGCCAGCCCGTTCTTGTGCTGTAGTGGTTTCCTATGTCTGTGCTTCAGCAGCCTGCTGTACCAGCTCACCTGTCTGTCTCCTAGCCACTGGACTCTGGTTCAGTACTTCAGCTATTAGACTCTGGTCCTACATTCCAGCAGCTGGCCTCCAGTCCTGTACCTTTACTGTCTGGTCAACCTCCAAAATGACTCTGCCCATATGTCCTGACATGAGGTTGACCTCCAGAGCGGCCCCACATATATCCAGAGGGGCTCTGCTGATCTGGTTGATCGTCTTGTCTGTCTCCAAAGCTGTTTTGCCTTTCTGTTTGCCCTCCAGAGTGACACTGTCTGTCCTTCCTTCCAGTTGTCCTCCCAAGCGATTCTGCCTATCTTTCCTGCCTCCCAGTCACCCCCAACCACACCAGCTGCAACTCATAACAGTAATAAAGCCCTCTACAAATACTCAGCCCTGCCACTTTGAGTCTTCCAGATCGTAGACTCTGCTACTTGTCAGTTTACGATGCTTCAAGGCACTTCTCATGCATTTATGCTGTTTCCCTGTTGTTGCCTGTTTTCCATTGCCAGCTCAATCCTCAGACCCCTGTTCCCAGTTTCTAGCCCAAGCCTCAGCTCCTGGTTCCCAGTTTTCAGCCCAAGCCCCAGCCCCAGTTTCCTAGCTACCTGCCCACACCTACCAGGTCTGCATTCCCTTTCCCAGTCTTTATAATAAATACTTTATTTATATCATATCCCTTTCTCCTCATCATTGAGTCTGCACCTGGGTGCACCTGCTCCATCCATTGAGACGTATGGCCAGTATGAACCAGATCAATAAGATAAGATATTCCTCTATTAGTCCCACAATGGGGAATTTTGCACCAGACTACTGTTTTAGGACAAACTTAAAATAATGTGAACCTCTCCTTTAAGAGACAAAAAAGGAAGAGTAAGTATAAATGAATAAGTACAGAGTATTGAATTGTATAAAATGTGCACCTCATTCGTACTAAATGATATATAGTAAATGAATACAGACATTAAACATCACATCTATATCCAGTACAGATTATTGTTGGAGGTCGATCATCTTTTTTGTTTTTGCAAATTCATATGTGAGCTTGGCTGAAGCTCTTCACTTAATCTCCGTGGTTCACTGAATAAATAACTGTGGATAAAAAAGACATTTTGCGGAGCGTCTTGCCTGAGCGTAGGCTCCGTAGGCTCCAAACTGCAGGGCCATAGGGTTGAAGATGCCCATCTGACCAGCCATCTGTTGCATGCGGCGGATGGTGCGCTCCTTATCCGTGTCGGCGAACTTCACCACCAGACTGGATGAGGCACCCTGTGCACCCACCCATCCACCCACACACATATAAACACACAAACGCCAGGCAGTACATGTTAGTGTGTACCAATGGACACATGACATAAGCTTCTGTTTGCACTTGCACACTCTAAAAAGCATATAAATACTGTATTGGCTTAATTTCTTTGACCACAAGAAGACAAAGACAAGACAAAGAAGGAGGAAGCTGAGTAGTTAACACTGATGACTTTTAGCAACAATACCCTGCATTTGAATGACGCTAAGACTGAATGAAGTCTCTGTGTAGAGTTTCTTACATGTGCTCTGATTTTCATCAACTCCTCTCATATATCCTGCCAAGCCAACAGTTTTAAAGCTGTAGTTTGCCCCTGATGGGTCAAAGGCAGGGGACAAATTTCCTCACTGGGATTAATAAAGTATAGCTTAACTTTTTAGAAGGTAATTAAACACTATGTGACTCATATCTCTCCGTGACTCACCTCTCTCACAAAAATCTACATGCTCACACACACAGTTACTCACAGGCATTGTCTGGCTGCCGTGTAGTGCACTGATGGCTGCCTGAGCTTCAGCATGAGAAGAATATTTTACAAATGCACAGCCTAAAAAAGAGTAAGAGGAGACAATAAGTAAGCGGGAAAAGAGACAGTGGAAAACTAAAAAGAAAAAAGTTATCTGAAAAGAATATTACAGTATTAAAGCAGTTGGATCAGCTGCTGATTGACGCTCAAATAAGCAAGTTAAACATGCCACTCTGACACCATTAACAACTTGGGGATCCTCTGATGGGGCTTAAAATACCACAGCATTCTGGTGTCGCTTACTATTGACAAGCCCCGTTGATGAATTTGAGTGATCAAGTTCCCAGTAATTATTGAGCTAAAGCCCACTTAGCCGAGTAAGCTGGCTGATGAGGCCTTGTTAATGGAGCTTCACGGAGGAATCAGAATGATCAAGCCCACTGTAATCATCAGGCTTAGTTATCATCGGGCCACATTGATTGGCTGCTAAGCTCGCTGATGAACTTCATGCACTGAACTTGTGTAGCACTCTGACTACATTTTGAAAGGACATTTTTCTGGCATGACATGAAGCCCAGTGGTTAATAAGGAGGTTAACTTAAGTTTTTTTCTCTTTATCAGAGTGATGTAGGTTGACTCATAAGGTTAATGGGGTTCATCTGTAAAGACTTGCTGGTTTATATCTCTCATCCCTGTGGACAAAGCTTTACGATGGCATTTACTGTTGAAATTTACAGAATCTACAATATTCTTATGTAACCACTCCTCTGATGATTGTGAAATAGCCCCCTTTGACACCACTCAACATGGAGTGGTTTAGGAGAACTTTGCAAAGTCACCAACTTTGAAAGGCCAAATCATTTCTGTGCAGTAGCCTGTGAAAACTCTGCTGGCTCAAAGTCATAAACAGCTATAAACTCACCTTTGCTGTTTCCATCGGGACCTCTGAGGATGGTGCATTCCTCGATGCTGCCGAAGGACTCGAAAAGGCGCCGCACGTCATCTTCTGACTGTTGCTTGTTGAGCATGCCCACAAAAAGCTTTCTGTCTTCTAAAAGAAAGAAGGAATAGGTCACCATCAGAGGATGAGAGATACCTTTTTATATACACATCATGTTCCCTGTGACAGCAGCAGTTGTCTTCATCCCTAGCTGCATGCAAAAACATATCATAAAATGCAACAAATGACCTTAATGAAAATTAAGAAAGAAAGATGACATGTTATCAACCTATTTGTTCATGTTACAAACACATATTTAGAATTCATCAAATTAGCACTAGTCAGATTTTTTTTCCTTTTTGGTGACTTGGGGATAGCGCTCCCTAACAAAACTTATATCTTTATAATATTTGGCATATAATAGCCTCATAAATTTGTGGCCACCTAATGAATGCAAGTCCAACATTCACTCTCCTCTGTTTTGGTCTCCTCAGGGAACTGTTTGTTTAGCTGCTAAATGCTTCACTTTGTTCACATGATAGTCACCAACTTCTCTTTGCTGTTTGGTGCTGAGCAGGTAGTGTACAGTGAGATAATCTCCACTGAGAACAGCTTCCTGCTGTGTCTGAAAATGTAGTTGATGAGAATGACCCAAATAGCAAAGTTGTGGGCTGTAAAACCAAAACAGTTGGAAGCTGCTAAAATGCTTTGTAAGGCTGCAAAGAACTGTGAGTTTGGTGTTAACACGTAGATATTTGATCCAAAGATATATGCTGTCTCTGTCCTATAAGAACACACAGGTGGCATGATGCCCACATGGGTCACAGATGATTGTGTTACAGCAAAGCTGCCCGATGGTAACATAACAGTGCTCCTTCATATCATATTTAATACTGCTTTCTCAGTTTGTGTCTGCAGTAAATATGTGTTAGTGCAAAGTTAGTGACAAAAATACCTTTATTGGCTAATTATTCACACTTAGCTTTCAACTTGTCTGGCTTAACATTTTAGATAAGTGGCTAATATGAATCTTCATACTGTCTGCACTGTGATATTGCCATGCCAAAACCAGGCAGAATGAAGCAATCCTCTTTCTGTTTTAGGCAACTCCTTTCCTGCTGTACTGGTAGCAAGTACAGCACTTTGTGTGCCAAAGTTTACAAATGAACCAGAAAATGAATCAATGCTAATGGCCTGCTCATTGGTTTATGGCAGCCAGCCACACCTGAAATTTCACCACTCCACCAGTCTTTGTGCACAGCATTATGTTTTGCATTTTTCCCAATTTATAGTAGCCAGAGTTCCCCGCCCTGCTGTCTTTGTCATGGCTAACACCACCATTGGCTTGAAAAGGCTGTAGCTAGCCACATGGCTCCTCACATACACATGAAGTCACCAGCTGCTTCTATTTATCCAACAACAAGCTTATCAGTGGACACTAGGTTTACGCTATTAAAACCCAAATCTCACCACACTCCACACACTCCACTTGCTAGTTGCTAACCAGTGTTAATGACCTGATCCCTCACTGGATTCCCACCACACGAACACTGCCGAATTAGTTAGATGTAGTGCTGAGCCAAGTTGGAAGTACTGAATGGTCTGTGTGGTGGTGGGTGCTTTTTACCCTGTGCAAAATACACTTGATTTGAGTCTATAAAGAAGTCTTCATGCTCCTGTAGAATTTTCTGTCTCCCAAAGTCATTGATGCACCAAAGTAACAACCAAAAAAGAAATATGGCAGTCACTTCTGTTCCTCTCACACATTATCACGAGTGAAAAAAAAACTTTGTCTCATGTGAACACAACAGTCCATTCACACTCTCTGCCTCTGTGCAGCCTCGACACTTCTCACTCAACCTGCATTCAGCGTCCACTGTGTCCACAGAAGCAGCCTTCTGTTAACTGCAGCTCCCGGGGAGCTGAGAGGACACCATTCAATGGATGCTGGAGACGGGAGACTGCCATGTCCTCACACAGGCAGCTGCTCTGATGACTTTCTACGAACATCCCCTGCTGATTGGCTAGAATAGTGTTTTGTGGCTCAGTCTGAGTCACTTTCTTTCTCATTTATGGGGCCAGGGCTGTGTATGAACATCTGATTCTTTTCACCTCACAAAGTTTATTGAACAATCTTTCTCACTTTCTCTACCTTTAAGTATTTCTCATTTAACTAATTTAACATTAGGTATTGTAAATGTTAAAGATACATTTATTTTCATAGAACTGAGTAGGCATAATATATGATACGATATGATTATATTGTAAACTAACTTCGACTTGTGTGTCAATCCATGGGTCTGACCTGTCACACCATCAGCCAATAATTACACATCAGTCATTTAAAACTCCTACCTGTATGTAAGTAATTGTGTCTGTCACAAGTATTAAATATGACAGACATGATGGTGTGCCTTTCCTTGAGTCAAGGGATGAATAAACTTTAACTGAAGTCTAAGTTAAGGCTGCAAAAAGTCTTTCCAGGGGGCTCCAGTTATATAAAGCAACACATTTTGTTAGTATTATTAAATGTGCATCACAGACAGGATGCCAGTGCTTGCTCCACAATAATGAGACAGCAAGTTGCACTGTGAAACAAATAAATGAGAGAAAAAAATAAATATGTTGCAATAGAAATAACAAGTTATATGTGAAAGTCAAAGGTTATGTTGAATCCAGCAAACAGCTACAAATATGTGAGGTTGGGGGAGAGGATAACCTGTTGTTACACTGAAGGGATGGTACACATTTTTGTGTAGTTTTCTGGACAGGGTTAGATCATAAAAAACATATCCAGTCATACCAATTTATAATATTTGTTGGTTTATTTCTCATTTATAGACACATACCAACTACTATACGGTTGTTCTCTTCTATCTTGGAGGAATAATAGGCATTTAGGAACGTTTACTGAGAAGCCTGTGAAAGCAGCACGAGCCTAAACCAAGTCTTTTTCAAAAGTTTCTTTAACAAACTTTTTTTTGCTGTAAAAATGAATCAGAGGATGATATAATCAGATACAAATTCTACATGTATTGGCTTTAATAAAATATAGGCTGCTGAGCGTTGGTTCATTAGTGTCGGCACATGATGCTGTGATTGAGTCACTGAATAAGTGTTTGAGGGAAATCGTGAGGCAGACGTTCAAAGTGTGTTAGGGCTCAACAGTAGCAGATGTGTCAGTGTGCAAGGCAGTCTGTTTTTACATTGCACAGAATCTGAGCTTTGTGGAAATGGATGTATATGTGGAAAAATTAATGAGCCTTGGTGCAATTGCCTCTGAATACGCTCTGCAAATTAACGTGTGTGTGTGTGTGTGTGTGTGTGTGTGTGTGTGTATGTGTGCGTGCCTGCGTGCTTAGGGTCCGTTCCCCGCTGCCTGTGCCTGACAGGGTGTCCTTGCCGAGTCAACAAGACTAATCTGCGCTCTGGCCTTGCACTGGGGGGGTTGGGGGTTGGTGGTGGTGGTGCTGAGGTGTTTACAAGAGTGGAGCGCACATCAGGGGTGGAGGACACACACACATACCCCCGCCTGCACACACGCACGCATGCACAAATCTTGAAATGTTTGCCGCCCAACCTTCTCGTACACACACACACACACACACACACACACACACACACACACACACACACACACATACACACACAGTACACACCTCATTGGTGGCTGAAGTCAACAGTTCTCCAGGGAAGGCACCAATAAACATTACATCTTTCTTTGGGAAAGGACTGTTAACAAACACTCACACACACATACACACACTCATATTCACACGCTCATATTCAGCTAGAGAGCAAATCAATATACACCAAGAAGACTTAGAGTTTCAACAACGATGAACAGCTCTCTCTCTCTCTCAAACACACAGACAGCATATGACAATGACTCTTCCTGATTTCCCTCTACTGTCATATTCAGTTGGCAGGGGTATTACCAAATATTACAAGGGAACCATGAAATGTATTTGTATACATATACTGTACATTGTATTGTTTCACAGGATTATCAGTTGCACTTTTTAGCTGTTCCTTTGTCCCTAACATTATAAATCAGTCAGTGTTGGAAAGTAACAAAGTATATTGTACAATTTTGAGGTAACAGCACATTGCTTGAGTATTTCCATTGTATGCTACTTTATACTAATACATTTCAGATGGAGGTATTGTACTTTTTACTCCATAACATTCACTAGACATCAATTACTCGTTGCTTTTCATGTTAAGATTTGACATTAAAAAAAACATATAAACTTATAAAAAGATTAAATGAGTAGCTCCAACTCCTTACAAAAAGCAGTGCCTAGTTGGAGATTTTTTAATATTTCAGATGTCTATGAGTTGTTAGCACTTAGACCAAAGAGTGTTTTCGTCTCTAAACTTCTCAGATGGTTTTATTCAAATGGCTTTTTGAGGTCCAAAGAGATGAAATGATCTACTATTCAGAATAGAGCAAAACTTTTAACTTTTAACTTCTTTAATAATTTCATGGCCAGCCAGATTTTTTTTGTGACCTGCAGAAGGGGGCCCACCCTTAAGTTTGCAATCCACTGGACTAAACTGCCCAACTGTATGTAAAACATTCAATAGTTGTGATACTTTTGCTGATAATACCCACTTAAAGGGCACATGTTATGCAAAATGCACTTTTCCCATGTCTTTTCAACATGAATATGAATATATATTATATATATGTATATACTGTATCTTAGATAGACCTCCCCCAAGCAGACAGACAGCCCTAACCCACTGAAACCTACTGAATAAACTTTTAAATCAAATCAAATTTATGTTGTTTACTACAAAAACTACTGCAAAACAGTTCATTTACTTGGTAACATTGTGTAACTTAAATTATCACCAAAGAAGCTAACTAGCTCAGACCATGAAGCTGTAGTGGCTCGGTATTGGCAGAGTGTGTAAAATCAAACCCAGGCTAATGTATCCATTCTATTCCACAGATACACTTCATGTTACTGTAACACTAATATTAGTGAAGCTACTACAGCTCTGTTGCAGTATGAATATGAATTATGCCAACAAGCCTCAGTCTCTCTTGTTGCGGCCATATAATCCTGCATTGTATCACGGCCAGAAAGTCACACTCAGTTCTGGAGTGGGGCGTGGGGAGTAGCAGCTCGTTTGCATGAGCACAGAAACAGCCCGTGGAGAACAGGGCAGAAACAGAGGGGTGTGGAGGCATGCTAGAATACATAATCTCAGTGGTATTATTAGTAAAAAAAAATCAAAGAGTTTTGGGGACCTCAGAGACCCATATTACTTTATTGAAAAGGAGTATAATAAGTGACCTTTAAGTAAAGAATCAGAGTACTTTTTCATCCACTGCAATAGAAATGACAATACCATGTCTGACTTTGTATTTTCAGAGAAAATCTATGGGATAGAGACAGACAAAGAAATAGACACAGAAATCATCTTAGAAATTTGGGAGAATAGATGAGTTTGGTAGAAGTGGGCTGAGGACATATAGTATCTACAGAGGAAGACAAACCCCCCGAAAAGACCACGGTATTGACGTCCTGCAATGCCCTCACTTTGCTTCCTCACGCGCAGTGTTCACCTCTCTTTCCTCCCGCTCCATCAATCATACTCAGAGAGCCACCAAACTAAATAGAAGAGGATGTCACACAATTTCGTTTCCTTTCCGTTTTCATTTTTTCCCCGTTACAGGCTAAAACCTCTTTCTCAGCCCATATGCTTCTCCTGCTTATCAACTTTCAAGTCCTTGCATGCTCTTCTTCTTTTTTTGCCTCCTTCTCTCCCTCTGTCTTGTGGCTGAAGAACTGCTCTGGTGCCAATTATATAAAAACTGCAAAGTTTAAAAAGACTCCAGCCAAAAATGGTCAAACTGCATCAATCTTCTCTTGTACAGACCATTGATTGATGTCAGGAGCAGGTCACTACATGTCTAGACATAGGAAATGTACTTTAAGCTGTCATAGTTGTCAAAACAGTGCAATGCACACAAAATACCAGACTAGACCTCCACATTTCATTTGGTTTGAATCAGAAGCACATTTGGTTAGAATGAACTTATGACATTAGTCAAATAGGATTTGCTAAGTTGTAGAGAGCGTTATTAAAGGTGTTTGACAAAATAGTGACCTGTTTTCCCCTCAAGCATGACAAGATGCGTGTTTGTGTGTATACGTGTGCATGTGCATGCATCAGTGCATATGATGAAACTCCAAGAAAGGAGCTAGAGGCCATGCTGGCTGACGCTGGCGAGGAAGAGCGCTGTTTACATAATGTGTTCTGAATACTGGAGGGTCCGGCCAGGCCACGCTGTCAGCCTGCGTCGAGGTACAGGGCATCGTGTAATGGGACAGATAATGGTGAGGCTGATACGCACAGGCAGTATGTTTGTAGGGCTAGAACAAAGGGAGAAAGAAGAAGGTAGCAAAGGAAGAAAAGGGGAGAGGAAAGGAAGGAAAAGAATACAGTACCTCCTCGACTCTCACTGTCTGCTGGCTTCACCTGGATAGGTCTGTTCATCTGTTATACAGAGAAAGAGAAGTGAAGAGAGGAAAGACAGACCAATAATAGAGAGAGAAGGGAGAAAAAGAAGAAAACAAGAGACAAAGAAACCAGTTAGCAACATGTAACAGCACATGTTTTACCCCTCCCATCCCCAAAATAACTTTTTTAGAATCACTCAGCCAAATTGCTGGTAAAGTGTATTGAAAATCTCCAAAGCTGTAGCACTTACAGCCACTGGGGGAATAGCTTGTTGGGAATATTGGCTGGAAATATTGTTTGATCTGAGATGAAAAGCTAGAGAAGGGTTGGAAAGGGGGACAGACAAAGGGGTGAAGGGGATGATAGAAAGAGGGATGGCAGGAGGTTGGTAGAGAGGTAACTTTGGGTCAGCAGAGCTACTATGACTTTGGATCATCTTTGTGTCTGCCTTTGGAAGCTCCTGGGCCATCATGATGTGGTCTATGTGGACCTTGTGTACTCAGAAATACACACACGCACACACACACACACACATGCCACACACACACACACGCATGCTCATGCACACGCACACAGCTGCAAAAATCCACACATAGGAGCACAGTATGTGTGGGTTTTCAAACTCTTAAGCCTCACTACAAAATGTTCTTTGCAGAATTTCTTCTCAGCCTCACACACAAGCTTGTACATACAAATGCACCCCCCCCCCACACACACACACATGCACACACACTGTCTGTCCCCCAGTGAGACCTTTCCACAGTGTGTCCGCTGAGGCCCTCCTTTCATTTCACTCCTGCCTGTCAAACCTTTCCTCTCCGCCTCGCCACCCTGCTAAACGCTCGCCGCCAATCAATTTTTAATAATGCCAATCGCCACGCTGCCAGGAGTAATGGAGGGAAGGAGGGGAGGTGGGGAGGTTCGAGAGGAGAGGAGAAGATGGGGAAAGAGGAGGATGAAAGGGGAGGAGGGAAAGGTCAAGGTTCTGTGTGATGCAGCATCAGTGTTTTGTTAAATGTCATTAAATCTTTTCTTTTGAGTTTGCTGATACAGTCATCATCTTAATGAATCAGCCAGCATTCAGATGATTCACCAAAGGCAAAGCCTTTGAGCACGAGGACACAATGTCATGATGCAAACGCAATTAATACTTGGACCTTCACCCTTTCCTTCGCTTCTCCTCCCTCTCTTTGACAGCCAAGAGAACCCTACTAATGTTTTTAATGTACTGTGATGCATTATTTATCAGACTGGCTGTTGATATGGAAAAAGGAACGAGAGGGTATAAAGAAAATGGGGAATGGATAGAAAAGGGGTGGGTGGGGGGGTGTTAAATGAGTAAAAGAGAAAAAGAAGGATGTGAAATAAAAGTGTTGAATATGAAAGAGTGTGATCATAAGGGGGTTGAAACTATACAGGGGGAGAAAGAAGAGAAACTAATTGAAAACAGTAAAAATAAATAAATAAATAAAGGAGATGTTTGAAAGGAGAGAAATGTGGTGGTAAAAAAAAGGAAGTGGGGGAGGAAAGAGGAGAGACAGGGGGAGGAATGAGAAGAGAGGACATAGGGGGAGATGAGGACATAGATCAGAGTACGGGACAAGGTCAGCCCAATGCTCCCACGGGGCCTATAAGCCTGCATACATATGAGCGCTTTTACCGTGACCCATACAAATGGTCTGGCCTCAATCTGACCTAATTGTGTTCCACCTCCACTGGTTTTATATGCAAGCACTGGTCTTAACCTGCACAGTATACGATGGTGCTGACCCTCTGAGGTATGTTTAATTTTCACAGTTTTCATTTCACTCTGCATTGAGATTTTACTGGAACACTTTTTTTACCCTGGTTATGAGATAAAACTTGAAGCAAATTTTTTAATAAACCTGTAATTCTTGATCTTGTTTAAACATCTCTAATCTAATAAAGCAACTTCACAGGTTCATTTGAAAAAATGTCTTCGTCAATTCATCATTGCTTTTTTGAGCAGCAACGCTCAAAGTGTCCACTCATAAATTTTTACATTCACTTCAAAATAATGTTAAGTGGTCGAACCATTATTTTCTTTTGTCACTGAAAGCTGAGTGGAGTTTCATGGGCTCTCTATCAGTGGTTTCCATTATCCTGGGCCCATAAACTGCTTCAAGGTCAGTTTTATCATCCTGCTCATAATAGGGTGAGTTAGCACCAGCCCACTGGACAACCGATCCCAAAACAGTTGTTAAAACCAGACGCTGACTAGCACGGATAGCTCCCCTAGGATGTCTGTGGTGGTGCTACAGCCGAAGCCAGATGGCAGCATTGAGCAACAGAACCAATACAATCCACAGACTATACAACAAGCTCATTTTAGCCTAACGTCAGCATGAGAGGAAAATAAAAACATCTACACTTACACAAAAAGACACTGAGATGCAGACATACATGCACAAACATGTGCACACACACACACACAGAGACAAGTGTGTAAGCTTATATGACTAGACATGCATGCTTATACACATAAGCCTGGCACACACACAAACATGTAAAATCACAAATAGGCCTATGCATCCAAGCATGCATGGAAACCTACAACGGGATACAAATAAGCAAACACACATACACACACACACAATAGATATGTAAATGTATCCTTGTGAGTCAACATGTGCAGTAAATTGGCTCATCTCTCAGCGTGCACACCTAATACCACGCAAGTAGCTTTCTTTTTTCTCTTCAGCCTTGTAAATGCAGTGGCCTATTCATTCACGCATATGCCTTTAAAAACACATGCACACACGGACACACACACGGACACAGATGGACACACACACACACACACACACGCAAGCACACACACACACACACATACGCACACACACACACACACACACACAGACACGCAGGCTGAGCTCCATTGTTGCTGAAAGTCCACCTCAGCAGCCTTGTGTTAGAGTGGCCTTGGTGTGCCACATGATCGACAGCTCAAAAAGAACTGCAACTACACAAATGCACAGGCACCCACCCACCCACACACACACACACACTTGCTACACTCCTCTGTTGATTATGTAACTCAATGACAGCGCTCTGCTTCAGTGCTGCCATAGATTCCCTGCTAACTAGAAGCTGAGGGAATACATGGTCTGCATGCAGTCTGTGCTGTACCAAACTGGTGAGTCATTCTTCTGAATCAGTCTAGTACGACCTGAACGTCTAGCGAAGCCCACAAGATTAGCTCAAAACAGTGTGGGACTATAGTTTGCTATATTGGATTCTACCTTGAAATGGGACAAAATTGAAGTCCTTGATCTGAGTTTTGCTGCTTACTGTATTGATTCCACCGTGTGCAAACAACAAAAAATGAAGTTACAAAAACAATATTACGATGACAACTGTATGAGATTTCTATCCACGAAATATGTGTAGAATACCTTGTTATGTCAAATGTGCTTCAAATACAGTCTATTACAAGTTGCTCAAGACAGTGCAAGCATCCTCACACTAGACACACACACACACACACACACACACACACACACATGCGCGCACGGACGCACGCACACACACACACACACACACACGCACACAAACAAACTAATGCATGCACGTACAGCTACAGTAGCACACATACTCACAAGGACATAAGAGTGCACAGTAACTCACACTCCCATCATTGTCTGTGAAAAAGAATATTGAAAGTATGCTTTACGAAACTCGGGAGAGGAGGTAGGATTTTCTCATTTTCACCCTCGTCTGGCAGATGTGTCTTTGAGAGAGAGAGAGTGGAGCAGTGCAGGCCAGGTCATTTCATTATCACAGTGAGAAAGCACTCCATGAAACTCTCCCAGGGAAGCAAGCAAGGCTGCCTTCATAATATTCCTCCTCCACTATTGTCAAAACTTGCTCTATTTTACATTCTGCAGCTGAAGGCCTTTTTTCTTTTACATTCCAGTCGCTTTCATTTGGTCTCTGTCCCAATGTTGAATGTTTTTTATGCTCTCTGTTCTTACATATATTTACTGATTCTTTACAGTACTGTATATGATCGCAACGTATCTGAAAAGGAAGCAGGTCTCAGTGTTGAGATGCTCTGCAAGAGCAATACCACTGGGTTTAAGTGTAACCAAATGCGTATTCATGTCAAATGAACCACTGGCACTCGACCTGGACCTGCTTTCCAAAGTATCTCAGCATGCATAACACTCATCTCAGGATGGAAACATGCCAGTGGAAACATTAGCTGAACAAATATGGTTATAACCCTGAGATGCTTTTGGGAAACTGGGCCCTTGTACAGAAGGGGAAAAAAACCCTCAGTTAGAAGATTAGTTGAAAAACCTAGAAACATTTAGCAGCTATGCAATAGATTTCACCAGTAGTCACAAAGAGGACAGTATATTTTAAAATAATTGATTTTACATTAATTCAGAAAAGCATTGCACTCCCACAGAACACCCCACCCCCCCCACATTTCCATCAAAACGCCTACAGAACATGTAAAATCTTCATTTTATTGACTTTTGCAACCTCTTGAGTCACAGAAGTATTTTACAGCATCTTTTACAAAAGGGCACCTCACACCCTTCCACTGTCATTACTGCTGCAGACTGCAGAGAGAAGTGCTATAATGTGACTAATGGAGCTGGAATCAGCTTGTGCGAGGAGGAAAGTTATTTTTCCCATGGCGCGAGATGTGTTCATCACGGAGCCAAATTCAGGTCAGTCAGTCAAATAGCATCGTCTCACCTCCGAGTCAGCGATCCTCTTTGCAAGTGCACAGGCTAATCTAGGTAGCAAATGTTTTTTTCCTGCCAATAAACCACCCGGCAGATAGAGCCAGCGAGGCAGTCGTTGTATATAACATCAAGGTTGGGAATTAACTAGATTTACCCAATGCTAATGGCACACTTGCTCATGTCCTATTCAGTGGTACTGAATAGGACATGAGGTGCAGGTGAAAATATGTTTCTGTGACTGCAGTTCCTCATCTATGTGTGACAAAAATAATTTTTACTCATGAATATCTTAGTTACAACTACACAGAGCAAGTGGAGTGTTTTTTTTGTTCATTAGGTTTAGAATCTTTTTTATTTTATAATGTCACTATTATAGTATGTGTCCTATATGTAGTGATGACTGTCTAAATGACAAAGCCCTATACTTGCTGGCAAAACCAGATTAAGTTAATAAAGTAGTTTAGTTATACACTGTCAAAATACTAATGAAATATTTTAAACTGAAACTACCAAGATTAAAAACAAGCAGAGTAGGACAGTCCCCCACTTGTTTGGCTTCTGAGTTTAATTTATGAGTTAGATGAGCTTCTTGAAATGAAAATTCTCAACTTCTGTAAATGTTAACACAAGTTTTATTTGTCATACGGATAGATAGCTACAACAATGCTGACAATTTAATATTTCTGTTTGATCTGTTTTGTGTAAAACACTGCCTACAACCTTTTATTAATTTTGTGTCTTCTTGTGTAATTTTGGCACTTCAATAATACATCAAGTTTTGTTATTTCAAAAATAATCTTCAAAATATTGCTATTGCTCACTACCCATTTATTGCCTCCCTAACAGATCGTTACTGGACATTTGTCAGAAAAAAAGTCTCTCGCTGACAAACAACAGCTGCTATAGTGTACAAGCCCCAGAAATACCCAGAATACTGTGTAATGTGATGTTAACCCTCAAACCCTGTTTGACAAGAATTTTCAGATTAGCCTGTAGCCATATTGATGTGGATTTGAAAGTTGATGAATGGTTAAACCCCACATGGAATTCCATCAGGTTTCATCTCAACTAACATCTACACATCTCAGTCAGTAGTTTCCCTCTTCCGTTCCCCCGTAGTTCTTCATCCTGACATATGGCCAAACACCAAACCTCTCTTTTGATGTTAAAGTGAAACATATTGCGTAGAGATCAATGTCTGTGTGTGAGGGTGAGAGGACTATAAAGCAAAACATCCCAATCTCTTTCCTTTTGTTGCATTCTTTTTTTTCCTTTATCCCCTTGCAGCTTTACAGACAAACAGAGATGGGCAATCTGTTTCACGTCAGATCAAGGATGAGAAGAGTATTTTCTGACAACGGGACGACCTGGCCCAGTTGTTTGTGCTGGGATTGAGTGGCATGCTGCAGTCCGCCTGAATGGACGGGAGCTAGATAAATACCAAAAAAAACAAAAACAACTCCAGATGAATTATGAATTGGTGCAGACTGTGCTTTCTTTGGATGTTACGCCGCAGCACTGAGGTGGCTAGCAGTACAACAACGTGGACTGCAGTGTGCATTATGAGACATTGGCCCTCATTTATCAATATTTCCTTATGTTCAAAATGTTGCAAGATGATGAAGCACCGCAGCAAACTTACTCTGAGCAATAAACTTACATGCAAAATGTTATAAAGACTTGTTACACACTCATTTCCTGCTGTAATGGCTTTGATGGTGGAGGTTTAAATGATTTCTGCACGTTGTTTGTGTATCAGCATTGATAAGAAAGAAACCCTTACATACCAAACATAGCGCTCAAGGCTGCAAGATGACCAACACAGAAATACAAGCCCACACACTCTCTGACTTTCAGTTTCTCGAGCCTTTCAGATTCGTTCGGTGTTCAGTTTTACTCTTGCAGGAAAAATAACTGCTCTGAACTGACATTTGGTGGCTGATTTATTTAAACGGCGGAAGTAGCGTGTTAAATTACTGCACAGCCTGCATCAAATATCACCCTAAAGCAATGCAAATTCATTATCAGGTGCTTTCCCTATTTTAACCCTGAGATCCCTCTCAGAGTAATATGCGTGAATGAAGGATGCAGTCGCCATCCTTCCTCAGCCTGCTTCTATATGCTGCTGCTCGCTCTGTGGTGCTGCTTGTCCCAGCAGAGTCCGCTGAGATCACTACGTCTCCACAAAGGCAGATGAAAGGGAAACACACAAAGATCACAAAAGGAGGCAAGCCTCTCTGTCTGACCCTCTGATCACTGCTGATTCCTTCATCAACATGGCTTTTACACGCCGCTCATGCATACACAGGGCGTGAAAACGGAAAATGATAGACAGGCATACACACACAGCACACAAATACACCAGAGGAAGGTTCATCTTTAAAGATGGAAGTTCTTGACCTTGGGAACAATATGTGTGTCAAAAAAACTCTCTAATATGTGATTGGAAGATTTAAAAAAAGAAACAAAGTGAGTTTTGTTGTTGAAATTATTTTGTCACACAGATTCCTCCTGGTGTGCTTCCTGAAGACCATTTCTTCCGCACGCTAACTACCTCCGGAAACACCTTCTCCAACTTTCTGAAGATCCGTTGTTGAAAAACTAAATACGAAACACATTTTAAAAGCTGCAAGTTATCACAGATCTCCACTCCTCCTCCACTCCTTTCTCTTTCGCCTGCAGTTGGTTGAAAACAGCAATGCATTTCTCACATCCATTGTTTGATCCATTTCACACCAGCCCACCTCTTCTTTATCTCCTCCTGTTTTCTCCTTCTCTCACTGGCAAGCGGCCTGAATGCTCGCACTAGTGGGACGGCTTTCGAGCAGTTTTGAATGAGAGGTTAAAATGCAAATGTAGTGCTCTTTCTGTTTTCCTTTCTATTCTTGTTCCACATCTTATTATTATTTTTTCCCTTGTTCCTCTTCCTCCCTCTTCCTCTGTACGAACTTGTTGTCGAACCAAGTAAATGAGTGTTAGTGTGAAAACTATTTTTCCACAGCAAGTTAATGCATAAAACAGTGTTTTCCCCCCATTTCCCTCCATCTTTTCAGTGCTCCACCTGGATAAGAATCTATGTAGAATGAGAGTAGACAGGGTTTATGCTTCCTGCGAACACTTTAATAGGAATCGACGGTTGAGAATTCTGTTGTCACACTGTAACTGGATAGAAAAAGCACATCATCTGCACCCCCAAATGATTTTACCCTGTCAAAACCTGTTATAGCTTCACACTTGCCTGTGACATGCACTTACATACACTACAACCTCACACATGCCACAAGTGCAAATGAAACACGCACACACAGATGCATGCACAATCCAAACCAGATGTAGCCTAGTATATATTTACTTATGCGCATATGCACGTTAATGCATGTAGATAAAGATATGTCAGATATTCCATTTTGAATGTGTACAAATGTTTTAGCTTGTTGCTTTGGACACAAAACATCACGGCCGATTCTGAAAAATCCTTTCCGAGCCCTGAACACAGATCGATTATCACATCACAGCTTGATCCATCACAAAAAGAGGCATTGCTAATGGAGGACAATGCTGGGGTGAGAATTAAACACATACACATACACACACACACACACACACACACACACACACACACACACACACACATATACATACGCACACAAACAACACAACCCTTTGCGATAGTTACATAATTAGACATACAGCACCTTGGCAATCAACAACTCTGATGTTGCCATGGGGACTATAGCTTTGACTATAAAAAGAAAGGATCTATATGTGGAGGCGGCTGAGGGCGGAGGTGCGGAGCGAAGCAGCGAGAGAAAGAAAGAGGAGAAGACACGGAGAGCGAAAAAGTGTGAGAAAATTGGTGTGAGAGAAGTGAAGGTGTCGCTGAGGGGCTGAGCAGCTCTCAGTTTTTGTGCGAGCGTGCGTCGGTGTGCATAGTGCACCTGCATGTGTGTGATTAGAAGTGTTCAGTGTGTGCACCTAAGCGTGCATGTGTATGTATGGGTGCTACTGTGTATGTAAGCTTGCAGGGCAGGGGTAAAAAAATCGACAAGGACAAAATGTGATAGAGTTGGTTAGTAAGTGAGAGGAAGAGAAAGAAAAAAGAGAAAGCTAACTAGAGAAAGTGTAAAGGACAATTTTCAGCCTCTCTCTCCCTCTCCCTCTAAGCTTACTGCATTGCCTGGGCTTTGCAGCATATAGTGAAGATTAGACCAGACGAGAAAGCCATAAATTCTACTTTTCTCTTTCCAGAGGTGAACATAAATCATGGCTGGTACTGGCGTGCCATCGCTGGGTTTTTGCTTTTCACTTATCTAATGAAGAAAAAAAGAAAAAAAAAAGAAAAACAAGTTCAAAAGCTGTCATATTCTGAACCGGGCAGACTGCTTTCACTTTTATCCCCCCACAACTTTTGTCCTCTTCTTCAGCCTTCGCTGAGGTACAGAGACGGTGAGTGGGTTTCCCATAATTGCTGCGGGAGTATTCATGAGCTGCATATCGCTGGACTGTGTGTGTGTGTGTGTGTGTGTGTGTGAAGAGAAATAGAAGAAGAGAGTGAGAGCTGACTTGAAAGGCCTGCGCATATGAAAGATACCTTACAGCGTATGCAAATGTAAATATAGACACAAATAGCAGCATGGGCAAACACACCATGAATGCACTCAGTAAGGAGCACCCATGCTTTCTGGCACACACACATAAATACACACTCTCGTCTCATGAGGTTAAGAGGTGAGGAGATGGTGTTGTAATGAGCTGTCACTCACAATAGGTCACAATAGGTCACTAAAATTGGTTATATCAAAAAAAAGCAGCGAGTCACATTTATGAGAAACAAAAATTTAAATGTATATAAAAAAAGAAGTTAGACAGCTACATTTAAAACAAATAAAAGTATGTCCTCAAAAAGTTTGCTAAATTTGAAACAGTATCTTTTTCTCTGCTTTGATATACTTTGTCTTGCACGAGTTGTTGTTTTTAAAAATCTCTATAATGGAGCTGCAGAACGTAAAATATGAAAATGGCAGCATTCATGGGGAAAACTGAACTTTTGGAGAATGATGATGTAGGACCGGCTTAGATACAATATGTGGCTATGTAGAAGTAAAGTTAGGAAGTTGCTGTCTCAAATAAGTCTAAATCAAATCTTAATGTTGTCATTTACCTTTTTTTTTGTCAGGTGACTTTGCAATGATATGATGCCTTAGTGCAGCAGCATCTTAAAGGTAGTATTTGTGAGCCACAATCAAATCACCATTTAATGTTTATTCAGTATATGTCATAATCCAGCAAAGCACTGCATTTACATTCCTTGTAGATGATTTAGTAACATGAAATGCGTATGAAGTAATCCTCCAGATATGTAGATGTAATGCATTGCTGGATGCCGTCACATTCAGTTCCAGTAAAAGTTGGACCAGGTTTTACTTCTTTGCCATACAACCCAACTCTGCATTGGCACAGCGGTTCCATTCAGATGAATGAGGAGGCTGCCTTTTATTTCAGGAAAAGCTAATGTCATTCTGAACATATCTTAGTGTGGAGTTTGAGAGGATATCGAAAGACAGGAGGGACATTACGGAAGAGTGAGAGTGATGCAAACATAAAGAGAGAGTGAGAGGGAAGTAGCGTCAAGGTGTCAAGTATGTCTGTAATGGCCAACTAAAATCCCGCAAAGGCTATTATGCAAAACATAACCTCTATACTCCTCTGCTCTCTCCAAACTCAGCTTTGCCCTGAAATTACAGGAGGGTATGAGGAGATCCAGACAGATAGATGAGAGATGAACATTTCTCTCCTCCACACACGCACACACACACACACACACACAGACGCACGCACACACACACACGCACGCACGCACGCACGCACGCACGCACGCACGCACGCACGCACGCACGCACGCACGCACGCACGCACGCACACACACTAACACACAAATGCACACACCCTCGCCTGCATATTTCCATCAAATAATCACTAATTCCACACTCCCTGGCTGATTAAATATAGAAAAGGCAGGCAGGGAGGAAGACGAGAGAAAGAGATGAGTGTCTGGAACAGAGGAACAGAGCAGATTGAGGAAGAGGAATAAGAGAGGAAGAGGAGGAGGAGCAAGAAGGAAGTGATACAGTCAAATCTGCCTGTTAGGCTCCGCCAAAGAAACAACAGGGAGTTTTTCCAGTAAGAAAGCTCTATTGGCTCCCAGCTAGAGCCCAGGTGGGCGATGTGAATGTTCTCTCACTCCCACACACTTAAGAGTCAAAAATATGCACATGCACGTGATTGAGTACAGTATACATGCACACATGCCAGCATTGATGTTTTCGTGTACCAGCCTGCCCACGCTCACATACCATGTCAACAAGAAAACACATAAAGGGGAAGCGTGTCCTCTTTGTCAAAGACGAAAAGGCCAAAATGTCAATCTATCTCTCATCTTTGTCTTTTATTACTCTCATTCATTCTTATATTCAACCTGATGGCTTCAGCTATTCGGTGGCCTGTGATAATGTCAAATAGCTTGCTACCTCTGCAATGCAATGCAATGCAAAAAAAAAATCCAAAAGGAGACTGGAAATGAAGAAAAATTGAAAGAAAAACACATTTGAACTCCATTAGAATGTAGATAGATGGCATCTCTTTTTTCCCGTTTTGTCTTTTTCTGCCTCTCTTTCTTCATTTATTTCAGTTTTATGTGCCAGCCCCTCTGTATCCTTCCTCCTGCAAATACTGAAACTAAGAGGAGCAGCAGAGTTAAGAAACTAAGTGTGAAAGAGTTTCAAGTAGGGATGTGCATTCTAAATAATTTCAATATTGGAGTACTTGCATTAAATTATTACATAAAAGTTTAACTGCATATGCTTTTGTTTATTTTGTCAAAATACTTCCAAACATCATTCTCATGCCTGGCCACCATTCTGCCTGTAACATTAGATTTTGTAAAGACTGACTGGTAATGCCAATTTTTTTTTACTTAAAGAAATGTTACCTGTGGCTGCATCTATAATTCTTGCTGCTATATTTGGATTTGTGCCAATATTCATTGATAGCAGTTACATCCCTGTGAACAATTGACACAAAGGGTCAATTTATGTTTATATATGGTATAGTAAAACAAAGAAATGCAATTACTCTTAGGTTGAGTACTCATGCACAACCCTACTTTTAAGTAGCAGTAACAGAGCAGCACCAGGTTCGTTCCTGAGGGAAGTAAGGGAGGGGAGGAGAGGGGAATTTGATTTCATTATTAATGGAGGAAAAGTTCCTTCAGATTGAACCTGTAAAGTATCTCCAGCTGCCTTTCCTGGGAGAAGGAGCCTGGGACAGGAAGAAGAGGGGAGTAAAGGACAGAATAAAGAAGTGGAAAGGATTGGGGAGGAAGATGGAAGGGTGACCTTGTACAGGAAATTATTTAGATTCCTATTGGCCATATTCTGGTTTATGTTTTTATTTTATTATCTGTTTTCTTACTTTTGCTTTTTATGCTGTTAAGCCAATGGGTTGCACTGTTTTTGGTCTTTGAGGCCAGTATGAGAGGACACATAACCAGCAAGCTTTAAAGTGTCCGTATGCCACATGGTTTCTCACCAGTGAGTTAATTTAACCATTCGCCCACTGTGCGGCATCATGGGGTTTTGTTTGTTTTCAGCAGAGGAGCTTCTGCTCACATGCCATGCTCCCTTGGTATTAATTTTAGTCCCATGCTTTGATGTAGCCCCATTGTGCAAGAATGGTGCCAAAACACAGGCGTTTTTCATATTTATCTCATCTTGTGAAACAGACCCCCTTTGAATCTAGCACTAAATGACTCAAATTAACTTTTTTTCCCAGACTGAGCTTAACCACATAAAAGTATGTGCATAAATGCACCCAAGATACACTGCAGCAGTTGATCCAACATACCAAACCACTTCAGAGATACATTTGGCCATCATAATGCAACAGTGTAAATCCAGAATGATTTCAAATTCTTATACAACTATATATTATATAGTAACATCATAGTAAGTGAGGTGTTTTGTCTGTTGAATATATTTTATCTTCCCTTTGTGGTTAAAAAGATCTAAGATTGTCAGTAACTTCCACCACTGACATGAACACTGATTGCTTGCCACATATGACATAAGACTTTTGGAATTAATAAAAAGTGGATGCATCATTACAACTCACTACATGTTTGAGTAATTTTGCACTTTCTGTGAAATAAATATGTATTCCTACATTTTCTGTGGGAGAGAGCAGATCGATCCAATGCGGATCACTGAGATGCATTTTAATGAAATGTAGAATAATATCTCTATATCAAGGAGACACACATCACAGCCTACTGCATGCTGTAGTTGTGAGTGCTGAAATCGAGACATACGTCTACAGAGCAATTTAAATGTAACATCTACAGTACGGGACCACTTCAAATTGTCAGACCTCCACCTTTAACATCCCACCACTCTGAAAACTTCCCTCGGGATATCCTGTATGTCAGCGGTAATGTTTTACGTTGTATGAGCTAAAGTTGAAGTGCTTATGCAACTCTGCAGTGGAGCGGCCTTTATTTTCATTACCTGTCAGGATAGGTATTATGTCATTCTCATGACAGCGCTGGCCTCTTTAGGCTGAGTGCATCCATCTGTGTTACTATATATCTGACTGTAATATCTTGCTGGCTGATGGCCAACTGAATCTTGGTCTGCAAGGGTTTCTACTGTATCTCACCGTATCTCTCCTGCTCTCTCCTCTACCCTGTCCACCCCCACGGACCTAAAAATATTCAACATAGTGATAGGAAAGCAGATGCTCCAGCCAACTTTTTACATCCTTTAAAATCTATGAAAAGAACTGACCATTTGTACACTTCCAAGAATTTCTGTGAAGACCAGAATCCAAATCTATAACTAAATGCACAAGTTTGAATTTCGTGTGGTTGCAAAGACATTTAGCAAGAAGAAATCTATAGATATCCAAGTGAATACTCTTATAGAGAGGTGCCTGGGGACGCTGAAGCAGAATGACTGATTTCAGGCGATAGTTTCTCCCCTGCAGAGTTAAGAGGGCCCACTGGCCCTTGGGAGCAGCCTGTCACAACTAGAGAAACTCCTGCTGGGGCCACTCTGTTGAGGTTTTCAGCTGGCTCCCAGGGGGTCCCCACCACCACTTACCCGTTGAAACAAAAATCAATGGCTTAATGATCCAAAACAGGAAATAGAATGAGAAAAAAAGAAAGTCCCTAAAACAACAAAATGTCTTTTGGCAAGGGACATTCTGTCCTGGGCCTTCATTTGTTTGTTTGTGTGTGTGTGTTAAGAGAAATTTGCAGCGATGGTAAGTGACTGTATATGTGTGTGCATACATGCACGCGCAGCTTTGAGAGAGTGAGCTTACCCCAGCTTAGTGGCGCAAAACATATTGATTTATTGATTGCCTGTTTCACCCCCTCGCCATCTCTCTCTCTCCCTCTCTCTCTTTCTCTGCCTGTTATAGAGACTCCAGGGACCTGAGACTGCAGCAGGGACTGAAACAGGGACGTGAGGTTGGGAGAGATGGAAGAGGAGAGAGAGTCCAGAGAAGGAGAGAAAAAGACAGAAAGCGAGGGAGGGGTGTCCCATCTGAGAGTTGATCCAGCAGTCTTTTAACCAAGGCCCCTACATCATTCAGATTTATGAACTAAGGTCACGACCAAATCAAAACCTTGACCTATCTGCGAGGATGCCGATTTATAAGCACCTTGTAGTGGGGAGTGGTGGGGACTTGGCAGGAGCTAGTATTCTTCTCCTTGGCCCTGGCTTCCCTGTGGAGAGAGCTGGATCAGGGCTAGAGGAGAGGCTGGCTGTAATTTGTGATTAGCAGACAGGTTGTGCTTTATGATATACTATCCCCGGCTGGTGTAACTCCCAGTTCAAAAGAATGTCACTGTCCCATACCATATAAAGCATGCTGTCTCACTAAAGCAGGGCAGACTGGAGGAGGTCAAGTTCTGACCCTGTATAGTAGGGCTTTTTCAAGATCTGCTAGGTCACAATGACTGCAGCTGTTAGCATACTATAGCAGGAAACCCTAACAAACTCAGCTGACTTTCCTCAAACAGGCTTTGACAAACCACTAAACATTGCCACAACGTATCATTGACACATAATGACACTTAATCGGAGCTTATCTACAGTTGCTTAAGATGGGAAAACAGCATTGAGTGCACTGTGAAGCTAACAGAAACATGTGTCGCCATTGATTTGTACCCCCTCCAGTTGCTTATGACTCTTGGGGGATGCTTATGACAAGCATCCCCCATGTTAGCACAATGTCCCTTCCTAAACCTAGTTTCTCCATAAATTATGGACAGGATGAAATACGAGTCCCCATTCGACAGCACTTCATTTCCCCCTCCCAGCACAAAGAAACATTTGCAGTTTTTTTTGTTCTCCTCAGAAAAAGAACAAGGGATGCGAAGAAATGAACCAACGTGGATTGCCTCACAGACGTAACAGAAATAGTAAATAACAATGAGGGAATCCGTCAGTAAGCAAAGTCCAAAGTCACAGAGAGATACAGAAAGAGTACAGTAAGTCTTTCCATTTTCCCCTCACTAGTTGCCTCTCGGTTGCCATGACGACTTCTTATCCCGGGGCTGGCGCTGGTCTGCTCCCCCTGGAGGCAGCTGGGAAATCAGGTGGGGGAGGGCCACAGGGACCGAGACCGTTCTATTCTTAAATACACAGCATCAGGCAAATGCAATTACAAACCTGAGGAGGGTTAGAGTCTAATCTAATAAAGTAGAGGTGGTCCACGTGGTGAAAGCCTACCATTCGCCTCAGATGGCATGCCCAGGCACAAAGCGCTGCGGCCCCCCATGGCACTGGCTGACCCCCTGCTATGTGAAGTACTGCAAGAGACTGGATGTATGAATGTTACTGAGCACACAACAAGCGCAGTCATTCTATCTTTAGTTCAAACCCAGTGGAACTGGAACAGTTACTGAGTGATCTGTTGATTGACTGTGAATAAACTCTATAACACTGTCTCTATAGGCTGAGCTCTGTCTTCTCTATATAATCTCCTAAATGTAGAAAATGTATCTCTGACACTTTTTGTCCCTATGGCACTCACGCATACTCCTGAAGACACCGTATTTAATTTTCAAAATATCAAGAGGTTTGAAATGTGAAGCTCCAGAACCACAAGTCACAAATACTGTATGTACAGTATGTCCATTGTTTACACCATCACAGTGTTTTGCCATGTTTTTGAGTCGAACAGAATCTGTCTACTCAGAGGGGTTAAAGAGTCCGATTGAGTCTTGGACGTCAGCTCGTCAGCCGCAGCCAACTCACTCAGATTACAAATGAGAGGATCTGATGATGTAGACTGCGGCCAAATTCCTCTAATTAAAATCACAATGGCTGAAAATGCTGGAACACTGGCTTGTCTTTGCTGAGGGACGCCCACTTTGCCCTTATTAAAGGAAACATAGAGAGGAAAGGTTAATAGCACAGAGCTCTGTGATACAAGTATAGGTATAATCCTATTAAGCACATTATATAATACAGTTGTATAGACAGTGATTTTGTGTATATGTCACATACTGTATGAGACAATGTTACAACTCTGCCATGTGTTTTTCTTTTCTGTTACACCTCCAAAACTGTCGATTACATTTTCTCTGCTTTAAGTAAGTGGTGCAGGAGATTTATGTTCTTCCCATTGCTCGATAAAATCAAAGAGCTGGCGATACTCCCACCTATAGAGAAAGACAACTTTTCTGCAATTCTTCATCCAAGCTACAGTAGTTCAGTGCATGTTCATGTCAGCGGACTGAATGAGAATGAATTATGATGAAAATAAATCATTACAGGGTGTTAAGGTCTAATTGATGAATTATTTGTCTAGTGTTTGATATCCAGAAGGGGTTATAATTGTTATATTAATAGTATCACTAGTATAATTGAAAGTCAAATAATTATTTTTTAGTACTCGTATCAAATGTTTATTGACTGAATAATGTTTTACCACTCAACACTGATCAAGCTTCCTAAATGAATGCATTAATAACATTCCTGGATAATATAAAACACATATAACAAAAGAAGGTACTGATTATATCGGACTACTCAAGTGCACAAGGGACCAGGAAAAAACCCCATCCCATTAACTCACTTTCTCCCTTATTGCTTTCACTTGACTTAAGTGTTATCTATTTTGACCACACAGGATCTCAGCACAGTTTAATGATCGGTCAACTTTGTGTTGAGTTAGGTATTAAGTATTTAGGACAGGATCACAGAAAGATTTAGAAAACGTATGACAAGTGTGGTTAATTACATATTTTACTAGATTCGCAGTCAGTCATGCAGTTGTTTGTAAAAGGTTTAATGTTGTTTTTGACTGTGAAAGTGAAGAAAAGCCAAGTTGAAAGCATTGTTACATCTCTACATACTTGTCTTTATAGATCATTTGTTAAATAAATGAGATGATGAAAGAAGCATGTTCTGGGGGCTGGAAGGAATGCAGACACCTGAAGTTCTTTGTTGATTTCTTATGACCATGCAGCTTTGATGGAACCCATTTCTTCTAGTATCTCATGGACTTTCATTTAGTTTACCTTCATAGATGTGTATTTGGTGTCTGCTTAAGCTATCTCTGTAATAAATTCTATACCTATGTACAGAGTTGAGTCATCGGCATATACAGCAAGTAAAGCACAATCTTATCAACACTGATCTGGTCATTACTGAGGATTATGGAGAAGACTTCCTAAAACTGTCCTGACTGCACAATCTTTAAAAATCAGTTTAGTTTTGCAGCTTTTTAATAGCTTCAACCTTCTTTAGAGAGTACAATCTTTGATGTTTTTCTTTCTTTCTTTTTTAATGGAGGACCCCTTGGGAAAAACAGTTGTTATAGGGCCCCTAATGACACCCCTGGACATACTTTACCTCCTGCCCTCATTTTGTATAGTACCACAGTATATATGTTAGCTTAATTATTTTCCCAAAGACTCAGGGAACAACCAGTACAGCAGAATCTGCCCACAGGTTTGTAAACTAATACAAAAAAAGGTCTTAAAACTGGATTTTGATACATGGCCCATCTACAAGACAGGGTCACAAGATTAGTTCACAATCTACATTAGCTGATATTGTAACTTGGTGTTGTAAACTCCTTTGACAATTTTCAATCTATTAAATTAGGTGCATCTAATTGACACCCATGTGGGCCTTGTTATTAGGTCTTGCTGTTGACAATGTAGCCCTAAAGGGATATGGCCTACTATTGGACTAAATGGATCTACTGGGTATTCATCAGTGCCTAATGTTATAATAAATGAACACAGTCCCAGATCATTATATAACAATAAAAAATACAATATAAAAATAAAATATAAAAATATTGAAAAGTATTTTTAAAAGTGTTTACATGAACACTTCTTATTTTGTTTCAAGTTGTAAATATACATGACAGTGAGGAGTCACTATTAATTAATTGCTGGAATTGACAGAAAAAAGTCTATTTCCTTACATATGGTTATGATTTCTTTGAAAGCAAACCCCTGTTGCTCAAAACATTCCTCCACATCAAAGAGGTCAACTAAAGTGTAGCCTCAAGGAATGAAAAATGCTTCACACAAGGAATTAAATAAACTCTGTGTTGCCTCTGTAGAGGATTGAGAAATGACAAGAGCTGAAAGTTATTTTACTTGCCATTATTATGAGACTCATTTGAACAAGGGAATTTTAATAAAGACTATGAAAACAGCGTAGGGTAGAGCGAGGATAGAGAAAGGGGAACCGGAGGAAAGCACTCACGGGAGAGAGCAAAAAGCAGAGAGAAAGGTGCACAGAGAGCTGAGGCTGACATGAGATGATACATGCATGGTAATAAATGAGAAATAAAGGGAGAAAGGGAAGCACAGAAGAAAAGAGGAACAGTGCTCTTTCCCCCAGATAAAAGAGACTTTCAAGACTCAGCTGAGTTATGCTCAGTTTACTTTGAACACATTTTGACATATAATATTTTAAATTTGACATTTCTTTCTCTGTATTTTTCTTCAATAACAAATGAAAATGAATCAAAGGAGCATGCAAACTCAAAAGACCTGACAAAGGGGAATTTTGAGGTCCCCTATCTGAAGTGTTTAAACAACACACCTCAAGAATAAAATTCTCCAGTGCTCCACAATTTATTCATACTAATAAGGAAGGAAAAAGTAATCCTGTAATCCGAGCCAATCTGCACACAGGAGGCCAAACAGCCAAAGAGCTCCCAACATGTGGGCCAGATGAACCTGCTCTCTTGGAACCTTGCCTGGACAAACAAGAGAGCAAGCTTGTAAGGTCTGTGCATCAACACACCTGACACCAGCCAGGACTCTGCTCTGTAACACATGTAGGCTTTGGCAAGGCATTTTTTTATGCGAGATTGAAGCTTTCCTACTTTTCGGTACACATTTCTCTCTATTTGTATGCTACAAGCAGTGACATTTGTAACAACACAAATAACTAAAAGTCCAAATAACCTTTCTTAACAATATGTTTTCTGGCTCACAACAATTAGATAAGGACATAAAACAATATAATACAGTTGTTTATTTAATGTTCCCCTCCACTCAATAATTTGTTTTTCTTATTCTGACTTTAATTAAATGTTTAAGCACTGTGCAGAATGGTTTACATGCAGGGTTTGACACTAGAAGACTGACACAGCTAGTTGCAACTTACACAAGCGTGATGTGGAAACTTGCAGTCGCCAGTGCACATTCATTTTGTGTCCAGCAGTTAAACTTTTGAAATTAAAAATATTTGCATATTCATAGAATCTAGATTTTTTATGAGAGAGAATGGAAGATATATCATTTTAAGTGTGATGCCCACTAAAGTGCATCACAAATGTGATGATTGTAAATATAATATTGTGTAATGTGTTTAATCAACCTGCTTTCACCATAGGTATATTTTTGTAAACATCAGGAGTTGTGTTTTGTTTCCGTCAGCAGGGGGCAGTGTGGCGCTTCACGGGGCATCCTTTAGCGTCTTTACGACAGTACGTGTTGCTTTACTCTCTCTCTCTTTCTGCTGAGCGAGACTAAGGAAACAGACGTGAAGTGCCCTGTCTCAAATTATTTCTTCTGTTTAACAGGTTGGTGAAATAACAAATTAAGTTATCTAACTGGGGATCGGTATGTTAACATGTTGCTGAATGTATGAATACTCAGGAAAGGCGTTGCTGTGTTAAAATATGAATGTATTGGGAAGGCTAATGTCGTAGCATGTCTAGCTGTTAGCGGTAGCAGGTTGTGTGTAACGGGCACCGCTCTGCTTTTATCAAAGGCACGTCCATGTTAGGTTTAGTTCTGGCTCCTTGTACATTTCTCCAGAGTTATGATGCTGTTAAAAATGTGTAAATGTGTGTTAAGATAAGGTATATATGTTACAAACAAGACTAAAGACAGTAATTTCATGTATTATTAAAAGTGAAAAGATAGGGTTAAAAACTGTCATTTTATATGCTTTGTAGAGTTAAAAATTCATTTAAAGAAAAACCTGTCAGCTCATGCGTTTTTGAGAAGAGTAAAAAAGGACTTAAGTGGAAGTAAATCTATCCTAATGGTAACAATAGTTACTTAACTCTGGTTTGTGAAATCAGTTTAATTAATAATTCAGTGAATAGACTGAAATGGTTGTATTATCAATGGTAATTAAACCAAGACAGTAAAAACAGCAAATATGCTGTGTAGTGATGTAGTAAAACTACAAAGTGGAAATGTTGAACTTGTATTTTGGCCATGTGAAACAGTGATGAATGAAAGATGTATTGAATATGTGTGAAGAGGGGTTTATATTGTATAGTGTTTGTAAATAAACTCTCTCTCTCTTTCTGCTGAGCGAGACTAAGGAAACAGACGTGAAGTGCCCTGTCTCAAATTATTTCTTCTGTTTAACAGAATTTAAGCTGTTTTCCATGGTACCAGCCGGTACCTGCAACAGTTTATTGGGGGCTCGTCCGGGATCACTCCAACCTTATGGGCGGAAGCTGATCCAGTGAAACAACAACCTCGGACCTAAAGTGGCCAGCGAGCTACAGCCGGAGTAAATATCCTCGGATATCAACGCTCCTCTCAACTGATGAAGAAACACCCTTCAGTTTGCCAAATTGCTGCGCCTGATGGAGAAGTTAAGTGCATCACCTATGAGGAATAAAGAGTAATGACTGTGCTGTCCTGAAACCACCACTCATCGAGGCTAGAGAGAGAATTGCGATCCTGGACTCTGTGACCAATTGCGAGGAAATACTGAAGCAGCTATGGCGGATGGTGAGAGGAAGAGTTTGGTGTGGGACATCAAAAAGACCCTGCTCACTCTCTCTGCAAATGAACTGTTCCAGATTGCCAAGTCGGTGGGTCGGGTGCCAGGGATGGATGAATCTAGTCTCGAGTCCACCGATGAAGAAGGTTGTTTTGAGTACATTAACAGTTTCATGACCTGTAAGCATTTGCTTGAGTTAGAGGATCTAGGGATGGCACATCTATTAGACTTAAAAGATGTAATTGATAGAGTCATTCAGGGTCGTGTTTCTGATTCACAAGTACATGTAGCAGATGATGTATTACATGAGTCACCTTCAAACCTCCAGGTTGATGATACCAGTGTTGATGCAAGTCATGCTAACGCTAATGATAATCCAGCTATCACTAGTGATAATGATGCTACCAATGTTGATAATGCTAGTACAACCCACAATACAGTCACCACAGCTACTGACACACATGACACAGAACTGCAGAAAATGCTTACTAGTTTTGAAGAGCTGAGTAAGAAAATTATGCAGTACAAACTCACACCCACTCCACAGTCTGGACCTCAGTCACCTGTGAAGGCACGACCCAGGTTGCAGATGAATAATGCAGCAAGCACCCAAAGAGTAAGTGAACAGTCCACGCCTGTAACACATGACAAGCTGGTCTCCTTAAAGGAACTGTCTTACCTGCATCGTAGAGAACTGAAAATCCAGGGGGGTCAGATTGGAGACCAGGGGTCAGACCTCAGTTACAACAGTGTTTGCCGTCAGATGGAAGAAGGGTTAAAGGAGCAGTTCAGTGATGCAGAAGTGGTAAGAGCTGTACTCAGAGTCATCAAACCAGGGACTTTCAAAGACATGTTGATGAATAAGGATGACCTGAGTGTAGAGGAACTAAAAGCCTTTCTCCATTCTCATTTGGGTGAACAAAGCAACACTGAACTATTTCAAGAGCTCATGTGTACTAAACAAAAAGACAATGAGACACCACAACAGTTCCTATACAGGGTCATTGGACTTAAACAAAAGATCATGTTGGCCTCCAAACATGCCGACACAGATGTGAAGTACAGTGCAAGCACAGTGCAAGATGTGTTTCTCCATACTGTGTATCAAGGCCTAGGTCACAAACATGATGATGTCCGCCGAGAGCTGAAGCCACTGCTTGGGGACACTAGAGTATCGGATGAGGTTATTCTAAAACAAATGAAGAAAGTAATGAGTGATGAAAGTGAAAGACAGCGACGGCTAGGGCCAGCCACCCGCCAAAGACTCACAAACGTACACAGTGCTCAGTCTGAAGTTAACGCTGTTCAGTGCCCTACAGGAAAGGAGGAGAAGAAAGCAAAAACAGACATGATCCAGCAGTTAACTGAAAAAGTGGAGCAACTCACAAATATGGTTGAACTCATGAAACAGTCAATACAGAGACAAACGGCAGAACAGGTCAGTCACTCCGGCAAAGGCAGAGGGGATCGCAGGAGGGAGAGACCATATGGCTGTGACAAATGTGTTGAACAAAATCGACCGGATTGTCCTCACTGTTTCCACTGTGGTGAGGAAGGCCACAGAGCAGTGGGCTGTCTGAAGAAGCCGACCCGTCAGGGAAACTGGAGCCGGTCTCTGCCGAGGGACAAACAGTGACCGGGTCTCCGCTACTGTCCCAACCTGGCTTGAGTTCTACTGACCAGCCTGAAAAAGAAAGAGTGACAAAACATAACACTCACCCAAAAGACAAAGTAACAGAAAATCAAAGACAGCAACAACCAACCAATATAGCCACTCCATCCACTAATAACTTACCTCACAGCAAGAGCGAACGCGTAGCCAAACTCATTGGTAGAAGAGCCCTCACCCATTGTAACCTAAATGGTTTAGCAGTCAGTGCTCTGCTAGACACTGGGGCCCAAGTAAGCATGATTGACAGAGACTGGAAAAGCAAATACTTGCCTGGCACTCCTGCTAGACCACTCAGCGACATTATGGGTGATGAAGAAGAGTTAAAGGTTTATGCTGTGAATGGTGATATTCTTCCGTTTGATGGCTGGGTTGCCCTTACAGTCAATTTGCTGGGGAATGAGGATCCTAACTTGTCAATAACTGTGCCGTTTCTTGTAAGCAGCCTTGCCCTGGAGAGACCACTGCTGGGTTTCAACGTGCTGGAAGAGATGATTCAAGAACAACCTGAAAAGCTGATACCAGCCCTCATCGTTCTACTCTGCAACGCCATGGTGATACCAACAGAAAAGGCAGAGCTTCTGGTGAGCTTCATTCAGGCTGACAAACCCTCGGTGCAGTGCGGGCGTCTACGGACAGGCAGACAGGACACAGTCATTCCAGCAGGTCAGGTGATCTGGGTCAAGTGCCAAGTCCCTCCCAATATGGACTCATCTGACACAGTCTTCCTGTTTGAGCCTGATGACAACAATGTGCAACTGACAGAACTGGATGTTGGTGAAGGTCTGTTGGAGGTCCAAAATCCAAGGAAACCTTATGTTGCAGTACCTGTGGGCAACAACACAAAGCATGCAATCACTCTACCAAGGAAGACGGCACTTGGTAGCATCCATGGTGTTGAAAAACTGATTGCAACCGACCCACCTGAATCACCTAAACCCACAGTGACTGTTAATAGTGCGGGACCAAAGTCTGCTGACACCAGTCCATCTCCATGGCAACCTCCTATCGACCTTAGCCACCTTGATGAGGAACAAAGGGCAAAGGTCAACAAACTACTGTGTGAAGAAGCGGGAGCTTTCGCACGTGACAGTGACGATATTGGATGCATACCAAGTCTGCAGATGTCAATTACCCTTACAGATGAAATCCCTGTACAGAGAGCGTACTCAGCAATCCCAAAGCCACTGTTCAAAGAAGTCAAGGAGTACGTGCAGGAGCTGCTGATGAAAGGCTGGATTGTTAAATCCAAGTCCCCATATGCCGCTCCAGTTGTCTGTGTCAGAAAAAAAGATGGCAGCCTGCGCCTATGCATCGATTATCGTCTCCTGAATAAAAAGACGGTCCCTGATCGACACCCGCTACCCCGGATACAAGACCTGACAGACACACTTGGTGGCAACGCCTGGTTCAGTATCCTTGACCAGGGGAAAGCGTACCATCAAGGCTTCATCGCTGAGGGGTCACGCCACTGCACTGCCTTCATTACTCCATGGGGTCTCTACGAATGGGTTCGTATTCCATTCGGACTCTCAAATGCCCCCGCAGCATTTCAGCGGAGTATGGAGGAGATGCTAGGCCCACTAAGAGATGAATGCTGCCTCCCATATCTTGATGACGTGCTCTGCTATGCAAAAACATTTGATGAACATCTTGAGACCCTCCGCAAATGTCTCCAGGCTCTTCAGCTTCATGGAGTAAAGTTGAGACCTGAGAAATGTGAGCTTTTCAGACAGGAAGTCAGGTATGTGGGCCGCCTTGTGTCAGCCGACGGAGTCAGGATAGACCCACGGGATCTTGAAGCGGTCCGAACTCTGACATGCAAGACACCGCAGACAGTCGGTGAAGTGAGGAAACTGGCTGGGTTCCTGGGGTATTACCGCTCATATATCCAGGATTTTTCCCGGATCGCCAAACCAATCTATGAGCTGCTCCAAACTAAGCCAGGGAAAGCCCAGATTCCAATGCGTGGGAGAACCACCAAACGCCCACAACTGTCTTCCCGAGAACCGGTTGACTGGACCACTGAACATCAGGAAGCCCTAGAGCAACTGGTCACCTTCCTCACAAACCCACCTGTCTTGGCGTATCCTGATTTTAACCAACCGTTTACAGTACATACTGACGCCTCAGACCAGGGCCTAGGGGCTGTCCTTTATCAGCGCCAGAACGGAAAACTGAGAGTTGTCGGCTATGGCTCGAGAACATTGACACCGGCCGAACGCAACTACCATCTGCACAGTGGAAAACTGGAGTTTCTCGCATTGAAATGGGCTGTGTGTGAAAAATTCCGAGACTACTTGTACTACGCCCCCCATTTCACTGTTTACACGGATAACAACCCGCTGACCTATGTCATGAGTACAGCAAAGCTCAACGCTGTCGGTCATCGGTGGGTTGGGGAACTTGCAGATTTCCGGTTTGACATCAGATATAGGCCTGGAAAGTCAAATGTGGATGCAGACACATTGTCCCGCCTCCCTTTGGACATGGAAAAGTATGAGATGGCATGCACAGAGGAGCTCTCAAATGAGGCAGTGCGTACAACATGGGATGGGAGTCAGGTAGCAGAGCAGAAGGATGTGGCTTGGGTTGCTGCACTCAACATGCGTTCCTCAGACTTCCACCTGCAGTCTCATTCTCACTTGCCAACAATCAGTCATGACGATCTTGTGAGTGCTCAAAAAGAGGATCAAGCAATAGGCAAGATTGTTGAGTTAAAGGAGTCAAACACAAAACTGACAGATGACATCCGCAAAACTGTAAATGGAGACGCCAGAAAGCTGCTGCACGAGTGGAGTAGATTGTACTTTGAAGATGGCCTCCTTTACAGACGGACCAATCAGCGAAGACAGTTAGTCCTCCCTCTGAAACACAGACTAATAGCTCTGAAGCACTTACATGATGAGATGGGCCATGTCGGCACAGAAAGAGTGCTCCACCTTGCTAGGGAGAGGTTCTACTGGCCCTTTATGGCTAGAGAAATTGAGGACTATGTCACCCGCAAATGTCCCTGTATCAAATCTAAGAAGCCCACAACACACGTCCGAGCTCCTATGAGTAGCATCACATCCAATTTTCCATTAGAGCTTGTGTGTATTGACTATTTGCATTTGGAAACCAGTTGTGGAGGATATGAGTACATTCTAGTGCTGATTGATCACTTCACTAGATTTGCCCAGGCATACCCCACAAAGAACAAGAGTGGTAAAACAGCTGCCGAACGCATTTTCAATGACTTCATACCCCGGTTCGGATATCCATCCAAACTACATCATGACCAGGGTCGTGAATTTGAGAACAACCTGTTTCAAACATTGCAGCAACTGTCTGGAGTTGGCCACTCGCGAACGTCGCCCTACCATCCACAAAGTAACCCGGCTGAGCGGCTAAACCGCACCATCCTGCAGATGTTGAGGACATTGACTGAAAGTGAGAAACTGCGGTGGAAGGATCACCTCCCGCATGTTATCCACGCATATAACTGTACCAGACATGAATCAACTGGCTACTCACCATTTTTCCTCCTCTACGGCCGTCATCCACATCTTCCAGTTGACCTGCTGTTCGGGTTAGTTGGAGAAAAGGGACAGTACTCACCTAGAGGATTTGCAGAAAAATGGGCTGACAAGATGTCAGAAGCATACCGGATTGCCAGTGAAAATAGCAGAAAATCCAGTGCGAGAGGTAAAGCGACATATGACAAGGGAGCAAGAGGAGTTGCACTTCATCCTGGGGACAGAGTTCTGGTTCGGAACCTCAGTCAACGTGGAGGACCAGGAAAATTAAGGTCATACTGGGAGAAGGCTATTTACATAGTCAAAAGTCAAGTTGCTGAAAGCCCAGTGTACGTTGTCTGTCCTGAAACTGGAGACAAACAGAAAAGCAGGACACTGCATCGCAATCTCCTATTGCTGGTGAATGATTTGCCTGTCGATGTCACTCCACCTGATGCTAGACTGATCCCAGGGAAGAAAACCAATCACAGACAAAAACAAGACAGAATGGCAGACACTCAAAGACAAGCAGACGCGAGTGACAGTGAAGATGATTCAGATGATGACTATGGCTCAGGATACTGGTTAAGGATACCTGTAGGAAGGACAGAGGAAAGACCTGTTATTCTGCACTCAGAGAATCCTAGCCAAGAATCAGCACCTGTAAGGACAGAAAGTCATACTGTACCGGAATTCCCTTCAAATCCTGCTGAGGTGAGACAAGATGTTGCTGAAAACCTACCTGTACTCATCGGACCTGTGGAAAGAGATGTAAACAATGGTCACCAAGACTCTGACTCAGGAGCTCGACCTTTGACCCCTCCTGCAGAACACGCTCACTCAGAGGTTAGAAGGTCTGCTCGTGACAGAAAGCCACGCCAGTTTCTCACATATGAGGCTTTAGGTGAACCATCGGTACAGTCACATGCCACAGTTCACTCAGTAACTGGACACACCACACCATACTCACCTCCACCATCACTCATGTCATACATTCCACCTATTTGTATGCCGTACTCACATCCTATTCTTTACACCCAGACACCATACATGCCATATACTTACCAAACACCAGCCACATACATTCCAGCCACAATGTTTGTTTGTTAATAGATATTTGAGAACCTAGGAGGTTAAGAGTTAAAAGTATAAGAAAAGTTTGACGTAAAGATTTTGGGAAATGTCAGGAGCCATTTTCTTTTGTCAGGGAGTGTGTGATGCCCACTAAAGTGCATCACAAATGTGATGATTGTAAATATAATATTGTGTAATGTGTTTAATCAACCTGCTTTCACCATAGGTATATTTTTGTAAACATCAGGAGTTGTGTTTTGTTTCCGTCAGCAGGGGGCAGTGTGGCGCTTCACGGGGCATCCTTTAGCGTCTTTACGACAGTACGTGTTGCTTTACTCTCTCTCTCTTTCTGCTGAGCGAGACTAAGGAAACAGACGTGAAGTGCCCTGTCTCAAATTATTTCTTCTGTTTAACAGGTTGGTGAAATAACAAATTAAGTTATCTAACTGGGGATCGGTATGTTAACATGTTGCTGAATGTATGAATACTCAGGAAAGGCGTTGCTGTGTTAAAATATGAATGTATTGGGAAGGCTAATGTCGTAGCATGTCTAGCTGTTAGCGGTAGCAGGTTGTGTGTAACGGGCACCGCTCTGCTTTTATCAAAGGCACGTCCATGTTAGGTTTAGTTCTGGCTCCTTGTACATTTCTCCAGAGTTATGATGCTGTTAAAAATGTGTAAATGTGTGTTAAGATAAGGTATATATGTTACAAACAAGACTAAAGACAGTAATTTCATGTATTATTAAAAGTGAAAAGATAGGGTTAAAAACTGTCATTTTATATGCTTTGTAGAGTTAAAAATTCATTTAAAGAAAAACCTGTCAGCTCATGCGTTTTTGAGAAGAGTAAAAAAGGACTTAAGTGGAAGTAAATCTATCCTAATGGTAACAATAGTTACTTAACTCTGGTTTGTGAAATCAGTTTAATTAATAATTCAGTGAATAGACTGAAATGGTTGTATTATCAATGGTAATTAAACCAAGACAGTAAAAACAGCAAATATGCTGTGTAGTGATGTAGTAAAACTACAAAGTGGAAATGTTGAACTTGTATTTTGGCCATGTGAAACAGTGATGAATGAAAGATGTATTGAATATGTGTGAAGAGGGGTTTATATTGTATAGTGTTTGTAAATAAACTCTCTCTCTCTTTCTGCTGAGCGAGACTAAGGAAACAGACGTGAAGTGCCCTGTCTCAAATTATTTCTTCTGTTTAACAGAATTTAAGCTGTTTTCCATGGTACCAGCCGGTACCTGCAACATAAGTATAGATAATTTTTAATTTTTGAGGAAAAAACATATCAGATAGATTGTAATTCAATGCAGAGTATTTTATCTTAAAACATGTCAGCAGGGGATCTTTAATATTTCAGCTTGGAGTGGCCTTTAAGGAACACTATTTCACATAAACCCTAGACTGTCCCAGTCTACATGTCTTGGCTGAACAAATGAGATGAGTCCATGGGTCAGTTAGTTCAGGCATGTCTGTGATAACAGCAGTACAGAGAAGACAGAACAGTGTAGTGGTTTTTAGACAGCAGAGATTACAATTCATAACAGCAAATGGTATAGTAGATGTCATATTGTCTTAGAATATGAATAGTAAACCCCAGAAACACACTTATATTCTGCAGAAGAATAGATGAAAGAAATGCTGAATCACAGATATACACAGAGTTTAAAGAAGATAGTGGAACAGAGGCTGGTCTGGATATGATATTAGGACTTTGGCTCTCTATTTTGTACAACACGCAGTAGCTAAAAACTTGTACTGTATTATTATTTACTGCTACAACTGTTCATGTGCTCAATTGTATCTTGCAGACATGTATCATCAATTCCTGATGATGCACACAACCACTGCTCCGACGGACCATGTGATATACAGAGTACATCATGCACATACAAATGTATTGTTATAGTATAGGCACTCCAGCTCTTCCAGTTTTCTTCAACAGTTTTTCTCTGGGAGGGGTGATGCTCCTGCCCCTTCTAATCAGGCTACTAATTACTCTAAAAAGCCCCTTAAGTTTGCATCCTCTGACTTCACCCACCCGACAATACCCCTGTCGTCCATTCCTCCACACGCCCTACACGAGCTTTGAGTAGATGTTCGTTCTACCTTCTCACCTGTCCTCTCCTGCTCCTTTGTTCCTCTCCTCTTGTCCTCCTTCACTCCCCTGTTGGCTCTCCTCCTCTCTCCCCTACCTCTTCCCTCTGCTAATGAGCAGGGTAATTATGGTTGGCCCAGGCCAAAGGAAGAGGGGGAGGCGGAGGAGGAGAAGACAAAATAGGAGGAGAGGAGGAGGAGACCCTGCCTAGTCTAGCCTGGTGCTCTAGATAGCATTAGTTCTCCCCCTCTCTCCCTCTCTCTCTGACACATAGCCCTACGCTTAATTAAACATGCCTCAGAGGGGCGCAGAGAGAGAGACCCACACTGACTGAGGAGAGAGAGAGCAAGAGAGAGAGAGATAGAGAGAAAGAGAGAGAGAGAGAGAGAGATAGATAGAGAGAGAGAGAGCCAGATTGAGAGAGAGAGAAGAAAGTGAGTTCGTGTTGGCAAAGAGTTAGACGGAGGGAGAGGGAAAAGTCAGGGTGATGCAAATGCAGAGAGAGAGGCAGATAAGAAGCTGGTGATGGAGTGTGAGAGAGGGGGGATGTGGGGGGAGTGAGAGGAAAGGTGGGGAGATATGGCGAGGAGGGTGGAAGGGTGGATGGTTAGTGAGCCAGAGAAAAAAAGAGAGAGATAGAGGGAGTAGCTAGAGGGGGCTTGGAGTGAGGTAAGAGAGCTGAAGATGAGGACATCTTCAGTAGAAAAAAGAGTGAGGCCTGATGGAGAAAAAAAGAAATTAAAGACCGAGGATGAGCGAGGGGAATGGGATTACTATAATATATGAAAATAATAGCAAAGAGGCTCCCAGGAGACTACCGAGTACCAGCGCCTGGGAAACCAAAGTAGTGAAAATGGCTCCTAGAAATAATATATCTGCGTCCTCATTTCACAACAGCAAGTGAGAGGGAAACAAGGCTGCAATCTAAAGCTTGGCTAGCACCATAGATCTAGTGCTCATTACACCCCACAGTATGAATGTGTTAAATCGAACAAAGAACATAGTGATGAGTTGCTATTTTAAAGTGGCCGGTCGTGCAAGGGGGGACTGTATCAGCTGATTCGCCGGACACATCATACTGACAGAAGAGAGGTTCACGGTACGGTTGCTAGGATGTACCAATACAGGGACCTAATATGATAAAACTGCTTCTTTTTTGGAGTTTTGAGACATAACTGTGTGGGCTTACATAGAAAACAGTGGGTGTTGTGATTCATGTCATATGCCTCTCCAGAAGTGGTGTTAAAAGGGTAAATTTATAATGAGGATGGTGGTACATGAAAGGCCATTGGGGCTGTTTCATCCCGTCTGAGCATTTTGTGTGCAGTATGGTATACAGTATCTTGTGTGTAAAGCTGATATGTTTTCAGCAAGTTTAATGGCTTTTGATATTTTTCTTGTACTGGAGGAGATTTTGGCCTAACAATGGTGCTCAAATGGTCACCAAAAGCACCAGTGAGTGTGAATATCTACAGCAGAATTACAGTGATTACTTTTCATCACACCGTTGTCATGTCCCAACATAATTAATGGACCAACCAACTGACTAAAGTCACCATGCAAACAGGGCAAAAATACGAATATGTCCTGTGGTGTTCAAGCGCCAACCTAATTTTCTTCCACTCTCCTGTAATTTTTAAGAGACAACATATTTAAGTATTCAGCCCCTACGGCAAGCAGCTAGAATACAGTCATGTATTCATAAATAAAAAATGTAAAATATAATGCTAAAACATACCTTTAATCAAGAGAAAGAGTGTCAACATGCTGCAGACCTGTGCCAATTAGTGGGCTTTGCTGTTGTGAATAATAAACTAGGCTAATAACACCACAATTATGAATGTGTAATCACATTAAGGGGACATGGGGACTGGTTTCAACCTGGTAATGATGACATGCAATTAGAGCGCAACTGTTGTCTCCAGGATCATATCAATAATTCATCACCATAAGCATTTTGTGTTGCCCAAAGATGACATCCTATGATTAATAACTGCATACATGTGTCTATTTGTTCTCCAAACGCTGACAGTTGATGGCACATAATTGGACAGTGTTCTCTCAGTTTTGATGCAGACTAAAAAAGTTGGAGGGAAATAAATAACATGCAGGCCAAATAGTCTCTGAATTTAATTAGAGGAATATCAGTTGCCAGACAGTTGTTAATGCTAACTAAGACATACTGTACTTTAAAACTATGACAGTTATGGAATCAAAGAAAAACTGAGTGCTTTTGTTGTATCCACACAAGGATTTTAGCAGTAGTCGCATAAGAATGATATTTTTCCTCTTTACAACAGAAAACAGACATAATCACATAGTTCTGAAAGAATCTGACAAATAAAGCTGAATGTTTCAGCAATGCAGGAGGAGGTGTATGAGCGCTCACAGCCAGATTCTCTGTCAGCCTCCATTTAAAGAGATTTATTTAACATCTTTTTGCTCCCAGGACCATGTTACGTAAGTTTATCGTCTAAAACCCAGCACAGTTGATGAGTCAACTTCTGTCATTCGAGGGGAAAAAGATTCTTTGCCAAGACTAAGGATAGAAAAAAAAGCAAAATAACAATCAAAAGCCAAAACATGTCTTTCCACATACACAAAGATGTTCTCATTGCAGCCAAGATGAGTGAAAAAAAACAATGTTGAAAAGTTTAATTAAAGAACAGGAACATTGTCGTCAAGAGTCAACTGCTAGTCTTAACATCTGGGCTCTGTTGAAAGCACTGCAGCTTAATGCTGCTTTGTGTGTTGGCAGATTTTACTCAGTGGCCTGCCTCATTGGTGAAAAAGAGGCAGAGAACAGAGAAAATGAAAGGAACATGCACTTCCAGGTCCTCAGCATGGCACAGAAAAACGAGAAGACAAGTAGAGGTAAAGACACAGAGATGGGTGAAGCAAAGAGCCTGGGACAGAATAACAGGGTCTGCTTTATTTGTTGCAAGTGACTTTGGGAGTGCATTGTACTTTTAAACTTTAATGAATACAGCCCTTAAGTCATGATGTAATGAGATCAAGAGAAGAAACATAACAGAGAAATCCCACTGAGAGGGAGAAAGAGACAGTGAGGGTGGAGGGAGAACAAGAAAGAAAAGAAATGCTGTGTCATTATTGTTGACTCAGCACTCATTGAGTAAACACACCACAGTCATACCCTGCTCACACTGTCCAGTATGCGCACATATCCAGCTATAACTTTTAAATTACTATTGATTCACCAGTACTACTGCCTGCACACAGCTCACAATGAAAGAATTTCAGAAGTTCTGCCAGTAACTCCAAAAAATATTTTGTATAGAAGAACAGAATGTGGAAAAGTAAGCATAATGCACAGTTGTCCACCCCCAAGATGTGCTAAACCTGTGACTGATTATAGAAAATGAGAAGCGGATATTCAAAAAAGGAAGGAAAAACGAACCAAAAAACATTTGGTCCCCCATCATCAATTCTGTTTTCCCATTTGCTTACTAAGCACATTTGAGCAGAGATGAAGAAAATACATCTGTGAATGATCTATGTTACCCATCCTCCCTCATTGTAGCTCACGTTATTTATTCGGTATGCTAATAGAATGCTGAAATAGCTATAGTTTTTAACTGCAGCTCATTGTCAGACAGCATTTGTAACATTTTACAATCACCTATTTCGAGTGGGTAGCTGCTTCTTGGTAGAAAAAAGATCCTCTGGTGTACACTAAGTGATGGCATAATAAAATAGCAACTGTGTAGTTTGTAGGAGCAGAGGAACCTTACAATTAAAGTATAGAAAAACATTATAGGTAGGCAAGCATGCTTAAAGCCAGGATCAGACTACGACTATGCAATATTGTTGTCTTGTACGATGGTCACTGTGTCCGATTAGGACCACATCCACAAAGAATAGATTGGGTAAGCTAACATCGCTAACAAATGTGCAGCATCTGCACCGGCAATCTACACTATTTTAAGATTCTATTCACCAAAGATTTTGCACTAATGATATGGACAAACAGACCCACAGAGTGGAGCTTTTTCCAATGTTTCGCTCTCTTGTCCACATTTCAGCACATAGATTGGTCCATAATGAAAACTGCACATCTACAACATGATCTACTGAAATGTCAAAATACAGCTATTAATGTGAGTCAGACATTAGTCTGCTAAATTAATGTCTGAATCTTACTATAATGCTGTTCAGGTGTCACTGAATGTATCCAGGATTTTGATGTTCTGTTTGTTGCCCACATCTGGCTGAGTGTCACAGCTGGCTGCAGCATCACACAGCAGCTGAAAGGAGAAGTATGTCTCTAAACTGTGAAAGAGGCTGTGCGTATTTACGCACATGGCACATCAGTGGAAACTCCATTATCACTGGATCAGTCAGGATGTGAGGGTAATTAATGTTCAGTGTTCTACTACACATCCACAGGTCAGCTGGTACACACAGTTTCCAGGTTTATATGGTGAAATTGTTTGTAATAAAGCAGCCCCTTTTTCTATGGAGGAATCCTGAGCTCTGTCATTGCTTTTATTTTTATTTTTAAATAAGCCCCCAACCCCACTTGATCCCCTCATGGCTGACGGTAGATTTTGCCCTTAATATCTTTCAATATCAATTCAATATCATTCAAGCCTCACAAGCTTGAAGATTTGATGAGAGGGAGTGAGACAGAGAGAGACAGTGAGGAGTGAGTATACATGCAGTTACCACCTAGCCTGGGTAAACCCAAGCTCTCATTCGAGTGAGATTCTACTTTGCTCAGAAAGTTAGCATGGCCACCAAGACAACATTTTCGCCTGAGGTAGGGAACCAATCACTGAACGGGGAGGTGGGCTCAAGGCGATGAAGACCACAGAGCGATTCTATTTACATCCAGCATGGCGGCCATGGAGGTGCAGCAACCATTCGAAGCAGCAATAGATTGTGTGCTAAATTAATTGGAAGGCAAGTTCACTTTGAAAATAGAACAAAAACTTGCGCTACATGATGTCCTTCATAAAAAGGATGTGTTTGCACTGCTCCCTACAGGCTCTGAATACGTCATCGCCTATCGTTGAGATGATTGGTTGTAAGTTTGTCCAGTAGTGTACAGAAGCATTTGATCGACATTCGTTGTTCCCGCCTTAAATACGAGGAAATGAACGGCTCCTCACCAGACCCTACCTCAATGTCACATGAGATTGAGATGTGGTCTGGTGTTAGCCAGGCTAGTTACCCCCAGCCATCTGAAGACAATTTTTTGGTAGTGCAGTTTGCTGTGCATTTCACCCTTTTTGGGTGCTTTACATAAACGTGCAATCCTTTTGTGGATTTGGACCTAGTCAAAAATGATTGCCATGCCTTGGATGGGACAATGGTAAGTATAACCCCATCCAATTATCATTCACGAGATGAGAGTTCATGGGTCGTTGGGGAGTAGGACATGTCAATGATGGCTACGGAGGCGCTATATGTGATGCTGGTGGTCTTGTGTTCTGAGAAGAAACAGAAAAGTAAAAAAAACAAATACAAAAAAAAGAAAAAAAGATTGTGGACCTGTTCTTGGGTGTCACAGAGGACAATATGGTCTGTCTATCTTTCAAAGAGAACTAGCTACCAGGTTCCCTGTATGTAAACAGAATGTCTCATGGAGGGTAAATGATTGGGTTTTGGGAAATTGTATACTCTGGTAAATGAAGATACAAAGATAAGTCTTAATTTTCAGGTGGTTTCACAATCACTATAACTGAAGAATAGCAATGTTGTGTCTGGGACCCCACAGGCACCTCAAAAAAAAGTCTAACATGTTAGAATTTTGGTACTCTCCTGCTGGTTTGTTACCTCCTACGATGTTCTTTGAATAGAAGCTGTCTTTGAGTTGATGGAAGAATCAAAATCAACATTGCATTTTCCAGATGAAAGGAAAAAATGCTGGTGATGGCGACTGAGTGATGCAGATATTTTCCTCTTGGACTGACTGACCTGTTGTTTAGCTGCAGTCCATATCGACTTATATTATTATTTTGGATGAGTGCCTAGATTGAGATGCAGTTGTTAAGATGTATTGCTAAGTACTAATGTACAGTAAGTCCAATGGCAAACTTACTAAACAGCAGATGGTTTTAGCCAATATGATATTTTTGGATAAATATTTGTGTCATCTGTAACATGTTTATCGTTATCATGTCATTATGTTTGATGTATTAATACAGTGTAGATATGTCTGTCTGAGTAGAGATGGTCGCTCTTAAGGTGCAAAAGCACTGAAAGCAATAATTGACGCACATCGTTTGATATTCCTACGGCACACTGCAGGCATCCGATTTGAAATGCCAAGACCACAGAACCAACACAGATTTGTCCTCTTCTATGTACTGCTGCGTTAGTGGGATGTAACAAATGAATGTAAAGGAGAAACGCGGAGGAGGAAAATGAAATTAAGAAAGGGTCTGTTTCCACAGAAAACCATCTGTTGAGTGTTTTACGGTTATTTGTGCTTTAGAACATTTTTTGTGCTTTTTGGATAAGGAATATTTATTTATTTTGTTTATTCATGGTTATAAGAAATCGTTTATCAAGTGATTGCTTTATATGTTCATTCTTGTTTTGTTTTTGTTTATTTACATGTTTGAAATAAACATACAAACAAAAGAAAGAAGAGTTTTTGTTGTCTTGGTTTCCTGTGTTATACATCTGTTGTCCAGTCATTTTGATCATTTGGTTTTCTTTGTTTATACAATTTGGGTTGTGACCATTGCATTATTGGTTAGCCTATGGAGTGGTGTACTTGGGTTTATCTTGTTGTTGTTTTTTGGACACTTTAATGTATGGTGTGTTTTATTGTGTTCTCTGGGTTTTAAGTTTTCAATTTGCTCTGCTTTTCTGTGTTTTTTATGTTACTCCTCTCCAGCCTTTTTTCCCTCCACCCTCCCTGCATCAAGCTTGTTAGCCCGGCCCTGCTGTGTTTTTTATACACCTGCTCCTTATCAGTCCTGTCAGCCCTTCCCTGCTCCCAGTGTTTCCCCCAGCCTATCAGCTGCTTGCCTGCTCCCTTGTCCAGTCACCTGTTCTCCATTGCCTCATCAGTTCACTTTGTATTTTAGGCTATGTTCACACCGCAGTTAAAAGTGACCTGAATCCGATTTGTTCACTCCAATGTGACCCATATCTGATTTATTTCTGACAATGTGAACAGCACAAGTCACATTAAATCTAACATTTCCAAATCCGATTCAGGCCACTTTCAAATCTGGTACTGAATCGGATATATATTGGATTTTTTTTTAATATGACAACAATCTGAACAGTCAGGTCACATTTAATGCGACTCTGACGTTATTCTGGAGCAACACACAGCAACAGTTAATGCTCCTCATAAAGACATCATTAAAGTATTAATTTTCTTTCTCCTCTTCCTCTTTTTTAACATCACCTGCTCACAAATTTGTTTTATTTTTTTTTGCTCAGCCAGCTTTTTGGATTTTGCCAGCACATCCAAGAATAAAGAACTTTTTCTTCAGCCCTGCATTTTGCTTTTGGTGTCTGTATTTGGGCCCACCTGCTCTGCTATTCCTAATAATAACATTTTATTTCTCTCATTCACTCTACCGCTGCTTCCTCTCCTCACTTGACCACCACCATGCTGCCTCCCTCTTTCTCACTGGTTGATGCTCTCAGCTCACCTGCTCTGTCTCTCTTTTGGCTGCAGAAAAAAACAACTTTGGGTGCCAGGTTCTCACTTGATGCTCCAAAATCCAAACAAGGTCTGAGTAGGGACGTCAATGCGCTACATAATGCTTTAGGTGAACGTTAAAACCACGTGAGGCGCTTTCAGTGCATTTGGACCTTTAGACACCATCTTACCTCTGCCTTTATTTGTCGTTGTTATACCAGTGTCTGTAGTTAATTTCATGTTGTGTGGGATTACAGGGAGTTGCTGTCACTACGACGTGCTGGCAACACAGTGTCTGAGGGTCCCATGGAAAATGCAGTGCAAAAACACAAAAGCAATGTCTTCCCACTACCAAAGGTGTCCCCAGAATCAATTAAAAGATAAATAGGAATCTTAGAGAATAGAATTTAAAAATGTACTGAGGTGAGGAAGCAGACATTTTAATTATTAGTGTGCAGAGAGATCTATTCACGGTAACCATTAAAAGAAAAAATATACAGTAGGTAGCTTACCACTAAGTGCTCCTGCAAGAGCCATGTTGAACTTTTAAGTCCTTTACTGCCCAGGAAGATGTGTTACTCTTCCGTAAATGAATTATTGGTTGGACTGGATCCTTGCCAAAGACAACCTTGCTGTGGAACATGATTGTTAATTAGGTCTAGATGTGCTTAAGGGCTAACAAAACTGCACAAGCACCACATCTTCAACATTAAGCTGAGACTACACCACTACTACAGCCTTATCTTTGCTTCTTTGAGTAACTTTTACAGGCCCAAACCTCTGACTAACTACCTCAAAATGTTTTGCCCTTTAGTATTAAAAGCAGTTAATGCATGCCTCAGTTTCGCCATCTTTCATAAAATGCTAATATTCTGTTTTGCAGCCGGTGGGGAATTCATTTGTCTGTTTAATTTCACAGGTGCCCTTAATGCACCGATCAACAACAGGCGCTGGTCGTGAACAGGCGGCACCATCTGTGTGCAGGGAGTGCCAATGGCCCTGAAGTCTTCGCTCTTTGCCACCAAGCACTAAAACTCCATTAAGAAGCCTGGGTCCATGCATCTTTGGCCATCATTTACTTGGCAAAGGCAATTAAAAAGCTCCCCCACGCAAAGACAGCATGTGTGGTAGAAGCCACGTCTCCTCTCTTAATCACTGGTAGTAATTAGTTCCTGCAAGCGGTATCATTAGGTATCAGCGCTGGCGCAGTTGTCACAGCCAGTGCACGTCTGGGATGACAAAAGGAGATGGAAGAAAAAAGAGAATCATTGCTGTAACAGAGAATCTGGACGAGTTAGAATCCTGTCCAAAAACGTTACAAGGTTGTCCCACGAGGGGCATAATCCATCAAAGTGATTTTTCTTCTCTCTCTTTCTCCCACCCCCTCCTGTTCCGCCCCCCTGTCTTCTTTGCAACGTAATCATTTTCCTCTCACAGGGTGTGACATTCATAAAGGATGCTGGTGCAGGTGCCACGTCTTGCCAAAGTTTTGGATGAGTTTTAGAGGTGTACTTACAGTGTGGGATTGCCAGAGGTGAGTTACAATGCTCCTCAGCGTACTTTCCCTTCTAACTGTCCTCCTTGTCTGGTTTCTTTTGCCCTGCTCTCCTTTCTATCCTTTTGTCCTGTCCACCATTGATCAGCTGTCTGAAATTACTTTTAAAAGATAGGAGCCCTTGGTTTTACTGCCTTTGGGAGGCTAAGTTCTCCGTCCATCCAATATTTAGTTTCATATGACACCATGTCATCGAAACCAAGTAACTCAAATGAAGACAAACAGGAGCGATAACTAAGAATCTGAACTTGAAGCTGAACTGTGCTAAGTAGCTTGACTGGGAGTCAAAAGTATGAGACCCAGACTTGATGACAAGGCATTATCTAGGTCACTCAATTTTACTTTCACAGACACAAATCCAGCCCTTCTGACTTCCATCAAATCCACAGGAATCAGGGTCCTTGGAGGTGGCCTCAGTGACACTTCACTAAGTAAAGTGAAACATGATACATAATGAAGCTGTCTTTAACCCAGTCTAAAGCCAGTACCAGTTATTTCAGCAAGTAAATAATGTCCTTAGTCAAATGGAGCTGGAGTGTGTTGTTTGTTTCTCTGTGGAGTTCCGTTTCAGTTCTTGGTGGCAAGAACGCAGCTGTTCAGTCCCTTTTAACTCCTTTGGTTTTCAGCAAAATATCCTTTATTCAAAGTTTCTGGGGAGTCTCTGTAGAAAGGTTGTTTACTTATAGTCTTCACGAGTATGCTAACAAGCTGTCTACATGCAAACCTTATTATCACACAAACCTTGTGACTCAGTCTGGCCGCCGCTCTTTCCCCTCCCTCGGCATATTTCTATTTCAATAATGACGCTGCAAATTTTCATTCTGTTGACGTGCGAGTGCGGCGCATGTCACAGTACTTTGTCAAATATGTAGACCGAGTTGAAAAACACACACACACACACACACACACACACACACACACACACACACACACACACACACACTGAAAAAGAGGTACACAGAGAGGGTGGAAAACAAACATCATCTGACAAGTTTGTGGCACATTTGGTTCAGACAGTGTGATTCCCTCTGGATCTAGTGAGGAGAGGAAGTGCGGGAGAGGAGGGCAGAGAGAGAGGGAGAGAGAGTGAGAGAGAGAGAGAGAGAGAGAGAGAGAGAGAGAGAGAGAGAGAGAAACAGACAGACAGAGTGAACTCTGTCAGAGCAATTGTTCTTCCATGTGGAAAGGTGACAAAAGAAAAGTGTGAAAGGGCCCACGACGGGGAGGGGGTTATGCAGGATGCAGAGAGAGCACAGACAGATAGAAAGAGGAAAAGGTAGGAAGAAAGTGCTGCAAGAGATTGAGAGGTTAAGATTTTAGATTCCAGCTGGTACAGTTGTTGTTGCGTAAATAACTTTACAGCACTATAAAGGACTGGATTGGATTCTTTCAAGTCGATCTTCACTCACACGCCATATGTAAAGGCTTATTAATTACTGTCATCATTCTTCTTGTCCATACTTGTTGTGAAGAGATGGTGAACAAAACCCATGGTCCTCCTCTGCAAAAATGCATCCTTAAGTTTAGCTGAAACTAATATGAGGCTTCATCAGGCTGACTTAGTCGAATCAAGTCTACCAGGATAGTTACATGTAGGTTTATAACTAGTGTTTTGTCCTGGAAATGGAATTTTGTACTAATCTGTAATTTCGGAAGATATGCACGTGATTAGGCTAACTTTGGCTAACTTTTAGCTAATTGCTGCTAGCCTCATATTTGCTTCAGCTGAACAGACAAACATTTTTTTCACTATTTCAAACTGAACACAAGGCAAATTTACACTTAGTTTTATCCACTCAAATAAGCTGTAGCTATCAACTTAAGTGCTTACATTATCTGTGGAAAGTAGCTGTGAATCCTAGCGCTGTAGTGTCAGTTTTCAATGAAGCTGCAGATATAAACAGAGAAAGTGAGAATGTTGACTATGGTATATACATCTTAACCACTTGGCTATCAGGACACCACCATGTTGAAACTCATGTGGATGTATTTTCACCTCAATTTGTGCCACCCCAGGAATATGTGCTTCTACTTGTGTCTTTGTATTGACTTTATTATAATCAGGCCACCACTAAAAAACACTTTGCATTCTGTCTGAACACACCTTTACAATGTAGTCCTGTTAGAAAGAGATTTCATGGCCTTTACAGAGAGAAGAAAATTATATTTTAAGAAGTAAATGGCACCACTCTCTTACATTGAGTAGAAAATGAAGAGACATACAGTAAGGCAAACTATTTTCCAGGGTCACTTCTCACGAAAGCAATACACATGCACACAGAACTCTTTTGTGTGTCTCTCTCTTTCTCTCTCTCTCTCTCTCTCACACACACACACACACACACACACACACAGAACATGTTACGTGTGCTGGTCAGAATTGATGCTCCCAGCAGTGGCATATCAGGCCATAATGAAAGTGCATTGCACACAATCTGGCAGTGTGGACAAACACTCTCTCTGCACCCCCAACACACACACACACACACACACACACACACACACACACACACACACACACACACACACTCACACTCACACTCACACTCACACTCACACTCACACACACACACACACACACACAAAGAAACACTTAAATGGGTGAGTCAGACCAATGCTCTTCCTGTGTCTCACACACATAAACACTCACCCAGCAGAAGCAAGGCGAGTGGCAGAGCCCCTGCCAGGTTATATGGAGGGACAGAGTGTTCTGAGTTACTGCACAGTGCAACCACTCTCAACGGCAGCACCATACAGAGTCCATAAAGCATGATGGATGGCCTATCATCATTTACCTCTTTGGTGACTTCTCAATGCTGTCACACCCCGCCAAGCACATGCAAGAGAGGTGAGACACAGCAAAACAGACAGGCCAGCAAAGGCAGAACATAACGACGAAAACAAAACAAAAAAAAGGCATGCGGACAAAATGATGCTAAAAGGAGGATTAGAGTGAGTGACAGAGGGTGGGAGAGAGGGAGAAAGAGGATGAGAGGAAAGACAGAGAGATGGATGAGGGAGCATCTTTGATGTTTGCTAGAATTAATGCACACTTGGTCACATACACAAACAGTTACACTCACACTCACACTCACACACATACACACACACACAGACACACACACACACACACACTCACACACACACACACACACACACTCACACACACTATCACAAAAGAACTGAACCATTCCCTGTCCCCTCTCTCTCTTTGATGACAGCACCCCACACGTAGAGGCTGTATTTAGAGCATGCAAAATCTACTGTCTCCTCCACTCTTCTCTCCTCTCCTCCTCTCCATGCCACAGCAGAGGGGACCGGAGGAGGCCAGAAGAGACAAGGGAGACAGAGAAAGAGAGACGGACAGACAGACAGAGAGAAAAAGAATGAACACCAGATGCAGCGAGATGACACAGTGATAGTTTGTCAAAGTGGGTGAGATATTAACAATGGGAGCAAGAAAAAAGAGGCAGAAAGTGGAAAGTGTGTTTGTGTGTGTGTGTGTGTGTGTGTGTGTGTGTGTGTGTGTGTGTGTGTGTGTGTGTGTGAGATGGGGGGAGGGAGTCCTTTGCTAGAACAGTAAATAACTTCCATGAGAATGAGTACTGCCAGGGAGCCAGAGGGGGCACAGGGCTCAGTCTGTACTACAGTGGAAACTAAATGGCTCTGTGCATTGTGATGAGGCTGAATTTGAACTGTTATTTTAACCTCTTACACCTCATGGTGTTGTCACTACATGTCTTATCAGCAGGCAAGACATAAATTTAAATTTTTAAAAGGTTAGACTAGAAATTTAGTATTGCAAGTAATGTTCAAAATCAATGAAGTAGAGGCTATGAATTTTAATTCCCTACTGCTGCATAGATCCTAAATTCCACATATTAGCGTCTTTTCATTACACACTCCCTACTTGGTAAACTTGCATCTTTTTCAAATTATACAACCTCAATTTTCAATGCAGCCTGTCTCGATTGCAGCTGAAATAACCCAGCTGACATCACGAGGGGTTATTCTCTCAGACATGACAAAGCTCCCCCAGAGTCATAGCTCTCTTTGACTTTTTCAGAGATTCATACAGTTGAAGGCCAATCTCTCAATCCTTCATGATTAAGAATGGGAATGTCATCTTCCTGTGCCAGAGCCAGAATCCATTTTGAACAAAAATGAGAACAAGCACGGATGAGACTGACACAGCTATACAGGTTGTTGTAGTGCCATTTCAGCCTCTGTGTCCATTAACGACAATATTGATGAGACATGTGTGTACTAGTGACTGGTTTGGGAAAAATCACCACCCCTACCAAACAGAAAATGGTTAAAATGAAGATGATGAATACATAATGAATGATGAAGTCAAAAAATGCTAATTCTGTCTGACTATCAAGAGCGACAGAGAACACAACTTGGTAAGTGAGTGTCCCCATGAGTTGTAAAGTGATGTTTATGTGTTAAAATTCTGAGGAGTTGGCCTTTAAGGACATGTTATGCTTTTAAAAAATGGCGTCATTACACATATAAGTAGTATCAGGATTCTAGGATACTTTATACTCTGAAAAGTGGTGTTGAGGAGGTTAATGTGTATAGCAGGTGCTCGCAGTCACTAAGATCTTAAATTGAAGCTGGTATTTTGATCACAGATAGGGAAAAAATCCCCACAGTGTTGTTGCTGTGCAGGACATTAAAGGAAATGTTTCCACCAGAGTTCATGCCTTCATACAAGCAGAAAGAGTGAAAGCATGAGGGAGAGAGAGAGAGAGAGAGAGAGAGAGAGAGAGAGAGAGAGAGAGAGAGAGAGAGAGAGAGAGAGAGAGACTGCATCTCTGGACAGTGCCTATTGATCGCCGCCCGGCACACATCACCACAACTTTCACAAATTGCTATTGAGAAGTGACCTGTAATGCAATTACTGGCCAATCCGGGGCCTTGGTTGCCATCAATTATTAAAAGCTGCCTGAGTCGTGGCCTGCTATCCTGCCTCAGCTGGTGCGTTGTGTCATTATCACATCTGCCGGCCACCAGCTCGCCAGCTGCTACAGCGGGGTCTGGAATAAGATTTCCAAGCACCACTTCCCACTCTGTCGAACACATCAGTTGATATGGCCAAACGAAGAAATTGAAATTGCTGTATTATATATTCCAGCGGCTACAGTGGAGGTGGTGAAGGTCACAGAATAAAATAGGTTTGGCACATTACCACTGAGCATGAGAATGGGATTTACAGAAGAATAAAACCCCTTTGTGAAAACTGTGGGGTAAGCTTGTGCTTTATAAGAACTTTTGTGAGTGGAAAAACACCATTAATATTGCAGCATGCCTTACCAATGGCTCATAGTTTTAAAAACGTTCAGTGTAGTCAATGCCAGCTACAAATCAATGGCTACTGTTTTTATACCTAACCTGCTTCTTCTTACGGTGTCCTGTAATCATTCCCCATATGTTTCCAATTTGCTACACTGTTAGGTCTTTAGTAATCAGTTATAAATTCCTTGAGTAGTCTCTACCATCAGGGCTATGATGAAAGAAGACAGAGAAAACAGCAATGCAAGCATTGCATGATAATTGCCCTTTGCTTTGAACTGACACAATAATCTTTCTTTTAGTTGTTCTCATTATAAAAGCCCTTGTTCAAACTGGGCCTGTGATTTTTTTTCTCTAGAGTCATTGTGAAATAATTTATTTGTTATCCAGCATGACACAAAAGTAGCATTTTACTTGGGCATCTCACCACAGAAACAACATTGTATCTACAGTAAAAAAGTACCTTATAACATCAATTTTGACAAAGTAGAAGAGTTTTATTGTAAAAGTTTGTAAAACAGTTTTGGAAAACATATGATACCTAATATTAATTCCTTCAATAAAGTATATTAAAGGGACTTCTAATTCAATTATGTTACTCTTAAGAAAAAAAGGCTTATAGTGAACAATCTTCATTGATCTTTAATTTTACACCAATGCAAGCTCCATTCTTAGATATCTCATTAAGATCAAAGTTGTAACTAAAACTATAACTTAATCAGGCTAATATAATGAAATAAAAGTATAGACTGCATCACATGGTGGGTTTCATGCTACACGATAAAAGCTGCAAGAGCTCTGTAAAGCCTGAGGAACAAATGAAATCACTGAACATTTTTCCGTGGTGTCTCAAAGCCTCCGCCATGTCCTTCTCTGAGTGAGAAACATTGCACTAATGCACGACAAAAAGAGAAGGTATACCATATGGACTATAATGTTCTCCAACGATCAATAAAACACCACTCTAATAGATAAATTATATTGTAGATGTGACTGATTTATTGGATTTTATTGTTTTCAGTTATCTGTTCTCTGTTCTTCAACATTTAATGTGCACGGTAAATTAACTGAACAGGCTACTATAAAGACATCAGACAACACTGCACTTACTGTTGTGGAAAGACATGCTGTACTGCATGTGTGGGGGCTTAAGAGCACCAAAGAGACAAGGAGATATAGCAGTGTGACACACAAGTATTCAGGAAAAAAATCCCTGAACTGGCAGGATATTTCAAAGCAGCTGGAGTCGGGAGAACTCAATCCAGCGGCAGCAGCAGGCGGTAAAACTATGACAATGCCAGAATGACTATCACAACCAGCTTAGGGAAATACCTAAGTCTATGAACTATACGCACGGCCAGAGCTGAAGCCGGGCACACACTGGTTCGGATGCTATTAAAAATTTTCTTTTTTTGAGAAATAGCTTGTGCCGCAGCAGCCCCATGATTCTGTCCTCTCCTCAGTGCCGGTCATAGCACTGCTGGGTTTATATCAGTAAGGAAGTTCAGGGCTTCTTGGGTTTATGGAGCAACCCAAATCACGGCAGAATCGGACGGTTGATTTCTCAGCACTTGAACAATAATGTGGACACCAGTCAGGATTTCGTGTCAAGTTTTCTTAACAGTGAGAGCTTATCAACTGTGCCTGGAAATGAATGAAAGGTCTTTTTTTGTTACTTTCAATTCTGGTGAATACACAGACGAATCTTAAAGTGCCAGATGTGACATTAACACTTGTAAATGCTCAGTGGAGCGGGCTGTTGAGGATGAAGACTCATTGGTGTGCTGTAAGGCTATGCTTTTATGGATCAATACGAACTCAAGGAAAGGACAAGTTGATTTCAGACTGTGACAATAGCTTGAGCCAGCAATAGATTGAGAAGTTGAAAAGAGCTATGGCACCTCTAAAATTTCTGAAGTGGGGACAAGCTTTTAGAGAGACTACAAAAACATTCGGATCACCCAATAATGGCACTTACCAGAGGTGTTTTGAATTGTTCAGACAGTTCAATCCATTCCTTTAGAGAGAGAGTATCATACTTTTTAGTACTGTTGGCTGAGGACTCTGACTTACTGCATCCGTCAGCCTCGATTTGTGAAAAATTCAATAAAAGAGGAGAATAAAGGTTATTTGAAATGATCATAAATGTTAATATGGAAAAGTATTTATCTGTACAACATGTCCCAGTGGAACGTGATAATGGGGAATTTAGCTAAATTCTTATTTTAAAATATTGACATTAGGGATTCCCAGCCAATTCTCAAAACTTTGCTCTGTAGATGAGATTAAAATGAAATAAACTCTCTTCTGGGTCCCTACTATGACATTGCATGCACTGCAATATGGCTTGGTTAAAGGTGTGTAATTTCACATATGGATCATCAATCTATTGGCCTAGCGGGTAGCATGCACCACGTCTGAAATTAGTAGGATTACTGGACTAAAGTGAACTGTTGCCTCCAGACAGATGATTTTTTGTCATTTGTACAATCTGCTCTAAATCCACTTGGCAATGGGAGGTTGTAACATCAGGCCTAGAGCCCAATGATAATGGAAGCATTCAGACTTTATATGACAAAAGATGGTGTGTAGGCAGCTTGTAATGATCCTTGTTACTATTATGGTACCATTCATGTGTCACTCCATAAAGGTTTTTAACCAAAACCACACCGTATGGACAAAAGTGTATGGACATTACACCCATGGCAGATTGTCAAACAACATCAAACAATAAACAAAATATCTGTAAAAAAAAAAAAAAAAAGGTCCCTTGAAACGATTCTGTTTTTGAATGTTCTCATCTTTACTTATGACTTCATGAATTGCAGTGTGTTGTTTTCAAAAAGTAACAAAGATTGGTGTAGACAGCCTCACCAATTCCAATGTCAGAAAAATGTAAAGAGTAGGAGGTTCAGAAGCTGTTCTACCATGAGTGCTGTTCAACCATCTGACAGGCACTTTGGTTAGAAGATAGTGACAGCTTAAACTCATATGGGCTGTGCACAATGTGATGCAGGAAACAAATCAATCAATCAATATATCAAACCAAAGCCATGGACCTGCTCTAAGAGCCTCCAATCCTCCTGGAATTTATTCTTATTCAGCCACAAGAGCATTGGTGAACTCAACCAATGTTTTTAGGCAATAAGGCCTGGCTCCTAGTCTATGTTTAAACCCATATTGGATGGGGTTGACTAGTCAACTTCTATCACACCAAACTGTGGAAACTTATTTATGCACCTGGTTTGTGCACAGGGGCATTGTCATGTTGAAACAGGAAAGTGTCACAAACTGCTGCCCCAAAGTGGGACACATTCTATTCTTTAAAGTACCAAACCCAAACCGGTGGCCTGCGGGCCAGGTTTAGCCTAAAAGAACCAAATGTCTGGCCCACACCAACCTATTGGTCCTCACATGAACACACCTGTCATAATAACATATGAAATAAAGTGCACAGCATATAAAAAAGCTCACATTGTTCTACTTTATTCTGACCTCATCCCACACTGTACACTTGACCTACTGTACCACCGACTGTGCACTCTCTATGGTCATTGACTAAACAGTGTCACTAACCACCTAACCTTCCTGTTATCTAAGTGAATTTGTACCAGTGAGTCACAGATAACAGCAACTGTCCTAAACCAAGAACAATATGGCCTGTATGAAAAAGCAAAAAGTCCACCAGGAAAACTGTCAGTTCAAGTCTGACTGGACTGATCAGTTTATTTTTATTTTTACTGGATCATGTCAATTCTAAACCGATGTGATATGCATGCAGACTGTAGCTATCTGCAAAGCAGATGATCTAAAGTGGCACTTCAACACTCTGCATGCTGCCAGTTGTAATGCCAGCTACCCTCAGCATTGCTATAACAGAATATAGAATCTGACATCAGAAGAGTCACCTCATCATGTCACCCTCTCTTCTCTCACTGATTGATGAGTGAACATCCATTTATTTTTTGTCGTTTTGTCCATGATATTGTGGTATAATAATAATTACAAGAACGATAATACTAATGATTTCATTTGCTCAGCACTTTTCATACTTCAAATGTTACAGAGCTTAATTAAAAAGAAGAAACAGATAAAATGAGAGAAGAGAAACAATGGAAAAGTCAGCACTACCAAAACAACAGCAAACTAATTGGTAAAATTTAATACAACAATTGATAATATAAAAAGAAATTAAAATAGTACAAAAATAAAAGCAAATTATATTATTTTCAAGAAAATCAAATAATACTGTTTGGTATTTATAACCTGGTATTATACAGTAAGCACACATTTTAAAGGTGTCAAACTAATAATAATGTGTTATTGTGTTATTTAACCTCATTTATTTTTAAAAATGACAAACTGAAAATCTCTCTCTGTCTGTTCCTGTTTGTCTTCCTGTCTCTCTCAGTGTGTGTGTGTGTGTGTGTGTGTGTGTGTGCATGTGTGCGTGTAAATAATTAAATGCTGGTTATGGACTTATTTTGTTTCAAGAGTGCGTTTTATTTCTTCTGTGACTCTCAACACAGGCTTTGGGACTCCCAGGTCTAAATTATTACTGGCAACATCACCACCACACCAACACCACCACCACCACCACCACAACTACTACTACTACTACTACTACTACTACTACTACTACTACTACTACTACTACTACTACTACTTCTTCTACTACGACCAACGGTGATAATAATAAATACCTGCTTGGATGTTGTGGTCCTTGGCTTGGCATGCATGACACAGCTTGAGCCTTGAGGGAAACTAATTGGGAAACCCTGCACTGAAGTATCATATTAGCATTAAATACAACTAAGTGTCTTATAGCCCAAACAAGAAAAAACACATACTAAAAGCAAACAAGTAAGTGGACAGGGGTGCAAGCTGTATGTGATCTAACAAAGTATATGCCTCTATACGCTGTGAATAAAAGCAACAGAAGAACATGACTGAACTATGATGAGATTATCACCAAACAATGGAACTTTACTCTGAATTTATTACAAACACTAATTTCAGAAAGCCTTTCTTCTTTTGTATTGTCTGTTGGGGAGACTCATTTGAATTTTTATTGCAGGCTTATGACCTGCCAGATTCAGGCTGTGCACTGCCTCACTTAAAAGCTTTGCTCCAGTTTGGACACTAGATACTGTTTGTTTTTTTGTTACAATGACTCCTGCTGATTTGCTGGTCTTTCTTATTGTAAGGTGAAATAAGTTGCTCATTAGATCTATGAGTTTACAATAACCTGTTTGTGTATAAGTAAACAACTGTACAGTATATGCCTGTTGATGCGGCATGCTGGTGCACATGTTGCTGTAAAGCCTTAGGGAAAAAAGTAATCGCTGAATGAACACATTTCTGTGGTGCCTCAAAGAATCCACCATGTCCTTCTCTGAGTGACAAACATCACACTAATGCACAACAAAAAGAGAAGGTATCCTGTATGGACCATAATATACTCCAACAATCAGTAAAACACCACTCTAATAGATAAATTATATTGAAGGTGTGACTGATTTATTGGGTTTTACTGTTTTCAGTTATCTGTTCTCTGCTCTTCAACATTTAATGTGCACGGTAAATTAACTGAACAGGCTACTATAAAGACATCAGACAACACTGCACTTACTGTTGTGGAAAGACATGCTGTACTGCATGTGTGGGGGCTTAAGAGCACCAAAGAGACAAGGAGATATAGCAGTGTGACACACAAGTATTCAGGAAAAAAATCCCTGAACTGGCAGGATATTTCAAAGCAGCTGGAGTCGGGAGAACTCAATCCAGCGGCAGCAGCAGGCGGTAAAACTATGACAATGCCAGAATGACTATCACAACCAGCTTAGGGAAATACCTAAGTCTATGAACTATACGCACGGCCAGAGCTGAAGCCGGGCACACACTGGTTCGGATGCTATTAAAGATTTTCTTTTTTTGAGAAATAGCTTGTGCCGCAGCAGCCCCATGATTCTGTCCTCTCCTCAGTGCCGGTCATAGCACTGCTGGGTTTATATCAGTAAGGAAGTGCAGGGCTTCTTGGGTTTATGGAGCAACCCAAATCACGGCAGAATCGGACGTTTGATTTCTCAGCACTTGAACAATAATGTGGACACCAGTCAGGATTTTGTGTCAAGTTTTCTTAACAGTGAGAGCTTATCAACTGTGACTGGAAATGAATGAAAGGTCTTTTTTTGTTACTTTCAATTCTGGTGAATACACAGACGAATCCTAAAGTGCCAGATGTGACATTAACACTTGTAAATGCTCAGTGGAGCGGGCTGTTGAGGATGAAGACTCATTGGTGTGCTGTAAGGCTATGCTTTTATGGATCAATACGAACTCAAGGAAAGGACAAGTTGATTTCAGACTGTGACAATAGCTTGAGCCAGCAATAGATTGAGAAGTTGAAAAGAGCTATGGCACCTCTAAAATATCTGAAGTGGGGACAAGCTTTTAGAGAGACTACAAAAACATTTGGATCACTCAATAATGGCACTTACCAGAGGTGTTTTGAATTGTTCAGACAGTTCAATCCATTTCTTTAGACAGTATATAAAAGAGGTGAATGTGGGTTATTTTAAATTATCATAAGCATTAATGCTGAAAAGTATTCATTTGTGGAACAGACACCGTACACATGTCCCAATGGACAGGGATAATGGGGAATTTTGCTGGAGTAAAGAGAAAAGCATTTTGCTTTTACTGAAAATGTTGCTCATATCACTCCAGCGTTCTGTCAATGACTGTGGATTCATTAATTGGAGCGCGTTATGTGGCAAATGGTTTTCTTTTGGATAAGGGTGATTAGGATAGTTGATGAGGTGATGGCTTGGGGAGAGAGAGGGGGTGTTTTAGCTCCAGGGCCTGCGGCATTATTCATGTGGACGTGCAGCTATGGCTCCTGCACACTGCACCACTAATCTAAATCTACAAGAAGGAGTGAACTACTGTACTCGTGCACGCTTAGGGGAAACTAATCATAACTGAGCACCACTGAAACCCCTCTCCAACCCCTTCACCCACTTTACCTGGGGAGCCTGGCAGTTATCGACCAATGAGGGCGACTTATTGAGAAAAAGCTGCCATGAAACTAGGTCGCAGGAGCCAATCAATGCCATGGATTTCTTGCCCTGGCATTATCTCAACTGAGAGAAGGTGGGGTGAGAGGGGGGGGGACAGGGGGGGGAGGGGTTGAAAAAAAGAAACAGACACAAATCAGCTGGTATGGAGGCACCTCGACTATACCTCTCCTCCCACTCGCTCCATCCACCCACTCTCTCCAACTTGCCTTCATCAACCCCTTCCTCTTTCCTCCCTCCTGCTATTCATTTGCTTTCCTGTCTTTTCTGTTGTTTGTTTGCCCCTGGGCTGAAAACTCTGGGTGTATGTGTGTGAGTGTGTGCGTTTGTGTGTATGTGTGTGTGCGTGTGTGTTTGTGTGTGTGTGTGTGTGTGTGAGAAAGTGCTCTGAAATGACGCATTGATTCACAGTGTTCTATATTTTCTCATCTGGCTCACTATTACAGTGTGAGTCAATCGACGCTGTATTTCTCTCTCTCTCACTCCCTCTCTCTTTTACTTTCTCCTCATTTCTCTCCATCTACCTCTCTTCCTATGAGTATCAGAGTATCATGTTGTTGAATGAAAGTGTTTACGAGGAGTGTTGTATTCCTGTTACAAGAGAAGAGAAGGTTTGGAGTGTGAGTGCATGTGTTGTGGGTATCAGCAGTATGTATTGTACCTGTGCATGCCTCGGTGTGTGTGTGTCTATGCATTATTTTTCTAGCTTGAAACATGTTGCCTACACAAGTATTCATGAATGCACGCATATGCACCCACACATTATGCATTGTGTGGGGGTATATGGAAGTGTGAGACCTATACTGTATGTATCTGACAGTGTGTTTGAGTTGATGCTAGTTTTGTTTTATTTTGAATTTTTTGTTTTTGCATGTGTGAGTATTTATATGTGTGAGAAAGATTTTTGCTAGTGGGTATTTGTACCCTGTGGTTTGTACACACACTGGACTTGCTCTAGCTCTGCAACTCCACCCTGTGACCCACACAAACACACACACGTACATGCACAAAAACACATCCTCCCACTCGTGAGGACGTTTGCCAAAATCAATAGAGGCTTTTTAATGCCTCTTGCTGTAGTATGAGTTTGAAACTGGAGTGCAGGATCACAAATATGGCAGCCAGGGCCCAGTGTTTGGGACGCACCCAATTTTTGGCCTGTCTCTTGCCACTCGTATCTCCAATACCGCCTCCATTTATCCATGTTCCAAAAATAAGTAAACACAACACTTTCTGTGCTAATAACTTGTACCTTTACCATACTCTTTCTCAGATTTGTATTTATTCGTGTTCCAGGCATAGGCAAAGACAGACACCTAAAAGACCTACTGTCCTTCAAGGCCACATTGCTTGTATAGTTTAATGTCTTTTTCAGGTTTGCCATAAAATGCTGCTGTTGGTTGAAAACTGCACTCATGTCCTTCAGTATTTTATTCATGCTGTAGATGAAAAGAAGCTGTCCAAATCCTTTACAAAGATTACTGCCACAACCCATCCATACAGACACTACTCTCTGCAGATCAGATCACGTAGGCAGAACATACAGTACGATGCTGGTTATATTTTCTTAGTGCAGAGCTTTCCTGCTGTCACATTGCTTTTAAAATTCAAATGCAGGCTAAATGTATGTGAAATATGCAGTGTGCAGATGTATTATATTGGAAAAAATAATATAGTTGATATCTGATCTGATTGGCAGAGACTATTGAGGAACTTGGATTGGGATGAATGTCTCAAATGCCCTAAAACAGTAACACTGTTCAGTGTCAGTAGAGTTGCTTTAATTACGTTAGCAGAAAATGTTCCATCTGCATAATCCCGTGTACCTGTAGTTTCTGGCAATATAATGGGATGAGGGATGGGGAAACAATTTGTCATCTATCAGGAGCAGTTCAATGTCAGTGTCACTTTAACAGTCAGTGTTTTTGCTTGCCACTTGTTTACCCAAAGTCTCTCCTGGCACTGCACCCACTGAGTTACGCATGCACGCACGCACGCACGCACGCACGCACGCACGCACGCACGCACGCACGCACGCACATAAACACAAGGCAGCCCTTAGTACCTTGTCTGAGCTACACCAACAGCCTACAGCCAGGCTTACAGGGCATTTCCACTAGGAAGCCAAATCCCCTCTTCTCTTGGCTCACCTGGCAGCGAAAGAAAAAAGACGGCAGAAAACATTTTAAATGTAAGGGTTGGGGAGCAACTTTTGACGATAAAAAGCGCATCAGGACATGAAGTGAAGGGGAAAGAAGCTTTAAGGGGGGAAAAAAAGGGATTTCATTTGCAGGGTTTTGGTTGTGTTGGCCTGTGAGTGGGGCATTGATAGAGGATGGAAGGAGGCAGAGAAGAGGCTAGGTGAAAAAAAAACCATGGGTGTAGTCGTGCGCCATAAAACGTCCCACTGCCTTTCCCAGGGCCAAGTCCTCGCTCTATTTCTAATGAACTCATTTATTCTGTTTTGCAGGCTTTACCTCTACCAGCAACAAAAGACAGTCTCCTGGTCTGTCTCTCTGAATGCTCTGTTTCAGGGTTTGTTGAGCATCTAGGTCTGTCCTGTGGCATTACCTTTGTTTACTTAATGCTCAACATCGATCAAATGCAAAACCTGAGACTGTCCTCTGCTGGCAAAGACATTGCTAATTAGCATTTACTTCTAAAACAATGTTGATTGCAAGTGACTGATTAAATGTATTTGCTGTTGATGCATTACTATGTAGTGTGTGAAGCTAAATACAGGCTCGTTTAAAGATGTGAAGACAGAATCCTTAAAAAAGGTTGTTATTGTGCCCATATATTCTGGTCCAACAAAGGCAAAAACATCAATCGCAGCACATTTTGTGTGAACACAAAATCGCATTCTGGTTTTGGCCAAATATTTAATCTCTCCTCCTCTCTCTCTGTGTGTCTCTGTCTCTCCCTCCCTCTTTCTTTCTGAATAATATGCCACTGGGAAGTGAAAAAAACTGAGAGCACGGATCCCCACTCCTCCGCTCTTCTCGGCTGCACGTCTGTGATGTCATAATCACTCACATCAAAGGCTATGCGCTCAACACGGCGACTGTCAGCTTCCCTGGAGGCGTCATTAAAAACGAACAGAGCAAACCGAGCCAGGCCTGACAGAGACGCATCAAAACTTCCGAACGCGCACATATGCACACATGCGGGCGCGTGCTTGCACATAAATGCGGCTCACGCGTGTGCAAGTGCACATACACAAACAAGCATGGATGCATGTGTTGTCAGGTGCATGCACGCTAAAGCACATACTAACCGAAATACATTAAAGAGGCATTTTCACTCACACACACATAAATAACCATAAAATCATGTATACCCTAAAGAAAATGCACACACTGTCTATAATCCCTCATACAAACATACACATGCTAGCAATTGAATGTCTACTTCTTTTCTCTTTGACAGTGTCAAAAATCTCTTGTTCTATCATGCATGAATAAGAGCTGAGCATTAAAACAAGACACGCGTTGCTTCCAGCTGCATCGTACATGTGAGTGGTAACATCCACAGCATGTGAACATCTGTTGTGAAGATGTGCTGTCGTGATGTACATTCATGATGCACCCTCATGTTGTTGCCAGTCCGGGACCTTAATGCAGAGCGTGTACATAAATGTACAAATAGCCTACATCCACTCGCCCACCAGCTTTTCATCCCTTTCTGTCTATCTCTTTCTCTCTCTTACACACATACACACATACACTCATACACAGGCACACACTCATTTGCACAAACTGGAGGAAGGACTATAAATAGTATGCCTATGATGCGATGCTGTGTGTGGTTTCTCCCTATGGGTTTGTGTGTATGTGACTGTCAAAGTGAAGAGAGAGGGAAGCAGTGGAAGGGGGGAGAGCGGCGGAGGAAGAAGACGGATATTTAAGAGAAAGCTGGGCTGTGCTCATGTCTGGTGTACAGCCAGTGATAAACAGTCCATGACAAGCATGGTGAAGACGGTGAGTCCCTTTTGATTTTAAATAAATATAAGACATTATATGTAAGAAATTAGCATTAGCATTTGTGTGTGTGTGAATCCAAGATGTGTTTATGTATGATTTTGCTTCTGGGCCAACATGGCCGTTCTTCATGTCAGTCTTACCCCTGGCAGGGTCTTCTGCTCGTGCAGTGCATTCTGGGCTTTCAGGGCCGACTCTCTGGCACAGTAGGTGAGGAAGGCACAGCCTGAAATACAGCAACAGAAAGAAAGAGAGAAAGATAATTATGTTATGTGAACTGGGGACAGAGAAGGAGAGACAGCCACGGGAGGGGGCTGCACCAATCATCAGTGAATAGCCAAAAGCAACACGTACACACACATGCATGCGTGCGTACACACACAAAGTAAGCCTGCAGCCATAGCTCTAAAACTGTATGTATCTGTCTACATGGCTGCGTTGGGAATACGTCTGTGTTTGTGTGTGTGCCTGTGCGTGTTTGTGCACAACATACATCATTTCAGTGACTGAACAAACTGAACATTCCTCTGTACACAAACGCAATCCAATATGCATGCAAAAAAGAAATAGGCATAAATAAAGGCATAACCAACAATTACAGTTTTGGAGATGCAAAGATTTGTGCATTTTGTTGCACAAGAGCCCGCAAAACACATAAAATCAGACTGAGTTTTCTCCCCAGCAGTATGAAATAGCAGTTATCCATTCGTCCATCGCAGTCTTCTGGCTGCTGTGACAGGGATAGACATTTCCCTGACAGCTTCTCTCTCTCTCTCACTCTCTCTCTCTCTATCACACACCCCCTCCCCACCCACCTCTCCCTCCACCCTTCATTTCTCCGTCTCTCTGCTCCATATGTTCCAAGACTACCCACAATCCTCGGTTTTGTTAGCACCTGGGCTGACATGTGGGGGTGGAAGGAAGATGGAGACACAGGAGGCAAGGCAGAAGAAGAAGCCGTGGGGAACGTGTAAGCCGTTCCCTCGCCACCCCCTGTTGACAGTGAGGCGCACGCCACTGTCAGAAAGCTGACAAACTGTCAATCTCCAGATCAAGGCAAATGATTCATGTGTTTGACAGTTTAATAAAACACTTACAAAGACAATTGCACAGTAGGCTGCAGTGACAAGATTCAATTTGAGACAAGTATTCCTCATATTGTTATGTGCAGGTGTTTTGCTTGTTTGCTCTGGAATTTTTTTTTAGCTAAATACAAAATAAACATTTAAATGGAATTCAGTTAAATCCAGCGAAAGAAAAAAAAAAAAACCTCCACAAGGGAGAATTAGTCTGTTGGCTTACACAATGATAAGAATACTAGCAGACATTTGAAGCGTTTGAAAAATATCGTTCTTTTAGGGAACAATGAGGTAGACATGAGCATTAGCAGCAGGAAAAAACGCTGCCATGCAACGAATACAAGCACAAAGAAGGACAGTTTGTTCTGGGAACATCAAGGACTGAGTATTAGACGATTATCACAGACCCCTCCCCCCAAAAAAACACAAACACAGTGCAGTTTAAAGAAGAAAAAAAAAACCCCTCCTGTTATAGCTCTTCCCAGTTGTGCTTTGCTTTGTTCTTTTTGCATACTGGGGGCTATTTATCGTCGAGGCCAGCACCATGTACTGTATGTAGAAGCAGCATGCCTCTCGACTCTACGTCTTTAACCCCGGGTCGTCCTGATGGCGGGACACTGGGGAGCTCCGCCTGTTGGTGTTTTTAATTAACAGGCCTCTCTCTCATTAGGGGGAGTGGGAGCTGGCCGCTGACAGCTTGGCTACCTCCTCATCCTCTCCGGGCCTGTCGTGTTAACGCTACATGCCGGCACCCTCCCACAGGAAACGCACGCATGAGCCTCTGATTCACACGCCTGACACTCAATCGCATGTTTGGAGCATGGGCACAGGAAATATATAGGGGTGGAAAGGTGTTGAGATCCAGTAATACCACAATGTAAAAAACACTCCATTACCAAAAAAAATGTTGTGCATTTTGAATTATTTGATGCTAAATATAATTCATTTTAAAGTCACTTTAGCTGACAGATATTTGTAGTAGAGTAAAAAAATAAATATGCTCCTCTTTAATGCACTGATGTTTAAGTATGAAGTCGAACACTGAAAGTAAGAGGTAAAGTACAAGTACCTCAAAATAACCTCACATACATGCAAAGGAATCAAGCTCACACTCACACATAGATACACACACACACACACACACACACACACACACACACACACACATACATGAAAAGTGACAGTCAACAAACATTCAATTTATCATCATTGTCACAAGTCAGATGCTGGCAGCGGCTCTAGTATCTTACTAAGACCCATATTGGCCCAGGAGAGAGAGATAAGCTGTTTGTTTCTGCTGTCAATGCTGCCAATTTGGTTTCCCATCACTTCAAATTCAAATCAACAGCAGCACAGAGGGGATCTGAGAGAATGTGTGTGTGAGAGGAGAGGAGAGCAGAAAGAGAAGGGGGGGGGGTGTGGGAGGAGAGTGGGGGTGGTTGGAGAAAGAAAGAGAGAGATGAGGGAAGGGAGGAAGAAGGGCAAGGGAGCAAATAGAAAGGGGGGGCAGCAGAGAAGAAAAGCAGAACAGCAACGGATGCTCGGCAGGAGAGGGAGAGGTAGAGAGAGAGAGAGAGTAGATAAGATCACCTAGCTTCTGTGAACACCATCCCCCTGTGTCCTACACTCGCTTCTTATCTCAACTGCTGCAGACACCCTAAAGGGACACACACCCGCCGAGAGGGAGAGAAACTGAAAAAGGGAGATCGAGAAAGAAAGAGAGAAGGAGAGAGAGAGAGGAATGTGGGGAAGGAAAAGAGAGAGGATGAAAGAAAGCAACAAGGGAATGGTGACTATGAATACTTACTGGTGAGGGAAGAAGAAAAGACACGAGCTTCAGTGGTGAAATCCACCAACTGTCACCAGGCCTCATTTAAACGACAGCTGTGTCGGACCACATAGAGCTTTGACCTTGTTAACGATGGGAGACCTTGACTTGATGAGCTGTCTTTGTTGGACACAGTTCCCCAACAACTTGACGGTTAGGGAATATCAGTATCTTTCATCTCTCTGTATCTTGAATAATTTAAATGATGTCCTTTTTTATTATTTATCTCATCTTATTTAATTTCAATATATCAATATATTTGAAAATTTGATTTCTTTAATCTCATTTTGCCTGGTTACCAACTACTTGACTAACAGCAAAATTTCAATTACTGTAAGTAGTATTTTGGATATGTGGACAGACTTTTTCTTCACCTAAAACAGCTACTTTTAACAATATTTATTCCCACCATGTTTATTTGTGGGGTAGTTACTTCCTTAAGTCATTAAAACCTCCAAATTCCCAGAAACAATACAGAGAACATGACCTTTGTGACCTAGTTACGGCTTTGAATGGGGACCCACCAATCTTTAAATTCTCCTTTGAAACTAATTATGATTGTACTAAAAGTAAAATGAATACCAATGCTTTCCTGAATTAGTGCTTTGCGGTATCACCGGACACATGAATTACTTTTTTTTACCAGCGTGCATTGCCTGACGCCACCCAAGACTAGAAAGCTAGGGGACAATGTTATTGCATAGAATTCTCTAATTATCTTGTGCCTATTAATTCAGGGATTGTAAAAGGCTGACATAAAAAGTTCCCTCCTCTCACTCTATTCTTTTATTCCCAGCCACAGACGGGGAGAAACTCCCAGTGATCATTTAAATATTTCAGAACATCTTGGTAAGAGCCTAAAAAGAGTCAATAGCATTAAAAAGCTTTATCCACGGCGCAGCTGAAACTCCACGCTGCATAGCCCTGGAACTCTGCCTCGAAAAACTTTGGCACAAAACTTTGTTTGAGGCTGTGCAATTTCAGTCAGTCAATAGAAATCTCCACGTCTCCCCTACCTCAGTTCTGTTAGCACTTATCTCCGCCTGAAAGAGTTGACCAAGGACAGCCTTTGCTCAATAAACAGAAGAATGTTTTTTTCCCTCCTTTTTAAAAGATTGACCTTAAGACAAGAACATTCTGACTGGATTTTTGTGAGTGCTAAGGCTTAGATAACTCTTCAATTCATTCCTGAAATGGGTCAAAGTAAAGATGAAAATTCTTGACTTATTGTGTTCAGAGAAATAGCATATAAAGCCTTGGTCTTTTAGTCATTCGGTGAAAACGAGTAGCACTGAGTGCAAAGGAGGAATACTAATAAGTGTTGTATTAAGAGAGATTCTGATTCAAGAATGATACAGTTGCCCTTGTACTGCTGTATCCGGGACACTCAATATGAACCGTGGGATTGTTACTATTCAGTTCACATCTGGTTGAAAGCGCCAAAAGATTAATACAGAAAAGAGGATGATTGCATTGCAGAAAAGTCTACTTTTGAAAATAAAATATACATATCTTCTGAAATTATGATATCTATGTGTATATGTCTACATCTTGAAAAAAGAATTTAAAAAAAGACATGCACAGCCTAACACCCAGCTGGATGGGTGCTGGATCAAAAGCAAAAGGAGTCAGAGGAAGAGCCTTGTGCATCACGCAGCAGAACCTAAAAGTCCTGTAAACGGAAGCAATTTGGTGTGCAGATCTCTCTCTCTTTTTCAACTACATCTACATCTTAAACATCTCTAACCACCTTACTGACTGTGCAATAAGTGTCGTTCAAGTGCTAATACTTTGATATATTAAACAGTTTTGGATTAATAAAGATTGCAGATTGGTTAAATATCTCCCTACTGAATCTGATATCAAAGTGAAGACCCTGCAATTTTAGGTTCTGTGAGGAAAAGTAATTCAATAAAGTGAGCAGCAGTTGCTCATATCCCCTTCACCTTTGCTGACCTTTCAGATCATTACTCACAATGGAAAAAAGAGACAGAGCATAGAGGCTATTTTAGGGGACACAGCCAAGGTCTCCAGGAACACTCATACTTTCTCCCGGTGTCATCTTAAAATCTTTAATTGGCAGCTGTAAACCCTGATTAAATAAAAAAGCACTTTGAATCTCACTATATGAGCTCAGAGAATAGCACTGTACTCTGTGTGAACAGCGACAGAAAAAGAAAGAAAGAAAAAAAAAACTTCAATTACTGTTCAGAAACCACATCAAGCATGTTTTTTTTCATTGTGTAAAACAGGCCTTAAAAATTCAGGAGCTGTTTCAGGGACTAATGAATGCTGGTCTTGAGTATGATATTATTTCAGCAGAGTGAGGCAGAACTAAGGGGCAGTATTATGAAAGAGGAGGTGAATCCATTTATAATGGAGTCTAATAGCAGTCCCAGCTCTCCTATAGGCGACTATATGCAGATCCCTTAGACCTCTCTTCAGGAGAACAAGTAAAACCTGTAATATAGAGAGACGCATTGAAAAAGCCACCGAGGGAGCTGGACAGAAAGACAAAACAGTGAAAAAGTTAATAACCAGGTGCTGGATGAAACTCAAAGGGACAGCACTGCTATTTTGTATCTGTCGCCGTTTTTTCTCATTCTTAAAAGTACAGGACAGTAATTGAGAGCAACATTGGCTCTAGTTGTACTTCAATTACTATCTAAGACGAGGATATGAATATTGTTAAATATAAGTTATTATACTGTATCCTGGGAATCCTGCATACTGAGTTCCGACTGGGAGGTGTCAAATACATTTTAATAACTGTGCATTTCCTGCAAAACTGTTGCACTGTTATCATGCAAAATAAATGCACTCTGAGGGTATGAATGTTACATTTAAGCAACACACTGAAAAAGAAACTGAACAAATTGCTTATAAGTTGCCCAATAATGCCAAGTGTGGGAATAAAATCACTTAATTCATAAATAGGTTGGTTAATCTGGGATTACAAAATACATATTGAGGAGTAATAACTCAATAACTGCTACCTGTACTTCAGATGCCTTTATCTGAGACACAGAAAGTGGTGGGTAATTAAAAACAAAAAACCCTAAAAAAAAAAACTGTTATTGTTGTTGGACCACTAATCCAGAGATTACAAGTATCAGTAGCAAATGCAGACACACTCGAAATTTCTCGACACAGCTTGACCATATAGATTGAGACAAAACATACATGCTTTCTTTAACAAAAGGTGTGCAAGAAAGAATGACAACCTTCAAATGGTATTCGTGTGTGTGTATGTATGTTTATGTGTTGGTGGGCGGATGTGCATGTATGTGTGTGTGTGTGAGAGAGAGAGAGAGAGAGTCCCTGAAGATAACAAGTCGCATCTCTCACCCTGCTTCCCAGAGTGGCCGTCTCTAAGCTGTGCTAATCGATTGGCGAAGGAGGAAAAAGGGCCAGCTTTAATGTGTTGCATGTGAAGGATTTACTGGAGAGCAGAGCCACTGAATCAATGGAGTAGAAAATGCATCATTAGGACAGTGTCGCCCCCCCAACACCACCCACCAACCCCCACCTCTTCACCAACCCCCCCCCCCACCCCTGTCTCATCCCATGAGGGTCCGGGACAGAAAACACACATAAATGTACACACACACACACACACACACAGGCTTACATGTGATGCTTGAGCTCTCATGCCACAAAGTCAAACATCCTCCAAAACTACACTGACACAGAAGGAATCACATGTAACATAAATGCTTAAACACACACTTATACACACACTTGTTTAAAGCGTCCCCGATGGCTCAACACACACACACTGAAAGTCTAGAGCTGTCCCCAATATCCAGGCAGATGAATCGCCTTACTCTCATCCTACCTCAGCCCTTTTGCCAGGAAATGTTTGGGAGACCCAATTTTAGCTTTTCACAATATGAATAATTAAATTTTGAATGAGTCCTGAGATGAACCAAAATTCTGCACCCTTACATAGTATGTCAGGCACTCAGGGAAATGTATTGCAACTGACTGCTAAAACAATGTTTGATAGATAAAAGATGGACTTGGAGATCTGACCATTTTCATGCCAAACAAGTCACAACCGTTCAGTGTTTCACCTGGGAGCTTGATACTTGGCAGACTGGAAAAACCTCTGAAACATTGTTTAGACCATCATAGGAAACTCTCCTCTAAAAAACAGACAACACAGCACTTTAAAGCTGAATGTCTTGTTTCACTTATTCACTGATTTTGGGTGTTCACACACATCGGACGTTTAAAAGACAGAATATACCAGTCTGTATCCATACATCCCACCACAAACCTGCAGTTAATGTTTTTTTTAACCTAAAGCATGATCTTTAACTAACATAAACCATATTTTACCTAGCAAAACCCTATCTTTTCCTAATCTTAACAATACCTTAGCTGGCATGCACTGGTTATGCAGAAAGCTTGAATTTTAAACAACATTAGCACTGAACTTAATTTGCAGAATCATCCAATCTGGAAATTCTTGTCTAGATTGCATAATAAAATGTGCAGAGACAAAATGAGTCAAGTTTTACTCTATTTTTATCTAGCTCTGTTCATAATGGAAGAGACATAACTGGAAGACATCAAATTCAATTCAAAGTCCAAATCAGCCTCAAGTACAGCCACACAAACACTTACAGTAGACAGACAGACAGACAGACAGACAGATAGACGGACGGATAAAGATATAGTGTCAACGGTCAGGTAACAACCCGGCAAAGCATATTAATCCATCTACAGATGAATCATGTATCACTAAGAAGACAAAGTGCTTTAATTCTGTCATGGGAGTGGTCCCATGTCTCGTCCCGCTGGTAAAACACTTACAGGATAAACACTCCCATTAATATTCCTCTGTGCACCTCTCCTCTCCTCTCCACTCCACTCGCCTCTCTTCTCCTTTCCTCTCCCTGTCCTATAATCCTGCCTCGGCGGACATCCTGTCCTGTCCCGTCCGCCTTGCCAACCTGCAAGATGGAGATGAGAGGACGATCCAAATGCAGAAGGGGGAACATGAATCATTACACTTCCTGTTGTGGCACGCTGTCCGGGGAAGGAAGAGAGAGGACGCCCCCGGGGCTCCGATTGATTCCGGAGACTTAATTGGGTTTATTAGCCAAGATGTTGGGCCCCGTGAGGAGGCTCCCAGAGGCCGCCGAGTCCCCCCCACCCCCATTCCCACTCTTCTGAAGGAGAAAGCCTGCGTAATTGTTTTCCCTCCATCTTCTGTGTCATTGTCAGATGGGTCCTGCGGGATTATTAGCAACCCCAGGTCCCTCAATAATTCATCCAGAGCTATTTATACACAGATGGAGAGTCCTCTAAAGTCTCCCCCAGTGAGCTTATCTGACGCTTAGACAGACAGACAGAGAGAGAGAGTGATGGAGAGAAACAGTGCTACAAAGGGGAACTAAGGGATAGATAGACAGAGAGAAAATGGGAGAGACATACAAAGAGAGTAAGAGGGATGGAAAGAGGCAATCACAAAAAGAAATGCAAAGAAGAGCAAAGCGAGTCTGACAGTGAATAAAATAGTGCGAGCGAGAGACAGCAACGTTTTAGGTAGACCCAATGACAATGTTTCTGGTGTGCATTGAGTTTCAAGGTGAAACTCTCTTGTCTGCTTTGCCAAAGTGAACAAAAGCACCGTCCCGGGAATAGCATACCCTCACACAACACACATTAATGGCTTTTAATCTTCCCCCCTTTTTCCTCCATTTAACACAATTAAGATGTTTGCAAAGCTAACATGGACCACTAGTCGCTATAGGAAGGACAGATGAAAGACATTCAGGGATTTCCATATGCAAAGTAAACACAGTTATCCGTCCTTTCTAATGTGTCAATGCGTAAAACCAACAAAACAGCAGCCAGCCATTTCTTAAATCTCCTAATAATTCACTAACATAACATTAACACATTAGCATATTAACATTAGCACATTAAATAGCTTCTAATCCCAAACAGATAGCGGTTGGGCTACAGGAGGCTGCATGACTGCATGCTTTTAATAGCTTTCAGATACCTACATTTTTCCGCCTGCAAGTTGAGGGGACATTTTGTTGTCGTCAGACTAATGAACCCTTTGGCGCACAAAGTTGATTTTCAAAGTCCCTTTGTTGGTGCTCCAGCTATAGATAATTATATATATTCATCCTCTTTTATGCAGCTCATTTAGAAAGCTTGGCTTCCTCTCGGACAAATTGGGACATTGAAAGGCAGATTGGAGTGATGACTTTTCCATTTTACATCGATGGCACATTAATAAGGGCAACTATAGCTATGGGAAAAGACTTGCTTAAACACCCTTATAATATCTGGTCATTTGTCTGTTGCAAATAGCATCACAAAAGTTATGCCTATATTTAAAATGCAATTTTTCTGCCTGTATTAACAGAAAAAAGTCTTGCACTGTAAATTTATAATGGATAAAAAAAATGCTTAGCTCTGAATGAACAATTAATTAATTTCCCAAAGTATGTAATAAATATGCTAATATTTTTATTTACAGGCTTAAGTTAGGTACTGTTTTACAGCTCATAGTACATAAAAGGTCAGTCCACTGAAGTGCATCGGGAGAGTCAATTGAACTTAAACTGATATGTCCAGCTGTAGAGCTTTAAAATAGAACCATTATAAATAATCCTAAATAGACATATACCTGTGTAACTTTTATCATGTTCCTTCTTTGGTGTTGAATTCGATTTGTTTCAAAAAAGAATATTCAACATTTTGTTGCAGCAACTTTTGCATTTTCAATTTTAACTCCAATTAAAATTGGAAATACTATTGGAACATGGCATTGGAAACTCATTTCCCAGTCTTGTTTGTGAAGCAGACTTTACTTAGCTTTGGGTAGAGTCTATGCCAAATTAATTTCTACTGCCCACTGCTCACCTCATAGTATTGATGAGTGCTCCATAGAGAAAAGCGCGTTTTCTCTCTCTTTCTCCCACACACACTCACACATACAGACGCGCACACTGTTGTTGCTCCGGGGAAAGTAAAGCTTATCAACAAGCATATTCTCTTTCTCTCTCTCTCTCTCACACACACACACACACACGTGAGCGCAATCAGCCTTTTCTGTCTCTATCTATAAACCCCATGAAATCATTCCACACCAAGTGAAGCGGGGTATGTATAGGTTTGGCCAGAATTCCCATCTCCTGTTCTGTGATTAAAGGACAAACTAATAGGCTCTGTCTCGTTGGGAACCTGTGTGGGGCTGGGAGAGACCTCAGAAGCCATTAAATTGCAAATCTGTAATAATTTGCTGAAGGCTTTCTGTCCAGATCATTCCCTAGGCTGATTTGTGCATTGAGGTAACGCTCTGAATGGCCAAGCACAAAACCAGCTGAGCCCACCAGCTAGCCAGCCAAGTTAGTATACTTGAGGGTACACTCTGGATGCACACAAGGCCATATTTACTTTACAAGAAACTGCAGTGCAAACTTGTGCTGCGCCTTTCATCCAATTTGAAATGAATGCCTGAGTTACGAAAGGCAGCGGCTAATGATACGATAATTAACAAGGCCTGGCGGAGTCTGTTAAGGAGCAACTCCGTGATCTGAAGACCCAAGAAGAAAAAAAAGAAAAGAGATCAAAATTCTTTAATGCTGAAATAAAATATCAAAATATCGAAATATAATATAAAGGAGTTAAATAAACTTCATAGGGAATGAAAAATGAGATTGAATGGCATAAAAAAACACCTTAAGGAAAAGGTTGATTATTAAAAAAATGAAATGAAATGTAAATTAATATAAGAGTGCATTCACCATAGAGCATCAGCAGCCAAGTTAAATTGAATGACTGCAGCCACACAATATTGTCAGATGTTGTATTTGTTATTTGCTATTGCTCACTTTTGTTTGTATGTTGTGTTGAGCTTGTTCAGTGCACTTTTTAATTATTTCAGCAGAATGAGCTCACCTCACCCTTCTGTTAATATACCCCTGAGGCAGAAGATCTTCCTCCTGTAAACGCATACAGTATAAATATAGGAGAGGGGATGCATGTTGTGTGCTTCCAATTTGGTTTATCCGAGTTTGAAAAGAGATATAAAAGGCTTCAAATCTGGCCCTCGGTGACACTGATCCAAACACACACATTCATATGAAATTTATGAAGTCCCTCTCTCTTCCTTCTGCTTGTGTGATTGTTTTAGCTTCCTGGCTTAGGAACCAATAACCATACTTGGAGAGGACATCAGGAAACTACCTACACCTGTGTAGTTTAGGCCTTAGCTGATTGAAATGGCTTCCTGTTAACTTCTTTCTTCTCTCTCTCTCTTCCTTCCAGGCCTTCACCAGCCAGTTTGGTTAAGCATGCATCACACATGACTACACTCATCCATACACTGCATTCATTACTGACCTAGCTGACTAACATTATTATATCATTTTATTTTAACTAGAAAATTTCTCGATTCTCTTTTTTGACACTGACTTTGAGTCAGCTCATGATGAATAACAAACACCTACAGTGCACTTCAACAGTCATTTAGTAATTCTCTAGATGTTATCTCTACTTTTGCAACAAATATTATTATCCTTCAACTCATTTATCAAAAAGGTCAAACCACAGCTGTAATATTTGGTGGTACTTGAACGTTGATACATGCACAGATTTATGTGCTTCTCTCTTCTATCTCGAACAAATGCAACAATAAGTCTTGAAGTAAAAATTATAGTGAGCTTTTACCTTAGTTGGTTATAAAATGGTGGCTTTTACAGACTTTGTTGTTGCGTGAGAGCAAAATTTGAAGGTGGTCAAGCTGTCCGCTACAGTGAGTTGACGGCAGAGTGACTGCACTAATATGTAGCAAGGAACTATTTCTGCACAGTCATCTATTCTTGCAGATGTCAAACACAAAAAACTTTAAAATCCTACACTGCTGCAGCCTCACATATTTAAACACATAACAACAAACTGCAGGAGCTAACATATGCAGAAGAAAAAGGACAAACACTCAGTGAGACCTGTCCCGTTAACATGTTGTCAGAGAGCCTGCTAATAGGGAGGGCACTTGGTTATTTACCCCCGGGGCGGCTGGGAGCTGCAGGGGTCTAATTCTGCTACCATCCCAGGAAGGTCATTCTCCCTTCTCGAGCCATGATGGCCACAGAGTAGTGCTTAAATCTGGCAAAACGCAGCCTATAAATTACAGCAGAGGACAGAGGGGTCAGAGCCTGGCATGGAACTGGGCCAGAAGCTATCAATCTGCCGGGGCCAGCGAGGGCGACATCTGTCTCTGGGACTCCCTCACTCTTTCTACTTCTCTCTCTGTCGGTTTCCTTGCCTGCTTTACAGTCTTTCCTTTTCAGCCTCTTCCCTCTTCCTTTCGTTTCCTTTTGCTCACGCCGTGCCTGTCATTGAATCTCCCGGTGCCTCCATTTTTAGTCTGTACCTCTTTTTTACAATCTCTGCTCTCTCTCTCTCTCTCTCTCTTTTTATTGTCTGCCTCTTGATATTTTCTTTCTGTCTTTGTGTGCAACCCCCCACCCCCCCTCCACCCCTGCCAACCCGAACTCTCCTCCATGGATCTCCCTCGCCTCTTTTCACGCATTCTCTTACATCATCCCTGTTTCAACATCTCTCTAATTCTCCTTCTCTCTCCCCCTCTCCCTCGCTCTCTGTCTTGAGCTCCTTGTCGTTTTACGCACTCTTGCACCATCTCCCTCTGCAGCGATATGTTTTGGTCTATCTGCTCTCCAACCAGCAGGATAGGATAAAGCCTTGATGTACTTTCACTCCATGTGATGCCAATATGATTTGAATGGTAATATCTGATAGCAAAATGCACTGATCTGCACAGTTTTGGGGGAATGAAACTGGAAAGAAATGCACCCAGTGGGTAGGCAGAAACAAATACAACATTTGAAATACAAACTCAAAGCAGATCTGATGCCTTATGCCACTCAGAGCTGTGCAAACTTGCATATTTATTAACAAGAAATTTACATTCAGTATAAAATATAACAATTAAGAAAATGTTCTGAACTGAGTTGCTAACTTTAGATATTCCCAGATAGTTTAAACAATAGGATGCTGACTCTGGCAGACAACATTTCCCAGGCCTAATCTACAACAAACATCTTGTCTTGGTTGATGCTTCTACTAATTTCATCAGAACATCTTACAACACATTTTCTACCCAAACCCTCGAAAACTTCTGCATGACTTATTAATCCTCCTCCATTTTCTGAATCAAACTTAGCCTTGAATAATTGAGAGGGATCTTTGAAAAGCCCTAACCTCCATCCCCACCTTCCTTTTACAAGTCAACGTGGTGCATTTTTAATTGGGGACATGAAATAGGCATGAAGGGAGATGGGAAGAAAGTGAATTGAATCAGGGACACTCAAACCTGGCAGTCATCGCATAGCACAGTGGATTGTATGCATGCATACAGAGAAGGCTAAATATGTGTCTGGCCTGACAAGTCACACATGCTCAACAGTCTTTGACGTGCGCTCTGTCTGGGACAAATAGTACAAGACTCATGTAATCCCTGCTTTAGAGTATCCCAGCAGGCAGACCCAGATATGCCACTTCGAGTTATGTTTAGTAATTTGGTTGAGAATAAACATCAATTCGACTTTCTATGAATCATAAATCTCCAAAGCTGAATGATTAGTTTAGTTTATATATATGGACTAAAAAGGTAATTGAAAGAACCGGTATTACTGTTTGGAGAAATAACTGAGGGATTGTCACAGCAAGGTAATGATTTCATTTCTCTGTGATATTAAAACAGAACATGACCTTGAGAACATTGTACAAAACACACAGATATTGGGGAAGATTTTTTTTTTATTACATACATTAGATGGAGTTTAAAAAGAGTAAAAGATAGTTGGAGAAAAATATCTAACAAGAATTAATGCTTGCTGGAAATGCATTAATGGGCCACTGCCACAGTTAGCTGTGACAAACTTAAGGTCTATTTTTCATATTGCTGCTGTGTCATGCTGCTATTTCTTCGTGGAAAGCCTTTGCAGCAGAGGGCTGCAGCTGGTCCCCTTTTCATGTGCACACTGAAGGTTTGAGTCAGGTTTGGACCAACAATATATATATATTACTATTAAACACAGACAGTTACTATAAAGCATTACTTTGGTGAGGGCTGAAATTGCATGACCCGAGGCCTGCACATTACTCTCCTCCATGGTGCACGGCGCATACACACACACACACACACACACACACACACACACACACATAGACACACACACACACAACATGACAAATATTCAGAGAAAATTTATATACATACACTGCACCCACACAGATACTGGGGACGGTTATTATACTATTCCCCATCATTCATAATGCCTCCTGACTGTACAAAGCTTGATAAAAGGAGTCAGTAGCTCTAATCCAAAAGGCAAAATACCAGTTTCCAAGTTCACACACACAGAGGAGATTCATAACCTTTTGACTGCTGAACAAAGGAAATGGTATTTAAGCCTTTTACATTGAACATCTACATACAGAGCCCAATGCCCAGCTAATTGCATGGCACATTTAAGAGCTCCAGATATGGAACAAAGTGGAAAGTATATGGAGTTAAATAACAAAGAGCCTCAACTCACTACCAAACACACTGTGGTTAACTGGCAGTATGGGTGAAACTACATGAATACTACATGAAGTTCTTAATCACCCTCTAACCTCCTGAAATACAGTGAGTTTTCAAAAACCTGTAAAAAATTCATATCAAGCAAAAAAAAAAAAAAAAAAAAAGAAAAAGAAAAGAAAAGAAAAGCAAGCCTCTTTTTTTCACAGGGAGCTATATTATTACAAATACAGACGTAAATAAATGCAATCATGAACAAAACAAAAGTACAACTCACAAACAACGTGTAAGACTTTCCAACATTTCAAAAGTATTGCATTCCCCATCTCCAGAACCGGCCACCTGGCCACCCTTTCAGCTACCCTGCCAGAACTGAGTAGCTGAAAGATTCAAGAGGCCCAAAGCGTCAACTTTTTAAAAAATGTAACACAAGACACAATAATACTTAGCTGATGCAAGAACCTGGAAAACAGAAAATATTTACCTCTCCTAGGAGCATATGTCAAAAAAAGGAATTTTTTTTTTTCATCTTCTGAAAGAATAGTACACCGGGGCAATGAACACGGCAATAGGAAAGCAAGACTAAGGAAAAAAGAGAAAAAAAAGAAGGAAGCCAGTGCAAGTTGTTTAGCCTCTCTTTATGGAAAACAAAAGGCCAAATGTTGATTAAACATTTAAGGCAGACTTTATTTTAACCCAGCTCTGGGCTATCAGCCAAAGTGGTTAAGTGTATCAAAACAAAAACGCTTTTTTTGTTGTACATATACATTTTTTAAAGATGTTTTTGCCTTAAAAAATCTAGGAAACTTCATGGATCATGTTTGTGTTTGCTGTATCAGAATATTGATATCCAAGTTTGTGACCTGGGATAAAGAAATAAAATGCCCCCCCAAAAATATCTATCTATCTATCTATCTATCTATCTATCTATCTATCTATCTATCTATCTATCTATCTATGTGAAAATTGTTGAGATCAGCTGCCTCTATGATCTGTAACGATGGCCACAAATCTTCAGTGTTGTGCTTCCCCACAGGTCAGCACTGTCGTCCACACTGACCCATGGCTTTGCCGCGTGGAACCATTAACTACGCAGTAACACACTGGTACATGCTGACTAGACCATTTTACTCTATGATACTAGATACTAGAGGCACAAGTGCTCCTGAACTATTAGCATAAAAAAAGTTTTCTGTGAAGCAAATCGAGTGTCTGGTAAATGACAATGTACTTCTTTAATTTCTATCAATAGTCATTTTAAAAGCATGACCGAACTTGCAAATTCTGAGAGCTGCTGAATGTATGTCATCTAGTTTCAGTCAGTCTTTAGGGAGTGAGATGAGATGAATGGGTAGACATTGCCATCCCTTTACATGATCTCTCTCGCTCTCTTTCTTTTTTTCTCCGTTTCTGTGTGTATGTAAAGGTCAGTGGTTTTAATGAGAGGACCGCTGAGGTCAGAGGAGCTAGAGGGCTCCACCTCCCTGACAGGCCTCATGACTCCAAACCTGCTGTTAGCATGCTAATCCTTGCAGGAGCTCCGTGAGCACTCCCTCCTTTGGCTTCATGCGGTCATCTCTCACTGTGACTAACTGGCTCCCTGCTCGGCCATCAGCTGGCCCCCATCTGACAGTCCCCTCCAATAATAATGGACAACAGAGGCAGTGCTGCCTTGACAACGGTCCTCCTGACAAATTAGACTCACTGTATTCCCTGCTCTGACTCCGCCTCTTGTTTCCCTCTTGTTGCTTGGCAGTTCTAGGCTCTTCCAGGACAGGGGCGGTGGGTGTGCTGTGTGGCGCCTGTGGTCGGGTGTACTTTTGGTGAGAAGCGACCTCCTCCGTGACACATGTTGCCTTTCTCCCTGACAAAACACTCAAAATCGATTGCGATGCGTCTTCATAGAATCCGGGCACAATGTGGGGCCTGGGCGTACTTTTCTTAGCTGAGCTGAGTGGAGTATTCTGGGCCAGGGGAGGAGCAGAGGAGCACATAAACACACACACAGTCACACACACTCATCCCAAACCAAATGCGAGAGGAGGAGAGAGAAGGATCCCACAGAGAGGATGATGCAACGGGAGTGAAATGTTTCGGCCAGAATGCATGCTGCATTAACGCAGACCTGCAGGACGAAACAACACACAAAAACACATTTCTTTCTCCTTTTGTTCAAAGCCAAATTTGGTTTTATCTGTCTTTTTCTTTTTTTACAGATGGTACTTCTCTAATGACAACCTGTAACACCTAATTGCCTCCAATAAAACACAGCGTGAGTCTTTCATGTTTTTGGCATCATGACTCCTGGCCTTACCAAACACGATAAATCCATTAATCTGTTCTGAACCTGCCTCCCTGACATATTCAGTTAAAAGGGCTAAAATATCAAAACCATAGGCGTTCAGAGGAAACCATAACTCCCTTTATGAGCAGCACAGATTATAGCCCTCATCTGTAGCATAAGCCATCTGCAGTGTGGGTAAATTTAAACAAGATTACTATTGGTCATTACACTGTATCTCCACTTGTTCAAACATATTAAACCTTATATGATCATATAACCCTTTTCTGAAGTATTGATATTAAATTACAAAATGGTTCAACAGCCAAGGTATTATCATTAATCCCGACAGTCTGAGTGAGCTGATGGGGTCCTCTCTCGCTGAAGAGGAGGAGGTGATTTGTACTAAGAACCTGTGACATTTTGTTTACATCATTTGCCAGGTCAAAATGGAGTGTTTGACCCAAATGTAAATTAAGTTTCGACACTCGCTTTGACTTTGAGCGACTCGCCTGCTTTGTAACTACTTTAACTGTCTGAGCCTATGGAGAGAGCTGTTGTTAATGTATTTAGTTTGGACCAAGGACAAATATATTGCTCGCATTAAATGAAACAACGGCAGTAAAACAAACTTGGTGACAGTTGCATTTGCATTTGTTTGGAAAAACGGAGATGTAGATAATAAAGATTTGGCCAGGAACACAACAGTGCCTGATAATATGATAACAGTAAACAACAGATAACACCTTTAGTTATTAAATGTCTAGCCTGTATCACCAGAGCTCAATTGCTCTGGTGATTATTACATGAAATCAGGCTGATGAATAGTGCTAGAAATCATATCTACACCTTCTCTTCTTCAATAGACCCCCACCTCTCATGCTGCATTGCCAAAGAGAGGAGAAAGAGAAAGGGCTGGCTCTTTGTGCTAGCCGTGCCTCTCAGCCGTTGTGCTTCAGCAGCAGCAGCAGCAGCAGCAGCAGCAGCAGCAGCCGGTGACCGTTATAAATGGCCTCTATTAGCATGGCTCGGTCGCAGAGGGGAGAGAAATAAAATCATTGAGAGAATGTAGACCTGCACTGGTGTCCCTGTGCCCGCTCCAAGCCTCTGCAGACCCCTGTCCCATGCTCCCCTCCTCGCTGCTCCTTCCACCCCTCCATTCCAAGGGGACAGAATCCTAAAGACTAGATTACTAGTGATACATGGAGTCATTATGGGGAGGGTTATGGCAATAGTATCACAGGCACGGCTGACAATGGCAATAATAGGGGGCTTTTTCTTCCAAGGTAGCATTACCATAGCAAAGGCTGTTTCTTTAGGCCTGCTGATGTACAGTAGAAAAGGATCAAGGCTTTTTATTACCTGGCGTAGCAGAAAAAGCTCTGCATTATCTAGCTGAGAACATGCTTATTTCTTTGTAAAAGTGTCTCTTTGTGTAAAGTTAAATGAATGCAACAGTTTCCCCAGATCAGGTATTGCATTGTTAGTGATGACAGTTACCAAGTATGTGCCATTTGAGAGAGAGAGAGAGAGAGAGAGAGAGAGAGAGAGAGAGAGAGAGAGAGAGAGAGAGAGAGAGAGATAGAGAGAGAGAGAGAAAAAAAAGCTGAACAAATTTGTAATGGAAATTAAAGTCAGTCATCTACAATCTGCAGTTCAAGCAGAGGCTTTGTACTATCACTGGCATTATAGAACATGATGCACTGTCGTGATCAGGCAAACTTGTCTGTGCAAGTACATAAAGTGAAGACAAAGCGAGAACGAGGGAAAGCAAAGGATAAAATGGATTGAGCAGAGTGGAAGAGACAAATAGGGGAGCCTAGAGAGTTTTCTGGTGGGCAGTTCTATAGACTTCACTCCACTGGAGCATTTCACACCTTAAAGGGTCATCAAGCCCTTGGTTTAACTCTCTATGGCAGGACTCTGAAAAATGCAAACAGAATAAAGGAGCTGAGGGAATAGCAGAGAGGGATGAGTGGTGAAAGACTGTAGCAACACGTATGTGAAACACGTACATTTATAAATTTGAGGTTGTACAAAATGTAAAAAGACCATTTGAAATGCAGAAGACTGCAGTGAGGATGTTTGAACATGAAATTGCCATCAACATTAGCATTTAAGAAATGGGTTTGACTTTTAAACCAGCCAAGACCCAGAAAAAATACAGCATTCATTATTTCTCCCCAGAATATTTATATATTTGCATTTAAGTGTTGTCTCAAACTCTTGCTGTGACAGCTTACTATATTGGATTCATGTTACGCTGTGTCCCCTTCAATAAAACCGATATAACAGGAGTGTATACAGTCATTCACTCTACCTGTTATTGTAGGCTGAGCTGTCTTTTACTGCTAATTTGGGAAGTGTCTATGGAAACCTCAGGAAGGTGTTAAGAATTTGTGGAGGGAATGCGGCCTTCAAACAGCTTGCAGTGAGCTAGTGAGCCAGGGAGTAGCTAGTGCCTCCAGCTAGTTAAAATATGAGCGCAGCGGGGGCTCACTAATGAAAGCGGGGGCCCAGCCCGGGAAGCAGGGCCGTATATCGCAGTGAGGAGACAGTTCTTAGAATCAGCTGGCGAGCCGTGCCTATAGTTCTGGGGCCACTGGTGATTAACTGTCCAACAGGGAGTCGCTACTACAGCTGGGCTATTAATAAAAGATAACCCCCCCCCCCATACACACACACACACACACACACACTCTACACCCACACACACACACACACACACACAGACACACTTTCCTTCTCCACCTCTTTGGTTTTCCCCCATGCCTGCAGACAGTCTCTGCCCTCTGGAATTATTTGTATATCATAATCATTTCCTGACACATGGTGCATGTCACACATTGTTTACATGGGGGCAGAAAGGTGCTTTACAGGAGAAGGGGGGTCCCAAATAAAGTGATAACTCATTCTTAATGTACTTCGCTCCCCTGGGAGATGTCCTGCAGGTATAGCGGATCAATTAGTGACCTCTCATTAGATGGTGATTTGCAGAGAATAACCCTTCCCTTGAGAGCAGAAAATAAAATCCAGGGCTAAAGCACAATCATTCCTGTTGCACCAAAAGGCTGGACATGAATATTACACCACAAGACCATGTAACAGTGTTGCAAAAGTTTATGGTTATTTAATTCACTGACATCATTATTGTAACAAAAGAATCCGCTATGTGTCAGTCAGGGTAAAACAGTCGATAAGAAGTTTTAAAGATAGAGCAAGGTAATTCTGCATCTAATTAAAATACATTTGACCACCTTAAGTGTGCTATTTGCTTTCCTGTTTTGCACTTTAATTTTTATCCCCAAAGAGGGAGGAGGGACAACTCCGATTGGCAAAACCTGAAAATCTGTACAAAAGTAGGCTACAATATATTCACAGGCCCACTCCCTCCGTGTTGCACACGTGCGTACACACGTGCACGCGCGACCGCCCCCTCACCACCACCACCCCCATTCGAAATGCACGCGCGCACGCGCGCACACACACACACACGCATACATACACACACAGAGTTACGGGCAACAGAGTGTACGGTGCTGCGGGCAATCAAACACAGCCTCCCGCTATTGCAACGTGAAAACGTGAGGTTAATGGCCTGGATTTAGCACTGTAGTGAATGAAAGCACGTTTACAACCGCTGGACTAGATGTGTGAATACTCCCATACACACTGTTCAAACAGGAACATTGCTCCTCCTAATATCACCCTACATAAATTCATGCCGTCGTGACTCCCGATTCGTGACACCCTCATGCTTGGATATGCTTGGATATGCTTGCTCAATAAGGTAGAAAATGAAGCACTGAATTGAAGATATCCACAGACATGTCTAACAAAGGAAACATTATCTTTTTTTTTGTTTGGTACCACAAATCCTGACAAAAACATGCACAAAGTCATTCAGGTTTCAGCTCTACAGAAAATTGCACAATTTGCCAACAATCGCGCAGTTCTACTCATTAAATCCTGCATGATTTACGTTCCTCACTCTCACAAATGTGTGACAGATTTCACGCTGACAAAAAAACAAGTAGAGCTTCATAGTTGTCTCAGGGATATGGGCATAACCCACCTTTGTGCATGCCCGTGAAGCGGTCCTTGAGCACAGTGAGCTCGTAGATCTTGCCGAACTCCTCGAAGAGGGGCCGGAGGTCCTTCTCATCCAGGTTGCGGGGGATCTGACCGATGAAGAGTTTGATGGCATCGTGGTCCTTCATGGGGATGGTGGCCGGGCAGCCCGCCGGGCTGTGGCTGTGGCTTAATCCGTTCACGAGCCCGTTCGTGCTGGCGGAGACCACACCGACACCGACACCGTGCACCGTGCCGTCCACCTGCCCGTTGGTTAAAGTTGCCATCTTCGGACCGGCCAGTGAGTTGGGATGGGTACAACAGCAGCAGATGGTGATGGTGAAGAATCGTTTTACGTTGAAAAAAAGCTGGTGGAAGTCTTGGTCAAAATTTGGTTCCGAGACCAAGCCGTGCCAGAGCTTATTCCGCTCTCGTCCTATCAAAGCCAATATTTACATTGATGTGAAAACACATGTAGCATTTGGCGAAGACGCATATCAAAAGCGCGCAATGCCGTTGGTCCCGGTGGAGGCTTTGATTCCTTATATTTATGTCCTACCCAATAACTCGTTCATTGATTTCATAAAAGAGAGACAGAGAGAAAGAGAGAGAAATAGAAAGGGGAGGGAGAGAGAGAGATAGAAGAGAGAGAGGGAGAGAGAGAGACCAAGAGCGTTCACTGTCTATTTACACCCACGTTCCCTCGTCCCAGCTTCTTGGCACCCTTTTATTTTTTTGCATTGAGGAGTCGGTATGGGTGTCTTCTCGGTTTAAACGGACAGGGCCAGCTCAATCTCTGCCTGTACAGCGGGGAGGTTTCAGTAAAGAGGGGCCGCTATAAACTCTGCATATGTCAAACCCAGGGTTTTCTGTCCCCCCTTTTCTTATGAGAGGACCAAATGGTACATTCCACCAAGGGGAGAGGGTCTATAAATAGAGGAATATAGAGAATACGGTCCTTTGTGCTCCTACTCAGAGCAAATAACTACACATTCACGAACTCAAGATGTTATTAGCCTACTTCGTGACTGACACATATGTTCATATTAATTGTGATGAAGTGTCTTAACAACATTTTACACCCGCATTGTGTCGATGCAAAATAAACTATAGATACAGTGTGATTGAAAAGGTGGATGTGCGTTCTCGGGAGGTTTTTTGTGTGTGCTTGAATCACATTTCAGATAATCTTTTAGCCCTCCTCATCCTCGAAGGCAGCAGCAGCAGCAGCAGTGAGTCGCTGCACCCTCAGCTCGCTCCCGGATGGCGGACAGCTCCGTGGTGCTGAAACGCAGTCCACAGGCGAGACTAAAACACACTGTTGGAGGATTCCTCTGACGTTTCCGACCGCTCTTTATTGTTAAGAACAAACAGGTTTTGCACATGGTGAGGCGACGTATTATTAGCTTTCTCTGTTATTCAGAAAGTCATGTGGATTAGATGATTTGATTCCCAGAAAGCCAAAGTCTGTGAGCACCGCCGAGTGGCGTATAGAGGGGGCACATCGGAGGGAATGAAAGCACACAAGAGTGGGACAAAATGACAAGATGCAAAGAAATCCACAATCAGCGATGCCGGTAATCTTTAAGGTTCAACAAACTTTGTGAAAAAGAGACAAGGAAAAAAATTCCAGCAACGAAAAAGATGGGGATTTGGGGATTCAAAGTAAAAACGTACACTGTAAAAGCAATGGAAAAAAGCTCAAATGAAATAATGAATTCTGAAATGCGCTTCTTTTATCTGTGAGAGATGAATTGATCATTTGAAAGGACATCCAATGTTCACTCAGTGTCATCATCAGATTAATTTTGAGCTTAGTCCCTTTTATATCAAACAGAGAGTGGCCAGTCTGATTGCCTCAGCAGTCCTTGATTTATGAAAATCTCAGTTTAAGTGGCTCAGGTGTTGATATTGAATACCACTCAGGGGGGATATCTAAAACACTTACACATAAATTAAACTTTAGTTACGTTTATATCTCCGTATTACCCAAGTGGTGTCGGGAAGACAAAGACTAAGCTGAACATTGAAATCAGGTTCATCGTTATCATCATTCCCCAGGACAGAGTGATCTCCATTATATGGCAGTGAACATAATCTTACTCCTGTGGTCACAAACAGGAGACTGTTGTGGCCCCAGGTTGCAAAGAAGGTGCAATTGGCAGCAAGATGAAACATTAAACGTAGTATTTTGTTTTCTTTTTTCTTTTATATTGACACAAACTTATCTTGGATCGGGTACTTTAAATTGAGCCAATTCTTACAAACATGAGCACTACAACTTCTCAGTTAAGATCACTGGCTATCTGGTTTATTCCTTTGGGAGTCAGTTCATGTTGTTTAATTATCTCTATTCCCAGAGGAGGACTAAAATACCCGAGGTCATGGCAACGTGTAAATGATAAGAGTGTTGATATTCCTGCTTAAATACAATGTGATGAATGTCATTTAAACGGTCAGCAAGGAGGATCAGAAAAAAACAACAACCAATCAGCAGCAGTGGTGTTATGACAACGTGGACAGATATGTGTGAAGCAGGGTAGGCTTATAAAAAATGATAGTATCGCATTTCCTCTAGTGGGTCAGCCAGTGGCCCCAAAGACAAGCAGATTATTATCTACATATTAAATAATATACATCGACAGTATATGGCATACAATAGACTACATTCCCTACACATACACTTAGTCAATGGTTGCCAAAATGAACGCATCAATATTGCCCCTATATATTCATAATATATTATATTCATATAAGAAGACACTGAAACATTGTCCAAAGATGAGCAAAATGACCTGGTGGTGTGCTTCAATGTCTTCAGTTTAACCACGCAGCCTAAAGGTCTTATTGTATGGCGACGACATCCAAGTCTCATAATGTTGACCTATTTGTTTTCATTTTTGGCAATGAGGCATACCCCCCTCTGCCTAGACATTAGCCAACCATTAAATAACAAAAGCGACACACTCGGCGCCTCTCTCACCTCTTTCTGCTCTTCCGCCAGCTAAATGGCCCGGTAATGTCATCCCGTTCTGACGGCATGACCGGGCCCCAGCGGGTGGGTGTGGGGGCTGGGACTTTGCTTTCTTTGGCATGACACCGTGCTCTGCTCTCCAAGCTTTTCCCTCGGGGCCACACTCCATTCACCACAGCAGTCTTGCCGGCGCTCACGCCTGACTTACTTCCAGCAATATTTTTTAATACAAGGGTGAAATGGGAGGGCACAAATCATTGTAATTATTTTCAGTGGGTACGCCATGATGATTATGTAAGGTATGGCGCCACGATGGTTTCCTCACGGTCTGTCTCGTCACACAACTTACCTGTGAGCACTATGAAATGTTTCCAGTGTCGCCCGGAGTAAAATGGCTTCGCTGAGCCCATTGGGCTGATAATAATAACACGCAATTAACGAGCAAGACGTGTAACAGAGTGTCTTTTCACTCCCCAAATGGTACTTATTTCAATCCGTTTGGGTATATTTAAATATGACTGTGTAGCTTTTGCAAATCATTTGTGCCCACTGCACAGGCATCCTGAAAGCAGTGCTCCAAGCCTCCCAGTCTGTCAGACAATTTTCACACTTATTTTGTGTTTCTTTAAACTCTGAACACTTCTCCAGCAGGAGAGGAAAAATTATGCCAAGATATATCTCTGTCCATGGTGCTGAAACTCATGTAGAGCAATGGAAACATATGTCTGCCTCTGTTCATGGTCCTGAATGTAATACAGGGCAATGCTGACATGGGTTGCTCATTTATAATGCAATAAGAACACACACAAAAAAAGCTGAGGTTAGGCCTATGAGTACACTGCATGGACAAGTGGTAGATGACCATATGTGGACTCACAGTTTCCCTCAAAACATTCCTCTGTGCTAATCAAAAAGAGGTCACTTCACTCCCACCTCCCTCCCCAAATGAACCTTTCCAATCATACAGCAGAAGAAGCCTATTTTGCCCTGGGAATATTGCTCCCTTTCTCGTCATGGCTTCAATTTTCAGTTTCGGCACTGTAAACGGTTGCAGCAAGGCAAATAAATGAAAAGGGAAATGAAATTCTGGGTAGCCAAGTTACACAAATAGATTGATAATCTGCATGGGGCACCATAAAGAGCTCTGGCGTTTTCAATATTACCTATTCTGCATAGTAATGTCTTTTCTCACCTCTCCTTCATCTGGGACAAAGTTCTAAATCTCCTGTAGCCTTGGGATACCCAGGCTGTATATCACCTCCCAGTAATTTAGGAGGAAGAGTGCAAAGAAATGAGGAAATGGCAGGTGCATGACTAAATGCTCAGAAAGTTTACAGGGACGAGGAGGGCAGGGAGGTCCCCTTTAACTTGATTAGCACCAATTTGTAAGATATTAAAAGGCTGTGCCAAGAACAAAGTTACTGCAATAATTTAAAATCTGTATATGCTGTCTCCTAAAGAACACACAGACACATACAGTATTTGTATGGTATGATGATTTTACATATGTGTCACATGTGGATTGATCATATTTATTGTATGCAAATATTCCCTTCTAGTTAACATATAAAATCATTTATTTATGAGAGCATTAATAATTAAAGGAACACAAATATGCAGAAACCCATACAAACATAACTAGTAACTGAGAGACTAAGTATTTCTTAATTTCCTGAGGAAAAATGTATTTTATTGGGTCATGTGTGGAATGAAATGTCTTACAGTAGAAGTTTGTTGACACTGGGATAGGAGGCTGCGTATTATCTCCCTTTGGGCAAAAACAAACGAAGCCACAAATGCATTCAATAACGCATTAAAACCATTAAAATAATTTGTGAAATATCCTTCAAGCGGATGCATGGACTAAACTGGACTAAACATGTCTTACAGCCCTTGTTTATTTGAATACATACAGTGATCATACTGTAGGAGGTGAAATTAGTGGAGGTCCTAAAATATTGCTACACACATTTAACACATATTTTAAGCATGTGAAGCATCATACTTAAATGATGATGAGGCAATAAAGAAGCAGCTCAAAATATTAGCAGGCATATAATCCATATGTCTCTCCAAGAACTGGATGATTGTTGTCAAACCCACAACATTTAAAAAATGAGCATACAGCTGATCTCAAAACAATAATGACAAGATGCTATGGATTTCATTTAAATAAAGCCTGTGGATTTGTGAATGGTGGAGTCTCCTGGGAATCTCATTCTGTGGAGCAATGAGGTGTGTCTGTCTCTTGGCCCTGCGGTTATACCTGCGCTGCATTGGAAAGAGATTAGTGCTGTAACATTTGACATGGGTGGGCCGTCTCTGCTTGTGCCGGGCGCCGGCTGCACCGATCAGACAGGCTGACAGCTCCTCTCTTTGACTGACTTGCTGCCCCCAAAACACAAGCCTCTTGACAAACACCAGATTCTTGACAACATTGCACATACAACCCAGCACATAAAGACACACACACACACACACACATGCATGCACTGTGCACTTAATATAGCTTAAGGCGCACAGATCCACATGCAGACATACTTGAGAAACGTGACAGAAAATGATCGTAATTTTTTCCAGTTCCTTTGTGACTGTAATATTGTATTGTTGTGTCCGATGTCATGAATCATCTAGTCAATCATTCAAGGCAGAAAATGTCTTCAATGTCTGGCTGCTGTCTGAATCATGCACCACCAAAATCCAATTTCCACTACAACAGATCAATTCCACAGAGGGGTCACAAGGTGAGATGAACTCTGACCCCTGGCTTTGTTGGCGCACACTGATGATACTCCGAGGGCTTGACCTGGTTGTCAGGGTGATGTGACACCTCCATTCCAGATAGGCAGCCATTTTGGGGCCAGAGTTTCTGACATCACGGTGTCATTAATTGCTCTGGGGAGGAAAGTAGGACTCACAGGGGAGTGTGATAACACCTAGTTCTCTGGTATACCCCTGGGCAAAAAAATGTCTAGAGTAAGGATGAGGTGTAGAGTTCGTGTCATTGTGTTTGTGTGTGGGAGTGTGTGAATGTGTGTGTGAATGCTGTGTGCGTGTGCTCATTCATGTGTGTGTGTATATGGTATTTTTAGATCACTGGAATTCACTTGTATGTGTGACGTTTGCCAAACAAGTGAGCAAGCCCACATGCAAAAGCAAATGTGAGCTTGTCTTTGTTCATGTGACCCAGAAATTTCACCAGTCTTGTCAATCTGAGATTCTGTTTACGAACATGAATGTCCTTACACACACACACACAACTAAAAAAATGCTGCTGTGACAAGTTTACGGATATGTACTGTAAGCAGGTAGCCTCACAGCTGAGCCACCTGTCCAGAAAATGTTGGGAAACAGGTTACAAACAGATAATCTATCATTGATCTCTTTATTACGGATCCATTCATGGATATCTAATGTGTGCAATGAACCTGTTTAGAGGTATCTCACTCCATAGAGGCCCCAAAGCATATATTTTGTTATAAAACTACCTGAACATGACCACTGACTATCAATGAAATGCATAGTCTGGCAAATCTACAGCATCATGTATTACTTGATGATGGCAAAACAAGGTATTTTAAATTGTTTTTCTCACAGCTCTTTCTTCACAGAAGGCTGAGAGACTTTGGTTTGGCTGAGGTTCTTCACACTACCATCCCAGTAAGCAGTCTAATTATAACAGCTAAGGGGAAGTGATAGCGAATATTGACGGCAGTTAAATCTCTGGCACAGAGAAGAGCCTGTGATTGCAATATAATAATTTGGCATTTGGTTAGACAAAAGAGGCCGCATAAAAATATGTTTCAAGTCTTGGAGAGAAGAATGACAACAAAAGAAATAATAGTGTAATTGAGGTGAGTTCTTGCAGAGTTTTGGTGCGTACGTGTGTCTCTCTGGGGCCCCCGTGGTTTGCTCCTGAGTGATGTGTAGAGTCTTATCGGTTGGGGAGAGGAAGTATGTGTTACATTTTTTGTCTGATAATGACAGATGAATAGAGGCAGACAGACAAAAGGATGACAGAATGATGGAAGGGATTGCTAGATAAACAGACAGGTGGAGCGATAGATAGATAGATAGATCAGTTTTACTGTACTGCCTGGCAGTGAAGTTTGAATGTGCTTAGGAGTATGTCTTTCACAGTGTAGGAACGATTGTCAGGGTGTAAGCGCTGTGAATAGAATACTGAGCCTCAATGAGCACATTTGAGGCGATTGTTCAAACTCACAAACACACACACGCACATGCGCATTCACAGGCGCACACTAACACCGTGCTGTACGCATGGATGCTCTTTGAGTTCAATTAGCATGAGAATGCTTTTTGATGAGATAGAAAGCGGTAAATGCAAGATGACGGAGAGGAAAGGAGGGTTTCTCATCCTGCCTGTCTTCCCCTTTGCTTGCATGCTGCTCTGCCTGTCTTCTTCCCTGCCAGGTAGTGACAGACAATGTAAATACCAAAACACCAATCTTCCCTGTCTGACCCCTAATTTGTGTCTAGCATGCTTCTCTGAACTTTAACATCTTGCCCACTATGTTCATACTATTCTTTACTCAGCATGTGGACTCAGTGGGACAAATTAAACAGTATTTGTGCGAAAGATGCATACCAAGTGTAGAAATCCATCAGCCAACAAGTCTGAACAAGGCCGTAGCGTCTGCCCCCAGCTTCTGGCAGACACAAACACGAAGGGGCTTCCTGGCAACAGCTTTGCTCAGGTAGGGAAAGGTCATTAATAATGAATACTAAATCAGCATCTGAAAAAGGTTACCGTTTTCAAACGCTGCACTCTCTTCCTTGTACCTCTCCTGTAGCATTTATTATAGCCTTTTCACTTTCCTTTCACTGTCACCTCTTTTGTCAGTGGAAATATGAGCAATGGCTTTGCTCCGGTTCTGTAGGGGGCAGGAAGGGAGATGAGAGGAAAATGGTAGCGTAGTGTGATTCATTCACACACGGATCAAGTGTGATGGCTCTGGGAGTGGGGCTGGGTTATTTGGTTTTCTAGGGCCCGATGTCATTGTGTGAGGTTTTTCATAAAATGTAATGCAGTCCTAAAACCGTGGAAAGGTGTAGTATATATATGATACTGCAATGGAAAAATTTCATAATGGAGTTGAGAAAAGAGGAAGAGAAAGAGAGAGGGCTGTTCCTAAATATCTTAGTCAAGAGGTAGATGTACATTATACAGTTTGTGTCTACTTTTGATAGAGAAAATATGACTCATTCTTCAGCTAGCGGTGCTATACACATGGGCCATATAAAGCATTTTTATGCGCGCCCGTGCCTGCTCACGCGCACACATACACCCGTGCCTATATTCATGACAATATACACAGACGTGGATACAGCACCCACATTGTGTTGTTGGATAAAGGGAACAGGAAAAGAAGTAAGCAGTGATACAAATAGACTTTCAGAAAGGCTTTTGCGCAGAAGGAAGGAGAGCCTTGAAGAGCGTGAGTCTTCAAAAACACAGATGACAGCACATGAGTATGCCACCCCTCACCCCCTCTTGTCTTCCTACTTGTACTCATGCTGCAGCAAGAACATAATATAAACCATGACATTATTTGCCAGTGTTCATAAATTCATTGCCTAATCTTCAAATACATCGCTCAATGTTCACTCAAAGTGTTGCACTTCTCTCACAGCTTCCCATGATCCTCTTGGAGGACTCCTGGAGGACACTGTAGTGTCATGCTGTGAAGCTGTGGCCACATATGTGTGCACCACATGGTTCCCCTGAGGGAACCGTCTGATTGGATATGGGTGCTGGAGCCTGTCGCCTATCTGTGAACTCTCCCTTAATCTGGATATAGTAAGCCCAAAGGGAAAGACACATCACAAGGGCTAGCTAGGTTCAGTGTTGCCTTCACTATCTTTCCTTCCAACTCAGTCATGCAGCTGACAAGAAAAATGTACTAACAGTATTGTGTTATAAACTGTAGCAGTAGTGACTCCAGGTTCTGAAATCACATTTCACAGCATTGTGCATGAACACACAAAGTTTAGGAGCTGCTTAGAGAATTAAAAGCAAAAGTAATGCTCCAAAACTATAATTCCATTTTGGTTTCAATGTGTATATACAGGTAGTGCATCTGAGGAATGACAGCAGTCGTTATTTTCATATTTGCAAAATAAAATAAACTCCAGATAGTAAAATGAGTTCTTATTTTGTTAAAAAGCAAAATGCTGTATGTGAAATGTATTTTTCTTCTTGTTATATTTCTGGTTATATGCCCTTCTGCTTAACGAGAGAAAAATGTGACGTGGCACTGTTGTTAATTATCCACCTAGCCTGAGGTGCTGATTCATTAGGAAGTTGGCAAGTTAACTAGGCTGACGCTACTAGGAGATGTTTCTAAGGCAACTTCATCCTACACAAAACACTGAGATCCTCACATCACTGTTAGACAAAGCTATTTTTTAAGTAACTGTGATAAACCAAAAATCACATGGAGCTGTTAACTATAAAATAAACATTTTTAAATTAGGGAGTGTAGTATTTTAATTAGTGCTATTCATTGCACTAAAACATAAGTGTGGATTATGGTCTATGTATAACATGTGTTTATACTGTATGCACACACAAATGTCTAATGGACACAGGTGTGTTGGCCCGACTCAAACTGGGTGACCTCTCCCTTTATGTTACAGCCTCATGTTATGCAGAGGCAGAGACAACACTTCCCAGGGTGGATCGATCTCCTCTACACCGCAGTACTCTGCTCCCCTGTCTCAAACACAAAGGGAATGCACCTGCCTGGAAGTGCGGCTCTGACACAAAGCCTGTAGGGAACCAGATGTCTCCGAGGCGTGTTGTGGAATTGATGCTTCCACTCCCATTCATTTATATCCAACAAAAAAGAAGCACAATCCAAATGGATATAAATGTGAAAATGATGCTTGGAAGGCTTTGTCCAAGAAGAAGGCTGATGTACAAGAAATGAAAACCTCATCAAACATACTGCTGTTGAATGTTGGAGTGTCTTCCAATATAAAGAAGTTCAAATGTAATGTATCAATAGAACCTGGAAGAACAAAAAAGATTCAAAATATTATTATCTAATGAAAAGCTTATATACAGGGCCGTTTCAAGGAATTTGGGGGCCCCAAGCAAAATGAACTTGGAGGCCCCCCCCACCACCACCGCCCACCGACGCCGACACCCCCTGGACCACAGCAAAAAAAACCTATGCCCCGCCCGCCCAAAGCCTACAGGAACCACAGCATAGACACACTGTTGAAGTTCAACCACACATTATATCAATAAAATATTTCTTAACAGTGCAAATACTGCTTACAAATGTTGCATATAGGCTACTGCACACATAGTATGTTTACTTATTTTATTTGAACATTTGCAATCAACATATAAACAAACTGCAAATTCGGTATTAAATATAAAATCCAACATAGATAAAAGTACACACACACATAAGATTAACCTTTAAAAAATATGCAAAATATCTACATCTGCTGTTTGCAAGCCTTGGCTTCAGCAAAGGCAACCACAATGTCCTCCATGTCCAAAGACCTGCGAACATCACGCTCAATTGACATAACGGCCAGTCCTGTGAGCCTCTCTTGGCTCATGGTGGACCTCATATATGTCTTTATCAGCTTCAAAGTAGGGCTGGGGCGACGCGTCGACGTAATCGATTACGCTGACGCAAAAAATACGTCGACGCAAAAACTGTGCGTCGATGCTTCGTTTGAAAACAAAAAACGAGTAGCGGTAGAGGCAGCAGCAACGCAAGTGAGTCAGTTGACTCTGATCAATGTAAAAAACGAACTCGTAATTCTGTACCTGGCTGCCACATCAATGCTAACATTCCTCCACTCCAATGCATGACTACATCATGTCTTGGATTAAACACACACACTACACACACATAGACACACATTACACACCGTATTCTAGAGTGAAAAGGCAGAGTGTATGTTCCTATGAATGAAGAGCAGTTTATCCTCTTAATGCACGCTGTTCCTCTTACGGGACGGGACGGATGTTAGGAGGTAGCGACACGTTCTTCTGAATGTTTTAAACAGCAACCCTTAAACATATATATTCATGCCGTGCATTGTTAGAAAGCTTAGATTGTCCTGATTCATTCAAAACCACTCACACATGGTATGGTTGCCCACAGCCGTAATAGTATTAGCAATTAGCTCGGCTAGCCACTCAGCTAAAGTAAGAACAGCTATAATGCTACATACCTTCAAAGTCTTCCCTTTATCCACAACGATCATCTTATGACTCAGGACTTTCTGTACAGCTCGCCAAGTATCCATTCTTGTGAAATATGAAATCCGTTTCCATAAAACTGGAATATTTTCCTCAATATGTCCATGTATTTAGTCCAACACTTAACGTAATAACACAAATAACAAACCATACACGGTCCGTTTATGTCATTTCCTGACCTGCACGTCCATCTCAGAGTACACGTGACTAGATGTTTACAACCGTGAGCCTCTTCTGCTTCTGACGACACCACTCACAAGCCAATCAGTGCTCAGGCAGTACATGCCTCCAAAGCCAATGAGGACATGTGACCAACGACAACGACAACTAGGCTTTGATTGACAGCTGTTCCAGCCTATGGAAATATTCGGTGAAATGAAGTTGATAACCTTTTAGCCAATAGTCTGAGGTTTCCATCGGTGTATGACGTCGTTTAGGCTAAAAACATAAAAAATAGTGGCGTGTATTAAGAGGTTATATTTTGTTGGTTTAAAAAGAACACTGCTGCTGTTTATATTTCAACTACGAACTAGGAACATAGGTCCCGGGGAACATAGGTACGGTGTGGGGGGCCCCCTTGAGGGGGATTCCGATAACAGTGTCGCTGCACTTTCCTGCATTGACCATCACAGCATTAAAGGGACGCGCACACAGTTTGTCGTTGCATTCAATTCAAAACCAGTCGTTGTCTGGGGGCCCCCGGCCAGCTCGGGGCCCCAGGCAATTGCTTGGTTTGCCTGTCCTGTTGCGACAGGCCTGCTTATATATGAATATTCATATTGTATGATATTGGTGTGCAGGTGGTCGAGTGGTTAGAGCGCATGTCATATACACAGCCGACCCCGGTTCGAAACCTGATCGGAGGTCCTTTGCTGCATGTCACCAAAGTCCTTCTAAGGCAAGTCATCTCACTCGGCGGCAAAATTGGCCACGCCTCCGGGCAGCTATTTGGCCATAGGAAGACCAACCGGCTATCTAAATGAATAGGGAGAGAGCTGTATCTCCATTTTCCGAGGTCTAAGGGACATAAAAGAAACATATGTTTTGAAATCACGATGAAAATCAAACTATAATCGCTGAAAGGGTTTGATGGTTTGGTATCAAATTAACGTTTTAAAAGCCTTTTTCCTTACAGGCATCTTGGACTGCGCATGCGCAATACTTCATGACAGTCTTCATTTACGGCAGGCACTGACAGCAAGACGTCATCTTACGCTCACAGCAGAGACAGGAGTTTGCTCACAGTCAACTTTCCCAGATCATGCTACAATTTTGGATAAAGCATTACAAAATATATGTACACAAAGTAGTATCAACTGCTGATCATGTGTTTTAAAATGTTGCTGTTGAAAATGACTTCCAAGTGTCGCAAAAACGTGACCGCGTAGGACCAGCAAAATGATTGGAGCAACGGCACCAGAAGAGGCGGGACATGTGCAGACACCGGCCATCTTGGCGTTACGTAGTTTCCCTATGCATTTCAATGGGAGTGATATGTCTCCTCTTATTATAATGTCTCTGATGTCACACACCCCTCTCTCTCCCATGTTGATCTACTGATAAATAAACAAAATCTTAAAAAATATATATTGTATCATATTGTTTTTCAGATATTGTATGATATTGAATGCAGAATGAATATCAAATGAAAACTGAAAACCGATACTGATACAAGCTGCATTGTTGTCCAAAATCTATTTAAAAACACATAAATTAGACACTGGGAGACATGTTCTGTCTTTAACATAAACATGGTAACTGTGATTCATTTTGAGTCATTCTCACATATATCATCTTGGTGTCTTAACAACGCACCAGTGCAACAAATGTGTACTAATCCATAGCTGACAGTATAATACTATTTTAATGTTGTTTGTGTACTATTTGCTAAAAATCACAGAGCTTAGCTTCTTGTATGCCCCCCAAGAACAAATAGGCTTTGGCGTGCCATGCTGTATTTAGGATAATCTTAGGCAACCCTGTGTCCTAGAGATGATGTTTCTATATGAATAATTTGTTTTGCCACTTAGTTTTGATGCAATTGTACAAAATGCACCACTGTGACACGGAAGACCAGGTTCACATCTGGATTCTAAGGATGGTTTGTCTTTTGTTTCAAATAGAGACAAATTATCAATAGTCCAATTTCACAAATGTAATGAAATGTAAAATGTTATTTTGAATTAAATTTTGTAAATACATCCATAAAGCGCTTTTCTAAATCAGGTAAGCCTGTTTGAAGCCATATGTGTCCCAGTAAGCATTAGACAAGGAGTACATGCTGGACAGGAAGCAGTTCTATCACAGGGGCTATAAACACATAAAGAAACACATTCCCGCTCAAATTCAATTTGGAGTGTTTACATTTCACTTTCTTTGGACTGTAGGAGAAAATCAGAGCACCATAGTAACCTAGCGCCCTAGCTATCCAGGCTGTGATCAATTCCAGGACATCCTTGCTGTGTGGTGACAGTGTTAATCACTGAGCCTCTGTGCCACCCAACTGTGATACCTTAGTGCTGTATAATTACCATAACAAATGAGGACATTGTCGAGATGATAACTGAGTTTCGAAAATGTAGAACTCATATCCCATGAGCCTTATCCCATCCTGTCACTGTTTCCCGCCATTGTTAGACCTGTTGGAAGTTTACTGCTATCAAACTTTCATGTGTCCCAACACTGTCAGAAGCTTTGACAGCTTCAACGACAGAACCTGCCAATTTTCGGTGATGGACTCTCGTTATTCATGGTGATTTATGGTGATCAAAATTAACACTGTAATGATTTATTGACGTTAAATTTCCTTTGACTTTAAAATGAGCTCCCTCATTTTCACTGCCCATGTAACTAGAATGGTCCAATGAACATGGCCAACCAAAAGAAGCAACCGATTTTCATTAGACTTTGAACATTAACATCATGTTTGCTGTAATTCTTCATGTGAAGGTAAAATTAGGCCAGCTAATGTGGTAATCAACAAAACATCATTAGCAGAATGACGATATGTCATATGGAATATTTACATCAATCTCTATTATCTTTGTTAAATGAACTGAAACTAAGAAAGCACGGATATTACGGATCACTATTTTGATTGAGAAATAATATGATTGACCTCCATCACAAAGAGGTAAACAGACCAAAAAAAGCAGGTAAAGACAAAGAGACAAGGACAAGGTAAAGACATAGACACGAACACGCTGCGGTGTCTGTAATCCTCCTCCACCCCCTTACCTCCCACCAACCCCCCATCTCTTGTTTTTAGGGAACATTCAGCCACACAATCATCCAGCAGAAATACAGACAAACAAGACAAAGAAGCTGGTGTGAGCAGCTCATTACATCAATGTGGCAGAGAAAAGACACACAGGGAGACTGGGGAAAAATAAAAATTAGTCCCCTCTCGATGTAAATAACAAATCCTTCTCACCCACCACCACCAAAAAATTGCTCTACTTCTAACTCTGGTCTCTGGCTGAGTGAGGATTAACGTTCTCACCATTAATAAAATTACAAAGAAAAGGGATGAACATAATATCTGGGACTACCCCCTGTGAAATGGCCCTCTCACTGCCCCTCCTAGGGTAGAGCTGTTTTATGTCCACTCTAATCCCCTTCCTCACCACTACCCACCCAACACCTTTCCCTGTTCCAACATATTTCAAATCCAAACCCAAACATCAATAGTCATTTCAGCCACAGACAGCGAAGAATGAGAAGTGTATGTGTCTGTGTTTTTGTGTGTGTGTGTACTTATGGGTGGGTGGATGTGTGATGGGGGGTGGTGGCGGGGAGGAGGGGGCTAGTTGTACCATGACGGACGTGTGGAACAACAAATGAACAATGCCTGGAGCAATATCAAAGATGTCGATGGGAGGAGATTTGAATGGCGTGTTGGTGGAGATGTTGATTATTACTCATGTCAATTGTAGAGACGACAACGAGTGCTCTGGGGCATCTATCTCTCTCTCTCTCACCCCCCCCCCTCTCTCTCTTGCTGTTTTTCTTGTCATATCTAGGAGTTTTCAAGGTAATGAATGCCTTTTGTTCTGTTGTCTGATGTAATTGAATAATGGGTGATGTACACATGTCGTGCAGCGTGAAAGTCACACAAGACAAATCAAACAGCAGGTTTACTTTCTCATACATACATAGACAGGCACAAACACATCAAATATGAAGTGTCCCAGGGAACAGTCTAAGCACTTTAAAGGATAACACTGGTGATGATGTATATTTTTCTTATTTCTTGTATTTCCTGTTATTTAACCAAGACTAAAACCATCTTTCCCCAACCATAACCAAGTGCTGTGAGTGCCTTAACATAACTATAACAAATTGGATAATGGTGTAGTTGCTACAAGTTGATATTGTAATGCAAGATCAAACAGTGAACATTATACTGTTACTTTTAGTATCAACATTCTGCTAGTACTATATGAATGTAAATGCAAGGAGACAGGGTTGAGTGTATAGTTGTATTTTAGAGCGTTGACTGAACCAAAACAGTAAAGTTGGCTTTCACACCAAAACAATGAGCTAAAAGACACTAAAACTCAATAGAGCTGTGGGAATCTGCAGAGAGAGAGCAATTGTAGAGATTAATCTCTGTGAATTCATCGCTATGAGTGTCACACTACAGCAGTCATTTGATCCACTGTTAATATAAAATATTAATTAGAGCAGCTTTAAACCTGAGCATTTCATATACTGTCTAGGAAGACTGCATGCTTAACTTAAGTCCTCTGGAGCTATAACTTATTAATATAAGACTAATGAGGCAGGAAGAGGGGAAAAAAATATTATTAAAGAATAAACAGGCATATTGAGAGAAAGACAAGAATGTAAGTTGACAGGCAGACAGACATGGAGGAAAACTGACACACCAGGCAGACAGTGAAGAAAACAGACAGAAAGACGGACATCAATGTGACCGATTGATACACAAGCTGGTAGATGTGGACAGGGAAGCAGACTGGCAGATAGAGAGACAGTGAAGCATGTACAGTAAGATGACAGGTAGAAAAACATGCAGAAATACAGAGGGGTAGATAGACAGTGATAGAGGAAGACACACATGTATGTAGACAAGCATAAAGACAGACAGACAGTCATGGGATCCAGGCATGCATGCTGAAAAACTGGCTGTCCGACAGGCTCACATTAAGAAGCACCGAGACTGCTGCACACGACCAAGTCTGGACCCCAGTGGCACGTGATCAGGCAGACAGTCAGGAATTCTGGGAAGACTTCAGACTTCCAGGTAGAGAGACAAGCAGACAAACAGGCAGAAGGAGAGATGGGGAGAAAAAAGAAATCTTTGCAAATGGGCAGGTGGAGAGCACACACACACACACACACACACACACACAAAGGGCATGCATAGCAGCAGCAGGCAGGCAGACAGGAATGAGCCTGGGCAGCAGATAAGATTCCTGGGTGGCTCTGCCATGGGCACCGGTCTGCAGAGCACAGCAGCCTGGGGCAGAGGGAGGAGTAGGGGGAGGTGGCAGGGGGGGACAGGGGGAGATGGGGATGGCGTTATCAAGCTGGTGCAGGGGCTGGGCAGGGCGAATGGGCAGTCTGGGTATCCCACTCCCACTACTGCCCTTCCTCCCCCCATGATCTAGCAGCAGTGGTGAAACAGAGAGAGGGAACACAACAGAAGGGAACTGAAAAAAATAAAGAAAAAGGCCTGCACAAGGTGTGTATGTGTGAACTCACAGGCGTATACATGTACCTGACTGATACAGTCTACAGATGAGGGAAGGACACTGTGCTCATCTATCGCTATATTCAAAACAACTATTTTTGTGAGGAAGTGTGGATCTGTGTGTTTGATGAGCAGAAAGAAAAGCAGACAGAAGGAGAGAAAGTCAGCGATTCCACACAAAGTACAGCATGTCACTTTACTGTATCTTTGATAATGCTGGGTAAATTTGGATGGGAATGTTTACAAAATAATATCCATAAAGTTAAAGGCAGATCTGTTCAAAGGAGCCTGGTGAAACTAAATATACACATATATTCATATACATTCTCCTTTTTCTCTCCTCTTGTACTCTGTGTGTGCCTGTGAACAATCATGTGTCTTTGCAGGTTGAATAAGTATCTCCCAGCATGCAGGCGATGCATGTGTATGTATGTGTCTGTGTTCACAGCAGGTTCTGATATACTCACTATATGTGAGGGTCTTAATAACATGCAGGATGCCGCCTCACCAACAGTATGGCTCCTGACGTGCAGCACTGCATGGTCAATGCTGTCAGGCCACATTTTCTGCTAAAAATGAAACTGTACACAACAGGCAACATAACTTACAAAGTCTGAACAACAGCTTGCACAGTATGAATGCTACAAATCATATCTGATATTCAAACCTACAATATGCCTTTGTTCTAAGACTTTGGTCACATTTATTGTTCTTTTCATTAGCTAGCAGGATACCTAAAAAATTGTGTACTAGATTTAATTAAAATTTGGAAACTTAAGATGATGAACCATTGAAAAACTGATATGCTGATTGGAGATTGTGTATTTACAGTATAAAGCGCTTTGATTTTTACTTGTAATTATTAAAGTCTGTGTAAAGTAAGAATAAATATGTGTTCTGAGTTTGACATACCACAGAAAAGTGTGTTGTTAACGACCCTGCCAAATTTGGATGATTAAAAAAATTGCCAAATATATGAAACTAGGCTTCAAAGTTGTGTAAAAATCAGCCTCTTTCTCTGCTCCCAAACGCTGTGGGAGTGCCTGCCGAGTTCACTGAAACCCTGCCCCCTACCAAGTGTCACCTGTCAATCAAAGTCACCACCTCTACCCGAAACATAGACGCTATGTCTGAGAGCTTTCTGCTGCTAGCCCGGCAGCTAACTCGGCTAACTGTTTAGACTGCAGTAGTAGTAGTGTTAGATGTAGTAACAATAACTCGCCACTAGGCAGGTTAACCACTGAGGAGAGCGGACTCTCGGTCTTATGTAGTAGGGGAGGGGCCAAGGGCACGCCACTACGTCACAGAGTACCCCTTTTTTGCAGGCTCAGAAAATCAGGAAAGATGAGAGTCTGAGAAACAGTTTAAGGCTCTATCTCCACAATTCAGTACTGCATAGTTATCAGCCTTTTCACGTTTTCTGTAACCATTTTCCAACATGTATAATATGTTTAGAAGTAAATCAATGAATTGACTTTACACAGACTTTAAACAGTGAGGCACACTGTAAGGTGCAGATATAAGATAATCATTGCATTTATAATCATATAGCCAAGACAGTTAAATTAACATAAGAAAACATCAGCAAATATATATTCACCACTCTGACAACACATAGGCAGCATTAAGTATGAAAAATGCTACAAATTAACACAATAATTATTTCCATCAAAAACTAAAACAAAGTAATGAATTATAAGAGAATAGGGATTGTTCATATTAGCCTTAGGATCAAAATCACGATTCTGATTTCGGTATTATATTTCTATATTATGTTGGCTATATAGCTGGCATTTGTCTTATTAGTGTGCACATCAAGTTTTAGTGTCACCTGAAAACGTACTATTGTACTGTAACATATATGTTTTCCTGTACAACTTTCAGTGTTCTGTATTTGCTTGTGCTTTCCATGGCAGGAATATTTTTATGCCACATACGCATTGACAAATTGTTCAATGTTTGTATGTTTCTGTGTTGCCAAAATGGTCTCACTGTCTTTATTTGCTGTCTTTTTTTCTAAATGTGACATATGTGCTGATGCTTGTGTTTTATGGATTAACTTGTGTTTTCTTAAGGTGCTGTGCGTTTTGGCCACTCTTTAAAGTACAGTATTCCATGCGTTGAAAATGTCCATCCTTGGCGCCTCCTAGTGGTAGTATCTATAGTAAAAGAGACACAAATGGTGACAGCAATGCACACTGCAATGCGCTCCCCCATGGATCTGAGCAATTGACAGTCAGATGACGACGCAAAGACTGCCAACTTTCATGAAACTGCTGTCAGAATAATTAGGCAAAACGCTGTAATTACATCAAAATTGGACACATGGTGGCTTTGAATATATAATAAAAGACAAACTTCTGACACGTGTATCTTGTATTATTACAATTGTATTGTGTATTTCAATGATAAATCAAAACAGTTTATGCGTATGAAAATAATTAAAGGATACAGACAGGCTGGGTAGGGCCCTTTCATCTATCTCCTTTTACCCCACATCTCAATCTAGCAGTGATAAAGGAGCGCCTCCTCCGCCAGACACATGGCCAATTACAAATTAGCCAGTTTGTCGGGGGGAAATCGTAATCAGGCTTCAAGAGGTGGAGGCCCTTGAAGATTAATTGGAAATGGGCCCCTGGTAAATGTCAATGGCAATCAAGGGTTTGTACAGCTCTGATTGACTCTATACACAGACCCCTCTACCCAGGATAAGCTTTCTCTAGCCGTGACATTGCTGGCACCACTCCCTCACCCTCTCCATCTCCACTGAAAGAAAGATAGGACAGGCACAAAAGAGGCAAGGAAAAATGGAGTTGTGAGACAGCAATGGAATACCAAGGGGGAAAAGACAAGATGTGCGTTTGACATTTCCAACCTCCCGGTGTGTTCGTGTTTAGGAGCTTTGGTTATGATTTGAAAGGGTGTGGTGCAGATGCACAAACACCAAAAGAAGCAATTTTCCATGGTGGGACCAAAGCCCATGTGAAAGTCATCATGAAGGCCATTTTCTTTTCTCACAAACATAGGCTTGCAAGTTTTTCCCTTGCATTTTTATCTCTTTTTACTGTTTGCAATTGAATTACCCATGTTTTAGTCTTCACATGATGGAGATGAAGTTATTTAATGTATCCTTACCCAACACACACATACAGGCTTTTTTATTTGTTTTGAATCAGCCAACAGAATAGAAGTTGTATTTTAAACAGAGCTGTTTTGCATGCCCACGTATGTATAAGTCAACACCTCATCTACTCAGTGATATATGCATTATACCAAGTGGCATCTTCAGAAAGAGACTGTGGTCCTGAGGTCAAGTGTTCAACAGCTGCTGTGAAACTGATGATTGCATAGCTCAGAAAAGACACCAACTAAAAAGTAAAAATAATTCTGGACATATAAGTTTTAAACTACCTCCCACTTAAAAGATTGACAGTCAGTTTTCGTGACTGAAACTATTGTTAGGAAAGCTAGCTAGCTAATTAAGCTAATGTCTCAATAATAAAATAAAAAATAAAATAAAACAACCTTCTCCCCACAAAAACAGAGCTTTTCCAAAAAAGCCTCCAGATTAGATCTGAAAACACCATCTTGGAGTTGTAGTGTGTACAGGGTAAATTACATTTTCTATCAACTGATTTTGGCATTTAATTGTTTTTCTTTGGTATTTCATTGGAAGAGGAAGAAGAAACATGTAAATAACAATGGCATACCATTCATACCTCACAATGACTGGTTCATTCATCAGTTGCTTGGCTTCATACTGTATTGTCTACACTGCTTGTGTAGTGTTAAACATAGCTATCTACCACTATTCCCTAGCTGCAATTCTCATCTGCTTGCAATAAACAAAATGTCCAGAAGATACTGCAGAAACAGAAATGGTTAGTTCTCTTTTTTCATTCTAACATCATTTTTTGGCTAACACATTGTGTAATCCTACATACTAATGGAGCTTATCCACTACACAGTTCCAGCACGACTCGACTCGGTTCGACTCAGGTTTTTTTGTGTTTCCACTAGGGATAGTACCTGGTACCTGGTGCTTTTTTAGTACCTGCTCTGCCGAGGTTCCAAGCGAGCCGAGTCGATACTAAATGTGACGTCAACAGACTGCCGGCCACTGATTGGTCAGAAGAGTTGTCGCTGGAAGAGTCATGAGCCGTCCCACACAAGAATGAAACCCGCCATTTTTAAATACCAGCAACAGCGTTACAGTCATTCATTTACAGTACAAAGTACAAGTACACCATCGCCTCCATGTCCTCCATTGTTTATGTGCTTGTGTCGTGTATAAAACGAAGTCACGGCAGTTTCGCGGAGCCGTGCTATGACGACCCCACCCACGTTGAGTAGGTATTTTTTGTAAAGGACAGGGTCGTTCCTGGAACCGTACCGAGTCGAGTAGAGCCGAATAGTGCTAGAACTGTACAGTGGAAAAGCACCATAATTCAGTTAAAGATGTTAACTCTTGGCATCGGATGTAACACTTGCTCACAACTAAATAGTGTAGTCAGCTGGGCATGCTAATTATTGCAGCTCATGTTAGAGCAGACAAACTTTGTTTAATTCGTTCCTCTTTGGATGCAGAGTAACACTCTTTCTGCAGTGCCATGCACCACTTCTACATGTGGAGAAATCAATGATTGTTTGAGGTAGGGGTTTAGCAAACAGTCAATTTTCTGCTGACAAATGCTGCCAGGAAATAAAATTATTTCTCCAACAAGTGATCTTTTCCATTTATGTCTGTAAGCTGTAATAACAGTAAAAATAAGGGTATGATTGTGATTTTTGAGGTAAGTGTTTTTAATCCCTGTTGAGGTTAAATAAAACTTTTAATTGGGCTCCCTCATCTCACTCACAAATAGTTACAATCATATCATGATACATTCGATATATACACTGTATATGTATATAATTCAACGACAAGCATCAAAATATTTTTGAAGGAACTTTTTTACAGAGCTATTTGTGATGATTGTCAGTATTGGATGCTTGGAAAGAATTGTCCTCACTGTCAGAGCTACCTGTCTTCCATGCTTTAGGATTTTCACCTGCAAAGAGCCACTGCAACAGTGAATTGAAACATGACAGGTCAGCCTGGGTTGGATGGCAGCTCGCTACTCCTGCCAAATCTGTACTGTAGTGACAAACGCTGTCAATATATTGACTGAATGTCAAAAAGTTGGAAAACAGGATTTTCTTACACAAACTATCCCTTCAGTACATTTAATTACATGGCTTCCTTCCGTCTCCTCATACCCCTGCAAATTTCTGTTACTGAGGCAGAAAACACCCGCTTTAGTCGATTAGATGCCTCCCTTGACAGGAAGAGCAAAGTCAACTGAGCGTTGAGGCAAGATGACTAATGAGGAGGGAGTGACAGAGGAGGAGACTGAGTGTTACGTCAATTATTTCATCAATACTGGCAGTTCATCAACCCGAACAAACATTAGTTGTTACTAAACAAGATTTTAGGTTTTTTGAGCAATGCGGGAAGGCAGCATTTAATAAAACTATGTTTGTAAAAGATAGCAATTAGTGCAGTTGCCTTTATCAGTCTCTGATCCTTCTTTTTTCAGGAAAGATGAACATAATAAATATGCAATATTTTGAGGCTTTCAAGTGAGTATAATGAATACACCTGTGTCTTAATCAATGGTATGGTATTTATTTATATATAGATGAGAACATAGTCCCCATAAAAGTATGCTGTTTTCTTAAAAAAAAAAAGCTGCTCGACTAGGAAACAGAAAAAAGCAACAGGCACAAACACTAAACAGGCATTCCACTTTTTCATTGAAAACCAAAAATACTTATGTACTAATGAGGACATTCCTTGTTTCTACCTGCTCCTTTTTTAAAGCATGCTGAATATATTTGGGCTATTTGAATGAGTTGAGGTCAAAAAGTTCAGGATGCCCTGAATTTCAACTCTCATACAAGCATGAAAATACAAACCATGCACAAGCAAGATGGAAGATAAATGTGGATATCATGTCTTTTTCTGTGAACAGAAAAAATACTTTTATATATATTTCAGTGCAGAAAGATAGAAAGGAAGTGGCATGATTCTTAAAATGCAGCATGAACTGCATTGAAATGCATCCAGCTACTCAGGTACTGTATCAAACACAAACACAGGAGGTTAGGTCAGTAATCCCAATAGCAACCGTGTAGAGGAACTTCAAAAATACTAAGTAGAACAAGCTTCAGACTGACAAACACTTGTAATATAATTCATGCAGAAGTGACACAGGGATGGATACCACCTCTGCCACCAACTTAGAGGACAAACATTTCAGTGAATGTGAGGGGAGAGAGGCGTTTAAGTGCATGTTGATTTGGTGTGTCAACACAAGTAAAGAGCTGTTGGTTGCCTGTCAACCACTGCAGTGTTTTTTTCTTTTAAACGTTTAAAGCCTTTGACGAGACTGGGGAAAAAAAGGGTCAATCTCATCAAGTTGATGTGTGTAGGACATAGTCCAAAATCAGATGGTAAACAAATATTTTGAAACCATGTTTCCTTTGATATTCTGGATGGGGCTTCACTGTCTGATTTGTTAGCCAGTGCCAGCGACAACTGCATTTTAGAAGCGCTGCCAGATATATTACAAGGGGGAACTGGAGCAGAACAGCTCTCTGGCGATGCACCATGGACATTATGCAAATACCATAAGAGAACATATTAGCTAGTCTATCGGTTACCCTCAGAGATGCCTCCACCAAATTGTCTCAGAAGTCGCAGTGAGCTCCCACTGAGCCGAGGAATGGGTGAATTTAAATCAGGGTGACAGAGCAGCTTTACTGAAATTTTGCATTTCTTGTCTCACAAATGTATAGGGTCCCTTATTCCAAACATAGTGTGTATAGGTACCGCCACAGTATATCTCTTAATTTGTGTCATGCAGCAATCACAAGCAGATACTTGATCATCACAAGTATGCCTTGATGAAGATGCATTGAATCTGAAAAACCCGTAGCAGTTCATTGAAACACATTTGGTATAATGTCCCATAACACTTGACGTTCACATCTCCAACAGAGCATTTGAGCACAAGTCAGAACGGTTGGAGCTACAACGTTGACGATGGCATATATCCCCAGTAATAGCCTTGATGTTTGTTTTTAAAGAGGCTGTGCCACTGCATGCCATTATAGGGCTAATGATGTACGATTGTCATCTCACACATTGCAGAGTTAATTGGGCCTCTGTGATCATGCCTAATGGCTTTACCAGGGAATTATTGACACAATGATGTGGGCCGACGTGCTACAGGTAGGTGAATAAATAAATAAGCAAGCCCCCTCTGCCCCCACCACTTTCTCCCCAGACGCGAAGCTCGTCAATCTTGGCAACTGCCTCTGGAGCACCCCAGTCAGTTAACATTTTAGAAAATGGCTGCCCATTAATAATAAAGGCATATTAACATAAGCGAATTCTGCTGCGGTGTGGGATTCAGTGGAATAGTTATTAAAGTCCAATTTGGCCCCATTAATAATGCATCCACCTTTGACTTTCTGATATCCAGATTATGTGGTATTACTGTGGCTATACATTATTTATTAACCACTTTCAATTGGGGACCTTGATGACTTCTAATTGGTAGGTGGTGGTGCCATTAAGTTATCCCTGATGAGACTTGTCAATCAAGATGCATTCTCTCGACCTCAGTGTCCAACAGACTACACACACACACACACACACACACACACACACATACATACATACACAGTCAGAGCCAGGTGCCAACAGTGCCAACAGTGCCACAGTGCGGGACAGGGCCATAGTGCTCCACCCCTCAACCCTGTCGAGACACAGAGGTCTGACTCCTGTCCATCACAGCCATTTGAAGTGTAGCAGAGGGGAGGCTAAACGGCATGGGGGCTGCTGTTAGAGAGGCCTGGCTTTAAAAGTTAATGGCTCCTGTACTATGCTGAATGACACTGGAAGGGTGAGCAACTGTCATGCCTCCATCCTCTGGGGGCCTTTTGCCAGTCAGTCACTCAGATAGACAGACGATGGCATTCAGCACAGACATACAGACCCACGTAGGCATATACAGTACTATATGTGCTCTATTCACTCTATATCCACAAAGCCAAGCATACATATGCAAACAGAACCATGCCAAAATGTATAATAAATATTTGTGCATATGCAGACACATCATGCTGAAGAAACAACAAGGCTGTCAGCTTGCAAGTCAGTGTGCCGTAACTTTTCTGATGACACATAATGTGGTGTAAAAACGGCGAGACAATGACAACACATCCTGCTCAACTTCAGGCTATTACAATCATGCTGAATAGCATGTCATTCTGTCCAGCATGTTGAGATTTTATTGCATGGTAGATCAGCCCAAACTAACTGAATGACAATCACTTGCTGAAGAACGCTGCTGCTGCACAGAAATGGCTGAGTAACAATTTGTGCACAGCATAGTAAAGAGAAAAAGGAAAAAGGAAAAACGAGTGCGAATGAATTCTGCTCCCCTGAGTGTTGGCAAGAAATAGAATCAAGATAAAAAAAAGGAGGAAGAGAGATATCTCGTTAAATACACTGGAATTGGATACACACAGTAGCACAGCATAAACCCCCAGCACCACCACCACCACACACACACACACACACATCCACACATAGACACAAACACACATAGCTACATCACACCCTTGTAGATACACAGAACCAGCTGAGCACACGGTTTTAAGCTGCACACAAGCTAAAAAATTCAAGTGATGCACATATTTCAGCCCAAATAAACACAATCTTTAGGAACCTACCTGGGTTTTATTAATTGATATTTAATCTGAGCTCCATGGGGGAGATTTTCTGGCAAATAAAAGGGACCTCATGTTGAATCTGGCAAGCACTACATCCCAAGAGCGGCAGTATTACCAGCTGTGTGTGACTCAGAGATATTCAGCAGCTCTGTTAACAAGGATGGATGTGCTGCAAAGTGTACTTGAACTAGAGTTTTAAGGCCACCTGGGTGACTTCATCACACTGTTCTCAGTTTGTGACCATGGCAAGTGTTGGTCACATGCTTGCCAGATAATACATTCAGTTCAGTGCAAATATATCTCCCAGTGATTGTTGTGAATCACTGATCAAATGAAAAGAAGCTAACAAAAAGTGGAATTGCAAGAGTAACATTTGTGACATTCAAGGTGCCAATATTCACACTGTTGAAAAGCAACCAGGATATTGAATTCAGCATGTAGATGAAAGCACCTGTGTTTGATGTCAAGAAACGATTTTCAATAATGTTTTGGGCTTATTTAATGGGCAGACTTTCTAAAGGGGTCCTTGTTCCATGTTTGGATGTACTAGAATGAGTGAAAGTATATTAATGAATATAAGACAGATCTTTAACTCCTGTCACATTAATGATTCACTAATCATTTTCATATATTTATAGTATGATTAATGACTATTTTTCATGTTTAATTAATCATTAACTAATAGTTTGTTATGGTCTTGTTAGCGACATTATTATAAAATGTTAGCATTAATATTCATGTCCACTGAATATTCATGTACATCCTTGCCCATCAGTATGCCTGCTAGGCGCCAGTAGAAGGCCAGCACTTATAATTGGCAATCTTTTCCCGTTGGTTGACAGTACAGAAGAGTCATTTCCTTGCATTCAAATCAGTGAGTCGCACAAAGCCGGCTTGTCAACTTTCCACTTCATTACAGGTCAAGCAATAGACTCATTTCTCTCAGGCGCGTCGCTCCCATAATTGTTTTCTACCTCTCCTTTCGTAGCCAATTTACATGTGCTTCCTTGCTGAGTGTAAAAGAGACAGAGAAACGAAACATGAAAATGCTCCTGCTTTTCACTTCCACTCACCGTCCATTAACAACTTGACACATGGAATGCAAAAAGTAATATGAATTTCGTTCCCCTTTCTGTAGCACTTGCTTTGAGGCATATGATACAGTATGTTGAACTGAGCTGAGAATTCGATAGTTATTATGGTGTAGAATGGACAAGGATGAAGGGAAAGATATAGGGTGCATGGAGCAATAGGTTGATACAAATAGGGGGTTGTGTGAAGGAGTTTAAGTCTTCCCTTTACAGACCTGACTGACTGTGCGTATATTATAGCGAATCTTATTTTGAGCGGAAATAAAGTGCAACTGTAGAAAAAATGGAATAGTGCAAGGTTGATGTTAATATAAATTGTATTGAACACATCTTATTTTGATGTATAAATGGTTAATATTCTTCAGAAATCAAGAATAAATATATAATAAATGGCCAATTCTTAAATGCAATTTGTCTTGTCTGTGTAAAGCTTTTGCCAATTACAGGTGTACTCTCTTTTAAATAAATACATTCTAACTGAGGCACTGTAATGTATACATAAAGTTTTACTGATTAATGTGTCCTGTTAAAGAAGCAGTGGGTAGGATTTCTTCTAGCAGTGAGGTTGAAGCTTCACCCCCAACCTGCCAAGACATCTCCCGGTGTGTAGGAGAAACTACTGTGGCCACGAAACATGCAATAAACATGAAAAGCCTTCTCTTTGTCTGTTCTGGGATACTGTAGAAACATGGTGCTGCAACATGGTGGCCTCCATGGAAGAGAACCCACTGTCTATGTAGAGTGCTCATTTTAAAGTTATGAAAACACAAAAGTTCTTATTTTCAGGTGATTCGACACTAATGAAATCAAACTTATGAATATATGCCACTAAATTCTACACACTGTGCCTTTAAAAAAACAGAAAAAAAAGAGACAAAATGAGGCAACACAGTGTGATACACCAAATAATATTCAATATATTATTACAAACTACAAACCAAAGCACACCACTCACCTGCAAAATGGAAACTGCCCCCAGTGCACCCACAGGCTGCCAACAGGGAACCCTACACAGAGATGATCCAGTGTTATTAAAACAATATTAAAATATTGAAGACCCAGAATCCAAACAACGAATTATTCTTGACTGAAAACAAGACAAATAATTTCAGTGATACTATATTGGATCACTGCATAAAGGTAAAAGAACAATAACTCAACAATAACTCACTGGATTATACATATATGTATGTATTTATGTATATGTAATAAAAACTTAATTGGTCTGTGTCCTTAATGGAAGGAAGGAAACATTAATTGAACTTGAATAGAATAGTTAAATAAGGTAGAGAAATGATATTAAACTAAATAAATCAAATTAAATTATATTAGATTAAATACAAACTTAAAATAGAATTAACAAATAAAATATATTTACTGTATACTTATATACTGTAAAATGATATTCAATTAAATTGAACTGAATCATCAGAATAAAATAAAGGCGCAAAGGATGGATGGATGTCCATACATTAAACAAAGTCAAATATTGGTATGTCAAACTGATTGTACGTAGATCTTAGTGACATAGGTGTTAACTTACTAACTTAACTCAGCCAGTTCAGACCTACTTTTAGCCTCAGGATGTTCTGTAAATGCTGCTCCAGATATTTAGGTCCACACAGCAAAGGCAGCTGCAGGTGTGTTTTGTGTCCTCAAGGCACAACTCCAGATTTAAAATCATTGTGAAAGAAATTCAAGTCTTAGACAACCTTTGCTTAATGTTTACAAAAATGTCATGATCTTCACAGTTGTTAAGGCTTATCTGGGCAGGGGTGGGCAGTTTGACTAATCTGGGATAATTGCTATCTTACCTACATCGTTCTTACACATTTTGAGATATTTTGGCAAAATAATCAATGGCTTTAAAAGGCAAATAGTGCCCTGGGAAACTGTGCTAAACTGACTTTCCCATGACAATTACAATGGTTTGTCTTCCATAAACACCAGATTTTACATGTATCAAACATTTTACTCAGCATACTCTAACATCAGGCTGGAATATTTCATGATGATTAAATATTTATTCAGTGAGAATTTACAGTTGCTGTGTTCATGACCCTTGAAACTAAAACATCTTCATCTTCCTTGGCTTTGATTTTTTAACAATTTAAACACATCCACATCCAGATTTACATACATTTCCTGCAGACTTATTCTTAACGTATCTAAAACAACCACAGGCCTAACCCCAACCCTTATTCTTAATATGCTCCAACTTCAGTGTATAAGCCTAACCTTAACCTAAAAGTCTTATTCCTAAAATGTAATGGTTTTTGGTTCCAATTGGAAGGTGGCTCACCAAAACATGACAAGGGCATACACAAATACATAAGCACTGTAGTATTGGCAAATGCCTCAATCCATCTATTTCATATCAGTAGTTTGTTACTCAGTTTTCTCTCAACATTTTAAAGCCATACTCATAATGCTTATACAGCAGCCTTGTATCATTCTCTCTCTGTCTCTCTCTCCTGAGTCTGCTATGGATCCTCATCCATCTGAAGTCATAGTGCTGCGATAATCGTGCCCCCTCTCTTCTGAAAATCTCTCTCATCCTCTTTCCATCCCACACTCCTCCTCTGTGTCTCAAAACCCCATTTCTAGATGCCAACTGGCAGCAGCAAGCGAAGACAAGTTTCTCTTATGTCACCCTACGCACAGACTGCACGATAATGCTAATTCACCACAACAATTTAGCATCGTTACCATAAATGTTCAACATGTTCCCAAACAGTCCCCATCGTGAGTGGCACCACAATTACACAAAGAAAGGAGCTGACATACCGAAATGTAATGCAAGCAAACCTTACCCTGGATTGCATCAGTAGCACAGAATCAACTGCAACAGGCGTCTTAAACCGAATTTGGCAAAGCAGAATCAACATTCGATGTAGTAGCACATGTGCGCATTTAAAGACTCCTTGACCCAAATGTGTGAAAGGTGTGAAAGGATTTAAAATCTTGACATTGCTGGCTTATTCTTCCTGTTTCAAAACAAAGCCTGATAGTTACTTGCAGTATCAAAGCTCTATTTCTTCTGCTTTTTTTTTAAGAGTCTGATTTGTGCATGTTTCTTCAGCAAGGAATGAATTTTAACTTGTTCTTATGTATTTTATCATTGACAAGCATATGTGCGTCTCCTTTATTGCACATGCCCACTGTTTTGGTAAACTTGTAACATACTTACTTATCAAACGACTGATGGAAGTTTTTCATTTTTCATTTTCACCCGAACACGAGGCTGGTTTTTCCGGCTGTACTGCAGAGAGACCTTCAAAAGGCCGAGCTTTTAATTGCTTCTTTGCAGGGGGCTCGTCTTGACAGTGCCTCACATCCTTTCTTCCGAAGGAAAAAAAAAGAGAAATCTTAGAAACAGCGGCAAAAAGGATTTCTGCCTACGCTTGATCTCCCCTGTGGAGTTTGTCAAACAAAAGAAGATCCTTTAATTTGGTCACAACAGGGGCCTTCCACTATACTCGGCACACGGAAATTCTGGCAAGAAAAGTCAGTGCTCCCCCTAATGTCCCAGATGAGTTGTCTGACCTCGCAAGTTCAGTTTTGAGCATGGCTATGAATATCTTGTAGTCAACATGTCTCCTATAACATCTCTTTTTTTTAATCTTAATGATCTGATACAAGAAATGGTTACATGTTATTTTTTCTATGTTTTACAATCAGCTGTGTATTTTACTAGCCTTCCCAAACCATCACTGTGTTGTAGTCTTTAACTTTTTCTTTTCTCCTTTACTGCTAGCCTCACACCTGCACCATGGTCTTCAGTAAGTCTCCATGGGAACTAGCACACAGGAAATTGTTTCTCATAACCAGTGCACCTAAGGTGAGAGGGGCTTAAGATATCAGAAACATCCTCAAAATAGTACTGGGTGATACAGGAGCTACTGACAATCTATGTGGTCTCAGTGATGCAATAATAACACATATGCTGTATTATGTGGCAGTTTTACCATTAAATTGATATGTTATAAATCTGCCCATGTCTCTCACGTGTAGCTTTGCACCATCTGCTCCTGTAGTATAAGCTCAGAGTGTGAAATAGAGACTCTTGACAGTTTGAGGACAATTGCTTTTAAAGAGAGCTTCAGTTGAAAGTTCAATTTGGAGTATCATATAATTTGTAAATGCAATACAATTAATTGATTTTGAGGAGCTTGGATGAATACACCCACAATCACTGTACACATATAAATACATGACATGAAACCAAACGTATCAAACTCCTTCAGAACACTTTCATTCTGCCATGAAGACTGGCCATGACACAGTAAAAGCATAAAAAAGGGCTGATTGTATCTGTTGAGCATTTGTACTCTACATGCACATGTCATTCATTTGCATTGCATAGGTGTGCACACATGAGCATAATCTTTGCACTCTTTTTTTAATAGAAAAGTGTGCCTTCACCATCTTTCTCCATGTAGCCTACATATCAGTAAAGTAGATTTATTGAGCTCTCATTTGCCCCCTTTTTCTTTTTAAAGTGGTCTAAGGTGTTTTGAGAGAACCAAAGGCTGAGTGATCCATTTGCCCAGCAGGGGCTGCTGCTCTGTGGGGAGTTGGAGGTATCAGTGTCCCTGAAGGATCTTGATCCCGTCTCATCCATCTCCAGGTGAATCTGTGTGTTCTCTCGTTCAAAGCCCTTCTTTGGCTGTTCTGAAAGCCAAGTGGATCCTGGTTAGTCCAACTCTCGAGCACACCTTTTCCATGTGAAGCTTAAAGGTTTAATATAACAGTGGAAGAACGTCATTCGATGAGCAAAACTAAAATAATAAGTGATACATTCGAAAGCACAATGAGATGAGCAACTTGCCTACCTAGTTGAACACACATGACCTTAAATATCAAATGTTAGCAAATTTTGAAGTGTGGTGCAGTGGATCCAAACTCCACAGCCCTGTCAGACTTGTGCACCACTTCATCAACTCTCATGTTCAGTATGCTCTTGTGAAAGAATTTTTAACCGGTGTTATTTTAAAAGCTCTAATATATAAAAGTGGGCACTGATACAGCTTATTTTATGAAATGTTAGGCATTCATCCTACTATCCCTTGAAGTGACAGAGCTCAGTGTTTCAACTGTTTATAGATTAGGTTTTAGCCATCTATTTTGACTCTTTACCCATTGTCTAATTAGTTCACCTACCATTAATGTTAAGCTAACATAAACATTTGAACAGATTATCAATGAAGTCATGGATAAACTACCTATATTTTCATAGTGTTTAACTAACTATTTTGACTTTATTATTTCAACGACTTATCGACAACATTTACCCAACTATTTTGGTTCTTTAGCCATTGTATTCAGCTAACTAGTTCAACAGTATATCCATGACTTTTACTTTTTTAAGTAGTTCATCTATCAATAATGTTAAACTATCTATTTTTACTCTTAAAACTTCTGCTTATAGTTAACCATTTCAACAATTTATCCATGACTTTTAGCTAACTATTTCAACCACTTATTCATAGCTTTTAGTTGACTATTTTGACGTTTTAGCTAATTATTTGAACCATTTATCCACAATATATTCCATTATTTTTGGCTAACTATTTAAACAGTTCATCCCTTACTTTTAGTTGTTTTGACTTCTTCGCTTATGTTTGCGAACGTTCTGTTTGCTAACGTTCTGTTTGCTAACGTCTTTTCATACCCTCTAAATCACAACCTGTTATGTTACAGCTGTCTTGCAGGTTCAAAGCTATAGACCCTATGTACTGTCAGCCCCACACACCTATCTAACTGGTGTCTTACTAAAATATGTATGTATGTATTTATGTATGTATGTGTTATCTATTCTGCAATCTTTCTATGAACCCCCTGGTTCAAGTAGAAGTGCCCTATTGGGTACAAGTAGCCTACCCCTGGTTGGAAATCATGTTATGCTCCTTTTATAGTACTGTAAGTCTGCATAATGGTGTATTGGTGAAGACAACAAATGTTAGGAGTATAGCCATAACAGCATTATTCATAGGCTACTAGAAAAGAAAAATTTAAATACATTTGGTGATTCTGCATCTGTCTTAACACAGTTCAGCTCATTTGAGAATCTAATCTACAACAAGAGTCTTAGCTGGCTGGTGGTATCTTTCAGAAACAGCTGGGGGGATTTAGATCTTTATGACAATGAAAATGTATGAGGATGGGAGGTGCAATTTAAATTCCTGTATGATGCGTGCTGTTGATGGACAATTTGTGGTGCTTCGGCGACAAACAGAGACAAATGATGGTTGCCTGTTGATTTTTGTAGGTTGGACTGCCAGGGGAATCAGCCAGAGCACCGCTCATTCTGTCATCTCTCGCAATGAGAATGAATGTCAGACATTATGCTTGATCAGCTATGACCACTATATTCGCCCTCAGGAAATGTTGACGAATACTTAAATCACACGCTTTGACTGAGTCTGCAGCTCTGCGTTTCAGCTCCCAAAAATCTGTCTTTTCTCCTCGTCCTTGTCGCTCCTGCTTCTCATTTCTCCTTCTCCCCTCTTTTCTCTCTGCCTTCTCTCTCTTCATCTGAGAATATGATTTGTCATGGTGACTGAGAGAGGAGATAGAAAAAAATGTTTACTTCAAGAAAAAAAAATGTCTCTAACGTGTCTTAATGTATTCTTTTAAAAGAATTGACGCAGTGGCACGGAAAAAGATTAATTTATCACGCCATCAAGCACAGGAACAGCTGCAGAGAAAGATGGGTGTAAATTGCGAGTCGCTGACAATGCCTGCGTTACAGATGGATTTCTCTGTCTGCGTTTCATATTGAGATGCGGGGTGTATGAGAAGAGGGGAACGGCGGGATGGGAGAGAAAAGGGGTTAGCGAAAAAAAGCAATTTTGTCAGCTCTCGTCCAAACTTTGTGATGGGGGTAATTTTGATCCATTAGCTCTCAGCTGCTCGCCTTGGCCAATTTTCCATCTTTGTTACTTTCAGAAGATCTGCCCCAGGGAGAAATACCTTTGTCCCTAATGGAATCTGTTTTCAATGCAAAATGTGCATGGATACATATCTGTTGAATGCACTACCTTCCCACCAACCCATTCTGTTGTTTAAGTCGGTGTGAAATTGTATGCAGGTATGTGGATTGTTAACTCAGTATCAGTCTGCACATTCTTTAACTTAAAAGTTTAATGACAATTTGGGAAGTTTTAGACATTACTTCTGCAGTGAGTCTGTCTGGAAAGGCCTGAGAGATGGGCAAGAGGCCAAGAAGACGCCCCCTCAAAACTGGGATTGTGAGATGACAATAACAGGCAAGATCAAAGGGAAAGAGGGAGAAGAGGGTGAAATGCTGGAGAGCCACCTTCAAAATCGCATCACTGGCTGAGAGAGCGTGGCAGCATTTAAGGTGCTATTTGTAATATATTTGTCCCTCGGCCCACATAATGGAAAACAGAAGCAAATGCGGCTATGATTCACCAAAAGTGTTTAAAAATGAATTAATAAGGTCCCATTTTGAGTAAGATGTACTTCTGCTCAGTCTAGATGAAACTGTATGAGCAAATACAGCAACATGAAAATAACATGAACAGAAACGGCATCAGAATATCATATAACATCATATATCAAGTGCTCTTGATTTTTAGTTGTTCACCGATTACACCACTGTAATACCTGCACTATTTTAAACTGACCATTTATTGCCTTTTAGAGTTTTCTCAAAATGATTCTTGCCCTTCAGCATTGTTCTTGGAGCAGCTTTTCCAGGCCAAACCTCTTCAAATGGAGAGGATTATATAGACACAATCACAGAGCCAGAGTGCTCTCTTAGACCACAGCTCAAGGCAACTTCCTGTTGCACCTTCCAAGAGGGAGCAGGACCTCCGTTAAGACATGAATGTTTTCTGAAAGAAGGATTACTCTACTGTATATTGGTCCAGGTCTGCGTCTTCACTCCCTCCCACATCTTCCAAGACTGACCACCCATGTGGCGTACAACTCGGTTGCAGTGTGGACCTGTTCCTGAGATTTCCTCGCTTCAGATTAGAAATGCCAATTATGTCTTATCAAGACGGAGGGTCAATAAAATATTGAAGCAACAGTGTTTACTCAGATTAAGCCTCCAAGTGCCAGATGGAGATTATGGGACAGTTCAAATTCTAGTTTGGCCAGAAATAGGGGCACTGTTGAATTATGGATCACACAGCGAGCCTCTGGGAATGCAAAGAATAGATAGGGAGGTAATCCAAGAATGCTGAGGCCCTGAGAGGGAGGGGGGAGACAAGAGCTGATAGGAGAAGTGAAAATCTGTGGATCTGGTTGATGTACTTTCAGCTATAAACTTACTGTGTGTAAACTAACCTCCTTTAGAAACCCAATTTTTATATGTACACACTTTTTTTTAATATACTGTACAGTGTGTTCCGTTTCAGATCACTGATGCTCAATTTCATTTACACTGCAGGAAATGAATATGACTCATTTAACATACACAATCACATCGCAAAAGGCACTGGCACTGTGAATTTGCATGGGGGATAATTTTCAGGTAGCAATAAAAAGTAAAGTAAAAGGTAAAGAAAGCTGACTTAATAAAGAAAACATATTGTCAGCTGGCAATCTCTCCTACTTCAAACACAATTCAATTTCCCCTATGAAAGGAGATACCACTTTTAATTAAATTTGTTCTAGCTTTCTTTGAAGGTGCAATAGGTGACAGACCTCAATTATAATGTACTAATTAAAAAAAACATAAATAAATAAATAAATAATTGAACATACTGGAGAGAAGGGAGAATGTGTGCAACTCATGAAGCTTGTGAACTTCCTGCTATCTCATCATTCCCATTAAAAGAAGGGAGAGCAGCTAAAATTGAAAGTGACGGTGGAGTCTTTAGGAGGCGGCCTGTGATTTCCAAATTATCATATTTTCCGAGTCAATAATAAAAAGCTTATGATAGTGCTAGCTATGCTGACAGGCTTTAATAAGATAGGGTCGCTGGAGCGCGGCAGACCGAGGGCCAAGCAGTTCAGTGTGTTTGCGTATGTATCTGAATGTCTGTGTGTGTGTGTGTGTGTGTGTGTGTGTGTGTGTGTGTGTGTGTGTGTGTGTGTGTGTGTGTGTCTCTCTCTCTCTGTGTCTGGCAAAGTGTGCACCTACTGTAGGTGAGACTTTTTTGTGAGCACACATACTGTATTTTTATGAGCTTATGTGCCTCATATACAGTATGTATGAGTCATGTGACTGCAGTTTGTGTACAGATGGAGGACAGCCGTCTGCCAAAAGACTGTCAGTTCAAACTTAGAAAATGCAAAAGCAACAGATTCAAAAAATATAAATCACGACTCTGGCTCAGACCAAACGTAGGGATTCCTATCGCTATATTTCAAACTGTCTTTGTACATGGCATATTTATCATGCACAACCCTGCAAAACCCACAAATTTCTTTAGAGTTTTCAATAGCTTATTCAGAGACAAAGTGTCATTGTTTATTGGGTAATTTCAATGATTCAGAGAGATAATTTGAACAAATGCAACCCTCACTACCATAAAACATTGATATTATACCATAATAACATTGTCAGAGTTGTATTATCTTGTATTGACACAGCACATACACTAGTCATTTTACAACACAAATGTAATGCGGCCCACTCATTTTGTGGAAACATGTTCAGCTCAATTGCTAATGAAAGTAACCCTGCTGCTTGATGTGTAGCATAATGCATGAATAAAACAAGTAGAATATGATGAAAGTCCTCACAGTCTGCACAGTTTGAGAATTTTTTGGCTGTTTGTTCTCCTTGAGCAGAGGCACCATTGCCTACATCTATCGCTGCATGACAGCGCACTTGCACATGTACCAGTGCCACATACTGTATGACACATGAGCCACAGTGTCTCGGGACCTCATTGATACCATATTAGGCGAAAAGATAAAAACTAACAGGTCCATTGGGCACACGTGTAGATCCATTCATTAGTGCACTGCTCACTGATTTCCCTGTTGGTAATCTCACACTGATGAAGTGAGTGGGTACAAATATTCATGGCCCAGTGATTACCTTGACCCCATCCCACCCACAGCCATTAAGAAGTAGGGGTGGAGGGGGCTGCTCGTAGGGATAATTGTCTCTGGGGAGGTCATGAGGAAAGGTTGGAGGGGGGGGGGGGGGGGTCCCAAAGGTTTCAGGCACCTGGAACAAGAGAAGAAGTGCATGTGGAGGTTGTGAGTGAGTGCACTCTCTATTGGCACTTTTCCACTATATAGTTCGAGCACTACTCGGCTTGACTCGACTCAGTACGGTACCAGGAACGACCTTTTCCATTACTATAGTACCTACTCACTGTGGTCGGGTGGTCATAGCATGGTTGCGCAAAACTGCTGTGACTTCATTTTATATGTGACACAAACACATAAACAATGGAGGACATGGAGATGATGGTGTACTTGCTGCTCTATGTGGCTTTCTGTCACACACAAAGCAACAAAATTGAGCTGAATGGCTGTGACGTTGTTGCTGGTATTTAAAAATGCCAGCTTTTATTCTTGTGTGGGACGGCTCATGACTCTTCCAGTGATGGCTCTCTGACCAATCAGTGGCTGGCAGTCTGTTGACGTCATGTTTAGTATCGGCTCGGCTCGCTTGGAACCTCAGCAGAGCAGGTACTAAAAAAGTACCAGGTACTATCCCTAGTGGAAGTGCAAAAAGCAACGTGCCGAGTCGTGTCAAGTGGTGCTAGAACTGTATAGTGGAAAAGCGCCATATGTAGCTACTCTAGCCTGACACTTCATTTCGCTACGGATTCTTTGTTGTGTTTGTGGATGATGAGGAATGAGACGAAGACAACTGCTGTCTTACCAGTCGGAGGGCATTCACAGTATTCTCTTAGGGGCTGTGCAACACACAATAACCTCAGAACAGCAACTGACTTTCTATATGCACATCACTCCTCAGCAGGGCCTGCAGCCGACTGACTACATGACTCATGTGCCACTACATTTACCACATTCAGTCTTCCATTAAGTCAATAAGACAAAGATTCATCTCATTCTAATCGTGTCATTATGTTCCTTTAACCCTTAAACAGGCAGGAGTGGAAAATGAGATGTGAAAAATAAAATCCTAGTTATCTTATGTGCACCTAAGATAAACATTTCTATAAATATATTTTTTAAATATTTGGACATTTTGGATTTTTATGAGTTGTATCTCCTCCAAGATACCTTGTCCCTATTAAGGTATAAAATGGTCATAATGACAAACAATTGAATGCCTTATTTGAAGAGGAGTGATACATTCTTGCTTTCTCTGGTCATTATTATCATATATACTAGTTTCTAAACTGAGCTTTATCATTTCTATCAAAGTAAAGGCCTCCCACAAGCTTAAATTCTACCAGCACTTAAAATTGAACGACCTGTTAAAGAGTTTGTATCTCATGGTGCACGTTGCTTGTTTAAGGGTTAAAAGACTTTCTCACCTACCAGTAACAACTGTTGGATTTAATGGATTTATATTTCAATTTAAAGAGTGACTGGAACATAGGCCTACATAAAAATATACATTATGTGTATGAGCAAATAAAAACTGTCAATACAAAATAAATGTATATAACACAGTAACAAAGACTGAGGCCACATACCTGTGTAAAACACAATAGCATGAGTACAGCAAGCTCACATGACAGGGTTTATACAATCACACTTGCACACCTTTAAAGGAGAAGAGAGAGAACAGCAGACTGCATGAGAAACCATCCCCATGCTCCGTTAACCTAGCTTGAGATTGATACTCCAGAATGTACACAATAACAAATACACCCTGAAATATACATTATGACAACAAAGAACAGCATTTGTGACCTGTATAAAGTAATATTTGCGCTTCTATTTTTATTGACGGAAGCACTCATATAGTCTCACCTCTCCTTAACTGGCCTTCAGCTGACTGAGGAAAAAAGTATGCGATTAACAAAATAAACACTGCCCAAAATAAATATACACAGAAGCAAGCATATACAAGGAAAATAATGACAAAATGTGAACAGTAATGGGAAATGGATATAAACCTATTACATGAATACATGGGTAACAGCTTCATGTGGTCACTGCAGTGGACAGGTTAGAGGTAGGCTGTAAGAGGAGATGTGGTCAACACAGAGTGTGACACACACACACAAATGAACAGCCATCATTAACACAACCATTCGCGCCTGCTTTACCACAGTTCTCGAGGGAAGCAAGGCTTCCCACACACATCCACACAAGTTCATTAGCCTCATCCCAGTGCTGTCTTGAATCTAAAGGGTCAGTCGTGTCACTTCTACAAGAACATACAGAGAGAAATATGTGGTAAAGCTACTTCAGTTATTGCACACCTGCCATTTTGGACTCCAAAAGTGGATTTCTCTACCTAGGAAATAACTTGTGTTCTTTGCATTCCTGCCACAAACTGCCCAATGACATATTCTTTGGTTTGCTCATTTCATTAACATAAATATTATTGACACTGTCTCACAATCTGATTTATGTGTTTGAAGCTCCATTACAGCTGCATGGGAGAGAGGCTCATTAGAATGGCCCCGATACTCTGTGACAGCCACACGAGCCTGTTATGAAAAGCAGACACTGCCCTGTCCTTTCCAATAACCTTTCCCTGGAAGGAAGAAGACAGGGAGAGACAAAACAGGTAAAGAAAATAGAAAGACAGCTGGAGAGGTAGAGAGAGAGAGAGAGAGCGGAGAAGGTGAGTCAGAAAGATGAAAAGTACTGAAGTATCAATCCAACAATGAGGGACAGGAGAGCTCAACAAATTACTTTGCCTTTTTTTTTATTTTGTTTAGTCAGTGTGGAGGTGGATGGAGGCAGGTTTGAGGAGGAGGGTGGGTAACGGTTGGTGGCATTATCGCCTACACGCCTGACAGGAAGGTCTGAGTCTAAAGCCCTCTCTCATTAGATATGCGAGCACATTAGCGAGGATGGCTGTCTTGCTAAAGGTCAGGGTTGGAGGATGCTGGGACGACGGCGAAGCGCGAAGCGATGAGCGTCCAACCTTCGGGCTCACCTCTTTGAACTTCAATCATTTTGGCCTGGGCTTAATAGGTCCCTGGGGAGGATCAGAAGCAGAAAAGGCATGGGGAGGGGAGGGGAGCCTTAATGGGACATCACGCCACCTTGACATTTTAATTAAGACTCCCAGCATTAGCATGCCAGAAGTTGGTTTGTTCGAATGGAGCCTATGTAAAAGCAAATGACAGGATGCCATTTTTTCTTGCTTTTGTGTGAAACATGATGCAAAGGTAAGAAAAACTAAGTTGTTTGCAGTTCATCACATTATATTCTTTACCATACATGTTGTGTAATCAAGGGCAATGTTTGTATATGTTGTGTAATTAAGTGACATGCATTTGTATTAGGATTTAATACTGCTAAGATTCTTCTCCTTAATTGTGCAACACTGCTATGGTGTTTCCTCTTCAATTTTCCAGCATTAAGCTGAACTGAGTTCATGAATACTTGATGAGATCACACAGTTTAAAACATTACTGAACTGCAGCTCTGGCATACAGTGTTCCTCAGAGCTGTTGTAGTTTGGATTTGTTGTCACAAGGAATCACCTCATTTTGAAAGCTTTTAACTTAGCATTTTTATTCATGAATGTCTCCCTGCAGGTATTTATATTGCTGTAGAGAGTATAAGTATGATATTACTATGTAGGGGTTGATTTGGTGATTTGGGGGCAATTGTACTTATGTAAAAGTGCAGTATTATTAGCATACTGTACCTACATTTACTTAACATCTGTTCAAGGTGGAGCTCATTTAAACTGCTTTATATACTGCTGTATAGTTTAATCTATAGTAACACATAACATTTTATTTGTTGATCAGATACTTTTAGTAAAATCTTTATCTGTGAAGTAAACACTAACAAGCTGTCAGATAAATGCAGTAGAATGACAAGTAGTGTTTCCCACTGAAATAGAAGGGATTCAATAATCTGAGTAGAAGTGGAGCAGAAGTAACCTAAACAGTTACGTAATATGGAAATATTAAAGTAGAGTACATGTACCTCATAACCTTAGTAAAGTTACTTGGTTACTTTTCACCATATGGTATGAAGTAGGTTTCTGGTTGCAATAGATAGAATTCACCAGGGTTTTCTCTGCTTCTCTGACATGAACTCACTGAACCAACAAGTGAAAAGTTACTACGTTCATTTACTCAGGTGATGTAGTTTTACTTTAAGGATCTGAGGATTCCTCCATAACTGTGACCAGCAGGTTGCTGCATATTGTCTTCCTCTCTCTCTCTGTCCTGAAAGCAATTTTATTTTCTTATAGAAAATAACCTACCTGTTGACACTCTCCTGTTGACACTCTCTCTTCAATCAATGCAGTTTTTCTTACATTATTGTCATTCTCTTTGAGAGATTGGAGGGAGTAGCCCACTTGCCTGAATAAAATGTTGGCATTGTACTGCAGATAGATTGAATTTACATTTAAATACATTTAATACATATCAAGATTTCTACAATACATATCACATGTTTTGGTTTTACAACTTGCGTCTTTACTGTTCAGTCTCACTGTTCTCATCAACGTTGTTTCAGCAAAAAACCTCTGATGAACTGACTATGTTACCGGTTACCTGAACAGCACCAGAGGGGTATTGCAGAAAGGAGGTTCAACAAACTCTGAGTCTCTGAGATTCTGGTTCCAGAATAGCTGATCTGAATGTGTTCAATCAACTCTGAGTATGTTCACCTTGAGGTTAGCATGTGCACGACCACTATAAAAAGCCACCATCAATGGACCCCCGATACCTCGATTCACCATGGCAACTACTGAGAAAAAAAAGATGGAGTTACATCACCCCACAGGAACTGGAGGTCCTCCTGCAGGCCTACGTTGAATATGACCATATATTTCACAAGAAAAGTAAGCAGTACCGCTGCAGACGCTAAGGAGAGAGAAGCAGCATGGGAGAAAATTGCTGCCTGAGTCAATGCATAAGTTTGAATGCACCACTCCACTGACTTAACATTTAACCGCATTTAAGATCGTAGCATACAGGTGAAAAAGTGGTAAAGTAAATATTTATTTAGGGGCTATTCCAACATGTAGTAATTTAGACCCCAACAGAAAGCTGTTTTAACACATATGTCCTCTCTTGTCTAATATCCTGCTTAGTGGATTAACATTTTACTCAATTTTAACACTTCTATTTAGCACAATTTTACTTTATACATATTGGAGTATTGGAGTCATTGATTTTAAGACTAAAATGTGACGATGTATACATGAATACTCAATAAAATACTTCCTAAAAATAAGATTAACATTTGAGTTCAGACAGAAGGCAGAAGACAGCAAAACTGGTGACTCTAACAGAGGTTGAGGAGCTGGCCCTGAGCATATATATATATATATATATGTATATATAAACATATATATATATATATGGCCATATATATATGGCCAGAGAATGTTAAGAAATGATTGAGTGTAATGAAAAGTGATACCGTTCTAACAGATGTTCATCTCGGAATGAGAGCACATCCAATTGAGCCCTGAAAATCCTCTCCCGATGTAAGGCATTGCGAATTAATTCTGCCTTGATATCTATCAAATTGAGAAGAAACGGACAACCCATGTCTGGCAGCTTGCTTCAGGTGGGAAGAGACAGGTAGAAACTCAGGGTTTCTTATAAAAAACCTGCCAGCGAGTAGGTTATGTTAGAGTCAGTTACCATGGTGACTGACTCTGAGTTACCTCTCTTTCTGGAACGGATAACACAGAGTTTCCCTCATTTTAGGGTTAACTTACTCTGAGTTTTCACATGACCCGCTTTCTGGAATACCCCCCAGGTGACAGACAAAGTTTGTGATCAGCTGGTGAACATAGTGGATATTTTTGGCTGATAAAGGATCTGATTTCTCCCTTGCTGAAACTAAAACAGAGCTACAGTTAATCTGCTGTTCTACAGCAAATGTTTGCTAACTTGGTCCCTATATCAACTGTATAAGATGACATTATGCCAATGACTAAAAACAAAAAACAAAAAAAACTATGAATGCAGGTTTATAGAATTTTCACTTTGCAATTTTCGCAAACATTTTAGACAAATATTTATTTCTCTCTTTTTCTTTGTTATCCCCTTATGGGTATTGGGATATTCGCTAATATCCTAACACCATTCAAACTGTCATGGATAAAAAATGATTTGAGTGACATGACTGCTAATGACCTGTGCCTCATGAATGTTTAATTCCAACAATGCCCCCGGTGAGAATCTCTGTGAATAACTTTAATGAGTTTTGTCACATCAATAACTCAACATCAACATCACATTACTCACCTTGCTGTAAAGTTACTTACTTTTTAACATAGAAGTAAAAGTAAAATAACTAAAATAACTAATTAATAATTCATAACATATTTATTAAGAAACTATGGTTCCGAACTAGGATCTAGTAAAAACTGCCTCCATCTGAAACAAAATGAGAATGGATGAAATCTAAACAATACTGAGCCCTTCAGACATGCACACATATGCTCACAGGCACATACACACGTTTGATATTGTTTTGTTCTTACTTCCAAATTACAGCCAGTCAGTATGATGAACTTAATTCTTTCTAACCAAAATTTGACAAATCCCATCTTGAGCTATGAAGAAAGAAGGCGCTATCGATCTACAGGGCCATCTAATTTATCACACCGCCTGAAGTTCCTCAAAAAAAATATTTGACCAAGGGGGTTATTCAATACTATTTTCTTCCTGGGTCCACAGAATGAAACTGCTCTTCTTCTGCAAAAAAAAGTGAATGATGACAGGTGTCAAGAGAGGATGAGATTTGCGACAGAAACTCTCTCTCTCTGTTGCCTTTCACTTCTTCAGGCTTCATTGACAACATGAATAGTCTCTAGGCTCTCTAACCAATGATTTACAGACCTGAACAGTGCAGATGTGCCTAGTCTCCCTTTTACTAACCTACTGCACTGAAACAGAATACTCTATGGAGGCACCGTAGCCTCTGAACACCAGCACTTACTGAATATTTGAACATTAAACTGCCACTTAATGACATCAACTAGAATTATCTGCTAGTTAACCGGATAACAAATGAAGTCAACAGCCAAACAGCTACATGCCCCATCATTCTGGTCACTACATACGAACTCTGTCCCAGACCCACAGATGGTACAACACATGTTTAATTGCATTTTGCTGCCTTCATCTCATACAGGGTCTTGTCCTTTGAGAGGATCCAGGTCTCTCTATACACCCACAACAGACCGGACAAACGTAGCAATCTTTATAAGTGCAGAGGGAAACCACTGTAAAGGCATTGACCCTGCTGAGAACAGGGCACTAATAGCAGTATCTCTTAAGCCAAATGTGATAGCAACTGACAAGCCTCATTTCAAAGTGCACAATGTATCTCCAGTGTACAACGGAGCACGAGGACATGAAGATTATGAACACAATGTGACATTGGGTGCATGTCTCTTAGCTGTACATAAGAACACATGTATAAGTCAGTGACTAATGGGACGATATCTCAAATGTGAGGGAGATGCAAGTGACTGGACTTGTTTTGTCTTGAGGATGTTTTCCTACACATCAAGAAGAGTTAATCAGTTGTTCGGGCTGGTGGGGTAGTCCTATTTCACATTAACACTACATGAGTCTCTGTGGTCACATGTTACATTCTGTCACAGCTGCTTTCCGGACAATTTACATCTCAAATGAACAGACACTTATGATTTTCACATGACTGCTATATGATCTAAAAGTTGACGTATAAAGCTCACGGTATTCGTTATTGTCAACAAATCCCATTGAAAGCTCCACATCAACAATGTGTTAGTCTGTCTCTCTCACGTTCTTTCCTTACCGCCAAGCCCATTCATTCCTATTGTAGATGTAAATCTTTAAAAATAGGTCACAAGTATGTACTGTCATTGTTAAAAAATGATTAGGTAATTCACTGGCACAGCTGGGCACCGTACGTTTTAGAAAAAGTAACTCAAACAGGAGTAATTAGTGCATTTGTTGGGGACTATTTTCAGCCATGGATTTGGTGTGCTAGTTAGTATTCATGGCAGCAGGATGGTGTGAACTGGATCAACTCAAAATAAACTACAGTGTCCATGTTCATCATAATGAAGGTTCATTGTTGGTTTTGATCTTTTTAGGTGATTCATAGACTGTGTGTACTATTTGTAGACAAAGTGTGGCATGACAGTGGGACACCCAAATCAGTAAACTGTTAAAGCCTCTTAAGTTATTAGTAAAAACATCTTTAAAATGCAATTGCCTTTCAGTTAGTACTTGTACATCTATAAGTCAAGCTCTATGTATTCTATGAGCTGGATGACTGAAGATCTTAATAAAATAAGAAAATCAATTGTGATATACTGTGCACATAAAGGTTTTAAGCTTTATTATGTAGATACACATTTCTGCATGTATTGAGTGTACAGTAACAACAGTAAGCAAGATTAACATGTTCAAATGAAAATTCAAACAGTAGCACTGCAAAGCCTCATGGGAGCTGTAGTTTTGGAATGTTAACAATAAATTTATTTTTTGGCATCATATTTGACTATGCAGTAGATACCCATGTAACATTAAATATTAACAGAAAACCCTGGAAGCATCTGTTAGATTTTTAGAGAGATTGAGGAAATAATAACTTGTTCCATTCCAGGGAAAACACACCAAAGCTAGTCAAACAGAGGTTACCTAGAAGAGTGTGGTGGCAGGACTTTAAATGGCTCCGTTAAAGAAAAGGAACATCTCCTTACCATTTTGCCGCAGAAATAAACCTGACATCTGTTACCAAGTAACTTATGAGCCAGTTATTCAGTTCTAACCAGAGGCTCTTGACTGTGGTTCAGAGCCTAAAATTTGCATGAGTGAAATGTGTTTTTCAGCGTAGAATATTAAAATTGCAGTTTAAAGCCAAGTTCCTTATGATTGTTCATCAGAGCAGCCCAAGGGAAGCCATTTAAATGTTGGGTAAAGCAGTGTTTTTGCCGATGTGCTGGGAAGACACATGATGGTTTTACACACAATCTACTCACTGTTTAGAGAATTAAATCTTTATCATAAAGGCCTGAACAAAACTAAGGATGTATATTATACTACTAGTTTCAATAAAGGATCAGCATTTAGTCGAACATCAGCTGTGCCACCTAATCATTTTAATTCTGGAATACTGTCAAGGAACTTATGAGTCTAACACTCTGAATAGCTTCACAGGATATACCTTTTTTGGATTCTCTCAATGGGTTGTATTAGTACTGTGGATATACTCTTCTCCTGGCGTCAGAGGATTGATCTACACCAGTGGGAGGCTACTTTGTTTCCTTGCTGAGTGTTAAGCTATCAGTGTAATGATGAACCTGTGACAGGAGCCGCAGCAAACAGCCTCTGCGCAGAGAGTTATGATGCCAGCCATTAACGGATCAGCAACACGGGCACAGGAGATAAGTCCCTGGGGATGAAGTCCTGTGGCAAATATAGAGAGAACATTCTTTTTATTCCTCCTACTTTTTCACTGCCTTCCCCATCCCTTCCTTCCCATTTCTTTTCTCGCAGTATAGCCTGTAGCACAGACAAACACTCCTTGCACTGTATACTCAGGCTTTGAGCTACCACAGAGAAAGAAAGCAGTAGATTTTAAATTTATGTCCCTTTTTTTCAAAGCTAGGTCCTGACTTGTGCATCTTCCTTCATGTGTTTTTGCACCTAAACAGCTTTCTAAATATCTCACATTCGGTAAGAGAGTCAATCATTAACAGTTATTTGTTTCCATTTGCTCTTTTCATCTAAAAAAAACACAAAAAACCTAAACTAACACCCCAAACTTTTTCTCATAAAAAAATCTTTTCATCAATTTTCAATCACCAGATTTTATATGTATGATTATTTTTTGTTGGTATTTGTTATTGTGGACTTTCTTCATGTTTGTTTCAATGTGTACAGTAATTGAAGTTTTATTATCCTGTTAATATTATAATTTCAACATTTTCAAAGACAATCCAACTACAATCCCACGTACACAGACCACATTTTAATTACTTTAGTTTAAGTTACCTAAGCATGCAATGAGTAATCTGTTATTGTAAAAATGGTCAACATGACTTTTTGACTTGCATTAATAACAGAGTCTATTAGTCTAACACATTTCAGGGATTTGGGCAGTCATCCGCTAGAGCGGCTAATTGTATTGTTTTATCCCAAAGTTAAGGACCAAAATACTGAACTAATACAGTACATCCACACTACTTCAGCCAAGTCAATTTAAATTTTTAAATGGAGAGCTTGTTCAACATTAGTTCAAATAGTTCATATTAATGACTGCCAAATGTATGCACATATGCAAGTGATAGCCTCTTAACAAAGTTTGCAAGAAATGCTGTGAAAAAATGTAAACCTAAGTAAATCTATCATCTCAAGGTTTCATCAAAGTTTAGGGAGAGATTTAGCATTCATAATGAAAGCAATTTGGAAGAGCACTCCACCTACGGCAAAAGAGAATGGAACTTATAATCCTGAGCATCAGAGCTGAACGTCTCAACTAGTGCGGGCTCCATGTAAATGGGCTTAATCAAAAGCTTTACATCTGCTGGTGTCATAATTCCGATGGAAGGTCATTACTAGTTTGGGGAGCAGCTGAGCATTTCTCCATTAAAAAAAAGAGAAAAAGAGAAAAAAAAAACTAATTAGTTTGCACAACAAAAAAACAAAAGGGCTAAAACATGGCTGCACTGCGGGCTATCTCGCAGATAACTCTCTTAGCCAGACACATTTCGTAATTAGTTTTTCCCCTCCACTGGGATATTCAATAACGTGCAGTTGGAGTGATGGAAGAAGAGATAGTGATACTTATCTCAAATGTTTTCTCGCCACAAAAAATAATCCTGTCATTCAAAAGGAGAGGATTAAAACTAGAAAGAGCGCTCATGTTTTTGCTGGTAAACAGGTTTTGAGGGAGGGACATTCCCTCTTGGATTTAGCAGAAAAGCATTTTTATTCCACTCCAGTACATTTTTCTTAACTCCCTGCAGTCCTCAAACTTTAGCTTGTTTGGAAGTAGACAAAATTGCATTAAGGACATAAAACAATGAACCGAAACGATAAGTAACTTAAATGAGACCAGGGACAAGCATTTAAGAGGTTCATTTATGAAGAGCTGTGCTGTTTCACACCTTTTTAGTGGGTGTTAAACTGGATGAAAGTCGATGTAAAGATTCAACTGCTAAGAAATACTATGGCTACTGGTGGTTTTACTGTATGTGCAGGCAATTTTACATATGGAGAGATACAGTTTCCTAAAGCTGGGACAACTACAGTACCTGTTTAATTATATATCCTCTATTTAAAGAAAATTATATAGAGGAAGAAAATTATAGATGTGATAGCACAGTCCATGCTGGTCAATTCAGGCTAGATAAACAGCAGCTTCATTTCCTCTCTTGTGTAACATAAAGACAACAGCTCTCATCAGTGCCAACCTTTCTGTTTGTCTGTGATGTGGCCCTGTTGGGGGCCAGGGGAAGGAGGCGGGGGGAGGGGGCAGACACTGCCTACTGGCTCTGGGGCGCTGATGGACAGATATGTTGGTGCATTCACATGTCCAGAGTCTGGGAGATGTGATTACTTCGGACAGCTTGTTTGTTCTCATTCCACCTGGCTGGAGCCAACCCCTGAGCTCCACCACAGGACAAAGCTGCTACTATGCAAGCAGCAAAAAATACACCTCAATAAATCATTCTCATGCATTGTGTCAGTCAAGCGTTAATATACTGCCCAGTTTATCAAAACTATGGAAATCCCTGTTGTAATGAAATAATATTACTAAAAACCATAATAAAAACTTCTTTCATCCTTTACATTAAAATAATAATATATGGAAAACTATAAATAAACCAACAGTGCTATTTTATTAATTTCTACTTTGTCATTCTTTCTGTCAGTATTTAGTTGCTGTTAATGTAACTGTTAAATGCACATAAAAGCCAACTAATGATTCTAATGGGAAATCCTCCATTTTTTGTTTAAGGTTTCAAGACTCTTCATCTTCATTGTACGTTAGCCTCAAACTGAACTGGTTAAGGATTCTTCACAGATGCCGCCTCTGCTGCCTGGAAAGATTTACAACAAGATTTAGAGATTATGATTATAGATTTTCACAAAATCAAACCGAGTTAATGATAGAATATATGCTCAGCATTGAATGTATGTACACGCTGTAAACACTCGTCTATATAGTAGTTTTCATTGTTAGTGGCAGTGTGTCATTCATGGTAAGAATGAAAATTACAAGCTCAAAGATTCACAGGAAGTAATGCATGCAAGTAATCTAGAAGTAGTGTTTTTAATTTTATCAGCCACATTATTTACTATTCAGTCCTCTACAGCTGGAAGTAACTGTTATTGCAAATGTATATTAAATCAGATTGCAATTTGATGGAAAAAGTTACATTATTGACTCACTTTTATATGGAAATAACTTGAGTTTGTTTGACTGTGTGTAAACATATTCACATTTCTGCCAAAAAAGACTGTATTTTCAGTAATACACCAGATACGGCAGGTGCTTGACCAAATCAACCAAAGCAACCAGGGCTGAAATCCTAAGAGCTGAAACTTGCAACAAAGGGGAATTCCAGTGATATAGTATTTAACTTCCAATAAATTGGAGGATTTGTGAGAGAGGAGTAAAAACAGAATAGTCAAGCAGCTTCATGCAGTGATTGGTATGTGGGAGTGATAAAGTAACTTATCTTTCAAGTTCTTTTTTAAAAATCTGTTACACAACTGCGTCTGTCACTCTATGTTTACAACCAAATGCAGCACTATAAATGGGCTGGAATATTTTGTTAAAGTAAAATAACCCTCCGGAGCCACAGAAGATATTATATCAAATTTCCACAAGCAGAGCAGTACTATCCATAGTTAACTGAACAAATGACCAAACCAGGACGACAGGCATGAATCTTTTGGAAACTGTCATTACCTTTAAGTACAGTTCAGACTGGACTTTGGAAATCATCAGGCTGTTTTTTAAGAAATGGATTTGGTGCCTGTGTTCAGCCATGTGGTGACATAACGAGTATGTTTGTATGATGACTGATGCGCCTGTTTTTATGATCCTGCCTGCTATGCATCTCCACAAAGTGCTTAGCTGTTTACAGAGACATCAAACCAAATCAATAGGCTGTGAATGGACAGGTCACTAAACACTCACTCTCATTAAGACAAGCAGCTCATATTTTAGATGCACACACGGGCAGACACCCATACCGCAAATACACTCAGACATACAAAAGATGCCAATGAAAAACTACCCCCCACCTGGAAAAAAAATGTTGTCGGTGCTCCTGTTGGAAAGCCACATTATAAGAAGTCTTAAATAAAACACAGACTGTTCATCTCCCTCATGCCTCTAGGTACGACAAATAAGACCTCTTACTCGATAAATGGATTCAAGGAAATGTTTCAGTGCCACGTTGTTGGAGGCATAAAATATGTGAATGATCATTCTAAAGTAAAGCTCAGGGAGCACCATGGAAACCTCAAAAAACATGAAAGACTCTGAAGGACGTGACTTCGGCTGAGCTATTCAAAAAAATATTTTATGGCATTTGTGTAATTCTTCAGAGGTTTGGATGAGCCCGGCTTAATGTTTGAGTTTTTTAGAGAAAATCTTTTGCCTCCTGGTATTGCAAACTATATCAACTCAAATACATGCACATATGAAATTGTGTATACACCCATATGTATCCGTCCATTGTTAAGGTCAAGATTGGAGCAATGGGCAGCCGCAGTGCAGCGCCCAGGGACCAACTCCAGTTATTTTTGCCTGTGCCAGTGTTACGTACATGTCTTTGATGGTGGGAAGAAACTGGAGCACTCGACAGAAACCCATGCAAACTCCACACAAGAAGGACCTGGGACGGCCAGGGCTCAAACTCAGTTCAAAGCCACCGTAGAGAAGGTAGGCAGACTTTTAAAGATGGCCCCCTGAGTAGCAGACCACTCTCCACTCATGCACATTCACAAAGCATATCATTAAACATAATAGGGTTTTTATCACCGACTGTCAAGAAATACCGCTGCATTTGCATTCAAATTTAATTTGCCATACCGAAGCTCATGCATCCAAGAAATCTTCCTGTATGCCATCCCCCTTTGTCTCACACACATATTCACAACACACACACACACGCACACACACACACACACACACACAGGTCCTATGCTCATGATTTTTAATACTGTACTATAATAAACAGGGAAGACGTTGCATATGCCTATATTATAGTTTCATAATTCTGTGGTGTTGGGATGTTTACTGCTGTTAATTCATTATCCAATCAGCCAATGATATTTAGTTTGATGATATCTTTTAATGTACACAAAGTAGCACAATTTGTGTATGATTACTTAAATGTCTTTATCAGTTGTGTAACTCCACTAATCATCTGTAAGTGTGATATAGTCCGACTAAACTATAGGAACATCATTTAGTATAATGAGTGGAAACACTATGCTGTCAGAGCAAATTATTACACATATTAATGAAAACGAATCTACAGTATCTGCTTGTAGATTGTAGCATTTCTACTTTTTATTTCAATTCACAAACAAATGTAGTCCCTTATGTCGGATGAATCGAGTCATTGCGAAAGAGTGAGACTACTTGCTCCTATGCCTCTTTGTCTCTTTCCCTGTCTCTTTTCACCTGGAGTAATGCAGACTCCATTTCACAGACAAAATATCCTCTGTAGAAGCTGTCAAAGTGTTTACCCACAGGCCTGAGTCTCTATCTGAGGCCTGACATCTAATATAGAGAACTGGCCTGCAGCACCCAGCGCCTTCTCTGCCAAACGTCCACGGCGAGAATGAGAGAGAGGGTGGGAGGGGAAGAGAGGAGGTGCAGTAGAGCGGGATAAGGGTGGGGGCAGACACAACCAAGAAGAGGCAAGAGGGGAGAGAAAGTGAGACAGAATAAGATGAGAGATGGTTAGAGGACAGGAAGTAGAGAGAATGAGAATGAGTAGGTTGCTATTCTCACTAGTCCTCCCTCTGTAGAAAGATATAACTAAACACAAACTCTACACCACATGTTTGCAGATAATATTTTGCTATACAGCCCAATATCTCGAGGGTGGCATTTTGTTGACAAAAAGACACAATGCACCATCAGACATGAGGGCTAATCAAACTGAAATAGCTTGAAATTTCACATTTACATGTGTGACTAATACATGTTCATGAATCGATTCAGGAGAATTTCTCTAATTTATTTACAACCTTGTCAAGCTTGTCAAAGAGATGGAATACCCAGCCTTTAAAATCAAATCAACTTTGTGGTGAAACACTGGTTTTCCTCAGGTGTTTATGCAATAAATGCAATAAATGTGCTACTTTATCACTTTATTGTGCCTTTGGAGTGTGGAGGGTAGTGAAAGGTACATGCTTTACAACCTATAAGGAAGACATTTCTATAAAATGGGAGCTGCCTCTTGAGCACCATCAAGTTTTACTATCATCTTTAGCTTGCACAAGGAGAGCAGAACCTAAACGGTGGCTGCCTCTCCATCTCAAACACAGCCACGAAAACACACATACACATGCTGTCTAATGCAGCCAAATGTGTTCATTTTATACTATACACACACACACACACACACACACACACACACACACACATACACACACCACACACACACATCAGCTGCACAGTGGGGGACCTCAATCCAATTAGCTTGATTATTAATTAAAGTGTGCACTCAGAGGAGAGCTGGTGCTGGTGGAGGCGGCCCAAAGGGGGCGTATGCTGAGAGGGCTCTGGATGCACTGTAGCAGTAGGTGATTAGGCTGCATGGCCAACACACCTATCTATGCTCTCTGCACACACACTGCACACACAGTCACTTGCATACTTGCGCACAGGTTGCACACCGATCTCTTTTCTGCTCGCTGACTTTATCTGGAAACATACACACTCTCCTGATGCTCACATTTACGCAATGCACAGTCATACCCTTATCAAACATATAAAATGCATCTGTGTCCTATTGTAAGTGTTTTCTGTTTCAGTGTGACTGTCTATACCCAGCACAGCGTATACTCTGAATTAGGGAAAGAAGAGAAGGGAAGGTTGAGAAATATTGCTGATGAGGAAAATTAAAGATGAAAAAGAAAAACTGCTTGCCAGACCACTAACTTTAACAGGCACCAACCAAGTAATGAGCAGCTGCAACCGACTGTTTGTGTGAAATTTCCAGAAATGATGAGGACAGGGCTGATTTCACCTGAGTAATCTGACTTCTGCGGATATTGTAATGAATGTTTTGGGGCTTCACTTTCAAATCGCATAATATTTCACCGTTGCGATGTATAATTTATTGAGGAATCTATGTCAAAGATCCCCAAAAATATATTGTGAAATTCATCCAAAATATATGTAGATTTATCATTGTGACTGCTCATGTGACAGCTCATTGGATCCCCTTCCTTTGATCTCGCATTTCAACTAAGACAAAATATTAGGTGTGAGTGGGAGTAGATGTGAAGCTTGCTGAGATAATATATCAGACATCTATATTTCTACATTGTGTCTGGGATTACTCTGTTTTTTCCTTCTCATGAGACATGCAGGTGTAAAGCTCTCGTTACCTCAAGACACATGAATCAGTAGACTGAGTCTTCCTCAGAGAATCTGGGATATACAATACAGTTGTAAAAAAAATGTTTTTTTGTTTTTTTTAACACTACTTTCATCTTTCAGATTCTTCAGATACACACAGGCTTTGTATTACACATGGAGTTTTGGGATGTAGAGATATGTATGGAAGTACAGTAGTAGTATTTCTGTTGTCATGTGATTTTACCTGCTATTCTATCAAATGAATGGTTCCATCTTGAGACTCATTGGGGAATAATTGGTTCACAGTTAAACAGTTTATTTTTATTTTCCTGTTCAGACTGTAACGTTTGTAACATTGCGGTACTATGATGCAAAGATCACTCTGTGTTGCATTCTGAAGCCTTTTTGAGCCTTTGATTCTGTTTTCATTCATAAAGTCTGTGCAGTTTTATGTTTTTTATGTAAGCAAATGTACTTTATCAAGAGATGATCACATTTTATCCAAGCTTTATGCCACAGTACAGTGATTGCCTCAAAACAGATTTCACTGATCCATACTTACTGTTTGGTTTTTGCTTGTGTCCTACATGAAAAAGATCCAAAAGAGCCGGATGTGTCACTGTGTTTCCCTCAAGTTGTTATTTACACTTGCAAAATGAGAAACAGTTCAGTAATGAATGCAGAGCATGAAATGTATTATCTCAGTTTTCTAATGTTGTCCATGTTTTGTTCCTGCATATCCATGAAATGTATTTAACTTCACAGACACAACAGTTGAGATTAATTTCATGTTAACGACATACTATTTTAAAAGGTCCTTGTTCAGTGTTAGATATTATTGCATGTGATGAGGATGGGGCAATGAAACACAGCCTTGGAGGCAAGGCTCCTCTCATCGTTTCATCCACAGCGTTGAATTAATGTGTTCTGCTGACCCTCTGACCTGCTGATTTACATTGCATCTCAAAGAACACGGGTTGTAATAAAACGTGGGCCAACCTATCCGCTCTCCTGGCTAACCAGCGAATGCAATACACAGTGTGCAGGTCTCCAACAGGGACATTTAATGAAAATGAGGAAGCGGAGAGAAAAATGTGAGAAAACCTTTCTGAAATTAATCGAGGACCTCTATTAAAGAAACAAAGATGGAAGAAAAAAAGATGATAATTGAAATCCCACACAGAGGGCCTCTCTTTTCTTTACCCTTTCTATGGAAGAACTTCTTTATTCGCTTACTTTTTGATGTTGTGCTCACCAATGAGCCAAGTAGGCTTCTGCATTACACAGGTACATTTTCCCCTTCAGAGTGTTTTGAGCAAACTGAGTGATTTGACATGACACGTGGAGATGACAGATGCTCATCTGCAAGCATCTGATACGCATCTCAAATGGGAGCTGAGCCAAAGAGACCCAAATACATGAGCAGCTGCAAGGAAAATCAACTCCAAAAGTAAATAGAATTTTTTTTATTCTTTAATATTGAATTTATGAGAAGCCAGGACAAATGGATGAATTCTATTTATCAAAATCAAGAAGTGATGCTGCAAGAGACTACAGCAGGGCTGGACTCTAGCATAGAGAAATTCAGGAACTGCCTACATCCCTTCACTTTGCTGGAGGATCCCACCCACAAAGCCATATTCTTTTTTTCTTCTATTTGCCGCTTTGTTGGGTTTCCAAGGATGCATCCAAGGTTTACACTGTTAGACTTACATACACTGTTCAGCATCCACAATCCAGCAAAGAGAAAACCTCTGTCACAGTGTCAGAAAGATGCAATCAAAATATAGACTTTCATTTCATCTCTTTCCATCCACCTTTGTGGTTTGTTTTTTAATTCTTTAATTCTCTCACATTTTGTTTAAATAATTGTACTAAATGTGTGTACAGACAAGAAAAATGCTCTTAATGTAAGTTCCCCAAAATGAAAAATATTTACATTCAGCTCTTTGAAAAAAAACCAAAACATGACCATGATCGTCCCTTAACGTTAACCATGCAGTTATTGTAACCATGACAACAAAGGTCTCCCAAAAGAATGAGTCATTTTAACCGAAACCACAATATTTCCCTTACCTTAACTTAAGGTAAATACTTATTTTAATCCAAACACTGGATTCTCCTTCACCTAGCCAGACCTTAACCACAGAGTTGTCATATCATACAATTTATTTATTTTTCAGTAGTGGTTTGTAACAGTTTTGGAGAGTACAGACTCTCGACTGTGTTGTCCTGCCAGTTACAGCCAACAGGGCTGTAACTGGCAGATCAGAAAATGCCTCTACAGTACATGTGTTATTGTGACAGGCAAGGTTACATAATTTGTCCTTTAATCTTAAGGACTTGTTGGAATAGACCTGTCTTAGGGTGATGGGTACATTTTTCATATCAATTATAAAAACTGCATCAAAATTGAAACATATAGTCTACTATTTGAAGTAGAATATTTTGTTAAAACTACCAGAAAATGAGACAAATTCAGATGTTTAAACTATCTAAGAAGCCAGAATTTCCTTTAAAACTTTAAAACTAACAGAAATCACCCACAAATCCATTATTTTACAATGCTGGGACCCACTGGAGAGAGTTATTGACAATATACCATACAAAGGCTACTTCATGGAGTAAAAAGGGAGACTGTGAGGTGGTTTGTATTTCATAATTGAAACTATTAATTTAAAAAACAATCAAAAGCTGTGTTTCTAACGCTGCCTAATTTAGTAATTTGTCAGTGAAATTAAAAGTGAACTCCAAACCTACATGGATATTGCCAAACTAGAATTACAGCATATTCATTAGTTTGTATTATAGAAACTTCTATCAGTTTAGTTTTGCTTCAGTAGAAAATGTGGGTCAGCCATTCAGTGGTATGCAGGCTTGGGGAGTAACAGAGTACATGGAACAGCGTTTTGTAAAAAGGTAACTGCATTTCATTCAAATTAAAGAAAAAACAGATCAGATTACAGAAATATTTAAACAGAACAGGAAGGAGAGGACAAAATAACTCAATGATCCATGATAGTGTGAGTTCAGGTGTGCACAGTAGGCGCACTTAAACACACTTCACACACAGTGAACTTATGTTGAGAGAACAGGCAGGGGATGGTCGTTACGCTCTGTGGTAGTCCCAAAGACTCACAAATAAGTTAAAAGAGAGCTTGAGTATGTGACAGCTTGTAGTGCACATAGCGGCTCTCCACTGAGATGACCGTGTGTGTGTGTGTAACATGCCTAGAGCTGACAGTACGTCACTGGTCACCCACCACGCTTAATACAAATGAGTTAGAGAAAACTTAGACGTATCACACAGATAGAACTCAATAAGAGCACACAGTGAAGCCCATGATGTCACTGCCAGAAGAACTGCGGAGGAGGACAAAGCTCTCATAGAGTGGGCCTGAATACCCGGTGGTGGTCTTCCCCCGCTGCGACATACAGTATGCCTATATGTGATAGCTTCACACAGCCAGCGGGCCAAGACGCTTTCCTATAGAAGGTTCTTTATAATGCAGATCATGTGTTATGCACCTTTATTGTAGGTCTTAAGGCTACTGCCTGAAATTTGCTCAATGCAAAGTTTTCCTTTAAAGTTAAACAGAGCAGAGGACACATTTTGTTGCTGAAAATGGTTTTCCCATTTTCTTTTGTAAGGTTACATTGTCTTGTTGTCTTATAGAATACACTTCAGCAGACATCACCTGATTGATAATTATTTTATCTTGTCTTCATTTGCATAATTGGTATGGAGATAATCCAAAAGTAAGAGGAAGCAATTAAGTTCCTTTACTCCAATATTGTGATGTTTGGATTAGGTTGCTGACTGCATTTTTAAACAGGTAATTAGTAATTATATTGGAATACATTTTTTAAAGTAACCCAACCCTGTTGGTTTGTGTTGAAGTATTTCCCATAATTTGGTAGATATCGGGAATACTGTCAGCAGTGCTACCTCTCTCTTCTTGTACACTGCTACCTGCTCTGACAACCAAGGAGGAAACGTTTAATAAAGGAGATTATGTTTACAGAGAGGAGATTTTGTTTATTATTTAATAGTATTTAAGAATAGCTTTGGATTAGTTGATTTTCATGCTTAGTTTGGCATTTAGTTGTGGTTATATGCAGTTTAAATCAAGATTACTGCTTTATAATAATGCTTAATGTTGTGTCTGTGATGATCTTTACATCTGTCTATGTGAGTTCTGATTGGTTCAGTTACAAAATGTTGACAAGGACAACAGCAAAATAATAAAAAAGATAATGGTAGTTGATGAAAGAAAATTCAAAAAGAGCAAACTGTTAGAAATTAGAAACTGAGGACTTGGGTAACAGTGGGACCAAGAATTACTGTGTAAGTATGGAAGATGCATGTTTTTAAAAATAGTGGTGTCTTAAAATCTAAATAACTAAGTTATGTAAAATACTGTATTCATGTATAGGATTTAAATATGTCTATGTGTCATCATCTGTGGATATTTTGAAAATCTTGAGTCTCACCTAACTTTAACTGTAATGTCAAAGCCAGTACTGAATACTCTCTGCTCTGATTGTCATGTCATGGTGTTGTGTCCCGCTGTGCTCGAAAAAGTCCACAATGTCATTAAATATCTGTATGTCTACCAATCATGGATTCTATCAATCATGGATTCTACCTTTTCTGGAGTTGTAAACCTATTTATCAAGCCAAATCCCCGTATGTGGAAATGCTCTGTCTCCCAGAGTTTATGTTCATTTCACAAAACTGCTTTGACATTGCTTAGCCTGTGATGACTGATGTCCAGAGTGCTAATCCTGGAGCTGTCCTCACTGTCATTCATGCTACACTAGCTGGAATCCCACTGGCTGAGACCAATGGCCAATAGTTTGCCTTGAAACATGAAGCTCATTGTATTCCTACATCTGACATACTCACTTTATATCCTGTCTGATCTGGATTGTGGGCACTGAGTCTTGTGTGGTGATCCAAGACTCTGGGGGACCCCGGGCAAAAGAAGTCCATTGAGGCCCCCCAGCCCATCGCCATCTCCTCTACAACGATGTCAACCATAGTTTATTCAAGATTTAGGCACTGCTTCTCAAGCCTTCCACACTTCATTACCTCTGTCATACCAAACCATACAGGTTGTAAATGCGCTCTATCTTTGATAACCTGGTGCTGCTGCTGATGTTGTTCACCAATGGAAGAAAAAAGAGGGGTGGGACAATGTTTTTTCTCTGACCTCATATAAAAAAACCCTTTTTTCCTCTTCTTGTTTTCTTTTTGGTAAGCTTCAGGTTAATCCCTGGACTCTCTGCAATGTCTCTTGCTTCTGTCTGCCAGGAAAGTAAGTCCACTGTCCTTCAGGTCTTTGGAGGAAAACATTGGGGCTTTGTAATATTTTGCTAGCATGGTTGACCTGGTCTAAGACATTGTAACAGACAACCATGCATAGCACAAACTGTCATCAGCTCTCCTTAGGTGAAGACATTTTCTTGGAGTCCTCTTTTCCACAGCAAATTCCTTCAATGCAGACAGTGCTTGTATCTCTGGCATCTGGTACCACACAGCCTTCACACTGTCGATCCTCGCCTCCCGTCTTATCACTGATAAAGATTTCACTGTGAGGTTCTTGACGTGTTGTTCCAGGATTGTCCAGCGTGACACAGATGAGTAAAAAGGTTGTACAGTCTCTGCAAAATACAACAGAAGACATAGCCAGCACAGAAGATTCTGCTGCATTTGCCACAATGAGATTCAGAGTGTGACTGCTGCAGGGAACACACTGCAGTATTCTTGCCCGAAACCCTGTTTGTGTCCCAGCATGTTGCTCCCATTGTCGTAGGACTGGTCATGACAGTCTGAAATATTTAGGTTGTGCTTTTCCAGTTTTTCCAAAAGCATATAAAACAGGCCTTTTCTGATTCTGTCTTGTACATCAATAATGCCAATGAAGTGTCCAGTGATAGAAGCATCAACAGATGTGACAACTACTTTGTCTCCGACTAATGCAACAGTCTCATTGTGGATGTTGCTGCTGAGGTAATACACTTCGGTTCCCTGGCTCTGGAGCTAGATATTATATGATGGTGATGATCCCTTTGATGACACCTTTCCAGTTCTCCAGTCATGCTGAATCAAGTCTTGTTGGACTTGATCAATCGCTGTCCTGCTTTCTATTCCAGCATCTTATGTTGTCTACATGTGGGTTTGCGAACTTGCTTTTCAAGCTGTGCTAAATTAGTCCAGCTGCTGAACATCTTTGCTAAGTACATTTTCCCAGTTTCCAAACAGAGTGCATGCAAAGCAGGAGACAGCACCTTTGCTGTCATGACCATCGAACCTTTTCCCCATTTTTCATTTTTCTGTAGTAGTGTTCTTTTGTGAATCTCTGTGGAATGTTATGCAGATTTTTAGGAAACTCTATACTGTAGGTCAATAACCTGAACAGGACCTTTTCTGACAAGAAAAAAAACACCCTGCATCTGGTACCTTATTAGACCATTGTGCAGGGTCATCAGATATCATCCATGTTCCGTATCCCTCTGAGCCCTTGGTGGTGGTGCTGCTGCTGGCGCTGGGGGGCAGGGTGTCCTTGCTATTGTGGTGAGGTAGATGATCCTTCTTCCACCATATAAACATCCCCTGTCAGTGGCAAAGTTGAATGCACACAAACAAACACAAACGCAGTGATATTGTAAACACTTCAACACATTGCATTTGACATCCCAATAAAATACCATTTAAATTTGAGTAGTGCTATTTTTTTCCAAAATGGTATGATGGTGGTGTATCTATGCACTTTCTTGGAGAAGAGTAACAGTGTTCTCAATTGGCTACTGGGTGAAGCTATCTTATTTTACGAAACCCTTGGAGTAGGCCTACCTTCTGTAGGAGTGACATGATGGAGGGGCAGCAAGGTCTCATTCTCATCATGGTCATCTTGTGTTGTGTTGGAAGCTGATGGAACTGCTGCAAAAAGAATAAATATAAATAGAGTGAGAATGGAAACAAAAAGAGGGTCAGTCAGTATCAGTGTCAAAAAAAGTAGATAGAGACCATCCCACTCACTGGAAGAATTTCAACATTGCTCCTAAGGCCAACAATAGAAACAAGTAATATGACAAGAAAGTGATTATTTGTGTGTAGATTGAGAAAATACTACCACAATTGATCTATATTGGGCTGTCAAAGAGATGCTTTTAAAAACTACATGAACTTGGACCTGCTTTTTCATTGCATTCATCTGTGTAATTAAGCAATTAGCAAATGACACACGTCGAGTTATTAGAAAATATGTGTTTTAAGAGATGTTACTACAAGCTGTGACTCATCAGAAAAGTAATGCTTAATGAAATCAACTGACACTTCGGTTTCCCCAAACACAGTATAAAGTAAAATCAATCTAATCATGGTGTATTTGTTTATCATAATTATATCCTCTTACCTCTGTCCTACTGTTCTAGTGTCGTTTTTCTGGTGACCAGAAAGTTACACTAATTTCGTTATACTGATGGTTATGTCTATGACATTGTAATATGTTACAGTTACAGCTAGCTGACTGTCCGCACTAATGGTATCCAGCTGTCATATGGTAGCTAGAAGTGGCCCAACTTAGAGGGCTTTTGGAGCAACAGTGTATGTGCATTGTATAGTGCCTTTATGGGTGGTCTGGGGGGGTTATAATTGCAAAATGTACTAATATGAGTAGTCATTGGGGGTCGAATTTCCCAAAAAAAAACATTTCTGGGGGGGCCCAAACATTTTCCTGTTTTGCCTGTTCTGACAGTGAGCCACTGACCAGAAGCTTTCTATCATATCATATAATCTTCATCAGTAGTTTGGCCACTTGTCAGACAGTCTGATGTTAGAATTTTAATTTTTTTCTGAGCACTTTAAGGATTTTTCTCCATATTGGAGTTTTGAAGGCTAAAAACACAATTAAGCTTGTGGAGTTTTTTCTGCACTTGGATCCTAATTATTCACTATTTCCATTTTCAAAATTTGCTCTTAATTAACTTGTTTAGTTAAATAAAATGTAACAGTAAAGGTATTATCAACATAGTTAACTGACTTTCTCTTCAAGGCCCTCATGCCCTTTTTAGAAAAAAAAAGGTGTGAAGAGTGAGTGTGTTGCTGAGTGGGGGAGTAAATAAGGCTGGATAACAGCTTCTGTCTGTGTGTCTCTTCTACTTTGTAAACGATGTGACTGAGGCTTGGGCGGGACCCCAGATCCCAAGGTTGAGGGGGTGTCTGTTGATTGGTGTAGACGTTTCCTATACAAGGACCGCCACCTGCTCCATTTACACACATGTACACACATGCACATACACACGTGCACACACATACACACAGACACACAGACACACACACACACACACACACATGCACACTCTCACCGATATATTTACCAGTACACACAAATATGCATGTACGCGCACAGACACAAACACACAGAGACACATGCACATGTTGTTGTTGTACAGACACAGACATACACACTCATGCACACTCACATTATCCTCTGGGGACAGGTGGCACAGACCATACGTGGGTGATGCAGGGACCACAAAAGTGATTCTTTACTGCCACCATCCAATCTGATTCAACAGGATAACCTTTGTAGAGCAAGGACACAGAAAGACAGAGACACTGTCTGACAACATCAACTTCTCCTAGCTGGCTGCGGTGAATAGAGGAGGTTTTAAGTGCACCTGAGCTCAGCGATGTATCCTTTTTTGAACCTATTTGTGAGCTCAGTGGAATTCTATTACTACATAGAAACCATGTAGGTGCAACAACACATTATAGTAATTAATGGAAAATTACTCAAGCAGACAACTACTTTTTGCCTCCCACACTCCTCAAACAAGACTGTCTTGAGACTGTCTCATGCAAAGGGTAAGACCAAGGCCATTTTCAACATTTCCGACATTTAAATGGCCAGGGCTGAAAATTGAGTTTGCCGAAAGCGCATAATGGGAATCTGTTAGGGAGGGATGAGAATGGGTAGAAAGGAATGCCTTTCTGAAGGAAAATATCACCTGTGATATGGCATTTGAATAAGAATTGAACACATTATACAACTTCTGAATTATCTCAAACTTTGAATAAAGGAAAAGTGACATGACCTAAACCTCTCTACACATTGCACCTTCAAATGATCAATACATTGTATTTCACTGAAGCCTGAAATTATTGTACTTGCTGTAAAAGGCCAAGATGTAAAGGGAGACTTTCTTTCCACTTTTTTTTTTTTTTTTTTTTTTTGAAGAACAAACATTCGAAAAAGAACAAATGTCAGTGAAATTTACATAATTTAAAATGAGCCAGATGGATTTTACTGGCATTTTCTTTTATAACCTCTGCATTTTTATTTCCACAGAATACATATTCACTTGAAATGAAACTATAAAATAAATTGCAGTATATTGATGAATTCAATATTTGGACGGAAAAAAAAAACTCATAGAGGAAAAGGATAATGATAGAATTAAAATACAACACAAGTCTTTATGGTGAATGTAGAAATAGTGAGTGTGTGCTGCAATGTGACAATAATACATAATAGAACTGCCAGTAGCATTTATTTCATGCTGTGTTTAATTCTGCAGGAATAATGACAAAAGGAAACAATCAAAATGTGTGTGAACACAATAAAGAGAGCAACGGAATGGGCTATTGCTCTCCCACAGGGAATGATTGAGCCCTAACTCGGGGTTGGCTGAATAAATCACGTTCCTATCTACAGTAGCTTATGACCTCCAGTACACCCACCAGCTTCTCTCAACAACCTCACAGTTTCTTCCTGTACATGTTTGGGAGGGGCTGGGTGAGCATACACGTGAAGCTCTTGTGTATGGGAAAAACTGACTTTACAGTACAATGCTCTCTATATGATGCTTGTTGTCATCAGCTTTTGTTTAAAAAAAGAGTTTGGAATATAATGTTCTTTTACTCATTATTTATTTTAAAAATGATTGAATTTTTTTTTTTAAAGAAAATAAATAATAAAAATATCTGTGTTAAAATGTATATTTTTCTGTTCTTAGAGGGACTAGTGTACACAATCAGCAGCTCATGTGAACTTTGTCCCTGTTATGTCTTCACTGTCTGGTGTAATTATTTGCAAGAAGATTTTGTTTACTAAAATTTACAATAGTTACTAGTCATGAAGCAGGAAAAATAACTTGGGTGCATTAAGAAATATAATTCAGGTGACGATCCTTTTTAAAACAATCTGTTTCCTGTATTTTTCTTTTTTTTTCAAATGGGTGAAAAATGAAAATAATGAGTCTTTGTCTTTCTATTTACTGCTGGTGAAGCAGTTAAAGGTTTCTAAGAATGATTCTAAGTACGTTCATGAAGGTAAAAGCTGTCAACATCTTTCTTAATTTTGATTATAATTTCCGTGTCATACTTTAGTGTTTTGTGTGCATGTGTTCGTGCATGTTCGTGTTGATTTTTATGAGCTGAAAAGTTTTCTGCATTTGTATGTTAATGTGTGCCTCCGCATCTCATTGTGTTTTTATGCACACGTCAACCTGTGTTTGTGTGTGTGTATATATAGGTGTTCATTTACGCACGCCTGTGTGTGTGTTCGTGTTTGTGCATATGTATTTGTCTGTGTATTTGCATGTGTCTGTGCGTGTGTGTCACCGCCTCCATTTCTATGGAAATCAAAAGCGGCAGCAGCCACAAGTTTACACATTCCCCCTGTTTTGACTCCATTCAATCAACTGTGTGCATAATTACCCTGGAGCCGTATGGTGATCTATTGGGACCCAAATATTGCAGTTTGACAAATCCTTCATTTGTATTCAGTCGCTACACAAAGCATCAATCGTGCTTTAGCACACATGCTGCCCACCAACCCCCACCTTCCCTCTTCAGAGACACACACACACGCACACACGCACACACACACACACGCACACACACACACGCACACACACACACGCACACACACACACGCACACACACACACACACACACACACACACACATACACACCACCCCACCAACCACGCCCCTCCCCACTCCCCAGAAACATGGAGCAGTGTGGAACCGAAAGCTGGCTGATTAGAACAGCAAGACATGCTGGGATCTGGGTTTGTCATTAATATTTCCCTCTTCCAGATGGCACCTCCTACAATGCAAAAAGATACCACCACTGGGCTAGCAGACAGGGAGGGGCCTTGTTTTGGAGGGAAGGACAAAATGAAGAGAAAAAACCCAGAGTTAAATTACACATCTTTTTTTCCCCTGATGATTCGGGGGGGGGGGGCGCAGATGACAGCTGTTGGACACTGCCTCTTAGGTAGTGCTTCTAATATTACAGCGGTTTTCAACATCCAAACACCATCACATGACAATGAATTTATTCAAGTGGTATTTATCAGTTTAGTTCATACTTAGAAAAAAGATAAGATTCATCTAACAAGCTCCAACATTATTCGGCTTTCTTAATCTTTCAAAATTATGAGCCCATCTCATCAAGGCACACACATGCCACATGGTGCCACTATAAAAATCCCCACAATTCCACTCTGCCTGAGGGTGACTGTTCGAACCAGTGACATTTTGAGCCTTATTACAACACAACACAGCACCACAAACAAGAAGACCAATTTCAGTTTTTTCTCTTTCTCTCCCTCTCCTGCCCCCTCACTGTCATTTTCTTTCCTCTTTCATTCTGTTTGGGATTGAGGATGAGGGCTGAGGAGGAGGGCTGCGGTAAACAAGGACGGAGAGAAAAAGAGAGATTAGCACCAGCTAATAATCTCCTCTTTCAACGTGTGCAGCTTCATATTTCCAAATTAAAGTGGAGTGCAAGAAAAGGGGCTTATGAAACATTAAACGTCCTCTGGCTCCATTGCGGTGAACACATCCCGCCCCTCCCAGATCTGCCATGGGGGCTTGCAGAGTACTATGGGATTTGCAGTGCTGGGGTAAACTAAAGCCATACATCACCCAACTGATCAGGCCCTGGGAGAGGGGCCCGGGCCAATCATTTTGAGGTTAAACAATGTAATTTGGATCTTGTAAGTGCAATTTATTTTGCCCGTCAGACAGAGGCATTGAAACATTTTCTCTTTTTTTCTCCTCCCTCTCTGTTAGATAAAAGGAGGATGCTATTTGGGAGAGAGGGAGCAGGTCCCATAGAGGTGAGACATCTGTGGTCATTTGCTTGTTGGAGAGAAAAGAGTAGGAAATAAATCAATCAGTCACTACCTCAAATAAACATTGGAGCAGTTCATCCGGCGATGATTACAAAAAAGCTGACTATTCACATGCACGGGCATAGATATGGGTATGGATGAATATCAACATGTTGTTGGACTGTCACTACCAACATTTACATATATCAAATAATCAAGCTGCTTTATCTCCATATAATGTTATTGGCAAGATCTCTGCAGGGTTGCCAGGTTTGTGTGTTTTCTCCAAAAAAAAAGTAATTATAAAAGTATTATACTAAAGAGCAGGATATGGTAGATACTCACCCAGATGATCTTACAACCCTCAACTTAAAGCTGTACACATTTTTGAGTAGCAGCAGTAGTAATGTGGTTGGTGAGGTGAAGAAAGTGAAGTAGTTTGTATTTATAACTTATTTATAGTTTCATAGAATTTCAAAAGAACGGGACTTGACAACACAGGCGTTAGGTGTTGTTAATTAATTTGTGATTGCTGCTCAGACACACTGTTCAATTAATCAACTTTATTAATGTTGGTGAAAATTCCTCCCAAAAACAAATTAAGAAGAGTTGAGTTTAGTTTATAAAAATGTTCTATAATCAATCCAAACATTAATCTTTGAAATGAGTGGGAGAAACATGTACTATTTAATGTCACATCTCCTCTTTACTATGAGTGGATCAAGAACAGTTATTATTGCATATGTGTTATTAAAACATGAACGTATTTTATAAGCTAAATTAGCCACAGCTTGTCAAACTGATCTTTTTTGTTGCCCAAATCCTCAACCTTGTGTTGAGGTTTGAAATCCTTACAGCAGCTAGCTACAGAGCAGCACATTACCTACAGGTTTTTGTACTTTTTTTATTGTAACATTTTATTGTGACAGTATATAATATGTTATTTCTAAATACTAATTTTGGTT